>NC_092136.1:2494987-3974987 GCF_043159975.1 Macaca nemestrina | reverse complement strand
CCATCTATGCGCATCTCTCCCAATAATGCTTCAGGAGGTGCTGACTCTGTCACCACAAAAAAACACTGGCCCTCCTCCTCGTCAGTTTCCCTCAACCCAGGTTGGCTTTCGGCAGTACCCTCCTCACCACAGGAAGGCAGGACCCAAGTGCCAGGGCTCTACTGCTCACAGATCAGGCCTCATATTCAGGCTCAGATGCTCATTGACTTGGCCTTCCTTTCCCTTCATCAGTGTCCCTCTAGCAGGTGGAATGTAACACTCGCATTACCAGCTTGCTGGGAGGCTCAGCTATGAACAGGGCTATGCTCCATGCAGGGTGGGTGGCGCATGGGAGGGGTGGATAAGCAGTGCTGTTATGACTCTTGTTTCTTCCAATGAAACACAGGGTCACAAGAGACCCACAGCTTGTCTGATCCCTCACCATGGGAGTGCTGGAGCTGACTCCTAACTCTGGTCAAGGCTGAAGCTTTTCACCATTTGCTTAAGCTACCAGTTGACCCCAGTGTGGTCTGTATGTTCCTCCTCTCTGAGGTGAGGTCCCAGGACCTGGCAGAGCAGGTGTTCAGTACACATGTAAAACAAAAGTCCTTGTCTGGACACCAAAACAGGGATGCAGAGTTGGTGGGGATCTTGGAGGTCATCCAGTCCAATCTTCTGTGACATTCTGGCAAGAGAATCCCCAGCCCTGCTTGGCTCCTTCCAGTATGGGGAGCTCACTACCTCCTGAGGCAGCCTGAACAGCCACAATAGTTCTGCAAGTCTTCTTTTGGCTGAACTCCAGCCCATGTCCCTGGTGCTTTCTGGCCCTGCTGTTGGCCATGTATCACACCTTTGCTACGTGACCCCAGGCAGCTTGGCCCACAGATGTCTCTCTTCCCAGGCAGGTCCTTCCTCTGCTCCTCTATGGGGAGCCTCAGGCACTAGGGACCATTGTGCAGACTCTGCTTGCTATCACAGATCCTATTACAGTGTGATAGGCCCACTGACTATGACCACCTGCCCAGGGTCCACTTCCACAGGCTACTGCTGCAGAAATGATTCATCTGTCCCAAATAAAGGCTCATCAGGAGAAACTGGGGTCAGCCCCTGAGCTGCCTTTTAGGGCTGTGTTTGTGACCAGGCCATGGATCACACCTGGGCTTCAACATAAAAAAGTGGGCAAGTGTAGCAAGACCTGGAAAGTCTGTGACATTCCCTGGAGGGGTACCGGCTCCTCTCCTGGCTGTAGCATTCCTTTCATAGCACACCTCATTTACGAGAGAAGTGGCTGGGACAGGTCAGCATTATCACTGAGTCCAACGAGCAATTCCGCTCCTAAGTACATGCACATACTTGCATGCAAATATCAACAGCAATCAATACCATTCACGACAGCCAAAAGGTGAAAACAACCTGTGCTCACTGACAGATGAAGGGATGAGCAAAATGTGGTCCGTCCATACAATGAAACATTATTCAACCCTAAAAAAGGGAAGAAAATCCAGACATGCTACAACAAGAATGAACCTTGAAGACATTATGCTCAGTGAAAGAAGCCAGTCACAGAAAGATGAATATGTCAGGATTCCACTCATCTGAGGTTCCTAGAGTCATCAAATTCATAGAGACAGAAAGTAAACAGGTGGGGGGCTGGAGTCTGAGGGAGGTGGAGTGGGGAGTTTGCATTAATGCAGACAGAGTTTCAACTTTGCAAGACAAAAGAGCTCTGGAGCTGGATGGTGGTGTTGGCTACACAAAGCCGTGAATGTTCTTAATACCACCAAACTAGTGATTCCCTAACAAATGGTCGTAATAGGAAACTTTATATTACATGTATTTTACCACAATAAGAAAAAATTGGGGGCAGGGAAGGAATGAAGTACTGATGCATGCCACCATGTGGATGGACTTTGAAAACATGATGCAGCGTGGAAGAGGCCAGACATGAAAGATCATGTAGCAGCTGATTCCATCTATGCACAGCACCGAGGCAGGCAGAGCCCGGAGACAGAAGCAGGTGGGTGGGTGCTAGGGGCTGGGGAGGGGCAATGGGAGTGGGAGTGACTGCTAATGGGTGACAAAATGTTTTGGAAGCAGATAGTGGTGATGGTTGCGTAATACTGTAAACGTACTAACTGCTACCTTATTGTACACTTTAAATTGTAAGTTTTAGGTTACATACATTTTACCTCAATCAAAACAGACAAACAAAAACAAACCAATCAGCCAACCCAGCTGGATCCCTCCACAGGCAGGTAAGAGTCGAGGGCAGGGGTCTGGGCTGCTCATCACAGATGTCCTTGAGGTTGGGGAAGAATTCAGGGTAGGACCCTCCCACCTCTGGAGGAGACAGGTGTGGTCAGCTTCTGAGAAGAGGCTCCTCAGCCAGCAGGGCTGGGCGTAGGACCCTCACGTCCCCGGGGCCTGCATCTGCACCTCCTTCTCTTTTCTACCTCACACGCTGGCACCTGTTGAGCTTCAACATCCAGTAAGCACCCTCTATCTGGGGCTTCCCACATGGAGGGGTCTTTTCCCACACTCGGGGCCAGGACACCCCCCAGCCTCAACCTCCCCTGCAGGCAGAGGGGCACAGAGACCCAAGGACGTCCCCACAGCTGGTGCCACACAGGTGTGGTTTCTGCAGAAAAATCCAACCATGTGCCTGCGGCAGTCACGTTGTCAAAGAGGCAGGACTCTTTCCACACATCAGACGGACCCAAACCTGCTGTGCTTAGAAGATCTGGCTGACTGGCGGCATGCCTGCCTCCTTCCCTCACAGCCATTCCACCTAAGCAGAAGTGGCAGGAATGGATGAGAACCTGAGGACCGCAGAGGAGGCACAAACCCAGACCTGAGGCATCCGAAATACTCCCCTGGGGGATGCCACTACCCCGGTACTGCCTTGAGGCTCCTGTGGCCCACTGCCTTCATCCTTGACATTTGCGTGCTTTCGCGAAAACAATGCCAGCCGGCCCTCTCCCTGGGACCACCACACAGGTGTGCTCTGGCTGGACACAAACCGAAGGTGGCACCAAGTACACCTCTCAGACAGGGGCTCCGGGAGACGGTGGCTTCCACAGTCCTAGCCTGGTAACATACAGCAGGAGGCAGACACGAGGGGCCTGAAAGCTGCACGTAAGGTGGTCCAGCGTGTCTGCAGCACAGACGAACAGTTTTTTTTTTTTTTTTTTTTTTTTGAGACTGAGTCTGGCTCTGTCGCCCAGGCTGCAGTGCAGTGGCCGGATCTCAGCTCACTGCAAGCTCCGCCTCCCGGGTTTACGCCATTCTCCTGCCTCAGCCTCCCGAGTAGCTGGGACCACAGGCGCCCGCCACCTCGCCCGGCTAGTTTTTTGTATTTTTTAGTAGAGACGGGGTTTCACCGTGTTAGCCAGGATGGTCTCGATCTCCTGACCTTGTGATCCGCCCGTCTCGGCCTCCCAAAGTGCTGGGATTACAGGCTTGAGCCACCGCGCCCGGCCCTAGACGAACAGCTTTGACCAGAGGGTCCTGGAAGAGAAAGCAGCGCGTCTTACCTGGAAGTGTCGAAGCTGTCATAGGAGCCCACGGTGTAGTGCCTGAAAAGCTTCTTGCTGCGGTCAGCACGGGTTTCTGTACAGAGAGGGAAGAGAAACACCATTCAGAAAAGTCATGGTCCCCGAACTCTGAACCCACAGCACACAAGGCTGGTGGGCCCTCTCACCAACTCCCAAAATGTGAGATGCCCTGTCCTGGGGAAGAGTCTGGAGGAAAATGAGGCCTGGTTCCGGGGACCGACTTTGAGAAACTTGGGGAATGCATGTGCACCCCAGTGCTGACCACTGAGGAGTCAGGAGCACCACTCCCTAAGGGACGCAGAGTCCCACAGGCCTCATCTCCCAGAGGAGGCAGGAGGAAGCAGCCTGTGAAGACGAGAGGGCCAGGCCAGCTCAGGCCACGACAGGGCAGCCCACTCAGCTCATGGAATCCACTAGAACAGCATTCTGCCGTGGTGAGCCTTCCAGCAAAACTGAAAACCTGCAGACAACTGCCTTTCAGGAAAGAAAGAACATTTATTGTCATTTTCCTGATTATAGTTCCTCTCTCCTGAAAAAAAAAAAAGCACCAAACCCACATGATTAACATTTCTAATTAAGTCCTCTGCTTGTTCCCCTTACTCAGCAGATTGAGACATAAATTTCATGGGAAATGATATGAGCGGAGTAATTAGATTTAATGGATAGTTCAGCGTCAGAGGGAGAAAAAAAAAAAACAAACCCACAACAAAAAGACATAAAACATAGCAGCTCACGAGTTCCTGTTTACTTTCCTCCCAAACAGGATTTCCTGCACGATCTCCTACCTAAACCTTGCAAAACATCCAAAGAAATTATGCAACTGACTTCAGGAAAATGGCCCAAAGTTTCACTTAAACTCTGTAAACAACCTTCTCTGTTGTTAGCCTCCTCAATCCCAAATTCTGAGATGAAAGCATTTTTTTTCTGCTCAAACCCCAAAATGCACATTTGCAGTTCAAAAGTAAAGTGAGGGAATTGAGAAAGGTCTCCACACCTTTCATGTGCCCAGAGGCAGCCAGCTGTTCACCAAAAGCACACGTTCCAAGAACCCTTTCCCTTTTCCAGTGGTGTGGTGTTGCCCTTGGGGGCAGGAAAGGAGGCAGGTGTTGAGCCCAGGACTCCATTTCCCAGCCTCCCTTGCACCCAGATGTGGCCACGTGACTAGTTCTCACCACTGAGATGTGAGCACAAGCAGGGTGGGAAGGGTCCCTTCCAAGCTTAGGCTTTTTAGAAGCCAGTGTTCTCTCCCGACTCTCTCTTCCTGCTTCTGCCGGCTCAACGCTCAGGCCTCTGAGACCCTGGGGTCAACAGCTGGGTCTCTGTGCCCTGGACCCTTACGTAAGCAAGTGTTGCATTTCTACCACATTAGGCTGCAACCTTGGATTAATTTGATGCAGCGGCTAACGCTGCCTTAGCAGTGCCCTGCCTGTGCAGGACAGACGGGTCCTCCACCTGGAAGCTCCCAGCTGTCTCCACCCCTTCCACACTGCTCCCCACAAACACCTGAAGCTCCTACAAAACACAAGATTCCCCGAACAGCCACATCATCACCATCTCCATCATCATCACTGACATTTATTGAGCACTGACTGTGTACCAGGCCCTGCTATAAAGTGTCGCTTGAGTATTCAACAGTTTAACTACCATGACCACCCAGGGAGTGGGGGCACACTCCGCTCTGCAGCACCTCCAGTGCAGCCAGGGACACTCTCTGCCCTCACTCCGTTGAATGCCACTCCTCAAAGCCTTGCTCAGGGCCATGGGAGCCCTGCTAGTACTACCAAAAAGATGCATTGCACAATTACCAGATAAAAACACAATATACACCATCAGATTGGTCAGAGTGCACAGGGCCCTCACCAAGCCCGCACTGGTCCAGCTAAGCTGCACACACCTCCCCAGTGCTTGGCATCTGCAACAAATATGCCCAGGTGCAGGAGGACACCTGTGTCCTCCTCTTCCCTGGCATCCAGCATCTTGCACAGGTCCAACTCCAATCATCATTTATGAAGTCTGCCTGGCAGCCAGGCCCGTGCCCTGTGTGCAGGGATTGGAAGAATTCAGCAGGGCAGAACCTCAGGCTCTGCTTTTTGTGCTCAGGATCCCAGGGATGGGGTGAAGGAGGAGTCCCAGGGTGCTGAGGCTCCACAGGCTGGATGACGGGCCCAGCATGTGGGTAACCGTGAGGTAGGAGCACACGGTCAGGCAATCCCTGTGACATTTATGTTGGGCCATGCACGTGCAGGGACAAGTGAGACTTGAACCTTTCCATGGGTTTAAGCAGAATAGCTCACAATGCCAATGAAGGGCCTCCAGGACTGGCTGCTAATTGTTATTATTACTGCTAATTGCCTCTGCTCCTTATACCCCCACGTGGCAGCTCCGCGCTGGTTGTCTAGGGAACTGCTGGGCACTACCAGCTGATTGGTGCAGGATCCTGGCTGAGATCAGAGGCCAGGAGCCAGAAGCAGAGAGGAGAATGTGTAGTGGAATGTGTGCGTGTGCACGTCTGTGTGCATGCATGCGTGTGTGTGTACTGTACACGCATGTGTGTGTACGTGTGTGTGTGTGTTTACCAGGAGAAAAGACTATTTCAGTAAAGGAACCATTTCTAAGCTAGGTAAGATAGCCAGTGTGTCCCAGACTGGAGTTTCATGGACCAACAAAACTTGAAACAAAGAGAAGAAGGGTGTAGACTAACAAAACATTCACCAAGTTTTACATTTGGCTCAGTAAGGATATCAAGAACAGTAAATTCCCCTCTGTTATCAAAATTGTAAGAAAAAGGAACTGTTTTTTTTTTTTTTTTTTTGAGATGGAGTCTCACTCTGTTGCCCAGGCTGGAGTGCAGTGGCGCAATCTCGGCTCACTGCAAGCTCTGCCTCCCAGGTTCATGCTATTCTCCTGCCTCAGCCTCCCGAGTAGCTGGGACTACAGGCTCCTGCCACCACGCCCGGCTAATTTTTTTGTATTTTTAGTAGAGATGGGGTTTCACTGTGTTAGCCAGGATGGTCTTGATCTCCTGACCTCGTAATCTGCCTGCCTTGGCCTCCCAAAATGTTAGGATTACAGGCGTGAGCCACCGCGCCCGGCCAGAAAAAGGAGTCCTTAAAAGGACATTACCTCTGACTGCTTCATACAAGAATCCCACCACACAGGCCTTCCCTGTCTCCTGGTTCCCAGAGACAGTTACACTTGGGCTCTGGGATATGGCCCTAAGGGACAGGAAAGGGATCCTAAGAGACAAGATTATCATCACTGTCACCACTATCACTACTCCCATCATCATCATCACCACCATCCATCATCACTACCATTACCCCCATCCATCACCACCACCATTATCACCAGCATCACCACCATCACCACAATTACCCCCATCCATCATCACCACCATCACCACCATCACCACCATCATCACCACCATAACCCCCATCCATCATCACGACCACCATCACCACCACCATTACGACCATCATCATCTCCACCATCATCACCAACATCATCACCATCATAATTACTGCCATCATCACCACCATCATCATCATCCCTATCATCATCATAACCATTACTACCACTACCGTCTTCTTCACCATCATCACCAACATCATTACCACCATCTTCTTCACCATCATCACCAACATCATCACCACCATGTTCTTCACCGTCATCACCAACACCATCACCAATACCATCACCACCAACATCATATCATCATTACCACTAATCATCATCATGACCCCCATCACCATCATCAGCACCATCATCTTCTTCACCACCATCATCATCACTACCGTCATCACCACCATCATCAACCACAATGACCACCACAATCATCCTCTTCACCATCATCATCATCGTCATTACCACTGTAATCATTATCATCATCACTGCAGCAGAAGACATATTTATTTACTGTCAAGTGTGGAATGCTCTGCTAAATTCTCTCATTTCATTAAAAGTAAGTCTTTACCCTTACTTGGTCCTCACACAATATCCCAAAGTAAGCAGATTTCCTGTCCCTGGCTTACAGAAGTAGCAGAGTGCAGTGATGAGGGATGTGGGCTCCGAGGCCAGGCTGGCTCGATTCAGAGCCCAGCTCTGCCACTTACTGGCTGCAAGTCCTCATCATGTCATCTTTAAAAGGATGATGCTAGTAACAGCCCCTCCTCGAAGGGGAAGGATTGAGGAGTCAATACGTGTAAGGCACTAGAATGGCGTGTGGCATGTTGAAAGTGCTATGTGATGTTAACTAATGCTGTCATGGTCATACATTCGTTTAGAAACTTCTGCCTCCCAAGGTGACCTCTCAAGGTCACGGAGTCCGTGAGCAGCAGTGTGGGTCTCTGACCCCAGATTTGTGCCTCCACAACCAGTGCTGACAGCAACCAACGGCCACAGCTGGTGATCCACTCACCAGGGCCCACACGTATTCTAGGTGTCTGTGCTTCACCTGTCTGATGTTGCTGTGTCTGGTTTACGGGTGAGGAGGGGGAGGCTCAGAGAGTTTGAGTGAGTTGCCTCAGGTCCCCCAGCCAGGAAGTAGCAGAGCCCATTGTAGTGCAGCCTCCAGGGGTAGCGCCCATACGGGATTCCTGGGAGGCAGCATCTAATGAGTGACCCGCGTAAATCCAGGTGGCCTTCTTGACTCTGCCACGTCCTGTGGACGTGCTCTCAGCAGCCTCGGTTTCTCACCTGGAAAGAGCGGGGTGGGCTAGACGGCCCTTGGGACCCTGTCCCCAGTGTTATAGTTGCACACCTCATGGCTTGTCCAGGTTTGGCCCCCTGGGACTTGCTGTGCGCTGCGCTGAGAGGCAGGGGCTGCTGGGCCTTGCCTCTTGGAAAGGGCTGCCCCTTCCCAAGGCTCCCTGGATCTCACCGGTGAAAACGTGGGTCACAAATAAAACACCCTGAGACAGACGACGGGAGGAGCAGGAGGTCAGGGGCCACACCAGCCTCCCTGTGCGCCAATGACAACAAAGGATGCTGGCTGTTCCCTGCTGCTGAGAGGCCAGCTTCCCAGGTGCCGGGGCCTGCGGTCAATGCTGCCTCAGAGCTGACCGCACCTTCGGCTGCACGTGCACCTGCTCACCCTGCTGGCCACATCCTCCCTATCTTCTGTGGGGCCAGTCCTTTCTCAGTTCCAGCCATGTGGTCAGGTGAGGGCACCCTGCTCCTCGCCACCCAACCGCCCAGCCCTGGGCTCCTGCAGTTGCCATGGGAGCCTGGCCGCAATGTCCCTTTGATCCCAGTGACTGATGGGATCAGGGTAGGGGCCTGGGACCCCAGTGGAGACAATGCCATCCTACTCCTGCTGCTGGGGTTCCCACGCCTCAGGACACAGAGGGAGGCCAGCCGCCTGAGGGGGATGCCCACGTGCAGGATGACACAGGGCTGGGGGAAGAGGGAGGGCAGGAACAGAGACAGAGAGACCCAGAGAGATGGGCGACTGTCCTAGAGACATAGGTGGAAACCCTGGACACAGCCATGCCCGGCTTTTCACTTGTACAAACCAAATGCATATCCTTGGTGGTATTTAAAAAATTGGCTTTCTGTTGTTTACAATGGAAAGAGCTAGGAATGATGCAGTAATGCATTTAATAGTTGCGTTGCTGTACCACGTGGCTAAGAAACTGCCATGGCCACATAGCTTCCCTGGGGACACAGCCGCTTCCCTTCACCATGGGAAGGTCCTGGTGAGGCTGCCCCTCAGAAGGCCAACAAATCCACCCGGTGCACAGGGGTGTACATGTGCGTGTGGTCTAGGGATCCTGCTGGACTCTCCTAGGCCCTGTCATTAGCAGTAAGTGACCCATGGCCCACGCAAGGCCAAGTGGCCTTTTTCTGAGATGTTCTGTAGTCTGACTGCTGAGGAAGGTGATCTTGGCTTCCTTTTAGAGATGTGATGGAAGGACACGGGCTATGGCCACCATTCAAAGCACAGGGAGGGAGGGAGTACGGCGATGAAGCCGGATCACAGTAGAAGGCAGAACCAAGTTCAAGGTCTGGGGCAGGGAGAGATAGGCCTAAAAGACCTTGATGCCAGGAGTCCCTGGATTGTGGCTTGTGGTGGTCACTGAGGCTACTAATCAAATACTTCTGGCTTTCCACCAGGGTGTATGTGGTCAGACACTATCTTCTTGGCTCTCCTGTGGTTGAGTAAGCCCTTGAAATTAATTTCGGCCAGTGAATTTTGAGAGGAAGTGACTTATGTTATTTCCTGGCTGGAGACTTTAATTCCAAATGCAAGACCCCACCCACCAGCATTGTCTTTTTGCCCTTGGGCATGGCGACCAAAATATTTGAGAAGCTGGTGGTTCTATCGGTCTGGGTCCCCAAGTCACCACCTGTTGATGTATGATGGGCACAAGGCATGAAAGAGAAAGAAACCTTTGTTGTTCCAAACCACAGAGATTGGGGGATTTTTTACTTTTTATTTTTGAAGGCTAGTCAGGTGAAGCACTGAGAATGGAGAAGGAACAAACAAAATCTGTAACTGGTTGTGATCAATGAGCTGTCAACGCTGCTGCACTCAGACCTGCCAAGGGGAATGCTTGTTACTGCAGCTTCATGTAGGCCAAGCTGACTGAAACACACCTCCATAGCCCTCTCAGTCCTGTGGGCCAGTACATTCTAGGCAGAGATGGATTTCTGTCACCAGCAACCAAAATCGTCCTAGCAAGTACAGGAGGGAAGATCAGACAAAATCAAGGCAAAGGCTGAGTTTAGCCTCCTCGGAGAGAATGGCTGTACTTCCTAGAAGAAAAGGAGAAAACAACCTACTAGACAACAGAAATGGATCCCATTAAGCATGGCCAGAATATGGCATCGCAGCATGCACTTTATGTGTCTCAGAGGAGATCCCTCTGCCTGTGATAAAGGAGGCAGAGAACCCAACCATCCAAGAGGGAAGTATTGATTTGTCTGCTTCCTTAACCGTGGAGAAACTTCTTGACGTCAAAACCAAGTTTCCAACCAGGACTTCCTCCTGGTCAGCACTGGGATCAGTGCATCATATAGCAGGGGCTCAGCGATGTTTGTAGTGCTCCACACACATGGAGGCCAGCAGTTACTACCACTCTAGTCTGAACCACCATGATCTTGCACCCGGACTGTTGCAGTAGCCTCCCATCTCCCTGCTTCCACACTTGCCCCTCCCCTTCACTGATTCACACACTACAGAGCCAACAGAATGAGCTTTTGAAAAACGTAAATCAGGTGATTTTCAACTCTGCCGCTTAACATTTTCCAACGGCTTCCCAACACAACCAGAGTCATGTTCAAGCTGCCTTCTATGGCACAAGCCAGACGCCACATGGCCCTGCCTGCTCCCTGGCTCATCTCCCACCGCTCTTCCCCTCCCCGGTCCCCTCAGCCAAGTTAGCCTCCTCTTTGTCTCTTGAATAGGTCAAGCTCATTCACGCCTCAGGGCCTTTGTGCATGCTTAATTCTGCCTGGAACTTTCCTTTCCCGGCTCACATTTCACCGCAATGCTAGCTCTCCGGATCCTACAACACAGCCTGGTGCATAGCGGGCACTCAGTAACTCTGGAGAAAGTGAGCGAATGGGTAAAAGTCACACACCCTTGGACCCTTTGCTCCCATTCCACGTTGGCCACGCCATCTCCTTGGGTCTGAGCGTGGCAAGTTGGAGATAGAGCACAGGATGCTGGATGATCTGGACTGCTGAGGCAGGGGACACAGCCCTGGCTGGGGCAGTGGCTGGCTGTGAACTCCTCACTTTGCCCCTCTGGGCCTTCTGCTTCTCAGCTGTGAAGTGGGTCGGTGGGGACTAAACATTCCTTAGGCTCTTGAACTTGTCAACCTGACACATCCCTCTGGGTGTAAGGCGACTCACCCCATGTCCCAGGAGAGGGCCATCGGTCCAGGCATCTCACACACGCAGCATTTGAGCATGCAGGGCCTGAAAGCTGTTATCTGAGTATGGCCTAGAAAAATCTACACTGAAAGGAAAAAAAAAAAAAGGCCAAACCTAGAAATCCCATTTCATATACCTTTTGGGACTCACGAGAGGCAGTGACAGATTGCATGACAAGCTTCAGACTGTCAGCATTTAAAATAGCCCTTTACGCAGAGCCACTGGAAAGAGGATGCCATACAGCTTGGCAAGGAAGCCAAGACAGGGCATCTGGGGAGATTCCAATGGCCTCTGATCCTGGGCTCTGACTGTTTCTGGAAAACGAAATAAGAGGAATTTTCTCAAAGAAATTTACTAAGACACTGAAAGGCCAAAAGCTAATCTTCTGGATGGGTTGGGAGGAGATGGGTTATGGAACTAAGAGATAGAAGGTGGGGCAGGTGTGGTGGCTCATGCCTGTAATCCTAGCACTTTGGGAGGCCGAGATGGGCGGATCACCTGAGGTCAGGAGTTCAAGACCAGCCTGGCCAACATGGCAAAAGCCCATCTCTACTAAAAATACAAAATTTAGCTGGGTGTGGTGGTGGGCACCTGTAATCTCAAGCTACTTGGGAGGCTGAGGCAGGAGAATTGCCTGAACCCGGGAGACAGAGGTTGCAGTGAGCCAAGATCGTGCCACTGCACTTCAGCCTGGGCGACAAAGTGAAACTCAATCTCAAAAAAAAAAAGAGAGAAAGTGAGAGGTGAGGACAGGGTCCTGTGAGCACGCTAACCTCTTTACACTCCAGCCACATTCCATGGGTAATGGTCCCCTCTGCTCGTGAGACACACGTGGACAGACAGAGACAGGAAGGATACACAACAGTCCATCTTTAGACGAGACAAGCTCGAGCTTAAATCTCTTGCTAGCTACACAACCCCAGGCAGCAAACAACCTCCCTCCAAGCCTCAGTTTTCTCAACTGTGCCCTGGGCCAAGAGCAGAGTTTACAGGGCTGCGGTGAGGACAAGATGAATGAACACTTCTAAATAAATCCTTTCCCCAGCATCTGGCCTAGGGAAGCCATCGAGTCATGTTGGCTACTGTTGTCTGTCCAGGAACCCAGCTTGGGTGTTCTGGTCTACAAGCCTCTCTGAAAACATCCCCCTGCCCTCTGCAGAGAGGAAGCCCTGCTCCCTGACCACCTCTGTACCACCTCACCCCACGCCCTGGTTACAGAGGGCTGGGCCATGAGATGGCGCCTGTGCCAGGCCAGGCCAATCATCAGAACCTCCCCTGGGAATCTGGAGTAGACGTGGACAGTCTGCTCCCGGTATGCACTGAGGACATCATAGCTGGGGCAATGAGGCTGTCACCACACAGCACCAGTGGAGGGACCCATGTGCTTCCAGGGCCTCAGGAGGCAGGGCTGTGCCTTCTGCCCTCGACAACCAGGAAAAGCCCTGGCACCCTTAGACCAAGGTCCATTTCTTCATGCAACCCAGATCAGGTAAGCCTTGTATTTCTTGCAACCGGAAGAGTGCCATCTTTCAGTCTGTCTGTCATGCTGGGTGGAACCTGTTGTCACCCAAGACGTCATCTCAGGTCCTGGCTTGGTGGCCCATTTCTCCCAATGGATGGCCCTGGACACTGCAGGGCTTTGGGTATCCTTGCTCCAATCTCTAAACATTGGTATTCACCATGACAACCAAGTAACGTCCCCTCCACATTTCCAATCATTCCCCTCACTCCCCCACCACGAGAGCCACGCATCGCAGACATTTCTGGGTTACTTTTTGTCAAAGGGCAGTGACAATGACCAGACAGAGGGCACTGAACATGCAGGGGTCAGATGTCTCCTGTGTCCACGACAAAGACAGTGAGGCCCCAAGATGTGGCCAAGGACCTTAAGGCTGACTTCAAATGACCACAGAGCACTTCCGGGTCAGGCGGCCTTGGATCGTCCACCTTTGCTGGGAGCCGCTCCTCCAAGCCCTCTGAAGTGTCCCAGATGATAATACACTGAGCTTTTTCATGCTTTTCCCCCAGTACTACGTCCCAAATTTACTTTTGTAAATTGACGATAAGCACAGATGCCACGGGAGAGTGGGAAGATGACACCATGTGTTCTGAAGAGGGGACTGAAAGGCTTTCTGATGCGTAGACCCCTTGCTGACCTCCAGGGCAGGTTTTAAAATACACAAGAAGGGTAGGGCATGGTGGCTCATGCCTATAATCCTAGCAATTTGGGAGGCCAAGGTGGGCAGATGGCTTGAGGCTAGGAGTTCAAGACCAGCCTGACCAACATGGCAAAACACCATCTCTACAAAAAATACACAAATTAGCTCAGCATGGTGGCATGTGCCTATAAATCCAGTTACTTGGGAAGCTGAGGTGTGAGGATCGCTTGAGCTTGGGAGTTTGAGGCTACAGTGAGCTGAGATCACATCACTGCACCACAGCCTGGCTGGCAGAGTGAGAACCTGTCTCAAAACAAAACAAAACAAAACACACACGAAGAATTCTGATGCAGGCGAATTCTGAACAGGACAGTTCAGAAGGTGACTGCAGAGAGCTGAGTCACATCAGCTAAAGCCCTGAACACACATGAACATGGACCCAGGAGCCTGGGAAGGTTACTTTACTGTGTTCTCTGCCACATGGAAGGACCTTAGCTAATGGTGGCTATTGCCAAGGCCCCTGCTGGGAATAGGGAGCTCCCGAAGGCTGAGGTCAGGTCTGACCTGGCTGAGGAAGGAGGAGGAAGTCCCAGCAGAGATGGGGAAATGTCGTATGTTAGCTACAGATTGACAGAGCCCACTCGGTGACCACAGCCATCCTGACATCCCATGGGAAAATGCTCAGGACAAGCCATAGAAAAATTCTACAGGACGCCCATTTCACAAACGCAGACACTGAGGTAGAGCGTAGTTAAGGGAAGGCTTAGCACACGCACTCAGTGTTGGGCTGCTGGAGCACGCGGCCGTGGCAGAGACAGCTGGCAAAGGCACGCAAGTATCATGAGATTTGGGGTTGGGGGAGAGACTTGGGGGAGCCCTGGCGAGCGAGTCCACGTGACGGCTGAGGGCAGAGGCTGGGGAGAGACGAGAGAAGAGCCAGCCGCAGGCCTTAGGTTGCCAGTGGGGCGGGCCAGAGGGAAGCCCTCAGAGCTGAGTCTACACTTTCAGGGACGGAGGGGCACAGGTGGTAAGAACGGTTCCCGCAGAGAAGTAAAGGAGGAAGGATACTGAGAGTCCCTGGCTGCTGGACTTGACATTCAGAGGCCAGGAAAGGGTGGGGCAGCTGAAGAGGTTTTGTAGGCGCTCTTCCAGATCAAAAACCACCACCGCCTTTGCACTGAAAACCCCTGCTCTGAGATGAACGCGATTCTAGGGCTGCCGTCCGCCTCCTCGATGGCCGTGGGAAGGCAGGACCTTGACCCCTACTGGCTGTCCCCACACCTGGGGGCTATGCCGTCCCCCGAGGCGGGCCTGGCTCCCTCTTCACAATGCCTTAAGAGCTGCCGCATGACAAGTGACCAGGCTCTGAAGTCAAGGGCAAGCAACCGCTGCACACGACCTTTGGCCTGCGGAGAGGATTGTAGGAGACTGTCCCACCACCCCCTCTCGGCCATGGAATGGGGCAGGAGGGAAGCTTCAAACCCAAGGAGGGCTGTAGACACCTGGCTGAATGCAGACTGTGCTGGAGCACATAAGGCCGGCGAGGGAGGCAGAACTGACTATGCCCCCCTCGACCTTTGCCCCCTGGCATCACCCCCACAGTAATGTCAGGGTTGATGGCGAAAGGGGGATCATCAGGTAGGACCAAACTAATCTCATCTTATGAGTCCTTTGAAAGCAAGTACTTGTCTCTGGTGGGTGGCAGAAGGGGAAGTCGGAGAGACCAGAAGAGCTGGCAAGGCCAGTCCCACAGACGCAGGGAGCGAAATCCTGCCCACAACCTGAATGTGCCCAGAGGCAGACTCCTCCCCCAGCCTGCGGCCAAGAGCACAGGCCTCAGATCCCTCCACGGGAGCCCTGTGATAGCCTGGACAGAGAACCCAGAGAACCCAGACCAGCTGCCCGACTTTGGACTCACAGAGCCTCGGCGGGGGGGGGGCGTGAGTGGACACCCCTGTGGTCACGGGTTCCGCAGCACAGAAAACGGAGGGTACTGGGGCTGCAGGTTCCTTCACGTTTTTTTTTTGTTTGTTTGTTTGTTTCCTTTTTCTGAAGATTTGTCTGCAGTCTCACCCAAGACAGAGATTGAAAAAGAGAGAGAGAGAGGGAGGGAGAGAGAGGTAAGTGGGTGAAGGGAAGTCCCTGAGAATCTTCCCTTCTTCCCTCCCTTGAAATCCATCATCCTGGCCGGGCGCGGTGGCTCACGCCTGTAATCCCAGCACTTTGGGAGGCCGAGATGGGCGGATCATGAGGTCAGGAGATCGAGACCTTCCTGGCTAACACGGTGAAACCCCGTCTCTACTAAAAAATACAAAAAACTAGCCGGGCGAGGTGGCGGGCGCCTGTAGTCCCAGCTACTCGGGAGGCTGAGGCAGGAGAATGGCGTGAACCCGGGAGGCGGAGCTTGCAGTGAGCCGAGATCCGGCCACTGCACTCCAGCCTGGGTGACAGAGCAAGACTCCATCTCAAAAAAAAAAAAAAAAAAAAGAAATCCATCATCCTCTCTGAACTCTCATTCTTGACTCTTTACCCCAAAGAGGCAAAAATCACAGCAGTGGGCTCTGGGGCGGGGTGGGGGTCCCCAGGACGTCCACGTCATCCTGGTTGTGATTGCTGAGCTCCTGCAACGTGCAGCCTCAAGTCCGCTCTGGCCACACTGGCCCTGCGCGGCGGCATCCTTCCCACTGTTTAGAGGGCTCAGAGTCACCCGGGTGGCAACGTGGCCAGGCTGTCCGGCTCCGAATCCCCCCAGCACTGCACCCAAATGCTTCCCTCCCACGCGGCCTCCTGCCGTCTCCGCGGGTTTTAAATCAGACGCCGCTCAGGCTGTGCCCAGGCTGCTGAGCCAAATGCGGGATCAGAACCACAAGGAGGGAAGAAATTACTGATGGGGATGAAAGACAGAAATAACTTTTCTTTTTTAAAACCAAAGATGCTGATGGGCTCCTTGCAAGGCAGAGAAACACACAGGCAGGAGTGCCGCAGGCAGGAATGCTGGGAGCGCACGGAGCTTAGAGCCAGCGCGCCCGCCGGCCTCCAGGCCCAGGACTCCACTCCCGGGGCGCAGTCTCTGCTCTGGCCAGCTGTCGGGCACGGGACCCACCACGAGGGGGACAGAAGGGCGGGGACCCCGGCTCCGAGAGTTACTCAACCGAAGGGTACAGAGCTTTCGTTTGAAAAGCAACACGTATCACACTAATGCCGCCAGCTGACGTGGCTCACTCGTTTCTTCGCTCAATCAGCTGCAGATCACTCATCAAGCACCTTCTGGGCTCCCGGGACTGACCTTGCAGGGGAGAGGAAGAGAAAATAAGGACCCTGTGCAGAATGCCCAGGCAGACGTCACAGCACACGGACCTCGTGGGGGCGGTGGCCTGGGCTCCTGCAGCTGCCGGCACAGACGACCAGGCTCGGTGGCCTCGAACAACACAAACGTCTCCCCTTCCAGAGCTGCAGGCCGGAAGTCTGACCAGGTCTGCTGGGCTGAAGTTAGGGTGTCCACGGGGCTTCCTTCCTGCTGGAGGCTCGCGGGGGATCCACTTGCTTTCCCGACCCGGCTTCCAGAGGCCGTGGTGCTCCTTGGATCCTGGCCACTGCCTCCACCTTCAAAGCCAGCAAAAGTGGCGCGAGTCCTTCCCCCCATTGCATTGCATCCCTCTGACTCTCAGCTCTATGCCTCCTTTCCCACGTTTAAGGACCCTTGGGGTCACACTGAACCCACCCAGATAACCCTCAGCTGACAGCAACCTGAGTTCCCTCTCAGACCTCCACTCCACGTGACCACGAGGCTGATGTATTCAGAGCTTCCGGACATCAGGATGTGAACATCTCTGGGGGTCACTATTGTGCCACCATAACCACAAAGAGACCATCCCTGTCGGATAGCACAGCTGGACAGGCTGTGCTCAGAAAATTGTTTACCTCCCCATCAGCAACAGAGCTCAGAACTTTCAACAGGACAGAAATTACGAGGGTGACAGAGAAGCGGCTTCCAGGAAATGCATTTAACTGTTCCCAGATACAGACAACACTCAGTTCCAATTCGGATTCTGCCACTTACAGTGAGCCCTAGGGTGGGGCTCAGTTCCTGGAGACTCCTCCTGCGATGGGTGGGTGTGGCCCTTACTCAGGCTGAGCCGCCAGCACGATGGTTCCTCGCTGGGCTAAAAGCACCCAGCTCCGCACCAACAGCCCTTTTCCTGGTCTGCACCACAAGCTCGGGGGGCCAGGCTCCCCTTCTTGGAATCACAGTGGTTTCCAGTAGTGGAAGCTGCACCCGAGTCCATGGTTCCACTTGTTCCCAGCTCCCTGGAGGATCGTGGTTCCTCCCGCACGCACACGTGCGTGGCGTGTGTCGTCCGCCCTGCTCCTCCTCTTTGCCCGATGCTGGGAAGAACAACTTTGTGTTACACACCTGGGTAAGACCCCAGCAGCGAGGCGCAGGGGGACGTTTGCCAAAAGAACCACGTGCATTGAATTCCCTTAACATGGGCATGGGTGTGTGTGTGGTGAGGGGAGGCACCAACCCTATCGGGCGTATGCCAGTGGGTCCCCAGCACTCCGACACCACACAAGGGCCAGATCTATGGACTCCAAATCCAGGGGCCAAGGAAGCGGGTGCTGGCATGCTGGGCTGTGTTTCCATCCTCCGATAAACAGAAATCACTTTGGAGAGCCGGCTGCTTCTGCCACGGTTGGTCTTTTCTTAGTCATCTCAGGAAATTGTTGGTTGTACTGCAAGATGACTGAAGCACCTTAAGAACACGGGTTGCGGTATTGACTTGCCACTTTACGAAGCAGTCTTTTTGCCAAGTGTAGCTGTGTCTGCTTTCACAGAACCCCTGTAGCAGCGGGGCTTGGGCGTGGAGCAGACAAGGCCCACATAGCAGCGGCTTCATGTACGGAGCCGAGGGGGAGACGGGCAGGCTCACAAGGTGGCCGAGGGCACCCAGCAACGCCGGGGCTCAGCTGCGTGTTCCACTGATGGTCGGAAGGCCAGGGTGAGATGTCAGCCTCCAAGAGTCTGAGGAAGAGAATGGGAGGGAGATGCCTCCAGACGGCAGAGCTGTCACAGGGCTGGGTGTCCGTCACACGAAGGGTGTCCGTCACAGTGTAGGGTGTCCATGACAGCGCCGGGTGTCTGTCACAGTGCTGGGTGTCCATTGCTGCCACCATGTGATCTTGATCTGTCTTCTTCCACCATCCGTCATGCCTCGCTGTGTGCCACACACACCATTTAAGTGTAAAACACGCTCTCTTCTGAATGATCCCAGCAACCCTACAAGACAAGTGCTAGCAGCATTGGCCTCCAATGTGCAGGTGAAGAAGCTCAGGTGCACACCAACGATCTGTGCCAGTGTCCAAGCTCTGGGCACTGCCTTGTGGCCCTGCTAAGCACCTTCTTCCTTCCAACAAACTGCTTTGGCTCACTCAACAGCTATTTGCAAGCAGCAGCTCCTCCCTCTACCCCAGGGCCCAGGAAGCTCAGCGCTTCTCCCAGCCTCCCTCCAGGAATGCCTAGGTCCTGGCCAATGAGACAGGAGCAGGCGCCTGCCAGGAGGGGCTCCTTTCCCCAAACCAAACCTCCCCAGAGCCTGCAGCTTTTCAGCCCTTCCCTCTTCCCTGACTGGAATGTGGAAGAGGCTCTACAGCCATGCTGCCTCCAGAGCATGCTGAGGACGTGCAGGAGAAGGAGAGAAAGAGTCACAGGCCCAGATCACTGTGGCGCAGCTATGCCCACCTGGCCCCTGTGGCCTGGCCCCTGACTTCTGTTGGGTGAGACGAGTAAAGCCCTGCGAGTTTAGGCAACGGTTTCTGTTTCTCCCAGCCAGGCAGGGTCCTAACTGCAAGGCCATGCCTTATCTTCTTTAACCACAAACAGCCCTATGAGACAGGTACCGTCATTATAATAATCACTTATCAGATGGGGAAACTGAGGCACAGGAAGGTTAAACAGTGTCCCCTATAACACAATCAGCAAGTGACGGAGCTGGTGATTAGATTCATATCTTAACACTTCTGCAGTAATAAACACAAGAGACTCCATGAGAGGACTCGACCCGGAAGAAAATCAGGTGTGATCTGATCATTTCCAAGGTCACCTGGCTACTGAACATCAGAGCTGGGATCCAAACCCAGGTCCTCCCGGCTCTGTGAGTCTAGGTCAACCCACGGCATCTGGTTGCATCCTCCCTATGGCATTTTTCTTTCCTTTTTTTCTTTTGCAAAAGATTGGTTTTACCGGTAGCATTTCTGTTTTATAAGAGACAGAGTCTTGCTCTATTGCCCAGGCTAGAGTACAGCAGTACAACCATAGCTCACTGCAGCCTTGAACTTCTGGGCTTAAGCAATCCTCCTGCCTCAGCCTCCCAAGTAGCTGAGACTATAGGTGTGCACCACCATACTTCACTTTTGTTGTTGTTGTTGTTTGTTTGTTTTACTTTCTGTAGAGATGAGGTTTCACTATGTTGCCCAGGCTGGTCTTGAACTCCTGGCCTCAGGCAATCCTCCCACCTCAGCCTCCCAAAGCACTGGGATTACAGGCATGAGGCACCACACCCAGCCCCACCTATAACATTTTTGAAACAATACATCTTAGAGGTGAGTGGTGCCCTGTAGATTAATAGTGTTTACAATGCTACTCTTGAGAATTATCCGGGAATGTGCGAAAAGCCTGGAATCCTAGGTTCTTGGCGGAAGGATCCTCACTGGAGAATGGGACGGGCTCTGCCCAGGGTCACTCGGCCCGGAAGGGAGGATGCCCAACTCTGCCCTGCTGCCCTCCCACCACTGCGCTCCTTCACCTGCTTTGCAAGCTTGGTGGATGCCTCCCACCCTGGGCACCCGGTGCCCATGGGGAGGGCAGTGTGGACTTCTCTTTTGCCCACACTAGCACTTCTTGCAGCTCTCGGGCCAAGCCAGGCTGGGGACACCATCAGAGGGGAGGCTACATACAGTCTCTGGTGATGCTTCCCAATTACCACCCTCCCAAATTGGCTGGACAAATGAATAAAGCTGTTGGCTGTCACTGAGTTGGTTTCTACTCTATAGTAATTAGAATGTTTAAAAAAAATCAGCCCAGGAGCTCAGTGGAAGCATGTATACCAATACATCGAGCCAAACTCACAGTTTAAATGGAAATTAGAGTAAATGGATGAATCTGTGCCTGATTTGCATTTGCTGATGAGCTCGGCTGGGAGTGTCCATGCTGAAGCAGGCTCTGTTTCCAGAATGGCTCTCTCTCCTCTATCTGTCCAGGACGCCTGGCAAATGTGACCCACATGCCCCTGGCCCTGGCAGCCCAGGGCTGGAGTCACCAGTGGGGAGGAGAGGTGGGGTATTGTGGCCAGACTCCAAAAAACTTGTCCATGGCTGAGCTAATCCGGCCTGAGCCAAGAGGGGAGCAGAGCTTGCCTCTGGCTGTGGACAGGGCATCTGGAAGGGCCTCACTCTGTGTACCCTTGCCCCCCATGCCTACCCCTCCAACACCCACTGTCTAACCCCACGGAACACCCTGTCTTAGGGTCCTGCCCCCCATGCCTGCCCCTCCCAACACCCATTGTCTAACCCCACGGAACACCCTGTCTTACGACCCTGCCCCCCATGCCTACCCCTCCCAACACCCACTGTCTAACCCCACGGAACACCCTGTCTTAGGGCCCTCTTTGTGGTCAGCCTCTTTCCCCGGCCAATCAGAGCACCTCAGAGAAGGCCGATGATAATCAGAGCCACCATTCTTGGAGCAAACACCCCGAGCATCTCCTGGCAGAAGGTGTTCAACGCTGCTCCCGGCCAGGCCTCGTTACCCCCAAGAGAGGGCCCAGGAGGGGGCCATGTCCAAGGGCACGCAGCGGAGCCTGGATTTAAATCTAGGAATGGGTGGGGGCGGGAGGATTCTTTTTAGCTTTATAATCTTTTTTAAGGATGCCAGCAGCTGAGGCTTTGGAAATAGGACATCTAGAAAAACGACCTGTTGAGCTCAAGGAAACCGCCCTGATCGTGTGGGAAGACAGCTGCTTCTTTATTGCTCGGGTTTCGGCGCTAGGACCTTGGCCAACCGGAGTTTGTGGTCAAGGGGACCCGTCTCCATCAGGGTGCCTTCTTGGGGAGGATGAGGTGGACCCCACTGGTGCTAACAGAGGACAAAGACTACCTGCCCTCTGCCCCCGGCCATGACCTTAACAAGCCAGGGCCAGATGCTCAGGGCTCGTTCCCCGCCATTCACCAACACAGGGTACCCCCAAAAGATTCTACACGTCACTGACAAAACCCAGAGTTGCCAGGCGGGTGAAGACCAGCGGGGAGACTGGGCGGGGGTCACTATAGTCTCGGCAGCTCATGGCTCACATGGATCTCTTCAACCGCAAAGCAACATCTGCGAGGGAGGCACCTCGGTGGCAGGCGCCTCGCATCTCACTGGACCGGGTCCCGGAGGCCCCCATCCCCCGCTGGACCCCTCCCAGGCTGGCCGCTCCTGCTCTCCTCAGCCTTTGTGGGCGAGAGGGAGCAGTTGGTGAGAAGCTACTGGAGAAGTTGATATAAACCATTATGATTATGCAGCCTGTAAATGCACGGGGTGTTTCTCCCTCTCCACCGTTGCTACGCCGAAGGAGCACACCATCCACTTGGGTAAAACAACAACGGAAATCCACCCAGCCACGCTGCCTTTGGAGAAAGGCAGGCTGCACTCGGGAGCAGGCACGTTGCCCCAGGCCAGCCTTGTGGGGACTTTCAATACAGTTTGTCGGGTTAGGAAAGAACACGCCAGAAAATGAACAATCCACGCCTGTAGCCACAGCACCTCATCATGCAACCGACCGCCCTTTGAGGTTAACCGCAGTGCTTACTAGGAAGAGATGTTCGAGTTTGTCTTAAAAACCCACCAGCCGTTCAAAGCGACTCTTGAGAATATAAACAGGACCCCTGGGATTCTGGCTGCAACTGAGAAACCTGTCTCCTCCCGGATGATCTGAGGCTATCTTTATTTCCATTCTAAATCAGAAGCAGATGAAAGCCGTGATGGAAACAATAGCCTTGGGGCGCCCAGCAAGCAGGACACAGTCCCTCTAAAACACACGAAGTGCAAAGCCATCGCCACCCCGTTTCACCAAGCGCCAGCAGGACTGCCCGAGTCCAGCAGTCCTCCCGTCCCCGCGGCTCTCCTAAAGAACAAAGGCTCCACACACCAGCCCACAGCATACCTCCAAAATGAACTTTCTTCTTGAACCTTGAATTCTCGGCCATCCTTTCTAACCTGGGTGTGACCATCTCACTGGGACCGCTGCTCCTCGGGGTCTCCGCGGAGACCGAGTCCGCGGGGCGGCCTCATCTACTACTGCCTGTTAATTCAACAGGAAAAAAAAAGTTGCAGCCCTCTGGGGGCAGAATTGAAGAAGAAAAGAAAAAAAACAAAAATCAGATGAAGAAGAAAGATGGCTCTGGGAATGTTTCATCCATGAGGAAGTTCACGAATTTGACTTCTGGGGACTGAGCATCCCAATCAGCTGAAAATTCGTTTCTTTGACACAAGTTGTAAGCCCCGGACTGGAGCCGCGTCCTTCCACTTCCCACCGTACCAGGGACTTTTTTTTTTCCCTAGTGCTGGTTTCCATGGCAATGCATCAGTCACTAGTCTAAATAAGTACGGGTGAAGGACGCCTGAAAAACCAGTGCAATTACGCATGCCATTAGTAGGGAGAGGCAGTGATTCAACCCGGCTATTAGGACGGGCCGGAGGTGTCACTTAGAGGCGGCTGCTGTCCTCGTCCCCAGTAATTGCTTTATCATTTTGCAAGGCTTGGTGTTTCCTCGGTCTTGGCAGTTCACAGCCCTGCTTTCTGTGAAGGGGGCAGCCGGGCAGCCAAGCCCGTTTTGGCTACACAGATGCCCTGAGCCAATGCTGGAGGGAAGGAACTGCGCCTCAGTGGAGGTGGAGGGCATGCACTGTGCCTTCCTCTGGGCAGTGGGTCCTTAGCAGGGCTTGGGACAACAAGAGGCAAGGAGGGATTTGGGGAAAAATCCACAGACATGCTGTCGATTCCATCTGCAGGGTCATGGCCAGCAGTCCACCCTGGATCAGGATCAGGGCACAGGGCTGGGGGCTGAGCCTCCTTCCAAATAGCTGCAAGGACTTCTCGGCTTTCAAACACTTCCCAATTTGTACGTCCTGTGAGAAGAGGAATGTCACAGCAGGGAAGGGAGGGAGTGTGCCTCCCTTTTTGATGGAGCTCATTCCATTTTTTTTGTTTTGTTTTGTTTTTGTTTTTTTTTTTGAATTGCTGGCCTGAATGTCCATCATGGCCAGGGACAGAAGCCCTCACCTTCCTGAGATGCAGGCTTTCAGTGGGTTAGCAAACAGATTGGAAGGGGTTGGGGATACTCCATGGATGTCTTTCATCCCCCTGGAGAGGCAGAGTGTGCGGCAGGGAGGCAGCCTGGACTGAATCCAGCTTTGCCGGTCACTGGCGCTATGAGCTCGGGCCTGTTTCCAGTTATCTTGATGTGTCAGCTGGGGAGAATCACGAATTATCCACAAGATGGAAATCGGGGTCATGAGAATACAATGAATTAAAGAAGGGTGCCCGGCACACAGTAGGCATGCAAGGAAGATCAGCTTCGTTCCCGTTCTTACATTCACTGCCGACGTGAAGAGCACGTCAGGTACTGTCACCCACACGCTCGCCGTGGCACAGTGAACGCTGCCTGGGCTTCCGGATAGTCTGCGGTGTAGCTCACTCCTTTGATTCCCGTCAGCCCACCCACGTTGGAATAGACGCTTTGTAAAGGTTCAAAGATGAGAAGAGTGGACCTGGAGAAGGTTAGTGACTGGCTCAAAGTCACACAGCCAGGTAAGGGTGGACTTGGGGCTGGAACCCAGTGCTGTGCCCACCCGCTATCCATGCCTGCTGCCCCAGCACTCCTGGGGACATGCGTGTCATGGTGCTGTGTGCGTGGGCACGCAGAGGGCTGCTGGGGATGAGGATGGAGCTGGGCTTCACTCTCATGGGTGGCCTGGCAGATGTTGAACCTAACCCTAATCCTGCCCGCACGCAACGCAGTGGAAGGGTGCGGAACCCCGACCTACGTGGGATCCTGGGTCCTGCAGCCTTTTCCTTCTGCCCGTGGTCTGATGTGATCTACGGGCAAATCGGAAGGTCATAAAAATAGCCCTGCCTGGCACACCAGGGGCCCAGGGGGCTGCCGCTGCTCGCTGGGATTTCAGTGGGAGGCAGAAGCTGCAGAGACAGGGGTAAAAATAGCAAGGGTTTCCACAACAGCCCTGCACTCCAGCATTTGACATGGCAGCACACGAGATCCTCCACTGCACTGGAATCTTAAAGGTTCCTGTCCTTGGAGATACCCTGTCTTGCCAGGAAAATGAGGAGCTCGTAGCTTCACACAGCAGAGGCTCCACCTTCCCTGAAGTCCTCAAATCCCCCACATCAGGCTGACTAGGAAGGCCAGAAGTGGGTGAGGGCTGAACTTCGAAGCAAAAGGGTTGGTCCCTTCCCAGTGGGTGAGCCCGGGCAGGTTCCTCAACCTGAGATTCAGCTTCTGCATCAGGAAGAGGCAGGCAGACAAGAACAGCTCCTGCTGGAAGGCGGAGCCAGAACCATTGGACCGCTGGAACCAGCTCCAAGCAGGCACGGTCCACGTTGCCCCTAGATGCCGCTGCATCCCCAGGGCCTGGCACCCAGGAGATGCCCATAAACACCGACTACCTGCACGCACGTACTTATAAAGTACTGTACAGAGTGCCATGGTCATTTCTGATGTAGGGGTCATCACCTCGTCTAACTGAGTTATCACAAAATGGATGTGACCCAGGGACACCTCCAGAGGCTACAGAGAATGACCCCGAGGTCTGGCGTCCACAGCCCCTGCATGTCAATCTACTCGCTGATGCCATGGGTGATGGGACTGAAGGAATGTCCCTGGCACTCTCGGCTCTGTGACTCCTTCATTGGCGAAAAAGTGGGGATGGAGAAAGCGCCAGCTCCCGGGGAACCGTGGGGAGAACCCACGAGGGTGTGTGGAAAGTGTCTCAGTTGAAATCCGCTCATCCATCACACCCCCATGGCAGGCAGGCTCTAAGAGGTCCCGGAAGGGAGGACTGGAGATAGGGAAGAGTTGTTTACACTGCTCTTGGCCCAACACCAGTCTCTAATTACCCAGAAACATGCAGGAATGACAAGCTGTCAGGCGGGACTGACAGCTGTGTGTTCTTGAGGTATACATGTGCTGACACACATGAACACACACGTGAACATATGCACACACATTCATGTAGCACATCTGCACAAATGCACACGTGTGCATACACATCTACACACATGCTCACATACATGCACACAAACATCTTCACACACGTACATGTATGCATGCCCATGTATGCACACATACATATCTGTACACACATGGTGGGGAGGAACAGAGGAGAGATTGGGAATTGGGAATTCTTTTCTTTGGAAAAATGATCTCAAAGCTTTCCCTTCCTTCTTGAACCCAAAGGAGTCCAGTCCTCATTCCCCCAGTGACCTGAGCCTGGGCTTCCATGTGCCAGGCAGGCCTGAGGTGAGACTCCTGACTGACTGGCAGCCTGGGCATCTTCTCTCTGTGCCCCTCTCTTTCCTCCAGTTAACATCTGGACGTGTCTCCACTGATGTCTAGGGAGACAAGGGTCTCCCTGGCACGCTCTGCTGATCCTTCTTGGAAGGGGCGAGCAGCTCTTGAGTTTCATTTCACACGCATCACACCTAGTGGGGCTGTGAGGGTGTCCCTCAGTGACTGCAGCCGCTCTCCGGCACACGCTCTGAGGCTTCCTCCCCAGTGTCTCACATGGACATGCCTCAAGGTCGGTTCTCAATGAACTCTTGCTTATTTGGATTTAATACACGAGTCAGGGTTAAATGCAGGAGTCAGAGACGCCAACATCTCGGGGCAGGCTGTGTGTAAAGAAGCTGGTGTACCACCACAGGGAACTGTGAGGACTGGGTCCCACTGAATCTTGGAGGTGTGTACACCCCACTGTTGGGGAAGGCCTGTTCTTTCTGAGGGCAGCTGTGGGTGGGGCTGGGCTCAGGGCATCACTCTGTGAGCAGCATTCTCACTGAGGCAGTTCTGCCCCCGGCGTGTGGTCTGGAGGTTCGTGGGCCAGCTATCGCTGTCCCAGTGCTGGGGAGGAACCACTGGTGTGCCATGGGCAGAACTGGGATGTGGGACAGTCAGCAGCCAGTTACCCTGCACGCAGGACTTCCAAAGGTCCCATCCAACCCTAGACAGGTGCAGCGTCTTTTTCTAACCATCCGAGCTCAGATCCTAAATTCTTTTCACAAGAAGCACAGAGTGTTTTGGGCACGGCTTGAATACACACAATTCTTCAGGAATGCCAGTGACTTCAACATCAAGGGAAGAATGTCCTTTGTTTAGTTGGGGCTTGGAAAGAACTGCTCACCAATTCCCCAAACAATGCCACTAGTGGCAGGGCCTCTCAAGGTGTGAGTGCACTTTGTGTGGCACTCCAGGTGACTGCAGGATCATCCATCCCATCCTTTGTTTTCCAGTCCAGCGGCACCCAAGTGCATGCATCTGGAAATCATCTTCCTGCTCTGTCATGCCATCCTTTCCTCTGTCCTCGCTGTCACTGTTGGGATGTGTGCTGTCTTGTGGCACTCAGCCCCATTCCTGCCCTTCTGTGCTCTCAGGGGCTAAGTATGCACACTGCATTTCCCACTCTCTTGCCAGGGCAACAGTCAGGCTCTGCTGATGGGAGGCATTTGTGCAAAGCTGGCCTTAGTGGCTGGCATAGGTGGCCACTGAGGAACATCAATAGGATGCTCCTCACACTCTCAGCAACACCTCTTGGTTCTTTTTACTCCTGTAACCCTAATGGACATGACGGTTTCCTGCAGTGACCAATCTCTGGGTGGCATCACCTATCCCTTTCTGCTCCTCTAGCCTCTCCAATACTTTTGAAAACAATTTCCTGTATTAAATCCCCTCTGTCTGAAACACCCACACAGGCATTTGTTTTCTCTGACTGTGCATGGATTCATAAAAGGTATTATCTTGACTTTTTTGAAATTAGGTATATTGTTAATTTTATTCTGTAAGAATTTCATTTAAAGATAATAAGGGGAATCCTTGCACATCATTGTTTGAAAAAATAGGTGCGGCCGGGCGCGGTGGCTCAAGCCTGTAATCCCAGCACTCTGGGAGGCCGAGGCAGGCGGATCACGAGGTCAGGAGATCGAGACCATCCTGGCGAACCCGGTGAAACCCCGTCTCTACTAAAAAAAAATACAAAAAACTAGCCAGGCGAGGTGGCGGGCGCCTGTAGTCCCAGCTATTCGGGAGGCGGAGGCAGGAGAATGGCGTAAACCCGGGAGGCGGAGCTTGCAGTGAGCTGAGATCCGGCCACTGCACTCCAGCCCGGGCGACAGAGCGAGACTCCGTCTCAAAAAAAAAAAAAAAAGAAAAAATAGGTGCAATATGTCTATTAGAGGTGAGAATCACTGGGCAAAAATGAGAGATAATTTCTTAAAGGGTTGAGGATGCTGGAGCTGGGAATAAAGGTCAAAACCACTACCTCCTAATATAGTGTACTTCGAAGGCTGCCGGTGGCTTAACCTGGAGACTTATTAAAATAATCTTTTAGCCTAAAAGCAGGACTTACTACTTACGAGAAGTGGCAGGAGAATAATGTGCTCAGAAAGATTCTAAGCCTCCTGAAAAAGAGGTTTGAAATAACCAAAAGCTTTCAAAAGAAACCTACTTTGTTAGATAAAAATCTCACTGTTAATAATGAATAAGCCTCAGTTTTAACTTTTCTGCCTGGTCCCTCATCTCCTTACCTTTATGGGACTTTTTACAAAGCACTGTCAGACCCCATGTGGGGCTAGAAATATCCTCATGGTCCTTGTGGTAGACAAACTGATAAGGTGGCCCTGGATTCTACCTTCTGGTCTTCAGGCCCTGATGTGATTCTCTCCCACTGAATGTGGGTTGGGTCTCAGACTTGCTTCTTCCAAGTAGAATACAGCAAAGGGGACAAGATATATGTGACTTCATGCACATGATTATATGGTTATATGATTATATTAGATGGTAGCAATTTTCTTGCTGGAGGGTCTCTCTCCTCTTTCTCTCTCAATGGCCTGGTGAAGCAAGCAGCTGCCTTGGGGAACCCCACCTGGCAAGGATACACAGGTGGCCTCTGGTTGCTAAGAGCAGTCTCCAGCCCCTAGCAATGAAGCCCTTCCTCATAAAAATGCAAGGAACTAAATTCTGCCAACAATCTGTGAGAACTTGGAAGTGGATCCTTCCCCAGTCAGCCTCCAGATGAGAATGCAGCCCAACCAACAGGCTGAGTGAAGCCTTGCAGAAGACCCAGCTAAAGCATGCCTCTCTCCTAACCCAAAGACACCATGAGAGAGTAAATGCATGTTGTTGGAGCCACTGATTTTATGGTAATATTGTCATGCAGTAATAGGTGACTAATCAAGTCCCACACTGTTTAGACTTATGAGCCATGCTATGTAGCCTTACTTTATAGTAACACTATAAAATACTCTATGGGTGAAACGGTCTCTCCTAGACCCAAGGAAGAGGATGTAGAGAGGCAATGTGGGAGAAGCAAACTGAAGAAACAAACAAGAGCAGGTGTCCTCAAATAATAACGAAGCATCTCCAAGGAGCCAGCATTCTCCTAGGTGCTCTTCTGAGTACTCTAGGGGCAGAAACTAGAGTACGTTCCTTTTCACAGCTCAAGACCTTGCCAAATCTCCAAAAAAAAAAAAAAAAAAAAAAGTCCCGCATCAAACCCTGACTCCTCAAGAGGTGTTCTGGAAACCCCAAAGTTCATTTTTTTTTTTTGGCGATGGAGTCTCACTCTGTTGCCCAGGCTGGAATGCAGTGGCATGATCTCGGTTCAATGCAACCTCCACCTCGTGGGTTCCAGCAGTTCTCCTACCTCAGCCTCCCGAGTAGATGGGATTATAGGTGCACACCACCACTCCCGGCTAATTTTTGCATTTTCAGTAGAAACAGGGTTTCACCATGTTGTCCAGGCTGGTCTTGAACTCCTGACCTCAAATGATCCACCTGCGTCAGCCTCCTGAAGTGCTGGGATTACAAGCATGAGCCACCGTGCCTGGCTCAAAGTTCACTCTTACACTTTGCTCAGTTAAGGAAGAACCATCTGTGAAGCAGGTTTTGTTGTGGTGGTGGTGGGGTGTGTGTATGCACGTGCCTGTGGCCATAAGTGTAAAAATGTCTCCAAGAACTATTGCTGTCAGAGGACTCCGTGTCACTGAGCATCCTGCTGAGAGCACTGCTAGCTCTTCTGGGTCTTTTCTGAGTCATCCTCTCCTCCTTTGATCTCATCAAGCATGGTGCCCTTTTGGAAATATCAGACAGCATCCGATTCAGAGGATGCAAGAGGTCCAGAATTCCCAAGTTAGGAATTCCCGAGACTTAGAAGCATTGTGGTGACCAGATGACTGCCACCAACCACGTCCTGTGGAGAGCTGTGTCGGCACCTGCGGCCAGGCTGTCTGGGCAGCCCTGTGTCCAAACACCAGCTCAGAGGTAGCAGGAAGATGCTAACTCTGCATTCCGGAAATGTCACCTGCTCAGTGTCTGGGAATGGAAACCTCTCTCAAGATCTAACGGGGTGAACAGGTAGCAGTCTCTAGTCAGAAGCAGCAACTTGCAGCTGATGCCCATACACCCTACAGGGGAGGAGACATTTGAGATGGGTGAGATAAGGAAAGTCCTCAAGGTAGTTAAAACCAGTCCCAACCAAATGTCGGTCTAAAAGGAAGCAAACCAACATTTGCTAAATGCATACTATGTGCCATAAGCTTTCATAGGTAAGAAAAGATTTTTTAAAGTATGTTTTTAAAAAAGAGTATTCCAAAGCTTGATTCTTTGGGGGAAAATACTTCAGCTAAGGCCATTATAAGACTATCGTTAGCCTAAATAACATGGGCAAAAATAAGCACCGTACAGTATACCAAAGGGAGGGATGTTTTTCTACTGTGTGGAATTTTAGTGAGTAAATGTTTCCCTACAATATTCATAAATGCCACTAACGCCCCAAAGCAGCAACATTTAACTTATTTGCAGCTGGTTCTGTGTCATATTTAAAATGAATCATTTTTCAACATTTGCGGACTCTTAAAAGCTGAGCGTGGCAGGAGGAATTTCTCTGGGTATTGGGACAGGAAGGCGCATGGCGCTGAGGGCTTGCCAGGGTGCGGTGGCCTAGACCCACTCCTCCCAAAGGGCCTGGGGCCTTTGACAGCTGCATGTCAGCTGCAATTGCTGGCTGGAGCCCTAGGCTAATGAGGTCAGAGCAAGGGTCTGGTGCCCAAAGGGGCTCACTATGGACCGAATCACTTCGACCAGTGGGCGTTGTTCAGACAAACCTCACCCCAACACTGCACATTCCCAAGAGGATGCAAGGAGAAAGGATGCATCCATATCAACACAGAAACATGGCTATTCACAGAAACACTGAGAATGTCATTTATCAAAGGCCTACTTCTTATCAGCACATTGTCAGTATTCTACATATTTTATTCCCTGTCTTCATGGATGGCACAGTAGGCATCTGCAGACAACTGAAAGATGGCGCACAATGAATGAAAAGATGTGTACAGAAGCATGGGGGGAAGAATGGCCACCTTCTAAGCTGCATCATCTCCGTTCCTCACAAGCACCTAGACAAAGCAAGGCAGACGTGTTGTTCTAACTAGTTTGCTTGACAGTCCATAAAAGCATGTCCAAGCGGCCGGATGCCCAGGAGGGTGTGTATGAACTTACACACAAGCGGCTGGATGTCCAGGAGGGTGTGTATGAACTTATACACACAAGCAGTGGAGGGACAGAGCTCAACTCAAAGCCCCTGCTCTCTGCTCCATGTAAGCTCCTTCATGCTCAGCTGAGTCTCTCAGAGCTGTACCTGGTAAGTGCATTGAGGGCTTTTACACCTCCTTCCCCACTTTAGGGATGGGTGCCTCTTTTTCAGTGAAATCTTACCCAGAACCTAACACAGAAGCAGTGAGGGCAGAGGCCCTGCCCCTCACCTCTCACCAGCATCTTGGAGGGACCTGAGCTCCCTCGGGGCTGGGTTTGGAAGCTGGGGATAAAGATCTCTTGCCTGTCTGTACCAAAAGCAGGGAGTGCAGAGGTCTGGCCACTAAAAGGGGAGCCAGAAACCTCTGGTCAAGATGCACTTTGTCAATTCACCAATGCCTTATGGAGCTCACGTGCCAGACTCTGGTCAGGAGGCTAGAGCTGTGGGGTCTTTGCCCTGGAGCTGTTCTGAGTCTGGTGTGGGTGGGTGGGGTGGGCAGATAAATTAGACCCCCTTGGGATCAGGGCTGGAACAGAGGTGGACAAAGCTGGTGGAAGCCAAAAGGCAGTGGAAAGTATCTCTGTCTGTGGAGATTAAAGATTTTCAGAGAGGGAGAAACTACGCTCACTTGGGAAGGCAGATGGGGGTTGGCTGTGGTAGACGGCAGTAAGACCTAAAATTATTCCCCTCCCTGAACCTACATGCATATGCAGTATGACTTTGCAGCTCCGCTTATCAAGAGACAAAGTCTATCTGCCCAGACCTTAAACTTGGTCTGGTCCTATGATACTGGCCAATAGTATGTGGTGCAAGTGACCCTATGCCAGTTCTGAGACTAGACTCCGAAAGGCCTCATGTGCTTCTGCTCACTCTTGGAAGGCTGTACAGGTGCCATGTCATTAAGCCTGGGCTAGCCCACTAGAGGATGAGACTCAGATGCCCTGGTCATTCCTGCCAACTTGCTGAGAGTTCACCAACTGCCACTACAGACACAAGTGGAAGTCTACCTGGGAACAGAAGAACTTCCCTGCAGAACCTGCCCTAATTTGACTTATGGAATCATGAGATAAATGGTGGTTGTTTTAAGCCACATAAGTTTTAGAATAATTTGTTACACAGCAACTGCTGACTAATACATTATGACTCTGGGCAAGATACTTGATAACTTAGCAACAGTTTTACCATCTACAAAATGGAGATGACAAATTTTGCTTCTGGCATGGAGCAGTTATAAGAGTCACATGGGGAACTATAAAAAAATGCATTGCAAAGTGCAAGGTAGCTGGGGTGGAAGTATTACTATTAGAAGAATAGCCTGGAAGACAAAATGTGGGAGGCTGGCCAACACTTCACATGTGAACTGCTACATTCAGGATCTTTCTCCAGAGAATAGCAGAGTTCCCTGAGGGGTTCCTTTGGGGATGCTGAGTCTTCACTGACTCCTGTGTGGTTTCCAGGGCTTTCTGGAAATGAAGGTGGTAGGTAATTTGCTTCCTGATACAAGAGGCACCATGGTAGAACAGGGGTATCCTAGGAGCTGGCGTCCCAGGCAAGGTGTTGGTATTCTGGCCCTATTGCTTTGTAGTTTATGCTCTAGGCTAAGACTGTTCCTCTTGCTACACCTATTTGTGGGTAAATGGATGCTGCCACCCCTGCTCTGCATTCCACATGGGGCAGGCATAAGGTAAAAATGAGGTGACCCATGTCAAAAATTGGTACCACCCTGGGTTAAGACTCAGGATAAATGACCTCCCAAGGTCCCAGGTTGGGGGTCCCAGTCCTACCCACAAGCATTCAGATGGTGTTATCAGCAACACACCCTCTGCTCCCCCAAGACACTGGATGGAGGCCGTGGGCTGTCCTCCGTTTCTGTGCACAAACATTTACATCAACAAAAGAAAACTTCCAGAGCAGTAAGTAATTTTCCTCAAGGGACAAAGGAGATGAGAGGTGTTCTGATGAGTTTTGTCGGCTGACATTTTTCAGAAGTTATTTACGGGGCTCAGCGAAGGCATTTATTGTGTTTAGTGTTCTATGCTATAAATGCTTTGGAAAAGGAGAGTAAATGAATATGCAAGCACCCAGTGTCAGGGCAAGAACAGGCAGGTGTACGCGGAGCCTACAGCTTCCCTGGCGGTTCCCTGTTGACTATCACCATAGAGACCGAGTCATGGGGTTAAACCGACTCCCAGAGGGCAGCGCTTGGTTAGGAACACAGGGAAATGTACTCCCCGCTTGGAATTAACAAATAAGAGTGTCCCACGCTTCCCCAGATGCAGATGGGTCCTTGCGGGATCCAAAGAGGATCCCTCTGGGATAAGTGAGAAGGGACAGAGAAGGATCTGCAGCCAGAGGCCAGATCCGAGGCACCGCGACTTGGGAGCGGTCACACTCAGTTCATTTGGTAGAAGGCGGCCTCCTTACTGCCAATTAACTCAAGACAGCCTGGCAGCTGGACTGGTTCATCACGCAGACTCAGGAAGCGTCCTGAGCGGAAGCAAAGTCATCCCAGGACTTCAAGGAGCCCCAGATGAAAGCCACGCTCCAGGGCTTCTGAGTGGAACGGGGCTGGGCTCGTTGAGCCCGATGGACAGAGATAATGAGTTCTCACCCAAACAACACACCTGCCTGGAAACAAACAAGGCACAAACAAATGTGCACGCCCAAAATACTGACCATGGGTGGTCTTTCTTTCACCCAAGGTGCTGTTTGAATTACTGTGTTACCCCCAATTCAGGCTTGCTTTAAAGAAAAACAAAAAACCAGTTCCAAACATTTTCAGTGACACTCACACCTTCTCCTAAGCGTGCCCTCTGATCACAGGAGTCCTGCGGCTAAACATATTCATAAGGGGTTCGGGAAAATGATCCTCCCAGTGGGAGATGGTGCAGCACGGGCTGACTGGTGTTGGCACCTAAGAAGGAAAGAAGGGCCGGGTGCGGTGGCTCAAGCCTGTAATTCCAGCACTTTGGGAGGCTGAGGCGGGTGGATCACCTGAGGTCAGGAGTTTGAAACCAGCCTGGCCAACATGGCAAAACCCCGTCTCTACTAAAAGTACAAAATTAGCCGGGTGTGGTGGCAGTTGCCTGTAATCCCAGCTACTCGGCAGGCTGAGGCAGGAGAATCACTTGGACCCGGGAGGCGGAGGTTGCAGTGAGCCGAGATCGTGCCATTGCACTCCAGCCTAATGACAGAGCAAGACTTCGTCTCAAAAAAAATTTTAAAAAAAGAAAGGAAGAAAGAAAGGAAGAAAGAAAGAAAGAAGGAAGGAAGGAAGGAAGGAAGGAAGGAAGGAAGGAAGGAAGGAAGGAAGGACTGACACACGTGGAAACACAGATGCGTCTCAGGAACTTGCTGCTCAGTGAACAAAGGCAGACACCAAGGGCTCCATCTACACAACATGTTCAGATACACATGTCCATAGAGGCCAGAAACAGACTGGTGGGCTCCAGGGACTGGGGGCTGGGGGAAATAGGGAGGGAGTGACTGCTTCATGGGCATGGGGCTTCCTTTTAGGATCTAAAAGCGTTCTGGAGTGAGAGAGGAGGCGGTTGTACACACCTGTGAATGTACTTACACCACTGCACTGTGTATTTTAAAAATGGGGATAGTTCTGGTGTTTGAGAATGATATCTCAACAAAGTGTTTACATATATATATATATGCAGACAGGTGCCCGAGCCAGGTGGTCTAAGTCCCACACCTGCTCCACCACCTACGGCTTCATGATGTGGGGCAAGCAAAACTGCATCTCCCTGCCTCAGTTTTCTCCTTTGCCATGATACCTACCACAGCAGATGTGTAGGGCTTGGATGTGTCAACGCACGTGAAGCTCTTAGAACGGCCTTGGAGAGGAGGAAGTGGGACCTGTGTGCCGGCTGCTATTAAGTGTTTTAATCTTATCGTCGATGCTATTTGCAGCAGGAGGCCCCAGGAGCTGGGGCAGGTGAATCTCCTTGCATGGAGTTCCCCGAGCTCCTTGAAGCAGGATGTGTACGTTGGTTCAACAAACACCTAGATTGTGAGTTCCTGGCCTGTCAGTTCCTTGCCTTCTCTACTCCTGCCCTTGCAGGCCCTGAGACTGCAACCTACCCACTCACGCCCAACTGTCCCCATGATCTCATCACAAAAAGATGCCCAGGACTCACCCCCGAAGCCCATCCCTGTAAGGCTGTGCACACGCCTAACTGGACCGCATCTCACCTGACTATCCCAGACTCAACCCCAATGTACACCCCTGTAATGCTGTGTGTGCCCCTAACTGGACCGCATCTCCCAGCCCTTCCAGCACTGTCCTCAGAGCTGCCTGGCGAGCTAATGTCTCCTCACATCCATTCCTACCCTATCTGCCTGGTCCCTGCAGATGAGCAGCTGGGCTCCTGGCCAGGCCAGCTTCTCCTCTTCTCCCTGCTGAAGGATGAGGCTGCTGCAGCAGGGCCAGCAACTTCCAAATCATCCAAGACATATTCTCTGGACGCCACGCCTTCATTTCAGCAACTCTCCTTCCCAAAGTGGCCTCTGCTTACCACTATGCCTGGGTCCTCTCCTCTCCCCTTTTTTTTTTTTTTTGTAATTGAGGTGAAATTTACAAAACAGAACACTAATCATTAAAAAAAGTACAATTTAGTGGCAGTTAACACATTCACAATGCTGTGCAACCAGCACTTCTGTCTAGTTCCAGAACATTTAAATCACCCAAAAAGGAAATCTCGTACCCATGAAGCAGCCACTCCATGTTATGGACTAAACTGTGTGCCTGCAACACACACATGTTGAAGCCCCAATGCCTAATTTGACTGTATTTGGAGATGGGGCAGTTAAGGATAACTAAGGTTAAATGAGGTCGTAAAGGTGGGGCCCTGATCCTTAGGACTAGAGTCCTTATAAGAAGAGAAAGAAACACTTGTGCACCGTCTTGCTCTCAGCACACACAGAGAAAGGCTATGTGGGGACACAGTAAGAAGGCGGCCGTCTGCAAGCTAAGGAGCGAGGCCTCACTGGGAACTGAATTTGATGGCACCTCGGCCTCTGACTTCCAGCCCCCAGAACAGTGAAAAAGTAAGTGTCTGTTGTTTAAGCAACAGTCTGTGGCATTTTGTTATGAAAGTCCAGGCTGACTGACATACTCCCCACTCCTTCTCCCCCATCTCCTGGCAACCACTCATCTACTTTCTGTTTCTACAGATTTGCTAATTCTGGGCATTTCACAGAAATGGAATCACACAGTACACAATGTGTGGCCTTTTGTGTCTGGCTCCTTTTACTCAGCATCCTGTTTCCCATACTCACGCGTGCTGTGTCAGTCCCTCATTCCTTTTAAGGACTGAATAATATTCCATTTTCTGGACAGACCACAGTCTGGTGGGCATCTGGGCTGCTGCTGCTTTCTGGCTATTGTGGATAGTGCTGCTGTGAACATCTATGCACAGGGACTTGTCTGGACATCTGTTTTTAATTCTCTGGGCTCTCTTCTTTCTCGAGTCCTCAAAACCAGATTCACGCCAGCTACCAGTAAGGTGCCTGTGGCCTCTACACTGCAAGGTGGAATGGCTGATGAGCAGCCCTCATCTCAGCTGACACAGCCACCTCCTCGTCCTGCACATGCTCTGCCAGACTGGGGCACGGCCAGGCTCTCCAGATGTCCCCTTCCTCACCTGCTGGATGCCCCCGGCCACTCCTGTGGCCTCCTCCTCAGCTCCCCATCCTCTGAGCACAGTTCTCTGGGTCTTCCTCTCAGGCCATACGCACCCCCAGAGTGACCTGATCAAGCCTTGGCTTCAGACGCCATCAGACTCCTGTGGCCCCAGACTCACCCTCCAGCCCAACCCATGCAGGCTCCACCCTGACACCCTACGGGCTGCTCAAATGTAACTCGCCCAACATCACACGTAACGTCACCCCGTCTCTGCTCTGGCGCCTCATCCAGTTGCTGGGGCTGCAAGCCTCGCCTCTGCTCTCACCCTCCACAGCCAATGAGACAGCAAGTGCCTGCAGGTCACAGCCAACTCCGGACCCTTCTTGCTGTCCATTCACAAACTCTGCTCTGGCCTGAGCCACCTTCCCCTCTCTCCTGGACCCTGTGCCTGGCTCTGGACCAGTCTCCCCACTTCTCTACTGCTCTGTCCCTTCTCCACCTGGCCCCAAAGCCATCCTTAGAAAGCCAAACCCATCACATCTCTAGGCTGCTCAGACCCTTGCACGGCCCAGGATTTTTTTCTGCGTCCCCCAGGCCTCACTGAGCTGGGCTCAGCCTACCCGACCACACCTCTCGGACCCAACCCTCCCTAGAAGCTACAACCGCGCTGCCCTTCTTGCTGTTCCCCAAGCACAAGTCCATTCCTGCCATGGGGACTTTGCACCTGCTGTTCCTGATGCCTGCAGTGCCCCAGCCCATGCCCATGTGGCCCATGCCCTTGCTTTTGTCCGGTCTCTGCTGACACAGCCCACCTCTAGGTGGCCATCTCTGTCCTGCCTAGGAAGCCTGCCGTCCCCTCCCCAGCACTCCCCAGCCCCGCAGCTGTTTCACACCCACAGCAGCTGCCATTTGCCTGCAGGGGACAGGCCTGCCAGCTCTGTGAGGGCAGGGACTCTCTGTTTTGCTCCCTGCTGTAACCCCGGCTCTGGAAATGGTGTCTGGCACACACAGCCCGCGCGAATAGCGCTCTGCGGAATGAATGGAATGAATGAATTCTGAGCGTCTCCTGCAAGTCAGATGCTGCCGATGGAGTGATGACTAAGCAGTGGCGAGGGCACAGGCTGGTGGGGGAGACAGACGCGGAGCAGATCGTCTCAACTGAGTGGGATCATCCGCGATAGAAAGAGGTGTCACATGCTACCGGAGCCACTGAGAGTGCCGGGAGTGTGAAGGGCTTCGCTGGAAGTGTGGAGAGGAGGGACTGTCACAGCTGGGTTTTGCAGGATGAGTAGGAGTTGGGTAGATGGACACATGAGGGAAGGCCATCCCAGGAAGGTGGAAGAACATAAGTAAAGGCCCAGAGGTGTGAAAAAGCTGAGTATGCTTACACAGAAGGAAGGAGTTGGTTCTTAGTAACAATTTATGTGTGATACAGAATGTCTTATTCAATGCACATGCTAGCCCTGTGTGGTGAGTACAGTGATCATCGCCATTTTAGGATCTTGAAGAAGAATTTGAGAGGCTCCATCCTTTTCTGGAGGCTTCACAGCTATGGGTGACTGAGCTGAGATTGGAACCCAGGGCTGCTGCCTGCTTTTGTCAATGAAGTTTTATTGGCACACTGCCACTCCATTCATGGGGGTACTGTCCGTGGCTGTTCCCTGCTACAAAGGCAGAGCTGAGGGGCTGCCACAGGGAGCATGTGCCTGCAAAGGCTAAAATATTTACTCTCTGGCCTTTACGGATAAAGTCTGTGGACCCCTGGCCTAGGGCATGGAGAGGGGGGTGGCAGGTAAGTTAGGGTGGGCCGTGCCCCACTAGGAGAGGGACCAGGGAAGGAGGGCCTGGCAGGTCTGGGGAAGAGGGAGGCCCAGGAAGAGAGACAGGCTTAGCTCCCATGAGGTGTCTGTGCAGGCGCAGGGAATGGTGAGGACAGGGACTCAGAGCCGCCAAGGCGGGGAGGGCGACCTCCAAGCACTTGCTACCCCTGAGTGCCTTTGCTAGGCCCAGCTCGTGCCTGGCCAAGGTGAGACCTGGAGACAAAGCGAAGCCGTGGCTCTGTGTACTTGCTCACATACTCGCACACTCACGGAAGACAAGGGAGGGTGTGCAGTGACTGGGGAGAGAGGAGGAGTCTCCAGGGGCTGGGAGGTCCCTGGCAGCAGGGAGGGGGAAGGAGGCACCCTCTGAGCCACGCGTCTGGGAGGAGCAGGCAGAGTATGCAGAGCAGAGCCTGCGGGAGGGACTGCCGGGCAGCAGGTGCAGCAGGGGCAAGGGCGTGGAGGCCCCTCCAGGGCACCGTGATGGGGGAACTGGCTATGTGAGGAGATGTTTTAACTGGGTTGAGAATGTTTTGCCTGATGCTTCTGAGCAGGGATTGAACAGGCAGAATAGTTAAAATCTGAGGGAGGTCGGGTGAAGGTGTGTGAAGGTCACTTTAAAGGTGAGGCGCATTTCATGACGAGCGTAAGGGTGCCAGTGGGCTGCCTGGGGCTCTCATGCCCACTCCACATGCCCAATGCTGCCAGCTCAGGGTGCCTGTGGTTGGGCTGGCAAAATTCAGCTGGGCCTCACCAACCACAGGCAGAGTCCAGGAGCCCAGCAGACACAGAGCCCTCCTGCCGTGTGCTTCAAAGGATCCAGTGGGCGAGGACCAAGGGGCGGGGTGGGGAGGACACAGGCCAAGCCAGGGCCCCCAGGCCAACACCAACTCTCCTCCCGGCCAGGGGCTGCCCTGGCCCAGGCTTTCAGCAGGGGCCCCATGGCCTATGCCCTGGAGGCCAAGGGGTGTCCTCGAGACCAACAGGTGCTGAGAGGTGGCCTGGGGACCAGCCAGTGTTACGTGGCCATGGAGATGGCTGCTGGCCCCCAGGGCCTTCCCAGCGACCACCTGAGTGATGAGGACCCTTGGGGACAGCCCTCCTGCCACCGCCTTCCCCTAGGCTTGAGAAGGAAAGAGAAATTCTGACAAGAACAGGGTACAAGGCCCATGAGGCTGGGAATGGCAGGATATTTTAAGCGGCACAGGGGGGGATTCTGAGTTGCCCTGGAGACGAGCGGGCCCAGGCCTCAGCGGCTGTAGCACAACTGTGCTCTGTGAGAGGCCAGCCCTGTGTCTGGGCTCAGGGGCGAAGGGGACCCCTCCATTGCGGGGTCAGTGTGGGAAGGTGGGCGAGGCCGTGGCTGCCCCCAGGGTGGGCAGGTTTTCGGGACTCTGCCCGATCTGTCAGGGAACCCACTGCCCTGTGTTCGAGGTACTATCTTCCCTGAGAGGGGCAGTGGGGACTGAGGACAGAGGCACACCTTTTGAGTCTTCTGCAAGTGTCCCAGGCAGAGCTGGGCAACCAGGCAGGGTCTTGGGAAGGCCCGGTTTCCCAGGAGATCCTTCCTCGGGGACGAGGGATGTGCAGGGAACTCCAGAGAGGAAGCTACACCTGTGGAGGCTTCCTGGGGTCCCACAGGCCAGCCTCACCCAGCATGACAGAAAATGTGCAGAGGGCTGGGCGAGGTGGCTCACGCCTGTCATCCCAGCACTTTGGGAGGCTGAGGCGGGCGGATCATGAGGTCAGGAGTTTGAGGCCAGCCTGGCCAACATGGTGAAAACTCATCTCTATTAAAGATACAAGAAATTAGCAGGGCATGGTGGCAGACACCTGTAATCCCAGCTACTTGGGAGGCTGAGGCAGGAGAATCGCTTGAGTCTAGGAGGTGGAGGTTGCAGTGAGCCGACACTGCACCATTGCACTCCAGCCTGGGCGACAGGGTGAGACTCTGTCTCAAAACAAAACAAAACAAACAAACAAAAAAACCGTGCAGAGGGAGGGAACGGGGGAGGCTGAGTACTCCTTTCCCCAGTGCTCACTGGCCCCCAGGTCCGCCTCCCCAGAGCACCATGTGCTGGCCTAACTTAGGTTCTCGGAGCTCTCTCTTCAGTGAGTCCACCCTTCAGGCAGGTGACTGCATGGTCACGCTCTCCAAATCTCACAGCCATCACTATCCTAGTTGCTCACCTCCACAAGCTCCATTCACCTCCCTTGCCCTGGGCACACACTCCTTATGATGTGACCTCAGATCCTGCCACTTGCCATGTTTTCCTGACCCAGGCCATTGCCTTCCTCCACAGCCACTGGAGCAGCCAAGGATGGGCAAACTAGACGAAAGCCTGACCCAGGTCTGAGGCTCGGGGACAAGGACCCAGCCAAGCCCAGTGGCAGAGGAGCCAGTCAAGGTCCCTGGCTAGGCTCTGAAACCACACACACCTATGTTCACATTCAGGCCCTGAATGGCCTGTTGGTGGCCAGTGGCTCGTTTCAGAGCTCACTCACTCATTCAGCAAATAGTTACAGCATGCCCCTCTCTAGTTGTGAGGGTGTAACTGCAGGCAGGGTGAGTGCTGGTCCCCAAAAGATGTGACTGCACCCTAGCCCCCAAAACCCACGAGTGTGACGTGATTAGGAAAACAGCTCCTTGTAGGGGTGATTGAGTTAAGGATCTTGGGATGAGGAGATCATCCTGGATTTCCCAGGGGGGCCTTAAATCCAATGGTAAGTGCTCTTCTGAGAGACAGAAGAGAAGACGCAGACACAGAGAAGGCCATGAGAGGACAGGGGCAGAGACGGGGCAATACAGCCACGGCCAATGAACGCCGGGAGCCACCAGGAGGTGGACGAGGCAGGAAGGACCCTCCCCTAGCAACTGTGGAGGGAGCACAGCCCTGCTGCCACCACGATACTGGACTTCTGGACTTCTGAACTGAGACAATCCGTTTCTGCTGTTCTGAGCCACGCAGTGTGTGGTCCTCAGGAGAGTCACACAGCTTCATTCCATGGCGGCTCCCCACCACGCACCCCAACACAACCCCCACCCCACCCTCACACCCTTCAGACCCCAGGGACGAAGCAAAGGACAGCACCATCTCCCTGGGGGCGATGTGGCTTCTCCAGAACCACACGGTTTGCCAAGATGTGGTCAGGGCGAGGGACTGAATGTGAAATGGGAACGGAATTCAGCCTCTTCCTTGCGAGAACCTGGGGGTTCTGAAACGTGGCCTCCAGAATCCCAGTTTCTGTGTGAATTTCTTGTACCATGTGCGTTCCCAGGGGCCTGGGGAACCTGTCCCTACCCTCCTTCACCTGGAGCCAAAGCGGGGACAAAACCCTTTCTGAGCCAAAGTCCTGAGCCGAGGGCTACACCCCTCGAGACTCCTGGGACTGCCAGCCCTGCCCGGCCACTCTGGTGTAGTCGGGTCCCTCAGGGGTTGGAGACCGGCTTCTGGGTGCAGCTGCCTTCACTATTATTTCCCAGCCACGTGGCGCATCCTCCCGTTTCAATGTTAAAATAGAAACAAGTTCAAGGAAGATGCGTTCACCTGCCTGATCTGCCTGCCAGCTTCCTGTGAGGTGGCAGCCCCAACGGCTCTGAAAATGATCCTCATCCATCAGGGTCCCGGGCTCAGCCCTGTGCCCTCTGCACCTGGGACACGCTCGCCCCCAGGTGGCCTTCTTTGGGATCTGCCCAGAGACACGTGCCAGGCACAGGTGGCTGAATGAGACCTGGCGGAGTTCCCCAGACCGGCATGCATCTCGCTCCAGACATCCCTGGCCACCTCCATTGCACTGAGTCCAAACCCACATGATACACCCCATTTCTCTCCAGGAGACCGTCTGCAAGGGCTTCCATGCTCCCTGGCCCTCTAGAGAAGGCAGCCCAGGCCCCAGTGGGCAGCCAGTACAGGACGGCCAGCCCGGGGCAGGGCTGCAGCCTCAGCTGCATCTGGAAGGCAAGGGTGGTGCTCCTCCCACAGACCCTTCCATTGCAAACATTTTGAGGACAGATGATTCCAGAATGAAGGCTTCTTGGGGCCGGTTCTCCCTGCACACAGATGGCAAGGAGGCCCGTCATCTGCAAGAGCTGGCACTTAAATGAAAAGACACTAAGTATATTTGCTAATAAGATTCCAGGGTGAGCACGTGTGACAATGACAAGTGTGAAGGTGCCCTACGGTGAGCTGTGGAGACGTGGGCGGCACACCAGAGTCTGGGCCCAGGCCTCACGATGCCAGGAGCCGGGTGCCGGGCTCGGCAGCTACTGCACCGGCTGGCTGCACGGTGACAAAGCCCGCAAGACAGTGGCAAGAGCTCCCTCGCATATCGCATGGTTGGCCGAAAGCCCCGAAATCTGTCCTGACACCAAAGCAACCATGCATCGCACGAGAGAATCAGCACACGTTCCAGGAGGGGCTTGGCAGCAATGCCACAAGTTTCAAAACTGCTAAGAGACCTGGTAGATGCTCAAGACTTACAACAACCAAAGCTTCAGAGGAAGCCGCGCGTGGCCTGGCAGAAAGCCGGACGCCCGTAACAACGTGCAGGGAAAGGCGCTCCCCTCTCTCTTCTGTGCACCAACCCCAACCATAAACACGCCGTGGAGGCTGCATCACAGCCCTGAGGGGCGTTGTGCTTGTTTGCAGGTCACAAGCGGGATGCCCAAGCCTCCGAGCAGTATGCAACGTGGCTGAGGCGGCACGGGAAGAGGCCGCCTTCACCGCCCCTCGTGCACGGGGAGCAAGTGCATTCCCAGGGCCCGCCACAGGGAAGCCCCCGGAATCTACAGAGCTTCCCCATGGTGTTCTGGTCTGTTTGGGCCCAAACTTATCCTACTGTTTCAGCTACCCAAGGGACCAGTGGAAGCAGAGCCAGCTGCTGCACCCCTCCTGTCTTTCTGCAGTGGCCACCGTACTCGTTCTCATAACCCCCATCAGTCCTGACCCATCTCCAGCCTGCGTCCCCTGACAACAGAGCTGACTAGCCAGAACGCCCACCTTGCCGGAAGCCGCCCGCCTCTTTGGAGGGAAGCGGCAGTTTACAACAAAAGCAGTAAGCAAAGCACCTCGAGGCCTCCAGCCATGTCCATGCACTGCCATCAGCCTGCCCAGGCCCCAGAGGGTTCTGCTGCCCCCTCGAATGGAGATCTAGCCCATGGAGAAAGACAGCAGGGTCACTGCACTCAACTTTTCCATGCAGGGAGGGGGTCTGTGGCCCGACGGAAGGGCCTGTGGTGTTCAGACACCCCTCTGGATTCAGTGAGCAGGGCTGGTGAGTGTCTCCAGCCGAGAAGCTGCATATCCCATTGTCTGGGGGCAGGACACGTCCCACTTTACCTCTTGGCCAGTGAGTTAGGCAGGTGGCATGGCTGAGCCCCATCAGGGAGCCTGACCCACCAGCGACCAGCTGAACCTCAGCCAGAAGGCCTGATGGTGGGGATGAGGCATGCGAACTTCGGGGGCACACAGAGCCCAGACACAGACCCAGGGCATCTCCCATCTCCGCCCATCTCCACCTCCCCACAGAAAGGAGGAGGCCGGGAGGTGGACAATAAAACAACTGTGTGGAGCAGCTGCCGCCATGAGGCCAGTCACAGACCCCAGCCCTGACGCCCAGGCTGCCCCACCCTCTCCTCTTGCCCCTGAGGTCTGCCTGTGCCCACGTGGGGAGGGTGTGCATGCCTGTGCCTTGTCTGGGGAACATCGGATCATGACCCGTGGCTGCTGGGCTCCACCAGATCGTGTGATTTGTCTTGTTCTGGTTTCAGATTCTGAGCCTGGTAAGGTGGGTCCAGGGTCCCACCACCAGCTAGGGTCAGCTGGGCCCCAGGGAGGCTGTGATGGGCTGAACGGAGTCCCTCCAAATTCATACGCTGAAAGCCTAACCCCTGCTCCTCAGAATGCGACTGTATTTGGAGGTAAGGTCTTTAAAGAGGTGATTAAGTTAAGATGAGGTCCTTCGACAGGCCCTCGTCCAGCGTGACAGTGTCCTTGTAAGACAAGGAGAACCAGACGCACGAGGCACCAGGGAGGCACGCGGGGAGGACAGCCACATGAAGACAGGCCAGAGCTGCCACAGAGGATGATGATCCTGAATCCTGGCATTCGGTGGCACACAGGTAGGACACAGAATGCCAGCTCAGCTCCTCCGGCATCAGGAGGCCTTGGACAATCACACAGCCTAGACCAGGGGCCCAGCAGGGGCAGGATTTTTGGGATTGCTCACAGCTCCGACCACAGCACCTAGGACAGACAGTGCCTGCCACAAAGCAGGTACCCACTGGACACAGGAGGTACCGAACGAAGGACTGAAAGGGCTTCTCTGCCCCTGCAGCCCACATCTGTATGAATGAAAACCATAAAGGTTGTCCGCAATGGGTTCTCGTGACAATCCACGAGAAGGGCTCCCTTTGGGGATAGGAACACAGTACGTGCTCGATAAATAAATGCCAGCCCGTTTATCCTGACCTCTGCTCCGTGTCTCTGTGGCCTGAGACTCCCCTAGGCTGGGACCACCCACCCTCCACCTTGAGTTCCTGAAGCTTCCACCGTCTTTTCTGGGTCTCCCGTATCCTCGGTGGTAAACAGGGAGTAGCTGAAGCACCCTCAACCCCTGGGGTTATGCGTCAGAGGAACTGGGACTGAAGTCTTCCTGTTCCTTCCCCTCACCCCCTGCCTGGTTTGACAGGCCCCAGCAAGCAGCATCAGCCAGCTCAAGTTTATTTTTAATCACACGATTACCCAGGGTCTTTTATCACTTAAGCAGTTTAATTGGGAGCTGCAGCACTCCCCTCCCACAGCAGGGCAGCCAGAAGAAGCGTCAGCTGGCACAGCCTGGTAGCAGTGGACAGAGGAAGCCAGTCCTTGAAGCCAGCCTCTCCCCAGAGGCAGTTCTGGATGTCCAAGGCCAGTCTGGTCCTATCCAGCAGATGGGAAAGGGCAGAGTCCCTCACTGAGGGAATGTCCTTGAGCATCTGCAGCCCCTGGCCAGGTGGTGCCCATGTGTGTTGATCAAGGGGACAAACCATGACTGAGACTGATGTGTTGGACAGCAAGGTGGAGGGGATGAGGTTATCTGTGTTATCTCTTAACTGTTCATCCATTCAACTACCGCTCATTCCGTCTGTCTATCCATCCATCCAATCATCCATCTCATAGACTAAGCTATTGCTCATTGAGCACCTACCTGATATACCTTCTCCCACTTCTGAACTCCCTCAAATTCTCAGAGGTGTTGCCTACCTATCCATCCATCCATGCATTCAACCACCCATGTATCCAAACATTCATGCATTTAACCATGCATCCATCCATCCATCCATCCGTTCATCTGTCCATCCGTCCATCCATCCATCCATCCAACCATCCATCCATCCATGCATCCAACTACCCATCCATCTATGCATCCAACTATCCACCCATCTATGCATCCAACTATCCATCCATCTATCCATCCAGCTATCCACCCACCCACCCATGCCATACATTCATTCACTGTTCATTGAGCACCAACAGGCATCTTCTCCCACCTTCAGACCCACTTAGCTTCCAGAGGCATTGCATAGTCACCCATCCATCTGCCCACCCATCCACCCCACATATCTGTCTGCACCTCACTGAGCACCTACCAATTACCTTCCCCACTTTCTTAGAGGTGGTGCCTACTCACTGTTCCCAGTTGCCTGGGTACCCTCTGTGTCCTCCCTAGGCCCCTGGCATATCCCCTGTCAGGTTTCCAGCCTCCTCTCCACCCTCTGCCTCACCATAACTTCAGTGGTCGATACTTACCTCCTCAGAGAAGGAAGCAAACTAACAGAAGACCTACTATGTATTGGGCACGCAGGCTGCCTGTTTTCTCATTAAGCAGTCATCACACGTCCATAAGGGACTATCCTACTTTTCTAAAAAGACACAACTGGCAAGGAGTAAGGAACTGAAGGCGTATTTAACTCCAGATCCAGGATTCCTTCTGCTGCCCCCAGCAGTCGCACAGGAAGCAGCCCCCATGCTGGTGGACCCTGAGAAGTGTTAAGAGTCAGTGTCCAGAATTCCAGATTCCCGCCTGGTTCCCCCGCTGCCCCAGCTAAAGGACTGCTCTCTTCCGAGTCCTCATCTCCTCATCTGTAAAATGGAGTAATGAAAACCACTCGCAAGACAAAACATTACGTACGTTGGCTGTCCTCCTGGCAAACTCCAAATTCTGACAGCTTCCAACCCCTGGAGGCCGCTGCCCTATCCCTGAGTCCACATCCCCTGTGGCCTCATGGGCCAGGGAAGCAGACAGCTTGCAGTCCTCCGTGAAGCAAAGCCCCTTCTTTCTCCTTCTGTTGGTAATCTCCTACTCATCCTTCAAAACCCAGCTGGACTGTCACCCATTCTGGGAGGTCACGGCTCTCCAGACCCTGTTGTCTCTTGATTTCTACCGACTGCTCTTGAACCCACAGGGTGAAGGAAAAGGGCCTGCCCCTCAGGCCACTGCACAAAGTAGAACTTTGGAATGCTTTTTCAAAAGCTAGGCATATTATTTCTCTGCCTAGGTCCAGGACAATTCTTGGCAGGTTTCTCTTACTAGGAGTACCCAGGCCAAGCACTGAGAGGGATGGGGAATCCTAAGCAGTCATCACACATCCATAAGGGCCCATCCTACTTTTCTAAGAAGACACAACTGGCAAAGAGTAAGGAACAGAAGGCATATTTAACTCCAGATCCACAGTCACAGCCCAGTTCACGCCAGCCCTCACCGGGCTTTGCCATCCCATAATCCACCACTTCCCTGCATGACAGAGAGGCAGGCCCAGGGCGTGGAATGAATGTCAGCACTAATCTGTTTAGGCTCAAAAGGAGGCGGATCCAGAGCTCTCCATGCACAGCCACCCCACCAGGCAGCGTGGCTCACTGGCTGCCGGAGATAAGAGGCAAGGGGGGCGGCCTGGAGCGCACGCACGGCCACTCCCTGCTGGGGGTAGGGGCCGGAGTCTCCCTGCACAGGTGTGACCAGCGCTGATAAAGGCAATGGGAAGAAAGTTTGCCACGGGCTGAGAGTAGAAAATTCATGCCTCTGATGCTTGCACATATTTGACAAGCTGGCTCTTGGCCTCACGTCCTTGGACGTCTGGTATTTGGAATTCTGCAGAAGCTTTGTGTGTATTTTGCTGCACACACCAGGTGGCTGCAGTGCTGATGGGATCTAAGAGGGGATCAGAACCTGGGAGAGGGGAGGTGCCCGAGGGCCAGCGTGCATCTGCCCAGTGTGAGCAGTGGGGACACGGAGGCACAGGGCGGGGGCCAGAGGGGAAACCCGCGGAATGATCGATAACAGCACAGCCAGGAATGCAGGAGCTGCAGGAGCCAGAGCAGCCGGATGCTAGGGACAGCGCTCCAGCTGCGTGTGTGTGTGCCCCACCCCCGCCCCCGTTCATATATTGGGGCCCGAATCCCCGGTGTGAGGGTGTCTGGAGGTGGGCGCTTTGGGCGGTGATTGGGGTTGGAGAAGGTCATGGGGATGGGCTCTGGTGATTAGTGCCTTTGCGAGGAGAGACACCAGTATCCCTTGCCCCCCAATGAGAGCAAATGGTACGAAGGCTGCTGTCTGCAGACCATGAAGGACCTTCCAGCCTCCAGGGGGCTGAGAAACACTTCTGTTGTTTGAACAATGCAGTCTAGAAGATTTTTGTTACAGCAGCCTGAGCTGACTCAGGAGGAGACGTGATTCCTACTAGGACTTTATGCATCAACATTTACCGCACACACACACCGGACACTTTGGGATAAGCACACAGCTACAGAAAAGCTTCTCCATAGGGTGACAACAGCAGTTACCCTACACACAGGGGCCAGGAGAGCACCCCCAGGAAGTTGCTCTGTGTCCCCCTCACTTTCTCCAGCCTCCTCCAGGCGGGATCCTCAGATCCTGATGTACTCTGCCCAGCTCCTACATCCCTGCCCACCAATTCCTGTGGATTCAGGCTCCAAAGCCTCTTTCTCCCTCAGGTCTCCTTCCCTCCTTTCCTACTGGGCTGCTGTGACATCCCCGGATGGCTCTTTGTGGCTCCGTGAGGTCCTCTTCCTAAGACCCCGTCCCCTGCACCTCCTTCTGCCTGCAGAGTCTCAGCTGCTCCTTCGCCCAAGCCCTCAGCCCCACACCTGGTCTCAGCCCTCCCTCCGGGTCTAACCCCAGCTGGGCATCCCGGGCCACACTTCATGCAGCAGCCACCCTGAGCTGCCACCGATGAGCGGCTGCAGGCCCCTGGCTCCTACCCAAGGGGAGGAAAGTGGAAGAACCAGGAACAAACAGGGCTCCCGGGGTCACGTTCATGCATCTGGCAAGTCGCCACTCCCATGGCTGAGGCTTTAGCCCAAGGCCCAGGGTGGGTCTCTGGCCTCCCCCAGAAATCTCCTGCCCTCGTGGGTTCCCAAGTGGGGTTGGGCGATCAGATCCCTGGGAGGTCTTTCCATGACTGCAGTAGAGGCTGGTCACATCCTGCAGTAAGCATCACTGAGACCCATGTGGGGAACCCTGCCAGGCCCTCCTTCCCCACCTCTGAGTGCCCTCTCTGTGCTCTGCTCTGTGAGCCTGCAGCCCGGCCTGGCAGGTGATGCCCCCAATGTCCTGGGGAGTTCCTGCTGGGATCTTTCTATGGGAAGAACGATGAACCCAGAAGGCTGGAAGAGCGCAGGTAGCTTCCTCCCTCCTCCTTGCTCCTTTCTGAGTCCCTCTAGGGCAGCCCGCAGTGGCTCCAGCGGTCCTGGCATCTCTCATGGACCCACTGCCCGCCTGGCTGTGCCCCTGCAGTGGTGACTGTGGTGGTGGAATTGTGATGGCTGGGGACCGAAGTGCCAGCGTTCCTCCAAGCACTAGGACATCGCAGAGCCAGCCAAAGTTTCTTGGGGTCAGTAGCCCTGGGCTGTGGGAGCCCCGGCTGGGCCACACCCCACCTCAGGCATCTGAGGGGTCCCCTGGCCGCATCCCTGCAAGGCCTGAGCTTGGTCAAGCGCACAGGCCACCTCTTGAGTGATAAGCACTGTCTTGTTCCCCACCAACGCCTGAGTCCAGGTAGCCAATTTCCCCAGCCTGGGCAGTGGCAGCTGCGCCCTGCAGCCCTGATGTGAGAGTGAAGGCACAAGAGGACAGACACCACAGGGGGCACCAGCGCCCCAACTCAGCATCTGCGGCAGCACCAGGGAGCCAAGCAAACCTCTCAGCAAGCCGTCCCCAGCGGCCAGGACTTCCCCATCAAAGATTGTCATTTTCACTCCAATTTTCACCCCACCTCCAACTCAGGGTCAACCAGAGAGAGCCACATCTGTCCCCCGCCACCAATGACTCAGAAGGCCCCAGTGCTAGTGAGCCCTCCCTTTCTCTGCTATAAAGCGTTTCCCTCACTGCCTGCCTTCGAGCCTCTGCCTCATGCAAGTGGCAGCGCCCGGCTGTCTTACCAGAGCAAGCTCGTGACACCCAGCCTCTGCTTGCTCCCAGTTGGGTGGTCTCCACGTATTTCCATGCCAGCCCTGGGTACCCACATCTCTCATCTATCACCCTCCCTGGGTTGAAACACCTGTGTCTCAGGCCTGGGGCTCACAGTCCCTCAAAACAAACCTCCGGGCCTCCGTCCTCTCCTCCTGCTGCCTTGAAAACACAGTCTTGGCTGTGTCCCTTGGCTCTGTCCCGCCCCTATGAGTGGTCCTGCCACCGTGGTGGCTACCCTTGGAGTGTCCTGCCCTGCACTGGCCTGGCCTGAGGGAAGCCCGGAACTCAAGAGAGCCCCAGTCCTCTCCTGGGAACGTGGGTCTCATGTAGAGTAAGCTTGGATGGGTAGAGCTGCTTGGAGCTGGACTGGCTCCCGCCTGGCCCAGGGTCTGCCTCCTACTTCTGTGAGTTGTCCCACTCCCTGCCTCACCCAAGCTGTCCCTGGGTCACCTGCTGCCTTGGAAGGTGCAGTCTTGGTGGGAAACACACCACTAAGGACGCAAATGCAACTGCGGCTCAAAAGGAGGCCTTGTGCTTTGATCCGCCACACCTGGGACCTCCAGTAAGTGTTATTCCTTCATCCGTGTTCTTCACAGTTTTCAAAAAAGGCCTCGGATATGAAACCATTTGGGTGCATTTATGGAGAAGGCAGCTGAGCATGTGTGTGCTGCACCCTCCTCCTCCAGCCTCCAGCCAACCCGACCGAAGCCTGGGGCCTGGGGGCTTTCACGAGAGTTACTGAAGGGGGAAATCACACAGGTGCTGACCCGAGACATGGCTGAGGACCTGCTGGGTCAGAATCTCACACCCAGGCTTCAAAGGTGACTCTGGCATGGTCCAGGAGGCCATGAACTCACCCGGCATATCTGGGGGCAGAGCCCAGGGCTGGGTAGCATGCTCAGCCTTACCTGAAGCTCAGAAGCAGCCTCTCCCAACACACTCTCACGCCTCTCCAGGACGGGGAAGGCTGGGCCTCCCTTCAGGGTGGGGGTTGCGGGATGCCCCATGCTCAGAGCCCCCATCTCCCTGCTGCTTTCAGGGTCACCCCAGGAGGCGCAGATGGGAGCCTCTGGGTCTGGTCCCTGTCCTCCATCTTGTTGCTCCCCCTTGGTCATCAGCACTTGTAGGTGGCCTTGGGTGACTCTTCTGTGTCCCCAGGCACGTCACAACCTCCCACCTCAGCTCCTCTATACCCTGATGCCCCCACACTGCGGGGAGGGCTCTGCCCCACCCTTCCCATCTCAGCCTCAGGTCTGGGCTCTCCAGATCTCTCTGCCGCTGCCCCTGGGGATGAGGGTGGCTTGTCTGTTTCCCTCTACCACTGTACTCCCCTCCCTCCACCCCTGCACTCCCCTCCCTCCACCCCTGCACTCCCCTCCCTCCACCCCTGCACTCCCTGCTGTCTCTTCCCCTGGCTCATCCATGGTCCCCACAAGTGACTGGGGACTGGGCTGCATGGGGACAAGCCCGAGGTGGTGAGACTCCGCTTGGGTTCACAGAGGTAGGAGACTGAAGGGCTGGGTGGGGTGCACCACCCTGAAGTGGAAACCTGTGGCAGAACTTGCAGCAAGTGCACGGGGAGGTGGCAGGTGGGGAGGTGGGGCTCGGTGCTGTGCTTAGCATTGCCCTGCTCTCCAGAGCTGGCCCTGGAGCCCTGGGCAGCGGGGATGGGAGGGACCCCGGCAGTCAGCAGCTGGCTACCCAGAGAACACAGTCCTGTTTTCTGCTGGTGGAAAAGTCCTTTCAGGGTCTGACGTTCTCAGGCTCCTAATCAACCAAGGCCAGGAGCCATGGGGGCCGTGTTTCCTTGTCACATCCTGACAGGACAGCTGAGTAATTGAAGACTGGCTTACAGACCAGTGTTGGGATTTGGAAGCCTATTTCCAGGGCAGCCTTTAGACCTGGCACTGCTGGTGGCCACTGGGCTTGCATTGGAGATAGCACTGTTTGGGTGGGGCTGACCTGGCCCTCCCTCCACGTCCCCAGGCCCCGACTCCATGCTGAGTAGCAGAGACAACAGCATGTGTGTGCACATGAGTATGTATATGTGTGTGCATGCATGCTGCACATATGTATAGTGTGCATACATGTGAATAGGCATGTGTGCATGTATGCCACATGGTATGTGTATTGCAGTATGCATGTTTGTGAGTGTCCATGTATGCATGCATGCTGCATATGCATGTTGTGTGCATGTGTGTCCACATGTGGGCATGCATGCTGCATGGTGCCTGTATGTGTAGTGTACGTGTGCATACATGCACATATGATGTACATACAGCACACATGTGTGAGCACATGTGTGTGTGCACATATGTGAATGTGTGTATGTATACACGGAAAATACTAAATGTTAGAGGAAAAAAGAGGAGAGGGAAGGAGGCAGGAGATTGCACTGCTATATGGAACAGTGGAGCAGAAACTGGGTTATCCAACCTATACACTTCCTAGTCAGGAAAACTGAAGAAGTCACATGACTTGCCCGAGGTCACACAGCAGAGAAGGAACCTGGGTCTTGGCTCCCAGTTCATTTCTCAGCCCATTGCACCACACTGCCTGGAGGCTCTTCCTGTTCCCAGGAACTCTGAGTTGCTTCCAGGACACCTACCACAGACAAACCGTGCACTGAGGTGGCCTCGCCCAGACGTAAGTCACCAAGAGACACTGCTGTTCTGAAAGCCACCAGTGCCGCATGTGCCCCATGGATGGAATCCCCAGACACAAGGTCCTTTTGGCAAGAGTGAGCAAGTCACGGGTGAACATCCACTAACCAGAAAAGGGGACTGTTCCCTGCCCGTCCCCATAACCATGGTGGGTGCCTGGCTAATGTCTGGTGCTCCCTGGAGGGACTGCTGGCAGGAGGGCAGGAAGAGACACTCCCTAGAATCAGGGAGGGCCAGTGCCCAAAGGGGGCCTCGTCAACATCTAGTCTATCAGCTCCTAATGACCTCAGATCCAACCGTCCACCTTTAAAATAAACATTTTCTAATGCCACCCCTATGTTGCCAAGAAATACAATACACAGATATTAGAAACTTTCGGTATACCCACCCCCAATATAATTCCTTCTAACTGTTAAGGTGCAGACAAACCAAAAGAAGGACACTGTTTAAAACACAATTGTCTGCATCTCCATGTGAAATGCTCGCACCTACACAGATGGAGTGACCGTGAATGTGAAAACCACTAGTGCAGAATAAGCCGGTGACCCCCCTCCCACCAGCCCTGCTGCTTAACAGTGAAGTGGAGAAAAGCTCTTGGAAAAGTTTCAAATTAAAAGCCAGCACTGGAGAGTGCTGCTGTTAAGACGCTGCAGAACCCCCCACTGACAGCAATCAGAACACTGCACAACAGAAACAGCAACGAATCTCCCCATCGCACACACGGTGACCTGAGGGTTCCCAAGAGTAGATGAGAGCAGTCGGATGGGCTCAGGCATTAGTTTGCATTTTACGGGCGCTTTGTCCTGAGGGCCTGCTGCAGACACACAGCCACGTGGCACAGGCAGCTAAAACTCCAGGACGGCTGCCATCTTTCAGGCTGAAGGATTCAGGGGAAGAAATGCAGGCAACTGTAGGGGAACTGGGGAGTGAGAGGAAAGCCCTGGAGGGAGAAAAGCCGGAGGAAGGGAGTCCCCCGTTCTGGGTGTGCATCAGCAAAAGTCCCAGGCTGATCCTGAATCATGCATGTGTAGGACAGGCCCGAAGGAGTGGAGCAAAAGCTGAGTGATCTGAGGCTTTAACCACTGAAGGTGAGATGGAGCTTCCAGTCTGAGTCTAATCATAGTAACTGTCGGCTCAAACAAATCACAAACATTCTCCAGAGGAATATATCAGAACCCACCATCTACACAAGGTAATACTCACAATATCAAGCAAACAATCCAAAATTCCTGGGAAAATATGACCCATTCTCAAGAGAAAAGGCAAGAGATAGCAGGCTTGAGATGGTGCAGATGCTGGAATTAGGAGGCAATGACTTTAATGCCACTATTGTAACTATTTCAACAAGGAAAGGTAAATGTGGTGAACATATATATATATTTTTTGAGGCGGAGTCTCGCTCGTCACCTAGGTTGGAGTGCAGTGGTGCGATCTCGCCTCACTGCAAGCTCTGCCTCCTGGGTTCACGCCATTCTCCTACCTCAGCCTCCCGAGTAGCTGGGACTACAGGCACCCGCCACTGCGCCCAGCTCATTTTTTGTATTTTGAGTCGAGTCGGGGTTTCACTGTGTTAGCCAGGATGGTCTCAATCTCCTGACCTCGTGATCTGCCTGCCTCAGGCTCCCAAAGTGCTGGGATTACAGGCGTGAGCCACCGCGCCCAGCCGAACATTTTCATAAATAGGAACCAAATGAAAATTTTAGAGTTGAGAAATACAATACCTCAAAAAATCCAATGGACAGTCTTACTAAGATAAAGGTGACAAAGAAAAGACTCAAGGAACTTGACAAATCAATGACTTTTGTCTCATCTGAAGAAGAAAGAAAAAAAGACTGAAAAAAAAAGACAGTGTCAGGGTTCCCAAGGACAGTATTACAAAAAATTTAAGGATTGGATAATCAGAGTCACAGAGAACAAGGCAGAAAAAAATATTTTAAGAAATAATAAATAGAAACTTCCCGAATTTTATGAAAGAAATGAATGTACAGATTTAAGAAGCTCAGCAAAAGCAGTTCTAGTTCCAGGGTAGATGGAGTACACACACCACACTCTGTTTCCCTAGTTAAGGCAGCTAGTAAACCTGGACAGATGCCGTTATCTGTGGAGTCTGAAAAATAAAGAGTAGCAGGCAAATTGGAGAAGAAAAGCAGAATTCCAAGTACCACTAAAGAAGCTGTGAGTTTTTTGACCCAGCCATCCCATTACTGGGTATATACCCAAAGGATTATAAATCATGCTGCTATAAAGACACATGCACACATATGTTTATTGTGACACTATTCACAATAGCAAAGACTTGGAATCAACCCAAATGTCCATCAGTGACAGACTAGATTAAGAAAATGTGGCACATATACACCATGGAATACTATGCAGCCATAAAAAAGGATGAGTTCGTGTCCTTTGTAGGGACATGGATGCAGCTGGAAACCATCATTCTCAGCAAACTATCGCAAGAGCAGAAAACCAAACACCGCATGTTCTCACTCATAGGTGGGAATTGAACAATGAGATCACTTGGACACAGGAAGGGGAACATCACACACCAGGGCCTATTGTGGGGAGAGGGGAAGGGGAAGGGATAGCATTAGGAGATATACCTAATGTAAATGACGAGTTAAAGGGTGCAGCACACCAACATGGCACGTGTATACATATGTAACAAACCTGCATGTTGTGCACATGTACCCTAGAACTTAAAGTATAATAATAAGAAAAAGAAGCTGTGAGTTTCCCATTTTTTCCCTTGGGGTGTCACTTGGCTGGGACTCAAAGGTAGCCTGAAAGTCACATGTGAATAACAAGTGTGGATAAAAAGAGCTTCAAGAAAAGGGAGCCCCAGGGTTCAGAGAACATGGGAGATCTTCCCTTTCATTCTTTATTGCATTTTCTCCCATCCACAGCCTCAAGCAATCCTGTGGTGGTGGAGGCTGGGCAGGCATCTAAAACTCCGGAGGAGGGGGATCCTTCTTTCTGGCCAGAGGAGCTGTGGTCCACATACGTGGAGGAATCTCCTTTGCTTTTGGCCTCTCTCTCTTTTTCTGCCACTTGACCATGGATGAAGATCCATGTGCAGTAAGTTTATGGCAAAGCAGGGAAATTAAGGTCCCAGTTTTTCATCCACAAGCCTGATAAAGGGGTCTCCATGGACATGGAAAATGTCAGGGAGACTGTAGTGAGGAGGGAGCAGAACAGGGATTGTGTGAAGCGGTAGATGAACTTCTAGGCTCAGCTCCAAGTTGTGCACAGGTGGATCTGACCTTAAACAGTGTATCAATGATATTGAGAAAAGAACTAAGAGATAAAAACCACCACCATCTCCAAGTTTGGCCAGTGTCTGTGCACATGTGGGGCAGATCTCAATTGCAAGCAAAGGGTTTTGAAGCTCATTTGACACTGGAAACACAACTCATAAAAGTCCTATAAAAGGAATTTGGGACTTGATCTCAACCAAGTGCTCAAGTTAACCTTTTCCATCAGGTTTAATCAAGACCCAGAGTATCTTAACAAAATATTCCAAACGTCCATGATACAGGCTTCATTTACTCAGCATACCAAGAACTAGAAACACACCAACTCTCAAGGGAAACAATATAAATGAAAAAAAAAATTACTAGATGTGTCAAAAGCAGAATGTAGAGAAGACAGAGAAAAAAATAGTGACCGTGAAGACAGATCCTTAGAAATTATCCAATCTGAACAAGTGGGAGAGAAAAGCACATAAACTTAATGAATTCAAGAGGCTCTATGCATCCTAAACAGGATTAGCTCAAAAAATCCATTCCCAAACATGTCAAAATCAAATTGCTGAAGACTAAACGTGAAAAAAATATACACTGAAAGCAGCTAGAGAAAAATGACACGTTTCATACAGAAGAACAACCAAGGGAATGACTGCAGATTCCTCATCTGAACCATAGCGGTCAGAAGGAAGTGGAACAGTATTTTTAAAATACTGCAAATGCAGGATTCTATACCCAGCGAAAATATCCTTCAGGAATAAAGGTTAAATCAAGACATTTTTAGATGAAGCAAAACCAAGAACATCTGCGGCCAGCAGGCCAACTTTAAGAGGAATGCCAAAGATAATGCTTGGAATGGAATGTACATGAAACCAGAAAGAACCTTTGAAAGTCAGGAATAAAGGAAGTACAGACAAAATGGGCAATATCTTTTAATAGACTATACTTTACTTCTTACATTCTTGAAAACATCTATGGTGGTTGAAGTAAACATTATTATATTTTATGACAGTACCTTCAATATATGTGGGTTTAATACACGTGATAGCTACACCACAAAATGGAGAGAATAAAGCAATCTATATGGTGGTAAGGTTTCCACGTTCTACTTGTAGTGGTAAAGCATTAAGTAAACTGTGAAAAGCTACATATGTGTATTGAAATACCAGACTAAATGCTTTAATGGAAAAAAAAAAAAAAAGCGGCCAGGCGCGGTGGCTCATGCCTGTAATCCCAGCACTTTGGGAGGCCGAGGTGGGTGGATCATGAGGTCAAGAGATCAAGACCATCCTGGCTAACATGGTGAAACCCCATCTCCACTAAAAATACAAAAAAAAAAAAAAAAAATAGCCAGGTGTGGTGGAGGTACCTACAGTCCCAGTTACTTGGGAGGCTGAGGCAGGAGAATGGTGTGAACCCAGGAGGCAGAGCTTGCGGTGAGCCAAGATCGTGCCACTGCACTCCAGCCTGGGCAACTGACAGAGACTCTGTCTCAAAAAAAAAAAAAAAAAAAAAAAAAAAAAAGCTATATAATTTTTTTAAAGCCTCCATAATTAAATTAAAATGGAAAAGTAACTAGTCAAATAGTAATCCAAAAATTATCAGGAAAGGAAAATAGAGAATAACATGCAAAGAAAACAAATGGAAAATAAATAAAATGGTAGACATAAATACCAACACATGAATAATAACATTAAATTTAAATGCTCTAAACACATCAAATAAAATAGATTACCAGATGGAGTTTTATTTTTTTATTTAAAAATCTGACTTGGGAGTGAATTGATCCGGGAGTTGACGAGGGCTGCAAAGGTGAGAAGTGAAGTCAGTGCCTCAGTTGCTGATCAGTGTGTGTTCTGTGTCCAACTCTTTTATCACCAAAAAAGAGAAGAAATATTGCAGTGAATGAAGATTCCTCTGCATTTTAGCACTGCTTTTTCAACTGTAGTTGGCTTTTGAATGAGGATGACAATGGAAGAGATGAAGAATGAAGCTGAGACCACATCCATGGTTTCTACGCCCCTCTCTGCAGTCATGTATCCTGTGTTTAAAGAGCTAGAACGAGTAAATCTGTCTGCAGCCCAGACACTGAGAGCCACTTTCATTAAGACTGAAAAAGAAAATCCAGGTCTTACACAAGACATCATTATGAAAATTTTAGAGGAAAAAAGTGTAGAAGCTAACTTCATGGAGTCCCTTCTTCGCATGGCAGCCGATGATATAGAAGAGTATATGATTGAGTGGCCAGAGCCAGAATTCCAAGACCTAAATGAAAAGGCACGAGCACTTAAACAAATTCTCAGTAAGATCCCAGATGAGATCAATGACAGAGTGAGGTTTCTGCAGACAATCAAGGATATAGCTAGTGCAATAAAAGAACTTCTTGATACGGTGAATAATGTCTTCAAGAAATATCAATACCAGAACCGCAGGGCACTTGAATACAAAAAGAAAGCATTTGTAAAGTACTCCAAAAGTTTCAGTGATACTCTGAAAATGTATTTTAAAGATGGCAAGGCAATAAATGTGTTCGTAAGTGCCAACCGACTAATTCATCAAACCAACTTAATACTTCAGACCTTCAAAACTGTGGCCTGAAAGTTGTATGTTAAGAGATGTACTTCTCAGTGGCATTATTGAACTGCCATTATCTGTAAATTTTAAAGTTTGACTGTATAAATTATCAGTCCCTCCTGAAGGGATCTAATCCAGGACTCTGAATGGGATTATTGCCATCTTACACCATATTTTTGTAAAATGTAGCTTAATCATAATCTCACACTGAAGATTTTGCATCACTTTTGCTATTATCATTCTTTTAAGAATTATAAGCCAAAAGAATTTACGCCTGAATGTGTCATTATATAACATTCCTTAAAAGAATTGTAAATATTGGTGTTTGTTTCTGACATTTTAACTTGAAAGCGATATGCTACAAGATAATGTATTTAACAATATTTGTGGCAAATATTCAATAAATAGTTTACATCTGTTAAACATTTCTTTGCTTGAAAAAAATGTGTGTGTGTGTGTGTGTGTGTGTGTGTGTGTGTGTGTATACATATATATATATGATCAGAAGACCAAGACAACTTGGTGTAATGTCTAAAAAACTTCTAATGGGAGCTTGTCAGCAGTTTATCAAATAATAAAGAAACAAGAATTTCTATTTTTGTCCTTCATCACTTTGGACACAGACTAGTCAATGGAAATATTTTTGTTAATTATTACTTACAAGGTACTGAGTATTTTTATATGATTTCCAACCTGTTTTAAAAGACTTATGAGTAAGAGATGGCATTTTCTAGTGTTTCCGCACTATAATGTCACTTTTTGAACTCTTGTGACAAATGTAGATTTGACTCTTAAAAATTAAGCCTTTCGTATACTGGGCCCTCATAAGCTTTACACATTTCTTTTTCCCAAAAAATAGCCACAATTAATAGTACTTTGAAGCTATGTCAACGGTTGGATTGAAATTGTCATGAGTGTTAATATTCTATATACTCTTCAACTAGGTACAGTTTTATTTCACCATAGAGAAGTTTTAAGGAAATTATGTATCAAGCGTTCACGTTAAGTGGTTTCATTTTTCAATTATAAAATAAAGGGAAAAATCAGAAAAAAATTGACTTATTTATTATTATTATTTTTTTTTGTGGAGACGTGGTCTCACTTTCTTATCCAGGCTGGTTTTGAACTCCTGGCCTCAAGCAATCCCTCGCCCCTTGGCCTCTCAATCAGGTGGACTTTCAGAAAACTACCCAATGACAGGCAGTCTATAAGGAATCAAATTTATGTATAACAACATAGGGAGGTTAAAAACAAAGAGATAGAAAAAGATATATACACACTAATACAAAGAAAGCTAGAGCTGGTATATTAATATCAAAGTAGTCTCAAGTACAAGGAAAATTGCCAGGGATAAGTAGGAACGTTGAATAATGATAAAAAAAATCAGTTCTCCAAGAAGACATGCCAGTCCTGAATAACCTAACCAGTATAATAATACCTAATGCCAGCATAAACCTACAACCTAACACTGGAACTTCAAACTACATGAAGCAGGCCGGGTGCGGTGGCTCAGACAAGTAATCCCAGCCCCTTGCGGGGAGCCGAAGCAGGTAGATCACCTGAGGTCAGGAGTTTGAGACCAGCTTGGCTAACATGATGAAATCCTACCTATACTAAAAAAATAAAATAAGCTGGGTGTGGTGGCAGGTTCCTGTAATCCCAGCTACTTGGGAGGCTGAGGCAGGAGAATCACTTGAACCCAAGACATGGACGTTGCAGTGAGCCAAGATCATGCCACTGCACTCCAGCCTGGGTGACAGAGTGAGATTCTGTCTCAAAACAAAACAAACAACAAGCACAAAGCAGAAACTGACAGATCTGTTAAAAAAAAAAAAAAAAAAAGGACAGGCACACAATGATACTGGAAAATTTCCACATTCCCATGCTCTCGGCAATCAACAACAGAGGACAAGTCAGCAAGGCTATAAACACTTTAAAATACCATCAAAAGGACCGAACTGACCTTTAAAGAACACCGCACTCAACAATAAGGAGCATAATATACGTTCTTTTCAATATCCACAGATTATTCATCAAGATAAACCACAGCCGGAGTCAAAAAAATAGAAAAAGAACAAAATCAACTCAAAGCATGGACAAGGAAGAAAATAACAAAATAAAGACAGCCATCAATAAGCTAAAAGCACAGGGAGAAAGGAGAAAACTTAATGAAGCTCAAAGGTAGTTCTTTGAAAAGATCAATAAAATTGATAAAATTTTAGTAAGACTGACAAAGAAATAAAGAGAGAAGACACAAATTACTAAAAGAGATGGTATCAATACAGGGTCCACTTTAAACAGATAATGAGGAAATACTATGAAGAAGTCTAAGATAAATTTGACAATTTACGTAAAATAAACTGATTCTCTAAAAGTTGCAAAACTTCCAGAAATCTCCTAGGAAGAAAGAGATAAACTGTCTTACATCTATTAAAGATATTTTGTGTGTGTGTGTGTGTTTGAGACAGAGTCTCACTCCGTTGCCCAGGCTGGAGTGCAGTGGTGCAATCTCAGCTCACTTCAACCTCTGCCTCCTGGGTTCAAGTGATTCTCCTGCCTCGGCCTCCTTAGTAGCTAAGATTACAGGTGTGCGCCACCATGCCTGGGTAATTTTTGTATTTTTAGTAGAGACGGGGTTTCACCATGTTGGCCAGGCTGGTCTTGAACTCCTGACCTCAGGTGATCCACCCGCCTCGGCCTCCCAAAGCGCTGGGATTACAGGTGTGAGCCACTGCGCCCGGCGCGCAAGCGGCCTTCTTCCTGGGGTATCCACCCTCCAGGGGCTTCCTGCAGAAAAGAGTGTGTGCAGGGGGCGTCCCGGACCCCTCATCCCATCCCTGCGCCGTGAGCGTCCAACCTCTTGGCCTCTCTGGTGCTCTGTGGGAACCCAGGCAGAGCCGGTGGTTTTCCAGGAGCGTCCCCGGCCCTGGCCCCGGTCTGCAGTGGGGGCAGTGGGACCACAGCGGAGATTCTGGGCGCAGGGCCCGGCAGGTTCTCCTGGGAACCCGCCTCCCTCGCGCGGAAGGGACTTGCTCCTGGAGGCCGCCGTCGGCGCCGCACCCCGCGGCTGCCATCTAGTGGCCACGAGCGGAGACGCGGGGCAGAGAGTCCGCTCCTACCAGGCGAGCCATGGGCCAAGGGAGGGAGCACACCGGGCCAGCAGGTCCCCCAACGCCGCGGCTTCCGGAAGGGCCTCCCAGTGCGGGGGCCATCGTGGGGCCACTTTTGCATCACTCTCTGATTGTTGGAAATACAAGTTTATTTCCATCTTACAGGATGGCTTTCCGTTGCCCAGCTCTTGAATACCCAGCCCTCCCAGCTATGCCTGTGCAGGAAGTCAAGCCTGTGACTTAGCCACTTCACCCAGCCCCAGGCCCTGCGGACGTCCTGGGGCTGAGGGCCTCTGCGATCTTGGGGAGATGGCCCTGCTGTTCTGAGCTCGTTTCCTCACTGGCCGCAGCAGGTTCAGGGTGACAGCTGCAGCCCCTGGGTGAGCAGGTGCAGGAGACATCCCCAGTTCCCCCAGACACAGGTTCCCACAGCAAGGCAGAGAACCTTCCAGACCCCAGGCAGAAGGTCTCTCTTCTACCCTCCAGCCAGGGAATGCTCCTTTCCTGAATGTCCAGGCTCTGATGGGAAACCTTGAAGGCACATTTGCAGAAATGGGGATAATAAGGGTTCCAGGAGCACTCACTGATCCTGGGGGCTGGGCACTGTGCTGGGCCTGGGATAGATGGCAGGTGAGCCAGAGAAGAGCCCCGGTTAGCAGGCGAAGTCTTCACGCTGCCTGACACAGAGCACACCCTCTGTCCTTGTCGCCCTCTCCCAGGAACAGGCATCTGAATCCACTGCCCCCTGCACACTCCTTCCCTCCAGCTGTATGGGCAGGGGCTGTGGCTACCTCTCTAACTAGTCTCACAACCCATACTGCCCTCTCTGGGGTCCAGGCAGGTTCCACAGCATCATGCTGGGTCCTGCTTTCTGCCACTAGCAGGGGGAGGTGGGGAGGCTTGGAGCTGCTGAGGGCAGGGCCTCAGTTGCACACTCTGGGGACCAGGCAGCCCCACACCCCTATCATCTCAGTCGCCACGCAGCCTTGAACATATTCTGACATACGGAATTTCGCTTTGTAAGCTGCTTTGTGTTTCTGAGAATGTGTCCTCTAAGCTCACCTTTACACAGATCTGCAGCTTCTCTTATGTAGACCAGCACAGCATGTTACGAAAGAGGCCGGATACATAGAGCAGACCCTGGGCTCAGACCCAGGCTCCAAATCTCCTGGGCCAACCGCTCCACCTCCCCAGGCCCTCGTGCCCACGTCTGCAAAATGGGGCACTAGTGGTTTCCATCACATTGGACGTTTGGCAAGGATTATGGAGGGGAGTCGTGTGAAGGTCAAAGGCTGGCAGGTAATAAATGCTTAATAAATGTAACTATTCTTATTTTTATTCCTCCATGCGTCCCTTTAGCAGACAACTATCTACTGAGCCCCTGCCCTGAGCAGGAGAGGCAGGGAGCGGGAGGGTTAACAGCAGTGTTAGGAGCTGGACTCCCTGGGTTTGAATCCCAGTTCTGCCACTTATGAGCTGGCTGACCCTGAGTAAGGGGCTTGCACTCTCTAGCCTCAGTTTCCTTATCTGTAAAAAGGGATAACAACCACATCAACCCACGCAGATAAGAGTGAGCACAGCAGGCCTGTGGCTGCTGCCCTGAGAAAATCCTGCCTGCAGGGCTGGCCCCTAGCTGGCATCTGGCAGCTGAAATGTCCCCTACATGGAGAGGCCTGGACACCCAGCCCTGCGGCAGCAGCTCCCATGGCGTGTTGAGCCAACATTGTGGTTTATGCAAGCAAAACTCCAGCTTTCCTGCCAGGAGTTGGGAATTGTGGCACGTGCCAGGCAGAGGGTGCCTACGTGACGGGCTTCCCTAGGGAGGAATATTTCATACATGTGGCTGCATTTTTTCCTGGTGGGTGGGGAATGTGCTGTGTCCCCTCGCAGGAGAGAGGAAGGAGGGGGGCTTCAATCTGCCCATGGATGCCTGCAGACTCCGCCTGAGCTGTGGCACTCTTATAAACCTTAGACAAGAGGATGATTCTATATCGAGTCCTGTGAGTCCTTCTAGAGGATCCCAGAACGCGTGGGTGGGGTCCCCCGACACACCATCTCATAAGCCTGCAGGAGTGGCCCAAATGATCCCAGACCGGGAGGCCTGGACGACAGACATTCATTCTCTCAGTTCTGGAGGCTGGAAGTCTGAGATCACAGTGTCTGTAGGGCGGGCGCCTTCTGGAGGTGAGAGACAGGACTAGCTGGAATTTCCTAGGCTGACTAAGAATCCCTAAGCCTAGCTGGGAAGGTGACCACAGCCATCTTTAAACACGGGGCTTGCAACTTAGCTCACATCCGACCAATGAGATAGTAAAGAGAGCTCATTAAAGTGCTAATTAGGCAAAAACAGTAGGTCAAGAAACAGCCAATCATCTATCGCCTGAGAGCACAGCGGGAGGGACGATGATTGAGATATAAACCCAGGCATTCGAACTGGCAACGGCTACCCCCTTGGGGTCCCCTCCCATTGTATGGGAGCTCTGTTTTCACTCAATTAAATCTTGCAACTGCACACTCTTCCGGTCCGTATTTGTTACAGCTCGAGGTGAGCTTTCACTCGCCGTCCCAGACCCGCCCTTGGCTTCCACCCCTCCAGATCCGGCAGGGTGTCTGCTGCACTTCTGATCCATCAAGGCAGGGCCCATTGCTGCTCCCAGTGGAGCTACAGGCTCGCCATTGTTCCCGTGTGGGCTAAGTGCCTGGGGTTCATCCTAATGGAGCTGAATAGAGCTGTAACACTCACTGCATGGCCCAAGATTCCATTCCGTGGAATCCGTGAGGCCAAGAACCCCAGGTCAGAGAACAAGAGGCTTGCCGCCATCTTGGAAGCCGCCCGCCACCATCTGAGGAGCTCTAAGAACAAGGACACCCCCCCGCCCCCTGCCGGTAACAGAGGCTCCCAGGAAGAATCTGCCCCAAGCCTCTCTCCCAGCCTCTGGGTCTGCTGGCATCCCTCAGCAGTCCTTGGCTTGTGGCCGTATCCCTCCAACTTCTGCCTCCATCTTCACATGTGAGAGCTAAGCCCCCAACTGACTGGACCAAGGGGACACCACAGAAGCCTTAAAAACTGAGTTCTGGCAGGGCGTGGTGGCTCACGCCGGTAATCCCAGCACTTTGGGAGGCTGAAGCAGGCAGATCACTTGAGGTCAGGAGTTGAAGAGCAGCCTGGCCAACACGGTGAAACCCAGTCTCCACTAAAAATACAAAAATTAGCCGGGCATGGTGGCAGGTGCCTGTAATCTCAGCTACTTGGGAGGCTGAGGCAGAATTGCTTGAACCCGGGAGGTGGAGGTTGCAGTGAGCCCAGATGGCACCACTGTACTCCAGCCTGGGCTACAGAGCAAGACTCCATCTCAAAAACAAAAAATGAAAAAGCAAAACGGAGTTCCAACCACGATGGGACGGGAGGTTGGGCACATCTTACTATGCTGCTCCCTGTTGAGGTTTAGCCACAACTGGCCAGCGTTAATGTTAAAGGAGAGATTGTGAGACTGATGGAATGGGCTCCTGGTGGCAATAAGAGACCAGATTGTAAGCAATACCTAAGACTGTGTGAGGTGAGGGTGAAATCACACATACCCCACATTTAAATAAACTGAATTCTGGCTGCCATAGGGCTTTTCTCTTCCTCTAGCTGCCAGCAAGCCCTGGCTTTGGGATGGACGACAATCAAACCATCACAGCCCCACCAGATGCTGATAACTGACCCCATTCCAGCAGCTATAACTATAACTGTGATTGGATAAGAGGCCGATTTCAGTAGCTTTCTCTTGATAAGAAACTGCTGGCCAAAGACAAAGGCATGGGATGGCTTCTACCTTGGAGCCTCCAGTGGGAACCCACCCTGCAGACACCTTGATTTCAGACTTCCAGCCTCCAGACCTGTGAGAGACTGGCTCTGGCTGGTTTACAGAGGCTGCACACCGAGCTTTACGTTCCTGCTTCACCTTTTGACATACAGAGCCTGACTGTAATGCCTTTAAATGTGAAGCCTCCACCCCAGGTGAACATGGGACGCATGTAACATGCATGTGTGCTCAGTGCACGTGTCAGGACCTGTTTTGCGAATATTCACAGCTCCTCCTGTAACCTGCTGAGTATGCTTAACCCGCCATAACCTTAGCCAATGCAGTCAGCATGAAGCCCCGTTCCACCCTCCCCTCCTTGAAGCGCCTGCCTCTGGTTTTGGCTAGAGGCCCACTTCCCAGCTCGCAGGTTGTAACCCTTTCTAATAGTCTCCTTTCTAAATTTATAAATCGTGCAATTCTTAAGCTGACACGCGACTTTCTGCTCCCCGCCTTTGTTCCCCCTCTCTTCTCTTCTAAGGTCACCTGCCATTGGATTTGGAGGCCATGATAATCTGAGATCTCATCTCAAGATCCTTAACTTAATTACATTTGCAAAATTCGCAAAAATGCTTCCCCCCGCCCAAATAAGGTCCGACTCACAGCACCTGGAGGTTAGGATGCATGCTGGTCATGGGGGGGCCAACCTTCAGCCTGAGACAGGGTCCTCGAGGGGACTCAATGAATCCCCACCCTACAGCGCTGTGGGAGGGTGCGGCACAGGGAGCAGCTTCAGAAGGCTCCATGGTGGCTGCTCCCCTGAGCACTGCACACCTGTCCCTAGGCGGTGGCCTGGGGGCTTCCAGCTGCAAGGCAGTTGCTGAAGCTGCAGGTACCCCAGGAGCAAATGAAGGGATTAACCTGGAGGGTGGTAGTCGGGGTGGGAAGGCTCCTGGGAGGAGTGACCTGTGGGGTGGAGACTGGAGGATGAGCAGAGCCAGCAGAAGGCGGGTCCAGAGCCGTGTTTGCAAGGCTGCAATGTGGGAGGTGACAGTCCCCTGGAGGATGTGCTGAGGGGGCTGCAATGCCCAGGGGCGGTGGTGGAGGTGCCGGCCTTCCAGGCTGCAGGTCGGGTGGGAGAGGCACCACTGGGAGGAGAGGGTGGGACCCTCCTCTATTAGTGTGCTGGGTCTCTGGACAAATGAGACAAAGACATCCGCTGTGGACTGAATGGCGTCTCCTGCCCGCAAATTCAAACATTGAAACCCAAACCTCTAACAGGATGGTATCTGGTGATAGGACCTTTGGGAGGTGACTGGGGTGAGATAAGGTCATGAGGGTGGGGCCTCCATGATGGGATTCGTGCCCTTACTAGGAGAGATAGGTCAGTCCCAGTCTTTCTCTCCTTTGGCCACACGAGGGAGGTGTCCATGAGCCAGGCAGGCTCCCTGACCTGGGACTTTCACTCTCCAGCACTGTGAGAAAATTGATTTCTGCTGTGTGAGCCCCAGTCTCGACTATGTTTTGTTTCAGCAGCCTGAGCTGAGGCATCAGCCTTCCCCAGACCCACAGAACGAGGCACCACGTCTGTGTGGGATGATGATGATGGTGAAGGGTGTCCGATGAGGGACGCGCCTCGACGGGTCTCCTGACTCATCCTGGATGCAGGGCTGTTCCCCCCACATTCTGGAGAAGACTCCAAAACCCTCCGGAGTGTGGGGCTTCCCCGGCTTTGCTGTGTGTTCCAGTCCCTGGGGGTCTTGTCAGCAGGTGGGCTCCATTCGGTAGGTTCTGCATTCCTAACAAGCCCCCAGGTGGCCATGCCCATGCTGCGCTCCATGGTCCACGTTGAGTGGCAAGATCCTCACAAGTGGCCCTTGATCTCAGTCGTCCTCGTGCAGATATCCCCAAACCCGAGCTGCTCCGGAGGGCTTTTTCAAGCACAGAGCTTTGGATTCCAGGGTGGAGCCTGGGATTCTGCATTCCTAGCAAGTTCACGGCTGCTGCTGCTGGTCTGGGCATCCAGCTGGAGCAACACTGTGCAGGTGGCTCTCAGCGCCAGTGGCTTTTCTCAATGACTGCTGCCCCGGCCCCGCCCACTCCATCAGCATCTGCGGCCGTGGGGTTCTTTTTGCAGTGCCCCAGGGATTCAGAGAACCCCTGACTTCGCTCCTGCTCTCTTTCCCTCCATCTGCCAAAGCTCATCTCATGAATATTTCATCTTTGAAGGAGATAGAACAGAGCAAAGCTCCAACAAAGCAAAACCTAAGCCAACGCGGTAGTTCTCAAAATTCGGCGGTTTTACAAACGTGGCCTGAAATTAGCTTATTTTTAAGCTGAAGGAAAATGGGGCCCATGTTAATTGCCGACCTCCCAAGTGTTCTGGCTGGAGAGAGAAGTTCTCCCTGGGTGGGTACCGTTAGTGGCATCCAGGGCCCCCAGGCCAGCAGGATGCAGAGAAAATGAGACAGAATGTCAGTGGCGGGGGCACCTCTTTTGGAGTATTCTGGAGTTGGTGGGCAGCTGGTCTGAGGGCCATGGTGAGAGTCTCCTATCAGGGTTTCTGTGGTGCCAAGTGTCCAGGTGCCTGGAGACCACTCCAGGGTACTGCCCCTCCAGTCCAAGCCCAGCCAATGGGTGACAAGACTGACGCTCCAGCACAGAGGTGCACAGACCCCAGGCCCCAGGTCCACAGAGCCCACAAGCAGTGGAGGTCATAGCTCCTTCCTCAGTATGAGCCATCTGGGTGGCCTAGTGTCTACCTTAGGGCAGGTGTCCCTGGGTCCTTTCAGGTAAGCCACATTCACCTGGTAAGGCATGAGGTGAGGGGCCTTAAGGCCACCTGACCCTCTACAGCGGCCACCTGAAATATGTGCCCTCATTTCACCCTGGAGGAGGAGGGAAGCACAGACAGGTGGTGGCCTTGTTACAGAAACTCAGAATGGAGGCGGGAGAGATGCTGTGCTTTTCAAAGTCATGGCTGGTGGCCAGGCCACGTGATGGGAGCACGCTCACCTGCATACCACCATGAGGCCCGGCCACACTGCATTTCCACCTGGGCACATCCCTCCCAGCCACTCCAACTCCTCCCCAACTCCCCACTTTCCCCGACAGGGAGCTTGACCTGAAGGAGCAGGGTGTGACAAGGGAACTCACTGGCTCTGCGACCTGGAACAAGTCACTTAACCTCTCTGAGCCTCAGTTTCTTCATGTGGAGGATAGAGTGAAAACCAACTGGCCTTGGAGGGTGGGTCTAAGTTACAACAGGCGCATCCCAACGAACAGCAGTGATGAAGCAGCTGCCACGCACAGCAGCCAAGTACACAACAATCCTTGAGACGGGGCCGTGGGATGGGAACTCCTGTCCGCATGGGACAGCGGGGGACACAGGGGCACAGAGGGTTCACTGGCAGGGGTGCGGCTGCTTCAGAATAACTGTGCTGCCCTGAGGATTGGGTGAGTGGATGTGGGTGAAGCATCAGGGCCTGGTTCTGCAGGGAAGTGGAGCAGAACTTGGACATTCTCATGACTCCCATGCCCTTCTGTGCTCTGGGCTGCTCGGGACCAGGCTGGGCTCACAGTGGTCAGTGAAAGGCCACCTACTGGAGCCAGCCTCATGAAGGGGGTGGGGGCCATGTGCTTTCGGGCCAACAACACCCACAGAAAGCACCCTGTGACCTGGACAACAGCATGCCTGGCTCTGAGCCTGTTGGACCATATGGATGCCCGACGCATAATGGTCTTCAGCGGACTGCAATAAAGAGCAGGCAGGCAGAATGCATTTGACAGGAGGGTGTCACCCCTAGAACCACACCCAGGGAGACAGAGAGGCCCGAGCCCCAGTGCAGGCTTACTCGAAAGAGAGACTCAGCTGTCCTGGGCCTCTGGTCACACTGTGAGTGGATGTGACTCAGCATCATCCACACTATTAAACCACTTCTTAAAAGGGTGAAATGTAAGAAAGTTAGAGGCTGACATGAAATCATATCACATTAAACTGCATGTATTTAATCAGAGCTGTGGGACTCACAGAGCAAAGTTTTCCATCACTCAAACTATCTGATTATTAAGTCATCCATATACCCGTCTATGCATCCACCCATCCATCCATCCACACATCAAGCCATCCTTTATCCCTCCATTCCCCTCTCTTTTATCCATCTATCCATTCACCCACCCACCCATCCATCCACATACCTACCCCTTCATCCATATATCCACCCATCCATCTACCCACCCACCCATGCATCCACATATGCATCCATCTATCACCCATCCATCCATCCAGCCAGCCAGCCAGCCAGCCATCCTTTATCCCTCCCTTCCACTCTCTCTTTTATCCATCTATCCATTCACCCACCCATCCATCCACATACCTACCTACACACCCATCCATTCACTCCTGCATCCACATATCCACCCATCCATCCACATATCTACCCATCCATCCATCCACCCATCCACCCACCCACCCATCCACCCACCCACACATCCACACATGCATCCATCCATCATCCATCCATCCATCCATCATCCATCCACACATCCATCCATTCACACATCAATCCATCCTTTATCCCTCCCTCCCTCCCCTCTCTCTTCTATCAGTCTATCCATTCACCCACCCACCCACCCATCCATCCACATATCTACCCACACACCCATCCATCCATCCATCCATCCATCCATCCATCCATCCATCCATCCACACATCAAGCCATCCTTTATCCCTCCCTTCCACTCACTCTTTTATCCATATATCCATTCACCCACCCATCCATCCACACACCTACCCACACACCCATCCATCCACCCATGCACCCACATATCCACCTACTCATCCATCCATCCATCCACCCACCCATCCATCCATCTACCCACCCATCCACTCACATATCCACCCATCCACGCATCTACATGCATCCATCCATCCATCCATCATCCATCCATCCATTCACATATCAATCCATCCTTTATCCCCCCTCCCCTCTCTCTTCTATCAATCTATCCATTCACCCACCCACCCACCCATCCATCCACTCACATATCTACCCACACACTGATCCACCTACCCCATGCATCCACACATCCATCCATCCATCCATTCATCCATCCACACATCTATCCATCCATTCACACATCCATCTGTGCTTTATCCCTGCCTCCCACTCTCTCTTCCATCCATCCATCCATCCATCCACCCACATATCCACCCACCCACTAATGCATCCACACGTGCATCTACCATCCACACATGCATTCATCCATCCATCATCCATCCATCCACCTACACATCTATCCATCCATTCACACATCCATCTGTGCTTTATCCCTGCCCCCTACTCTCTCTTCCATTCATCCATCATCCATCCATCCATCCATCCATCCATCCAGTTGGTCACATATTTATTAGCACCTGTTTTATGCCACGTTCTGTGCGGGGCAGGCACTGATGAATCAGAGAAGGTGTTACATATGACCCCTCTCCCAATAGATTCATAGGCCTAGGGGAAGTAATCCATTAATGAGAGACAAGTCACTGAACAACAGCCCAAGGGAAGAAGACTATACCAGTTCTGTTTTGATCGAGGAGAGAAGTGTCAGGGCAGGAAGTGGGGAGGTGCAGAACTGAGGTAGAAGGGAAGAGGGAGTTGGGCCTGCCTACCATCTATTTCCTGTTTCCTGGGGAAACATTATAGCCCATGTCTGTGTGCCAGTCTTTGTGCCCCGAGTGGCACGGCCAGCCCCCTCCAAAGATATGCATGCAATTCAGGTCTGGTCAAAGGGTTCATCCCACTCCCTTGGCCAGCATGATTGGGTTAGGGATGGGCAGTGATTCAAATCAGTCCAGTGACTGGGAAAGAGGCACTCTTGCTCTTGTGTGCCTACTAAAACAGCAGAATGCTAGCCTGGTGCTGCCAGTGACCACCTCCACACGGCATGGGGGAGTTCATACAGAGAACACCAGGGAGAAGAGACAGAATGAGAGCTTCCTAAGGCTCTCTGAGCACCTGGATCCAGCCAGGACTGAAGCTGTTATTCCTAAACTTAAAAGCCATTAAATTTCTGTTTGGCATCAGCCAGGATAGGCTTGCTTTCTGTCATTTGTAACTAAGTGTCCTTACTAATATGGCAAGGTATAGCCTCAGCAAAGAGATCCAGGAGGTCCCAAGACAGCAAGAACTCCCATGAGGCTCTGAAATCCCCTGCCAGAGACCCAGGGTGGCTGGTGTAACATTAAGCGGGCACAAATGCATCCGGGGCAAGTCCCTCCCCAGCTCAGGCTTCATTTTCCCCGTATGTGAAATAAGTTTTGTTTTCTCACTTAAAGCTTCCCAACGCTTTCCTTGAATGACATTTTATACCTTATATCCTGAACTGCTCTGAAAGTGGGAGGAAGTAGAGGACATCTGTATGGGGTGAGCACCTTGGAAATGGGAAGAAAGCCATTACCTAGGAGGTACTGTGACAGAGGTGACCAGCTGCCTACCCCAGTATCGGTTCTTAGCTTATTCACCCATAGCAGGTTATCTGGAATAAAGCCAACAGCTCAGCCTCCTTTGAGATGATGTTATGGCTGGTCGTCCATAATTGGAAGCAGAGTGGACAATATGTATGTCCTTAAAAGAGGGAACGTTTTCTTGAACCTTTCCCTCTTCCTCTATTGGAATGCAGATACAATGGCTGGAGTCTAAGCAGCCACCTTGAACTGCAAGGCAGCCTACGAAGGATGTTGGAGCAGCAAGAAAGGTGGAGGCCAGGTCCCTCTACATTTGAAGCCCTCGTATCAGCTCTGGATTGCTGCCCTCTGTCTTCTTTAATATGACAGAGAAATACGCCTCTGTCTCACGTAAGCCATGTTCTTTAGTTGTTTTTCTGTCACACGTGGCTGACGGGACTCTGAAGAGCAGCACGTCTTGGATACTCTGGCTGAGAGGAAGGAGAAGTCAGAGGGGAAGAAGGGGGTCTCTTCTTTCAAGACATGGATATTTGGATTTTTGTGTTAATTTGAAACCATCTTATCTGATGCTTTCCAATTACAGAACATTTCCCTCAAACACCTCCAGGCCCTGGTTTAAGTCGCTAAAATAGTTTCCACTCCTAAGCAACCGCATCAGGGGTTTAATCAAACAATAGAGCAGTGTACGTGGATATCAATGCCCCTCAGAACAGACGGGGCTGGAACGCTCCCTCTGCCATAACAGGTAGAGAGGGATCACTCCTCACTTGTTAAAATGTACCTGTCGATTTTCTTCTTGTTTCATAACAACTCCATTTTGTCACTCTAATTTTAGTGGCAATGTTTTTGTTCCAATCAGCGATCATTTTGGAAAAGTAGGCTGCTAGAAGAGCTCTTGGCATACAAAATGACAAGCAATTTTTAAACGGCATAAGACGGGTGATTTTTAACCACACGGAATTCTAAATCTATTTTGAGTTGGTTAGCGCTCCTTAGAAAATAACTAGCTGTCCGGGAGATGTGATGTCCACTCTGCTAGCTCTGGCGTGGCAGGCCTACTGTGTGCCAGGGGCGGACATGGGGAGGCATCAGACAGGGTCCCTGCCCCAAGGAGTTGCAGAGTGGGGACGCAGATGAGAGAAGCACAGATGGACATGGGCGCTGGGCTTTGGAACTGAAGGCTGGCTGCAGAGATGATGTTGGGCTAAGCATCTGGGAGAGCCTCACCTCTGCCTTCCAGCCCAGAGTCCTGCCCAGCCCCAGGAGAGGACCAGGCAGCAGCCAGACTGACCTCATTCTCTGGGCTCAAGAATCCAGAATGTAAGAAAGTTTGGCAGTTTCTCAAAAAGTTAAACACAGAGTTACCATATGAACCACCGATTCCACTCCCTGGTAGGCACACCCAAAAGAAGGAAAAACAGGTAAGCATATCCTTACACATGGACGTTCACAGCCGCACCACTCACAGATGGAGCCAGAAGGGTGGGAGCAACCCGAGTGTCCCTCAACAGATGAGCACATAACGAAACGTGGTCCACACACAAAAGGAAGTGCTATTCAGCCTTCAAAAGGAACGATGCACCACCACAACGCCACAATGTGGACGAGCCTCGAGAACAGGGCACTGAGGGAAGGATGCCAGTCACGAAGTCCACGCTGGAGGATTTCATTGATAGGAAATGCACAGGAAAGGGAGTCCGTAGCGATGGGAAGTAGATTAGTGGCTGCCAGGGTTGGGGGGCATGAGGAGTGACTGCTAAAGAGCATAGGGTTTCTTTTTGGGGTGATGGAAATGTCCTCAAATTAAATAGAAGTGACAATTCACAACTCCAGGAGGATCCAAATGCCACAGGATTTTGTACTTTAAAATGGTTAATGTGAATTTCGCCTGAATTAAAACACAAAAGCCTTCCAGAATGGTCTGCTAGGGCTCAGATATGCCGTGCTGCCCTTCCCTCTGCTTCTTGCAGTCAGGTCACCACCAGGGGTCCTCTGGGTCTCCCCTGCCTGACTCTGCAGGGATCTGTGCAGTAAGGTGGGGCAGGGTGCTAGAAACACCCAGACCCCCTTCAGATCCAAGCTGGCCACTTTCTAGCTGGGGTAGGGGTCTGAGGATGTTGCTGAACTTCTTGGAGACTCAGTTTCCTTCTTGGTAAAGCAGTAATAGCTGCACATAGGGCCAGCAGTGGCATCAAAGAGATGATGCAGCATGCAGTGTAGATGTGAGCTCCCTCCCTGCCTGTTTACTGGGGCAGAGGCCATGTCTGATGAACAGGGTAGTTCTGCCAGTGGCTATTTACTGAGCAGGCTTCTTCACCAGATGGTGAAGCGGTGACGGAGGAAGTTGTGGACAGGGAGAATAAAGTCCCCAGCATCACCTGAGAGATAGGCAAGAACAGAGCTCCCCAAATCGGCCAAGTAATTCTGGCCACAGCACACCAAGAAAAGGATAAGGTGAGGAATGGGATGCGGGAGCAGTTCAGGGAAGGCCCTTGGAGTGGCGGCACAGTGGGGAGGCTGCCTGACCCTGCAGGGAAGCCTGTGGCAGCAGAGAGAGCTGGGTGCCTGCAACAGTGAGGGCCGGAAGGCAGGACAGCCTCTTCCCACTCTGGCATCTCAGGACTCTGCAGGGCACACACCACAGCCTGCGCCCCCGAGTTATTTAACAAGTAAAGGAAGGGAACAGCCATTTGTAGAGGTTTTCCAGGCAGGTTTCCCTCATCAGGAGAAAGAAGGCTGGGGGAAGCCTCAGACCATGGGGAGCTTGGAGATGGAGGGAGGAGGCAGGCAGTGGTGTGAGGGTGAGGCCAAGGACTTGGCTCTTGGCTTCCAAGGTTGCTGGACTTGGCTTCTGAGGCCTTGGCTCTGGCTCCCGGCTTCCAAGGTTCTTATCCTGCACATGGGAAGAGGGGCCAGGTGAGCATCAGTGGCGGTGTCAGGTCCAGAGACCCGCCCCAGGGGTGCGGGGAAGGCAGGTGTCTCCAACTTTCCCCAAAGGTGTCTGCACGGCCAACCGAAGCTTCCCAGGCTTTGGTCTCACATCCGCATCTTGGGCCTGCCTCGTCGGGGTCTGTCCGCAGTAGGGAAGCTTCCCAGGCCTTGGTCTCACATCCATATCTTGGGCCTGCCTCGTCGGGGTCTGTCCACAGTAGGCCATTGCTTATCCCCAGGTGTAATTCGCTGAGAGGCTTTATTCCCTGGAACACAGGGCCTGGCATCCTACTTGTTCTAGTAAGAGGGTGGCGGGGTGAATGAATGGGTTGGTGGGTGGCTGAGTGAATGACTCGCCTGAGAAGTTCCAGTTCCAGTCTCCTTCAGCAGAGTGAGTGCGGCCCATCATCAGGGCCGATGCTCCTGGCAGTAAGTAGGACAGCCCTGCTTCACGCAGCGGCCCCAGGGACGGTGCCCACTGCCCTCCTTTGCTTGCAGACCTGTCCCCGTTTGGATGATAAATGATACGGTCACTCTGGCACATAGACTCCTTCTAGGAGGATCCAGGAGAAATGCCAGGAACTTCAGGAACAAGAAATAGGTCAGGTGCCCACTGGGATTTTGTATCTGTGCCAGAGCTCAAGGACAGAACATGTCCCCGAACAACGCTGGAGCTGCAGAGTGACCTGAACTTGTGCTCAACAGATGTGATGCATAGCTGGTGCACACGGTGGGGGGCGGGGGGCTCTCTGAGCCTTCTGCAAGAGCACATTAAATGGTGTGTGTGCACATGCATATGTAAACATGTGTAAATGTGTGTGGGTGTACGTGTGCTTCTGGGCACGTGTGTAGCATGTGCACGTGTGTAGTATGTGCACAAGCACACGTGTGTGTTCTATGGGCATGTGTAGGCATGTGTGTCTGTGTGCATGCATGCATGCATATGTGTATGTGCACATTTGCACATGTGTAGTGGTGTGTGTGTGTATTCTATGGGCATGTGTAGGCATGTGCGCCTGTGTGCATGCATGCATGCATATGTGTATGTGCACGTTTGCACGTGTGTAGTGGTATGTGTTCTATAGGCATGTGGAGGCATGTGTCTGTGTGCATGCATGCATACATGTATGTGCACATCTGCACGTGTGTAGTGGTGTGTGTGTGCATGGGTATCTTTCATTTGCTACTCAGTGAGGTCTGTGGCTGCATGTGTCTGTGAGAGAGGCACCAGCCAGTACACCCTGGGTCCTGCAGGTGCTGGAGGCTGGAGCAGGTGGGCATCCATCATCTTCCTCCGCCATCTCCTACCCTATCCCCGGGCCATGGAGGAAGGCCTTACCTAACCTTGTGTGAGCATGTACCCTCCCAGTGGTCCATGGACAGTGTGACCTGGGCCCTCTGGTTCCCGTTGCCAAGCAGCTGGGGGGAAGATAAAAACCCTTCTCAGCTGAGTACGTGGGTCAGACAAAGCTCCAGTCTGGGGGGAAAGCTCTAGTCTCTGCTGCAGCCCACTTGATGTGTGACTCGGAGCTCAGCTGGCTCCTGCTCTTTGCCTCTGGTGTCCTCCTGAGAAACAGCACCACCAGAGCAGCCTGGTCTCTGGCAGTGGGAATCTTGTATACACAGCAGGCTCAGGAAGTCCCTCGAAGGTGACTGGGGTCATGGCCACGGGCCCTCTTCTCATCTGCCTGGGTGGGAACTTTCCACGCCCAGCGAGGAAACTCACTGTAGAGAAGTCGGTTGTCCAGCTGTGTTAACGCTGAGGCCCCCAGCTGGCCTGAAAATGCCCGCCTGGACAAAAGCCACTATGCCTGGAGTGGCCAACGAGCCTGGGTCACGGTGTGATGGCTGGGAAGTTACTTAACCCCCAGGGGCTTCTCTCTAAAACGGGTCCTCAGGTGCAATTCTGGCCCTATTCATCCAATGGAAGGCTCTGGGGAGGTGCTTGAGCATCTTGAGAAGTTGTAACCGTTTACAAATAAAAAGCTCCACAGTGAGGATGAAAGTGACACCCATTCTGGTTCTCTTAGAATCAGCTGGAGGATGGGCCTCCTCTCCCCAAGGAAAAGAAACCTTTCCCCAGGTTCCTGCTCTGGGTTCAGTCCCTCCTCTGACATATAGAATGTTCCAGAAGTTAACAGACTCAATCTCTGCACAGATCTGCAGAAGCCTGGTAGTCAATAAGAGATTCCTTCTTTCTTTCCCTCCCCTCCCTTCCCTCCCTCCCCTCCCTCCCCTCCCTTCCCTGCCTGCTCACCCACCCACCTGCCTGCCTGCCTTTCTTTCCTTTTTTTTTTTTGACAGGGTCTCACTCTGTCATCCAGGTTGGGATGCAGTGGTGCAATCTTGGCTCACTGCTCCGCTGTGAACCAGGCCTCCCAGGCTCAAGCGATCCTTCCACCTCAGCCTCCTGAGTAGCTGGGACCACAGGCGTGTGCCGCCACACCTGGCTAATTTTTTGTATTTTTGGTAGAGATGGGGTTTCGTCATGTCGCCCAGGCTGGTTTTGAACTCCTAAGCTCAGGCGATTCACCTCCCCTCGGCCCCGCAAAGTGCTGGGATTACAGGTGTGAGCCACGGCACCCGGCTCAGAGATAGTTTCTATAAAAGGCGGCTTCTTGCCCTCTCAGCACACCATCACGGAGGAGTGAAGGGCGCTTTCAGAGACATGGAGGGCCAGGCGCCTTGTGACCACACGCATGAGTGGCCAGCACACAGGAGTGGTGGGGGCAGCTGGGTCCCTGGGTGCCTGACGCAGGTGGGGCCCAGCCCAGGGCAGTGGGGTCCGGATGGAGACTCCCGGCAGCAGCTCATCTTCCTGCATGAGGAATGCAGTGCTGGAACCTTCTGAGCATATTCTCAGGGCTAAAAAGGTGAAGGGAGCAGCTGGGCCGGGTGGGGCGGGTGGACATCCACTGGGTCGGACGATGGCTCCCAGGGGATCTGGCGGTTTTCGGCAGTTACTTCACAGGACAGAGGCTCTCACCCAAGCCACCTGAAGGAGGGGCGTGGAGTCGCTCTGGAGGCCCAGCGAGCTTCTGCCTCCACCGGGAGGGGCAGCTTTAAGCTCATTCCAGGAGCAGCTGGGCTGCCAGCCAGTCTGTCCCACTGTGGCCACACATGGCCACTGATGGATTTGGAATTTGGAGGTTCATAAATAATGAACACTTCCTGGAGCCAAATCCCTGCTCCCAGCTGCGTTGCCAGGACTCCGGAATCCACCCCTGGTCTGTGCCATCAAGCTAAGGAGGTCAGGAAGTCACAACTGGGCCTGGGGGTTTTCACCACAAGGTGTCTTTGTTTAAAGGCAGCAAAACTCTGAGGTCTAAAAGGCGAAGGTCTCTAAGGATGAGGACGGCTCAAGCCAGAGGAGCCCACTGTGCAAGCTGCAAGGCCCTGGGCAAAATGAAAAAGGGCCTCTTGTTTAAAATGACTCAGAGTCTCTGGGTGGTGACAGCAGAGCGTTACACAAGTACGGGGCTCGTGTGACAGTGGGTACAAGCCCTCCTGGTATGAGAAGTGTATTGGTGCAGTGGCTCACGCCTGTAATCCTAGCACTTTGGGAGGCTGAGGCAGGTGGATCACTTGAGGTCAGGAGTTTGAGACCAGCCTGGCCAACATGGTGAAACCCCATCTCTACGAAAAAATACAAAAACTAGCCAGGGGTGGTGGCGCACGCCTGTAATCCCAGCTACTCGGGAGGCTGAGACAGGAGAATCACTTGAACCCCAGATGCAGAGGTTGCAGTGAGCCAAGATCACATCACTGCACTCCAGCCTGGGCAGCAGAGCAAGACTCTGTCTCAAAAAAAAAAAAAAAAAAGTGTATTATTCCATGCCTCTGAGAGTGAAGGACGGGCTGTCCTCACATATGCCTGATTGGTATACTGACCATTTCCTGTTGAAACACTGGAGAAACTGTAGTTTCAGAAAGGGTGAGCTGACCTGTCGCTTCCTACATGCAGCCAGCGATAGACAGGCCTCTGGGAGGGGTCCCCTCTCTGCACCAGGACGAGAAAACAGCCCTTGTCACCAGAGGCTGGTCACTGGAGGCTGCAGTGGGCCTGAGTAAACATACGTAATGGAGTAGCCCTTATCTTCTACTGCTTTACACCACCCTGTATATCTCCTGGGGACTCCACTAGCAAATGTACTGTCCTAGCCAGATTTTCTTTGCCCTGTCATTTCTTTTCAAATTTATCATTCTTTGTCTAAAAAGTACAAAAGCATCTTGCTTTGGTCACTTCTTTGGGTTTCACTCTCTTGCGGAAGATCCTTGCGTATATGTGAAATCAATACAATTTGTATGCTATTCTTGTTAATCTGCCTGGTGTCCATTTGGTTTCTAGATCCAGCTGAAGTGCTCACTAAGAGCTAAATGGCGGTTGGAGGTGACCTCTGGCTCCTCTAGTCCCCCAGTCTCCACCCGCTCCCAGGGCTGTGGGCAGGTCTTATCTTTACTGAGCTGCCAAGAGCTGAACCAGAGAGGGGCCTTCTAGAACTTCTAGAAGGAGCTGGGGGTGAGGCAGCCACACTTCTGGCTTGGGTGCGAGTGCACTGCTCAAGAACAGCTACAAGGTGATGTCTTACTGTGCAAAGTAGCTGGGTGAGCGGCTCACAGGGCAGCGTCCTAAGGACAACAGCAAAGCTTTGAGATGATAAGGACGTTCCTGAAGAGGGAAACACGCCAACAATGGAAGTATCACAAGTCGGAAGCGGGGGTTGGGGGGGAACAGACGACAAATGTCACACATCTGTGACAACTGGAAGAGCCATTAGCAATGGTGTTTTGGAAGGATCTTTTAAATTCATGACATGTCTTTTCACTTGGAAAAAAGCAGATTCCTAATCATAGAGAATGAGCTTAATGTTGCTGAATATACACTTGTGCTCAAAGAAGGACTACAGCTTCAGTGGTGACTATCAATGTGGGATAGATTCAGGAGTGATTTTAATTTTCCTCCTTATACCTTTCTATATTTTCCAAATTTGCTACAGGACTAGATATTACTTGTATAATAAAGTATGAATTTAATAAGTGATTCCAAAGAAGATGCACAAATAACCAATCAACATATGAAAAGATGCTTCACATCATTAGTTATTAGGGGAATGCAAATCAAAACCACAATGATAAAGGTCTAATACCCACTAAGATGCCTATAACGACAACAACAAACCAGATAATAAGTGTTGGCAAAGACAAGGGGAAAACTGGAACCCTCCTACACTGTTGTCAGGAATGAAGCCACTGTGGAAAATGAAGCCACTGTGGAAAACAGTCTAGCAGTGCCTCAAAAGCTTAAACCTACCGTTTGCTTGTGACCTAGCAATTCCGCTCCTAGATATATGCCCAAGATAACTGGAAACAGGTGTTCCAACAAACCATGCACACAAATGTTCACAGCAGCCAAAACCTGGAAACAACCAAAGTGTCCATCATCTAATAGAAACAAAGTATGGTATAACCACACAATGAAACACAACTCAGCCATAAGAACCAGGGAGATTCTGATACATGCTACGGTGTGGGAGAATCTCAAAAACACTGTCCTAAGTAGAAGAAGCTGGTCATAAAGGACCCCACATGGATGATCCTATTACATGAAGCGGGCAGAACAGAAAAATCTAGATTCAGAAAGTAGAGTCATGGTTGCCAGTCTGGTAAAGGGGAAACCAGGGAGTGACTTTTTTTGAGATGGAGTCTCACTCTGTTGCCCAGCCTGGAGTGCAGTGGTGCGATCTTGGCTCACTGCAACTTCTACCTCCCAGGTTCAAGCAATTCTCCTGCCTCCACCTCTTGAGTAGCTGGGACTACAGGTGCACACTACCATACCCGGCTAATTTTTGTATTTTTAGTAGAAACAAAGTTTCATAATGTTAGCCAGGCTGGTCTCGAGCTCCTGACTTCAGGTGATCCACCCACCACCTCAGCCTCCCAAAGGGATTACAGGAGTGAGCCACGGTGCCTGGCTGGGAGTGAGTTCTAATGGGTACAAAGTTTCTTTTTGGGGTGATGCGAATGCTCTGGGATCAGAGAATGGTGATGTTTGCACAATCTTGTGAACATGCAAAAAGCCACTTAATGGTGCACTTTAAAAGAGTAAATTTTATGGCATTGAAATTATATATCAATTTAAGAAAAGAAAAAAGGTTGGTGTCCTGTATGAATTCCTTTAGATCACAGAATAATACAAAACTAAACAGGCGAGGGTTAACTGTCAAAATTTGATTTGAGGCCAGGTGTGGTGGCTCACACCTGTCACCTCAGCACTTTGGGAGGCTGAGGTGGGAGGACCCTTGAAGACAGGAGTGTAAGACCAGCCTGGGCAAGATAGTGAGACTGTCTCTAAAAAATAAACATTGCTTTTAGGCTGGGTGTGGTGATGTACACCTATAATTCCAGCACTTTGGGAGGCTGAGGTGGGAGGACTGCTTGAGGCCAGGAGTGTAAGACCAGCCTGGGCAAGATAGTGAGACTGTCTCTAAAAAATAAACATTGCTTTTAGGCTGGGTGCGGTGGTGCGCACCTGTAATTCCAGCACTTTGGGAGGCTGAGGTGAAAGGATCACTTGAGTCCAGGAGTTTAAGGCTGCAATGAGCTATGATGTACCTCTGCCCTCCAGCCTGGGTGACAAAGGCAATCCTGTCTCTTAAAAAGAGAAAAAAATTGGTTGGGCGTGGTGGCTCACACCTCTAATCCCAGCACTTTGAGAGGCCGAGGTGGGCGGGTCACAAGGTCAGGAGTTTAAGACCAGCCTTGGCAATATGGTGAAACCCCATCCCTACTAAAAATATCAAAATTAGCTGGGCGTGTTGGCGCACTTTTGTAATCCCAGCTACTCGGGAGGCAGGAGAATCGCTTGAACCCGGGAGGTGGAGGTTGCAGTGAGATGGTGCCACTGTACTCCAGCCTGGGTGACAGAGTGAGAGTCTGTCTCAAATGAATGAATGAATGAATGAATGAATGAATGAGAAAAAATTATTTTGCAACCTGCTTTGATTGAATTAACCTCTTTGAAGCATCTGGAGGTTGCCTCTGTTGAAGGTAAGTGTTGACTCTAGACTCACATCTGCAGATGGTGTCCAATCCACCACTCCCAGCCATGTCCTCTTGGCTTCCTGTGCCAGGTCTCTTAGAAACACGGGTTCCTCCTTGGACCCAGGGCTCCTAAGCCACACAACCTGGCCGTGGACAGGGGGCTAGAGTGTCGTCCAAGATGCTCGCCTTGGTTACATGATTTGTTTGAGCAGGAGTCTGCCCTTTACACATCCACTCTACATATGCATGCCTTAAATTTAATCTGTAAATGTGGAGGTTTCATCGTTACCAGCACGCGGCCCCCATAAGCCAATGTTTATTCATAATCCCTGAATCTGTTTCCCATCGTCTATTTCAGAGGAGCCAAAAACAACATCTTCATTCAATAACAGAGCACCATATGACAGCTTTCATTTCCCAGAATGAGCCATGGCATGCTCTCGGGGGGTGGCCTTTGGCCTCCATCTGTGCCCCAGCTAGAACGGGACTCCCAGCCCTGGCTGATCAGACCCAGACTTAGTGTCCCAGTGTCAAGCGAGAGACTGCAGGTCTGTCCTCACTAGGTTCCCATCTGACAGATGGCACATCAGTGGTGCCACTGCACATACTGGGAGCAGCCCATTCCTTCTACCTTTTCAGGGCATGACAACATCAGGCTTCTGGAACACGCAAGAATCCAAGACACTGATGGCATGAGCGAGGCGGGGCAGGTCACCCACCTCTCCCATGTGGATGTCCAAGCCCCAACCCCATTCCTCTGGCTCCACATGGGCAGGGCTGAGGCCGGCAAACTGGACTTGGGGGGCAGGACAAGCATGCAGAGTCTAAGGCCACGGTGCATCTGGGTTGGCTGAAGGTAACTGATACCTTAACACTCTCTAGGGGCCAAAGACTCGAAGACAACCTGACCTGGAATGCCAGTGATGCTGCTGGTATCTCCAAGAGCCTCATACACACCTCACTGCTTTCCCTGTTGCTCACAAACTCTATGGTTTTAAAGACATTTCACGGGGTAATGTTGTAAAGGTTTACAATAGGAAGGGGTGCACAACTGGAATTGGGGTGAGCTGTGTGTGAAAGGTAGAGTGAGTATCTATAAACACCCCCAAGCAAAGCCCATCCATCCATCCACCTAGTCACCCATCCTCCCACCTACGCACCTAACTGGGTAGGTCTCACTAGATTCCCACCCACTCACCCATTTATCCATCTACTCACCCACTCAGCCACCCATCCATTCACCCATCCATCTATCCATCACTTATCCACTCATCCATCCATACATTCATCCATGTATCCATCCATGCATCCATCCACCCACCCATCCATCCACCCACCCACTCACCCATCCTCCCGTCTACCCACCTAACTATTCATTTAGACATCTATCCACTCATTCACACACCTACTAACCAATTTATCCATCCACTCAGCCACCCTTCTGTCCTCCAACCTACCCACCTACCCATCCATCCATTCATCTACCCACCCATCCACTCATGCATCCATCCATTCGTTCACCCACTCACTCATTCACCCATCCTCCCCCATCCACATACCCATTTACACATCTGCCCATGTATCCACCCACTCATCCATTTATTCATCTACTCACTCACTCACCCACCCATCCATTCATCCACTTATCCATCCATTCACCCATCCATCCATCCACCCACCCACCCAACCATTTACCCACCCACCCACCCACCCATTCACCCACTCACCCATCCTCCCATCTACCCACCTAACTATTCATTTAGACATCTATCCACTCATTCACACACCTACTAACCAATTTATCCATCCACTCAGCCACGCTTCTGTCCTCCAACCTACCCACCTACCTATCCATCCATTCATCTACCCACCCACTCATGCATCCAGCCATTTGTTCACCCACTCACTCATTCACCCATCCTCCCCCACCTACATATCCATTTACACATCTGCCCATGCATCCACTCACTCATCCATTTATTCATCTACTCACTCACCCACCCACCCATCCATTCATCCACTTACCCATCCATTCACCTATCCATCCATCCATCCATCCATCCAACCACCCACCCATTTACCCACTCACCTACCCACTCACCCAGTCATCCATCCACTCACCCACCCATGCATCTATCCATCCACTCATCCATCCTTCCACCTACCCATCCATTTATCCATCCATCCATTCACCCACCCACCCATTTATTCATCTACCCATCCACCCACTCACCCATTAATCCATCTAACATCCCACTACTCTTCATCCTTCCAACCCCGCTAACCCATTTGTCCATCTGATCACCCACCCATCCATCCTCCCACCTACCTATCCGTTTACCCATCCATTTACCCATCCAACCATCTGGAAGTACTTTCTCAGCCTCTACTCCATGCCAGGCACTGTGTGAGGTGCAGAGAATACTGATATGTATCAGTTGTATCCTCCTGGTTCTTGGCTCTCATGGAGGGTAGTAAACCGTGATCAATTCACTCCACAAACAGGTGTTTACAAATTGATCAACCTCCAGGTCCTTGCCCTCGGTCCTCTTGGCTTGCACCATCTGCACTTATTAAATCTGCTCCAACACGAGGTTCCTGATCCCAGCTCATCAAACACATCGCTGGGAAAGCTGCTTAAAAATACAATTCCCAGGTCCCACCCCAGACATTTTGGTTTCCTGAGGTGGAGGCACAGCCCTGGCATCCACATTACTTTTCTATAGACCAGGTTGAGGGCCATACCCTAACGCATGGCTGGCCAGACACAGCCTATGTTTTCTGGGTATCTGCAGCTGAGGAAGGAGAATGATGATAGGAGAGCCAGCTCGCTCCCCGTGCTTTCCAGGATGAATTCATTCCCCTCTCATAGCAGCCCTGTGGCAAACACATTACTGTCAATGCCGACAGAGGCTCAGAGAGGCTGAGTAACTTGCCCAAGGTCACACAGCAAGGAGACATAAATCAGGAGTCATGGAGTCTGATGTTTGCCTTTTCAACAGCAAAGAATCCAGGTCACACCCCCAGAACAGCCCTGAGACTGACCTAAAGAGGCTTCTAAATGCGGATGGGCCAGGGTACAGCCTTGTCAAGTAGCAGTCTCTGCCTTCAGCTCACACAACAAAACGGCCCCACAGAGGATAGGACTGTGTGGTAAGAAAGGGCGAAACTGAGAAGTCATCCACAGAATTCAGCTTGGTTTACAGCTGTGACTCTTCACCTCTGGAACAGACTAAATGTTTATGTCCCCCTCAAAACTATGTTGAAGCCATGACCCCCTCAATGTGACTGGATTTGGAGCAAGGACTTTAGAGAGATAATTAAGATTAAATGAAGGCATAATGCCAGACCTGAGAGGACTGGCATTCTTAAGAAGAGGAAGAGATAGCAGAGGTGTGTATGCACAAGGAAAGGCCCTGTGAGGACACAGCAAGAAGGTGGCCATCTGCAAGCCAGGAAGAGAGGCCTCACCAGGAACTTCCCCTGCCAGCTCTTGATCTGCAGCTTCTCGACTCCAGAATTGGAAGAAAATACATTTCTGTTGTTTAAGTTGCCCATTCTATGGCATTTCATGACGGCAGCCCAAGCTGACTAATATAGACCCTTCCCTGCCTACTGCCCTCCACACTGGCAGCACAATGTAGCACTAAGAAGGTTTCTAACCCCGTGAATGTTCGAGCCATGTCACTGCCCCTCTCTCCTGAACCGTCTGCCCACAGTGGCCGCTGCACAAGGTGACTTTCTGCAGACACCATATCCTGTAGCGGCAGGAGGGGCTGCGGAGAAAAAAAAGGCAAGGTTGGTACCCAGCATCACCAGGTTGCCATAGTAACCCAGAGCAGGCACCACCACTGCTGGGAGGGGACAAGGAAGGCCTGGGCCCCACAGCAAGGCCAGAGACTGGATCCTCCCAACGGAACCTGAAGCAACACACAGACCTGGCAGAACTCTATTTTGAGGGTGAACCCGAGCATGGAAGCTGGTCTTTAAAACACAAAGCAGCTGCTATGAAACAGCAGCACATACCGCATGGCAGCAGGGCTCTGAGAGTGTTTTAATAAAGTGGCGTATGAGACAGAAAGGGCGGGGGATGCAGGAGTCTGCCACGGTTGTTTAACAAAAACATAATCATTAGCAGACAGGACAATGCGTCCTCATAGCTATTTTATGTTCTGCGAGGGAACAGCTAGTAACTTCTTTGGAAGCTGGCTTTTGTGGCTTATTAATATTTTAGATTATAATTGTGCTAATAAGAGTCATTTGTCTGTATTTTTAAATGCTCTAAAGATAACAAAAACATTCTATTTTGGAAGAACCAAACACGGGTATGCTGATGTTTTGCCGAGGGTTTATACACACAGTGACTAACGACACTTCATTTTAATAGGACTCCACCATGCCCTGTTCCATGGCTCCAACCAGAGCCGCTCAGAGATAAGGGTGACAGCTCCCACTCCCTTCATGTCCTTGGGAAGGCATTCCTACTCCCTGAGAAAGCAGGTCACAGCAATATCCTCCTCTGATCTTCAAAGAGCCCAGGTGCTTGGCATCCCTGCTGAAGGCACATCTCTAACTATGGCCTGCAGAGGTCCTGCCTGCCGCCTCCTCCTTCTGCTGGTTCCAGCACCCCAACCGTCCTTGGCAAGCCATCTTCCCTACACCCCTGACCCAGACCTGGCCAGTCACACTGGGGCGGGTGCACCCACCCCTAGCCCCTGGTTCTGAGTGGGCAGGGACATCATTCAGGGCACATTGTAGGACTCTCGCTAAAAAGCTAGCACAGAGCCATTCTCTTTCTGCAGGACTTGGACCTGTGAGGATATAAGCCCTGGAGCTACCAGGGACCATCCTGAGAGGGAGTTGCTCACAGAATAAAACTCCCATAGAGAAATCAGGCCAAGAGATGGAATGAGAGCTACCTGGGCACATCATTTGAGCGGCTGGATCCAACTATGCCTGATACCAGACAATCTTAGGCTTCTCCATGATGTACACTAATAAATTCCTTTTGTAGGGACAGGGGTTGGAGGGAGTCCTGGGGTTCTGTCACCTCCAATTTAAAAAGCAATAATGACCAGAGCAGCCCGAGTTGTTACAGGGAAAGGGAGAGGCCCTGGGTCAGAGTTTAACGCCAGGGCTCCACGCCAGCCCTGCCATGAGCCAGGCATTCGATTCCCAGTAGCCAGAAGCCCAGATTTCTTCCTCTGAAAAACAGAGGCCTGGTTCTAAATGAGTTTTCCCAAATCGGGGTCCAGAAACTCGAAGTTATCTGAGGGTCATCTCAGGTATGTTTATTCGGTGCCAACATGCAGATGATAACCTAAATACATGACTCTACACCTATCTTTAAAGACAAAACAGTTTTTCCCTGGTAATTGTTTTTTTTTTTTTTAAGACAGAGTCTTGCTCTGTTGCCCAGGCTTGGAGTGCAGTGGCATGATCTCGGCTCACTGCAACCTCCGCCTCTGGATTCAAGCGATTCTCTTCCCTCAGCCTGCCGAGTAGCTGGGATTACAGGTGCGCACCACTACACCCGGCTACTTTTTTGTATTTTTCGTAGAGACGGGGATTCACCATATTGGCCATGCTGGTCTCAAACTCCTGACCTCAGGTGATCCACCTGCCTCGGCCTCCCAAAGTGCTAGGATTACAGGCGTGAGCCACCGTGCCCGGGCTGTAATTCACATTTTCAAAGATAGAACTTCTGTTTCACAGTAGTTTGTTGTGTTTTGTGTTTTTTGTTGTTGTTGTTTGAATGCAGGAGATCTCCCTCTTAACAGTGACCTACACATTACTAAGTCGGAGAGATTTTGAACTAAGCAGTAACTATCATCCCTTCTGGTTCTCACCTTTTCTGGATGGTGTTTGTGTTGGTTCTCTGTGTATGAGCCCAAGGACTGAGGGGTTCCATTCGTCAGGTGAACCACATGCAAATCCTCAGGCTGCAACTCACAGGACTGTGAGACCCCGGACCAGTTGCTTAATTTCCCTGAGCCCACATCCTTGCATGCAAAATAGGAATGGCAATACTGAACATGCAGGATTGTTTTGGAGACTGGAGGAAAACCGTGAGAAACGTCCGGTTTGAAGCCAGCCGCCCAACAGGCACTGGTTGGTGTCGGAATCAGGGTCAGGATTACTGTCATGGTGCTTCAGGACCTTCAGAGCCCCATGGTACCCACTGCCCCCCACAAACATCTGAAGCCCCCCAACCCAGGCATCTCTGAGAGCCTTAAGTTAAGGAGCTTGTCTGGGAAAGGGACTACTGCTCGGTCATCCTCAAAGCCACAGGGCAGAGTTTTCCAAACACAGTCAATCAGACACGTTTATTTCTAAAAGCAGCTCGCTATTTACTTATTTATTTATTTAAAGACAGTCTGCTCTGTTGCTCAGGCTGGAGCGCAGTGGTGTGATCTTGACTCACTGCAACCTCTGCCTTCCAGGTTCAAGCAATTCTCCTGCCTCAGCCTCCCGAGTAGCTGGGATTACAGGTGCCCGCCACCACGCCTGGCTCATTTTCAATAGAGATGAGGTTTCACCATGTTGGCCAGGCTGGTCTTAAATTCCTGACCTCAGGTGATCAGCCCACCTTGGCCTCCCAAAATGTTGGGATTACAGGCTTGAGCCACCACGCCCGGCCTTAAAGCAGTTCTTTAAGTTACCGTTTTAAGTGCAAAACCAGCCTCCCTGGCATAGATAGAAAGGAGCCTTCACATTCGATAAGGGGGACAGCAGGTTGTGGGGTCCCAGTCGAGTCGCACTGCCATCTGTGGAAGGCACTGGGCCAGGCCCACCTTCTCCAAGTTACAAGGAGGACTATGGACCACCAGAGCTGTGTGGAAGAGTCCCCAGCCCCCAGAAAAAAGGCCAACCACGCTCTGGGAGCAGACGTCTGCACACCTGCACCACTGACAAAGGTCTTGCTTCTGAAGTATACAAGGAGTGACCACAAATCAACACAAAACAGACAAGCCTAAAGAGAAACAGGCAGACGACCCGAACTGGCGCGTGGCCAAAGATGACACACAAACAGCCAGCCAATACATGCACAAAAAGGTGCTCGGCCTCAGAAGTAATGAGGGAACCGCAAATGGCAATCACCACCACATCATCATCGCACACGCAGAGCGCCCGCAGTGGAAGGGCCCGTCAGTGAGCTGGCAACGCGTGGGAACCATTACTCTTACAGACTAAGTGTTTGTGATCCCCTCCAGAATTCACGGACCCCCAATGTGATGGGGCCTTTACAGTGTGATGGGGTTTAGATGAGTCACGAAGCTGGGGTCCCCAAGATGGGATTCCTGCCGTCCTAAGAAGATACAGCACAGTGCTCTTCTCTGTCTCTGTCTTTCTGCGGGTGAGGACACAGAGAGACAGAGGCTGTCTGCAAGCCAGGAAGAGGGCCCTTCCCAGAAACAGCCGTGTTGGCACCCTCATCTCTGACCGTCCAGCCCCCAGAACCAGCATTTCAGCCCTCCCAGCCCTCAGTGTTCTGTTACAGCAGCCTAGGATGACAAGGTCCATGCAGGACAGGGTTGAAGAATTCAGAAAAGCAGAGGACGTGTCCAGCCTGACCACGGTCACTCCTGGGGTACGGGCGATGGAAGGGCACCCATGTTTACACTGCGACACAAGGGTAGGGACTCCCACAGCAGGCGGCTTAGGACTCTCCATGGCGGAACAGAGGGACAAATCCCCAGTGAACGACCTCACAGTGAAAACAAGTGACCCAGATCTACCCGCATGACCCAGATACCAGGGACAGCTGTTGGGAGAGAAGCCAGCACAGTGCAGCACACGCCAATCCTGTCTCCATATGGCTCACGAGTGGGCAAAGCCCCACGACACTGTTTGGGGCTGTAATAAGAGCCTGGGACTAGAAATAAAATCAGGAAACAACTGTACGCGAGACCAGCCCTGGGCAGAGACAGTTATCCTGGGGAGGGAGCTGAGGAGGCAGAGGGTGCGTGTGGGGTGGGGTTGGGGGTGCTGGGTCCACAGGGTTTTTGTCATAACTGCCCACTGGATGTGCATTGTCTTGTGAACCTCTCTGCATGCTTGTCACATGCCACACAGAAAAATAGAAAATAAAAGCATCACACAGGCACTAAACAGCATCCTCCCAGCTATTCGGAAGGCCTGGAAGAGGAAGGAGTGAAGGGGAACTGCTGGATTCTGGGTCTGACCTGCAAGGTCGTCTCTCAGACGTCTCTCAGAGCCTTGGAGGTGACACAGACCCAGGGGGTGTGAGACGCAGGGCAGGGGCCACTGGGGACAGGCTGGAAGTGGGAACAAGTGGCCGCCTGATGGCCCCAGAGGTGTCTCTGGGGCAAAGCCGGGATGTTTCGGTGCTGCAGGAAGAAGCCGGGCACCCTGCTCTCCCAGCCAGGGTCTCACTTGGCACAAAGAGGCCTTGGGAGAATACACAGAAACCCCTGCATTTTTTTTTTTTTTTTTTTTTGAGACAGAGTCTCACTCTGTCACCCAGGCTGGAGTGCAGTGGCGCGATCTCAGCTCACTGCAGCCTCCGCCTCCCGGGTTCAAGTGATTATTGTGCCTCAGTCTCCTGAGTAGCTGAGACTACAGGGCATGCGCCACTACACCCGGCTAGTTTTTGCACTTTCAGTAGAGACGGGGTTTCACCGTGTTGGTGAAGTGCAGTAGTGCGATCTCGGCTCACTGCAACCTCTGCCTCCTGGGTTCAAGCGATTCTCCCGCCTCAGCCTCTCGAGTAACTGGGATTATAGGCGCCATGTTGGCCAGGCTAGTCTCGAACTCCTGACCTCACAGGTGATCTGCCCACCTCAGCCTCCCAAAGTGCTGCATGGCCAGAGCCTTGGCAGTGCTGGTGTTCCCAGTATTACTATCAGGAAGCCCATTCCATCAGTGCTGTTGGTAACAATTCTTGTATGCGTACGGACTTTTACACTTTTGCATTCTTCTCTGTGAGCCCTTGTAACAACACTGCAGGGCGTGTCTATCTGCAGGGCATATAAATCCAACTTACAGATGAGAAAGCTGAGATATACAAGGGTAAAATAATTTTTCTCAAGGGTACCCAGTGTGGTTTTGATTCCTCTACATCAAGAGGGGATGTGAGGAAAGAAATGGAATTTCAAGAACTAGAAAGGGGAAAGCCAGGAGCTTCCTCCAAAGGAAGGGAAGGCTGCACAGGGCTGGGATGAGGAAGAGTATTTGTTCATGGCCAGAGAAGTAGGGTTCACCAAGGTGGAGTGCCAGACTTGACTAGCATCATCCCTTTGTCATCTTAAAACCTCTGTCACCGGCACCACCAGCATCATTGCTACTAGCATCACCACCACCATCAATCACCATGACTTCCACCATCAACAGAATCGCTACCATCATCACCAACAAAAACAGCATCACCACTATCATCACCATGACCACCACTACCAGCATCACCACCATCATCACCACCATCATCACCATGACGACTACCAGCATCACCACCATCACCACCATGACGACTACCAGCATCACCACCATCACCACCACCACCACCAGCATCACCATCATCACCATGACCACCACCACCAACATCACCACCATCACCATGACTGCCACCACCAGCATCACCACCATCACCATGACCACCATCACCAGCACCACCACCATCATCACCATCACCACCACCACCATTACCACCATCACCACCATGACCACGACTACCAGCATCACCACCATCATCACCATGACTACCAGCATCACCATCATCACCATGACTACCAGCATCACCACCATCACCACCATCATCACCACCACCACCACCACCAGCATCACCATCATCGCCATGACTACCAGCATCACCATCACCACCACCAGCATCACCACTATCATCACCATGACCACCACCACCAGCATCACCACCATCATCACCATGACTGCCACCACCAGCATCACCATCATCGCCATGACTACCAGCATCACCATCACCACCACCAGCATCACCACTATCATCACCATGACCACCACCACCAGCATCACCACCATCATCACCATGACTGCCACCACCAGCATCACCATCATTGCCATGACCACCACCACCAGTATCACTATCATCACCATGACCACCATCACCAGCATTACTACCATCATCATCATGACCAACACCACCACCAGCACCACCACCATCACTACCACAAACAGTGTCACCATGGCTGCCATCAACCACTTATCATCACTACCACCACCACCACCCCTGCTCCCTGACTCCAAGGCCACAAAATATTAACATCTCAGAGACTGGCTGACCTTGGGGATGCTCCAGCCTGGCAGGTAAAGGAAACAGATGTCAGCTCAGATGTATCTATGTTTAGGTCCTGGGTTGGCCACCTATGCTTCTAAGCAAGTCACTCACCATCTCTGACCTTGTGTCTAAAATGGACTAACGGCTGGGCGCAGTGGCTCAAGCCTGTAATCCCAGCATTTTGGGAGGCTGAGATGGGTGGATCACGAGGTCAGGAGATTGAGACCATCCTGGCTAACACGGTGAAACCCCGTGTCTACCAAAAAATACAAAAAAGTAGCCGGGCGAGGTGGAGGGCGCCTGTAGTCTCAGCTACTCGGGAGGCTGAGGCAGGAGAATGGTGTGAACCCAGGAGCCGGAGCTTGCAGTGAGCTGAGATCCGGCCACTGCACTCCAGCCCGGGAGACAGAGCAAGACTCCGTCTCAAAAAAAATAAAAAAATAAAAATAAAATAAAATAAAATGGACTAACATCACTGCATGTCCCCCTCCCAAGTTTAGTCTGAGGATCACATGAGTTATCTATAAACATCAAATGAGAGGTGACAGGATGCAACCACAGGGACAAGGTTTGGAACTGTGTGCTCTGAAAAGGCTGGAACGATAACATTACATGGCCTGTAGGGTGGGGGAACTTGACTGACTCCAGTGCATACTTGATATGGCTCCTGAGGGAGAGCAGGTGGATCCCAGAGGCTGACCTAGTGTTGAACAGGGAGGCGTGGCAGCCAAGAGGACAGGTCCCCCACCCACGGCCATCACGATGAGGACTCTCCTCGTTATGTCCTCTTCTTATCAATGGCCACAGATAAGAAATCTCAAAGGACAGTGGCCCCAAGTCACTTGTGACTTCAGCAGTCCCCCTTTATCCACGGTTTCACTTTCTGAGGTTTTAATCACCCACGGTCAATTAAAGTCTGAAAATAATGAACAGAAAAGTCCAGAAATAAACAATTGAAAAGTTTTCAATTGCACGCCATTCTGAGTAGCGTGATGTCGAGTGCCGTTCCGCCCAGGGGAAGTGACTCATCTCTTTGTCCAGCGTACTCCTGCTGTCTACACCACCCACTGGTTAGTCACTTAGGAGCTGGCTCTGATACCAGACCAAAAACACGGTATATGCAGTACAGGGTTCAGAGCTGTCCCCCGTTTCAGGCACCCAATGGGGATCTTGGGACGTATCCCCTGAAGATAACGGGGGACTGCTGCAGTCACAAAACAGTCGGCAAAACCAAGAGGTCCCCATCCTTCTCCTGCCCAGCCCTGACCCAAGGGTTGGATTTGGGAAGAGGAGATTTATACTCCAAGTGTGTCCTGAAACCCCAAAGAGGCCACACAGGGTGTCCTATTGGAGACACGAGGGGACGGCTCCAGGTGTGGCTTCAGATGGCAGAGGAGCAATGCACTGCACTCGGGGCGATTTCTGGGAGGAGGAAATACATGCCAGCCTCACCACCACCCTGTCGGGTCCACGTGATCTGAAGGAGAGATCTGAGAATGCTGTGCCCATTAGCCCTTGGGGTGCGGGGCTGGTGGCAGTCTGGAGACACTTCTCAGAGCAAATGGCAACGCGAAGCTGTAAGATGCTCCCAGTAAGGGCCTCCTACGCTGGTAAATTCGAGAGTGGCTGGAAAGGAGAGTCCATGGCAGAGATTCTGAATGGGAACAGTCCACGGAAAGAGAGCTTGGGAATGTGGACAGCCTGACCTACATGCTTCCCGGACACATACACAACACGTGTTTCCTGATCAATAAGCAGGGATCATAAAGGGACCTTCCATAAAGGGCAATTAGGAGGTTCAGATGAAGTCCTCTCTCTTCTCCGTTGAGTGCCACAAAAAAGTAGAAAGGACACAACTGCAAACCACATCTGTTCCCTGGTCAGAGCTCTGACCTTCTGATCTAGACCCTGTGCTTATGGCTAGCTTCTAGAAACTTCTAGAGAGCCAGGGGGACTATTCTTAAATGCAGACTTATCCCACAAGAGTGGCCAGTCAAGGGAAGGTGCGGCTAATCCCATCCTACACTCACATCTTCTACCCAGTCGAAAGCCCTGCACCAGCGAGTCAGCCAGAAGATTCCGGAAGCCCATTTGGCAGAGAATCCCATCAAGTCACTTCCTCGGTGGTCTCTGTAGCTGATTAAGGATCCCGACTCCAACAAGCTCTGGCAGTGCATACGGCACAGGACATGCTGAAACTACACTGGCACTGGGGTGCTCATCTGGGTAGGTGCCCAGGAGTGAAGAGTTGAGAATGTGGCATCTTATGCCCCGGTCTGAGCTGCCTGGCTGTGAGGCCACCACTCCTACCTCAGTGGCTTTCAGGTGACCAGATCCTACTTGTCTCTGGAGGATGGAAACAGGGATGTACAGTGGTGACTCATCACACCCATTTTCTCATCACGTTCTACATGAATGGTGCTCACTGATAGTCAAGTCTTTTCTTTGTTTCAGCAGCTAAAATACGATTTCCTCTGGTGCTGCTTGGCCTTGTCATTTTCTCAGGGATAAAGAGAGAGCCCTGGCCTGACAGCTTCCATGTACACATAAGATGTGTCGCTGAAAATTGCATGCACATGCATTGCATTCATTTTTCATAAACTGCCTCATCCACGGGTGCCAACTGATTACTTTGAAAATATTTTATCTTTGTTTCTTAGTCAAGATACATCATCCGGGGCAGCCCTGATTTCAATTTGTAGAATTCTGAGGAGGAAGGATCAAGTGATTCTACAATCCACCAGCCTGAATTCACAGATGAGGAAATCAATGCCTTGGAAGATGCGGAAGGTAGTCAAGGTCCCCAGCAGGGGAGGTGGGCACTGTCCCTCCATCCAGGGTGCATGTCTGGCCCCAGAGGCTCAGCTTTATGGGCCAACTGACCAGGGTATAGCACCCGATTATGCAGCCAAGTACTAGCCTAGGTGTTGCTGGGAGGGTATTTTGTAGATGTGGCTAACATTTACAGTCTGTTGGCTTGAAGTCAAAATTTTTCTCAGTAATGTGGGTGGGCCTCCTCCAATCAGTTAAAAGGTCTCAAGAGCAAAATTGAAGTTTCTCTGAGGAAGAAGAAATTCTGCCTCCAGGCTGCAGCACCAGCTCCTGTCCGGTGTTGCAGGCTGCTAGACTGCCCGGAGGATTTTAGACTCGCCCGTTCCCACAATTGGGTGAGCCAATTCCTTGAAATGAGTCTCTTAATACATATGCTCTATCTGTATCTACATCTGTGTCTGTGTCCTGCTGGTTGTTTTCTGGCTCCTGGCCCGGGACCACAGGGCCCAGCATCTGCAGCATCCAGGTTCCCTCCACAGGGTGTCACGGGTAATGACGTGTGTCCCTGCTGTGCCAGAGCCTCACACAAGAGGGCAGCATTTCTCCATTCTCTCTCCCTGTCTCTGCAGGCTGCGGGCATGGGGCCCTCGAGGATGACCAGGCCACATAATGGAAGGGCCTGGACTGCTTGGTCACATCATGGAGAAAATCAGCCCGTCTGTTGACCAGAAGAGACCACACTGGGTAGCAACTGGGCAGGAAAAAAACCTGCACTCCATTAAGCCACTGAAGTTGTGGGTTAACTTGTCATAGCAGCTGACATTGTGCTACCTTATACAAACGGGTGGAAAGCTTTAGAGTCTAGACAAAAGCCAGACCTTCCAACTCCTGACGGATCAAGTACGACACCACCCAACCTCCTTTTCACTAACGTGGTGGGCCAACTGATACGCACTCTGTCCTGGATAGGCACCGTGCAGGACACAGGTGTCCCCGCCCTCAGGGAGCTTAAACTCTAGCAGGATGGGGTGAGGACATGCATGTAATTAGCCACCAATTTTCCAGAGCACCATCTTCCGAGATGCCTCTCCTCCTGCTATAACAACATAGTCATATGTGGCACTTTGCTCTCAGGTCTCTGGGCTGATGCATGCAAAGAGGTGAGATTTTATAAATCTGGGCATGCCTCCATCTCTTATGCACAGAAACAAAAAAGCTACCATCATAAACTTGCCCCCAACTCTTCACACGCATCATCTCCAGACTTCACATTTCAGATAAAGAAGTCTACTCAGAGCCAGCCAGAGACAGCTGAGCTGAGAACAGACCTGGATATGTTTCTGCTTCCCCACTGCTTCAGGTGGATATGCAGGAGGATTAATCACCGGCAGTCACACATCAGGATCACCACGCTGATCACTGCACGAGAAATGCTGCCCTGATGCAGGTACAGGTCACAGCTCAAGCATTAGTAGTCACAAACAATGGGTCATGCTCCTTGCCCAGTAACTCCCTATCTGTGTGCTCCAACATGCTGGGATGGGGATGCTCATGTGTACAATGCAGGTGATGATTCCTGCCCTACTTATTCCAGAAAGTTGGATGAGACAGCATGCAGGAAAGCCCACTGAAGACTGTGAAGTCCCATAAACATGCAGCCTTAAGAAATTACAACTAAGGTCCAGGTGAGTAAGCCCATCATATCTTGAAGGCATAACCACCAAACTATTCATGGAACTAAGCTGAACTTCTATCATTTGACCATCCATCCATCCATCCATCCATCCATCCATCCATCATCCATCCATCCATCCATCCATCCATCCATCCATCCATCCATCCATCCATCCATCCATCCATCCAGCCAACCAGCCAACCAGCCAACCAACCAACCAGCCAGCCAGCCAGCCAGCCAGCTAATCAACAAACCAACCAGCCAACCAGCCAACCAACCAGCCAGCCAGCCAGCCAGCCAGCCAGCCAGTCAGTCAGCCAGCCAGTCAGCCAGCCAGCCAGCCAGTCAGTCGACCAGCTAATCAACAAACCAACCAATGAGGACCACCATTTGATTTTGCTGTTTATTACCCCAAACCTCCAGTGACTGTCATGAGGCAATGAGAATTCACTAGGTCCTGAGCAGCCACTGCTTTACTGAGTTATTCATTCTGTGAGTCACTCACTTATTTCACTTAATGTTCATGAATGGGGTTTACCAACTAAATGTTCATTTTACAACATAAAGCAGTGGTGCTCCATAAAAGAGAAACAGCTTCCAAGGATGCAAGCAAGGCCAACTGTGTAGAAAGAGCTTGCTGGATGGGAACATCTAAAAACATTTTGTGCCATCTTCCAGATTCTATGTATATTCAAAGTCTTCTAATTTTCAACATCAAAAAAGCTACAAGAAGGGCCAGGCACGGTGGCTCACACCTACAATCCCAGCACTTTGGGAGGCCAAGGCAGGAGGGTTACTTGTGCCTAGGAGTTCAAGAACAGCCTGGACAACATAGTGACAACTTGTGTCTACAAAAAGATATAATAATAAAATACATTTTAAAATAAGGCAGGAGAATCACTTGAGCCTGGGAAGTCAAGGCATGTAATGAGCTGTGACGGCACCACTGCATTCCCACTTGGATGACAAAGCAAGACCCTGACTCAAAAGAAAAAAGTGACCAAAAGCACTGACGTGAAAGAAAAAAAGAATAATTTGGATTAGATTCAAAATTTTAAAAACCCTTCTACTCATTAAAAGACATACAGTTGACCCTTGAACAACATGGGTTTGAACTGCATGGGTCTACTTACATGTGGATTTTTCAACTAAATGTAGATTGAAAACACACTGTGTGATATAAAACCTGCATATACAGAGTGCTGACTTCACATACACAGGTTCCATGGAGCTGACTGTGGGACCTGAGGTGGATTTTGGTATATGGTGTGAGGGGGTGGTGTCCTGGAACTAATCCCTATGTATACTGAGAGATGACTGTAGTTAGAAAAATGAAAAGGCAAGTCACAGGCTTGGAAAAATGCAGCATATATTTGACAAAGGACTGATAAACAGAATATATAAAGAACTCCTACAAACCAATAAGGAAAAGATGAACACCACCATTAAAAATGAACCAAAGACTTAAAGAAGCAATACGTAGAGCAAATGAGCACACAAAGAGACGCTTAATAATCATCACCAGAAAAATGCAAATTACACCCACAGTAAGGTATCATTTCATATCCATTAGAATAGCTAAAGTTAAACAGACTGATATTGCCAAATGTTGATGAGAAAGTGGAGCAACTGGAACTCTCACACACTGCTGGTAGGAGAACAAAATGGGACAGCACTTTGGAGAACTGTGTGGTAGTTTCTTATAAAATGAAAATGTTATCATACAACCCAGCAGTTTTCTACCTAGAGAAATAAAAATGTATGCCCTTAGAAAGACTCACACGAAAACCTTTTTTAGCAGGTTTCATTCATATTAGCCAAAACTGAGAAGCAATCCACACGTCCATCATCAGCAGAATGATCAAACTGTGGTGTAAATACATCACAGAACACTACCCAGCAATAAACATTTATAAACTGCTGTCCGGACAGTGGATCATGCCTGTAATCCCAGCACTTTGGGAGGTCGAGGTAGGTGGATCCCTTGAGGTCAGGAGTTCGAAACCAGTCTGGCCAACATGGTGAAATCCCCTCCTTATTAAAAACACAAAAATGAGCCAGGTGTGGTGGTGGGAGCCTGTAATCCCAGCTACTAGGGAGGCTGAGGCATGAGAATCACTTGAACCCTGGAGTTGGAGGTTGCAGTGAGCTGAGATGATGCCACTGCACTCCAGTCTGGGCAACAGAGACTCCGTCTTAGAAAAAAAAAAATTATAAACCACTGAGTCCTGCAATACATAGCTGATATCCCAGGCATTAGGCTGAGGGAAAGAAGTTAGGCCCGAGAATTCAAGCTGCAGGGTCCCATCTACATGAAATCCAACGATAGGCAAAACCGGTAGAAATCAGAATTGCACTTGCTTCTGTTGTGGTATGGGGAGGGATGGCTGAAGACAGTCTGAGATCACTTCCTAGGGTGAAGGAAAGGTGTTTTTAAAAATTATTTTATATATTTTTTGAGACGGAGTTTTGCTCTTGTCATCCAGGCTGGAGTGCAATGGTGTGATCTTGGCTCACTGCAACCTCCACCTCCCAGGTTCAGGTGATTCTTGTGCCTTGGCTTCCCAAGTAGCTGGGATTACAGGCATGCACCATCACACCCAGTTAATTTTTGTATTTTTAGTAGAGACAGGTTTCACCATCTTGCCCAGGATGGTCTCAAACTCCTGACCTCAAGTGATTCACCCGCTTCGGCCTCCCAAGGTGCTAGGATTACAGGCATGGGCCACTGCACCCGGCCTGTGAAGGAAAGTTTTAATATCTTATTTGCAGTTAAAGATGTGGGTATATACATTTGTCAAGATGCATTGAACTAGATTTTTCTTATAATCCTTGTGTTTCTCTGTATGTAAATCACACCTCTATAAAAGAAGATAATACAAAAGAAGGTGCTAAATCACGATCTTAGAACGCCCAAGGGCAAACAGAACCCAGCAGGAACCACTGTGGAATCCTCCCCACCCTCCTCAACTCCTATGTGCTGTGACCTCAGTGCACTCGTTCCACCCCAGGTCACGAGACACCTTCCTTCCCTGACCCACAGCCTTTGTGTTAGAGGAGAGTCCTGATGTTCATTTTTGTTATCTGTGTTAGGGAGAAAGATGGCCCCTCCCAAGGATGCCCAGGTCCTAATTCCTAGAACCTGTGAACATGTGCCCTTAAGGCAAAAGGGAATTAAGGTTGCAGGCAGAATTAAGGCGGCCCATCAGTTTACTTGACCTGGATTAGCAAGGTGGGCCCATCTAATCACACAGGTTCCTTTCCTTCCCTTTGCCTTTCCCTTTCCCTTTCCTTCTTTTTCTTTTTTTTTTGTTTTTTTTTTTTGTTTTTTTTTGAGACGGAGTCTCGCTCTGTCGCCCGGGCTGGAGTGCAGTGGTGCGATCTCGGCTCACTGCAAGCTCCGCCTCCTGGGTTTACACCATTCTCCTGCCTCAGCCTCCTGAGTAGCTGGGACTACAGGCGCCCGCCACCGCGCCCGGCTAATTTTTTGTATTTTTAGTAGAGACGGGGTTTCACCGTGGTCTCGATCTCCTGACCTTGTGATCCGCCCGCCTCGGCCTCCCAAAGTGCTGGGATTACAGGCGTGAGCCACCGCGCCCGGCCTTTTTTTTTTTTTTTTTTTAAGATGGAGTCTTGCTCTGTTGCCCAGGCTGGAGTGCAGTGGTACAATCTTGGCTCACTGCAACCTCTGCCTCCCAGGTTCAAGCAATTTTCCTGCCTCAGCCTCCCAAGTAGCTGGGACTACAGATGTGTGCCACCATATCCAACTAATTTTTGCATTTTTAGTAGAGACGGGGTTTCGCCACGTTGGCCAGGCTGGTCTCGAACTCCTGACCTCAAGCCATCTGCCCACCTTGGCCTCCCAAAGTGCTGGGATTACAGGTGTGAGCCACTGCACCTGGCCATAATCACACAGGTTCTTAAAAGTGGAAGAAGAGGAGGCAGAAGGGAGGGTTGGGGAGATGCAATGGAAGAAGGACCCTACCAACAGGTGCTGGCTTTGGAGATGGATGAAGGGGCCATGAGCCGAGGATGCTGGAAAGGCAAGGAAACAAATTCTCTCCCACAGACCGCAGAATGGAATGCAGCCCGGGTGATGCCCTAACATTAGCCCAGTGAGAAAATACGGTTTTCTACCTGCATCAGCCCAGGTAGAAAATACGGTTTTATCAAGGACATCGTCCTGGGAGTGTGAGCTGGAACAAGATCACCCTTCTAGAAACCTCTGTCTTACCCCAATAACCTCCTCCCACAGTGAACACAAACACAAACCTCTGCCTCTCTGGAAGCTGCCTGAACAGGATGCGCATCTTCTGGCAGACTCCACTCGCCCACCTGCCCTGGGTGGGTACCCTGTCAACCGGGCTGCAGAAAGTCATACGTTCTAGGGCACACAGGGCAATGCTGGCAGGTGGGCAGGAAAAGCCCACAGGAGAGAGAAGGCAGGCAGGTTGTTCCGGCTGCCCTGCTGCCTCCTGCACACTATACAGGAGGCCACTACTCTCTGGAGGATGGAGAGAGCACGAAGCTCAAATGATCCCCCTATGCAGCCCTCCAGGGCTGTCCCATCCACGTGTGGCATAGCCGGCAAAGCCTGGTGCTGACACAGTTGAGTCCTTCCAACAAGAGTGGAGGGAGGGCAGCCAGCGTGGCTCTGAAGGTGAGTCCCAGGAGAGGGAGGAGCGGTGGCTGCCCAGGAAGAGGAGGACTGGAGGACAGGGAGAAGGAAGGCATTGAGCAACCATGGGAGGCAAGCTGAGCTCCCGGGCCTGGCCCTTCTCAGACAAGTGAGGCAAGGGCAGGTTGCTTGCAGGAGAGGGTAGGTATGGACCAGGGATGAACGGGCAATGGCAGGGCTTGGAGGTCTCACCTGTGCCAGTGCTCAGTGTGATTGCTACCCAGTGTAAAGCCCGTGTGGCCTACCTGGTTCAACTCTGCTTATCTTGAGGCAACAGGATGCCTGAGGTCAAGAAGTTTCCCCTGGTGACCAAAAAGGCTAAGACTTGTGGGATCCAAGATGGCAGCTCACTTGGCTTCTGAAGAACCTCTAACCTCATTAGAATCTGATTTCCATGCTAAATGACCCTCCCACCAGCACCAGGATAGTTGACAATCACCATGACAACAACAGAAAGAAACCAGAAAAGCACAGAAAGGAAGGTGGCATACCGGTTCTGAGAAGCTCCCTGCCCATTTCCAGAAAAGACACGAATATTCTTCCCCTTGATTTAATGCCCAATCCCTTCATTACAGAGGCCCCAGCTCTGTGACTTCCCAGCTCTCGGGAGCTGAGAAATGGATCTGTGAGCCAAGCTCCTGCTTCTCAGTTCCATGGCCATCAAATGAAGCCTGTGCTGTCTGAAGCTCACTTTTGCTTTTGGATACTGGCTGTGTAGCACACAACAGGGTAAGACCCCATTCTTGGGAAGACCAGTTTTGTTGGTAGCATTGTCACCGCCACATCCAGAAAAACACATCCCCTCCCAGCCAGCCGAATTCCGAGCAGAGCACATTCCCAGCTTCCTTCATGGCTACGTCTGGGACATGTCTTACCTCGATACCCCACAATACCGTCTGGTGTCTAAGCCTGAGCAGGGACTCATCAGCGGGGAAGCTGCTGCACGAACTGAGCCCCCGTTGAAGCCAAGATCTCAGACAGAGAACCCGCTGAGCCCCCCTGCTAGAGACTGCAAAGCCAGCCGCGTCCAGGACAGACTCCTCCTCGCTTTCCAGAGCACATGTCTGTAGGGCCTGGCTGGCCCTGGTAGATCTGATCATACGGCGGAGGGCTACCTAGTGAGCCCCTAGACTAGGAACCTCAAAAACAGGGCAGTGGGCCCATTTGGGCAGAGCTCAGAGACGGCAGGCTCCGCACAAGAAGGTGTGCGTGGTTGGTGGCCGCAGCGACCGTGGCTGCTTGACACATGTTCTGTGAGCCTGGGATTCTACTAAAAGCCAGACGCCGTTCACATGCAGACTGCTTTCTTCTTATAAGACACTTAAGGCTTCACTTTCCCCCCACTTTCATGTATATATATATATATATATACACACACATACACACACACACACACACACACACACACACTCTTGGTACCATTTTATATAAGTGGTCTCCTCTTCACATTTTAATCAATTCATTCTCTTGGCAATCAATTTTGAAACGATTTTCAGCAAGTGCTATATCTGGAGGTTCTAAGAGAGATGCTGGAATGGCTTCCCGTCGGAACACTGAACTCTTTCGAGCAGTTTTTACGGAGGCGTTTGCTATGTGTTCTCAGGGTGGCACGGGAGCGTCTCGCCTGCACATGGGAAGCTGCTTGTTTTATGCCATCGATAGAAGAGATCGAAAAAGAAATCTAATCAACCCCCCAAAGTCTTTCTCTGACGGCTAGAACATACGGTCCAAGTTTTCTGGGACGTGTACTGAGCAGCCTTTTAACTAAAAGCTTCCACACCATCTTGTAAGGAATTTCTGGTTTGGATGAAGCCCAGAGGAATGAAAGCAACCAACCTGTTTCCAAAGATCTAGAAAGTCCTGAATTTGCAACTCAGTTTCCTTCTACGACGCAATGGCCGAATCTTGCCACGGACAACAGCGACCACGGGCCTGAGATGGGCCCGCGGGACCAAGGGTGGGCGGCCACGAGCACCCGCCTTACCTGCCTGGCTGTCCCTGGGCTTACACTGGACCTCCTCCACGCACTCCGCCGGAAACCATCCGATGTGGCCGCGGGCGCTGCCTTCCCAGAAGCCCCCTTCGCCGATGCTCAGAACTAGAGATGACAAAAAGGGAGAGGCGTTAGCACGGGGGACGTGGAGGGCCTGAGGGTGAACAGGACGAGAGGGGCTAGGCAGAGGCAGGAGAATCAGTGCACCCTTGACCAGGCCGGCAGAGCAAGTGGCTCTGGTGTGACTGCACTTCCTTCAGCACTGACACTGATAAGAGGCGTCGAGGCATCGCCACTGCAGCCCACAGGTGTCCTCTGCCCCTCAGGTGATGAGACAGGAATGAAGCGCTGACATGTTTGCCTGTTTACGTATTTGACACTACGTCATACAGATGGATGTGCACGGCAGCCCTGCAGCATCTCTCAGTGTTGTACATGAGATGGAACAGTGGTGCCTGGCTGTCCTTACCACCAATGATTTCAGATGTAAAAGTAGAGTCAGGGGGCACTGCCACAAAGCAGGGAGGAAATGATGACGTCATACCTTCCCCTCCTAACCTGGGCAAGAACTGGAGGCAGAAGGCCTAGAAGAAAGAAAATCCACCTCTCGGCTATGTCTAGATCTTTTAAACAAGTGTGGGGAAGGAGAAATCACAGCAGAGGGCCGGGTGCGGTGGCTCATGCCTGTAATCCCAGCACTTTGGGGGACCGAGGCGGGTGGACCATCTGAGGTCAGAAGTTCAAGACCAGCCTGGCCAACATAGCAAAACCCTGTCTCTACTGAAAATACAAAAATTAGCTGGGCATGGGGGCACGTGCCTGTAATCTCAGCTACTCGGGAGGCTGAGGCAGGAGAATTACTTGAACCTGGAAGATGGAAGTTGCAGTGAGCCGAGATCGTGCCACTGCACTCCAGCCTGGGTGACAGAGTGAGACTCCATCTCACAAAAAAAAAAAGAAAAGAAAAGAAAAGAAAAAGAAATCACAGCAGTGGATGGGCGAGTAGCTTACGAATCGTCTGACAATGGTGTGGACATGGAATTATCTTCACTTAAAATGGAAGGGACTGCATTGAAAACTTCACACAGTCAGCACCAGCCCCTTGGAGGCCCGGCGCACCGGCCTGCTGGCTTATTAATCAGGAAGCTATTCATTACGTGGTTGCTGGCAAGGACTGCAGGTTTCTTTCTGGCTTGCGGTTGAAAGAAACCAATTCCCCAGGAGAGAAGGGATGGTGGCCACACAGTGACCTTGTCCTGGGGACCACGTACACCGCTGGGCAGACACGGCCACCCCAGCCAGGGTGGAAGTTGCTGAGTCCAGACACAGGCACCCCTCCCCGGGCCGTGTGCTGGGTGCACAGTAGGCCCTCAATGAACATCCGCTGGAAGAATAAAGCATGTTTGTTTTTAAACTCAACTGCTGAGCATGGGTGAGGGACATAAGCCCAACGACACTAGAGGGTAGGGGGAAGGTTACAAGGACCCCACCGGTCCCCACGGCCCCATTGTGATAACTATTTCTGTCATAAAGCTTGCAAAGCCTGCAGTGGCAAAGTGAGGAAGGAAAATCTATATCTTAGGATTTTTTTTTTTTTTTTTTAGAGGCAGGGTCTTGCTTTGTCACCCAGGCTGAAGTGCAGTGGCACCATCACAGCTCACTGCAGCCTTGACCTCCCAGGCTTAAGCAATCCTCCCACCTCGGCCTCCTGAGTAGCTGGGATGACAGACATGTACCACTACACCTCACTGATTATTATTACTTTTTTAGAGACAAGGTCTCACCATGTTGCCCAGGCTGGTTTCAAACCCCTAAGCTCAAGCAATCCGCCTGCCTCCGCCTCCCAAAGTGTTTGGGATTACCGGGGTGAGCCACTGAGCCGGTCTGTATCTTACTTAGGAGAAAACAATCTGATCTCTCCACATCTTTACCTTCTTTTAAATTACTCAGGATCCAAAGGCACTGGCCCTGCTGAGAGAGGAATCATGGCCCCAGAAGTGTTTTTCTCTAGCCCTCATGTTAACTCAAAGGCCAGACAGAGAACCACTCAGCCCATGAGTTTTCAAAGTTAATGGAACTGAAAACCCCACTTTATAAGTTCCTAAGAACCTGAAGAAATGACGTAACGGAAACCTATCAGCCGCATCCCAGGTGACCAGGACAATCATCCCTGCCTGAAGCATCTCCTCCAAAACTCGATGCGGGGCCTGTGGGCTCCTCTCAGCCCAGCTGACCGGGATATGCCCCCCCATTTCCCAGCAGAACCCTGGACCTGAGAGAGTCATCTCAGAGCAGTACCCCGGGCTGCAAAGCGAGGCCAAGGACTTGCTGCTGTGCCGCTAGGAGCCAATGCCCACAAAGATACCCACGCTCTCCTTCCTTCATGGCTGTGAGGTCATTCTGCTGTTTTGTATGGGCCTGGGGAGAAGGGAACAGCACAGGTAGAGATTGTATCTTCTTCCACGGAAGCTGTGCCCCATCTTGGCTATGCGGTGCTTGGGAAAACTTCTCAGTCTCTCTGTGCCTCAGTTTCCTCATTTATCAGAGCATGACAATGCTATCTAGCTCCTAAGCGTTGCTATGCGTGAATCAGAGGCACGTGAGCCCAGTGTGGAAGGAGTACTCAACACTCTTGCCTGACTTTCCTTCCAAACTCCCCTCTCTGGGAGAATCATGCCTTTTAGGTCCAGATTTGATCTCCATCCAGTATGCACTTCGGGATGTGTTATCGTTATTATAAGACCAACCAAAAATACGAAAGGCTGTTTCCAGCAGGCTCGTACAAGGAGGCAGAGGTGATGTGCTGCGAGGGGCCCCCCAGCACGGGGAGACTTCGCATCAGGGGCGTAGAAACAGCAGGATCTGGGCCGAGGGTGCAGGGGAATGCAGGAGGGGCCCCTTCCGGGTTTCTGGTTGTGCAAATGGTACCTGCTGGTCCTCTTCAGAGAATGGGGAGCAAGAGAGGGGTCTGTGCCTTGAGTGCCTCCCTGACAGAACATCTGCGTCCAGGTAGGAATGGGTGTTCCTCATATAGTGAGAAAGGGGCTGGGCTTGGCTACCCCATTGTTTGCTGATGCAATTCATTCAAAAGTAAAGATTCCACACCCCGGGTAAGAAGAGGTGGAGGAGAAGAGGAAGTCCCTTCCGAAGTCCCCTCCATCCAGCAGTACAAGAGCGAGCACTGGGCTGGGAGGCCAGAGACTTGGCCCCATCACTGGGATGCTGAGGGCCCCCCGGGGTCTCCTGCGCTCTCTGTGGCCCCACCTCCTCCATGCAGAACAATAGGGTGAATTCTGACCAGGCGACCAGGTGAATTCTGGAGTCTGGAGTCCTGCCTTGCCCTTGGGTGCTCCGGCTGGAAAAATTGTCAAGGATCCTGTCCCTGGAGCCCCAGAGTTCCAGGGGAGCCACGGTGTGATAGGACTGACTCTACCACAGAGGATCAGATGACAACAGTTCCAGCCAAACCGAGGGGCAGGAGGAAGACTACTGAAGCAAGGAGGGGGCGCGGCGAGACTCGGGCAAGCGCCGCAGGAAGAGGCCGCACTTTGAATGGTGGGTGGAGAGCAGGTGAAGGCGCTGCACCCAGGGCATGAGGACACGGGGAGGAGCATATACGACATGGATGGGGGCCCTGGGAAACCTGGCTAGAAGGAAGGTCCATCCTCAACATCATGTCTGCTCCAACACAGAGGCTTTAAGGCACCTGTGAGAACCAACTGCAGATCTGTCTATGGGCCCCAAATGCTCCCTGAGGCCACAGTGGGCATCAGCTGGTTGGAGAAGAGCCAGCCCTGCCATCCTCACCACGGCCACCACAGTGGGCCGCTCCCTGCCTCAGCAGCTCTCTTGCAAACTGGAAAGCAGCAGTGATTCCCTGTACTGGATGAGCTGGGGCAGGGGTGGCTCCGACCCCACTGCTACGCTCCACCTTCTTCCCCTCGACCCCAGCCTGGGTACAGAGACCCGCCAGGTCACTGCGGAGGAGGGAGGAGCTAAGACCCAGCATTTCTCCTGTTCTGTACCCAACTCCCTGGTTTCTAATGTACCTCTGGGCCATCTTTACTTTCAAGCCATGCATGGTGTTCTTGAATACGCATATCCTTCTGCTTAAATTGACCCAGGACTTACTTGGGCCAGGGACTGTGCTGGGCTCTGGGGTCACAAAGATGGTGCAGGAGTTGGGGCAGACACCTGGAGGAGCTTCAGAAGAGGAAGATGGCCTCACTGTCCACTACCTAATATCAGAGAGCAAAAACGTGGGCGTCCCTCATGCCCCCACCCCCCAGCATTGGCAATGCGATGTCGTGGGTTTTGTTTTTTGCTTGCCAGAATGGGGGCTTCCAGCAAGCAGGGTCAATCATCATTGTTTCCCTAGGCCTCACCCATGGCCAGGAACCCTCAGGGGTTCATTGTGCATCTGTTAAATGAACCCCTAAAATGACCACGCTCACTGTGCTACACTCTGCATCAGAGGCCTGTGTGGCCTGAGCCAAAAAGTAGAGATGGAGCATGGCAGGTGGGAGCGGGGACACTCCCAGAGGAAGGGACATGGCAGCCGAATCCTGGAGGAGGAGCTGACGGGAAAACACAGGGATAGCTGCTTTCTGAGCAGAGGAAAACCAGGATGGAAGCATAGAGGTGAGAGTATGGGACAAAACACACACTGCTGTTTAGAAAGCTCTGTCATTCTTTCATGCTGCCATGCACTCATTCACTCACCACCTATCCAACTACCCATCTATCCATTCATTCATCCACCTACCAAACTCAACCATGTATCCATCCATCCATCCATCCATCCATCCATCCATCCATCCATCCATTCATCCTCCCACCTACCCATCCATCCATCTACCCCTCCATCCATTACCCATCCACCCATCAAACTCAATCACATTTCCACCCATCCATCCATTTACCCATCCATCCATCCATCCATCCATCCATCCATCCATCCATCCATCCATCCATCCATCCGCCCATCCACCCACCCATTCATCTATCTTCCCATTTACCCATCCACCCATCCATCCATCTACCCATCCATCCATCTATCCATCTACCCATTCATCCAATTTCCCATCTACCCACCCACCCATCCATCCATCTACCCATCCATCCACCCATCAAACTCAACCACATTTCCACCCATCCATCCATTTACCCATCCATCCATCCACCCATCCATCCATCCATTTACCCATTCATCCATCTTCCCATCTACCCATCCATCCATCCATCTACCCATTCACCTAACTTCACATCTACTCACCCACCCATCCATCCATCCATCCACTCACCCATTCATCTATCTTCCCATCTACTCATCCACCCATCTATCCATCAGCCTATCCATCCATCTATCCATTCATCCATCTTTCCATCTGCCCATCCATCCATCCATCCATCCATGAATCCATCCATCCACCCACCCATTCATCCATCTTCCCACCTACCCATCCACCCATTCATCCATCTACCCATCCATCCATCTATCCATCTACCCATCCATCCATCTATCCATCTACCCATTCATCCATCTTCCAATCTACCCATCCAACCATTTATCCATCCATCCATCCATCCATCTACCTATCCATCCATTCATCTATCCATCTACCCATTCATCTATCTACCCATCTATCCATCTATCTATCCATCCATCCATCCATCCATCTACCTATCCATCCATTCATCTATCCATCTACCCATTCATCTATCTACCCATCTATCCATCTATCTATCCATCCATCCATCCATCCACACATTCATCCATCTTCCCATCTACCCTTCCATTGATCTATCCATTCATCCATCCATCCACCCACCCACCCACCGATTCATCCATCTTCCCATCTACCCATCCACCCATCCATCTATCCACCTACCCACCCATTCATCAATTCATCTGCCTATCCACCCACCCATCTGCCTATCCATCTGCCTCTCCATCCATCCGTCCATCCATCTGTCCATCTGCCTGCATGCCTGCCCATCGTCCATCTGCCTGCACGCCTGCTCATCCATCCACCCACCCACCCACCCATCCAGCCATTTCATCCATCCATCATCTGTCCCATTCCAAGCACTGTGTCACATGCTTGGGAAACAAGAAGAAAACATAGTCCTGCCTGCAGAGGGTCTACAATCCGTCACAGTCAGGAATGCTGCAAAATCACCTGAGGAGCTCGTTAACTATTCAGATTCCTAGGCTGTGTCCTTGGAGACACAATTCTACAGATGTAGGGATGGATGGTCAGGAGATCTGCACATTTAACAAACTCCCCTCATGTCTCAGATGCAGGCACTTTGGGAAGAGAGGCTGAGACACTGCACCCAGGTACACAGCTTGGACAGGGCTCTGTCTCAGGGTACACAGCTTGGACAGGCCTCTGGCTCAGGGACCTGATGCCAGATTTCGCATAAAGAACTATCAGGGGTGGAGGGAAGAATGTGCCAGGCACAGTGAAGGATAAAGAAGAGCCCTTGAATTAAAAAAAAAGAAAAGAGAAAAAAGGAGGGTCAGTGGGGGAATCAGAACATGTACATACCTATTCTTGGGCACCCCTTATTTTAGGAGAAAAATGCTGGGTATGTTTTCCCAGGTACATGATATCCAACTGTCTACTGGGAACGTGAACCCCTTCCCAAATGGGACTGCATGGAGGAGATGTAAATTAGCCTTCTGAAAGAGCCAGGAGTAGCAATGTTATCAGCAGGACCCCAGGGCCACCCTGGGACCTGTCACAGCCACCCTGCCTGCCTGCTGCCCGGGCCCGACTTCCACTGCAAAAAATGAGTTTGGTTTCTCTGGAAACCCTCCCAGACCTGTCCCTGCCAGCCAGGCAGCTGGGTTTCCTGCCCACAATGGTTGTTCCCTTGATGTCAAGGGGACAGAATTCCTCCAAAGGGCCTGGGCTCTGCAGGCAGTGGATCAGCTCGACCCGCCCGCCTCTAAGCACTGCCATGCAGGCAGCAAGGATGCGCGGGCCACCCCGTGAAGGGCGGGAGGCACCGACAGCTCGGCAGGAAGGAAGAGCGGCGCCGCTGGCAGCAGGAAGGGGCTCCGCGCCAATTGTGTGCAAATGGCCTGCGCGGCCCACTCGAATCTCTTTTCAGAACAGCAGTCCTTTGCCATCGATCCTTTGAAGTGTGAGTTTTGGAACCAAGCTCCGTCATTTCTGTTCTCCCTGGGAGACAGGCCCAGCTCCCCACACGCCCCACACTCCTGCGAGGGGCGGGTTCCCGTCTGGTCGTGTTTGAGGAGGTGCTGCTGGGCTCCAGTGTGCTGGGGAGGGGCAGAGGGGCCAAGGAAGCCTAGTCCTGGGGTCTGGACAGGAGTCACGTGACCTCTCTTCTTTCCTTTGTTGGATCATTTTATCAAACCCAGGGAGTTGGACAGTTGAAGGCCACCAGAGCTGCCGTGAATCAAGGTGTGAGATGTGGATTTGCCTGCCAGGTCCCACAACCCCTGCGAGTCCTGGGTCCTCAAGTCTGCCTGCCACTGCTGGCCTGTGGAAGACCCGGGCCCACTGATGGGCTCATCGCTGGCTCCCCCTCTCCCTTGACCTCCTACTCATCCATGCTGCAAACTCAGGTTCCTTCCGAGGAACTCTCAGCTGTTCAGTGCCCACTCCCATGGGCCTCTGCTCTATGTCTGGGGACTGGGGATGCTGCCAAGTTCATAGCATGGGAGCCTGTCTGCAGCTCTGCCCCTGCTGGAGCATGGGTCGGTATTCCTGAGTGAGTCCACAGATGCCTAGCCCCAGGCTCCAGGTTCATCTTTACAGGCCTCTCTGCCCCTTTGCAAGTCCAGGACTAACCTGGCTGCCCTACAGGAACTGCCAGCCACACCCCAGCCTCCTCCCTGGGCATCAGTGAGCTCCAAGCAGGACTCACAGAGGAGCAGCTCCCACCCTCCAACCCCTGAGCCCCAGGCTTCTCCTTTCTACAACGGGGACAGGCCTGGACAGGAGGACCATGTATCCCTTCCCACTCTGGAGGGACAGTGAACCTCCTTGGCTCTCACTTGGGCCTGGGGGGTGGCCCTGAGTGTGCAGACTGGTCAGAAAACATTCTCTAACTAGGAACCTCGGCTCTCACTTCCTAGAATGGGGTTGCTAACAAGGCCAGCATTGGCCCTGATCCCTGCACAGATGGCCCCTCTTGCTCCCCACCTGCGGGGCCTTGACATCCCTATCACCCGACATCTCAGGGCTGGCCTCAGTGGGGAGGAGGGAAGGTGGCTCTCAGCACTGGTCCTCAGAGAGACAGCCAAGTTGATGGGGTAAGTGTGAGGGATTTCAAAGTGACAATTACCAATCTACAATGTAAAAACAAAACAAAAAAACAAGTTTGTTTTTTTTTTTTTTTTTGAGACGGAGTCTCGCTCTGTCGCCCAGGCTGGAGTGCAGTGGCCAGATCTCAGCTCACTGCAAGCTCCGTCTCCCGGGCTTACGCCATTCTCCTGCCTCAGCCTCCCGAGTAGCTGGGACTACAGGTGCCCGCCACCTCGCCCAGCTAGTTTTTTGTATTTTTTAGTAGAGACGGGGTTTCACCTTGTTAGCCAGGATGGTCTCGATCTCCTGACTTCGTGATCCGCCCACCTCGGCCTCCCAAAGTGCTGGGATTACAGGCTTGAGCCACCGCGCCCGGCCAAAAAACAAGTTTTGTTTTTTTTTTTTTTTTTGAGACGGAGTCTCGTTCTGTCGCCCAGGCTGGAATGCAGTGGCTGGATCTCAGCTCACTGCAAGCTCTGCCTCCCGGGTTTACGCCATTCTCCTGCCTCAGCCTCCTGAGTAGCTGGGACTACAGGCACCCGCCACCTCGCCCGGCTAATTTTTTGTATTTTTTAGTGGAGACGGGGTTTCACTGTGTTAGCCAGTCTTGATCTCCTGACCTTGTGATCCGCCTGTCTCGGCCTCCCAAAGTGCCGGGATTACAGGCTTGAGCCACCGCGCCCGGCCCTAAAACAAGTTTTTAATGAATAAAAAAACTCAACAGAGTAATAGGAGGTCTTGGCAAATAAAAGGCAACAATAAAAATAGATACCTGGAAAAGCTAGCAAACATAATTTCTGAAATTATAAAACTCAAAAGATGGACTTAACAGCTAAAGGGACATTTCAAAGCAAAGGGTAAGTGAACTTAAACAATAACCAATAGAAATGATCTAATGTAAAGAAAAATGACTGAAAAAAATGAATAGAGCTCCAGGGACTTGTTTGATGCTATCAAATGATGAAATATGTGTGCAGCAGGAACACCGGCCATCAGGCATGAGGGCGGGACTCTGCCATCATTAGAATGTTCCAGTAACCCAGGTCAAGCTGACCTGATCAGTGTGCAGCGAGGAGAAAGGAACTGAGTCAATTACCTGCTGGGGGCCAGGCGGCAGCCAGCTGAGGAGGGCAGGATTTGAACTGGGCCTACTGACCCCTAAGGGCCACACCTTCCACCCGTGCCACGCATCTTCTGGAAGCCCGCCCTCCAACGGCAGGGCCTGGGTGTGCTGGCCACGTGTGCTGGGCCTTTCTTGCTGCACCCAGTGAGTTCCCTACCACCCCACACAACCCCTGCAGCCCACACCTGCCATGTTGCTTCTGCTGCGTGCCTCAGATGCCACCACTGCCAACTTCCCTCCAACCCTACTTTTATCTTCCTGCAGTACCTCACACACCTGATTTCCCCTGGGCAGAAACTATCGCTGGCTCCCCAGTACCCCAGGAACAACGTCTAACCCCTTGACCCGGTGTTGACAATGGCCCCCCCAGAGGCTTCTCAACGCTGGTTCCCAGGATTCTACTTTGAGAATCTTTCCTTCCAAGCTGGTAGACTTCCTTCCTTTGAACACTGCAGGCCCCAGGCCTCAGGTCACACCGGACCATCTACCTGGAGACCCCAAAGCTGACCCATGCCAGGGCCCGCCCCGAACTTCAGACTTAGGGGATTCCAGATGGAAAGGTGTTCTGCTCTTCAGCGCCCTCATCTGGCTCCCCCACTGCACTTCTCAAGTGGAATCTCATTCCCGATGGGCGTGTCCTCATCGATCCCTGAGACCCAGCACTGAGGATGCCGCAGCAGCTTCCTGGAGAGTGAGGGAAAGGATCTGGGACCGTCACTCTGTTCCCCATTCCTGTCCTTCCAGGGGTCTGTACTTTCCATGGAGAAGCAGTGCCTTGGACATCCTCCCCACAGCAGGCTGGCTGAAAAGCCCCAGCCTGACCTCACTCCAGGAGCAGAGGACAACCAGCAGACACTGACCTTTGACCCTGTCGCCACGGTGAAGGGGGATCTCGCCGTCGACTTGGGGTTGGTATGGCTTGACGGCGACGAAGAGCCTCCCGGGCACGGCACTGTAGAGCTTCCGCTTGGGCCCCGGGTACTCGAAGGCCGAGAGTGAGTCCTTGTTGGCACCAGCAGCAAAAGGCGACCTGGACCAGGCAAGAGGGGCAGAGAGAGAGACAGCAGAGTCACGAGGTCACAAGCTACCCTCCAAGAACCACAGCCACGCCATTCAACACACACCGCGCCTCGGCAGGCCACGTGAGAACTCCTGACGCCAGACAGTGAGGAAGACGGGAATGGGCTGGGGCAGCACTGTGGTCAGAGATTCAGGCAGATCCAGCAATCCCACTTGTGGGTCTGCCCCGCACGGATAGACAGCAGCCACTCGGGGAGACATCTGCACACCCGCGTTCACAGTGGCACCGTTCACAGCAGCCCAAGGGTCCCTCCACAGAATAATGGAGAGATACAGGGTGGTCCAAACACACAATGGAACGCCGTTTAGCCTCCATCAAGAAGTAAACTCTGGGCCAGGCGTGGTGGCTCACACCTGTAATCCCAGCACTTTGAGAGGCCAAGGTGGGCGGAGTTCCGGAGTTCGGGAGTTTGGGACCAGCATGGCCAACATGGTGAAACCTCGTCTTTACTAAAAATTCAAAAACTAGCTGAATGTGGTGGGCACCAGTAATCCCAGCTACCGGAGAGGCTGAGGCAGGAGAATCGCTTGAACCCAGGAGGCAGAGGTTGCAGTGAGCCGAGATCGCACCATTGCACTCCAGCCTGGGTGACAGAGTGAGACTCTGTATCCAAAAAAGAAAAAAGGAAGCAAATTCTGACACAGGCTACACCACGGGTGAACCTTGGGGACACTGCTCAGTGAGATATGCCAGACACAATAGAACACAGACTGTGTGATCCCAGCCATGCGAGGGCCCGAGAGCCGTCAGATTCATGGACACAGAAAGTAGAATGGGGGGTGCCGGGGGCTGGTGGAGAGAATGGGGAGTGAGGGTTCAATGGGGACACAGTTTTGGTTTCACAAGATGAGAAGGTTCTGGAGATGGATGGTGGTGATGGCTACACAGCACTCAAATGTATTCCACTGAATGCCACTGGACTGTGCACTTCAAAATGGTTCTAAGGTGGTAAATTACATGTTACATATATTTTGCCACTATTTTACTTCATTTTTAAATTTTTTTTGAGACAAAGTCTTGCTCTGTCACCCAGGGTGGAGTGCAATGGCGTGATCTCGGTTCACTGCAATCTCCGCCTCCCGGCTTCAAACGATTCTCCTGCCTCAGCCTCCTGAGTAGCTGGGACTACAGGCGCCCACCACCATGCCCTGCTAATTTTTGTACTTTTAGTAGAGACGGGGTTTCACCATGTTGGCCAGCCTGGTCTCAAACTTCTGGCCTCAAATGATCCGCCCACCTCGGCCTCCCAAAGTGCTGAAGTTACAGGCGTGAGCCACCACACCTGGCCTATTTTGCCACTATTTTTAAAAAGACTAGCCTGGGCAACATGACAAAACCTCATTTCTACAAAACAAAAACAAACAAACAAAAAAACAAAAATTGGCCAGGTATGGTGGTGTGCATTGCATTTGTGGTTCTCGCTACTTGGGAGGCTCAGGCCGGAGAATCACTCGTGGCCAGGAGGTCGAGGCTGCAGTGAGCCATGACTGCACCACTGCACTCCAGCCTGGGTGACAGAGTGAGATCCTGTCTCAAAAAAAACAAAACAAAACAAAAAAAAACAAAAAAAACCCAAAGAGACTCAGGGGGAGAAAGAGATCCAGGAAGGCCCTGGGTGTCCGACATTTTATCCACCTCCCTGTGAGCGTCAGTCACACCCGACGAGGAAGCACCCAGGACCTTCCATCAAAATCGCTCATGACCTCGGTTCTCTCAGTGCGGTTCCCAGTGTCCCCAGTGAAACACACAAGAGGAACGAATATCCGTTCTTGCTGTCTGTCACTGATTTTGCACAGAGCTATGTTTTCAACCTGACTTCTACACCCGACAGTGAGACACACCTTAACAGGGCCCAGCGACAGGACATGCTGCACAAAGTACACTGAGATGCACCTGCACAGTGGCCAGGACGGGAGTCCTTAGAAACAAACGCATTCACAGGAAGAAGCTGGCCAGGATTTCAGGACAGCCCTCCCAGGCACATGCTCAGAAAGACAGGGAAAGCGTCCACCTGCAGCTGGCACCCTCCAATAGGGCGCTGGCCAAGGGAAGCGAGTGGTCTCTGACCATGGTTCCCTTCCCAAACTTTAGGTGCTGTGGCCTCTGAGGCGATGGAGGCAGCATTGACCTTTCTATGAGGACAGGGAGGAAGGACCCATGCACACAGGGACCCATGCAAAAAGGGCTTGTAGGGAAGTTCTAGAAGCGGATGTGACTAGCCTCTTTTGGCACTTAATGTGAGCCTCCCCCTCATCATGCGCCTTCACTACTGTAATCACCCGACACATGTGTCCCTGATAATTGCCTTAGAGTTTGCTCTGTGCTTGTATAAAATTACAAAAGGGCAACGGGGCTGTATTTAGTTCTGCTTCTTACTCCTTCTCTCAGCATTAGGATGGTGAGATCTGGTCACAGGGACCTTACCCATGTCAGTGTGTTTGAGGAGCCAGGGCTCCATGTACTCTGATGACTCTGCAGGGAGTAGACTGGGCCTCAACGCTCAGTCTGTCAGCCTGACTCCAAATCTCAGATTTGTCCTGAAACCATGGGGAGCCGAGACAGGGCAGGACAGTGACCTCTTCTGGAACAGGTGGGCATCTTGGATGCTTACCTGGGCTCTGAGGACATTGAGAGATGGGGGAGGCTGCAGGCAGCTAGGACTTCCCTGTCCCCTGTCCCTAGGATGCCATTCCTCCCCCAAGTCACAGCCACAAATATGGCAGTCACAGACTCCTGGGGGCACAGGTATGCTGTCACTGCCACACAGCCTGGGCACAAGATGGAGCCCACCGGGCACGGTGTGGCACAGCAGCACATCGATGTGCACAGCCAGGAGAATTCCAAAGGACCACTGTTCCCCATCGATGGACATCATTTATCCCCAAACACCCCAGGAGTTCCTGGAGCAGGAACTCCTGCAAAAGCCAAGTTTGCTGGCCTCCTTTTGTCCAAAGGCATAGCTCAGTGAGCCACCAGGGAGCAGAGGGAAAGGACACTGGGCACTTCCTGCTCTGCAAGGGGAGCTGAGAAACGCAACAGCAGTGCTGGGCCAGGCCCCCATCTGAGAGGCTTCCCTGCCAGCCTTCCCAGCCGTCTGCACGTGCACCAGCACTCAGACGCATTCATTCAGCTCAGCCTGACTCAGGGCTGGACTGGCGCAGGACCCAGAGCTGGGAGGGATGGGAGCCTGCACTGCAGGCACTGAGCATCTCACAGCTGTTTCCTCTCTGGCTCCCAGGCCAGCAGGGATGTGGGGAGGAGAATCCCGGCAACCAAGGGGACTCCGGGAGAATACAGCACCCCAGGGTCAGAATTCCTCCTCTCCTTGAACTTCCCTTAATGCACCTGCCCACATCTGCCCCGAGTGATGAAGCCAGCAAGGCCAGTGACCATCATGGGCTCTGTGGACGGCCTGAACCTCCCGTTACTCCCAGGCTGATCTGCCCCAGTTGTGTGACCTTCAGTGAGTCACTTTACCTCTCTGAGCCTTAATTTTCTTATTTGTAAAATAGGTGGTAGAGGGTGGGGGGAATCCCCACCCCCTGTGGTTGCTGGGAGCATACAGGAGAAAATGCAGATGAAAAGCTCAGTTCTCAGCCCCACTGCAGCTCCGAGGGCAGTCACTGTCTCTGCATTGACCATCATCCAGGCTGGATGGGCAGCAGCCAGAACGAAGGGCTATGCTGACATCATCTCAAGCCCCCTGTCCTGGCTGGGGGTGTCATATGGGCGCTTGGAGGAGCTGGATGCATTAGGCCCCATCAGGACTGAAGGTCAGTCCTAGAGATGGGGTCACACGTGGCCCCAGTGTCCCCGGGCGCCATGGATGCTCTTGAGCAGGTGGAGTGGCTGCAGGTCAGGTCAGCCCAGCCCCAGGATCAGTCCCCAAGCACCCGGATAGGTGGACTCCAGGGGGAGCAAGGTGAGGCACGTGGGCTTCCTCCCGAGGGGAAAGGGTGGGTCAAAGTCTAGAGCAAAAATCAGATGGACAGGGCTGACAGTAGCTGGGGCAGGGCAGAGGGTGAGCCACAGAGCAGGAGTCGCAGGATCTGTTCACAACTGTTATATGGCTGACACAGCAGCTGCTTAAGTCCAGAACTCAGGAACCAAACGAGGAGTGTGTCTTCTCAGGTCTTCCACACCCAAGGAGCTTCTGCAAGGAATCCCACGGCCCCACTGTGCATCCTCAACAGCAGCTGGCAGGGGAGACTAAGCCTGCCCTACTCGAGAAGTCAGTTAACTTCATCAGTTAATCCATCCACTCATCTCTTCTCCGTTATCCATCCAGGCTCCTTCCATCTGCCCAACTACCTGTTCTTCCATCCATCCACCACTCATCTACCCACTATCCATCATCCATCCATCCATCCATCCATCCATCCATCCATCCATCCACCCACCCATCCATCCATCATCTATCCATCCATCATCCATCCACTCATCCATCCATTATCTATTCATCCATCCATCCATTCATCCAACATCCATCTACCCATCCATCCACCATTCATTCATCCATCCATCTATCCATCCATCCACCCATCTATTCATCCATCATCTATCCATCCATCATCCATCTACCCATCCATCCACCATTCATTCATCCATCCATCTTATCATTTTTCTGAACATCTATTCACTCATCTACCCAAAGTTCAGAAAGACCTGGCCTGAAGCCCAGCTGACCACTTACTATCCACCATTGGACAAGTCAGCTAACCTCTCAAAGCCTTAACCTCCCCATCAGAAAAGGGGATGATCAGGAGGAACTGTGAGAATGCACTCTGCCAGGTGTTATGCAAACATCAGCACCTTCACACTGCCCTGCTGCAGCTGCAAAGTCGGTAACTAAGTGCCTGTCTCACCTCACTGCTCCAGCTGGCACCAGTGTGTGTCACTTGACAGAGAAGTCAAAGTGAACACAGCTCCAACTCTGAAGTTCTGTTTCTTGATTCTCTTTGCAGGAATCAATTCTCTAACCCATCAATCCCATGGCCTGGAAAACCTTTATCTAAAAACAGGAAAGCCTTATTTCTTCCCGACCACAGTGGTGTGCATGGTTCTAGGACATGATTACCGGCAGTGACATGCGATTCCACCCAAATGCTCACATGTCTTTCTATTGTTAATTTGAACCTCAAAGAGTCCCATAAAGGCAGCGGTGAGAATCTCTGTCCCCATTTTACAGGTGAGAAAATGGAGGCTCCATAAATGGTGACTTGGGTATGGAAATACAGACTTGGGTGTGGAAATACAGGGTTCCTTGCTCTGTCTGGTGACAGAATGAGGTGAACAAGATCTCATCTGCTGCAAGGTGTCTTATCCTTGTGATGTCTCATTTGATGAACTACATCTTCCTGCTGGGCCCCACTCTTCCCACGGCAGCCACAGACAGCAGCAGAAGCCAGGCCTCTGCAGCCCAGGGAAAAGAGTGGCTGCCCTACTCAGGAGACATGGCACCCGGGCCACGCTGGGGGTCCCTCCTGCTGTCCTGCCTGCACAGTGAGGACTGGTCTGAAGTTCCTGCACCCCAATCTGTCCATGTTTTCCTTATGCTCTAGCCAAGAACAACCAGGAGGGATTCTAACCAACTTGTTTTGGTATAAGGGCCAAATCACTGAATTCTTAAAATGAAAAAATTGGTAATCTTCTCGGTGGGGTGACTTGGATCAGTGAAGTGCGCCATTTCCCAGCCAGCCTGGGTGAACAGGAACTGGTCGACATACTGACCTTTTTCCATTCATTCATTCACCAGTCAGTTACACATTCATTCATTTATCCAGCAAGTACTCTGTGGGTGGGCTGTGAGCCCATAGCCATGTGGGTCTGCAGACCACCGTGAATGGTAGACACGGATGCAGGCCTCATGGAACTGACTGTCAACTGGGCAGAAGCACAGGTCAGCAGATGCATTTCCGCTCATCTGAGGGGTCGGAGCAGACAGAAGGTGGAGGAGGGGAGCCCCACTGCGGGGCCCCTGTGGCCATCCCAGCGGAGCCTCTGATGTGTAGAGTTGTGAAAGAGTTGGAGGTATCAAGAGGCACAATCACCCAGGCCTGGGACCTACTCAAGGTGGGTGTCCCCAAGCCCTGTGCATCTCGGGCCTGAGGGCTTCACTCTGCCTCTGTGGTTCTGGTGACAGCATCTCTGAGGATGCACAATGGGGACTTGGGATTATTTGCAACATCTCACCTTGCTGGCTGCAGTGACTGCTTCAGGGCCAGGACTTGAGGTCAAGGTTAGAGTCCACAGGGCCTCCCCACAAAGGGCCAAGAGAGGGGAGAGCCGGATGGTGCAGAGAGAAGGCCAAGGCTGTGGGAAAGGCTCTGCAGGGATGTTCGGGGAGAAATGGATGCCACACAGCACAGTGGTGCCGGGGAACGAGCACCAGCTCACCCTGGATGCAGCCTCAGGGCTGGGCTGGAGCAGACAAGAAGGTGGAGGTGGGGAGCCCCACTGAGGTGCCCCTGTGGCCATACCAGGGGGGCTGGGGGAGCCCCTGATGTGTAGAGTTGTGAGAGAGTTGGAGGTATCAAGAGGCACAATCACCCAGGCCTGGGACCTATTCAAGATGGGTGTGTCTCCCAGGTTACGGCTCATACGGAAGATGGCAGTAGGGGAACAGAGAAAGCTGTCAGCTCAGGTCTCTGGCACAGAGGGCAGCATAGCAAACGCAGGAGGTCCCAAGCCCTTAGCATCTGACAAACGTTACTAAATGTTGTTGGCTGGGCTGACAGTTGTTTTAAAGTTGAAGGCTCAGACCCTGTGCCATCTCCTGTCTGGTCAACATTGCCTCCCTCCCTGGCTTCCCAGATCTGTGAAAGTCAGCCCGTACCCAAGCCCTGCGCGTCTCGGGCCTGAGGGCTTCATTCTGCCTCTGTGGTTCTGGTGACAGCATCTCTGAGGATGCACAATGGGGACCCAGGATTATTTGCAACGTCTCAGCTTGCTGGCTGCAGTGACTGCTTCAGGGATGGGCACAGGACACTGGCTGCCCCTCCATCTGGCCACGGCTCCCTGCCAGGCTAATCCTGGGCACAGGTGAAAGTCAGGCCAGGCCTGGTGGCTCAGCCCTGTAATCCCAGCACTTTGGGAGGCTGAGGCGGGTAGATCACCTGAGGTCAGGAGTTGGAGACCAGCGTGGCCAACATGGCGAAACCCCATCTCTACTAAAAACACAAAACTTAGCTGGGCGTGGTGGAGCACGCCTGTAAGCCCAGCTACCTGGGAGGCTGAGGCAGGAGAATCACTTGAACCTGGGAAGTGGAGGTTGCAGTGAGTCAAGATCATGACACTGCACTTCAGCCTGGGCGACAGAGTGAGACTCTGTCTCAAAAAAAAGAAAAGAGAAAGTCGGGGTCACTGGGAGAGCTCCCAACTCCACACCTCACCCCCACTCTGCCAGCAGGGCCCAGCCACCCCCACTTTTTAGGTCAGGATAATGGGGCACAGGAGGGCAAGCAGGAGCCACAGTCCTGGCACTGACTCAAAACTACTCTGCTGGACCCTCACCGGCAGTGTCCCAGGATGGCCAATGCCCCCTCTGTCCATTTCATCCACCTGAAACCCTGAATGCAGCTGCACCTCAGATCCCATGCCAAGTTCAGGAAAACAGAGGTCACTGGGCCAAAGACGGGCTTCCCAGAGCCCCACCAGGTCCTGCAGGGGTCCAGCCCCTGCCTGTGTGGCCAGGTGGGTGCCACTGTCCTTCATGAGTGCAATGGACGAGGTGTGGACAGGGCTGCAGCATTCATCTCCACCAACTGAACTCGAAAGCACGAGTCTGTCTTCCCTGCCGAGCTGACCCCACCCAAGAAACATTCTTGAAAGAGAGGGTGGCCAGGACGTTCCCTGGTGGGTGAGGCAAGAGCAGCCCTTGGGACCGGCTGCCACTTTGTAGAAATACATCGAGAGTTGTTCTGAACCTGGGCAGGCCAACCAGCCCCTTGGCAGCTGGGAGAGACCCAGAAGGAACAGGGACGCCCCCACCCCACGCACTCCTAGAGCAGGGACTTGGGTGTCTCAGGAATATTCTCAGATCGTGGCCCAGCAGTGCCAGTGGGCGCCACCAGAGGGCGCCCCCCAGATGCGGAGCTGGCTGAGCCTCATACCTGAGGGAGCAGAGCTGTGCAGGTGCACTGGCTCCCACCCTCCTGGGCCAGCACCTCTAGGAGGACGGGAGCACGCGCGTATACACACACACACACACACACACACACACACACACACACACACACACACACACACACACACACACACACACACACACACACACACACACACACACACGAAAATGAGGAGGAGAAGGAGGGGGGAGGAACAAGGGACAGGTGGGCAGGAGAGACCGTGGGGGAGGATGGGGGCAGGGACAAGAGTGGGGCATGTTCCTCTCTCTGCCTCAGAGGGACAGCCCTGCCACAGGTTCTGGTTCACCCGGGAGGGGCTTGTGCAGTGATGGGCAGCGAGGGACCCTGCAGTGTCTCCATTGAGAGCCCTCACCTCCCAGCAGACACTGACCGTCCACAGTTCGGCCCCCTCACACCCCTTGCAGCCCCCTTCCTGTTACACTATCACTGCAACACCAGTTCCCAGGTTGCGCCCGGCGAGCTCCTCGGGGTGCTCACCATTGTGCAAACTGGCTCAGGGCGGCTTTGAACCAGGGTTGGCACCTCCATACAGGAAGCAGACTCTGCCCGCAGCTCTGAGCCCAGGCCAGGAGGCACTGGGTTGCTTGGTGCCAGCAGGAGTCCCAGTGGGGGCCTTGGGGAGGCTGGGAGGCCTCCCTGAACTCCATCAAGGCTGCATTTGAGGGAGTGACCTGAGGCTGGTTCTGACCGCACTGCCACACCCACTGCAGTCCTGGCCAAGGTTTCTGGGTCTTTGGGTCAGCGTTTAGGGAAATAAGTCTGGCCCGAGAGGGGTGCTGAGCATAAGCAGGGGGACACGGGGCCTGGCCAGTCACCTCCCTGCCCAGGATAGTCACCCTCCTCCTACCTGGCCATCTCTGCTTCCCCTGCTTCTTAGCCCAAGCAGGCCTCTGCCACCAGGACAATAACACCTGATGCCCTCTGGTCCCTGCCCTACGGGAGCCAGCGGGGGTCTTTCTAAACTGTCCATGGTGAGGATGAAGTTGAAGACGACCCTAAGAACGGCCGACGCTTCTGCAGAACTGAAGACTCTCTATGAGCAGCTGTGGATCTCAGTGCAGGCCGGGTGCTGAATGCCACTTAATCCACCCAGCACACACAGGAGGGGGCGAAAGTCATCAGCCCCACGTTACACAGGAGAAAACAGAGGCACAGAACCGACAAGTGAGTTGCCCAAAGTCACCTGGCAGGTAGGCAGAGCCAGGGAGCCCTGGCGGTCAGCACCGCTTGGGGGATGGTCAGCATCGCTTGGGGGATGGTCAGCACCGGCTGCTCAGCATGGGCTGATGGGCAGCTGCCCCACCCCCGAGACAGGAGGAAGCAGGGAGGGCTTTCCCCTCCACAGCAGAGAGAGCACGCTGTCACCTATGCTTCTGATGGCAACCAGAAAGAGCTCTGGGGCACCCAGGGCCCCAGATACTGGGAGCCAGCAGCCTCCCTGAAAGTGCCCTGTTAGTGCCGCACAGCCAGCGCCCATTGCCCTAGGAAAGAGCTGGCTTTTCAGGAATAGTAGGGCAGGCGCACAAGGCATGGGGCTGTGCTCTGAGCTTCAAGGATGAACAAGAAGCAGAGGGGCTCAGCCACCTCCTGGAGCCTCCAAAAGGCCCTGGGCTGGGTTGCACGGCTCTGTGATCCACCATCCAGCATCACCAGGGCTGGCCGAATGAGCGTTTCCCTATCTCAGTAAAGGCCACTTCCACACTGGGCCCTCAGTCCACAGCCAGGAAGCAGACAGCTCTGGCCGGGCCCCCTCCCCTGGCTGTACCTCGTCTGCAGGACATTCAGACCAAGTGTGCTCAGGGCACCAGCCTTTGCACCCCGGCTGCGTCACCTGAATGTCCCTGTGCCCGGCATGGGCCTGGGTAACTGCTCCATAAACAAACAATGTGCAATGAACTGGCTCCCTTCTGTACCCCCTCACTGTGCAAAGACGCTTCTGCCCCCCAAGTGCATGTGGCCCTATGCAGGGACAGAACACAACAATGGCACCCGCATGGCCCACTCTCATCCCAGGGGACCTCAAAAAGAGGCCTGGAGAAGCATGCCTGCCTCCAACTCTCCATCCCACCTGGTCGCCTCAAAGGCAAATGCTCACTACTGCTGTCCCATAGGAGGGGACGCCAGTGCCACTGGCAGGTCCTAGTTAGGACACAGGTCTTGAGGGAAGGACCTCTCAGCTCATTAGTGCCCACCCAGAGGGTTCCTCCCGCAGCACAGCTACTGCTACCATTGAGGGTGCTGAGTCCCAGACAGATGGATACGGACAGGGAGGCTGTGAGGGGGTGGGGAAAGGGAAAAAGACGGGAACGAGGCCAAGGAAGACGGGACTGACGGGTCAGGGCCACCAGGTAAGAACAGGGCCCCTCGACTCGGGACAGGCAGTGGCCCACAGTTAGGGGGACCGGCTGTCCTGATTTTAGCACTGGAAGTCCCGCATCACAGGCAAACCTGAATGGTTGGTCACTCTACCAATGGTTCTGGGTGACAAAGGGGACAGTCTTGGCCAAGCTCTGGGCCTTGGACTGGACACGGACCTGAACTCTAAGAACCAATGTGGAATGAGCCCTGGCTGGACAAGGTGCTGTGTGAGGCGGCCACCCTGAACGGCTTTAGCTGATCTCGAGAAAAACCTGAAGGTGGTCTTTCTGGGACCTTTTTTTTTTTGAGAAGGAGTCTCGCTCTGTCACTCAGGCCAGAGTGCAGTGGTGCCATCTCAGCTCACTGCAACCCCCGCCTCCCGGGTTCAAGAGATTCTCCTGCCTCAGCCTCCCGAGTAGCTGGGATTACAGGCGTGTGCCACCACATCCAGCTCATTTTTGTATTTTTAGTAGAGATGGAGTTTTACTGTGTTGGCCAGGCTGGTTTTGAACTCCTGACCTGAAGTGATCCACCCACCTTGGTTTCCCAAAGTGCTGGGGATTACAGGCATGAGCCACTGCACCCGGCCCCTTATTTTATAATTGACAAAGAAGAGACAGATTGGGTTTTAGCTGCCCAAGGTTACACAGCTATACAACGGTACAGTCCCGAAGTGAGTATGCAGGAGGCCAGGCAATGAGCATTTGAGGCAGGCTGATCACCATGATGACCACACACACACACACACACATAATGATTCTCTCTCCTTAACATGCACACGCATGTCTACACACCTGCATGCACGAAGACAAATGCACACACACACACAAAAACACAAAAATGTGTGCACATACGTACACAGGCATGCACATACAAAAATGCACACACACATGTGTACTCCATCCTCTGCTCCCCACACATGAAAAGGGAAACAGGGACGGTCAGACCGTAGTTGCAATACACCTGGCAGATTCTCTCTCTCCTGAGTCACATCTCGTCTACAGCTGGCTCAAGTCCCTGGCCATGTTGCCTTTGCTCTCTTATTAGGTTTTGTACTGGGCGAAAGGGACACACACTTTTTTAAAACTGTAGTCAGAAGTCTCGCTAAGTGTGCGAAGTGCAATTGGCTGCCTCGGGGGAGCCCTTTAATTTAGCTTCCCACTGTTCTCAGCACCTGGGACTGCTCCCTCGGGGTCCTTCCAAGCAGGAATCTAGACCAGAGGCAGCTGGACCTCCTCGTTTGGCTCTGGTGGGAAGCGTCCATGGGCTAAAGGCCAAAGCGTTGAGAGGATGGGGGTCCACCAGCTCTAAGAGGGTCAGGGCTGGACCCTGCCTAGGGGCCAGGAGAAGTGGGCTCTCACCGGCACCTTCTCCCCCCCGGCCTCCTTGGCTGTGACTCCAAAGCTTGGGCTGCTGGTCATAGTCAGGGTGATCAGCCCCTCCTGGGACAACGTGACGCACTGACCCCTCCTCCAACTCATGTGGAGCCTGCCACGTGGAGCCCCTGGGGGCAGGGGTGGTGGTGGTCTTCCTCCCTGACATCCCTGACCTTAGCTGGCAACAGAGCGTGACCCAGGCCTGCAACACTCCCCACAGCCAGGCTGTGGACCCCGAGAGGCTTTGAGGCCAGGGAGGAAACAGGAAGCAGGTAGGATGGGGGCGAGAGTCAGGGGCCCCAGCACTGAACGCCGACATCACCGAAAACACGGCAACAGCCGGGGAAGCACAAGTCCAAGGCCCAAACCCGAGGGAGTGCCAAGTCCCCAGACTCCAGAGCCAGGGGCCTGTGCCGAGTCCTGCCCTTGCTACATTCCGGCTGTGTGACCTTGGGCTCCTCGTAGAGGCATCCTGCAGCAAGGAAGCCAGCACGGTGATCTCCTGGAGCAGCAGTGCCCATAAGAACCTGGAGGCGTCTGCGGCAACGGCCGCTGCCCCTGCAGGCGCAACTTTCATGGATGGAACCAACACCAACCCCAGCACCTGGGGCCCCGACAATGAGCGGACCCCTGGGAAGTCTCTTCCTCGCCTGAAAATTCCAGGAGGCGGCGTGAGAAAGGCAGAGACCTGCTTGGGAGTTGGAGCTCTGAGTGCAAATCCAGTTCCCCTGGCTGCTCGGGAGGCAGGAAAGTCGGGAGAGACCCAGACCTGGAGTTGGATGCCCAATGGGGTGCTGGGCAGGAGACCACAGGCAGGTCCCAAAGTCTGCCCTATGCTGCCCATGTCCTTGTCTAGGAAATGGAACAAGGCACAGGCTCCTGTCACCTGGGGCTGCCTCAGAGACTGACGGAGCTGCCCTCTGTGCTCCTGCCATGCTCGGCCCAGGCCTGCAAGAGCTCCCTGTGGGTAGCACTACCTGAGACCATGCCTGCAGCTGCTGAGACAGCCAGATACCAGAGCCCTGAGCCAGCCTCTCCGGCCCCCAGTATCCTCCTCTGGGCTGGGTTTCTCCCTGCCACCCGTGTGCACCCTCACTTTGAATACGGTGTGTCTGCAGGCTTGCAAACGTGGCCCTCGGGAGGGCACGCACCCCTGACCAGGCTTGCAACCCTGCCTCTCTCCCTCTTGACATTTCACTTAGGACCAAGAAGTCAGTGCACAAGGAAAGGAAACGGGACCCAAGACACCAGCTGCATCCCCAGCCCACCCCAGGATGCTCAGCTCAGCCTCCATAACCGCCCCGAGCTATCATCATGGGCCTCCATGAGGCTCGGGAAGGTGACCCCAGTCCCCATGCGGGAGACAGTGTCAGCAGGGACACTGGGCAAAACTCAGGCATGAAAGTGTCCTCAACACCTGCATTGGAATAAAATGGGCTTCCTTCTTTCCTTCTCAACCTCTGGGCCAGCCCCAAGTTGGAGGAGCTGGGACCCCTAGCACACGGTGGTCTCCCTCCCCTTGGCATGTGCCACTCCTTACCCGACATGCCAGAGAGGCTGCGGCCTCTTGCCGTCCTCGCCTGTGCCGCCCAGCCTGTTGAGCGATGGGGACCGGCTGCGGGGCCCGGGCACGTAGCTCCCGATGGTCTTCGCGGCCCCCTCAGGCTTGCTGGGCATCTGCTGCAGCAGCTGGGGTGAGAGGCTGCGGTGCGAGGTGGCCGTGGAGCAGACGGCCCACTCGGGAGCGCTGGCATTGAGGTTGTTGTCACTGTTGGAGCGCAGCAGGACCCGGGGGGCGGCCAGCGTGTTGGGGGGCCGCCGCCGGCGGTTGGAGTACGCCGGGGCCTCTCGGAAGGGCACTGGGGAGAAGAACAGCAAGAAAGGCCAGTGAGTGCATCCGTGTCGCGGTCAGCTGGGTGGGGACCCTAGGGAGGTGCAGGCCTGCGTGCGTCCAAGCCCCCATGCGAGCCCAGCAGAGGGGAGCTGTGAGTTCTGGGCCGAGACCCCAGCTGGACTCCACCAGGCCCAGAACTCACCCCTGACATGGAAGCAGAGAGGCAGGCTGGGGACAGAGAACGTCTCCATGGCAAGGAGCTCAAGCCAGTGCTTCACATGGAAGGGACACGGGGTCTGAGCTTCCATCTGGCCCGTGAGACGTCCGGCTGGCTTGGGCATGTGTAAGGATGGGCCACGCCATCACACAAAGCAGGAGTGCACCGAGCTGCCTGCCACAGGGCCCCTCTCCTCACAGCCTAAGCTGGGCCTCTGTGATGGGCTGAAATTGATGTCCTAACCCCCCATTTTCAAAACACGCCAATATTTGCAGGTAAGGTCTTTACAGAGATAACCTGGGTGGAGGGGCATTAGTGGGGGCCCTGATCTCATAGGACTGGGGTCCTTATAAGAAGAGGCGATGAGGACACACACAGAGGGATCTCCCCATGAGGACACAGGGAGAAGGTGGCATCTGCAAGCCACAAAAGGAGCCTCAGGAGGAACCAGCCCTGCGATGACCTGATCTCAGATTTCTAGTCCTCGGGACTGGGAGGTGTAAATATCTGTTTTTTGTTTGTTTGTTTGTTTTTTGTTGCTGCTGCTGTTGTTTTTGAGACAGTCTCGCCCTGTCACCTAGGCTGGAGTGCAGTGGCACAACCTTGGCTCACTGAAGCCTCTGCCTCCCAGGCTCAAGCAATTCTCCTGCCTCAGCCTCCTGAGTAGCTGGGATTACAGGTGCCCTGCCACCATGCCTGCTCATTTTTCTATTTTTGGTAAAGATGGGGTTTCACCATGTTGGCCAGGCTGGTCTTGAACTCCTGATCTTGTGATCTGCCTGCCTTGGTCTCCCAAAGTACTGAGATTACAGGCGTAAGCCACCGCACCCGGCCAAGATCTGGGGTTTAAGCCACCTGTCTGTCTGTGGTGTTCTACCATGCAGCCTGAGCCAACCATGCAGTCTCCGAGTCTACTGGCTGGATGATTCAATCTCAGTCTTTACTAAGAAGGCGCCTTCCTCCCTCCCACCAAGTGGGGACTGTGTGAGGAGGCAGGGGCTGAGCACCACTTATCTGACATCCTACAAAGCTCTAGACGGGGCCAGGCCCTCACTCTCCTGACTCAATGAGCCCAGGGACTCAGAATGAGAGCAACAGCCCCTGGGAGCTTTGAGGGGTGGCAGCCACACCACAGCTGCCTTGGGTCACCCAGAGTTCCTGAAACGGCAAGCGTCCTTTCCAAGACAGAGGACCTCCTGAAAGGCAGCCCTCCAAGCTCTGCAGGAAACAGCAGAAACCACCACCACCGGCTGGCCAAAGGCACGGGCTTCTTCCCGGCCCGTGATAATCACGCCTGCAGCAGCTTTTCACTGGCTACAGGATTCAGCCCTTAGGCTTAAGCCACGCTTGGCTCCAAAGTTTGCACTGACAGGACCAGGGCTACCATCTGACAAACTGCAAGGCAAGAGAAAACACACGCCCTCCCTGGGAGTGGGTCTGGGGGGACCTTCATGCCTCAGAGGAGAAGAATCTCACAAGTAGTTTGGGACACAGGTGGCAATGACGAAGGTCTTGGGGACATGGATGGTGCTGGCAGAACTCACGGGGGATAGAGGTGGCGCTGACAGAGTTCACAGGGACGAAGATGGCACTGGCAGAGCTCATGAAGGAAGTTGCACTGGCAGAGCTCATGAGGGTCAGAGGTAGCACTGGCAGAGCTCATGGGAGTAAGAGGTGGCACTGGCAGAGCTCATGACGGTCAGAGGTGGCACTGGCAGAGCTCATGGGGGTAAGAGGTGGCACTGGCAGAGCTCATGAGGGTCAGAGGTGGCACTGGCAGAGCTCATGAGGGTCAGAGGTAGCGCTGGCAGAGCTCATGGGGGTAAGAGGTGGTGTTGGCACAGTTCATGGGGGACAGAGGTAGCGCTGGCAGAGCTCATGGGGGTAAGAGGTGGTGTTGGCAGAGCTCATGAGGTACAGAGGTGGCACTGGCAGAGCTCATGGGGGTAAGAGGTGGCACTGGCAGAGCTCATGAGGGACAGAGGTGGTGCTGGCAGAGTTCATGAGGGTCAGAGGTAGCACTGGCAGAGCTCATGGGGGTAAGAGGTGGTGTTGGCACAGTTCATGGGGGACAGAGGTGGTGCTGGCAGAGCTCATGGGGGTAAGAGGTGGAGTTGGCAGAGCTCATGAGGTAAGAGGTAGCACTGGCAGAGCTCATGGGGGTAAGAGGTGGAGTTGGCAGAGCTCATGAGGTACAGAGGTAGCACTGGCAGAGCTCATGGGGGTAAGAGGTGGAGTTGGCAGAGCTCATGAGGTACAGAGGTAGCACTGGCAGAGCTCATGGGGGTAAGAGGTGGCACTGGCAGAGCTCATGAGGGACAGAGGTGGTGCTGGCAGAGTTCATGAGGGTCAGAGGTAGCACTGGCAGAGCTCATGGGGGTAAGAGGTGGAGTTGGCAGAGCTCATGAGGTACAGAGGTGGCACTGGCAGAGCTCATGGGGGTAAGAGGTGGCACTGGCAGAGCTCATGAGGGACAGAGGTGGTGCTGGCAGAGTTCATGAGGGTCAGAGGTAGCACTGGCAGAGCTCATGGGGGTAAGAGGTGGCACTGGCAGAGCTCATGGGGGTAAGAGGTGGCACTGGCAGAGCTCATGAGGGTCAGAGGTAGTGCTGGCAGAGCTCATGGGGGTAAGAGGTGGTGCTGGCAGAGCCCATAAGGGGCAGAGGTAGCGCTGGCAGAGCTCATGGGGGTAAGAGGTAGCACTGGCAGAGCTCATGAGGGTCAGAGGTGGAGTTGGCAGAGCTCATGAGGGACAGAGGTAGCACTGGCAGAGCTCATGAGGGTCAGAGGTGGCGCTGGCAGAGCTCATGAGGGACAGAGGTAGCGCTGGCAGAGCTCATGAGGGTCAGAGATGGCGCTGGTAGAGCTCATGAGAAACAAGTGGTGCTGGCAGAGCTCACAGGGACAAAGATGGCATTAGCAGAGCTCATGAGGAAAAGAAGTCACGCTGGCAGACCTCACTAAGGACAGTAGTGGTCCTGGCAGAGCTCCTGGGGGAAAGAGGTAGCTCTGGCAGAGTTCATGGGGGACAGGGTTCGCACTGGCAGAGCTCACTAAAGATAGAGGTGGCACTGACAGAGCTCCTGAGGACAGAGGAGGTGCTGGCAGAGCTCATGGGGGATGGAGGGTGCTGGCACTGCTCACGGGAAACAGCTGAGACCCAGCACACCTTCCCCACCTCCCCAGGACACAGGGCAGTCCTGGAGACAGAGCTAGAGCCAAGCCTGGGGAGCCGCACAGAGCTGCGCAAAGCGTCCTGAGGTTGGACACTGGACTTGGCACAGTCGGACGTCAGTGCCTGCTGTTGGTAAGAACCTGGAGGTGGCACACTGGGGAGGTCGCGGTCTCACACCTGCTCTGATCTGGCTCCTCTGTGAAGTCTTTCTGTCGTTGAAGATGCCCTGCTAAGCAGCCGGGGCTCCTCAGCGGGGACTTTGATCCCACTCCTAATTTCTCAAAGCACATGGATCCATGAACGCCACCCAGGTGGCCGGGGAGAGACAAGGAACGGAGAAGACTGACGGCACCCTCCTTCCAAAGACCCTCGAGGGGCTTGGCCTGGGATCCGCAGCCACCACCCACGAGTAAAACCTCATCCCTGGGACAGGTCACCGAGTCTGTGTTTTGTTGGTCACGAGGGAAAACCACATTGGGGCCCCTCCCTCGGGACCGGCAGAGACTAAAAAAAAACCCTGTAGATCACTGAGTGTTCGCATGGAGGCTTACAAAGATACGACTGGCCCAGAGGGCTTCCGGGTGATCTGGGAACTGCCTGTCATTGGAGGGGGCTGGGCGGGTGGATTAAAAGACCTTGCAAAGGGCTGATGAGCCCACAGTCTCAGAGAACGATTATCTTTCATTTACAGAGATTACGTGTTGGAAGACTGTATTGGTGTGAGAGCCAAAATCTCAAACAGACACAGCCAGCAGGAAGCAGCCGCAGAACCCCCAGCTTCCTGGGGCACCCAGGAGAGGCCAGGGCTCTCCCTACCCACGTGAAGGAGACATCACAGGGCCCCCAGTCACGGAAACGCTGCCTCCCACAGCCGACTGCCTCACGCCCAGCCTCCCCGCCCTGACAATACAGCCAATTCTCTTTTTCTGACCCTTGTAACTGGGGGAGGTGTGCACAGCCTTCATAGCAAGTGATGGCATTTGGGGGAGTCCTGGCAGTTGCTAAGATAAACTCATTAGGAAAGAGAAGTCTATGGAAGAACAGAACAGATACAGAATTAACCTAACACCAAAACCCCCAAATTTTCAGGCTGTTCATGGATTATAAAAATCGAAGTCCCGGAAGGTGAATTTTGGTGAATAATGTCAGAAAATGGGCACAGACAAAGGTGGTTATTTATATACATTCCTAAGACTCTGTCAGAAGAGTAGGGATTTAGAGAAGGGGAAGAATTCGCATGGGGGGGGCCACCCTTGGAGGATTAAGGAATAAAAGAGCTGGGACATTTTCAAATACATTTTACTCTGTGGACCAGGCAAGTTACTCAAACGAAATCTCACCGGTGACATCAGTGCGAACATTTTAACGAAAATCACCTCGCTTAATTACCAAGATTCATATTAAATTAGTTTCCTGAGTACTGAAATGTCTTCAGTGTTTATTTTGCTAGAAGCTGGGGCTGGGAAGTACCTTCCTCATTTCTTTAAAGTCACATCTTTATATGATATCTGATTTCCTAAAATGAGAGCTCTCTGACAAAACTGGAACCATCCATGGAAATGATGATTTTTGTGAAAAGGGTTAAAAATAACTGTTTTCTGTCTGAAAATGATTAATATTCCACCCAACTGTTTCCTTCTTTCAGGCAATCTGCACACTCTAAGTAGGTGGATATTTTCTTAGCTGGCTTACATGCATTTATTTATACATTTTTTCCCCACAATAAAAATTACACAAGGTATGACAAAGAGCATGTGCACTTTTAAAGTTGGCCACGCTCCCTTCCCATCCACTCCATGTAACTGCAACCCAGGGATGGGAGAGCCGGGAGCGGCTCGGAAGGTAGCCACCCATTCAGTGCAGCCAGCCATGTGCCCCGACCTGCCTTGGCCAGTGCCTAGCAGCTCTCTGGTCACTGAGGACTACAGTCAAAACTTCCTTTATTTTCCCTAGGACTTAGTTCCTAACACGCTCCGTGGCACGGTCCCCACGGATGGCCATTCCAGAATGCAATCCCACAAGGGCTGAGGGCTTGAAAGCAGCACACAATAAGGCAAGACCTTCCACAGCGTTACATCCGGACCAACTCAAACCAAACCATATCCCAAACCAAAGTCATTATCCCCTGACATGCCAGGGATTAACAACTGGCAATTTTAGGAGGAACTGGAGTCCTCCCTCTCCCCTACCCCGAGAATCAGCAAGCAGCTGCTAATTCCCATGCACCCGGCTCCCGACAGCTTTTTCCTTACCTTCCTTCTTGGTGAAGGCATTTAACAAAGACTTCATTTTCCCTCTGACTTTGGCAGCGGTCCGCTCATTATATAACCTTCCTGGATGGGAGGAAGGACAGGCGTGCAGCCCGGCCCCTCGGTGCTAGAGCAGCTGGGACCCGGGGAGAGGTGGCGGGTGTCTGGGCACGGTGCACTTCCGAGCATAGCTGGGCATGCCAGACCCAGCGTGCTGGTGACAAAGCCCACCCCATATTCTGTCTGTCAGCTGGGAACCAACTGCACGTAGACGGGCTGCTCTCAAACCCGGCTACCTCTCGCGGCGCGCGTCATGTGAGCCGGGCTACTCTGCTTTTGTGCTCAGGGCATTGAGGAAGAGGCACCGCGGAGGGTTAACGCAGATCAGGCGTCCTCGAGCTGGCAGCTGGGAGACGCCGGGAGGCATGAGTGATCTCAAGCCCCAGTTATCCAAGGAAACTCGGGCTGGTGCTGGGCGCTCCATGCGCCTGTGCCTAAATATAATGCACTGTGCTTTTCTATTTTTTTTAAAAAAAATTTTAAAGAAAAAGCCAAGTTTGTTTGTCAGCTAGCAGATGTGGTAAGACAGACAAGGGGGAGGGAAGCATCCAAGTACCAGATAAGCTTCACACCAGACCCACGTTCCCCGGGCAGACATGGCCAGCATTCTGGAATTTCTGAACACGACCTATATTTCTGTTCAAAAGAATCAGACACAAGTGCCCATGACTTCTCTGGCTCCCCCTCCATCGAGGTAATTACCCTGGAAAAAACAGGACTCCACCCCCTCCTAGTTTTTTTTTTTTTTTTTAAAGAGAGAGATAAAAAGACAATTAAACTGAGACCCTGCCAAGGATGGCCCCGATTCCAGGCAGCTGATAAAAGCGAGCTCCTCAGGGTCACTTTAGGCATTTCCAACCCAGCAGAAGAAGAGAAAAGAGGAAAGCGATCCCTTGGAAGCCCTACGTGGAGAAAGTCAGATTTATAAAGCGAACACAGAGAAGTGGATGCAGGCTGGTGCCCTATGGCAGGTGGACAGTGCATTATTTCTACACCAGGAGAAGGAGCTTCCTGAAGCTACATGGAGCATCCAGGGGCAAGGTTCTGTTGCCTGATGCCTCTGCTGGGCTGTAATTTAGTGTGCTGTTTTTTTTTTTTTTTTTTCCTGGTTGCTAAGAGAACTGCTTCAGAAATTTAAAACATACACACACACAGACACACACAGACACATACACACACACCCAAAATCGGAGAAAGATGAGACAAGACAAGGAAAAAGCAACCAGAGCACTGAAGTTTAATTCCATATGGTTGACACACTTCGTGTCAATAAAAATGGCGCTGTGAGAACGAGAAGGCTGGCCTCCCCCAGGAGCCTTTCCCCGACGGCATACCGGGGACGGGACAGCGGCATTCCTCGGTGAGGGCCTCTGAGCAGAGACTGCCACAGAATCACTGAGGGTAGCCCTGTATCAGCTGAGCACCCGAACAGCATCTCTTGGCCGGGCGTGGTGGCTCACGCCTGTAATCCCAGCGCTTCGGAAGGTGGAGGCGGGTGAATTGCTTGAGCCCAGGAATTTGAGACCAGACTGGGCAACACAGTGAGACCCCGTTTCCATGAAAAATAATTTAAAAACATTAGCCGGGTGTGGTCGTGCGCCTGTGGTACCAGCTGCTCAGGAGGCTGAGGCAGGAGGATTGCTTGAGCCTAGGAGTTCAAGGCTGCAGTGAGCTATGACTGTCCACTGCACACCAGCCTGGGGACAGAGCAAGACTCTGTCTCCAAAAACAAACAAACAAACCCCACAGAAACCCAGAAATAGCAATAAACCTCATCTCTTATTTAACTCACACAACTCATGAGCCATGTCAAAACTCTGCCAGGGGTGACATTCTCACCCTACCATACGTCGCCAAATCACAAAACCGAGTGAGTCGAAGCCATTTCTAAGACTTGCATTAAGAAATCGTTCTGAGGTCAGAGTCACCAGCGTGTCCCACAGGGTTCATGCACTTGGACACTGTGAGCAAGGCTCAACGGCTTCCAGAAGAACCTTCCTCAGATGCACAAAGCCTCCCCTACTTTGAGAGGCCTGACGATGTGTCCTCAGGGTGGACCAGCCAGGGGGGCCAGAAGCTTTCCAGATGGTGAGTGTCTAGTTCATTGCTATGTGCTGGCCTGGCTGCCTGCCCTGGCTGGCGAGCGCTGGGAGGCTGGGACGGGGATGCCACCGTGTCCGTATTGGTGTGTAGAGGGAGCTCCTCCAAGGCTGGGGGACCCGGCTGGTCGTGTGCTCAGCCACGTGAGCCCAGAGAACTCACCAAAGCTCAGGGAACTCTCGGGGAGACTCAGTGACGCTCAACACCACCTCCATCTGCCACTGATCGATTCCCTCCCAAAAGCAGAGAGCCTCATCCTAAGCCAAGTTTCTGAGCCAATCACTGCTCTGGCATTGCTGCCTTTGCGGCCTGCAGCAGCGCGGGCAGAGCCTGCACGTTTTTGGGCTGGTGAGGCCAGGATGGCCCTTGGCCTGAGGCCAGTGGTGTCCTGTCATCGTTGGCTGCCTTGCTGGCCACGGATGACCTTGGGTGGAGGGTGCAGGGAAGAAGCCACTTCCCGGGGGCCATGCGACAATCTTGCATCTGTTCTGGACAGATGCAGGGGACAAGATGGAGCCTTTTTCCCCTCACAGGGGCCTCCAATGTCAAATATGCCAAAGGACCAAGAAAAGGTCCTGCCCTGTCTAAACCAGAGTAGAACCTAGAACCTCTGGACGGGAGCCATGCAGCAGCACCCACAGCTGGCCCAGACAGGACCCTCAGTGACCGCCATCATGTGTGTGTGCAGCTGCCGCTCCTGGAGGGGCATTTACTCACAAGCAGGAGGCCAGGTAAGGGTTCCACGAACCTTGAGCTGCCCAGGGAGAAGGGAAGGAGCCTTCCCGAGACAAGGCCCCGTCACCAGGAACACGGCTGGCTTCCATCCCTGGTGTCCCTCTGCCCCACCCCTGCACCCCAGGTCCCATCCGGTTTGGGGGCATGTGCAGAAGACAGCCAGCCAGATCTGAAGACCCAGGCCTGCTTCTCAGGCTGTGCAGGGGTGAGGGGCGGGGCACGATGAGGCTTTGGACACTGGACGATTTGAGGAACCCAGGGAACACCCCCAGGCTAAAGGATCCCTTTTCCCGACACCTTCAATTCTTTCAATAAGCAGACAACTTTTCCCACCCACACTCGCAGGAGGCTGAGTAAACCATTCACAAAGATCAGGAGCAGCAGTGGCTCCATCAGTCTCATGCACAGACCTACTGAGTGCCCGGCCCTGGGCCAAGCTCTGCCACACAGGGGTCTTCTGGTCAACCCCACAGAAATCCTGCAGAGGGTATTGGGTCATTCTTGACACCACCCTCCTGGCCATGTGGTAGGCTCTCCATGGATACTTCCAGCGACAGGGGGCTCACTACGTGTGTGCAGGGGTTCTCGCTGTCAAAGACGCGGGCAGCAGCCTATATGAACCTCCTTCTCCCACACCCACCACCTGCCCCCTTCCCCAGTGGGTGCAGACCACTTCCTCAATTGCCAGGAAGTCTGGCGCTGAAGGCACAGTCTCTGCCTCGACAAACACAAACCCCTGTGCAGCCTCCAGGGCGGGTTTCATCTGGTGTCCCCGTCCCTGCCCTCCTGGGGGAATATTTCTCTTCCAGCCCTGGGATGTGTCCATGGGAACATCAGCATTCCTTCTGCCCCTCGTTTTATGAGCGCATTTGCAGCTTGAAGCCTGCCCTGCCTGCCTGGCTGGGCGGGAAGTTCTGCGTGGACAAACGTTTGGTGTGAGTGTTTGGGGTCTGGGCCCTCACAGACATCCATACTTGGGGTTATTGCAGGAGACAGGCGCACCCCTGAGACCCAGGTAGACGGTACGCACCCTCCTTCTATCTGCACACAGGCCCGGCCCTTCACCCTCCGAGCCACGGAGACCCAGAAACCTGCCACAGACCAGGTGACCTTGGAGAGCTGGGGCAGCAGAGGCAGAGGCGGGAGCAGAGCCTCTCGCAGAACTCCGGGAACTCACTAGCACCGCTCCCATCTCTAAAACAAGGATTCCGAGGACGACCGAGTGTTAGTGGTTGAGATGAAAATTAAGACGAAGATAAAAGACGAAACTTAAAAACCCATTTTCCCATGAGGCTTCCAGAAATCTTTTTCTCTGAGAAAGGCCTCAGCTTTGGGTCCCTGAGACCAGCAGGAAGGCTGGCAGATGAGACGGACGAGGTTCAGAGAGGCTGAGCGCTAAGCTGCCCAGGGTCCGGGAAGGGTCAGATATCCCTGCTGCACCCACATAGGTTTCCATGCGTTGGAGCCCAAATGCCCACAGCATGGTTGAGCCTTCCCTTCCTTCCGCCTTTAGACCCTCTGTTCCTACAGCGGTCCTGTGTGGAGGGCCTACAACGACGCTGCAGGCTTGTGCTGGCCACGTTCCTACTGAATGCAGATGAGGTTTTATTTCAAACGGATTTCATTCTGGAAAAGGGAGAGATTGGAGGGGAAGAACTTCCGGGTGTGAGCTGGGCTGGGGGCAGGCGGGTAGCAGAGAGGGTGGCAATGGGAGTGGTTGGTGATGAAGCTATCTGCCTGCCTGCCCACACGCCCACCCATCCCAAAACGCAGGCAAGCACCTTTCGAGTCTGTTTGTTGTCCATGGACAGACTGAAAACCAGGAGAAAAGAGGAGAGGGAGGCTCTGAAGTCAGAGTTTCCAGAAAGGAAAAGGGTCACCCCCAAATGAACCCCAAACTCTCAGCCACCCAACCTGGCCCCACAGACACCAACTCAGCTCCATTCAGCCCAGCTTCAGTGCCTGGCCCTTGGTGCTTTGTGAGCCAGTGACATTCAAAGCCCCGTGCCCCTTTCCCTCCCTCCCTGCACCCCCTGCCCACGAGCACCCCACAGATTCACCCCATACACTGCACCACCCCCTCAAACCCTGAGACTCACTAAGCCCTTTATTTGCCATGTCTTTTGACAACTGCTTGACAACGGGCTGAAAATAATTTCACTTCTTGCATAAAAAAAAGCTCTTCGCACATCAGAACATTTCAAGGTGCTCCAAAGTCCTGGCGGAGAGGCCGTACCAGGTGTTATAGACGTGCCTGGTGAGACTCAGAGGTGCGCACGGGTCTCAGAAATGCCCCCCGTTCAGTGGCGATCAGACACCCACCTCCACTTGCTGTGGCTTCAGTGCCCATGTGGTTTGGAAAGAACCGGACGTGGGAGTCAAGATGCGGGTTTGGGTGCTGACTCTGTCTCATGACCCCTGCAGCCATGGGCTGGTTGGACACCCCCTGACCCTGTTTCCCCATCTGTAAAGTGGGAATAGCACAACTTACTCCGCAGGGTAGAGCTACCCGAGCTCACGTTTGAAGCACAAAGGAGAGGGGCTTGGTGCACGCAACACTGTGGGGACACCTTTGGGGGCAATCTTAGCTCTGTGACCCCAGAAAAGTCCCGTGACCTCTCTTTGCCTCTGTCTCCTAGTCTGTTTAATGGGGATATTAATGGTGCCGCTTCACAGGAGAGTCATAAGGATAAAGTAAGTTAATATTTGTAACAGTAGTACCTGGAGGCAGTGTCAGTGATCACTGAATGAATACATTTAATTTTTTAAAAATCTGTAAGCAGATAGCAAGGCAATCCTCCCGCTTTGCCCTATCTCTATAATAAACAAGTCCTGGTCTGTTGCTTACAATGCATTCACATTATCTTTCTGGGTGCTGCCTCCTCCAGGAAGTCTCCCTGACTGATCCAGGCAGCAGACAGACCCCTCTCCTCAGGGCTCCTGTGGCAGCCGTCAGCCCTCAGGGCATGTTGTGGAGCCAGGAGACTCGCAGCTCCTCGAAGGCAGGTTCCGTGCCCAGCCCTCCTCCTTGCCCTGCACACTGGCAGTGATCCCCAGTGCTCTGGACATGAATGAACGAATGAATGAATGAATACATGCATGAGTGAATTAACAGAGGGGGTGAGTCCCAGCTTCTTTTCTGAGTGTTTCACAGCACTTTACTAGCTTCACCAGGCTGGCCTCTAGTTGTGCTGCTCACCTGAGGCCAGAAGCCAGCTTCCTTCTCCAGCTCCCATCCTACCCCCACCCCCACTTCTGCCCAGGGCCTTGCATGCACCCAGTGGAGGCCCAGGGAGGCCTGTGCTAAGCCACAGCCATGCTACCAGCTGCCCCAGACCCTGAGAAGGTCTGTACTGGCCCGCCTTGCCCCATGAGCAGATGCAGCCAGGACAGCATCCTCAGCATCCTCACTGCATCTACAGAGCAGCTGAGCCAGTGTCCTCAGCATCCTCACTGCATCTGCAGAGCGGCTGAGCCAGTGTCCTCAGCATCCTCACTGCATCTGCAGAGCAGCCGGGCTGGCGTCCTCAGCGTCCTCACTGCATTTGGAGTTCCCCGCACCCCATGTCCTGCCTGGAAACAGCGAGGGCTCATCTCTCAGCTTCCCCGGCTGCTGGGGTTTCGAGTTCGAGCCAATCAGACACATGGACCAGGAAGGCACTGATGCAGGAGGAGCAACTCACCGAAGCCAGTGGGGTGTGGCACGCGGTTCCAGCACAATGTCAAGCTCCTGCCAGCACCTCAGCCTGTGCATGGCACCAGGTGCTCCACAGAGCCCACCTGTGGCTGGATGCCCTGACTGGCTGCCCCGACTGGCTGCCCCGGCTTGCCGCAGTTTCCGGAACTGGCTCTCCAGCCCTGTTGGAGCACAGTGACTGCCTGACATCTGTCAGAGTCTTCCTCTCCTGCATCAACAAGCCAGGGTGGACTCTACCGCTGGTGACCCAGACCCTGACCGGCAGAGCCCATGAGGCTGGGTCTCAGGGAAGAGAGCTGCGCACGCCACATCTCTCAGGGAGGCCTGTGGTCCAGGGACCCTGAGAGCGTCTCTGCAACATCTGCAGCTGGACTTTCTGGGTTCAAATCCCACAAGGCAACTGTCCACAAGTCACAAAATGTCCCTGGACTCTGGATCTCCAAAAACAAAGCATGCACAGCGATAGTGGCCACTTCAAGCAGCTGCTCGGGGGGTTACGTGCTTACTGGGTGCGGTACTTACGCACAGTGAGCGCTCAACAGAGGTTAGCTGCTGCCACCATGACCACGACTGAAGTTTGTTTATTATTGCTGACTGTTCATTATTGGGATTACTACAACAGCTTGGTGACGAGGGAGGTCCTGACAGGCATTCTCAGTCTCTCTGGGCAGCTCAGGTGGCTGCAGGTAGTGGAAGGCCATCGGGCCGCTAGAGACAGGGTCCTGACCCAGGCCAGGGCAGGGTCATCTCCCCACGACACTGTTCCTGCGTAACTCAGACCCGGGCCCTCCTGCCAGGAAGGAGCTCCAAGTTGAGGAAGGCACAAGGGCCAGCTTTGAGCAGTACCTTCAACTTAAACCCGCGGCAAAACCCTGAGCGTGATCACACCCAAACCAGAAGGGAAGAAAATAAAATGCTGGGATGTAGGAAGCAATGCCAAGAAAATTCGCAGGGTTTTGGGGCAGAGGATGCCCTGATATCCCAGAGATTTATTAAGGCCCCACCCCATATTTCAGGGGTAGATGCAGGGGAGCACCTGAGCCTATTTCCACCTGAACACAAAACACACAGGAGGTGGCTCTAACTCTGTTCAGACTGGAGGCCCATGGGAAGCTGAAAAAAGAAAAGAAACTCTAGAGGGTCTCGGTGGCCCACCAGCCCCAAGCTCCACTTTATCTTGCAGAAACAAAGACTGAATGCTGAGAAAGTGTGTACGCAAGAGCCTGAGCCAGCGGGGGCCAAGCCAGGAGCAGGGGTGGCAGGTGCAGGGCAGGTACAAGCTAGAGCAGAATTCTTCCTGCCCATCCCCCACCAGATCCAAAATAGCAGCTCTTGTTTCTTTCCCTCGTAGCTTTAGATAACTGCAATTTAAATATTAGTAGGCAACATTTCTCCATCTCACAATAATTGTTAAATGAATCATGCTTTTATAAATAACGCAAGATATAAAAAGGCATCTCGGCAATAATGCGGGGTTATCTTTGCACAAAGAGGTAGGAGTCTGTGGCGTTTGTAATGTTCCCGTCGCTGGAGTCATTGAGGGAAGCTTTGCTCCTGCAGGATTGATGGAGGCCTGTGGAAAATCAGGGTGAGGGCACTGAGGAGAGGGCATCGGAACCTCCCACAGGGTCTCTCTCCCTGGTTGGATGGAGAGCTGCAGGGGACTGGGGGTGTAACTCCAGGAGATACCACTCACCAGTTTTCTGACCCTGAAATGGGCTTTAGGGCCAAGAACACAGCTATTTTGGGGGGCAGTGGGGAGGAGCTCTGGAGGGTGAAAATGGGTCTGACTACAAAGAGAAGTGAGGGGTTCCCTAAGGTATATTCTAGACGAATCACAGCCTCCAGACGCTGCCTCCTCTGCCCTCCCTCCACGCAGCTCCAGCCTTGGCCACAGGCTCCCTGCAGAGCCGCAGCCCCAGTGCACAGGACGCTACTGTGTGCGGGACATGCTGCCCTGACGGGGGAGCAGGGGTGGACCCAAGGGGTGTGCACTGGCTTACAGGCAGCATGAGCCACCCCTGTGGTGGCCCTTCTGAGAGCGGAGTGACTGTGGATACCTGGGCCTCCCACAGGGGAAAATGAGGCTTATATGCTGAGACGTCCTCCGCCAGTTCTCAAGGACACGGGCTGCTCAGTCAGGAATCACAACCAGGGGCCGAGGTGCAGGCCAAGTGGGCTGAGGGCTGATGGAGGACCCCGGGGGTCTGAGTGATCTTGCACCATGAGAAGAGGTGTCCAGTCCCTGGGAGGAACCAGAGCTGAGCTGGGGGACCCCTGTTGGGGTGAGCCATCCTCTTTCCACAGGACCTGATGGGGTCCTTTGTTCCAGCTTCTTATAAAAGAATGAAATCTGAGCTTGGTGGTGGAAGATGTGAGTCCTGGGTCAGTCTCTGACTCAAGGCGGGGCTCTGGAACTCAATTTTCTCATCTGTAGAGTAGGGTGACCAGCCCTCACTCTGCTGAGGTTTCATGAGGTCTCTGAGAATCCCACAGGCTAGATAAACCGAGGGAGGAGAAGCCTGGAGATCTAGGGACCGAGTGGACTCCCTCTCGGACCTCAGCAGAGGCTGGGGGAGTGGGCACCCTGAGCCCACCGCACCCTAAGCAGGGCAGCAGCTCTCCCTGTCTCAAGCCACACTGGGGTGGGCGCCCACCACATCCTCTCCCCTACAGGAGGGCCCACCAAGGTGCAGGAGGGACTCCCAAAACGTGGGTGGGAGTGTCACTCTGTTTCCAGCCACAGACACCCTTTCACAACATGGCCAGTTTGCCCACGGGGGGCCGAGGGAAGGCCCGGCTCTCAGTCCTTAAGGGAACGTGCCCGCTGCCTCCACTTCCTGAGCGGCTGCACACTCAGAAGCAGCATGGCCCCTTGGCCCTGATTCTCAGGCCGGCGCCACACAACTGCCACTGGGCACAGAGGGAAAGCTTGGGTGAGGCTGGGGGCGAGGACGGTGCCTGCTTCCACCCTTGCTGCTTGAGACCTCAGGCACGTGGCTGTGCCTGTCCGAGCCTGAGCCTGCAGGTCGGAGAAAGGGTAATAACTGCAGCCGCCTCGAAGGCCAGCAGTTGCGCAGGTCAACGTTTACAGAGTGCTAGGCATGGAGGGAAAGGACTTCCCGTGGGTGGCCCCGGGTGCCACCCAAGGCCTGGACCTCTATATCTTTCCTGCTGCTCCCCCATGGGTAGACGCTGTCTGGAGGGCCCTGTCTGCCTCCATCACAGCCTCTGCTCACTGCTCACAGGCTCCTCACTGCTTGGGCATTTGGTGCCAGACTGCAGATGCCAGGACCACACAGAAAGAACCACTGCAGCTGCCCAACGCCTGAGTGTCCCAGGACACATCGAAGGGCAAGGCCCGCTCAGCGGCTCCCCTCACAGAGTGACTTACTCAAAGCAGCACCTGAGACCATCAGAGGCCAACTACAGTCACCAAGTCCTGTGGCCTGAAGGTTTACATCCCCCCCAAATTCATGTGTTAAAGCTCTAACCTCCCATGTCATGGTATTTGGAGATGGGGACATTGGGAAGTAATGAGGGTTGGATGAGGTCAAGGAGGTGGGACCCCCATGATGGGATTGGTGTCCTTGTAAGAAGAGACTTGAGACTTGGTTGCTCTCTATCTCTCCACTATGGGAGGGCTTGGCAAGAAGGCTGCCGTCTGCAAGCCAGGAAGGGAGCCCTCATCAGACACCCAATTAAGATCAATCAAGGCTGGCACCTTGATCTTGGACTTTCCTCAGAACTTCGAGAAAAATGTTTCTGTCGCTTAAGCCACCAGTCTATGGTATTTTTGTTAAAACAGCTGCAGCTGATGAAGACATCAGGCAGACTGAACATGCCACTGCCCCCTTACAGGCCTCTAGGGGACTTACGCCACTGCCTCTGCTGCTCCTGCTCCTCCACGTGCCCCCTCACCCACACGGGCCCTGCCAGCTCCCTCCCAGTGCTCTGGACACACCTCTGCCCCTGCTGTGCCTGCCTTCCATCTGGCACTCCTCTGCCTGCTCTTCCTGTATCTGGCTGCTTCCAACTCCAGGCCTTGTGCACTCACACTCAAGGTCAACACATGAGGAGGCTTTCCTTGGCCATCCTGTCCAAGAGGGTTTCTCTCTTATTCTCCATGCTAGCCCCCTGTGACTTTTTCCTTCATTCTATTTATTGAATATTGAAGTCACATTAGTTTTAAGTTTGCTTATTTGGTCTTTCTCCCCCAAGTAAAATGTCTGCAAACTGTGGACAAGGGAAGAGTCTATCTCAATCACCACTGCATCACCAGCACAGAGCCCAGCCCCTCTTGAAGATGTGTGTTGAGGCCAGGCATAGTGGCTCATGCCTGTAATCCTTGCACTTTGGGAGGCTGAGGCAGGCAGGTCACTTGAGGTCAAGAGTTCAAGACCAGCCTGGCCAACATGGTGAAACCTGTTTCTACTAAAAACATAAAAAATGAGCCAGGCATGGTGGCACGCCTGTAATCCCAGCTACTTGGGAGGCTGAGACAGGAGAATCGCTTGGACCTAGGAGGCAGAGGTTCCAGTGAGCTGAGATGGTGCCATTGCACTCCAGACTGGGCAACAGAGCAAAACTCTGTCTCAAAAAAAAAAAAAAAGCATGCTGAATAACTTCATCCAAAAAAATGAATAAATAAAAGGAAGGCACGTTCCTACCTCCCACCCTGGACATTTTTTTTTTTTTTTTTTTTTTTTTTGAGATGGAGTCTCGCTCGGTCGCCCAGGCTGGAGTGCAGTGGCTGGCGTGATCTCTGCTCACTGCAAGCTCCGCCTCCCGGGTTTCCGCCATTTTCCTGCCTCAGCCTTCCGAGTAACTGGGACTACAGGCACCTGCCATTATGCCTGGCTAATTTTTTGTATTTTTAGTAGAGATGGGGTTTCACCGTGTTAGCCAGGATGGTCTCGATCTCCTGACCTCGTGATCTGCCTGCCTCCCAAAGTGCCGGGATTACAGGCGTGAGCCACCACCAAAGTCCCGGCCACCACCCTGGACTTTTATGGTGTTTGCCTCACCATGTGAAGTATCTTCCCGTCATGAACACTGTCTCCCCACAACTGGGGCCTTCTGGAAGGCCTGGGGCAGGGGAGGGGCCTTCACACACTTTTCTATGCTCAGGACACCACAGAAGACCCCGCACAAAGTGGGAGCTTATCAGTGCATGTTCTGGTCGTTTTAGGCCCTTGGCTGCTTCAACACTTGGTTGTTTGATGCTGCTTCTAACAATTGTGGCTTCCTTTGGTTGCACATTGCATTTTCCTTCTCTTTGTAGCTAGTAATTTCTCATTCTATACTGGTCATTGTGTTTGTTATGTCGGAGAGGCTCTACGTTCTGTTATCTTCCTCTGAGGTGTGTTTAGTTTTTCAAGTAGGTAGTAAAACTATCAGTGCAATGCCCTGCCCCGTGGAGGTAGCCATCTGAGGCTTTGTTGGCGGAGTCTCTGTCGATTTGGTCTTGGGATGGAGTCCTGACTCCTAGGGCCCCTCTGGGGCTCCAGCAGAAAGCTCAAGATGTCCATCAAGCTCCTCTAACATGTTGGGACTCAATTCTATACTCTGTCTCTCCTGTGGAAGAAACTACTTAAGTCTCCCCAAGGCATCTGGGCTTTAAGCTATTGTTTTCCGCTGAGCCCCTGGATTCTCACCCTGCACAGGCTGGTTCAACAATCCAAAAGGAATTTATGTGTAGACTTCAGGGCCCTCCTCTTTCCAGGATTTCTCTTGACTTCCAGTCTCTCAGGCAACTCTGACCCCAACCTCAAATCCCTGAATCCACAACACAGTAAGATTCCAGTTTATGTCAGGGGAAACCTAATTAATGTGGGCCTCACAAGGCGGGGGCCTCTTCTGTCAAGGGTCCCGGCATCTCTAGTTCTGTCTGCTTTTGGCCACTTGCCCAAGCCTACAAGCAGCTGGTGTTGGTGTTTATATAGAATTGGTCTGGCGTTTGTCACTGTGATTAACAGGAGGGTTAGTCTGACATGAGCTGCTCCATCACTACGGGAAAGCAGAAGTCACGGGCTCATCGATACATCTGTAATTATATTTAATACAACACACTTGTAGATATTCAGTAAAGTGGAGGAGAAATCATCCAATAGGCTCCTTCAAACTACTTTTCATCCTAAATAAAATAAGAACCATGGTATAACATGCGGGCTCCACAACTCAGTTCATGTGCTTGGAGGTGTCTTGGTTGCTTTATTTGGTAACTCAGCTTAGAAAGCCCTCAGGGAAAGGGCAGGTCTGGGCCCGTGGCCCTCCCCACCCCGCTCCACAGCCCGTGGTATCCAGCAGCCAGCGCACTCTCCCCACGTCTGGAGGCAACACACACAGCCCTGGTAGAGAGGGCAGGTGTGTCAAAGCAGACAGGGGACCAGGATGTGCTGGGACCACTGACTACGTAAGCCAAAAAGTCCTGAGCAGACAGGCGGTGCAGCCTTCCCGGGCCACTGGGCTCCCAGACCTGGACTTCCTTACAGCCCATCAGGGAAGGACCACAGCCTTGGAGGGGGTTTATTTCAATATAAGAATCCAAGTTTTGCAAGGCTTGAGTACCTCCGGGAGGCTGGAAGTGAAGGCGGGTTGAAGGGGAGGTCCCTTTTTAGATCAAGGTGTCCCTGGTAAAGCTGCCAGGCCGCCCTGGAAAAGGAAGCACTCACCAGGCGGCTGAGTGAGGCTGCTTCTCCACCTCGGTTCTTCACCTAGTTAGCGGATCCAAATGCACATTTATATTTTGGGAACTAATTAAGGCTCAGTGACTGATTTAACCTTCAAATAAATTCCTCCCAGGGCCGAGCTGGCAGCATAGTGAATATCAGGCACCGCATCTGCATCAAGAAAACCCCCAAGTCTAGGAAGAACCAAACCCCGAAGGGAAGGGATGTGGAGAGGGGGGAACATCAAGTGTGAGGTGGGCTCGGCCAGCCAGCAGCTGTGCAGCCCCGGGGCTGAAGGCAGGGGGCGTGGGGCCTGCCGGCTGGTTCCCCACATGATGACGGCGTGCAGTCTGGGAAGAACAGCATGAGGGGCTTTGAGGACTCAGGCATTATCACGGTCACAGCTTCCCAGGGCAGCGAAGGCCTCACTGTGATCGCCACCTCAATGTCAAAGCCAACCAGAGGTGTCCCGACCCCTGGACAGGGAGGTAGTTGGATGGGTGCCTTGGGGGGCAGGTGAGGAGCTCATCTGGCAGACTACATGGCATCAGGCAGAGATGCCCAAGGGCAGGTCCGCAGACCCACCTGCGTGCTCCAGGTGCTGCCTCTGCCTGGCTAGGAGTCTGTCTCCCTGGAGCCTCAGTTTCCCCACATGTCAAAAGAGGAGTGGAATGCACCCCAAAAGTCTTTCAGGCTGCAAGATCCCCCCTCTCCATTCTGAGGAGCATCCTTGTCTGGGAGGAGCCCCTCGGAAGAGCAGAGTGCCCATGGGCTGACTCCTGGGATTCTAGCGGCATTAACTAATACAAAAGGTGGAGACCTGGGAGGGGAGGCCTCTCCCTCCCAGCTGTCCACAAATAAAAGGGCACACAGCAGCAGCCACATACTGTAGCTCAGCGGCCAGGGAGAGCTCCTGGGACCTCAGCCATTAGGGCAGGGCTGTTCCAGGCAGCAGGAGCCTGGAGAGGACTGGGGGGCCATAAGGGGAGGCTGGAGCCCGCAGACTCAGGATCTCCCTCCTGGGTGCTGAGGACAGCGACAAGGAACTGCTGTGGGGGTTCTCATGCTGCAGCCACCCCAGCGCCAGGCACTTCTAAGAGATGCTGATCAGGCCACCCCCAGCCATCAAGACTTGACTGTGTTTCACTGGAGCTTGATAAGACTTCACCTGAGAAACACTCTGGCTGGCTCGATCTCTTCCAGAGGTGTATAAAACGTAAGAATAGACCGGGCATGGTGGCTCAGGCCTGTAATCCCAGCACTTTGAGAGGCCAAGGCAGGTGAATTGCTTGAGGTCCAGACTTCAAGACCAGCCTGGCCAACATGGTGAAACCCTGTCTCTAAAAAAAAACAAAAAAAACAAAAAAAAAAACAAAAAATTAGCCAGGCACAGTGCTGGGCGCCTGTAATCCCAGCTACTCAGGAGGCTAGGGCAGGAGAATCGCTTGAACCCGGGAGGCAGAGGTTACAGTGAGCTGAGATGGCGCCACTGCACTCCAGCCTGGGTGGCAGAGCAAGACTCCATCTCAAAAAAAATAAATTTAAAAAAAACCATGTAGAAATAAAATAGCAATTATCACCACAGTGAAAGAAGTGGGCAGCGGCAGCAGGTGATGCCTGCGACACGCCAGGCAGGGAGGGCAAGAGCTGCACGGCTTCCGTCTCTCCTCCCTCCACCGCCGCCCAGGGCACAGCCATTTTCCCCATTACACGGCGGAGGAGTCCAAGGTTCAGAGCAGGTCAGCAACTGGATGGAGGTCACACAGCCAGGCCACGATGTGCTCGGGCTGAGCCTGTGGGGTCTGCCTTTGGCCCCATCGCTGACCCAGCTGCTGATGGTGAAACCCAAGCCCTGTAGTGCCACATTCCAGGAGGGTCTCCACCTTGGTTCTTCAGGAATTCTGGCCTGACCTAGGTGCCGGCGATAGCTGCGGGAAGGTCCGGGGCCCCTTTCCCTCTACTTCTCCCTTAGGCACCAGAGCCAGCTCCTGCTGAATCAGGGTGAGTCTGCAGCCCGCAAAGCCAGGACAACGTGACTGCTCCTCCTGTCTGGCTTCTTCCCTCCTCCTCGGGACCCAAGTACTCAGTGCCACTTCTAACCTACAGACCTTCTCATGCCTCAACCCCCACCCTGACTGTGCGTGTCTGCTCATCAGCTCCCAAACCTTCTCCAGGTCTTGCCTGCTGTCACTGACCTGGGTAGACATCCCCGGAGCCCACTCCCTCCCAAACCATCCTTTACAAGCAGTCCTTGTGCTGTCACCGCCCTTATTTCTGGGACCTAACTGCCCTTCTCCCTGAACGCTGGGCTCCTACAGGACAAGAGACCTTGTCTCTCTCTACTCCACACGCCCCGCAGCCTGGTTGGGCGTCACAGCTGTTTGGCCTGTGCTTGCTCAAATCACGAACAGAACAAACGCAATATTGGCGATATTTGACAACTCACCTAGCATTTACTTCCAAGTATATGAAATCTCATTATGATATTAAAATATTTAAACATTTTGCTAATTTCTTTTCAGTAAAATTTGAGGATGGTTTTGCTTTCCCTTGACTTGGGGCCAAAACCCATGCTGGAAAGAGACAAGACATTCCAGGGAATAACGCACTTTCCCTGCCCTGGGGCAGCCCGGGAGGTTCCAGACCTTTCTGCAGCACCGTGGTGACCCCAAGGTGGTCAAGCTATGAGCCATGGAGGCCCATGGCCCATTCTGCTTCAATCAGCGCTGGGGTTTCGCTGTGCCAACACCTTGGCCAGGCTGCATAACCTCTCTGAGCCACTCACTGTCTCTCCAAGTGCAAATGGTGTTCTAGGGCCCCCTCTGCACTTGTCCCTTTCAGGAGCCCCTTTAGCTTCAACAGCAGAAGAGAACTGGGCACAGGGAGGGGTCAGCAGCCCTGCACTGTAAGCTCCCGCCCTGGAGCAAGCACAAGCCTCAGCCTGGGTCCCTCGGCCAGGAGTGGGTCCCGCTCCCTGCTGTGCCACCTGGGATTCTCGTGCAGCTTAAATGGAACTCAGCAAGGAAGCCAAGCCCCGTCCTGAAGCTGAAGGAGACACCGCTGGAGGCTCACAGGGAGGTGGGGGGCAGCACACAGGGTCTCCCCGCCCAGAAGCCTAAGAGATGGCCAAGGTGAAGCTCCCTCCACACAGTTCCCTCCCTCAGCGTCTGAGCTTGCACGGGCATCTGTGAGACCGACACGGCCGGTGGAACCTTCCACTCCACAGGCTCACCACACAGTTCCCTCCCTCAGCGTCTGAGCTTGCACGGGCATCTGTGAGAACGACACGGCCGGTGGAACCTTCCACTCCACAGGCTCACGGGGCTGGGCTGGGCGGCCGTTCTCTAGTGTCATCTGACTACCCTGACGTGGTGTCATACCCCTGACACAGGCGTGGCTTGCATCGCACAGAGCTGCCCACACCACACCCTGGGCCTCAGACTCCCAGAGCGGGCTGGGCAGACCCTGGACTCTCACAGCATGTGGAAGGCTGGGGTGTGAGCCCAGGGCTGAGGCTAGAAGGTATCAGTTTCAGGTCATGGGGTCAGGGAGCAGAGGCTGCAGTGGAAGTGGAAAGCCTTTGAGATGTTCAGGCTGGTGACTGTGACCAGGAGGCAGCAAAGACAGCTATTAGGAGTGGGCTTGGCTGCTGTGGGGAGGGTTGGGCTGCTGTGGGGAGGGCTGGGCTGCTGTGGGGAGGGCTGGGCTGCTGTGGGCTGGGCTGCTATGGGGAGGGCTGGGCTGCTATGGGGTGGGCTTGGTAGGCCCCAGGAGGAGGAAGGGAAGCAAGCCTTGGTGGCCTTTGGGAAGAGTTTACGGATGGCTGGCATTGTAGACAGAGCTGAAATTCATATTGTGAGGTCCTGACGCCTAGTGGGACTGCATGCGGAGAAGAGTCCTTCCCGGCGGTTAAGTTAAAGGGAGGCCACTAGGGTGGTCCCGAACCCATTCTCACTGGTGTCCTTGAAGAAGAGGAGATGAGGACACAGACACGCACAGAGGAACGACCCTGTGAGGTCACAAGGAGAAGGTGGCACCTACAAGCCGCAGAGATAAGCCTCAGGAGGCCCCAGCCTTGCAATACCTTGATCTCAAGCTCCAGCCTCCAGGACTGTGAGAACATAGACGTCTGCTGTTGAATCCCACTCCCCCAGCCCACCTGCGGGCCTCTCTGCACATAAGAGACTGATCCAGGGCTCGACCGATTCTTAGAGGATACATGAGTCAACTTCTCTAAAACAGAACTGCTCCAGCCCTCCCAATTTTTGGTGCTCATGGCCCGGGAGTTCAAAAACGTCTCCTGGTGCTTCCAGGAAGGCCTGTGACCATGCCATCTCCTTGGATGGGGGGTCATCCATCTTCATCTTCCTCCTCAGCTTGGGGATGCAGTCTTAGTGGACAATTCTCCGGTGACTCCTCAGTTTTCCTAAGGTAGGACCACACTGTGCTGCATCCACCGTCCCCTGTCCCATCTAAGTCCCTGAGGGGGCGGGAGCTCCCTGGGGGATGAGTGGGTGCCTGCATCCATCCACGCACACCCAGCCCTCACCCGGCTTCCCCACATCTCTGGACAGGAGGACTCTTCCGGCAGCGCGTTCTCCCCGCCACAGGTACCCCCACAACATTAGTGCAACTCATTAATACTCTGCTTAAAAAGAAAAATCTAATGAATGCCCCATTTTCCTAATTGGGTCAGCGGAGCACTCCTCGAATAGCATTTAAGCTGTTCAGTTTCTACCTGAAATTGCCATGCGTTTTTCCATTTGGGTTGGGGGGCGGGTGGGGGTGCGGGCATGAAAATCTCTCTCCCTAAATCCTTGCTCCGGCCTTCACAGCTGGCCTTCTCGACAAGGGGGTCATCGAAAATGCTGGGCACATTTTCCGACATAGCACAAACTCACTGGAACCGTGGGGTTCGGGGCCGCGGTGGAGGAGTTGGAAACACAGGCTCCACACCGGGTGCTGCCCTTCACTCCTCACACTGAGAACCTGGCCCTCCTGCCGCAGCCCTTGGAGTAATCTCACGGGATGTTACGTAACATTCCTGGAGGACACATGCTGTTCTTTTACATGACAAATTCTTGAGACAGGGATCATCTCAGTCCAGCTGAGATGCTTTTCGACTTTCCCCATGATCAATAACACGGCCAAGAACATCTTCACACAAGTAGCACCTTTCTTCATTTGAATATTTTACATTCCCAGGAGTAGAAATGCCAGGTCAAAAGGTCTGAGTGCCCCCATGGCCCTGGGCATGCGTCTGACCAACTGCTTTCATTGGAGTTATACCAATTTATATGACCAAGGCACTGGGACTCAATTTCCTCTTAAGAAAATAAAATAGGGCCAGTGGCTCACCCCTGTATTCCCAGCACTTTGGGAGGCCGAGACGGGTGGATAACGAGGTCAGGAGTTCAAGACCAGCTGGCCAAGATGCTGAAACCCTGTCTCTATTAAAAATGCAAAAATTAGCTGGGAATGGTGGCACACACCTGTAATCCCAGCTGAGGTAGGAGAATCGCTTGAACCCAGGCAGCAGAGATTGCAGTGAGCCAAGATTGTGCCATTGCACTCCAGCCTGGGTGACAGAGCAAGACTCCATCTCAAAAAAAAAAGAAAAAAAAAATCTTTTTCTAAAATGAGCTCTAGAGAAAATGGGTTCCAACCAGAGGACAATAAACTTCGAAGATGAGAGGGCTTTCCACTCGAGTGGATTAGGGAAGACATAATTTCACACTGAAGGACTCATCAGAACAGAATAGTTTCTCTTTCTCGCAGAGAAATGGACTCTGATAACATCAGGCTTACTCCAGATCTCCAAGTCTGTGACATTTTTCCTACTTGGCTTCGTGAAATTCCAATGGAACGTGCTTGTTGGCCCCGGGGTCAGCACGAGACCATCTTAGGTGCCGAGGATAGAGTGGGGGTGTTGGAAGATATGGGTGGGGATGCCCCCAAACCACCCACAAAGACCGTTCCGAGAGACCAGAGGCAGGAATGGCAGACAACCTGGTGACACTGAGATCCCAGTAACATCCAGGATTGATTGATGAAAAGACGAGCCAAGCCAGGGAAAATCAGAATCAAACGGACGGCCCTGGGTGAATGAATGCACATTTCCCATAATTATATAGAGATGGAAATAAGCAGCACAGAACAAAGCGGGAAGGACAGCCCACTTCCAAGTTGTTTGCAGCGGAGGCTGAAAATAGACACTGGAGAGGTGGTGCTGGATAGAAACCACCAGTGTTTGTCTCCGAGCTTCCTGCAATTAAACAACAAGCAATGCACTGGGGGCAGGAAAGGGAGCTGGCGGAGGAGAAGCACCCCAGAAACGCTCTTCCCCGTGCCCCGACACCGGAGGAACAGGTGGCCAAGGGCAGCCGGCAAGGTTTCCAGAGGCTGGTGCCGAGCCCAGAGAGACCTGCACTGGGTTCCTGGGAAAGTGGAAGGGCAGGAAACGCGAACTGGAGAGTCTAGAATGTGCTTCCAGGTGGAAGGCACCCCCAGGCAAAGTCAGCTAAAGACAGTGCGGTGGGGGGTCTTCCTACCGCGGCAGAAAACGGAGGCACCCCCTTCTTAGGGGTTCCTTGGAGGACACCTGAGCCTTCGATGCCTCAGGTTATTTATCTGTAAATTATTGTTATTATTATTATCAGAAACAGAGTCTCACTCTGTCGCCTAGGCTGATGTGCAGTGGTGCGATCTCAGCTCACTACAGCCTCAACCTCCCAGGCTCAAGTGATCCTCCTGCCTCAGCCTCCCAAGTAGCTGCGATTACAGGCAGGTGCCACCATGCCCGGCTAATTTTTACTTTTTCATTTTTTGTAGAGATGGGGCCTTGCTATGTTGCCCAGGCTGGCCTCAAGCGATCCTCCCACCTCGGCCTCCCAAGGCACTGGGATTACAGACATGAGCTGCTGCGCTCGGCGTCATCTGTCAATCAATGACAAGGATGACGCTGGGAAGCACAGGTCAACTGCTCGTGTCCCAGGCCCTGCTTTCAGCACTCCACGGATCCCAGGTACCTAGCGGCCACCTCATCTCAGCACAGGAGGCAGCGCCATCATCCCCATGACACAGACAGTCCAGTCACCTGCTCCTGGCCACACGGCTGGGAAGGAGCCAGTGCTCCGAGGTCTGTGTTCCTATGTAAACAGCCACACTCTCCCTCCCACCCTTCTCTGAAAAATGGGCGCTAGAACAGGACCACTGGGTGCTGTGAGCATGAATGAGGTCATCCACTGGAGAGCCTTCGGTGCCTGCCAGGTCCAGAGCATGGCTCAAGGCCCGTGGTGCTATTTAAGAGTTTCTCTGTGCTCATAAAACAGCCTGCTGCCATGGGGGCTGGCTGCTGCTCTCTGATCTGAGGATAAGCAGGACTGCAGCTGGGGCCTGGGCATTCCCCTCCCTGAGCAAGATGGCATCACTTTACAGAGGAGAGGTGCAGGCACCCATCGGGAGGAGGGGACCCCCACCGCAGCCCATCATCAGTCTTGCCAGGGCCCTCCACTGTGCTGCGACCCCCACCCAGTGCAGGGTCCTGGGAGTGCGCTAGGGAGACGGAGACACAGGTCTACAATCGGGGCCTCAGCTGTGCAGTCCCACCACATCAGGGCACCCCGTGGGAGGCCGTCCCTCCTGCCCACTCTGCACTTGACGAGGTCCACGCCTCCTACTGCTGCCATTCTGTTGAGGTTCTAATGAGACGGGGTCCCCCAAATGCAGCCTTGTCTCACAGGGTGGTGATGGGGTTGGCAGCAGCAGGGCCTCCTCTCCGAGATTTTCAGCAAGAAAGTGATGCCAGGAGGCAAAGCCGTCAATCCCAGGATCTGCTGTCAGTGTTAAAAATAGGGGGAAATGTGCCTGGCTGCCAGATCCCCTGCCAGGGAGGGTGCTGCCCCCCTACCCCCCTCAGCATTTTAAATTAATTTAAAATTGCTCTGGAACGGGGGACCAACACTGAAAACCGGCCCCAGCATCTCTCTGTGCTCAGCAGCGACTCCATCCAGGGTCTCATCTCTGCTCCTGAATTTCCCACGCTCCCCTCTCAATTCACTCCACTCATGCTCCGAGTTCATAAGCAGAGGCTGCCATGTAAACTCTCCCACATCCCCACAGACAGGAACCAGCCTGGCTCTGCCCAGGGTGCCCCCACCTACCCAGCCCTCATCATCTGGCAGCCCAGGGCCTGCCCAGCAAGGCCTAGACCAAAGAGGGGGGCAGGGATTGGAGACGGTCCCCAGCGGAGGCCCGCCAGGAGACCGCCTCCTCCCAGGCTTCACGGCTACAGGAGCCTTGGGGTGCTCAGGCCTGCTGAGGTGACCGTGGCTGGAGGGGACCAGCCAGCTGGGGTGCGGCTTCATCTTGCTAGAAGGCATGGCAACGCCTGCGGTAGAGAGGGCGGCCCCACACCTATTCCCAGTTCCCAAAAGGAGTCTGAGGTCTGTTGGGCTTCATTTCACAGCCAATGAAACAGAAGACGAAAGGCCCTCTCAGGACAGCCGTCTCTCCACGGAGGCTTAGCGACAGCAATCTTATCACTGCTGCCTAAAAAAGAAGCCAGAACTCTGGATTTTTATGTGAAATCTCCTGATTTTAAATACCAGCAACGAGTTCCTATTTTATCAAAATGTGCCTTACAGCATGGGCTAAAAGAATCTGCCCGTGAGCCGCCAGGAATTGTGGGGTGGGGGTTTGAAAGATGGGCCATGTCAGGGCCTGGTGGGGGCGATCAGCCCACCTGCTCCCTGTTCTTCCTGCCACTTCCCAAAGTGAGCTCCGCGGGACCCTGGAGACCCTTGAAGCCGACTGTGCAGAACAGGTTCTAAAGTCATGTTTGGGAAATGCCAGGTCAAACAAGCTAAGGGGCTTTTTTTAATTGCAGGCCTTACCAGGACCTTAAATGCCCTAAGGTGCATTGCAGGCCTTATCAGGACCTTAAATGCTCTTAAGTACATTCTGAGGGTCCAGGAAGGAAGTAAAGCAGGCAGTGCTCCCAATGCAATTTGACCGCAGACCTGTGCTTTGCAGAGCAGCCGTGGCACTCACTAGAATCCAGCACCTTTACCTTGAAAGGTAAATGTCAAGTGTGCAGCTCAGGGTCTGAGAAGCTTGGGCAGGGATGCACCATGTCTAGTGCTGCACGCCACCCTCAACCGTGCACTCTGGCTGTGATCTTAATTACAGAATGGGAGAGCCAGTCCTCTCCCCGAGCGAGCAAGCCCGATGCCAGCTTGTTTCAGGACCACCAGGAATGTCAACCAGTGCATGATTCTGGGAGAGCAACTGAGCACCATACAGACAGCTGGGCCTCCGAGTGGGTGAAGGGGGACCTTGCTCTGAGGCATGACGCTGCGTGAATGAGTCAGAGAAGGATGTGAGTGGTGCCCAGGGATGCCGGCTGCAGGGCCACTGAAAACATGAATGGTAGAAACGGCCTGGACCTCACACTCTGAAATGTTCAGACATAGGGGCCCACACTCCCCCACCAGGACGCAAGGCACATTTACCAACAAGATAAATATGTCCATATGCAGGGCGTGAGGATGCACACCTGAAATCCCAGCTACTCGAGGCTAAGGCAGTATTGTTTGAACCCAGGGATCTGAGACCAGCCTGGGCAACACAGTGAGACCCCATCTCAATATATTAATATGTATATATATGCATGCATGCCAATGGCTGGTCTAAAAAGGTGAGGTAGAGAAAAAGACACAGATCCACAATCTACTCTCCCTAGATCACATCTGCGTGAATTCTGTCTATGGGTGCACAAATGGGGCTAAATAAGGACATGGAACCTGGAAATCCTTTTCTGCACTAGAGGCCAGCGGGCTGTGGCAGGTCAGTGTAGGAAATGGGTGCCTGGGCTTAGGGTGGATCCCGGCGCCAACTGTACTAGAGCATAACCCTGGACAAGTGCCTACCCTTTGTCAAATGAAAACACAAGGGCTCACTGTGTGAGAACATAACACCCTAATACACATGTCAGCATGCAGTAGCCGTGCTCCTTCCTCTCTTTGAATTTTCTTATGAGGGCATTTATGTCAAAAGAATGAAACCACAGCAGAAAATATGCAGACAGCACTGTCGGGTCAAATCTGTTAACAGCTTTAACAGCTGCCATTTATCAAGTCTCCCGAACGGTGGTCTGGGGTCCATGATTTCCCTACATTATCTCTTTTTTTAAAAAAATGGTTTTACTCATGGCAAAATACATATAAAATTTACCATGTTCATCATTTTTAAGTGCACACGTCAGTGACATCAAGTACATTCACAGTGTTAGGTGACCATGACCACCATCTGTCTCTAGAACTTTTTCATCTTAGCAAACTGAAAATGCTGTCCCCATGAAACACGCACGCCCCATTCCGCCTCCCCTAGCCCCTGGCCCTCATCATCCTACCCTCTGTCTCTATGAATCTGACGACTCTAGGGACCTCATAAAAGTAGACAGATACAGGATTTATCCTTTAGTGACCAGTTTCTTTCACTCAGCACAGTGTCCTCAAGGTCTCTCCATGCTGTAGCCTGTGTCACAACCTCTTACGGTTCTCCTTTAATCTTCACAACAGTGTCAGTGGTCAGTACTCAGATGACCAGATGGGATCAGAGAAGTCAAGCAACATGTCCAAGGTCACACAGCTGCACCTGAAACTTGAACCTAGAGATGTCTGTCTCTAAGCTTCCACCCCAGGTGCTATACCTCCTGTCCCCAAGGCCAGAGAAGCAGTGGTTTTTGATGCATTATTCAAGCAACTGGCTTACTTGACCCAAATGATATGCCCATACTCACTGGGGGCCAGGGTGGTGTGGTTTACCAGTTCTCCCTCCTGCCCACCAGACAGTCCCCAAAGCACTTGTGAGGAACTCTCTGGGACAGTGTGTGGAAACCACATCAAGGACAGCTCCTCAGCCTGCCCTCTGCCAAGAGCCACATGTTCTCAACATGCATGCCCCAGCTGAGCTCTCTTCCAGACTCCAAGATCCAAGTGTAGTGGGTGCTTGGGCCTCAGGTCACTGTGCCTGCAGTTCCTGTGGGCTCCTGGGGAGAGTAACTTATGACTCTGAGGCACCCGGACCTTCTGGTCAGTTCTGGATCCCATCAGACTGTTGGCGAATGGGGAGAAGTTGGGAAGGTGACCTCACAAGGCAGCTCCTGATCTCAGCTTTGGGCAGGGGTCCCTGAGTCCCGACCAGCTGAAACAAGTGCCCGAGAGGCCTGACAATTGTGCTGCTGGGCTCTGCAGCCCTGACAACCCCTTCGCCCTCTAAGCCACACATTTTCCATTTTTAAAATGGGATCACAGGACTCTTCACGCTTGCTGCAGGGGTAGAGCGAGCTAACATAAATTTGGAGCATCCGCATCCCAAAAGTGACCCGTGAACATGGCTGTGGCTCTCAGAGGAAGGCTGGGACCCAGCCCTGTAGGGACTGTCAGACCCTGGTGAGAATTCCTGAATCCTCTCCAGGATCTCTCCCCTACTCTCTGGACTTTCCACTTCACTGAACCCTTAACTCTCAGATCCGAATACACAGCCTTGCAGAACGAGAACAGACTTTCCTTCAGAAAAGATCTCCCCAGCAAAGGCACAAGAAAGGGCTGCTGTAGCTGGGGCTCCTAATTGTCCCCCACTTTCTGTTCTCCTGTTTTCCTCTGAAATGTAACCTGGCCCTTCATCTGGTCACCTGGCTGGTCCACAAAGAAGACGGTTTAAGAGCATGGCTGTCCACTTAAGAAGGGAGCTGTGTGGTAAGATCCTGACCACTGGGACATAAATAAAAGAAATAGGTCCACTTAAGGAAAGCGTCCTTATAGGAAAAGGGAATAATGCCTTTCTCCTGCTCCTTTCTCCTTTCTTCTGATTGGAATGATGATATAATGGGTGGAGCTAACATAGCCACCGTGGACTACGAGAGCAGTTGAGCATGGAGTCCACATATGATGGAGCAGTAAGTCAGAAGAACATGTGTCTCAGATACCACAGAACCCTGCTTCAGTTCTGGACCACCTAGCTGGACTTTTATGGAAAAGACAAACTTTTTTAAAAACTTAGGATTTTTAGTTACTCACAGCCATGACTCACCATGACTATTAGAGGCTAGCAATGCCAATTTAGAAATACTCGAGAGAGCAGTAGCATCGTTATTAAGGACACAGAGCTCAGGGTCCAGTTGGACCATGCAGGGAGGTTCAAACTCTCACTAATCATCCTGAGTGGATGCAAAAGTCATAGCCTCCCGGCCCCCAGGCTGGTGAAGTGAGGCCGACTCATAAACGACTGTGATAGAATGTGATCAATTAATAAGAATCACCACCCCACGAAACTCTGCCAGGCAGTCTGTTCACATTCCCACCTACTCCTGAAAGCCATGAAAATAAAACACAGTCTCTTTTAAAACCAAGATCTTCTGGGCCACTCTGTGCCCAGGGAAGCAGGACTGCTGCAGGGGTCCCCTGGCCACCGGGGAGGGGCGTGGGCAGGGTCTACAGAGGTGAGAGAGACCTTGGACTCAGACATGACACGCAGCCCACCTGTTAGAGCTTATAGCCCCTTGTCCTGCTGTTTCCAAAGTGTTTGCACAGTGCCAGATTGCACAGACCACAAAGAAAACTGGCTCCCGTTTAGAAGCTTTAAAAAAAGAATATTGGGAGAGCAACGAATGTAAACCCCAGTCAACTTCAAGGCCATCCCAGAGAAGCGCTTCAGAAAGAAGTTTCCTCAGAAGGCCATGTGGGGGCTCCACGGGGCCTGCAAAGGGTGTTTGTGGGATGCAGAGGCTGGGGCAGGAGGGTTGAAGGGGAAGGGCAGGAAGAACGGGGTAGCTGTCCATTTCCATCAGGACAGTGCCACAGTCTGCACTCCACAAAGGCCCCCAAGTTTTCGGGGGACTGTGCGTTCCTCAAGATCCACAATCGGCTGGGCGCAGTGGCTCACGCCTGTAATCCCAGCACTTTGGGAGGCCAAGGTGGGTGGATCACGAGGTCAGGAGTTCGAGACCAGCCTGGCCAACAGAGTGAAATCCCGTCTCTTCTAAAAATACAAAAATTAGCCAAGCATGAGGGTGTGTGCCTATAGTTCCAGCTACTCGGGAAGTTGAGGCAGGAGAATTGCTTGAACCCGGGAGGCGGAGGTTGTGGTGAGCCGAGATCATGCCATTGCACTCCAGCCTGGGCAACAAAGCAAGACTCCCTCTCAATCAATCAATCAATCCACTACCAGGATGGCTGTGCTGTAAGGAAGGAGCCCAAGGGGGAGGCCAGGGGAGGGGTTGCCTTGACAAGGCCTTGAGTCTCCACATCACTGTCAGCCAGAGGAAGCCAATGTTCCCTAAACCAATGGGCCACATGGGAAGTTCTGCAGAGCCCCACAGCCAGCCCTGCCCTGGGAAAGCAGAGCCCTCAGGCCCACTCAACAGGCCATCTCGGGTGCCCCTTGCTGAGACACCTTCATTGCCTGGCATTGGGTTTACGGGAGACAGCAATCCTTGGCGGGGTCCTCCTGGGCTCCTTAGAGCCTGTGGGGAGAGTGAAGTTGGGGGAAATGAAACATGAGCAACACTCCATGAGCTCTGGAAACAGAGCCAGACTCTTTCTAGGGAGCAGACACTGGAAACTCCAGCCAGGTGGACCTGGACCAGGCATCCCGGCGCCTCCCACGGGCCCTGGAGCTCAGAGCACAGCTTCCTGGGAGAGCCCAAGTGCGGGAGAGGGTGTGAGTCACAGCAGCCGTGGGGACAGACGAGACCCTGAGGCTGCGGTGAGGCTGAGTGCCTTGGCCATTGTTACCCAGTGACCGAGAGAGGTTTGAAGTGGACTGGTGCTCAGTTCTGGGTGCAGCCTTAAGTGTCTCTCTCGATCTCTTTATGGCCAGGGGTGATGCCTCTCGGCAGGCAGGGCAAAGGCAAATGTCTCCTCCCGACAGCTCCACCAGCCCGGAGCGTGTGATGTGTAGGATGCTTCCTGGGCATCTGCCTCCACTCTCAGTAACGGGAGAGAGACAGAGTGAAAATGCAGGATGCGTCCCGCGTTCCTGGAGCTGCCGTGACCGCTTAATGCATACTGGGTGACTTCAGACGACAGAAATTCATTATCTCACAATCTTAGAGGCCAAGAGTCCAAAATCAGGGTGGTGGCAGGGCTTCCTCCCTCCAGGGCCTCTAGTAGAGGACCCTTCCTGCCTCTTCTACTCCATTCTCTGCCTCTGTCTGCACGTGGCCTTCCGCTCTTGGTGTGCCTCTGTGGGTTCCTGTGTCTGAATGCCCCCTCCTCCTTCTTACAAAGACATCAGCCATTGGTCATACTAATCCAGCACGACCTCATGTTAACCAAACCAATTAAACCCACAAAGACCTTATTTCTAAATAAGGTCACATTCTGAGGTTCAAGTTGGACAACAAATTGAGGCGACACTATTTGACCCAGAAGAAAGACCCTGCAGTGTTAACAATGATTCACTTGGAGAGTGGAGGAGAAGAGAAGAAGGTTTGGACGATTTTCATATGTACACACATTTACCCCTTGCTTTTGTGTAATTTCTATGAAGACCACATATTACCTCTCTATTCAGAGGCAAATAAATAATAGTATATTTTTGATTAAGAAAAAACTATTTAAGATCTCAAAGGTCCTTGTTGACTGTCATGGGTAGGAAAGTTACCAATGCTAAAAATGCTGAGATCAAATCTGATGAGTCCAGGAGAGAGAAGGCTGCTGGCTCATGGCCCAAGAAACCCAGTGCCTTGTAACCATGACCAGTGTTGTTACTAGCACTCAGCCCAACCAACAAAGTCAAGAGCTTGAGCAACAGGAAAGTGAAGTGAGCAGGTGCCTCAGATTCCACCCCCAGTGGCCTGCATTCAGCCTTGTAGTTCGAAATCCAAGTGACTGCATGCATGGCTGGATCAAGGGAGAGGGACCAAGGTCCAGAGGGTGAATCATGTTCTCTCCATCCTGGCACAGGTAAGGAAGGGCCTTCTGGGGAAGGAGATGCAGAAGCAGCCCAAATGGAAGACGGATGCAGGCCCACACAATGAAAGGTCCTGCCAATGTTGACAAGCACATGAAGGCCAATGAAATGTCCCTCTCCGTTCTCAATGGGGAGCCCAGGGAGAAACACCCACAGCTGGAAGCAGGCACCACAGGGGGCAAAGCTGCTGGGGTGTGAGTGCACTGCCCCATGGCCTTTGGGGTCCTGGACAAGCCCTCTGGCCACCACAGAGCAGGGACTAGTCTCCCTACTACACCTGTGGTGCGTACACGGAGTGGACAGCAGCAGCTGTGCTCTTTTTGTTTTTGCAGAAATCCAGATCACGGTTCACTCACAACTATCAGAAACCCACCCCCAGATGTTCATGACTGTCCATCAATCTAGGAGGTCTGGGCCTGGCCCGTAGTCCTGGAAATCTGGATGCTCTCAGTGACCTGTTAATAAGAAAGGACAGCTATTTGGCCAGATGCCAGCATATGGCCCAGTGGCTCTGGCTGTTTGCACAGCAGGCTCGGCTGCCCCTCACTGACTTCATGATGAGGGATAATTAAAACGGCTTCCCTGATCATTCTCCTCCCTCACCCAATTTGGTTGCGTGATGAACAAGCTCAGAAGAAATTAGCAAGGTAAGCCCTATAGGACAGACATTCTAGCAGGTGAGGAGTAAGCCAGGTTTCTGGAAGATTCCCATATCTAGAATGTTGGGTTCTGGGCAAATTGCCCATCAGTCTGGCCCATCTCAGTCACAGGTGTCAGATCCCTCCTCTCTGCTCCCCCAACCCTTTGCTCAGATCTGATCCTCTCAGCTCTTCCAACAACCTCCAAGCAGGTCCCCATTTAGCCAGCTTCCCCTTCCTGATTCTTGAACCCCAAAGTTATAGCTCTGACCAGGGCATCTGCTTTAAAAATCTTCAACAGCTCCCATGGCTAGAACAAAAGTGAAGGAATGGGAATTCCTGCATTCAAATCCTAGTCTCCAACTTCACAAGAGGTGATGATAAACTGGCAGACCCTGAGGGCAGAGAAGCTCCCTTCCATGGCACAGGGCCTGGCATGTGGTTAGCTCACAAAAAATGTGAGATGAACAGAAGAGAGGAAGGAAAGAAAAAAGAAAGATGGGAAGAAAGGAAGCAGGTAAATCGATGGCAGGATGGGTAACTGCATGGATGGTTGGATGAACGGATGAATGGGTGGGTGTGTGGGTGGGTGGATAAATGAATGGATAAATAGATAAGTGAATGAGCGGAAAGATTGGTGAATGGACAGATGGATGAATGAATGGATACAGAGATGGGTGAGTGCATGGATAGACAGATGGAAGGATAGATGGCTGAATGAAGAAATGGATAAATGAATAGATGAGTGGATGGATGGATGGATGGATGGATGGATGGATGGATGGAAAGATGGGAGAATAAATTAATAGGTGGATGGATGGATAAATGAATAGGTGAGTGAATGGGTGGGTGGGTAAATGGATAGATGAGTGGGTGGGTGAATGGGTGGTTCAATGGGTGGATGGATGGATGGATGGATGATGAATGGATAGGTGATGGGATGGATGGATGAATGAATGGGTACATAGATGGATGAGTGAATGAATAAATGGATGGATGGATGGGTAAGTGAATAAGTGTGCAAGTGAACGCACAGATGAATGGATGGGTGATTGGAAGGGCAGATGGATGGATGGATGGATGATGAATGGATAGGTGATGGGACGGATGGATGAATGAATAGGTAGATAGATGGATGAGTGAATGGATGAATAAATGGATAGAGGATGGATGGGTGAGTAAGTGTGCAAGTGAACGCATAGATGAATGGATGGGTGATTGGATGGGCAGATGGGTGGTTAGGTGGGCGGATAGATGGATGGATGGACAGATAGATGGATAAATGATTGGATGAATGAATAGATGAATAAATGGATGAATGGGTAGACGGATGGATGGAGAGATAAATTAATGAACGGATATTTAGATGGATGAATGGGTGAAGAAATAGGTGGGTGGATGGGAGGTTGGGTGGTAGGTGGATGGGAGGTTGGATAGATATATTAGTTGTATATATAAAGGCAACCTTCCCCTCTTGGACTGTTTTGCCCATCTATTACATTTCTTTGCCTCTAGGTGGTGTGAGTTTAAACCATACTTGATGCATTATTTCATTAAAAACACCAACAGCCCTATAAGGTAGGCATCTAATTCCTGCTTCACTGAATCAGAGAATTTCAAGGATCTTAAACAGAGTCCCACACAATAAGCAGGTGGCAGAGCTGGAATTCAAACACAGCAATATCTGCTTATCTGTGCCCAGGACTCTGCCCAGTGTGGTTCTCCCTGCTCTTCCCAGCCCCAAGCATCATTTGAAACTCTGGATACATACCAAATGGACACCCCTGGCCCGCCCTTAACTTCTGTCTACCTCATCTCTATCCTTAGTCTGACAGGGTTGGTGATACCTGTTTTGGACTTACAGTTCTCCCTGCTAACTTATGCTCTCTGCAACTGCCTGCCACTGCATGCAAATGTTCCTGCAACAGGAATAAAGCAAACATTTCCCTGACGATGGCCCCAGCAGCCAGGAGGCAGTCTCAATACCTGGTTTCCATGCTTTGCATATACTTCAGTAGACTCCAAGGGCTGGAGCCTGAGAGCCCAGTCGGGCCATAGGATGACTGACACTGGACAAGTAAGCAGGCCTCAGCTCCCAACCTACAAACTGGGAATAATGCAAGTAGCACCCACACAGGGTTATTTTAGGAATCAGATTGGATAATGCACAGGACTTAGCACCCTGTAAATATTCAATGGATGGTGACCCTCTTTTCAAATGCCTGCTCCTAAGCAAAGCGTTCTCAACTCAGCCACAAGCAACCTGGAGGCTGAGCCCCTCCTAGGCTGACTCTGGCCTTCCCTAGCACAGGGCTCAGTCATGTGCCCAATAAATGACTGCTGGGTCTTGGATATCCTATTTCCTTTTCTTCAAGTGGCCTCATTTCCTGATAAAGACCCTGGTGTCTTTCTCAGGACTTGAGAGGGCCAAGCCCTTGGTCAGTGCCCAAGAGAGCACAAGCAGTTGACATATGGGTTCTGCTGCCCACCCCATCATCCTCAGCACTTTAGTCGACAGGATGGCCCACCTCTTGCTATTAGGGGCATCACGGAGCACAAGGGGAGATCTAAGCCCACAAGACTTGAAACTCCCCAGTAGGAACTGACAGCAGCCTTAGCACATGACATCACGAAGACACCATGACCCCAAAGGCCAAAAATGGGGGTAACAGCAGATCACAGCGATGGGGCAGTTGCATGAGTCACACACCACGTTCCATGGCTCACACACATCCTCTCAGGAGGCTGAGACCCAGGATGGGGGCCACATCTGACCTAGTGTGTGGGTGCTTCACTGCAGCCTCCCCCTACCCCACCTTGGAATCCTTGTACTGTAGCCTGATGGATTCTCCCGGCCTGTGGCAAGTTGCAAGACACCAGTTGGAGAGGGAATTATTCAAATCATAGCACACCCATGACCTGTGCTTCTCAGCTTTCATCCCAGCCCAAATGTGCCAGGAGCTAAATTTAGGGTGAGGGTTGTATCCAGCCCGTGCTCTGTCCAGAAAGAGCCGAGTGCTGCTGTGAAACCACCCAAAGCATCTGCTTCCCGTCCCCTGTCCGTGATCCATTTTAAACGGAGTCATCAAAATTCACTGCCATGTTCATATAAAATAACAGCAGCAACTGCCACTAAATTCATATTGCACTGTGCGGCCAGGCTGCTCTTCTCTTAGTCATGGCCTTTCCAGGCAGGCAGGGGGCACGTGATACCCATGTCTGAAGCTGCAGGCATGGCAGTGTGCCATGCAAAAGCCCACGGCCTCCTGGAGTCTCTGCCATCCACTCAGTGGGCCAGACTGGAAACCCAGGCATGACCTGCACACCCAACACCTAGCAGCAAGGCAGATTTCAACCTGACCATGGCTCACCAGTCTCATGCCCATGGCTCAGTCTCCCATGGACATGGCAGCAGCCTCCCAATGTGAGCCCGGCTTCCTTCCTTGCTAAAGACAGCTATCCACATAACAGCCAAAGGATTCTTCTTAACAATATAAATCATGGAAACTTCTTTGCTAAAACTCCTTAAAGGTTATCCACATTTAGAACAGAACCCAGACCCCTGATTTCGAATATGAGGCTCAAGGGACCTGGCTCCTATCTTCAGCCTAACTTTACTATCTCTTCTCCTGGACTATGCACCTCCCACTCATACCTCCATCTGGCTACCCCCGGCATCTGGGAGATCCCAAGGAAGTTCTTTCTCATGGCAGGGTCTTGGCCAAAGCTGTTTTCAGGAATGTGCTGTCCACACATCTGTACACACTCGTCCCTCCCACAGGCATTCCTGAGTACTTGGTTTTTACTACTGGGCAGCACACCTTGCCCTCAGTCTCACGCTGTCCTTTCTGTACTGGAGCACTGGTTTTGAGCCTAGAGTCATAAAATGTTTAATACAGCACTGCTCTGGATGGGTGGGTGGAGGAATGGAGAGGTGAGTGGATACACAGAATGGTGGGTGGGTGAGTAGATAAACGGATATGTGGGTGGATGAATTAGATGGACAGAATGAATGTATAGATAATAGAGAGACGAACAGATGTCTGGATGGATGGGTGGATGAGGGTAAGTAGGCAAGTGGATGAACAGATGAATAGATAAGTAGATGGATGAATGAATAAATTGATATATAGATGGATAGATGGATGCGTAGGTGGGTGAAGGGATAGATGGACAGACTGATGAATGGATGAACAGACGGATGAATGGAGAAGTGGTAGGCAGGCAGTAGGTGGATGGAAAGATGGGTAGATGGGTGGGTGGACAGATGGACCGACAGATGGACCGACAGATGGGTAAGTGTGTGGGTGGATGGACGAATGGATGGACAAATGGATGAAGTGGGTAGGCAGGCGAATGGATAGATGGAAAGATGGGTAGAAGGATGGGTGAGTGGGTGGATGAATGGATGACAGGTAGATAGGTGGACGGATGGATAGTCAGAAAAGTAGATGAATGGCATCATGCGTAGATGACAGACGTCATCACCTCCACAACAGAGTCAGGGAAACCTCTTCAGAGAAGTTGAGAAACTTAAGACACAGAACCAGCAAGTGACAAAACAGGGTCAAGTCCCTGCCCTTGAACATGGTTTGACCCCCATGAAGTGAGAAAACAAGTCAGGAAGCTTGTTACCCACAGATTGGTTCTACCCTCGAGGCTGGTGTGCACTATAGCTGAAAAGATGCACTAAGCCCTCTTTCACTATCAGAGCTAAACACAAGGATAGATGAGCGAACTCTGGAGCACCACACCTCCAGGGACAGTCAGAAACCATGTCCCAGGGTCCAGCTCACAGCTGGGACTGATCAATGGGATGCCAATGCCTCTTCCAAATTCAGCCTTGGCAACAATCCCACAGCGCCCAGGCTCAGCAGTCATCCTCCTGTGTTCCGCAAAGAACACTGCCTATCTCCCTCCCCGCAGAGCAAACATCCCCACCTCCAACCTCCCCCAGCATCCGACCCTGCCCCTTGCTCCCTTCACGTGGTAGGAGCCCCTTTCTCTCAGAAGCCTCTTGGCTCCAGACCAAGGCGAACACAGCCCACCTGATCCCTTCACCTTCATACCCTATCACACCTGGTCAAACATTCTCTACCTGCCCCAAAGCCCCCATGGCTATGAGTTACTTGGGTATGGGGGATTTTCTCAGCTCTGTACTTGGCACCCCCAGACTCTCATCAGCCTGAATGTCCCCTCACAGGCCCCTTCTCCCCTCAGGCCATGTTATTCTCATGCACACCTGCCCTTCAGACCTCTCCCACCACCCATGGTGACAGGTCTCTTTACGTAACCCCACGCAAGAACATTTTGAAGGTAGAAATGGTCTGTGGAATACAGGAAGGAAGAAGGGAATAAGAATTAGACCAACAGAGTGTGTATTTCATCTGTCCATCTTCAATCCTGATGTGTGGAGTGGGAGAATGCAAGGTGCCCAGGGACGGGGACTCAGTCTTGCTTTTCTACCAGTTGGGTGAATGAACCAGGACAAATAGTTAACCATTTCTCCCCTACTCTCTCGCTTGAAGAAAATGGATGATTACTCATCCTTTGACCTCTCAGTGTCATAAAAAATATAAAATGAAATGCGAGCATGCATTTATAGTTTTAGAAAGATACGCAAGGGGCCTGGTGCGATGGCTCAAGCCTGTAGTCCCTGCACTTTGGCAGACTGAGGTGGGAGGATCACTTGGGCCCAGGATCAGGTGTTCGAGACCAACCTGGGCAACATGGCAAAATCCCATCTCTATTTAAACAAACAAGCAAAAAAGAAATAAAAGAAAATGTGTATGTGAATCGCACCATAAAGCTCCTTCATTCCAAACTCTTTCCGCAGGAGCCACGTGCATCTCAGGGGACACTTTCTTCCCAGGACCCAGGGAAAGGACGTCCCTCCACCTGCTGGGCACATGGAGGGCAGTGCTGGCCTCTCTGGACCCCCTTGTGGGAGGGAAGCATGCCGGCCTGCCCCCTCTGCAGGTACCGTCAGTCCAAGCTGGCAGCTACCACCAGGCATTTTAATCAGGCCCAGGTTAGTAAATCCTGCCGCTTCCCTGTGGGTTTTAACCCTGCAGTTGTAAGGTCATGTTTAACAGCAAGACCTGCTATTATGCCTCTGTTTCCATGTGAAAATAAATGAGTCCCAAACCTACTAATGGTTTTGCTCCTCCAGTCTGTCCTCTTAAAAATGGGTCGTGAAGGACTAATGCTTTTAAAACACTATAAAACAAGGTCTGTAATGGCTCTGACGCCTCAAAAGGTGTATTAAGATGAAAATTTATGTTTTCCTACACCATACAGCATTGAAATACAAGCTCTAAAATAAGAGGCAGAATTATTGTGTGTTCTGACAAAAAATCCCTAGCCCTACCTGCAACTGAACTTGCATCAAAACATGATTTCCATCAAAATTTCCATCAAAAGTCTTATTTGGAGGAAAGCAGGCTTTTTAGGCTATTTTTTTTAAACCATGCAAACGTCCGTGCCAGAGTTAATTGCACTGAGTTGGCCTTCTCTACAAGCCAGTTAACTCTGTAGCTCAGGGCCTCGGGTTTGTTTCTTTGACTTCTCCAGGCAGGCGCAAATACAGCAACCTACAGTTGCCTCTGCAGGCTGCAGGGTTTGTGAGTTGAGACGATCCCAGCAGATGCCGACCCCCAGGCCAAAAGAGAAAGGCAGGGAATAGACCAGACCTCAGGGAGTTTAGAGCTAGACAATAAATAAGCACAGGAATAAATGAATGATCCAACTGGGAGGAGAACCAAAAGACCAAAGCAGAGCTGTGACCAGTTAGAAGAGGAGCAGAGCCCAATTTGGATAGGGTGGTCTAGGAGCAGAGGGACACAGGTGCAGCCAAAATGCAGAGAGCAGAGGGCAGGGGCAAAAAAAAAGTGAAGACCTGGGAAGGATCCTATCACACTGGGCCTCCCAGGCCAGGGGGAATCTGGTGTTGATACTAAACCTGCTGTGATGAAGTGTCTCGAGGGGGAGGGTGTGTGCCACAATCTGATTTATGGTCTTTGTTGGAAAATCCCTCTTCCAGCTCCTGGGTGGAGACTGGGTTGTAGGAGTAGAACATGGAGCCTGGCTGGGAAGCTACTACACTGGTCTGTGTAGTCTCTGGAATGGACTTGAGTAGAGACAGTGGGAATGGAAAGAAGTGCAATATGTCAGTTGGAATTTGGAGCCCGGACTGGACTGGCTGATGGACAGGACTGGACTGGCTGATGGACTGGACATGGGGTAACAAACTGTGGATGATGCTTAGCCACCCGGCTTGGGTGGATCATGAACAAAGAGGGAAATCTATGTGCTTGGGGTGGGGGTGAGGAGCTTCGTTGTGGACACATTGCATTAGACGACCCTTTGAGATTCCCCCACGGGAGTAGTCAACTGGGCAGCGGGACATAGTCTAGAGTCTAGTAAACTGAAGATAAGAATTTAGGAGGAGGAGACATGGGTGTGGGGCTGACTCTGCTGAAGTGCCTCTCGGGGCTCTCGGTCTCAGCAGGAGCCAAGCCACCTTACCTCAGGGACTCAGGGACACGGGCTAAAAGGTGTGAGCTGGTGGGCAGGGCAGAGGCCACTCCACAGGACTTATGGACCAGGGGTAGCATCCACCTTAGACGTCAGGGATCGAGGGGTTTTTACACCTGGGTCGGTCTAGAGAAACCATGAACACCATCACATTCCAGGGACAAATCTCAAAAATAATTTGTAGGCCACACAGCAGGTGAGAGAGGTCCCTGGTCAGGAGGGGTTGGCCTAGGTTGAGTGGCCCACTGGGATGGGCTCCATGAGGTGACACCTCTGCCCATGAAGTGGCCGTCTCTGTTTCGGCTTCATCTAAGCACCAGATCCTGAGCTGATGGCACACCTGCCCCGTGCCCAGGTCCCAGCTCCCCGAACACAGCCTGACCTCATCCCGGCTCATCCAGTGCTGGCCCTGTCTGGACGAGCCTCAAGTGTCCTCTGCTTGGTGCCCTGGGATGCCTGTGAACTCCTGGCCACGGCTGTGCGGTGGAAGACACGGATTCCTTGGGGGGTTTTCCTTATCTCTAGGACTCACCCACCTGCTCCCATGGCAAATCCTCATTTTAACTCTGGATCCCAACGAAGGTACAATTTAGAGTCTAAAATAACTCAGCTGGTGCAAACAGAGCTTTGCTGGGCCTGGTGCCTCCTTTCAGACAACATCTGGTCCCCTCTCTCTGGCATCCTAGGCTGAGGGCACGGGGAAGAGGCACCAGCACCCCGTTTCGGCCTCTTTATTTGGAGATGGGATCTTTACAGCTACAGGGAGTCTTTAAAGTGGAGTCACTCAGGCAGGCCCTCATCCAAACAGGAGAGGTGTGTTGTAAGAAGAGGAAACCTGGACAGACAGGAAGAAACCGAGTGGGGATGACGACGGCCACCTGCAAGCCAGGAGGAGAGGCCTCAGGAGAAACCAGCCCTGGGACACACTGATCACAGGCGTCCGCCTCCACAACTGTGAGAGAACGCTTCTGATAAAACCACCCGGTTTTTGATACTTTGTTACGGCAGCCCCAGCAAACTAGAACTGGCGCCATGGCCTCCCCTGTCCTGGCCCCTCGGTCTCTACGACCTGGGCACTTTGCAAGCGCAAGGAAGGGACCATCCAGTTTGGGGCGCCCACACACCCTTTCTTCCTCGAGCTCTGGTCACCGAGGAGGCAAAGGGGAGAGAGGCTTCCGAGGGGCCCATCATTTGGAAAGGGAAAACCAGCATCCGTTGCCGTGGCAACTCCACTGGGATGCTCTGCTATTTGCACATTTTGAAATTGGAGGTGGGTAGTGAGAAGGGAAAAAGGAAAGAAAAATTGAGGGAGATGGGAGTATCCAGAGCAAAAGAATGGAGAGAAAAGCAAAGGGAGTTTAGGAAAAATCCAGCTTCGGACGGGTGACCCTGAGAGTGCTTACTGAGCTGAAATGAGTCCCAGGGGCTCTAGGACTTCCCCATTAAGTCATGGTGGTTCCAGCCAATGTCAGCCCAGGTCCCTCACTGTCAGAGAGGAAACGGAGGCTCAAAGACGAGAAGTGCCCTGTGCAAGGTCACCTTGTGACTTGGAGGATTCTCCAGGTAAAAGCAGCCGTATTGGGGGAAGGCCTCTGTTCTCGTAATGAACCAAATGTTTGTGTCAAACCCTCAAACTCATATGTTGAAATCCTAACCCCCAATGTGATGGTTTTATGAGGTGGGGTCTTTGAGAGGTAATCAAGTTATAAGGGTAGAACCTTCATAAACAGGATTAGTCTCTTTATTAAAGCGACCCCCAGGACCTGGGTGTGATGGTGTGAACCTGTAATCCCAGCGCTTTGGGAGGCGGAGGTGGGAGGATCCCTTGAGGCCACAAGTTTGAGACCAGCCTGGGCAACATGGCAAGACCCCGTCTATACAGAAAATACAAAACTTAGCTCGGTATGGTGCTGCACACCTGTAGTCCCAGCTACTCGGGAGGCTGAGGTGGGAGGACTGCTTGAGCCCAGGAGTTTGACTGGAAAACAGAGTGAGAGTGTCTTAAAAAAAAAAAGGGGGGGCCCTCGAGAGTTCTCTGGTACACTGGTTTCAGACTTCTAGCCTCCAGAATGGTGAGAAATAAATATGTATCGTTTATGAGTCATCTAGCTCATGGTACTTTGTTGCAGTGGCCTGAGTGGGCTAAGACACTCCTCCTTGGAGATCCCATGGAGTGGGGTTCAAGGGGTCCTTGCAATGCCCGTGAGAGGATTACAGTCAGACATGCACCCAACCGCAGGCTCTAAGGAAAAGACTCAACTTTTAGGGTCTGGCTGGCAGACTTCTCTCACTGGACAAACCATTATAGAGAAAAGAAGCAAAGATGCTGCAGAACTAGGCGACGTCTAAATTTAGCCTCACAAAGAATCTAGAGCACGGGAGCGTGGAAATACTACTCTGAAGGGACAAGGAGAAGAATACAATGGGCCCAGGAGGCTGAATTCACCGTGAGTAAGGGCACGCGGTGGGGGCGGGCATCTGAGAAAGTACAGAAGTCAAGTGACGGAATGGCCAGGCTGAGATGCAGCTGCGCGTGCCTCATTCCCCAACAGCCCATTAGATGGAGGTGTGCCTCAGGGCGGGGTGGGGTGGCCGGGCAGGCTCAGCAGCAGAGGGCGGGGCCACAAGCATCCATCTCCAAAATCACCCATGAGCCTGCTAGCAAGGAGCCAGAAGATGCTGCCTGGTGCCACCTTCTGATGTAGCCAGACAAGAAGCGTGTTCTTCTTCCAGCATCGAATCAGATCCTTTCTCTCAAAATGAGCCTCAGATAGATGGATTCATTCATTCACTCATTCATTCATTCATTCATTCATTCACTCACTCACTAATTCCTTCATTCACCCTGCAGAAACCAAGCACCTGCTATGTGCCAGGTACTGCTCTACCTAAGCATCCAGCATCGAGGAAGATGCCCACAGTGCTGCCCTTCCTCAACTTCAAATACCTGGCTTTCTTGGGTCGTGGCCCCTCCCTGGCAATCCCAGCCTCGGGCACTGCTCCCCTGGGCCCTCTTCTCCTCAGTGCTTTCTGCAGTTTCTTAGTGGCAGGGGGCTGCCTGGCTGTTCTCCAGGGTCCATGGCCTGTCCAGTATCTTGGTCATTAATTCCCTGCACAGATACCTCTGTCGGAAAGGCCCAGGGTAGTCTCCACTTTCTGGATTAGACTCTAACCCCCAGGCCACCAGGGAGCGGTCTGCTGCAGTCTACACCCTCCTGTGAGACTCAGGCTCCGCTCCAGACAGTGCTCCTGAGTGGCTCCCCTGTCATCAGAAGGCAGAGGCACAGAGTGCAGCTCAGAGGAACAGCAGCCCATCACGACCCATGGTACCAAATGGGGGGAACCATTTGGGAGGGATCTAGTCACAGAGAAGGGAAGTCAGGAACTGAGACTCATTTTTTAGAGCAATGGTCAAAAGAGCCACACCTGGCTAATTAGGATTCTGAGAACGAGATGCTGCTGAAACAAGAAGGGAACAGATAAGACCAAGAAACATCCCAGACCTAACATTTGGCTACAAAGAAGGAGTCCAAGTGTTCTTTTATGTTGATGTTCCAGAAAGTCAAAATTGCAATTTGCTGCAGACGTCAGTAATTCTAGCACCAAGGGTTCACGGCACTTGCACCTGGGATCCGAGGAGAGCAATTTACAAGGAGTAAGGATAGAATCTAAAGTCCTGTCTCAGTAGGAATGACTTTTCTTATCAGTTCATAAAGGGCCTGGAGACACACAAGTCAACAAATAGGAGATTTTTGTGATTTCTAAAGGTCTGCTTTTGCTGGAGATTTTCTGTGTCTACCTGGCAAATTTTCAACTCCCCATTTCCCCAAGGAGACATTTCTTAAGGGGTAACCTAGAAACAGCCACTCTCTGACTGCACATGGACACAGCAGGAGCTCCATGACAGCCCTCGCTGGTCTTGAGAACACCTCTAGGTAACGGAGGAGGACAGATCAACAACCGCAGCAGCCTCTTCCTTCACTCCCTCACTGTGGCTCTCACCCCAGCAGACAAGGCCTGGAGCTGACATTCCATGAAGCCAGGCGCCAAACGAATGATGCGTCGTGGACACCACCCTGGACAGCACAGAAGGGAAACAGGACCTCGTAGCCCAGAGGGATTTGAATCCAATTAGGTGTATTAAAAAAATAGAGAGAGAGAGAGAGGTCCCTTGGGGTAGGGGATCCCCATTCCGACTCTCTCAAGTTCTAGAATACGAAGGTGCCATCCTGAGGTCAGCTGTCTCCTATCCGGGTAGGGGTGGGTGGAGGGTGCTGGTGGAAGGACTCTCTTGTCCGAGTCCTCAGTAAATCCTGAACATGGGGGAGGACCAATGAGGAGAGCACACACATCTTGGCTTTACATGGGCGGTAGGGCCAAGAGCAGGTCCAGAGGCCCCAGGACTCCACCAATGGAGGACGAGAGGCAAGAACTGTTGTTGACAGCAAATAGCTGTGTGCACTGCCGGGAAGTACGGTATGGGCATGAGGGCTGAGGGCTGGAGCAGGACAGGCCAGAGCTGCCCGAGCCAGGGCTGCCTTCCCGAACACGCTGCCCCAGCCAGCAAAGCCTGTCCAGGCCACTGGCTCGTGAATGTGGGGTCAGCTCAGCCACGTTCCCTCTTGAGAATGGATGCTATAGATTTGTATTCATTACCCACTGAATTCAGAGCCAGCCAGACATCCACGTCTCACCCCAATAAAAGCTTTAACATTTACCCAGCGGCACAGAGTCATTATTCTGTGACAATATTCCACTGCTGACCTTTATTGCCTACGACTCTCTGTGAAATTTCCAAGGAAGCATTTCAGCGTTCAGCACACAGGTCCCAGGTCCACCGCCTCCACTGCTCCTGCACCGGCCGGCCCCCGCTTCCCGTCCATCCATCTCCGGGCTGTTTGCCTCTGTCTGGATTTCATGTACTGACAGTGTGTTTGCTACCACTTAATTCCATCACTGACTGTGCCTCCCTCTAAACTGATCAGTGTCAATTCTGGGCAAACAGTCGGGTGGAATTACCAGCGGGTCCACCCGTGCTGATTATGCAAATAGTGTACGCCGTCACCAAGGGTCCGGCGCTGGCAGTAAGTGTCTAAACTCCTTAGCATTTGACAGCATAACTGAAGACACAAATAGGAAGCCTAATGAAGAGTTTCTTTTCTTGAGGAAGCCTCCCTCGTTCTCACTTTCAACAGCTTGGCGCACAGGGTGCAGGTGAGTAAGGTGGGTCGCGTAGACACAGAGGCTGATGGGGTCGGCATGCGGACACCTGTCCATGGACATGGGGCGGTGTGATCTGCTCTTGGACAACTCCAGGTTCGTAACCTGTGCCTGCTATGATAAGCCCGGCCAAGCTGGATAAACTCCCAGGCCTCGGTTTCTCCATGTGTAAAATGGAAATAACACTATAATAAACAATGACAACAGTCAAGGGTCCCTCTACCACCACTGCTACTACCTGGGCATGAGGCTATTGACTATTATTTATCCCTGTGATACAGAGGAGGCAACTGTAGCACAGAGAGGTTAAGTAACTTGTCTGAAGTCACACAGCCTGTGAAGGGCAGAGTCAAGACACAAGCCAAGAAGGTGGGTTCCAGAGTCCAGGCTCACAGCCTGTGGACTGAGCTGGGGCATGTCCACATCTGACACAGTCAGTCCCACACCCCACAGGGGCAGCCCAGGGTCCCACCTACACAGGGAGCACAGTCCAGGAGCTGCCGTGGCCAGTTCTAAGTCCCGTCCAGGAAAGGGCTCTGGCACAGAAAACGCTGTTTGGACACATCATGCTGCCTCCTCATCCTTACCCATTCTCTTCCACAAACCTGCCCAATTCTCACCCAGGGTGCAAAGTCCAGAGGATGTTGGGGGAGGGCGTTCTGCAGTCAGAGGCCATGTCCAGGTGGGCGCTGAGTGCTAGAGGCTGAACTGTGTCACCCGCAAAATTTATGTGACGCAGGCTTAACCCCCAGGATGTCGGCACGTGTGCGACTGTATTGGGAGAGAGGGGCTTCAAAGAGGCAACTAAATTAAAATGAGGTCAGATGGGGCGGGTCCTAAATCCAATCCAACTGGTGTCCTTACAAGAAGAGATCAGGACACAGACATACAGAGGGATGACCACACGAGGATACAGGGAGAAGGCAAAGTCTACAAGCCAAGGAGAGAGGTCTCAGAAGGAACCAGTCCAGAGATCCCTTGATCTCGGCCTTCCGGCCTCCCAAACGGTGAGATGATAAATGATTTGCGTAAACCTCCCCGTCTGTAGTGCTTTATGAGGGCAGCTGGAGCAAACTCATACACCACAGATCCCAACAATCTGTCCTAGAGGCCTCCAGTCCACCTGGTTTCAGAGGGAGGAGAATGCATTGGTCCACAGGCCACAGAACGCTTGGGATGCACCGATCAGCATGCTATTAAACTCACCAGGATCAATAGAATTCCACACATCCCATACACTTCCCACACCACAGTGATTAATGCTTCCAATCTCATCCTGTGCCATAGGAGGTTTTCATATTTCATGGCAAGGTTGTGCAGACCATTTGGTTCACGGCAGGCTGTCTGTCCCACCTTGCTGCCCACGGGCTCCCCACCAAGCCAGGCTCAGGCGTGGAGCTCCTGACGGTGCCCAGCACTCTGCTTTGTGTCCTGGGCTAGAAACCTGGTTACCAGCAGAGCCTTCCTTGGGTTGGGCACCCTGGGCTCGGTGACCATCATGTCATCCTGGCATGTCTCCATCATCTCCTTGATTGTCCTCCCCCAGACAAGCGGCTTGACAGGGAGTCTCGTGGTGGTGGTGTTGGAAGCTGGGATGAGAACTGTCACTGTGGTCACTTACCACCACGCTGGGTGCTCAGTTGCTGTTGGGTCAGTGCAGGGATTTCACCACTAATTATGTGAAGCTCTCCAGGCTCTGCCTTCTCACACACCCAGAAACCCTCACAAAAGTCCACAAGAGTATCCCCCCAAATCCATGTCCACACAGAACCTATGAATATGGCCTTAACTGGAAATAGGGTCATTATCTCCTTGCAGATGTGATCAGTGAGGTTGCGACGAGGTCATACTGGATTAGGGAGGGTCCTAAATCCAATGACTGGTGTCCTTATAAGGGGAGTGTGGCCCAGGGCACTGTGGAAGAGGTTTGAGGATGAGCACAGCAGCAGAATCTGAGTGCTGGAGACTCACCCAAGCAGAGTGTGCTCCACTCCGTTCCAGGGGACTGAGATAAATGAACCCGGAGTGAGACCCAGCGCCGTCTCCTCCTGCAGTCCAGCTGAGCCAAAATGAGAGGCCAACCAGTGGGGAGGGAGGGGCAGATTCAGACATAGAAAAAATGGAAGGGACTGGTCCTGGACAGATGGGGGAAGGGGCAGGTGAGGGCCAAGAAAAGATCTAGGAAGGTTTTTGGGTTTTCAGTTCCTGGGCCATAACTGAGATGGGGTGCCCAGGAGGAAGGGCCAGTTGGCCAGGAAAGATGGGGTGTGTTCACTGGAGCTGTGGTAACCACAGCCCGGGTGACTGAAACCACAGGGATATATTGTCTCATGGTTCTGGAGGTTGGAAGTCTGAGGTCAAGGTGTTGGTAGGGGGTGGGTTTCCACTGGGGACTGTAGGGAAACCCTGTTCCAGGCCTGTCTTGAGCTCCCGGTGGCCTGTCGGCAATCTTTGGCATTCCTTGACAGAAGCATCACCCAGAGCTCTGCCTTCATCTTCACATGATGTTTGCTCCGAGTGCATGGCTGTGGCCACATTTCTTTCTTTTCCTTACTTTCCTTCCTTTTCTTTTCTTTCTTTTCTTTCTTTTTCATTCATTCATTCGTTCATTCATTCATTCATTCATTCATTCATTCATTCGTTTGTTCGTTTGAGATAGAGTCTTGCTGTGTCGCCCAGGCTAGAGTGCAGTAGCATGATCTCAGCTCACTCCAGCCTCCGCCCAGGCAGATTCAAGTGATTCTCCTGCCTCAGCCTCCCAGGTGGCTGGGACTACAGGCGCCCGCCAGCATGCCCGGCTAATCTTTGTATTTTTAGTAGAAACGGGGTTTCACCATGTTGGCCAGGCTGGTCTCAAACTCCTGACTTCAGGTGATCCATCCGCCTCAGCCTCCCAAGGTGCTGGGATTACAAGCATGAGCCACTGCGCCCGGTCCCATTTCCTCTTTTTATAAGAATATCAGTCCTACTGGATTAGGGCCCAAACTAATGACCTCATTTTCAGCTGATGACTTCTGTAAGACCCTATCTCTAAACAAGGCCACACTCTGAGATCCTCAGGGTGATACTTCAACACATGCATTTGCAGGGACACACTTCAAAGGGCAGTCAGGGGTGTGGGCTCGCCTGGTGGCAGGCCCTGCAGAAGGTGAGTCCAAGGGTCCAAGCTGAGGTCCAGGGAGGGCTCTGCAAGCCACCAGCCCTGAGGGTCACTGGCACCAGAAGAGCAGGGCAAGATGTAGGGGGCCCAGATAGCAGAGCGAAGGCAACCACAGGACCTGGGGCCATATCACCTTCTGAGATGAGCCACATAGCCCGGCACTGAGCCTCCTCCACGTGCTGAGGCCACATCTGTGTGCCATGGAGCCTGTGAGCCCCTGCAGGGAGAGGCTGTGCCTGGGACCCTGCAGATTCCCCAACACATTTGCTGAATAAGCAGGGCAGGGAGAGAAAGGAAATTGAGGTTGAGACAAATATTATAAATATGACCATATCCCTGATGGAGAAGAAAGTCAACAAAGAGTTCACATTGAAAGGCAAAGCGGGCCGGACACACCTGGTGCTCATGGAGCCCTGCAGGGAGGGTTTCACAGCAAACTGTGGCCATGTGGGGGCTGGGAGGTGACAGCCAGGAAAGAGGCACAGTCCCTGTCTGAATGTGACTGAGAGACGCTTTGAAGCCATCTGAGATTCCCAAATACGATTTCTATTAATATTTAAAGCAAGATGCATCCCATCCTCCGTGACAACACCGTCTTGAAAGGAGCCTTTGAACTTCTTGAAAGGTAGACCCAGCATTATTCTTGGATTAAGAACTCTGTTGTGGATTCAGCAAATACAGCCCCACAACGACATCCCTGAGCACCGGGGCAGAGGTGCCTTGGTGTGTGCACGCTGCCTGCTTCTGTGGCAGTAGGACGATGCGTGTGCGGCCTGTTACATCATACCACCAGTGGGTCTGGGCAGCACCCCATTGCCAATCGCGGGAGGAGTCCTTCAGGGGATGGATGAATAATCACACTAAGTAGGATAAATAAAAACTATAAATAGCCTCACATCAGTTCAGGTCAAGTCCCACTGCCAATGAGTTATGGAGAAAGCATTCGCTTTTCAGATCTTTTTGTGGATCCACGTTGAAGGGAGGGAACTCTGTCACCACTCCTGAGTGCTCATGTTGGAGGGCACTCGAGTGAAGACAGAGTTCCCTGCCTTCAAGTTTACAGAGGAGATGGGGTGCACAGTGGAAAGGAGGGAAGAAAACCCACATGCATGAAGAGGAAAGACAAGCAGGATGCAGGCTTTGACGTGGAGGCTCGGAGAGATGGGCAGAAAAAAGGACAAGACCCTTCCCTAGAAGCGCTTGGTGGACACAGTGGTTGCAAACGACCAAGTAGCTGGATGGAGGGAAGAGAGACCCTTAGATGGAGCGAAGAGGGGCGCCCATACAGAGGGGCCCTCCACAGACGACAGTCAGGGGCACACAGGTCCCTGAGCCACATGGAATGAGAGATTGGTCCCTGGACCACATTCCTTCTGGCTCCTTGGCGGACCTCCTCCACGTCCTGGCCACCTGCGGGTCCCTGTTCTCCTACACACTGGCCAATTGAAAACTGATGGGTGGCAATTCTCACCCCTCACTGTCTGAAGGGTTGTGGGGGCTGCTTTGCTTGGTGCTGGAGTCTGGGGTCACAGTGGAGCATGGCACTGATTGGCACTGATTGCTAAGAGGAACGGACCTCACAACGCCCTGTAGAGCCCAGCTCCTCGGGGCAGGAGGAGTACATTTCTGCTGTCTGCCCCTCCCCACATTCATGACCTCTACCTCCCTCAGCCCCAAACATTACAAACGCTAAAGATGTCCTGGGCACCTGCAAGACAGGAAGAGAGGAGATAGCTCCCACGTCCATCCTGGTGCCTCTGCCTCCCGGATGGCGACCCTCAGGAAGGTGAAACCTGCAGCTTGGGCCCTGCAGTTTATAGAATGATATGTTTGTGGTTCCCTAAAACAAAGAGCCGTTGCCACAGCAACCGTGGCATCCCAGCGTTCAGAGGCTATTCTCAGACACTAAACAATGAGTTTTGCCTTTCAAATGCATTTGATACAATTTGCTTGGAAGGTATTAACATCCTCTGACAAAACCCATGAGTAAGAGGAGGGCAGGGGAGAGCTGACAAGGTCGAGACTTGCAGGGCTCCCAGGAATCACGCCCGTTCATGAGATAGGAGGGCCCAACGGACCCAGACATGTTCAACAGGCAAACAGGAAATGGGAAACAGCAGAGGTGAGGCAGGCAGGATCCCTAACCTTCCAGCAGCGGTCCAGTGCAGGAGGAGGGGCTGCCCAGAGGTGAGGCAGGCAGGATCCCTAACCTTCCAGCAGTGATCCCATGCAGGAGAAGGGGCTGCCCACACCCTTTCAGGGCTCCTTCAGAAGAGATGCTTTGCAGTCCCACCTGGGGCAGTTCTCTTCTTCAGGGTCACTGCAAAGATGGCAGCACAGGCCAGAGCCCGAAGTAACCACTTAATCCACCCTGCTCACTCTGCAAAGGACAGGGAGTGCGGCCCCTTCTCACAGCCAGTCATTGCTTCCTCCATTTACTTTTTTTTTTTTTGCCAGTTCATGAACAACTTTGCTATTGTTTACAACAATCTCATGGGATTAGAATACCAAACGGTGATGCCCATGAGAAAACCAAACAACCTTCATTCCCAGCCTCCCGTCACTAGCATGCTGGGCAAGTTGTCCTCAAAAATAGCCCCCAGGTGTCAGTGACAGGAACACAGGTCATCAGGAAGAATGCATAATGTGGGCAAGCTGGGGGCAGTGCCCCAATGCAAAGTATGTTTTTGAACAGACTAAAGAACATGTGAACAGTACACATAAATTCCTCTATCTAGCCATCTATGTATCCATCCATCCATTCATCCATCCATCTACCTTACCTATCTATCCATATATCTAATCTATCCTATCTATCCATTTATCCATATCCATCTATCTGTATCTATCTATCTAATATATCTACCTACCTATCTACCTACCTAATCTGTCTATCCATCCATCCATATCTATATATGCCATCCATCTATCCATCCACCCCTCCAGCTATCCATCTATATAATCTATCTATCTATCTATCTATCTATCTATCTATCTATCTATCTATCTATCTATCTATCTATCCATTCTATTTATATGTAATCTATCTATCTACTATTTATCTATCTATCTAATCTATCTATTGAGACAGGGTCTTTGTCACTCACACTGGAGGGCAGTGGCCCAGTCACAGCTCACTGTAGCCTCCAACTCCTGGACGCAAGCGATCCTCCTGCCTCAGCATCCTGAGAAGCTGGGACTACAGGCACATGCCCCTCTTCTATATGGCAAAATTATTTTCATTGACAGTCATATAATAACCATCATTTTCTTGATTTGTGCATCAGTTTTAAAACCAAACATTTTGAAAGAATGCCAATTTTAATGGTTATTATCCAAATCTAATAAAATAGCTCATGTAAGCATTGAAATCTGCGTATCTGCATTTACTAAAAAAAAAAGTCCACCTTATAGTTCACACCCACTGCTGTTTCAAATTTTAAACACAGATGAAAATTCCGAGTGGCTTCCTAGAATGACAGCACTGAAGGAACACAGGTTCACTTTGTCTTTATAGTTACTGTGCCCTCATGTCTGTTTCGAATCTACCGTGTAATAGCAGGAATGGTCATCACACAGCATGGAGACCAGAACGATGGCAAAAGCCGGCTCAGACCATTTCAGACCCTGCAGGCTTCAGACCCTGCAGACTTCACTCCAGTCGAAAGGCTGCAGCTAAGCCCACTCATGCCTGAGAACCACCACATGTAACTATAACAGGCTTCCCCAAGTTAATGTCCACACAGAATACGGTATTCACTAAAAGATGCATTATAAAAAGGTGGGAATTTGAAGTTCACAGATACATTTCAACAGCAACTGTAGCAATTGCTCAGATATCAGACCAACGATTGGGGGTTGCAGTATTTTATCACTGGCGATTTTTAGAACTGGGGGATGTGGTGATCATTACAAGGGAAGGGACATTTAGCTGGCTTGATTGTTATTTGGAATTCTCTCCAGACGAAGTGCCCTCCTATTGCGTGTACCTGGGGCAGACAGCGTCACTCACGCCACCCTCAGTAGAGCTCTGCTTTTGGAACATGATGATAAAGCATTAATACTGCATGTTTGGGGGCTGGGCATGGTGCCTCACACCTGCAATCCCAACACTTTGGGAGGCCGAGGCGGGTGGATCACTTGACCCTAGGAGACCAGCCTGGGAAACACAGTGAAAGCCCTGTTTCTACAAAAAAGATAAAAATTAGCTGGGTGTGGTGATGCATACCTGTGATCCCAGCTACTGGCGGTGGGGAGCTGAAGTGGGAGGATTGTTTGAGCCCTGAGAGGTAGAGGCTGCAGTTGGCTGTGACTACAACGCTGAACACCAGCTGGGGTGACAAAGTGAGACACTGTTTAAAAAAAAAAATGCTAGTCACGGTGGCTCATGAGGGAGCCCGAGGTGGGCGGATCACCTGAGGTTGGGAGTTTGAGACCAGCCTGACCAACATGGAGAAACTCCATCTCTACTAAAAATACAGAATTAGCCGGGTGTGGTGGTTCATGCCCGTAATCCCAGCTACTCAGGAGGCTGAGGCAGGAGAATCGCTTGAACCCGAGAGGCGGAGGTTGCAGTGAGCCAAGATCGTGCTGCTGCATTCCAGCCTGGGCAACAAGAGCAAAACTCCATCTCAAATAATAATAATAATAATAATAATAATAATAAATACACACACATACACACACACATGCATATATTGCATGTTGATTCATTAACGGGGAAGCTGAGGTTCAGAGGAGTGTTTCATCCATGTGGGCTGCAGCAGGTGACAATGCTTCTATGGCCTGTACAAGTGAAGGCAGGAAATAACAGGGCTACGGCTGAGTGCACAGTCAGGTCTTGTGAAGTGCTCTGAGCAACGGTGGGGACGGGGATGTTCCACCAGAAGGGGCCAGCACTGTCCAGTGGCCACTCCAATACTCTGGTCCCGTGACTGCCTCTCAGCCTGGGCCATCTGGACACTGGCCGACAAAGGGCCTCACCACCCGGACCTTGGAGAATTCCAGAAGGGACTGAGATCCGGTGAGATTCTAACAACTGGAACACACATATGGCCCTGGTGAGAAAGGAGTAACTATTGCTTCCTGTCCCAGCCACACAATTTCCTCCCATCTCTTCCTCACTGATGTTTGTATTTCTCTTCAGGACGCAGATAATTCATAACTAAAGAAGCAACAATGGTGTTCTTATTTTTCCCTCTTTTTAGAACACATCAACATCTAATTTGTGCCCTGCTCGTGGATAACTCTGAGAGAAGGCAGGTGTTCCGAGGGCCCCAGCCAGGGTCAGGGCCAGGAGGCCTGGGCAGAGCCCTCACCCTACGCCGATGGCCAGCCTGTGACCTCGCATAAGCCAAGAGGCTTCCTGGGCCGGATTTCTATAGTAACCGGCCACTGGGTCTGCTGGCATACGCCGCCTGACTTTCTGCTGTTCTGTTCTTTGGCAGAACACCCTTTCCCTGCCTGCTGGCTGCCTGGAACTGAACGAAGCCACCGTGATTTCAGGGAGAGATCCCGGCTCCTGCCCTCCCCACCAGCTTCAGCAGAACTCTGCCATCCAGCTTGGGTCACGCATTTCCTTTCCTTACTTCACCAGCTCTGGTTGTGCACATCTGGGACCCTGCCAGGACTCTACCAAGGGCCTGATAGACGGGATAGAAGATGAACACCTTTGGCCACTGCGATTGGTTCAGGGATGGTTGATACCTAAAGCCACGTCATTGGCTGGACTCCTGAGGCTCTGGCCAGTGCCACAAGGAGTAAGAAGTTTACTTACTCAAAGGAGCAAGGCTGAGGCAAAACAGAGGGAAGCCAAGTACAGACACTGAGAGACTCTGGCACATTCTATGAATATTCCCTGCGGAGAAAGTGGCTCTTTCTCTCCTGCACCAGGAAAGAACAGGTCTGAATAGTCAGCAATTGACTCAACAAATATTTGTCAAGCACCTACCAGGTGGCAAGAGCCATACTGGTTGGGTGTGCTGGGGAAAAGAGAAGACATAACACCTGCCTTCGTGGAGCCGCGAGTCTAGCGAAGAACTCAGAGAAGCAGGAGGGAGTCAGCGGTTCTGAGAAGGGCTCAGCTGCCATTGACTCGGCCTCAGGAGCAGGGCACTGGGGGTCCCAGACACAGGAAGGAGGGTGTCGCCTTTACGGGTTTCCCTCTGTGGATGAAGTCAGCACTGCAGAAGGCTGCCCCGTCCACATCTCTCTTACAAAACCAAGCCACAGCTGCTGAGCTGGGATGCAGATGAATGTTTACGGAGAACAGGGAATTGGAGGGTTGATGACCAAGTCATTCCAAAGGCAGGTCCCTGGGAGGGCCTCGACAAGGTCTAGACCCTAACACTGGGCCACACCTCTCAATGCAGCCCTAACTTCCCCTCCACGTAGAAAGGAGAAAATTCAGAGCAAACATACAGGGCATCAACACACGGGAATTCCTCATCCTGCTTTCTGGAGCAATTTACCACATTAATTGGCTGTGGCTGATGCTCAGGAAATCATGGAAAGCTACGTTTCAACCCACAGGAACCCAGGGACCTGCCTCAGGCTGCATGGTGGGTTTGGACCTCACCTATTAAGCCATGGTCTTGCCATCTCAGGGCACCACCATGGCGGCCTTCCTCGGGGGTGGTCTTGGACAGGGGACTGGCTGAGGACTGGAATGGGATCTGTTCTAATTTTCAGCCTCTACTTGATAAATGAGTCCATGAGTTTGCCATGAGAGGTGGACTTCCTCCTGCTCCATCAGAAGGGACCCTGCCAAGCTCTCCGCTGCGCTGTCCAGGGTTCGAAGCAGCTCCCTTCCCACCAGCTCCTACGAGCTTGGACCAGGGCCATGAATGAACGCTGAACAATTTTGGAGAAGGATCTGGTCTGAGGCCAGGAAGGAGGCTGCTCCCTGCCCTCACCTCCAGCTCCAGCCAGACTCTCTGCCCCTCCAGGTCATGTGACTTCTCCTTCACCAGCTCTCCCCCAGTGGACATTCTGAAGTCTGGTCCTGGGGAAGGAAAATGTTTCCTGAGGCTACTTATCTTCCTGAAGCCGCCCCCATCTTGGTGGACTCCTCGGTCAGGGCAGCCCATGTGCCCGGTGACCCTAAGGACGAGGGTATACTGCTGCCTTCATCTGGCACCTGGATCCCGGGGAACTGGGGACCAGCATCCCATGAACTGCTGCTGCTTCATTAGCTGTTTAATTTGTCCCTTCTGGCTTGGCTAAAAGCAGCAACACTTAGGTACACATGCGTACGATTTCTTCCTTTTCTGTCTGAAGCCTCCATAACGTCTTTTCACTTATGCTTATTAGAACCAGAATTAGAAACCTCTCCTCTGTGCAGTTTAATTCTACCCTGCATATTCTTACGAGGCTCCAATATTTGAAATCCCAAAAGGCACTTCAAGAAAGGACTCTCGATTCTCTGTCTGAATTCGGGCTCAGCTCAGAAGAGGGTCTGAAATGCAGGGAGTGGTGAGGGAGAGAGACTGTTATCTGTGGTGGCTGCTGAGGCTCACAGAGAAGCCGTGGCGGGTCCAAGACCACACGGAAAATTCCGAATTGGAACCCTCGTCCCTCTGGGATTTGGTCAAATGCTTTTTCTTCAGTTCCACTACCGAGGTGCCTTTGCATATTAACAAAAATTAGGATCTCTGTGACTCTTTCCTGACTCCAGTGCCAGTCGCTAGGAATTTGGGGATCGAATCCCTTTCCCCAAAGGTCATGCAGGTCCCCGCTCCCAGGCTTGCAGAGGACCGATGGGCTCTGACAGCAGGACACCAGCGGTGGGACCCTCTCTCCTGGCACCAGCTGAGTGGGGCCTTGGCTGGGTTCCTGCAGTTGCTTCCAGGCCTGGAGAGACAGGGACACCCCAGGGAAGGGCACAAGTGAGGAGTCAGGGAAAGCAGAGTCCACAGGGATCCCAGGTCTCTCCCAGGAATAGTGACAGAGCTTCCTGGCTTTTGAGGGTAGCCAGATGTTTGTCTGAGTTTCAGGACCCCGATGTTGCAACTGTGCTGTGGACCACTCGGTGGTGGGTGGTGGGTGCTGTGCAGCTCCAGTGCGAGGCCCAGGGGCCAGTGCTGTGCCTTCCAGGGCTCCAAGCTCCCCAGCTAGCCTTGGGATAGTCAGCCCAGGCACCCCAATGTCTATCCCGAGCTCCCCAGGTAGCCTGAGGATAGATAACCTGGGCACCCTGATGTCTATTCTGAGCTTCCCGGTTAGCCTGGGGATAGACAGCACATGCACCCTGATGTCTATGAAGCCAGCCATGACTCTGAATGTGAAAAGGGAAGTGCACTAATTGGGCATCCTGGTCAAAAGAAGGGCTGTGGTTGGCTGGGAAGGAGACCAGGCTTGGGGGGCTGCTGGAAGAGTCTTCGAAGAAAATTGGGGAGATGGATGGGGGTGCACTGAGAAAAGGAACACCCTAAACAGAGGACCAAAAGGTGGGGCAGGGACAGCTGCTGCCTGTGAGCTGCCTGGAAGGGCTGGGAAAAGAGAAAGCTGGAGAGGCAGATGGAGCCACTCGGGATCAAGAGCTTCTGAGACTTCCATTCAAGTCATCCAGAAGCAGGCATGACCGCCCCGTGAGGCAGGCGGCATGTGCTCATGGAACACAGAAGTCAAGACTCTTCTCCACCCCTCTCCCATCCCTGGGCTTGCCCCCTGTGCTGGGAGTGGGGGACCCTGGGCTGGGGATGGGGGACATGATGTCTGCTCCCATCAGTCTGTGTACCCTTACAACAGCCCCTGCCCCACTGAAGTGTAGATTCTTCCCTCCACAGAACGAGGAGGACTGAAGGGGCCAGAGTCCTGGCTGCCACCTGTGGATAGGCATCCTGAGAGGATGGAGCTCCCGGGGCCATCAGCCACAGTCGCCCAGGTGCAGGCTCTCGAAGGGGGATTTCTGGCCAGGTCTGTGAGTCATGAGACTGAGTGGGGGTTCCCAAGATTCCTAGAACCCTTTCACATTCAGAGTCTGGGTTCCCTGGGGTCACCAACTTTTGTGCGTCCCAACCCCGAAAGACAATTACTTCTGGAAGCACCTTGAGAGTCTTTCTTTTTGTTAATAGAAACAGAACCTCTATCTGTCATCCAGGCTGGGGCACAGTGGCCCAGTCATAGCTCATCGCAGCCTTGAACTACCAGGCTCAAGCCATCTTCCCATTTCAGCCTCCCAAGTAGTTGGGATTACAGGCATGTAACACTACGCTTGGCTAATTATTTTATTTTCTAAATTTTTTGTAGAGATGAAGTCTCATCATCTTACCCAGGCTGGTCTTGAACTCCTGGACTCAAGCAGTCCTCTAGCTTCGGCCTCCCAAAGTACAGGGATTACAGGTGCGAGCCACCTTGCCTGGCCAAGATTCTTTCTACAGCTTCACCATGAAGCAGGTGGGTGAATCGGGGGTACAAGATAGACACAAATCTTAAAACGTGGCTAATGGGGTTGGTTACAGCGTCTCATGTCTGTAATTCTTGCACTTTGGGAGACTGAGGTAGAAGGATGGCTTGAGCTCATGAGTTTAAGACCAGCCTGGACAATACAGGGAGACCCTGTCTCTATCAAAATAATAATAATAATAACAATAATAATAGGAATCTCCAGGGGGCTTGGATTGTCCTCTTCTGGGTAGATCCCAATAATCTTTCTCCTCAGGTGGATGGGTGAGCACAGAGTTCTAGAATTCCAGAGCTCTTTTGAGTACACTAGATCCTTTGGCTTTAATTTTAATTTTCTTTTAAGAGACCAGGTTTTGCTCTGTTGCCCAGGCTGCAGTGCTGTGGCACCATCATAGCCAGGGCTGCTCACTGCAGCCTCAAACTCCCAGGTTTCAAGCAATGATTCCACCTCAGCCTCCTGCGCCCAGCTAATTATTTATTTATTTTTTTTGTAGAGATAGGGTCTTGCTAAGTTGCCCAGGCTGGTCTCAAACTCCTGGCCTCAAGGGATCCTCCCAGCCCAGCCTCCCAAAGTCCTGGGATTATAGGTGTGAGCCACCACACCGGTCTAGATCCTTTGTTTTAATTCACTTGCAGGAAGGGAACCTTTGCTAGAGAAGGGGAAAACATCAATGTGAATTCCCCAAGCCCGCAAGTGGACACACTGAGGACCAGGGTTAAAGGATGAGTCACCGGCATGATGCTGGCAGGTGAGACAAATAGCATGGAAGAGGAGGAGGGAGGGGGTGGGGAAAGGGGAGGAATGAGCAAGGGAGAAGGAAGTGAGGAGGGAAGAACGGGTGGCTCTGCTCCGCCCGTCCACCAAGTGTTTCCAGGCCTGATGAGCTCCGGGGTGGGACGGGGGGGGGGGGCCACTGCAGTGTGGAAGGCAGGCAAAAAGGCCCCTGCGGTGTGCCTGTGCCTAGGAGCTGGGAACCAGCTCTATCGCCTACAAGCCAGGGATTTAATATATATCTCAGGGTGATGGGGAAATTGATTTTCCTTGATAAAATGGCCCAGTGAAAAAGATCATGACAGAAGCGGCCAAGGATTCCTTTCCTTGGCAGTGTCTGGTCACTGCTGCAGGCTGAGATGTGACCTTGTCATTAATAGGTCACAGAACAGGAGCAGGGGCCAGCTGGGCTAGTCTGTGCAGAGACAGGCTTAGGTCATGTAGGGCAGACCGCAAAACTTGCTTGCAAAATCATCCAAGAGCACAGGGGTGAGGGGTGACGGTGCAGGGAGAGGACAGTGATCCCCACGGCTTTGCTGAAAGGTGGCAGTGGCTTATCCTCATGTCCACAGGAGAGGCCACCTCTGTGCCATCTGTCCACGCTGGCCCAGCATCTGTGAGCACAGGAAGCCAAGCAGCTGGCCTGATCCTCCAGGAGGGCAGAACTGCATGGATTTTGCAGGAGTGAGGGGAGGTCCTGAGGAAACAGCTCCAGTGAACAGCACACTGCAGGGCAGGCGGGAGGCAGGTGGAGGGGAGGGTGGGCTTGCCTGCAGCCTGCGGGAGGGGAGGGCAGGAGCCAGGGTCCCAGAGATCAAGGTGGCAGAGAGAAGCAGTGTTATGGGCAGCCTTGGCAGGAGTGAAGGAGCGGCTCTGGAGTCAGGGCTCTTGGTTCCAGCCCCAGCTCCGTCCCCACCCTGGGGACCCGGGTCAAGTGTCTGGGCTCCAGGATCCTCATCCTTCTGGGCCGAAACCGGGGCAGTGAAGGCACCTCCCTAACAGGGCTGTCATTAGGATTGAGCACTGAGTCCAGGCCCGGCTCTGGAAGGGCTGAAGGCACAGGAGCTATTTTTGCTGCTCAGATCGAGGCAGCAGTTGCCTCCTCCTCCAGGAAGCCGTCCTGACTCTACACCCCATTGGGATTTAGCAATCCCCTAATGCTGACCTCAGCCTTCCCACCCTGATACCTATGGCAGGTACAACATAAATGTCCTCCATCTGTAGGAAACCAACAGCCAGAAGTCCAGTTCCTCAGCTATGGCACAAAGTCCTGGTCCACTTGATCCCTGGACCTGGTGCAGGGCCTCCATCTGGAGAAATGACATGGGCAGGGAGAATCCAGAACCTGACCTGAGCAGGCAGGACCAGACCAAGAGAACGAAGGAGGCCGGGAAAGGGGGCAGAGGCCACCCAGGACTCCAGGAGCCCACCTGAGAGGGCATGCCACGGTGTGGAGCAGGACAGAGCAAAACCAGGGGGCCCTGGAAAGCCTCCAGGGTGCAACTCAACACCCTCCTGGACCCACGCCAGAGGCAGAGAGAAGGGGTGGGTGAGACCATGTGCAAACAAGAACCGGCCTCCACCTGGGCTAGGACATGTGCCCTGGAAGGCGGGCGGGGCTGGGGAGGCCCAGGCAAGGGGAGAAGGCACTGTAGACGCCGGCAGGGCACGAAGGGGACACTTTACAACAGGAGGCCAGGAAGGAGGATCTGCCTTGGTTGTGACCTTGGTGGTCTTCAGCCCTCTGCAGGAGTCAGAGCTGAGGAACCAGAGGCCAACCTGCAGGGCCACAGAGTCCTCGGTCTCAGAAGGGTGGGAACAGAGCTCTGCAGGGAGCCAGGAGCAGGGGCAGGTGGCGCGCAGGGACAACGAAGGAACTTTGTGGGAGAATGGACGCAGAGAGCGAGAGTCGAATGCACCAGCCCACGCCTGGCTCAGGCCAGTGCACCAAGGCAAACCCTGTGAGTGCCCGAGTAGCATTTCCCACCAGGCTGGCATCCACCCCACCAGAGAGGGCTCGGGGCTGTGATAATAATTCGGGCAGGGGGTGCTTCTCACACGTGGTGGGCAGGGGCCAGACAGGCTAAAGTCCTGTAAGGCATGGAACGGGCCCCTAGGGATGTTGAGTGACCCACCAGACGTTCAGACAGATGCAAAACCTGTTTATCTGCACAACCTCCTGCATGTGACTTAGAAACACAACACAGATCTGCACTGCTTTAATATTCCCTGAATTTTCCAGGAATGCAATGAAAGACAGCACGGGCTTTGTTTGGTTTGGAGCTTTCCTAAGAACTGTTGACCATTTTGGAAGCCAGCCCTGCCTTGGACCACACCCGACCTATGGCCGAGCACCTCCCAGCTGCTGGAGGAGCTCTGGGGTTCATGGTGACCAGATGGGAAGGGAATGACCACTGAAACTGGGTCTTCTGGGGCAGACCCCTCCCTGCCTGCAGTGGCCGGTCCCCCTCGAGTGTTCCTGCGTTGTGGAACAGTGTTCCTGTTTTGTAGAACACAATGGGCATCTTTTCTTTTCTTTTCTTTCTTTTTCTTTTGAGACGAAGTCTCGCTCTTGTTGCCCAGGCTGGAGTGCAATGGCACCATCTTGGTTCACTGCAACCTCCGCCTCCCGGGTTCAAGTGATTCACCTGCCTCACCCTCCCGAGTAGCTGGGATTACAGGCATGTGCCACCACGCCTGGCTAATTTTTGTATTTTTAATAGAGATGGGGTTTCACCATGTTGGCCAGGCTGGTCTCGAACTCCTGACCTCAGGCGATCCACCCGCCTTGGCCTCCCAAAGTGCTGGGATTACAGGCATGAGCCACCGCACCCGGCCGGATGTCATTTCTAAGTCCCACTTGTCAGGGTATGTTACCTAAGAGTTTCATTTCAGGATAACGAAGGAGATGTTATACAACATTTCTTCTAAGAGAAGCTGGGGTCTCGTGTGGTTGGGAACCAGGGAACAAAGTCGTCTCCGGTAAGTGCCCCGGGAGCGCTGTATGGAGGGGAACCGTGCAGGGACGCGTGGTGAGGGTCAGGCTAGGGTACAACGGAGACTCTCTGAGCTTCTGCCCTTCCACGGGGGATGGAGTGGGAAAGGCTCTTCTCTAGGGGCCCTAACTGCCCAGAAACGGGGAGCCAAGAGCTGGGAGAAGCTCAGGTTCGGGCAACAGTTCAACCCAGAAGACGGAAGGGGTCGATCTCTGTGTGCACCGTGCGGGATCTGCAGTGGGACAGGCTTCCCAGCAGCCACGTGTCCACTGCGCGGGAATCAGTGTGGTCAGGGACTCCATGTCCTCCACCCAGTCCCCCCAAACAGTTCTCCATTTGGCTGAAGAGGGGACAGGCCGTGGGGCAGGCTCCAGTGAGTAAAGGAGGCATGGGGCAGGGGTGTGGACAGAACATGGCAACGAACATGAACGAAGACAAGGCACACAGAGACGCACACGGGGCGGAAGCCCTGGCCTCACTGTCACTGCCGCATCCCCTCAGGACAAAAACCACAATTGCCCCGGGAGCACCATGTACTCAGCATTCGGGGCAGGCCACACAAGACGGCCGATCTGCCAGCGGACACTCCCCGGGCGTCAGTGCTGGAAATCGACCAAATGTAAAAATACCCTCCCAACCCAACACACTGGCCACCTGTGGCCCTTACACAAAGCTGGTCACCTTGGATCCCATCCCCGCAAGTCGACTCCGCTTTCTGGAACAAAACTTCTAGACAGATACGCACGGGAGAAAGCAGAACCACAGCGACACGCACGTGACTGACCGCTTCAGCAGACATGAAAATGACACCACGCAAGACTCCAGAGTGGCAGACAAACAACAGAGCTGGTTGTGTCCGGATAAAACCAGCAGCCGGGCGTGTGGAGTCAGCACCGCACACACACAGACCGGAAACCGCACGCACACTCGCACAGCTCACTCGGTCCCGCGAACGGGGACGAGACAAGACGCAGGTCAGTCCCAACAGACAGGTCACAGAGGCGGCCGACTGCTCCCATATGCCTAGAATCTGCTGTGTCTGTTGGGGATTTTCTATCCTCCTTCTCCAGCAATTTGTTTTGAAAATATTCTATGGGAATCTGGTCAACAGCTGTGTGACTGCTGCAGAATGCTAAGTAAAAAAAATGCAATCTTGACTTTCCTTGGGAGGCTTTCTTCTTAACATGCACAGGAGGGGGACTCAATAACGGGGACCCCGATCACTCTGATCTAACGAAATGAAATAGGTGAGGATTTGGGGTTTTTCCTTGGGAGCTGCTGGTTCTACTTGCAAACACAAAGGCTACTGTGTTTACTGCAGATAATCATCTGTGTTTCATTGGAAGGAGCACATTTCACAGTCAAAATGCCAGGTAAACTGAAATTTTTCAAATCAGATCTATTTTATTTCACAGCAGGGAGTATCTAGGAAACAGGTATATTTTTAAAGGATCATGGCTCAAAATCAGCCTGAATTTTACTTTCACACACACAATCACACACACACACACCCCTAACATATTACATTAAGCAATCTGTTTGAAAACACGACCCTCTATTCATCATCTATACATATCTAAAGCATAATTATACAGGCACCCGGTCTTGAAACCTAGCAACAGTATCCAAGTATTCCTTCGTCGGCTAATCAGGCACCCAAACTCACACATCAGCTCAATGTGCCTCCTTTTAAAATACAAAAACCACTCGCTTCTCTCTCCATAGCTGCAGAAGGACAAGATGTATGAAAACAAACCTTGTTCGGTTGAGGAAGAACAACCCATGTCATTTAATCCATCTGACAGTGCATCTCCCCACAAAGCCGGGCAAAAGCAAAAACAACAAAGACCGTAAAAAATAGGTTATCCCAGTCCAAAGCTTATCAGCTGGCAACATGCTTAATGTGTGCATGACTGTTTCGGACGCGGGCTCCCGGGCACCCGGACAGTCTTGCTGTTTGAAATCTCCATCCTACAGAAGCCATCGTCAAGGCTCTATGGCAAAGCTTTTATAACCTGCTGGGCTCATTTACTCGGCCGGCTAAACACCGGACGACAACAAGCAAGGATTAACTTTGGTATTCACGTCTGCATTTAAACCACCACTTTCTTCCAGTTGGCAAATAAAATCACCAAACAGAGGTCACATTTAATATATTTTTTTTAAGAGGAGGGGGACGGAAACAGCATCACAGCATCAGTCCACAGCAACATACATGCTGGCCGGATTGTGAACAGAATGCTTCGCTGCAGGCTGAACCCTCTCTTTTAAAGAGATACACTTGAATCCATTTCTGGATTCTACAGACCTCAGCGCACCCATTCATCACCTCGCAGGGTTCGCTGTCTTCTCCCTGAAAGCCACATTCCAGCATCGTAAAGGTACCGACTTCCTGGCACTGGTGGCTTCTGTGTTTCGGAAACAAAGGATCCCTCCTCAGCATCAGGGAGGCCATTTGATCCTTTAAAGGAACTTTTTAAAGGAAAACATCCCACTGACCAGGCTGTACGTGGCAAGTCAGAAAAACGTTCGGTATTTTTAATTTACCCACTTTGAAGCACCAACATCCACCCCACACCCACCTCCACCTAGGAATTTGCTTCCGCCAGACCCACATTGAGAAAGGTGACCCAACCCCATAGAGGCAAAGGCGAGTCTCACCTCCATTTCCCGACAGGAGAGAGCTCTGCTTGTGAGCACCCAGGGTTTGCCCTGACACCAAAGCAAGAGCCAACAGCCTTAAGTTTAAGGGACAGGTCTCTCTTTCTCCATGTTTCTCCTACGTTGCATAAGACAAGTCTTGCTGAAGACCATAACGCAGAAATGCCATGATTCCTGAGGCTGACAGTGATAGACAAATGGCAGAGAGAGAACTTGGAGTCCTCCAGTGATCATCTGACACCACCCACCCCCACCCAAGAGGCCAGGAACGGACAAAAGATTCGCCCTGAGGAAGGACTACAGCAGCACCCTTGAAGTTATGGAGGATACAGGGTGGAGGAAGCCAAGCCACAGAACCTAGAATCAGGAAGCCATGTGGCCACCCATAATCTAACGCAGAAATCCAGAAATCCCTGGCTTGAGGACTCACGACATCAAACCCAGCACAGCCCACTTCCTCCGACTGCCTCCTCTCCTCTGTGCCTCTAAGCTCGGCTGCTCCTGGACTCTGAAACTGTTCGTGTCAGATAAAACATCGTCCTCTCGCAAACACACTCAATCCAGCAACTGATTTGCCAATATGTGTCCCACCCTTTACACTCAAGAACGGGTACCACGGAAAGCAGGTTTGATGTCAAGAACAGACAGTAGGGCCGAGTGTGGTGGTTCACACCTGTAATTCCAGGACTTTGGGTGAGGCTGAGGTAGGTGGATCACTGGAGGTCAGGAGTTCGAGACCAGCCTGATCAACATGGTGAAACCCCATCTCTACTAAAAATACAAAACTTAGCAGGGCATGGTGGCAGGTGCCTGTAATCCCAGCTCCCAGCTACTCAGGAGGTTGAAGCAGCAGAATTGCTTGAATCCGGGAGGCGGAGGTTGAAGTGAAGTGAAACCACTCCACTGCACTCCAGCCTGGGCAACAAAGGGAGACGCCATCTCAAAAAAAAAAAAAAAAACCCAAGAAAAACCAAAGAAAAAGCAAAAACAAACAAACAAGGATGAGAGAAGGGCTGACTTGGAGTGAACAAGAGCTGGGGCAGGAGCCGTCCATCCAACACACATTGCCTGAGGCCCCACCACGCGCCCAGCACAGTGGGGACGGCAGAATCAGATACCACCTGTCCTTGAAGAGGTAACAGTCTGGGAAGACAAAGGTCACGAAGCAATGTGAGTCCCCTAGAGTGGGTGGAATGGTGGTCCTCAAAAAGATGGGACCAAGTCCTAATCCCTGGGACCTAAACTGCACCCTCATTTGGAAACAGGGTCTTTTCAGGTGTGATGAGTTGAAGGATCTCAAGATGAGATCATCCTGGATTTAGGGTGGACTTTAAATTCAAAGACTGGAGTCTGTATAAGGGAGTGGAGTAGGACCTCTGAGATACATGCAGAGGGGAAGCCACGTGAAGACAGAGGCGGGGGCTGGGGTGGTGCATTCAGAAGCCCAGGAACTTCAGAGGCAAGGAAGGATCCTTCCCCTGAGCCTGCAAAGGGAACCAGCCCTGCCAACACCTTGATTTTGGACTTCTGGCCTTCAAAACAGTGAGACGGTCAATTCCAGTTGTTTGAAGTCACTCAGTTGGTGGTCATTTGTTGTGGCAGCCCCGGGAACCAAGTACACGGCCCACCCCCGGGTACTGAGCAGGGATGCGAAAGATGTGGATGAGGAGAAATGCCTGGCAGACCCTGGGAAGCAAAGGAGGAGCTGGTGCTGGGACGTCCAGCATGAGAAACGCCAGAGGGATTTGAAACCGCAATTCCAGAGGGCCTCTCTATAGGCATATAGTTCATGCCTATAATCCCAGCACTTTGGGAGGTTGAGGCATATGGATCACGAGGTAAAGAGACTGAGACCATCCTGGTCAACATGGTGAAACCCTGTCTCTACTAAAAAAAAAAAAAAAAAAAAAAAAAAATTTATATATATATACACACATATATATATATATATGGCATCCAGGAGTGGTGGCTCACAGCTGTAATCCCAGTACATTGGGAGGCTGAGGTGGGTGGATCACCTGAGGTTGGGAGTTCGAGACCAGCCTGACCAACATGGAGAAACCCCGTCTCTATCTCTACTAAAAATACAAAATTAGCCAGGCGTGGTGGCGCATGCCTGTAATCTCAGCTACTCGGGAGGCTGAGGCAGGAGAATTGCTTGAACCTGGGAGGCGGAGGTTACGGTGAGCCAAGATCACACTCTTGCACTCCAGCCAGGGCAATAGAAGCGAAACTCCATCTCAAACAAAACAAAACAAAAAATTAGCCAGGCGTGGTGGCACATGCCTGTAATCCCAGCTACTCGGGAGGCTGAGGCAGGAGAATCGCTTGAACCCGGGTGGCGGAGGTTGCAGTGAGCCGAGATCGTGCCACTGCACTCTAGCCTGGGTGACAGGGTGATAGACTCCATCTCAAAAAAAAAAAAAAAAAAAAAAAAAGAGTTGTCACGGGAAGGTGGTGACCACGTAGGAGTTGGAGCTGGTGAGAATGCAGGCGTCTTCAGGACCTGCTATTTCAGGTACCTGACATGTGCAAGTACAGCCTGGGAGAAAGGACGCTTCTCCTCTAGCAGAGGCAGTCTGTCATCCTCAGTGCACACAGGCTCCTCTTCAGATCGAAAGAGAATGGAGCCATTTCTTCCCGCTCAGCTGGTGGGAACCACCACCAACGGAGTGGCTTAAAACAACCAGAATTTACTGTCTCATAGTTCTGAAGGCCAGAAGTCCAAAATCAACGTGTTGGCAGGGCTGGTTCCTTCTGCTGGTGCTCTGGGTGGACAGCCTCCAAGGTCTCACAGTTGGAATTCTTTCGTTCTGTGATCCCAGGGAAGTGACTCTGCAGCCTCCAAAGCATGTCCTCCTCCTCCCTCCCTCTCTCGGTCTCCGTCCCCCAGGGCATTGGGCCAGGCTGCATCTCCCCTCTGAAGGCCTCCTGGGTGACCCTGATGGACCCTCACCCTGACACTGCTAAGAGCATTCTGGGAAGGAACATTGCCAGTGACAACTGAATATTTCATGGTGGGTGAGAAATGTCACAGAAGAAATTCCTCTTTGAAATGTTAACGTGGAAGGTGGAAGGAGAGGAATCTAGGATTTGCAGAGAAAACAACTGATTCTGTGGGTGAGAAGTTACTCTGGGCACCGGGTGAGGACAAGAGTGGCCAGGACCAGTTCTGACTAAAACATGACCTCTCTTGAAAGCTCAGAGGATGAGCAACTTGAGCCGCCCTGGTGAGAGACCACTGTGAGCTGCAAAGGCTCCCCTCGGGAGCTGCCAGGCAGCACAGCCAAGAGGCCGGGACCTCAGTCCATCATTCCATCCATTCTCAGACAACTCTCTCCAGCCGCCAGGCTCTGCCCCATGCGGTCTCAGCATCATCTTCCTCTAGTCCCACCCCTGCCTTCTAAGCACAACTGGGGAGCTGGCCGGGAGCTGACAAATGCTTAGCTCTAGTAATCCCAGAGCGAGGGAGCCTGGATGAGGAAGCAGAGAGGAGAGACCCCTCTTACTATGGGGGGACCACCCTGTTGGTGGTCTGTGGCCCAGGAAGCCTCCTCTTCCCTCCGCCCAGCTTCCCAGCTCTGGTTCCAGGCCCAGCCTGTGTAAAGCCTCCTGAGCCTGCCTCGTCCCAGTCCACACTGACGCCTACAGCTCTTGCATGGTGGAAGGTTTCTCTCAGCTTCACCAGGGAGGCAGCGGGGTGTGGTGGTTGAAAGGACAGGTTCTCAAGGTAAGTACTTCAGCATCAGATGGACGTGGGGTTGAAATCTGGTTTGCCCAATTCCTCCAGCATGTGGCTTTGGAAAAGTCCTGAATGTAAGATGCCCTTGGTGCCCTGCCTGCATCCCCTTGGCACTCACTGTTCCCGGGTATGTGCACTGCTTACCCCCACAGGCCCCTGCAATTCCCCAATTCCCTGATGAGGGTCTTGGTACCCAGAGGGAGCACGCATAGGAGCTGGAACTGGTGGGTAAATACATGAACTGCTTCATAATGCCCAGGCACACCCTCTGCAGGTTCCCAGAGGACCCCAGGGGTCTGAGCCTCAGGGGCCCACAGAGTCAACTGCTCGTGAACACACGTGTATGGCTGGTGCCCTGCCCTTCCCTGACTTCCTTCCCTAAGTCCCTGCTGGTGCTTCCTATATCACCTCCACAATAAACAGCTTACCCTCAAATCCTCATCTCAAGGTCAGCTTCCGGGGAGCCCCACCCCCAGTGCCATGTTGCTTAGGCTCTTCTTCACATGGAGATCACAACTGCAACTGGACGTGGAGGCTTACATGGTTGTGATGCTGTACGTGAAGTGCTGGCCTGTAGTACTTGGTAAGCGCTAACTGTTTTCACTGTGGTTATTCATTCATTCACCCAGAAGTAGGGCAGCTTTCTCAAACAATGAGCAAAGACCCACATGCAGGAGTTAGCAAGACCCATGCAGGCAAAAAACACGCAAGCTAGTGGGGAAGAGCGCACGAGACCCTCCCCACCACATACCCAGCACCTGGCCCCACCATAGGGGTGATGCAAAGAGGGGGTGACCACAGGGGAGGGGAGAAGCCACTGGGTTCCAACCTACAGGTTTAGTTAAGAAGGCATTAGTTCAGGATTTTACAACAGATTCACTGTGCTTGGATCAATCAACACATTGAGAGGCACCAGGTTCCTAGAGGACTCACAGCCTCCACACCCTTCATCTCTCTCTCCGGGAAACTTTCAACACAATGATTTAAATGGCACAGTTTGCGTTGATGCCAGTTTGCTAGTTCATAATCACAAACCCTTAGACGACTCAGATGAAACAAGAGGTTTTTTCCTCTTCTTCTTCTTCTTCTTCGTAGATGCACAAGGAACCCCGTGGGCAAGTACAGATTTTTTAAACTATCCTTTCCCTTTGGGGCCCTGGGAAAGCTCAAAGAGCAGGGAATGACAGACAGTGACTCCCTGCGTAAGCTGATTGTAAAAGCCAGTCCTGCTTCTTTCCTGCAGAACTGGGGTAGTTTACAAACATACAGACATGAGAGACTCAAACCTCGATCCTGGCATTTCAAAATATGTTAGCCACGTGAGCCTGTAGTGAGGATCCCCCCCTTTCTCAATAGGGGGGTGCTGTTTACAGCTAATAAATAATTGATCAGAACAGGAAAAGGGTAATTAAAATGTATTCGCCCAACAAATGGGCGTTCCTTTTATAATAATGAAAACTCCTCTGTTTGTAAAGAGGAGTCTGCATCATAAATAGGGAAGATATTAATAATAATTATATCTAAAAACTGAAAAGACAACAAATGTCTCCCACGCTGGGTTGTGAAATCAACTCAGTGCTTCAACGGACTTGGAAAGTCATCCTGGTTTTTTGTTTGTTTGTTTTGTTTTTGAGACTGAGTTTAGCTCTTGTTGCCCAGGCTGGAGTGTAATGGTGCAATCTTGCCTCACTGCAACCTCCACCTCCCGGATTCAAGCGATTCTCCTGCCTCTGCCTCCCGAGTAGCTGGGATTACAGGTGGCTGCCACCGTGCCCAGCTAATTTTTGTATTTTTAGTAGAGACGGGGTTTCACCATGTTGGCCAGGCTGGTCTCAAACTCCTGACCTCAGGAGTTTGATCCACCCGCCTCGGCCTCCCAAAGTGCTGGGATTACAGGCGTGAGAAACTGTGCCCGGCCCATCCTGTTTTTGAGTAGGAGAGTTTTGTCAGAAGGGAGGAAGGGTGGCTGTGACTCCATGGGGCAACGCTTAGGGGCAGGGGTGGCAGCCCCGGTATCTCCCAGCTCCATGTGGAGAGCTGGGATAAGGAAGCCACTTCACGCCTTCCTCTTTGCCGTGTAGGCCCCAGTGAGGGTAGCCCAATGAGGGTAGCCCAGAGCTTGTCACCATCCCAGACAACTCAGGATCCGTGGGGCTGCCAGCAACAACCCCTGTAGTTGTGGGTGGGACCTGTGCTCAGGCTCCCTCACCTCCCTTCTTCACTGTGTGCCCCTGGTCAAGACAGTCCCACTCCCTTCACAGCAGCCAATATTTTTAGCTCTCAAACCAAAGCTATTCTGTGTGCTGCGTTTTCATATTAGGGAGGTAGCAGGGAGATGGTCTCTGGCATTCTGAGAGCTCATTTTCTAAATCACTTTGCAGACATTAACTCATCAATCTCTATAATGCGTTCATGGAGGTGCTGAGGCAGCCCTGGCAGAACCCTGGATCTCAGAGCAATGAAGTGATTTGCCCTGGCTCACAGGAGGGACGTGTGCGTCAGTGTCAGGCGCAGCCTTTGGGAGGCCCCGAGGCTCTGCACAGGTACTTGATGATGCAAGCCGTGCATCTGGCTCTGCATCCTCATGCAGTTCTCCAAGGTGCAGTAGGTATCGGCTGTGGTTGGCGCAGGGCACACATGCCACATGGTAAAGCCTCGACAGCCAAACACACAGTTCTGCTTTCCCTGATGCCAAAAATGAGCTGAGGGTCACAGGCAATAAATGACACCCAGGAGCACCCCCCGGACCCCTTTGATGGGGTGATGCCATCTTCGAAAGCTCACCACTGCCGGTCCAATGGGACTGCTCCCCGCTGCAGGTCCTGTGGAAGCGCGGGGCTGGAGGAAACAGGCCAGTGGGCTCGTCCAAGTTGCAAGACTGGGCCCAGCCAATGGCAGGGCGATGAGAGAGAGGAGGAGCCCCAGAGACTGTCCTCCTGGTTGGCACAAGGGGTACTAAAAAGGGGAACGGCCATCAGCACAACTGCGGAGGAAGTGAAGCGGAGGCAACCGAGGGGAGTCGAGAGGATGCCACTGGCTCTCTCTCCACCCTCATCGGGTCGCCAGCTCTTTGCCTAAATAGAAGTGTGGATGTTACGGCACCTTCCAATAAACACATCTAAATCAGCTGCAAATTAATTGGTTTCAGCAATCAAGAGCCGTTGCCCTACATCCATTGCTTGATGCTTAGCACATTCTCCAGTTTGATTTCTTTTCTTTTCAGATTTTTAAAAAAGATGTCATATTTTTAGAGCAGTTTTAGGTTCACAGTAAAACCAAGCAGAAGGAATAGAGCTTACCCAGAGAGCCCCTGCCCCTCACGTGCGGTCTCCCCAGTCATCAACACCCCCCTGGAGTGGGCCATTTGTTACAACTGAGAGCCTACAGAGTCACTCGAAGTCCACAGTTTACATCAGGCCTCACTCTTGGGCTTGTACATTCTACCAGTTTGGACAAATGCATAACGACATGTATCAATTTTTGTCATTAATTGGGAAAACCAGACACATACATCAGAGAGGGAATCCCAGAGCCAACCCTCAGCATGAACTCCACACTTCCTGTTCCTCTCCCCATTTTACTACATCAATGATGTTCACATGGAAAGAAACCTTGCAATGGGGACTGTCAGAATAGACTAGAACATCATCCTTCTAGAGAAGCACGTTTCAGATGGCCTAACCTCTAAGGTCTTCCTTAGCCCCATCCCCACCATAAGTTAAAAAAGTTAAGACCAGAGACAGAATATGGGCTAATACTACGTGAAGTTTTGCTAAAAGCAGGCTCTAAACCAATCTTAGGAGCATTTTAAAAAGCTGGTGAGTGACCCCTCACAGCATCTCTAAACCAAATCCCACCAGTCTCTCCACGTGCCTACTCACCGATGTCTGTTTCCTTGTGGTTCTTGATGTATTCCGCCAGCTCAAAGTTGCCTGCTATTATGGCCACCTGCAAAGTGAAAATCACATTAAGTGTCACCTGCAGAACAATGATTTCTTCATACACTATTACATCACTGAAGGCCTGACACCAAAAGGAGTACAATCACAGCTCTTAAAATTGCAGCCGCAATATCCGTCAACACTCATCCTCTGAACTTGCCAACCACTACACTTGCTTCTCTCAAAGCAGTTGGCTGTTCTATGATGATAAGGTTGTCATTGCTCTACAACCTATATGAGTGGGGGCCTCTGTCCAGAAGGCATGTGGGGCAAATCACCCACACAGCAGCTGAGGATTCAACCAGGCCTGCGTCTGGAAATCTCCCCATTGACTATGTCTAGTGTTCCCACGGGGCTTGATTAGTTCCAGCTCTCACACCCCGGAGTCCTGTTTATCCGATTAGAGGCATGCCAATCTACATAACTGGAGAGAGGGGGAAACCTCAAATAAAGCATTTAAAACTCATCGGATTTCAGTTCTGTGGGAAAAATTCTACCCACAGATAGATGCACAGCCAGATGGGTGGCACCAAAACCATCACCTACAGGAAATTGTTCCAACTCAGGCCCTACAGATCTGTTGCCTAAAGATGCATGATCTTTGATATGGGAGAGCAGCCAGGCAGGTAAAGCCAAGTCTCCTAGGATGGCCATGGAGACCTGGAAGGAAGGCCAGCACCAGAGACCACACGGGCAAGGCACACAGTGCCTCAGAAGGAGAGACACTGGGCTCAGGACCAATGCACACAACCCACAAAAGAGCCAGGCATTCAGATGCCAGCCTGCAGAAATACACTTACATCTACAATATGCTGATGTCAAGTCATAACGTTAAGTGGACCTTATCCAATCAGCTGGAGGCCTTAGGAGCCGAAATCGAGGTTTCCTACAGAAGTTTCTCCTCAAGACTGAGGCATCAACTCCTGCCTGAGTTTCCAGCTTTATCTACTGATTTCAAATTGGCCAACCTGTGAGCCAATTCTTTACAATAAATTATAAACAAATGCAAACTTTAGTGTCAGGAGTGGGGTGTGGCTATAACAAATATTTATAACGTCTTCCCAACATGGGCTTACTTCATTTGATTAATTTAAATCAACCTTTTTTTCTTGTGTGTATGAGGTGATCTGGTAAGGTAGGGTGGGAGATTTTTGGTTTTGTGTTTTTTCTTCCTTACTTAGGGCATCTGTAGGCCTCAAAGGACCTTTCGTTTAGGTCATATTCCTCAGAAAGTCTTCACTCTTCTGTTTTTATTTTGTTTTTCCTAAAGAGTATTTTTAAAGCTCAAATTTGTGGAATAAGTTAGGACTTTATTTAGAATTATTGGCTGTTGGCAGCAGCAGTCTATTCTGAAATGTCTCATAATATACATATATACACACACACACACTTTTTTTTTTTTTTTTAGGCAGGGTCTTGCTCTGTCCTCCAGGCTGGAGTGCAGTGGTGTGATCTTGGCTCACTGCAACCTCTGCCTCCCAGGCTCAAGTGATTCTTGTGCCTCAGCCTCCCAAGTATCTGGAATTACAGGCATGTGCCACCATGTCTGGCTAAATAACATATATATTTTTTCCTTTTTTTTTTTTTTTTTTGTAGAGACAGGGTTTTGCCATGTTGGCCAGGATGGTCTTAAACTCTTGGCCTCAAGTGATCGGCCTGCCTCCCAAAGTGCTGAGATTACAGGCATGAGCCACTGTGCCTGGCCAAATACACACACACACACACACATACACACACACACACACACACACACACACACACACACACATATATATATATATATATATATTTTTTTTTTTTAATAAATATGGTGTTGGTGAAAAAAACCCAAATATCTAAAAATATTATGGAATTGCTTTGGAACAGGGTAATGATTACAGGCTGGAAGAGTTTTGAGGTGCATGCTAGAAACATGAATGTTAGAATGATTCTACTGAGATATCAGATGGAGATGAAGAACACGTTACTGGAAACTGGAGGAAAAGTGATGCTTGTTCTAAAGTGGCAAAGCACTTGGCTCAACTGTTCTAGTATTTTTGTGGAAGGTAGAGTTTGTGAGCGATAAAATCAGATATTTAGCTGAGGAGATTTCTAAGCAAAGTGTCGAAGGAGCAGCTGGATCCTCCTGACTGCTTATAGTAAAATGCAAAAGGAGAGAGATGAATCAAAGAAGGAATTGTGAAGCAAAAAGGAACCAGAGCTGGAAGATTTGGAAGATTCTTAGTCTATCCATATGGCAAAAAATGAAAAAGCCTATCCACATTGCAACAAAACGAACACCAAGGATATGGCTGGAACATCACTTGATAATGTATGAGATTATAAGAGCAGGAACACTGCCAGTTTGAACAGAAGGGGACGGAGATAAAACAAATTAAAGAAGACTGTTGGACGTTTTGGATTTGACAGAAGAGGGTGATAGAGCTATTTGGTCACAAATGTATGTCACTCTTCAAGAAGAAGGCAAAACAACCCTGAAAGAAATTCAGAGATCATCAGATCCACCCCTTGGTTTCAAGAGTTAGATGGTCTCTGCCCAAAGACTTGTGGCAGGACCACAGGGCAGAGTTGCGGGGTGAGATAGTTCAGCTGTGTCCCCACCCAAATCTCATCTTGAGTCCCCATAATCCCCATAATCCCATGTGTTGAGGGAGGGACCCGGTGGGAGGTAATTAAATCACGGGGGCTGTTTCCCCCATGCTGTTCTTGTGATAGTGAGGGAGTTCTCATGAGATCTGATGGTTTTGTAAGTGTCTGGCATTTCCCCTGCTGACACTCATTCTCCTGCCACCCTGTGAAGAGGTGCCTTATGTCACGACTGTAAGATTCCTGAGGGCTCCCCAGCCATGCGGAACTGTGCATCAATTAAACCTCTTTTCCCCCAGTCTCAGGTATTTCTTCATAGCAGTGGGAGAATGTGGGGGAAGCTTCCTGAGTGGTGGTTTCCCTTGGGCACAAAGGTAGAAAAGGTGGCTTTAGAGATAAGCATGTCTCCAGGCCACATTCAGAGAGATAGAAGCCGAGGTGCCCTCCTCCCAAAGGGAGACCACCTCTTCCTACAACACACCTCCAGCTCAGCTTTGGGAACTCAACTTAAGCAATGTGGACCCATGCCCTGGCCTGCTCAGGCTGAGCCAGACATTTCCTTCTCCAGGGCCTTGATGGTTGTGCTGGCTCCAGGATGGCCCGAGGCCTCTCTGCCCACAAGGCCCAGGCATCTCTCCAGCATTCCTATAGACCAGCCCTTGCCGAATGCCTGAGGTGAAACTGGCGGACTGGCAGAGGGATGCTGCCACAGAGGTGGAGGGCATGGGCTCTGGCCCGGGCTGCCTGGGTGTAAATCCAGACTTGTACTATGTGACACTGGGCATTACGTGTAATCCACAAACCTAGGTTTTCTCACCTGTGAAATGAGTTTGGTGTGTGGATTTATTGAGATCTCACAAGTAAAGGTTTAGAGCAGTGCCTGGCACGTGGCCAATCAACCCTAAAAGAGTTTGCTATGGGCCAGGCTCTGTGGCTTACGTCCGTAATACTAGCACTTTGGGAGGCTGAGGCAGGCGGATCACCGGTCAAGAGATAGAGACCATCCTGGCCAACATGGTGAAACTCTGTCTCTATTAAAAATACAAACATTAGCTGGGTGTGGTGGCATGCACCTGTAGTTCCAGCCATTCTGGAAGCTAAGGCAGGAGAATCACTTGAACCTGGTAAGTGGAGACTGCAGTAAGCCAAGATCGTGCCACTGTACTCCAGCTTGGTGACAGAGCGAGACTCGGTCTTAAAAAAAAAAAAAAAAAAAAAAAAAGGTTGCTATGGTTAGAAAAATGACTGACTACATCTTCGAACACTGCAGACTGCTCATTGTAAAGGTAACCCACTCCCCAGGTCACCCAGTACCCCACAAAAATGCACAGTCAGATACATACAAGTGCACAGCCACGTCTGCACTTGAACACACACCTAGGACAGCTGCTGAAGTAACACACATGTGGACCATCCCCTAGTGATTCCGGGATTCTCCTTCCAAAGAAAAGCCCTAGGAGCTTAAGCCCAGGCACCTCCCTGCTGGTCTAAAGGACTCAGCTCAAAATGCAAATGAGAACAATGCAAACGTTTACTAGTGATAATTGCCTGACTGTTTCTCCCCTTGATAATTTCAAGGCCTAGAAAATCGTCTTGGCAGAAAGCAGCTTCCTGCCTGTCCTCTGGCACTGCCTGCCCTATGCTTGGCTTATCACAGGTTCCCAGGAAAAGCCTTCTGGGAGAAGGAAGAGGGAACTGGCTCTTATGTGATGTCTCGGCATTGCTCAGTGTTGTCCAGCTGTTGTCAGGCTGCTGGTCTGGGTGACATGAGGAAGGCAGAGTGTGGGGTCTGTCTCTGTGGCTGCAGGTGTACATAGTAGCGAAAAGAACACTCATAGCAGAGACACAGCTGGGGCTCAGGTGCCACACGCTGCTCCGAGTTCCCGGGAGCGACCTCTTTTGATCTTAACAGCTCTATGAAGTGGGCACCATTATCTCTACTTGACAGAGGGGGAAACTGAGGCACAGAGCGATTAAGAAACTTGCTCCACATCACAGTCAGCACCGAAGCCAAGACATTCACTCAAGCCGTTTGGGTTCAAAATCTTCATCTAATCACCTTAGCATATAATATGCTGTCATTTTCATGGACTAGGGAGTTTTTTTTAAAAAGTTATGATATAATCACAGGTCACACACCTTTGTAAAACAAAGAAGCACAAGAAACAAATGACAAATTATTCTCGAGGGTTATGACAAGCCACACTCAGGCTGGGCACCCACAGGATCTTCTATGGTGAAAAGTGCCCTGCGCAGGGGAAGGACAAGTCCTGTAAGAACAGATGCTGCTTTGTCCAGGTTTTTCAGAGCCCTAGAGGCCTGGAGGGGAGCCAGTGAAGAAATGAGAACTCAGCTCTCTACAGCTCACCTGTTTTCCCCCCATTAATTCAACTGTCCTCCTCCTTCCTTGTTTCAAACAACATTTCGGTAATACAGGCAGATGCCTGCCTGCGGGGTACGACCATAATGCAACCTTGAGGGGAAAATGTCAGGGTTTAAAGAAACCCAGAGCAGGAAGGAGCCCCTCACCCCCACGGGATGCAAAGAGACTTCCTGTCGCCTCCCTTCATAAGACATCACCAGCTTTGGAGTACCTGGAGAAGGAGCACCTGGCAGGGGTTACAGCTCAGGCAAAGGTTAGCAGGATGAATGTCAGACGTGGTGAATGTGCCAGCAAGACCGGCAAGATGGATGTGTGGAGGGAGGAAGGTCAGAGGTCAGCGCAGAAGGCAAAGACTGGCAGGTCATGGGAGGAATCCACACGTGAAGCAAAGGGAACCCTGGCTTCTGCAGTGAAGAGGTGACAAGAAACCATGGCCCTGGAAAGCATCTGGGGACAGACAATACCAGGGAGCCCTGAAAAACAGCAACAGGCAGGATGTCTCCAAGGCTGAGGCCCGGCCAGCACCCTTGGACAGACAGGAGGCTGGGAGAATTCGGATGACGGGCAGCCAGTTCTGTGCCACGCCACTGGACAGCAGAGCAGCAGGCGGCCACCCGGGCAGTGTCACTGCACCACACTGGGCATTTGTATGAGACGCCTCACTGGCATTCTAAATCATCCTAATTCTCACTTCCGTATCTGCTGGCTGGGAAGGAGGAAGGCCTTTTATGGACATTTAAACAAGAATTATGTAACACAAAGCAACAGTCTGTGTTTCTCTTCTGTGGATTTCAAAGGAAAGGGAGAGGCGGGGCCTCCAGGGAAGATGCAGAGGGCGTCCTCCCTCGCTGGCCTCTCTCAGCCAAGCGTGGGGCCGAGGTCCCAGCTCCCGCCGCCTCCCCACCTGTCTCCCTCAGAACTGGGCTTTCTTGCTGTGCCCCTGGGGGCTGCCTCTCAGGGGACTCCCCTTAGGTCTTGCCCCAAGACAGAGTTAGCATCACTTTCTGGAGCCTTTGCTGTGACCTTATGAATGACATCCTGCATTTGAAGTGTGATCTACAGTTCCAGCAGCATCGATGGCTGAAGTTTTGTGTGATGAGGGCACCAAAGGATGAGTTCTTGTGGGAATCACCCCCAGTTGTAAGTCCTCGGTGCCGTAAACTGGGTTTTCCTGGAATGAAGCAATCATATCTGAGATGGGGACCTTTTGCTGGTGCTGGCAAAGCCCCCTGCAAGAGATGGCACTGGGATTAACAAGTAGAGGAAAGCAGATGGACACCTTGCTAGGAGCTGGGGGCTCTGCTCTTGGCACTCAGGGCCACAGGGACCCCTAAAGATGCAGGAATGTCAAGAGGGAGCTCACACTTTTTTTTTTTTTTCAACAGGAGCCACTCTGCAGGGCAGTGCATCTCGGGAGCCAAGCCCAGGAGACAGCATGGCCCCACTCCACTGATCTACCAACTGGAGGAGAAGGCGGAGTCTCCATCTATTCTCCTAACTCAAAAGTTGACAACCATCTCCTCCTTAACACCTCAAATGCTTACACCTCACATTAACTTAGCCGGCCGGGCTCAGTGGCTCATGCCTGTAATCCCAGCACTTTGGGAGGCCAAGGTGAGTGGATCACCTGAGGTCAGTAGTTCAAGACCAGCCTTCCCAACATGGTGAATCCCCATCTTTACTAAAAATACAAAAATTAGCTGGGCGTGGTGGCTGGCGCCTGTAATCCCAGCTACTCAGGAGGCCGAGGCAGAAGAGTTGCTTGAACCCGGGAGGTGGAGGTTGCAGTGAGTCGAGATTGCACCACTGCCTTCCAGGCTGGGCGAGAGAGCAAGACTCTGTCTCAAAATAAAATAAAGTAAATAAAATAAAATAAAGTAAATTAGAATAGAATACAATAGAATAGAATAAAATAAAATAAAAAACATTATCTTAGCCTCAAGCTTTGAAGCACATCTTCAAAGCCTATAATATGACAATCACAGCCCACTAGGACTTAGGATCATAGAAAGACTGGGGACTCGATCCATCACACTCATCACTGGCAAGTGTCACTGGGAAAGACAGTATGGGTGCCCAGGGCTTGTCCAGGAGGGGCTGGGGCCCCAGGGCTCGAGGTCGGTCCAGACCCCTGCCACACACTCTGTGCATGACCACTGGCTGGAAGCCCTGACTCCTGGGGCCCTGTTGTCTCTTTTGCCACCTGCATTGCAACAGCGCAGAGACTTCCTGTCCCCTCTCTTCTTAATCCATCGTCCAGCTTTGGAGTACCAGGAGAAGGTGCTGTGGGCCAGATGCAAAGCCCTGCAAAACTAGTGAAAATGCCACCTGAACATCTTCCTAGAGCCCTGAGCTCTGTTGAGCCCCAAACCCTCCTTCTCCCCAAAATGCAGCACTTTGATGCTGTGTAAGCAGGTGAAGCCCATTCCAGGAGCAGCACCCCAAATTCCCAGCAGAGACCCTCGTATCTGGTGCTTCCTTCACTCCCCTAATCTGTATTAAATTAGGCAGCCCCTGCTATCCACCCAGTCCTTGCACCCACCCCATCAAGGACACCCGTAGACTTCATGGGGGCACCTGTTCCTCGCTTGGTGTTGCCTGCCCCACAAACTCAGAAATGAACCACTCGAGTAACAAGTGGTGAGAAGGATCAGACCACCACACGGTGGGTGCCTGGAAATTATCTGAGTCTCATGCCAAAGGACAGTGCTTGGTGCACACAGGGCCCGAGCGTGTTTAGGAGGTGCAGGCAGGCTGGGGGCTGGCGGGCACAGCAGGTGAAGCTACCTGCTCAGGTTCTGCAGGTGGTGTGGACTGCAATCCCATGCCTCACCTAAAAAGCTGCACTCTCAGCCTCTGAGGAACTTAAAGACCAAAGCGGGTGACAAGGCTTGGCTCTGTGTCCCCACCCAAATCTCATCTCGTAGCTGCCATAATTCCCATGTGTCGTGGGAGGGACCTGTTGGGAGATGACGGAATCATGGGGGCGGTCTTTCACGTGCTGTTCTCGTGATAGTGAATAAGTCTCACAAGATCTGATGATTTTTTCTTTAATGGAGTCTAACTTTGTCACCTTGAGTGACTTGAGTTTCAGCGCAGTGGCGTGATCTCGGCTCACTGCAACCTCCACCTCCCAGGTTCACCACCTGCCTCAGCCTCCCGAGTAGCTGGGATTACAGGCACCCGCCACCACACCTGGCCAATTTTTCCATTTTTAATAGAGATGGGGTTTCACCATGTTGGGCAGGCTGGTCTCAAACCCCTGACCTCAAGTAATCCACCCAAAGTGCTGGGAGTACAGGCATGAGCCATCATGCCCAGTTAATCTGATGGTTTTAAAAAGGGGAGTTTCTCTGCACAAGCACCTTTGCCTGCCGCCATCCATGTGAGATGTGACTTGCTCCTCCTTGCCTTCCACCATGATTGTGAGGCCTCCCCAGCCATGTAGAACTGTAAGTCCATTAAACCTTTTTCTTCCCAGTCTCAGGTATGTCTTTATCAGCAGCGTGAAAGCGGACTAATACAGTGGGGAAATGCGAGGAACAGCCTGGGTGCTCTTAGGCATGGCATGGTCTCAGGATGGTGGAAGGTGGAGTGGGATGATGCCAGGAGCAAGGACAGCCCCACTGGGACTCGGGACCTGGACTGGCTTGATGGCGGGAAATGAGCCAGACAGACAGGCAGGCGAGGAGGACCTGGGGCTGTCTGGTTTCTCCGAGGATCTGAATTCCACTGCTCCCATTATATCAGGCAACTCCTTTCAAGACAGCTCCCTAGACGGCTCCAGCATTGTGTGGGAAATACCTTTCCTGGGCTTAAGCCACCCACCCTTCACTGAACACCACAAAGTGCCACATCCTATACCAGCTAGCACTGAACTTGGCCTGCTGTGATGATCTTCCTGCTTCGTGTAAGCCTGCATTCTGAATGACGAAATGATTCTCCCTGAGCCCAGGGGCCATGCGGATTTCTGCCATGGTCTGGATATTTGAGGCCCCCTCCGAATTCATGTGTTGAAATGGAAACCCCACTGTGAGGGTGTTAGGAGCTGGCGCCTTTGGGAGGTAATGAGGTGATGAGGGTGGAGCCCTCATAAATGAGATTAGTGCCCTTGGAAAAGAGGCCCCAGAGAGAGCCTCGCTCTTTCTGCCATGTGAGGACACAGCAAGAAGACCGCCGTCCAGGAAGCGGACCCTCATCAGACAGCCCATCTGCTGGCCCTTGATCTTGAACTCACAGCCTCTGAAGCTATAACAGATCCATGCCTATTGTTTATAAGTCACCCAGTTTATTTATTTATTTTGAGACAGAGTTTCACTCTTGTCGCCCAGGCTTGAGTGCTGTGGCACGATTTCCTGTCACTGCAGCCTCCACCTCCTGGGTTCAAGCGATTCTCCTGCCTCAGCCTCTTGTGTAGCTGGGACTACAGGTGCCTGCCACCATGCCTGGCTAATTTTTTGTAGTTTTAGCAGAGAGACGGGGTTTCACCATGCTGGCCAGGCTTATCTCAAGCTCCTGACCTCAAGTAATCTGCCGGCCTCGGCCTCCCAAAGTGCTGGGATTACAGGATTGAGTCACTGCACCCAGCTCAGTTTATGGTATTTTGTGATGGCAGCCTGAACAGACTAAGGCAGTGTCCAGCCTGTTGCACCTGTCACGCAGGCCAGCCCCGGGCTCCGACAAGGTGCCACAAAGCCCTGCCTTTCTGCTCGGGGCTGGGACATGGGCAATGCATGGGAGTGATCTTCACAGTGGTGAGGACGCCATGGAACGGGACTGTCACCTTTGAGAGTGGCTCTCCGGTGGCCAGGGCCCTGGAGAGGCTGTGGCCTTGCTGTGGTACCCACAACGCGACCTGTTCCCTGAAGGCAGAGCCCGGGCGAGGGTGGAGGCCACCTCTCTCCTCATCACTTGCTCAACAAGCTCCTGGGATCTGCACCGAGAACTCAGAGAAAAGCCACTCCACTGACCCAGCGAAGCCTCCTTCTCTTGCCAAAACGAAATGTGCCTCCTGACACCGAGAGCTATTTAGAGGTAGCTCTGTGATCCTGACACCTCCTCGCCGTAACCGGAAAACGGCTCCTCGGAAAGGCACAAGGGAAACCGAGGGCTTGGGATGTCCCCGTCTTTGTTTCCTTCCAGATGACGAAGCTTCATCTATTTCAGACTCCTGTGGCAACTCAGGAAGCCACTGATGCCCAAAGACCCCAGGGCCTGGTGAGGATGTTTTAATTACAAGCATCCTCCAAACACGGCAGGGAGGGCACCTGGGCTCCTGGCTCACCAAGGTCAGGGGTCGCCAAGCTCCCCTGCAAACTCCAAGGGAGTCTCTGCCCATCTCCAGGCTAAAGCCCAGAGTCTGGAGAGGCAGTTGAGGCCTCTGTGGTTCCAGAACAGCTCCCTGGGGCTTTGTTAAAACCCCATACGGGGCCAGGGCCTTTGCAAATCGATGTATATTACCGAGAAGCCCCTGGTTGCTCCAGGACCTTATACCTACCTTGACAGGGCTGACCAGATAGAGGTGGGACTGATGCAAGCAACGTCCACACCTCCTGAAGTGCTGGCTCAGGGGCATCGTGGGCCAGGCCCCCAGACAGAGGAGGCAGCTGAGGATTGGGAAGCTGTTGTAGGAGTAGTTTCATGCCGGGTGACCCAATAAGCCTCCCAGGTTAGAGGAGGACCCTGAGCATTTGAGCAAGACTTGCTTAGGTCTCTGCCAGTATCCCCAGAGGCTGGGGATGAAACAGCCCCTCAGTCCCACAGAAGGTGGAGCAGGTCCAGCCCCCAGCACCCCTCCCATGGCGGAGTGAAGGGGACCCCCTGGGCTGTGGCCAGACTTCACTCAGGCAGCACCATGCAGTGGTCAGGGCTACAGGCTTGGACACGGGACAGCCCCAGAGGGAGTTTTCTAGCACCGACACCACAGACAACCTCCCCGCCGTCAGGCTCCAGAAACTGGGGATAATAATTCAGGTATGATTCGTCTATGACTATCATGAGAATTAAAAGTTAATTGGCAAATAATAATTGGCAAATGACTTAAAACACCATTCAATATCACCAAATTGAATGCAGCGATCCATATATTAAGGAGATGATATCATTGCTAGGGGGGTTTACTTCAGAAATAAGAAAATCGACGAATATAATTCATCGCATTAGCAGATAAGCGGGGGAAATCTACATAATCATCTTTGACAGTTGCAGGATCAGATTTTGGATAAATATTTTATCAAAATACATTGGATACGACAACATAGATTCATGATAAAACTTAATAGACTGGGCCAGGCATGGAGGCTCATGCCTGTAATCCCAACAATTTGGTAGGTCAAGGAAGGCAGATCACTTGAGGTCAGGAATTCCAGACCAGTCTGGCCAACATAGTAAAACCTCATCTCCACTAAAAATACAAAAACTAGCCAGGCATGGTGGCACGAGCCTGTAATCCCAGCTACTCGGGAGGCTGAGGCAGGAGAATCTCTTGAACCTGGGAGGTGGAGGGTGCAGTGATCTGGGATCGCGCCATTGCACTCTGCACTCCAGCCTGGGCGACAGAGTGAGACTCCATCTCAAAAAACAAAAAACAACAACAACAACAAAAAACAAAGGCCAGGTGCAGTGGCTCATGCCTGTAATCCTGGCACTTTGGGAGGCCGAGGCAGGCAGATCACAAGGTCAGGAGATCAAGACCATCCTGGCTAACACAGTGAAACCCCGTCTCTAGTAAAAGTACAAAAAAATTAGCCAGGCGTGGCGGCGGTCGCCTGCAGTCCCAGCTACTCGGGAGGGTGAGACAGGAGAACAGGATGAACCTAGGAGGCGGAGCTTGCAGTGAGCGGAGATCACACCACTGCACTCCAGCCTGGGTGACAGAGCAAGACTCCGTCTCACAAACAAACAAGATAAAAAAATAAAAAATAAAAAAATAAAAAAAAAAATCTTAATAGACTGGGAAGAAAAGTGAACTTTGCCTGCTAGTGCAGCAGTGAAACAGATTGTGCCTGAGAGAACACCCTAAAACTAAGGGCCGTATGGGTCTGAGGACTGCTGCTCTGGACTCCCTCACATGACTGCGTTTAAGTGGAGGGTCAGCCTGGCTGGCAGGTGCGGGATGGCCTCACATGGGCCTCGTGGTTGGCTGGAACACATCTGTTTTCTTCCATGCATCCTCCCATCCCCCAGCAGACCAGGCTGGCTTCCTTACACGGTGTCCTCAGGACAATGCTCCACGTAGACAGCAAGTCACGCTGCCAAGGAGGGAAACAGACTCTGCCTGTACCTGGGAGTGGCTGCACTTTTTTTCCTGCCACAGTTCTAATCTGCAATTGTGCCATGACTGCAGCTCAGACACGGTCATGGGGATCCGCGGGTGTGCTGGGTGACCTTCTGGTTGACCTTGTCCTTTTGGTCCTGGGATCGAGCAGAAGCTCCGAAGGCTGCACAGCAATCTGGGATTCGGACAGGCCTCCAGAGCTGCATTGATATTGGCAAGTTACCTCCCAAGGATGCTGGGCTTCAGCACCAAGGTGACTCTCATTACAAACGAAATGCTGAACCTGAACCAGGGGTTGGCATGGGGGGATCACGTATGAGAGGAAAAGCACTTTCAGCATTTGGAATTTTCTGACCTCATCAATATCAAAGTCAAACCACGACCGAACGGATCTACCTCCATTTAGTCGTTCAGCTTCCAGCCAAGATGTTGAAACGTCAGCCGGGGGAAAAACCGGCCACCTCCTTGGAGGAAGCCACCTCCCCTCACCCCTCTTAGGGTAGAAGAGACCTTCCAGGCAGTATTATCCAGTCCTCTGTCCTGTGAAATACGTATGGCAGTCAAGGGAATATAAACCTCGAAAAACATCAGAGTGAAAGTTTAACAAACACACAAAAGAATGGGAAATAATTATTTCATGTGGACCGAATGCAACCTCCGTGTCCCAGAAGGATTTGCCAATAAGATGTAAATTTTTCCTTTGAAATAGTGATGGCATCGAAGGACATCATTTGCTCCCAGAAATCTTGATAGAAAAGCAACAGTTCTTTGATGTTTGCAGAGGAATGGTTTTCAGGAGAGTGGCTCTGGTGGGACTCGGAGGCTAGAAAGCCGTGAGCCCACAGGGCAGTTAGATTTTTCTACTTGGCCTCCAGGAACCCTAGACTCACGGCACAGAATGAGGGAGGCTGAGTCTGTTGTGAGAAGAGGAGATTTCTGGGGATTACCGATGTTGCTAGGCTGGCTTTCCCGTGCTGTAATGATGAGGAGAGTGATCAAGCTGATCTTAATGATAACTACCCATGTTTACCCAACACGACATGCAGCCCAGCATCTAAATACAGTCTCTGAATTCCACCCTCATGGCATGCCTTGAGGAAGTAGAGCTGTCATGATCCTTGTTCTGCAGATCAGAAAACAGGCTCTGAGAGCTCAAGCGAGTGAGATTTCTTCACTGAGTAAAGGAAGGGCCTGTCCATTCAATTCCAAAGCCTAGGGGAAGGCAGGCATTACACATGTGGCCTCATGTGGCTCTAACTACAGAAAGTTCTCTTGTGCAACAGCCCAGGAACAGCCTCCCTGCTTAAAAAAGGCAAGAGGGAGATTAGCAATGAGATTTGGTTCTGAAGCAAAAATTGAACACCATTTTCTGCAGGACAGTAACCAAAGAAAGAAATCACGGCTGACAGCGGGGTACGCTTGTGCATGACTTTGATCAGGCTGCCGTCACTAAGCACCACAGACTGGGCGGCTTAAGCCACAGACACTTCTCATTTCACTGTCCTGGAGGCTGGAGTCTGAGATCAGGGCGTCGCAGGGCTGGGTCCCCTTGAGGCCTCTCTCCTTGGCTTACTTTGGGCCGCTTTCTGTGTCCTCACACGACAGTCCCTCTCTGTGTGTCTGTGTCCTCATCTCCTCTTCTTATACGGACACTGGTCATATCAGATTAGGGCCCAGCCTAGTGATCTCAATTTAACTTAATTATCTCTTCAAAGTCCCATCTCCAACTACAGTCACATTCAGAGGTGCTGAGGCTTAGGGCTTCAACATAGGAATTCAGGGGGACACCATTCCACCCAGAACAACTTGCTTAGCACAAGAGTATGCAGAATCTCTTTGCCTTCCTCAGGGACGCCTAGGGTCCCCAGCAAACACCCAGGTCAGAGGTGTCCGGGACCTGCACGAGGCTGGAGAATCTCTCCCCTCACGTGGTCTGTTTTCAGGGAGCAGAGGGTAGGAAGAGGCTATTGCACACTCAATTGTCACAGATGAACATGCAGGAGCCGAAGCAATCACTGCCTCTCCCACCCCCATGATCCAGTTATGAAAAGTGTCACACCCACCGAAAAAGTTGAAAGAATAGTCTGGCTCTGGTGGCTCAAACCTGTAATCCCAGCACTCTGGGAGGCTGAGGCGGACAGATAACTTGAGGTCAGGAGTTCAAGATCAGCCTGGCCAAAGTGGCAAAATTGCATCTCTACTAAAAATACAAAATTAGCCAGGCATGGTGGCGGACACCTGTAATTCCAGCCTCTTGGGAGGCCGAGGAAGCAGAATCACTTGAACCCAGGAGGCAGAGATTGCAGTGAGCCAAGATTGCACAATTGCACTCCAGCCTGGGCAACAGAGCGAGACTCCATCTCAAAAAAAGAAAATGTTGGAAGAATAGAGCAATGAAAATCAAAACACTTCCAAACTGGATTACACAACTGTTTACATGTTGCTTGGTGTGGCGTGTGTGTGTGCGCTGGGGGGCACATGTGCACATAATTCGATTTTTGCTAAGCCATGATGATGCATCCCTCTCTAAACACCTCAGCATTTGCAGAAACGAAGGGTGTGCTCCCATAAGTCATGTCACACGCAGAAGATCAGCATTCACCCCCAGACTTCTAAAACCACTCTACACGCACGGCTCTCCACATGCCTCTTTCCCCTAATTTTCTGTACTGTTTTAATTCAGCTAAAAGTACATGCCATGAAACACACAGGCCTTAAGCACAGAGTGGGAAAAGGTTTTGTTGTTGTTGTTTTGTTTTGTTTCATTTTTGAGATGGAGTCTTGCTCTATTGCCCCGGCTTGAACCTGGGAAGTAGAGGTTGCAGTGAGCCAAGATCCCACCATTGCACTCCAGCCTGGGCAACAGAGAGAGACTCCGTCTCAAAACAAAAACAAAAACAAAAACAAAAACGCTGCCTTCTTTTCAGAGCAGGGGATACCATTTCAAGCCCCAGTTACTCCACATTCTTACAGACAACATGTGGCACCATCCATCTTCTTAATTTTGGCTAATTGTGTGCGTGAAGTAGGTGGTTTTAAACTTTATTTGCCCCCAACTTCTTTTTTTTTTTTTTTGAGACGGAGTCTTGCTCTGTCGCCCAGGCTGGAGTGCAGTGGCCGGATCTCAGCTCACTGCAAGCTCCGCCTCCCGGGTTCACACCATTCTCCTGCCTCAGCCTCCGGAGTAGCTGGGACTACAGGTGCCCACTAGTTTTTTATATTTTTTAGTAGAGATGGGGTTTCACCGTGTTAGCCAGGATGGTCTCAATCTCCTGATCTCATGATCCGCCCGTCTCAGCCTCCCGGAGTGCTGGGATTACAGGCTTGAGCCACTACGCCCGGCCCAACTTCTCCTTTTCTGCAACCTCATCATTACTATCATTAGAATAAAATTAATTATCTGTTTGCCCAGAGGGTGGAAAAACGCAATGATTCTATAGGACTCAGGCCAAGAACTGGAGACATCAGCTTCACAGAATCTGTGAGTGCGTCTGCAGCTTCTACGGGCCAGGGAGTAAGACTCATGGCTGCTGTTGTTTGCTCAGGAACATCATCTCCTATCCCAAAATGACAAGACTGAAAATGGCGGTAGAAGTGGTCAGTGGCTGGCTGTGGTGCTTCACACCTGTAATCCCAGCACTTTGGGAGGCAGAGGTGGGAGGATCACCTGCGGTCAGGAGTTTGAGACCAGCCTGGCCAACATGGTGAAATCCCATCTCTATTAAAAATACTAAAAATCAGCTGGGCGTGGTGGCAGGTGCCTGTAATCCCAGCTACTTGGGAGGCTGAGGCAGAAGAATCGCTTGAACCTGGGAGACGGAGGTTGCAGAGAGCTGAGATTGCACCACTGCACTCCAGCCTGGGTAAAAGAGTAAGACCCTGTCAAAAAAAAAAAAAAAGAAAGAAAGAAGGAAGGAGGGAAGGAGGGAAGGAGGGAAGGAAGGAAGGAAGGAAGGAAGGAAGGAAGGAAGGAAGGAAGGAGGGAAGGAGGGAGGGAAGGAAGGAAGGAAGGAAGGAGGAAGGAAGGAAGGAGGGAAGGAGGGAAGGAGGGAAGGAGGGAAGGAGGGAAGGAAGGAAGGAAGGAAGGAAGGAAGGAAGGAAGGAAGGAAGGAGGGAGGGAGGGAGGGAGGGAGGGAAGGAAGGAAGGAAGGAAGGAAGGAAGGAAGGAAGGAAGGAAGGAAGGAGGGAAGGAGGGAGGGAAGGAAGGAAGGAAGGAAGGAGGAAGGAAGGAAGGAGGGAAGGAGGGAAGGAGGGAAGGAGGGAAGGAAGGAAGGAAGGAAGGAAGGAAGGAGGAAGGAAGGAAGGAAGGAGGGAGGGAGGGAAGGAGGGAGAGTGGGAGGGAGGGAGGGAGGGAGAGTGGGAGGGAGGGAGGGAGAGTGGGAGGGAGGGAGGGAGGGAGAGTGGGAGGGAGGGAGAGTGGGAGGGAGGGAGGGAGGGAGGGAGAGTGGGAGGGAGGGAGGGAGGGAGGGAGGGAAGGAGGAGGAAGGAAGGAAGGAAGGAAGGAAGGAAGGAAGGAAGGAAGGAAGGAAGGAAGGAAGGAAGGAAGGAAGGAAGGAAGGGAGTCAGCTATGAAGGTGGTGGTGACACCGGGTGACCTTATGCCCACAGAAAATGCTTTACTTCATTCAATGATGTGAAGGAAGTTTAACAAACAAATTATATAAGCTAAAATCATGCTTATGGGGTATCAACTACATTTTTAAAAATGGACTAGTTGGGTGTTGATACGGTTTGGCTGTGTTCCCATCCAAATCTCCACTTGAATGGTATCTCCCAGAATTCCCCTGTGTTGTGGGAGGGGCCTGGGGGAGGTAATTGAACCATGGAGGCGGGTCTTTCCCGTGCTATTCTCGTGATGGTGAATAAGTCTGGTGAGATCTGACAGGTTTATCAGGAGTTTCCGCTTTTGCTTCTTCCTCACTTTTCCTCTTACTGTCACCGTGTAAGAAGTGCCGTTGGCCTCCCGCCATGATTCTGAGGCCTCCCCAGCCGTGTGGAACTGTAAGTCCACATGCTAAACCACGATGATGCATCGTGCATCACGATGATGTATCTCTAAACACCTCAGCATTTGCAGAAACGAAGGGGGTGCTCCTGCAAGTAACGTCACACTCAGAAGATCGGCATTCACCCCCAGACTTCCTCCAAAACCACTTAAACCTCTTTTTGTTCCCAGTTTCGGGGATGTCCATCAACAGTGTGAAAATGAACGAATACAGGTGTTTACACGGGGTTTTATTTGGTCAGCTTCTATAGAAACCCAAATTAACAATTTCATTCAAATCACTGTCATGTGTCACATTGGGGAACAATTTCTGAGACAGGAACAAAATTTGACCACGAAAAGATCATCCGGGAAAAAGGTCTTCTTTCCTTCAGTTCTTTGGACTTATCAATATATAGTCTCAGGGAACTGAATTATAGATTCTAACCCAGTTCCTCATTCATTTCCTTCCCCCCCCCACCACCACTTCTCCAGCAAAGAAAAGGAAATTAAAAAACAACCACAAAAAACCTCTACCCTCGCATCCTCTCACAACCTCCTGGCATGTTTATAAATAAATTCAGGTTAGGTCATGTCCTTTAGGAAAAAAAGGCATTCAATTTATAATTAATCCCAGTGAGAAAGAAGAAACTTATTACATAAAGAAATTTGTTTTCCTACTTTTCCCTCATTTATCCTAAATGAAGGACCTTATTATGAGAACCTGGACCCTTCAGGGACCGTATGGAATACTCGGGGGGCTCTATGTGCTAAAGTGGATGGGAGGTATGAGAATTCAATTCAACACATTTAAATAACATAAAATTGCATTTCAATTCCTCCAGGAATAAAAAGAAAAATCAAAAGGCATTTACTGTATTAGGAAAAATCTGGGGATCATGATTAAGTTCCTTGTAACTGGCAGGTAAAAGTTCAGGAGAAAGAAGCAAACAGAGAAGGAGAAGGGAGGGAGAACAAGAGGGAAAGAAACAGCAAAGAACCAGGGATGGTTTTCCTCAACATTGTTTTTAAGATCCTTGCAAATAATTTAAAAACCACTAAAAATAAAAGCCAAGGCCTCAGAGTTCCCACTTTGGGATCTGGGGGCTAAAAGAGAAGATTCTGAGTTTAGACGTTGGCTCTAAACCCTGCCCCAGACTTCATGCAGAAACATACCCTAAAAAGGCATCCTCTCCAGAGACAAGGAGCAGCAGGCATTAGGACCCTACATGGTGCCACTGCCGGCCAGCCCGGCTCTCTGTGCTTCTGGTTCAATCAGAGCTGGTCTTTTCATCTCCATTCGGAAAACAGCACTCATGTTTAACCACACAATCATCTCATTGTTCAGGTAATGCTGCCACACTTCATTAGGGAGAGCAGCTGGCATCAGGGTGTTCTCGTCAGAGCAGTGCTGTGAGTGTTTATGGCTTTTCAACTAATCCACTTTTGGATTTAGCATATTTACATTGGGGCGGCAAGCAGAGAACAGGGTGGCGGTGGGGAATTTCTGTAAGGAGTTGTCCGGCCTTCAGAGCAGGTGCAGGGCTCCGCCCACCCACACTGCCTCTGCAGCATCTTGTTTCAGGGCCCTGAGAAGGCACACCCTGCTCAGCTGCACTCGACAGCCTGTTTCAGGAAATCGGGCTCTGGGGCTTGTACAGAGCCACAGGAACAAGTGTGCAAAGGAGTTCCACTTAGACACACAGTCCACCTGACCCTCTTGGTCTCCCTTTCAGGTACAATCTACCTGGCACCAGGAAAGCATGAGCAACACCCAGGCTTTCCAAGAGCCTGGCATCCCCTCAAGCCAGGGGCTAGAAAAAGGTCATCCCACCACACCTCCCACCTGTCCATGCTGGGGCCTTCCCGGGAATACAGAGAGAAGCTTAAAAATCCAGCCTCGCACAGAAAGGCCTTTCAAAAACACACCCCCGCTTGCAAGCAAACACAAGAGGCTGAGCATATGAAAAGGGGGGTTGGGCCCAGTAGCTCACACCGGTAATCCCAGTGCTTTGGGAGGCCAAGATGGGAGGATCACTTGAAACCAGCCTGGGCAAAGTCTTAAGTAAGAACCCTGTCTCTACCAAAAAAAAAAAAAAAAATTAGTCCCCCATGGTGGTGCACACCTGTAGTCCCAGCTATTTGGGAGACTGTGATGGGAGGATCTCTTGAGCCCAGGAATTTGAGAATTTGAGGTTGTAGTGAGCTATAATCGCACCATTGCATTCCAGTCTGGTGGCAAAGCGAGACTCTGTCTCAAAAAAAAAAAAAAAAAAAAAAAAAAAAAAAAAAAAAACAGAACAGAAAAGAAAAAGAAGAAAATTCCGTTGTCAAAGTATTTAACTGGAAACACCAGGAATCTTGTAGGCTACGACGCCATTCACTTTGGAAATGCCCTTTCCTCTCCACAAGCTGCATCTCGGCTTCCTCTCCCTAATCTTAGTAATGTGATCTGTGGGTGAAGCCGACTGCTGTTGGCTGGCAATGACTTTCCAGATGATTTCTGGGTACTGTTGGCTTACGGGACACGTTCATCCTCAGGTCCCAATACAATCCCTCAAAAATACTGATGCCTTCTTTAGACACAGAAGTTGGGCCCTTGGAGACACTTCGCTGCCACTGGGAATCTCATCTCAAATGTGCAGGGCTGCTGTTCCCAAATCTGCCAGCACACGTTAGCAGACTGTACACACACCCCCAAAAAAATCCCCTAGCAACTACACGCTGGCGCCTAACATTTTAATTCTTTCAGTTATGATTCATGGTGCCATCTGTGGACAGATAATGAGAGACAATAATCCAAGAATAGCTATCAGGCATTTGTTCAGCAGAGTTTTAGCATCAGTTGCATCCAAGTATGGGAAGGGACGGTGCCACCCCGGGAGTGCCTAACCACTCCCACGGCTAAAATGGGACTCAGTGAATCAGAGCAGCAGGTCTGGCCGCTGCGCCCACCCGAGTGACATCATGCCCTCAGCCGTCCTCAAACTCCTGAGAACACCGAGAGCACGGCTGCAAGGTCCAGGAGACAGCTAAAGGCAACAGGCATGAGAGAATCCACAGGAGACCACCCCACAAAAGGGCTGCCTGCCTCGCCGGATGGACGGGATGACGGAGGGGCTGTGGCTATGAGAAAGGGGACTCCCTTGAGGCTCGCTTAAGCTTGCCAAGGAGAAAAGATGCATTGCTCGGTCATCAAATCCAAGGCCATGCTTTAAAGACTTCTGGATGACTTGACTTACGACACTTAGGCACATCATCATTTTTTTCTTATTCTAAACACTGTGTGTGTTCTCCGACCTCCACTTATTTCAGAGCACAGACCTGGCTGTCAGCAGACACAGATGTGGGTTTTCGGACACTACACCCTCCACCCTGTTGTGTTCTTCCCCGATCCACATCACCTTGCTCTTGTTTTCGGGAGCCAGACATGTCTAGGGAGGCCTACGTATTTTCTGCAGGAAAGGATTAGAGAAGAATGAAGGGCAATTACCACCTTCTTTCAGTGGTTTGCCCAAAGCCATTCTAAACTGGGCAATGTGTGTACCTGTGAATCTGGAGGGATAAAAGATATTCTTGACCGTCCCTCGCTCTCTAGAGAGAGGGTAGAGTTGAGATAAGCTGAGCCCCATACCCCGTGGAACAGTTCATGCTGAGTCTAATACTCACGGGCACTGTCTGGGGGAAAGGTCGGGGGACGTGGAAATGGCCTAGTTGCGGCAGAGTGGGAGGCAGCACAGAACAATATCCCTTGCCAAGTCGGCTGGCCGTCACATGGCCACACAGTGGACAGAGGCATGGAAAGCTCTTGGCACTTCCAAAATGCGAGGCTGGCAGACAGCAGACAAGCTAAATCCTAGCATCAGTCACTCATGTGTATGTGTGCGTGTGTGTACAAACACACGCACACATACGTGCACGCACACACATGCACACACACATACACGCACGCGCACATGCGCGCACACACACTGTGCACGCACACACACGCACAGACACACACACGTGCACACACACACGTGCACACGCACACACACGGACGTGCACACACACGCACACGCACGCACACCCACGCACACACGCACGCACACACACCTGCCCCACCACCCTTCATGCAGTAGCACAGCAAGCTTCAGGAATTATTTCCAGAATTGTAATGGAGCATGATTCACTGGCAAGAGGACAATGACCTAATTATCCACCTGTGTCAGTTAAATGGCAAAAAGGCCCCTCGCCCTCCCTCTGCCTGGCACAGCATTCAGCATCTTCCTGCTGTCTGAAGAGAGGCTTGCAAAATGCTAATGTGACTCCAGGGTCTCTCTCCTGAAAGCTTGCAGGTATCCAAGCAGCCTGGTGTAAGGGAAGCCAGGATCACATGGAGTCCAAGAAGAAACAGCCTCAGCAGGCTCTGGTGTCTTAGTTCACAAATCTCCTCCTATAATATGCAAATGTATCATTTCTCAATCTCCACGATACCTGAGGCCTTAAGCACCAGGTGCATGCGGGGAAGGTGTGGAGGGAGGTTACGAAACCATTGCTTTTGGATGTTTTGCTTAATTTTTATTAGGAAACAGAACATGAAAAGTCAGTGTGAGGAGAGGGAAAGTGACCAAGATAAGCCACCACACCGCAGGACAACGAGCTGCTTCGAAGGGAGAGAGCAAGTCAGGTCTTGGCCCTGAAGTCAGCTGAACATCCCAGCCTACTCCAAACTCACAAGAAGTTAAGGATGCAAGAAAAAAAAACAAACAATCCCCTTGAAAAGTGTGCAAAGGACATCAGCAGACACTTTTCAAAAGGAGACATACCTGCAGCCAATAATCACATAAAAAAAGCTCAACATCACTGATCATTAGAGAAATGCAAATCAAACCCATAATGAGATACCATCGCACGCCAGTCAGAACGGCTATTACTAAAAAGTCAAAAGACAATGGATGTTGGCGAGGAGAAAAAGGAACCCTTTTACACTGTTGGTAGGAGTGTAAATTAGTTCAGCCACTGTGGAAGACAGTGTGGAGATTCCTCAAAGACCTAAAGACAGAAATGCCATTCGACCCAGCAATTATGGGATACATACACAAAGGAATATAAATCATTCTATTATAAATATACATGCACACATATGTTCACTGCAGCACTATTCACAACAGCAAAGACATGGAGTCATCCTAAATGCCCATTGGTGATAGACTGGATCAAGAAAATGTGGTACATATACACCATGGAATACTATACAGCCATAAAAAAGAACAAGATCATGTCCCTTGCAGGGACATGGATGAAACTCAAGGTCATTATCCTTTGCAAACTGATGCAGAAACAGGAAACCAAATACAGCATATTTTCATTTATCAGTGGGAACTAAATGTTGGGAACACATGGACACAAAGAGAAAAACAACAGACACGGGCCTTTCAGTGGGGTGGAGGGTGAGAGGAGGGAGAGGATCAGGAAGAACAACTAATGAGCGCTAGGCTTGATACCTGGTTGATGAAATAGTGTGTACAATAATCCCCCAAGACATTTGTTTACCTATGTAACAAACCTGCACATTCTGCACATATAACCCCTGAACTTAAAATAAAAGGTTTTGTTTTGTTTTGTTTTTTAATAAGGCCAACAGATGAACATCTCAAGGCAACCCGTATTTTAAGTCACTTTACTGTGAGGACCCTGACCCAGGAAAGAAAAGCAACGGCTATAAAACGGGTGGCCCACTGATCGGCCATGAGAGCCAACTTAACAAGAGATCCATCTCCCAAAGGCAGAATGCTTGCAGCTGCTCCATGCCGGCGGTGGGGGGGAGGGGGGGGGAGCGGGGGCTGCCTAGGGAATAAAGGTCACCAGACTCTCCTCACAGGGCTCCTACATCAGCTACAAGGTCAGGTCAAGTCAGACAGCGTACCCTCTCCACAGAGAGAGGCTGATTGGTATCAATTTTATTGAGATAATTTATGTCCTAGAATCACAAGGTCGCTCAGCACCCACTTGCAGTTTCATCATCCATGCCAGGTACAGCCCAGGTGGCTCGGCCGGTTGAAGTGGAATTGGGGAAGAATGTGCCAAAGTCTATATGGATATCTTTATTTTAACTGATTTTTTATCTTTTTGAGACAGAGTCTTGTTCTGTCTCCCAGACTGATAGAGTGCAGTGGCGTGATCTCGGCTCACTGCAACCTCCGCCTCCCGGGTACAAGTGATTCTCCTGCCTCAGCCTCCCGAGTAGCTGGGACTACAGGCCCCTGCCACTACATCTGGCTAATTTTCATATTTTTAGTACAGATGGGGTTTCACAATGTTGACCAGACCGGTCTTGAACTCCTGACCTCAAGTGATCTGCCTGCCTCGGCCTCCCAAAATGCTGGGATTATAGGGTGTGACCCACCGTGCCCGGCCTTAATTGACTTTTTTTTTTTTTTTTTTTGAGACGGAGTCTCGCTCTGTCGCCCAGGCTGGAGTGCGGTGGTCGGATCTCGGCTCACTGCAAGCTCCGCCTCCCGGGTTTTTTACACCATTCTCCTGCCTCAGCCTCCGGAGTAGCTGGGACTACAGGCGCCCGCCACCTCGCCCGGCTAGTTTTTTGTATTTTTCAGTAGAGACGGGGTTTCACCAGGTTAGTCAGGATGGTCTCGATCTCCTGACCTCGTGATCCTCCCGTCTCGGCCTCCCAAAGTGCTGGGATTACAGGCTTGAGCCACCGTGCCTGGCCCTTAATTGACTTTTTAAGTTGACAAATAAAAATAGTGTACACTGACGGTGTACAACATGTTTTGAAAAACACATACAGACCAGGCACAGTGGCTCACGCCTGTAATCCCAGCACTTTGGGAGGCCAAGGCGGATGGATCACTTGAGCCCAGGAGTTTGAGACCAGGCTGGGCAGCACAGTAAGATCCCACCTCTACAAACAATTTAAAAATGTAGCCAGGTGTGGTGGCATGCACCTGTGGTCCAAGCCACTTGGGAAGCTGAGTTGAGAGGATTACTGGATCCCAGGAGATCGAGGCTGCAGTGAGCCGTGATCACCCCACTACACTCCAGCCCAGGCAACAACAGACCAAGACCCCGTCTCAAAAAAATAAAAAAAAAAAAGAAAAAGAAACATGCATACAATGTGCAATGGCTAAATTAAGTTAATGAACACGTGCACTGCGTCACATGCTGACCATCTTTTTGTGGTGAGAACACTTAAATTCGACCCTCTCAGCTATTCAAGTATACAATGCATTGTTAACTGGCCACAATGTTGTACAACAGATCTCAGAACTTACTAATTCTTTCTTTTTTTTAACTTTTATTTTTTTTGAGACTGAGTCTCACTCTGTTGCCCAGGCTGGAATGCAGTGGCACGATCTCAGCTCACTGCAACCTCCACCTCCCGGGTTCTAAGTGATTCTCCTGCCTCAGCCTCCCGAACAGCTGGGACTACAGGCGTGCGCCACTACACCTGGCTAATTTTGTATTTTTAGTAGAGTCGGGGTTTCACCATGTTGGCCAGGCTGGTCTTGAACTCCTGACCTCAGGTAATCCACCCGCCTCAACCTCCTAAGGTGCTGGGATCACAGGCGTGAGCCACTCCGCCCGGCCAGTCTCAAACTTACCTCTCCTGTCTCACTGAAATTGTGTATCCTTTGACCAGCACTGCCCTGGCCCCCTCCCCAACCTCCTGGCTTCTGGCAGCCGCTATCCTACTCTCTGCTTCCATGAGTTCAACTTGTTAAGATTCTGCACATAAGTGAGATTGCGCCATGCTTGTGCCTGGCTTGTGGTGCTTAACGTTAAGTCCTCCGGGCTCATTCTGTGGATGTCTTTTAAATAATCAATCAAGAGCAAGCAACCCAAGCTTGTTAAGTGGCAGCTTCCAAAACTGCAGAGACATAGGCATGTTGGGATAAGACCTGGCTTCTAGTCTCAAGTTCAAGTTTACCAGCTGTAGCATTCTGTCCAAGTCACTTAACATCTCTGAGCCTCAGTGTTTTCATCTGTAAACAGAGATTATAACAGACCTGTTTATTCTTTTGTGGGGGAGCATTCATATGCCTCTAGCTACTTCATCATATCTGTCCGTGCCCAGTGGGCACAGGGCATTTTGTCAAACTGAGATAGTGCATAGACCATAATTATCAGTACTACCCAATACACAAGCACTTAATAAATAGTAGCTACTAGTATAATCATAATTATTTTAAAAGCACTCTCTGTAAACAATAGAAATATTATGTATGTATGCATGTATGTATGTATGTATGCAGAGATAGGGTCTTGCTATGTTGCCCAGGCTGGTCTCAAACTGTAAGCTCATGCCAGTCTCCCGCCTTGGTCTCCCAAAGGGCTGGGTTTACAGGTGTGAGACGCCATACCCCAGCCTATCTTTAAAAATGATTACCTATCATGAAGGAAGAGAACAGAGTGGAAAGGAGAGGGGGAAGGTGGAACTTCTTTGTATACAACTTGGTTTATAGATTTGACTTTAAAATGCAAATATTCTATAGAATTACAAACCAAAATTAAAAATGTAAAAAGCAAGTCATTAAAAATCAAAAATGAAATTAAACAAATGAACCTAAATCCGTACATAGCTGCTGGCAAAAACAAATAGAAATTATTCCAAACGTCTCTCAAGCTCAGTAGCTTAATTGCATGTCCCTAACGGGGTCTACTCCAGTGACAACACGACACTGCAAGGGAGAATCTGAAACCACTACAGCAGCATATTGCTGGGTAAGTGCTAGCAGCATTACGTGAAGAATTTTTTGTGCATGTAGAATAAACCAAAAGAAGGGTGATGGTGCTCATTAAAAGTTAAAGTTTTTAGCATAGCTGAAAGGAGATACAGATGTTAAGATCAAGGAGGTTAAGCCAAAACCTTGTCCTGAATCACAACAGGCAATATCAATATAACTCATGATGCATATTACCTAAAAAGTAAGCCCCCTTAAACTTAGATGTGGCCCTTCAACACCAGTTTCCACTAAAAGAAACAGGCTTCCCTGAAAAATGGCTGATTCCATGTCTGAGATGAGAAATCTGAAATGTCTCACCACACCAGAAAATCAGGAAGCTATCAATGACTATGAGGTCATGTCCAAAAGACTCAGGAAAAGGTCGGAATCAGCCTCCACTGGGCACAGACAGATATGATGAAGTAGTTAGAGGCATATGAATGTTCCCCCGAAAAAGAATAAACAACAAAAGACAACAGCAAACGTATCTTTTAAAGCATCAGGGAGCTACTGAAGCTACAAAGACCACAGGTGCCAAGGTTCGGAAAGGGGGCTGCTGTCGAGAGGTGAGCAGATGTGCTAAAGCTGCTTCTCCCCTGGGATCATTTGTACATCCCAGACTCAGGGAAAGGGCTGAGAATTGGTCCTTGGGTCAAGAGCCGATTCCCGCTAGGTGTAGAGAAATCCCTGGAGTTTTTAGCAGTGAAGTAGGGCTCCTAAGGCAAAAACTGCAGACCCGAAGAGGAGTCGTCTGGGTGAGAGGAAGGAGTAGAAAAATGAATGAGGCATTCGGCTGCTTTTCCTTTCGATATTTGCTGAATTCCGAAATTGGGAGGAATAGAAGGTGAAAAAGCTAGGCCTAAGAACTGGAGGGCAGGGCCCACCAGGGAGAAGGATGCTGGTAAACACCAGGCTCTCAGTTGAAAGTGCTGAGGGCTACATTCTAGAAGGAAAGGAGAACTGGAGTTAGAATGAGTCCTCTCAAAACTACAACCCAGCCTTGACTCAGCTAAGTCTCTGACTGCATTATGGTGACAAGGCTTCCCTCTATCTGCCTAACAGAAGAAAGGATAATCCTCTCTGAAAGAAAATAACATTATCCAGAGTCTCCATAATTTTTTTGGAGACAGAGTCTCCCTCTGTCGCCCAGGCTGCAGTGCAGTGGCATGATCTCTGCTCACTGAAAGCTCCGCCTCCTGGGTTCACGCCATTCTCCTGCCTCAGCCTCCGGAGTAGCTGGGACTACAGGTGCCCACCACCACGCCCGGCTAATTTTTTTGTATTTTTAGTAGAGATGGGGTTTCACTGTGTTAGCCAGGATGGTCTCGATCTCCTGACCTCGTGATCCGCCCGTCTCGGCCTCCCAAAGTGCTGGGATTACAGGCGTGAGCCACCACGCCTGGCCATAATTTATATATATATATCTCCAATGGCTGACATTCTATAAACAATTACTAGTCATTCCCAGAGACAGTACCATGGGTTGGAAAACAAAGAGAAAAAAACAGTCAATAGAAACAGATCCGTGGATGATCCAGATACTGGAGTCAGCAGTGAAGAACTTAACAATTATTAGTATGATCAAGAAGGTAAAAGGAAAACTGGAGAAAGCAGCTGAAAAGATGGAGAATTTCAAGAAGCAATTGAATGCAGAAGAGAATCAATCGTAAACTCTAGACGTTAAAATCCAACATCTACAATTAAGGACCTCAAAGGTACATTTAAGATCAGATTACATGTAGGAGATGGATAAGGAAATTGGAAAATTGGTCAATAAAAAAATGCACAAACTGAAGCATAGACAGAAGGATGAATGGAAAACACAGAAAGGACACATATAAGACACACTGAAAGGCTCTGACATGTATGTGAATCGAATCCTAGAAGGAGAGAAGATGAAAAATAGGGCAAAAGTATTATATACATTAATCCTAAACTGACAAGACATGTAAAGCCACAGACTCAAAAAGCTCTATAAATCTCAAGATAAACACAGGGAAAAAACATAGCTAGGCACACAAATACTGAAAACCAAGGACAAATAAAATTTCTAAAGCAACCATAGCAAATGGCCATTATCTACAATTACACTGACAGCAGTCTTTCAAAAGAAACTAGATAAGGGATGTAACAAAGAAAAAAGAAAGTAACTACCAATCTGGAATCTGTACCTCACAAAAATATCCTATTAATAAGGCTAAATGGTGACATTTTTGGAAAAATCAAAGCAGACAATCTATCACCAGCATGAATTCTAAAAAGGACTTCTTTTAGCAAAAGAAAGATGATCCCACAAAAAAAATCTGGAAGGAGTAAAAAGCAAATGGAAAATAAGTGAGCAAGTAATAAAGAACATGAAGATATAGGAGTGGTGAGTTTCTAAACATGTTACCAAAGCTAGGAGACATAGGGGAAGAAGCTGACCTGATGACATAAATGAAATATAATAACATCCCCTATACTTTAAACAAACAAACAAACAAACAAAAATCCCTATAAGCAAAGTTGAAAGGAGAGAAATTTGAAAAAAAAAATCCACATATTTGTAACTTATGATTGAGTTAAAAGTACCTATTATATTATTATAAATCTACAACACAGAAATCCAAACCCAAAAGCCAAACGGGTACAATCCAACTGACAATTTGTATGACAGGGAGTCATTGATGGTAAAAACCCATCAACTGTAAGGAAGAAGAAGGAAATTTGCAGCTGCATGGTCAGGAGGGGCTGACAACACATGATGGGTCCCCACTGTTTCCCTCCAATACAACTGCCCTGGTCCTCAGCTTTCATTTTTTGTTTTGTTTTTGAGATGGAGTCTTGCTCTGTTACCCAGGCTGGAAGGCAATGGCGCGATCTCGGCTCACCACAACCTCCGCCTCCCGGGTTCAAGCGATTCTCCTGCCTCAGCCTCCCGGGTAGCTGGGATTACAGGCATGTGCCACCACAGCCACATAATTTTTGTATCTTTAGTAGAGACGGGGTTTCACCATGTCTCGAACTCCTGACCTCAAGTGATCCACCATCCTCCTTCTCCCAAAGTGCTGAGATCACAGGCATGAGCCACTGCGTCCAGCTGCTTTCAACATTTTTTGAGAGAGACAGGATCTCACTCTGTCGCCCAGGCTGGAGTGCAGTGGCATGACGTGACCTCGGTTCGCTGATACCTCCACCTCCCAGGCTCAAGCAATCCTCCCATCTCAGCCTCTCAAGTAGCTGGGACTACAAGCACGCACCACCATGCCCAGTTTGTTTTTATATACTTTTTTTTGTAGAGACAGGGTCTCACTATGTTACCCTGGCTGCTCTTGAACTCCTGGGCTCAAATTAGCTCCTCCCAAGGCACTGGGACCACAGGCATGAGCCACCACACCTGGCCAAGCATTGTTGTCTTAACCCTGATTAGCCTAATTGGGCAGCTCCTCTTCCCTTCCAGCCACTGACATCCAGCCTATGAGAACGAAGACCAGTGAACCACTGCCCAGTGATGGTTCCTCAGTGCCCTTGTGAGATACTGCAGTGAGCCCTGTGTCTACTCAGGGGGAGGCAAGAGGGAGCAGACAGGGGCAGGAGGCTGGCGAACTACCCAGAAACCAATACCATCACAGGGAAAGCATCGCCAGGTCCTGGTTGCCATCATGAAACCTTTGCTTTCCAATGCACTAGACTCAGCATCCCTCCCTCCACACTCCCCACCACCCTGCACCGTTACCAGAGTCCCCAGGGATCCCTCCTGACGGAACAGATACTGATCGGCCTGACCTGCCGTATTGAGGACACACCCCACAGCAGGTCTCTCCATGGATAGGAGCTCAGTCCGCGGCTCCTGGGTAAGATGCTGCATCCCAGTCTCACCTGCGACGTGCTGCTCCTAGGACATGGGGCCGGGCTCAGGTGTGGGAGCCAAATTGACACTGGGGGCTCTGTCCAACAGCCAGTGAAATGGTGGGGCTAAAGGAAAGCCATGCCCTTACCTGATACTTTTTTTCAATTTTATTTTATTTTTAAGACAAAGTCTTGCTCTGTTACCCTGGCTGGGGTGCAGTGGCATGATCTTGGCTCACTGCAACCTCTGCCCCCTGGGTTCAAGTGATTCTCCTGCCTCAGCCTCCTGAGTAGCTGGGATTACAGGCACCTGCCACCATGCCCAGCTAATTTCTGCATTTTTAGTAGAGACGGGGTTTCGCCATGTTGACCAGGCTTGTCTCAAACTCCTGACCTTAAGTGATCTGCCTGTCTTGACTCCCCAGTGCAGGGATTACAAGCATGAGCCACTGTGCCCAGCCCCTTGCCTGATACTTGATAAGGGTTTTACACGTTTATTATTTCATTAGGCATCACAAAACCTCATAAGAGAAATGAGCTTATTTCAGAGAACAGATAAAGGAAAAGCTATGCAGACAGCACAGGGTCCGCCACTCCCGGAACAAGGCCGGAGCTGCTAACTTTGAATCGGAAGCATTCACCAGGACCCTCCCTTCCCATCACCATCCAGGCTCACAGGGGGGCAGACGGAGCGCCCACTTGCCCAGCAGAGATGCGCACTCTAAGCTTCCCTCCACCAAGCGGTCAGGAAATAGACAAAGCCAGATACAACTCTCCATGGCGGTCGGCACTGCAGAGGGGAGTATGTGTGGGGCTTTCACAGTGGGCCACTATTTATATCTGTATGAATCAGCAGCCTTAAGCTGTTGCTGAAAGCTTAAGCAGTTCCTGTATGTTTAAGAAAGCAATGGTTAAATATATGCCCTATTTCATCAGCAACATTATGGAATAAATATTTCAACGATACCCTGCTAGGTTGACTCTGTGCTAAGAAAACCAAGCATTTTTATTAAAGACGACCCGCCGAAGTGAAGAAAGCCCTGCTAATTCTTACAGATTAGGTGCCCAATAGGAGCAGGTACCACCTGGAAACCAAGCTGTGTAATAAGGAAATAGCATGTTCACAGAACATGACTCTTCCAGTGCCTGCTGCCCCACCCCACGCGTCTATAATCAACACCAAGCAGACACGCACCTGTGAAAAGTCAGACACTTAAAGCCTGGTAGAAAAAACATGTGAATCTAATCATTCCCACTGTAGAACTTCATGCTTGTGTTAGGTTGAAATATAAAAGCAAATCCACTACAAACGACTGGCAGGAGCACCCTAGTGAGAAGAAAAGCCAGGTTTGCACAGGGCGTGCCTACTGGATGTTACGTGAACATGAACTTGAGAGGTGCTTGACCTCCCCTGCTTGCCTTGCCGTGTGCATACAGCACTAACTTCTTATTGTCCAGGATGTGTAAAGCCATTATTCTCATGGTCTGTATTGCTAACATCCTATAAATCTGCCACAAATACAAAATTAGCAATCCTGAGCTGTTGCTCCTAGGAGAAAAGCAGGGTTAGGTTCCTGAGAGCCTCTGGTCACACCCTCATCAACCCATCAATACATAACCTAGTTTTATGTGTACTCCTGATTAAAGACACTTTATTTACACATATTGTTGACTCATTAACATTGTATTGGCTGGGTGTGGTGGCTCGCACCTGTAATCCAGCAATTTGGGAGGTTGAGGTGGGTGGACTGCTTGAGCCCCGGAGTTTGAGACCAGCTTGGGCAACATGGTGAAACCCCCTCTCTACCAAAAGTACAAAAATTAGCTGGGTGTGGTGGTACGTGTCTGTAGTAACAGCACTTTGGGAGGCCAAGGCCGGCAGATCCTTGAGCTCAGGAGTTCAAGACCAGCCTGGGCAACAGAGTAAGACTCCATCTCTACAAAATACCAAAAAAAAAAAAAAAAAAAAATTAGCTGGGCATGGTGGCGTGTGACTGTAGTCCCAGCTATTTGGGAGGCTGAGGTGGGAGGATCACTTGAGCTCAGGAGGCAGAGGTTGCAGTAAGCCAAGATGGCGCCACTGCACTTCAGTCTGGATGACAGACTGAGACCCCGTTTCCAAAACAAAACAACCAAAACAAAAACAGTGTGTTCACGGCCAATGATTATGACTCAGACATGAATGAAGTTTCTCTAAAGTGTGTTTTCTTCATGAGCACATCACAGCCTTCTCGCACTTGGGAACCCCAGACAGCACTGCAGCACCACGACAGGGGGCCGTTCCATAGAGCAAAACCACCAACAAACAGCACACAATTTCAAAACCCATGGCACTAAAGACATGGCAAAAAGGACACTTGTTTAGGGTACAAGAGGTGAGACCAGAAGGCAGAGCGTGGCCCCATTCAGCCTCAGCTGGGCACCTGCGGGCTGGATGACTCAGACTCTCCACCGCTCTGCATAGCTGCGAATAACCGTGAAGGCGCATGAGCTTTTATATTTCAGTGTTACAAATAAATTTTAGTGAGTAGGCAAAATCACAAATATGGAATCTGCGGATAAGGAGGACGAACTGTGCAGAAGTGTGTGGCGTCCACGGTCTGACCCACTCGAGCTGGAGGAGGCATCTGATCCTTACTTTCCACCAATAACCACTCGTCTCTCTCCTGCCTCCTGGTGGATCCCTTTCTACCTGCTTAAAACAGGCAAAAACCAGGGATCAGAATCTCTACCACATGACATGGCGCGGAAAAAAGAATTCCAGGCAGACACACATCATATGCTTGCCAAGGCATCTCAATATGTTAATTTCTTTGTTTTAAAAAAATAAGGGCCTACAGTAATAAGAAATAGACTTCAACGCAACACATGGAGACAAAAGATTCTTTGTAGCTATTTTATAAACAATAATACTTCCCATTGTGTTAAAATAAATAAGAGTCCCTGAACGCTGACTCTGAATTCCATTTAAATATTCATGAAGATTCTGAACTCGATCTCCAAAAAAGATTTCACAATAAAATATTCCATTTATCCCGTGTCTCTTGCTCTGCTCCCAAGGTCATTTCACTGCCTGGTGTGATGGACTTGAAAGCCATAGGAAGCACGGGAGACTCAGCTTGTTCTATGTGACCAATGAATCTGGGCCAGGTTGGGACTGATGGGGTCTGAGATGGGGAGAGGGCAGGCGAGTCAATACAAGGCAAATAACCCCACAGAGCAAGCTATCTCCACAAGCAGTGAGTTCCCCATCTCTGTGGGGGTTCAAGCAAAGGCAAGCAAGATCTTAAGGAGATGGAAATTCCCATTAAGACACAGGCAGGGTCCTGGTGACCTTCAAGGCCAGTGACAGTTCATTTTATGTGTCATCTTGACTCAGTTCCAGGGTGCTCAGAGTAAACCGTTATTTCTGAGTCTATTTGGGAGGCTGTTCCTGGATATAGCTGGGAGAATGTTTCTGGATCCGCATTTGAACTGGTAGACTCAGAAAAGCAGATACCCTCCCCAAAGTGGGTGGGCCTCATCCAATCCATTGAAGGTCTGAATAGAACAAAAGGCAGAGGAAGGGGGCATCAGTTCTCCCCAGTTGATTGCTGGCGCTGAACACAAATCGTTTTCTGCCCTTGTCCTGGCATTTACACCACCAGCTTTCCCAGGTCTTTGGTTTGCAGATGGCAGATTGTGGGACTTCTCAGCCTCCGTAATCACATGCGCCAATTCCTTATAATAAATCTCTCCTCATTCTCTTTCTATATATATGTATATATTTATATATGTACACATATATACATGTATCTTATTGGTTCCATTTTTTTCTAGAGAACCCTGGCTAACACAAGGCCTGTCGACACCACTGACTGCATGCCCTGAAACCCAGAGAGACAAGAGCATTGTCACGGATACCTGTTCCCATCAATGGACACCCCAGCCATGGAGCTGCCCCCTCCACCATGCATTCCAAAGGTGTCTAGAAGGGAAAGAAAGGCTTGTGTGCTTGAAGGGGGAAAACTTGAAGGCAGAGATCTGAGACAACTGGTCAACTCGCTATAAAGCCCTAATTCAGTGCAGAACAGGCCCTCGTGGCACACCTGGCATGGATCAAGGGCTGCCCAGGACAGTCCTAAGATGCATTTGTTGACATGAGAAACAAAAGCATGATTGCCAGAACAGCCTCACCCCCAGAAGATGCGGCAAAGGTCTACTGCTTGCTTTTATGTGGAACACGAGATGGAATCACAGGGCCTCAGAATGGAGGAAAAGCACGTGGTAACAGAAAAAGGCATTTGTTTCAAAGCTGATTCCTGTGGGGAGAGGAAGACTGGGTGGGGGCACAGGGGGTCCTCCCCTAGAGGAAGAACCAGACCCCTCCAATGGGATCCATGGGGCAGAATGAGGACTAAGGGAGAAAAACTTGCAAGCCTGGCAAGACATGAGCACTGATAAAGGTGCCTAGGGCTGGAAGTTAAGAGCCCACCTACGACTGTGAACCTGGACAGGTGGTAGGGCTGCCTTCAAACTCCCACACCAAAAGCCTACACCAGAGGAGAGAGGCAGGAAGATGCGCACACTGAAGAACGGTATGGGGTGACCTGAAAGTGACTCCCCATCTCTCCTGGGAGGGTGGGGCCGGCAGAGTCAGGGAGCAGACAGATGGTAATGCAGACCCGGGGGGAGTGCAGACCTATGGAGATGCACAGTTGCCTTGTGGAGAGAGAAGCTGGGAGGGTACTTCTGCTTCAACAAAAGAAGCAACACCACCCACAGGACACGAAGAACAATGTGCCCAGGGGCTTGTCACTTCCCTAATCTCTAGTGTGAGTTCCAGAACTTGTACCTGAGGTCACCATCTGTTAGTGGTGTGTGTATCGTAAGGAAGCCTGTGGTGTGTGCATCATCACATCTGCAAAGGCAGTTTTGCCATGTAAGGTTATATGTACACAGGTTTGGGGGATTAGGATGCAGATATGTTGAGGGGACGTTATTCTAGCAATCACAATATTGAAAGCAGTTGGATCCTGGGTGACTACAGAAACGTGAGCTGTACGTGCCACAGACAGTCACTGAAATGATAGCAGTGAGTAGGATGCTGATGAGGACGCTCAGCTGGTGTGAGCAAGCCCTGCAGAAAGCCAGAGAGTAAACACCTTCAGCTTTGAGGACCACATGGTCTCTATCACAGCTCCTCAACTCTGCCCTTCCAGCACAGCAGCAAACACAGGCAACATTTCAATGAATGGGCATGACTATGCTCCAGAAAAAATGTATTTACAAAGATAAGGCTATGGGCCAAGTGCAGGACCTATTGTGTAAACCTCAATGCAGAATATTTTCTTGGTTCCAATCATTCAATATCTCCCTGGATGAGGATCAGAAAGCCCTGCCTTCTGCCTCCCTGTGGAAGGAAGCATGTCCTTCCCACCCCACAGATGTCAGGATCTGCCGGTGCTCTGCTCCCTCTACCCAGACAACCACAATGTCTCCTTTTGTATGGATCCTGGGACACAGAAAAAACTGGGGCAAATCGACAGTCAACCTTTAGATGCAGTTACCAGATGACTTGAAGTCACTGGGAATGTGGGGGTGTTTGTTATGAGGCATAACCGGGTCCAAGCTGACTGATGCAAATAGAAAGTGTTAGTTATTAGGATTGTATTGTTTTAATGCTATTCCAGCACCTTCTCTGTTATCTCACCTGGCCAGTATGAGATGCTGAACCTAAGGCAGTCTCAAGTCACTGCTAGGTCTGGATAGAGGTCATTGGTCTCAGAGGTTGATCTTGCAAACATAAATGCCTTTTCTCTTGTATTTCTTTCTTTTTTCTTTTTCTTTTTTTTTAAAGACAGTGTCTCACTCAGTTTCCCAGGCTGGAGGCTGGAGTGTAGTGGCACGATCATGGCTCACTGCTGCCTCGATCTCCCAGGCTCAAGCAATCCTCCTGCCTCACCCTCCCATGCAGCTGAGACTACAGACACACCTCACCACACCCAGCGGGTGCGTTTCTTTCTTTCTTTCTTTCCTTCTCTCTTTCTTTCTTTCTTTTTTTTTTTTTTTTTGAGATGTGGTCTCACTATGTTGCCTGGGGTGGTCTGGGGCTCCTAGGCTCATGCAATCCTCCTGCCTTAGCCTCTAAAAGTGCTGGGCTACAGGCATGAGTCACCATACCCACCCACAAATGCATTTTCTGAGTACAGGCACAGAAGCCATCAATGGATAAACAGATGCACAAAATTCAGCCACGAAAGGGAATGAAGCCCCAACACACACTAACACATGGATAAGATTTGATCACGCTATGCTCAGAGAAAGTAACCAGACACACACAGCCTCATGTTCCATGATTCCATTCACATGACATGTCCAGAAAAGGCAAATCCATAGTGACAGAAAGTAGACTCGTGGTGCCAGGGGCTATAGGGAGGGAGGTTTAGGGGAGGCTAGTGAAAGGGTTTCTTTTTGAGGTGATGAAAATGTTCTAAAATTGACTATGGTGATAGTTGCACAACTGTGAATATACCAGAAACCCCTGGACTATACATGTTAGACGAGTGAACTGTATGGTCTGTGAATTACATCTCAATAAAGCAGTCTTTTACAAGGACAGCACACAGCACTGGGAAACCAGCGCCAGGGATGTCCGTCTATCCCTCCGCACAGCCCTCAGAGGGTGGCAGCTCTGGGGCACCCTGGACCACAAGTCAGAGTTGCTGGCGTGGCCACGGCAAGTCAGGAAAGGGAAACCGAAGAGGCTACAGAATCACCTGCCCTTGTATTCTCCTTCCTGGTGGCGACGTTGTCCACCGGTCACCGGGGCCAGCCCTTTGTAGGTCATCTCTAAGCCCTCACCCGCCGTTCTGAAACGGGCAAGAGAAGGTGTCTGGATGCCAAGGACACAGCTATAATTAGAGACCACTTAGTGGTGCACAGGGCAACGGCAAGGTGCTGGCGCCGAGCGTCTGTCGGAGCAATGAGTTCTCACATCCAGAAAGCCACTGCCTGTTGCTGAAGGGCCAATCTCTTTTGAGCAGAGACACCTTCTCAACGACGCTTATTATTCTTCCAAAGTGAAAATCATCCTAACATTTTTTATAAAGAAAGAAAAACATCACTCATTTTCAAGCCTGCAGAAATCCTAGCAATTCGAAATTAGCATAACAAATATTTTTTTAAGAAACACTGGAAGAGCCTCCGTGTGCCGTATTTATTACCGATTTCAATAAGCCCACTCTAAACGTCTCAGAATCACCATAATCTCTATGACACGGTATCTTCCATCGGAAATGAGTGGAAACGTCTTTTTCAAGCTGAAACTGTGATGTTCTGAGAAGAAAAGAAAACATTTTGCAGACATCTGGTTCTGGACAAAAGCATTGCTTCTGCCTTAGCCATGGAAATCTACCCCTTGGGGAAATCTGAACAGCTGAAACTACGTTCCGTGGAGGAAACAAAGGCAGTGCCTCTGATAAGAGCCATGGGAAATATTAATTTCCAGATGCACTCGTTTTTATCTTAAAATCTTGTCCTATATAAAGCAAGGCCTCATCTTAGACACTCCGGGAGCCAGAAGGAATAAGGGGTCCTTCAGACCCCCTCAGCAGCAGAAGCAGCAGGGCTCTGCCGGGTCCGTGCACGTGCGGTCCCGCTAGGGGAAGTGGATGTATGGAAACTGTCCAGACCAGAGGCAGATCCGTGCCCCTAAGACTTCAGACCAATTCCCAGGAAACCATCTCTGTTTACAAAGATTAAAGCCAATTTCCAAGTCAGGCATCTGGGCCACACCTTCCCATGGTGTGAGTAGAGATCCACCCCCAAACATTCAGTCTTCTGCAAGCATTGATCAAAGCAAATGCCAGGGTAGCTATGAAGTGGCCAGGCCTCAGAGACCCCACGTGGGGACCACCTGGCAGGGCAGGGGGCTCTCCTAACTCCACCCCCTGCCTAGGCATGTCATGCCTTCCATATGATATTGTCCTGGTGGATGCCACAGAAATCAGAAACTATTGAAAAGCACAGCATACCACTTCACATGGATTAGCATGGCTGCTACATATCACACAGCTCCTATGGAAAACAGAATGGTGGCTCCTGGAAAAATTAAAAATAGAATTCCCATATGACCCAGTAATTCCACTTCTGGGTCTATACCCAAAAGAATTCAACCCAGAGACTCCAACAGATATTTGCACACTCATGTCCACAGCAGCATGATTCAAACTAGCCAGAAAGGTGGGAGCAGCTCAGTGTCCCCCGGCAGACGAATGGATGAGCACAGTGTGGTCCATCCATGCAGTGGAATATTATTCGGCCATGAAAAAGCAATGAGATTCTGACACAGGCTACAGCGTGGAGGAACCTTGAGGACACTGTATTGAGTGAAATAAACCAGTCATAAAAAGACGAATACTGTAGGATTAAACTTAAATGAGGTCCCTAGAGTTGTGAGATTCATAGAGATGGAAAGTAGAATGATGGTTACCAGGGGCTGGGGGAGGAAGGAACAAAGGATTGGTGTTTAATGAGGACAGAGTTTCAGTCTGGGGAAATGAAAAAGTTCTGGTAGTCATGGCGACACCATCCCATGAATGTGCTTAATGCCACTGAAGAGCATGCTGAGAAATGATCAAAATCGATAAATTTTAGGTTATGTGTATTTGACCACAGTTGAGAAAAACATGAATTTCTAAATTCTCTTGAAAAGCAGGAAGATCTGACAACAGTGGGTATGTGTATTTATTGCAATTTTTAAAAAAGCAACAACAGACCAGGTGTGGTGGCTCATGCCTGTAATCCCAGCACTTTGGGAGGCTGAGGCGGGCAGATCACCTGAGTTCAGGAGTTCAAGACCAGCCTGGCCAACATGGCGAAATCCCGTCTCTACTAAAAATATAAAAATTAGCTGGGCGTGGTGGCACACACCTATAATCCCAGCTACTCTGGAGGCCGAGGCAGGAGAATTGCTTGAACCTGGGAGGTGGAGGTTGCAGTGAGCTGAGATCGCGCCACTGCACTCCAGCCTGGGCGAGAAAGAAAGGCTATGTCTCAAAAAAAAAAAAAAAAAAAAAAAAAAGAAAAAGAAAAAAGAAAAAGCAACAACAACAGCTGGGCGCAGTGGCTCATGCCTATTATCCCAGCATGAGCTGGGAGGTTGAAGTGAGAGTATAACTTGACCCCAGGAGTTCGAGACCACCCTGGGCAACATGGCAAAACTCACGTCTACAAAAATATCAAATATCAAAAAAATGAGTGGTGTGTGGTGGCACACGCCTGTAGTCCCAGCTACTCCATAGAAAGAGGCAGGAGGATCACTTAAGCCTGGGAGGTAGAGGCTGCAGTGAACCATGAGTGTGCCACTGCACTCCAGCCTGGGCAACAGAGCAGGACTCTGTCTCAACAACAACAACAACAACAACAAAAACCAGCAGCGGCCGGGCGCGGTGGCTCAAGCCTGTAATCCCAGCACTTTGGGAGGCCGAGACGGGTGGATCACGAGGTCAGGAGATCGAGACCATCCTGGCTAACACGGTGAAACCCCGTCTCTACTAAAAAAATACAAAAAACTAGCCGGGCGAGGTGGCGGGCGCCTGTAGTCCCAGCTACTCCGGAGGCTGAGGCAGGAGAATGGCGTAAACCCGGGAGGCGGAGCTTGCAGTGAGCCGAGATCGCGCCACTGCACTCCAGCCTGGGTGACAGAGCCAGACTCTGTCTCAAAAAAAAAAAAAAAAACAACAACAACAAAAAAAAAAAACCAGCAGCAACAACAATGCCCACTGCACATTAAAACCAGGTAGTCACTTCCTGCCGCACACTCAGGTTTCTCACCCCAGGTAATGGAGGCCCGTGCAGCCGGCCGGCCTCCCTCCTGCTTCTCAGGCCGCCTCTGCTTCCCAAACAGCCCAGCCCTGCCCAGGGTGCAGCCTCAAACACAGGGGCTCTGCCCGGGAAGCAGTCCTCGGCCGTCCCCACCCCGCCGCAGGGTAAGCACCTTGGCTTTCTGAAGCCAGAGGAGATGATGCTCCCCAGGAAGGTCACTGGGTCTCAGACTAAGTCACCCCCAAATAGCATCTCCTGGCATTCACTGCAATTATAAGACCAAATTCCATCAACTCAAAGCCACCATCAATTAAGGAGGCTCCTTATTTTATGCCCCAATGATAAGAGAAAACGCTGTCACTGAATATTTCCAATACTATTGATTACAATATACAAGAGGCAAAAGAGAACCCCCCTTAGATCAGCTGAAATGCCGCGTGTGAGTAAATCATGAGTGGTGCGATTTTCCTCCCGGAGGCCAGTGGGGCCGTTCCAAGGGGAGGACCTCCTCGCTGGGGAATGTCCAGTGCCCAGGTTTTCAATAAATGGGGGTTGGATGATGGACACAGCAGGAACATTAGGTAACAGTCAGGGACCAGCGGGACAGGGGCGGAAACCTCCCAGGGTATAGCACCCAGAAACAGGGTTTGTTTCTCAGGAATCAGAATCTCAGAGTGGGTCTTCCTGCCTCCAGAATACACCAAACTCACAGGTGTGCTGGGCACAGGTGGGCGCCGAAAGGTCACGTGGGCTTTCTAGAGCTCCAGCAGGAGTCTCCTGAGAGCCTACTGACTCTCGAGAACTGCGTAGCCATGTGGGAGCCAAAATGTGTCCCCTCACCCGAGGGCTGGGCCAGTGTCACAGATATTCATCCCCAGTGCGGATGAACAAATGACCCCGACGGTCACAGGAGCACCCAAGATGGGCAGGACTGTCGCCGTTTCACAGACGCAGGGCCTGGCACTCAGAGGGACGTTACCAAGGAGACGAGCTGGTCCGGCTTAGCAGGGTCAGCCGTCCTCATAACGGGGCTTCACTTCTGGAACTGACTCCTTTCTCGAACTGCCTATGTTTTGCCGGGGACCGCAAAGCAAACTAAAGCAACGCAGTGGCCACAGGAAGCGTTCACAGAGAGCAGGGATGGAGCAGGTGTGGAGCCAGCCGCCCTGCTTCCTCTCTCCACAGGTAAACAGCCGTGTCTATGACAGGGGCCCTCCTTACCTGCGGTTTCAGTTAACTGCAGTCTGATGCAATGCGAAAATATGAAACAAAACATTCCAGAAATAAACAATTCACCTGTTTTCAATTGCGTGCCATTCTGAGCAATGTGATGGAATCTTGCCTCCTGTTGCTCCGTCCTGCCCAGGATGTGAATCATCCCTTTGTCCAGCGTGCCCATGCTGTCTAGGCCACCCACCCATTCGTCACTCAGGAGCTCTCTCAGTTCTCAGATTGAAAACACAGCCCATACATGGAGGGGTCTGTGCTATCCTCCGTTTCTGGCATCCACCCAGGTCCTGGAACACAGCCCACATGGGTAAGAAGGGTCTGCTACAGTCTCATTTTGCAGATGGAAGAACCGAGTCCTCAGTTTGTAATTAGCCCCTATCACATGGTAAGCCAGGAGTGAAAGCGAGAGTGGCAGCCAAACGGACGGGTTCAAGGACACCTCTGAACCATCTGGAATCCATCTCCGGAGGTCACTCCCCGTGGGTCACGCTGACCTTTCCAACAGCCTAAAACCTAAAACCACAACCGATTCTATTCTGACTTGGACATGAGGTCTTTTCTGAACCTGGGATGCTAACCTGTTATTTATTTAATCAGCAAACACGTCTACCACGTGCCAGGCCCCGAGCAGGACAGCTGACTTGAATGCAGACATGGATAAAACAGACTCTGTCCTAAACAGACACTTTCCAAGATCTGAAAGGCCTCCTCCGAGACAGCAGCTTAGGAATGTTTTAAAACTCCATGTTCTGAAAAGCACAGCGAATCTCTGCCCCGAGTTCCTCGTCATGAGAGCGGGCCTGTTACACCGCCTCCGCAGTGGTGAACAGTTCCAGGTTAAGCAGGGATTTGGAGGTGCCCATCATGAACAGCCTCGGGTTCACACCTGCCAGGGACCATGTCTTTCCCCTGCCTGTCCCCGCTGCACTGGCTGAAGTGGGCACCATTCCTAGAGGCCCACGGCTGAGGTCTCACACGGATTGAAATCAATTTGGCCACATTAATGTCTCAGTTGGCTGAGATTTCTCTCTCTCCAGTAAACACCATTCCTTAAATGCCAACTCTGTGGAGCTTATTCTCAAAATGTTCAAAAAAAAAAAAGGAAAAACCCATGAAGAAGAATCACAGCACTAAAACCAATGAGAGAGTTTTCAGATACCTTTAAAGCAACAGGAGAGGTCAGGCGTGGTGGCTCACGCCTGTAATCCCAGCACTTTGGGAGGCCTAGGCAGGCAGTTCACCTGAGGTCAGGAGTTTGAGACCAGCCTGGCCAACATGGTGAAACCCCGTCTCTGCTAAAAAATACAAAAATTAGCCGGGCGTGGTGGCGGGTGCCTGTAATCCCAGTTACTTGGGAGGCTGAGGCAGGAGAATCACTTGAACCCGGGAGGCGGAGGTTGCAGTGAGCCAAGATCACACCACTGCACTCCAGCCTGGGCAACAGAGTGAAACTCTGTCTCAAAAAAAAAAAAAAAAAAAAAAAAAAAGGAGAGAGAATTACATAAAAAAGTAAAACTAAAATAAATAAGGCAACAGGCAAAAGAAGCAAGACCATGTGTTTGTGTGTTTGTCTTTGCTATTTTTTTCTCTATCTTGTTGACAATCATTTTGGTCTGTAAAGACCATGTTAGCAACCAAAAGACAGAGCTGAAACAGTTCTCCGCTAAGGAACAGGTTCACAGAGAGCTGGTGCAGGCCGGGTGGGCTCTGGCCTCCTCGCTTCCCGGACCCTAACCCGTGTGTACCCTCGAGGTTCCCAACAGCCCTCCCTAAAGAACAGTCAGAGACTATAAGCAGGAAAACACCTCTGGTGACGGGTAATGCTCACCAGTACCCACTGTAAGTCCTCAAGGTGATTCAGCCAGCACCGGGTTTCCAGTTCCAAGGATCCTTCATTTCTCCTTGGAACTGACTCTTCCACCTTCCTTTCCCTCCCTGAGATGTCTTGATGGGCCTGACCTTTTTTGAAATGTCACTGCTAGCTGTCGCTTTTAAGTTGGAAGACTGAGATCTGTAGCATCAGTCATGTACTTCTGCCCTGCCAAACCCCAGTTCTCCGTGAGGAGTCGGAACATGTCACTTATCAGCCCTGGACAAGCTAAGATGCTGTGCAGGGGCCTCTGGGTTCCTCAGAATCGATATAGCCTGTGTCTAGAAGAGTTTAAGAGCCACCAAACACTAGATGCACAGGTGCTTTCAAAGCTCAAAGGAGATGGAAGAAAACATCCTCTGGGGAGAACAAGTGACGGGAACACAGAAATCTTTTGAAACTCCCCAAGTCATGTGATAACAGGGATGTGTTCGAAACAAAAGCCCCAAATGCCTTCACTGATCACTGCTGCCTGCCTGATGGAGGTTCACCAGGACCTCATTTCCCTGACAGCTCGGTGAGGCTCCCTCCTAGGTGACTTTTGGATGGTGGACAAGTGACTCTGTCATCGTCTGCCCCGGGGTCTCCCAGATCCTACAATTTCCCGAGGACATCCATGTTTCATCAGTTGGTGGCCTATGCATCTGGAGTGCTCAGAGGGCCTGGCCTTGGCAAGCGTGCAAAAGATGAGAATGGCCGCCATCAGATCGTGTGCATTCTGCTATCAAAGATCACAGTCACAGTGGCTACTCCCATCTTTTGAGCACTTTATAGTGTGTATGTGTGTGCGCAGGTGCACACGTGCAGGTGTGTGTGCACCTTTTTTTTTTCTCGAGTGGAAATAGAACATCTTTTAAAAGGCAGAGCTTAGAGAAAAAAGGTCTAGGTCAAGTCCTGGTGTTGTCCCTGTTTACTCAGGAACTGCTTCTTGTTGAGGAACACAAATCCACTCAGATGGGCTCAGTCCCAGAGGCAGAATCTCACAAAAACCTAGTGTAGGATGTGTGACCTCTCAGAAGCCAGAGGACCTTTGGGGCCACTCTCTTCATTTGCATATGTGTGCGGACGCCTGTGTGCATGCACGTGTGTGCGCGCGCATGCGTGAGCACGACCTGTCCATCTTTTTTTTTTTTTTTTTTATGAGATGGAGTCTCGCTCTGTGGCCCAGGCTGGAGTGCAGTGGCCAGATCTTAGCTCACTGCAAGCTCCGCCTCCCGGGTTTAGACCATTCTCCTGCCTCAGCCTCCAGAGTAGCTGGGACTACAGGCGCCCGCCACCTCGCCCGGCTAGTTTTTTGTATTTTTTAGTAGAGACAGGGTTTCACCGTGTTAGCCAGGATGGTCTCGGCCTCCCAAAATGCTGGGATTACAGGCTTGAGCCACCGCGCCCGGCCGTTTTTTGTATTCTTTAGTAGAGACAGGGTTTCACCGGGTTAGCCAGGATGGTCTCGATCTCCTGACCTTGTGATCCGCCTGTCTCGGCCTCCCAAAGTGCTGGGATTACAGGCTTGAGCCACCGCGCCCGGCCGACCTGTCCATCTTATTCTCTCTGGGTCTATATCACCTTCTCCTTTTTTTTCTGGCATGTCCTTCCCTGGCTTCTGCCTCCCTAGGAGCAGAGGGCTCTTTAAAATCCCAGCAGGGGGAGAATGGCGTGAACCCGGGAGGTGGAGCTTGCAGTGAGCCGAGATCACGCCACTGCACTCCAGCCTGGGAGACACAGCGAGACTCCGTCTCAAAAAAAAAAAAAAAAAAAAAAAAAAAAAAAAAAAAAAATCCCAGCAGGACTGAGTCTCTGCCCCAGTCCCAGTTTCCCCAGGGACAAATCAGATTGGCTCAAAATTAGCCAATCGGCTGGGGACACAGTGGGGTGAAGGTTGGAACAGAACCCAGAGATGGTTTTCAGGTGGGACCAGCATCACTGTATGTGTGGATGTGGTGGCGGGGGGTATCCTGGGCACAGCTTTAACCCCTCTGAGCCAGGAGGAGATGTGCTGAGGATAAAATAACACAGAAGGAGCAAATGAAGGTAGACTTGCTTCATGAATGTGATCCACTTAGTCAATACTCTGGAATATTGTTGAAAACAGGATTCCCTCCCCAACAAGGAAAGGCATGTTCCTGAAAAGTTACACGCAGGTCCACTCAGGGATTACTGAAACAAAAGACGGGAGGCACAGAGGCCATCGGGGGACTTATGAAAATGCATATATGTGTCGTTTTGCTCACTAAGATTTAGCCAAAGAAACAGTATTTACTGACAGCCACCTGTACAGGTCAATCCTGAGGAATGTGCTGAGCACAGGAGGTCCCTGCCCTTTGGAAACACGGCTTCTAGTTGAGGAGATGATAAAGAACCCAGAAGGCAATGGGCAGCCAGGCGAGGACAGGGAGAGGGAAGCCCAGGAGCTGAGGAGGAGGAGGAGAGTTCCAGGCAGAGGAACAGCATATGCAAAATGCCAGAGGTCAGAGTCAGGCTAGTGGACTCCAGTTCTACACGCCTGGAGCACGGAATGCAGGGAGCACACGGCAGAGAAGGGAGGTGATGTGACAACCGCCACACTCAGAGGGCCCTTCTTGGCGGGGCAGCTGCAGGGAGTGACATGACCCCATGTGTAATCTAGAAAGGTGAGGTGCCCAGCTGCAGAAAGGAGAAGGGTCTGGGCCACCAGCAGCGGCAGAGAAGCTGGTGGCTAATCCAGGAGAGACACTGCGGCGCCAGAACTGTGGGGTGGCAGCAGGGACAGAGGGAGGCCGATGGGCTGGAAAGACCTTCCGAAGGGAGATGACAGACCCTAAGGGAACCCGGGGTGACTTTCTTTCTCATAAATAAGATGATGAGGACCAGGCTGTTCTTTCTGACTTTCCCTCCCGGGTTTTGTGTTTTGCTGGGAGCGTCTCAAGAACTTGTGCACTTCAGTTTAAAAAGAGGCTAGCTCCAACATGTTGGGAGGCCGAGGTGGGCAGATCACCTGAGGTCAGGAGTTTGAGACCAGCCTGACCAACATGGTGAAACCCCATCTCTATTAAAAATACAAAAATAATTAGCTGGGTGTGGTGGTGCGTGCCTGTAGTCCCAGCTACTCGGGAGGCTGAGGCATGAGAATTGCTTGAACCTGAGTGGCGGAAGTTGTAGTAAGCTGAGATCGTGCTGCTGCACTCCAGCCTGGGCAACAGAGTGAGATTGTCTCAATAAAAATAATAATAAAACAAAACAAATAATAATTCTAAAAAAGAGACTAGCAAGGTGCTAGCAAGGTGCTCCATGTGTGGGGCAGCCTGCTTACCAAGGCCTTTCCTGAGCTTTGTTCTCCATCCAACAGCTAAACAACTTTAAGGTTTGCTGACCTGGGCCCTCCTGGTCTACCCTGATCCTACAGAACTTCTCATACCTCATTCTCTTCCCCATGATGGGCCAAGAAAGGCCCTGTCCTACCCGCAGCCCTCCCCGCTGCATGGCTCCTCTCTTTTTTTTTTTTTTTGAGACGGAGTCTCGCTCTGTCGCCCAGGCTGGAGTGCAGTGGCGCTATCTCGGCTCACTGCAAGCTCCGCCTCCCGGGTTTACGCCATTCTCCTGCCTCAGCCTCCCGAGTAGCTGGGACTACAGGCGCCCGCCACCTCGCCCGGCTAATTTTTTTGTATTTTTAGTAGAGACGAGGTTTCATTGTGTTAGCCAGGATGGTCTCGATCTCCTGACCTCGTGATCCGCCCGTCTCGGCCTCCCAAAGTGCTGGGATTACAGGCTTGAGCCACCGTGCCTGGCCTGCTCCTCTCTTTAGAGGTAGGCAGAACAACGGCCTAGAAGAGATCAAGTCCCAATCCTGGGAGGCTATAAATATGTGACCTTTGTCTTCACAGATGTCATGAAGTTAAAAATCTTCAGATGCAGAGACTATCCTGGATCATCCAGGTGGGCCCTAAATGTATCCTAAGTGCCCTTCTAAGAGGGTGATTTGATGCAGAAGAGAAGGTAATGTGACCACAGGGGTTGAACTGGGTTGGGGGTCCAGAGATTCGTGTGATGCGGCCACAAACCAAGGAGCACCAAGATTGCCCGTCGCCACCCAGAGCTGGAGGAGACGAAGAATGGTTTCTCCCCAGGGTTTCCAGAAGGAAGGCAGCCCCACCCACACCTTGATTTCAGACTTCTGGCCCCCTCAACTGGAGAGAGTCAATTTCCACTTTTTTTTTTAGATAGAGTCTTACTCTGTCACCAGGCTGAAGTGCAGTGGCACGATCTTGGCTCACAGCAACCTCCGCCTCCCAGGTTCACGCAATTCTCCTGCCTCAGCTTCCTGAGTAGCTGGGATTATAGGCGTGTGCCACCACACACAGCTAAATTTTGTATTTTTAGTAGAGACCGAGTTTCACCATGTTGGCCAGGCTGGTCTTGAACTCTTGACCTCGTGATCCACCCACCTCAGCCTCCCCAAGAATTTCCGCTGTTTCTACCCATCCAGGCAGTGGTCATTTATCACAGCAGGCCCAGGACACAAAGGCATCTCTCCCATTAGCCAGTGCCCCTCTTCCTCTGATAGTCCCCCCAGAACCGACTCAATTTTTCTAAGAGGATAAATCATAACTCCCATAAACCATTCTCAAAAGGTGTGACAGCAACACCCTGACAAGAGGCTGATCACTGGTTGCTGGAGGGGGTTTAAAGCACAGCAATGCAGTGATAACTAAAAAGATTTATGGTCTATGTGAGGCATTAAATCTTCATGGAGGGTGCAAGAAAAAAGGGAAAAAAATGGCTTTTAAAGCACCAACTTAAATGAACTAGCACCACATAGGGGTCATGGGTACTTCCTTCCTTTAGTCATAAAATACCTGCTGAGATCCCAAGTGTGCTACTTGGTGGGGAGATGATGACCACGGGACTGGCCTCTGCCCTTCTGGAGCGTTCATTCTGGTGGGAGACGAAGATAGAGAGTTACAGGTTTGAATCCCTTCCAGGAGGCAGAGGGGCTGATTAAAAACAAGTTTGGTGTCTGATAGTCTCCAATTTCAATTCTGCCTCATGAACTGATCAGTAAAATTGGTTCATAATATTTAAACCTGCAGAGCATTCAAGGACCATGTCACACCAATAAAGCATCTGCTCCCTATGTGTACATAGTGGATACTCAATACATGTAGTCCTCTCCCCCCTCCCCCTGAGTTCTATCTATTCATGAACTAGTCAGATAGCTAACTCCACACACTGCCCAAAAATGGAGGCTGACACACTTAAACACACGACACCTCCCAGAACTACATCTGTAGGAAGACAGCAGGCTGTGTGTTGAAAGCAAAATATTGCAGAACTACAGACAACAGAAGCATTACGGTAAACTGAGAAAACTACTTAATATTCCTGACTTGAAACATATCTCCTAAACTTGCTGTTGGGGTCGCTACAGACTAAATTGTGTGTCCCCTCCCAACCCTTCCAAATTCATATGTTGGAGCTCTAACCCCTGGTGGGATGGCATTTGGATTGGGACCTTTTGGGAGTGTTTAGGTTTAGGTGAGGTCATGAGGGTGGGGCCCCCACGATAGGATTCGTGTCCTTATAAGAAGAGGTACTAGAGAGCTGACTCACTCTTTCTTTGCCACATGAGGGCACAGGGAGAAGGAAGTCAGCCCCCATGAGAAATGGAATCAGCCACAACCTTGCTAGGACTTCCAGCCTCCAGAACTGTGAGTGATAAATTTCTGTTGTGTAACACCTTCCAGCCTACAGCACTTTGCTATAGCAGCCTGTCTTCATCTGTTTCGTGTTATAATAATAATATATAATAATAACATGATAATACTGGAGAATGGGTAATTTCAAAAGAAAAGACGGCTGGGTGTGCTGGCTCATGCCTGTAATCCCAGCAATTTGAGAGGCCAAGGTGGGTGGATCACGAGGTCAGGAGTTCAAGACCAGTCTGGCCAACATAGCAAAACCCCGTCTCTACTAAAAACACAAAATTAGCCGGGTGTGGTGGCAGGTGCCTGCAATCCCAGCTGCTCGGGAGGCTGAGGCAGGAGAATTGCGTGAACCCAGGAGGCGGAGGTTGCAGTGAACTAAGATCACACCATTGCACTTCAGCCTGGGCGACAGTGAGACTCTGTCTCATTAAAAAAAAAAAAAAAAAAAAAAAAAAAAGGAAAAAGAAAAGAAAAGAGGTTTATTTAGCTCATGGTTCTGTGGTGTGGGAAGTTCAAGGGCACCGCCTCAGTTTCTTGTGATGGTTTCTGTGCTGCTACACAACATGGTGGAGAAGGTCACAGGGGAAGTAGACACATGCAAGGAGGAACCACATGTGAGGGGTGTCCTGGCTTTATAACAAGCCATTCTTATGAGAAGAAACCTATTCCCATGAGGACTAATCCCGTCTAGAGAGTGAAATCTCACTCACTACTGGAGAACACCACCAAGCTATTCATGAGGGATCTGCCCCAGAATCCAAACACCTTCCACTAGGTCCTCCCACCTCCCAACACCCCCACATTGAGAAATCAAATTTCAACATGAGATTCAGTGGGGACAAGCAAGCCATATCCAAACCCTAGCACGGCCCCAGCACACTAGCAGAGTGTCATTTCCACTTCACTTCTAACAGATGAACTTGAGGACTTACATTCAGGGACAGACACTTCTTCAGGATGGAAACAGTGGATTATAAGTATCTCACCAAGCATCAGTTGCACCCTGCTCTCACCTTTTGCATTTCACAAGCCCCTCCTCCTTAACTGGGCACCAAGCTGTACCAGGTTAACACTGCCACTTAGTGGCCAGCTCAAGAAATTACATGGAGCCATATGACCAGACAGGGCCTTTGCCTGTTCACTTAACATTTGTTACTGAGGGTTCTGGGTCTGGTGCTGGGCGCCAGGAGAATAAAGATAGATGGGAAAGTGCATCCCTCTCAAAGCACTTTAAAGTTTAGCTTGGGAGATTTATGCATGAACCATTCATTGTAATACAATATATAAAAGGTACCCATCAAGTACTGTGGGAATCAAAAGAAAAGCTTCCTGCAGAGAAAGCACTTCGGCTCTGAGGGGTGGGAAGGAGTTCACCTGGCAAAGGTGGTGATGGTGAAGCAAGCAGTCCCACCTGGCTGGAGAGACATCACATCATTGAGAAGATGGTGTTCAGTCACCGACGTGTTCAAAGGGGTCTGTCTGTGTCTAGGGGAGATTATATCCCCTGTTGGAGGCAGCCCAGCAGCAGAGAGAGTGGCTAAGGCACTTCTTAGATAAACTCAACAAGGAAAGTGTGGCCATGCTAGGGAAGGCACCTATGGAGCCCCTTGCACATGAAACTGGCTAGGACTACAACTCACTCTGGTGTCCTTAGGTGGAAACTCAATTGGATGCCCAGGCTCGAAGCACCTTGAGAACTGGGGCTCTGACCAGGTCAGTAAGCAGGTCAAACCGAGGAGGAACCAGGAGCTTTTCCCATGCAAGGAGAGATGGCAGTGGGTCCAGATTTAGGGCACAGCAGATACTCATGAGATGAGCAGGTGGCAATACCCCTGGGCGGCGGGGACAGGGGCTGAGGAGGCAGGAGAAGAGCCTGGGCCAGAAGGATGGCAAGCCCTGAGCACTGTGGAGCACTGACCCCGAAATGCAGTCTTGTTTGCAATAGCCAGTGCCAGATCAGAAGATGGAGAAGAGGTAATATTAAAGATTTTCTCTAAACAAATGAAATCTAACTTTTACAGCAACAATGTCCTGTCTGGATGGATGCTTTGAAACGTTTATTGTTCTACATGGAGTACGAGCTGCTCCCCTCCCACCCAACCCCTTCCTCACTACAGGGCCAACCACATCCCACGCCGCAGTGCTTTTTCAGGTGTTTGCTGCCTATTTGTAAATAGCACACATCTGATCATCTGTCTTGATTTCCTTCTGTTTAAATATTACTTATTGACTTCCTGCCAGGGAGGATGAGAGTTTCACTCATTTATCACACAGCCCAAGACAGCCATGGCCCCGCTTGGTTAAATCATGGTTCCTGTGTTTATGCTATTAGGGCTAGTTACATCTTGTCCACAGCAAGGTAGGCAGTCGACTGCGATTCTATTTTCCTTGAGTAAATAACAGCCACATTTTCAAATCTGCCTTTCTATTTACATGTAACGAATTTATCACCAAGTTCTGACAGAGGTGTAAATTGCAGAGCGCAGGTCTCCTCCTGTGAGGTGCAAACACATCCAGCAATCTGTTGCCTGGGTTTCTGGGCCACCCTCTCCCAGAGCCATCCACCCTCCTGTGCCCACCTAGGTCAATGCTCCACAGTCATTCCAGGCCCGGCCTCTGCCCGGTGCCAGGGCCCTCCCCAGAGTGCAGGTCTTCCTGTCCCCTGGCTCACTCCCTCTCTGGTGAAGCTCCTCTCCAGGAGCTTCCTGAGAAAGCAGCATAGGAGGGGCTGATTCGAGAAAACACGCATCTGGGACCCTCTGATTTGCTAGAACACTGGTTTGGAAGGTTTTTCCCACTGCACTTCCCATATGGCTGCTGAGAGGTCAGACCCCAGATCCGCTACGTGCAACTTGACTTTTCTCTCTTGAAACTTTTAGGATTGCGTTTCTGTTTCTATTCCCTGAGTTCTGAGCTTTTAGGACCCCCAGCTTGCCTGGGGGTGTCTTCTCACACCAGGGCCCTTTCAACTGGGAATCTCACATCCATCTGCTCAGAGGCTTTATCTTGGATGATCTCTTTGTTTATTTCTCCCTCATTATTCAGATGCCGAACCTGCGAGATGACTCCTCGAACTCTACCTGATTCCAGGGCTCTCTTCCGCCTCCTTGTGTTCATCTCCAACATTACTGCTATGCCACTTTTTTGCAATCATTATTGATCTTCATGACTTTCTCAAATGCTCCCTGTTTCACAGATGCTATTATCTTCTCTTACTGCACTGAGGATATTAGGTAGGGAGGGCATCTCCTTTGGAACTTCCCTTCTGTGTTGCGGGAAGTCAGGGAACCCAAACAAAGGGACCAGCTGAAGCCATGGCAGAAGAGCATCAATTATGAAGATTTCATGGACATTTGTTAGTTCCCCAAATTAATGCTTTTATAATTTCTTACCCCTGTCTTTACTGCAGTCTCTGAACACAAATTGTGAAGATTTCATGGACATCTATCACTTTCCCAATCAATACTCTTACAATTTCCTATGCCTGTCTTTACTTTAATCTCTTAATCCCGTCATCTTCGTAAACTGAGGATGTATGTTGCCTCAGGACCCTGTGATGATTGTGTTATCTGTACAAATTGTTTGTAAAACATGTGTGTTTGAACAATATGAAATCTGGGCATCCTAAAAGAACAGGACAACAGTGATTTTCAGGGAACAAAGGAGATAACCATAAAGTCTGACCATCTGTGGGGCCAGGCAGAACAGAGTCATATGTCTCTTCTTTCAGAAAGTGAATAGGAGAAATATTGCTGAATTATTTTCTCAGCAAGGAATAACCCTGGGAAAATGAATGCATTCCCAGGGAGAGGTCTCTAAAATGGCCACTCTGGGATTGTCTATATTATGCAGTTGTAGATAAGGGATGAAATACGCCCTGGTCTCCTGAAGCATCCCCAGGCTTGCTAAGGTTAGGAAATTCCAGCCTGGTGACTTCTAGTCAGACTGGTTGTCTGCTCTTAAACCCTGTTTACTGTTTAGATGTTTATCAATGACAACATGTGCCCAGCAGGACATGGAACCTCGTTAGTAATTCTAATTTCACCCTGGCCTTGTGATCTTGCTCTGCCCCCATTTTCCTCGTGATATTTTATTGCCTTTGAAGCATGTGATCTCTGTGACCCGCTCCCTATTTGTACACCCCTCCCCTTTGAAAATTGCTAATAAAAACTTGCTGGTTTTGTGGCTCAGGGGCATCACAGAACCTGCCAAAATGTGATGTCACCCCCGGAGGCCCAGCTGTAAAATTTCTTTCTTTTGTACTCTCTTTATTTCTCAGACCGGCTGACACTTAAAAAAGAACCTGCATTGAAATATTGGGGGCTGGTTCCCCTGATACTTCAGTTCCCCAAATTGTCTTGGTTTCTGCCTGGAGTATTCAGTTCTACTTGTTTCATGTCTGCCTTTGAGGTGACAGCTTTCCTTCAATGACAGGTGATTCTCAGCTGCTTGTCTCCATCTTGTACTTGAGGCACTTACACAGGGGATGGAAATTTTGTATGGGTGCCTCTTGTCAACAGGAGGACTTCCCTTGGGGCACTTTGCTGGGGAGATGAACCATGAAATCCTTGAAGGACACGTTCCAGTCAGAGTCCACAGCAGTGCAAAGGTCCTGGGGTGACCATGTGTTTTCTGTGCTTGAGAAAAGCAAAAGTGGAGGCCCGGGAGGCTTGAGCAGAGGGAGGAGGTGACGGGAGCAGGCTGGTGAGATCAGCAAGGCCCCCACCAGGCTGGCTGTGGTTCCTCCAAGGCCCTGTTTTCAGCCATGCCTACGGCCTCATGTGGAAGGGCCAGACCTCCAATATCCTGAGCTCCAACAGCTTTCAGCCCTTCCTGCTGCCAGTAGGGATGGTTTTCTCCAGGCTGCCACCTCATCACAACCACTTCTTCATTTCACACAATGGAGCCCAGGGCTGTGTGCCTGCCAGGCCTTTAGCACCACAAAGATGAAGGAGAGCCCCGACCTGCACATACCTCACAGGCCCCAGCCACAGACCTGTCTGAGTGCATCAGGGCAGGTAGGCGCGGCTGACCTCAGATGGCTTTGCTTAGACAGACAACAGAATGACTTTAGACTCCTGAGACACTAGGTGACCACCTCAGGTGCAGGTGCCTGGGGTTGCAGCACCGCTGAGTGGGACATTATGGGGGAAGAGCTGGAGGACTCACCCTTCCAGCCCACAAGGAGCTGCTCTCCTACATCTTGGATCTACAGCCCTTGGTGGGAATGAACGTGACCTCAAGTCCTCTCCTTCACAGCCTCCCTCTCCATTAACCAACCCTTCCCAGGCTCAACCACCCTCTCCGCTAACCAACCCTTCCCAGGTTCACCTTCCCTCTCTGCTAACCAACCCTTCCCAGGTTCACCCTCCGTCTCCGCTAACCGACCCTTCCCAGGCTCAACCTCCCTGACCCCTTCCAGGTTCACCCTCCCTCTCCGCTAACCGACCCTTCCCAAGCTCACCCTCCCTCTCCGCTAACCGACCCTTCCCAGGCTCACCCTCCCTCTCCGCTAACGGACCCCTCCCAGGCTCCCCCTCCCTCTCCGCTAACCGAACCCTCCCAGGCTCACCCTCCCTCTCCGCTAACCGACCCCTCCCAGGCTCCCCCTCCCTCTCCGCCAACCGACCCTTCCCAGGCTCAACCTCCCTCTCCACTAACCAACCCTTCCCAGGCTCAACCTCCCTCTCCACTAACCAACCCTTCCCAAGTTCAACCTCCCTCTCCGCTAACCAGACTCTTCCCCAGGCTCAACCTCCCTCTCCACTAACCAACCCTTTCCAGGCTCACCCTCCCTCTCCGCTAACCAAACTCTTCCCCAGGCTCAACCTCCCTCTCCACTAACCAACCCTTTCCAGGCTCACCCTCCCTCTCCGCTAACCAAACTCTTTCCCAGGCTCAACCTCCCTCTCTGCTAATCAACCCTTCTCAATTAACCAACTGACTTGGAAAATCTCCCCGTGCTGACCCCAATCTGGTGCAATTCTTGAGGCACCTCTCTAACACACACACACACACACCACCCACCCCCAACACACACACACACACACACACACACACACACACACACACACTTGTGACGTTTAAAGGTTAGAAAACAGCCCTGCAGTACCCAGATGTAAGGGAACAAGGCCAGCCTTCTGGACTAAGGACCCCTCAACTTCCAGAACATTGTGCAGTAGGGTTTGGCTGCGGAGCGCCTGAAACATGGGAAATGTGCCTGAGGAACTGAACTCTACATTTTTTTTTTTTTTTTTTTTTGAGATGAAGTCTTGCTCCGTTACCCAGACTGGAGTGCAGTGGCACAATCTTGGCTCACTGCAGCCTCCACCTCCAGGGTTCAAGCGATTCTCCTGCCTCAGCCTCCCAAGCAGCTGGAATTACAGGTGTGTGCCACCACCATGCCTGGCTAATCCTGGTTAATCTTCGTATTTTTAGTAGAGATGGTGTTTCACCATGTTGGCCAGGCTGGTCTTGATTTCCTGACCTCAGGTGATCCTCCTGCTTCAGCCTCCCAAAGTGCTGGGATTACAGGCATGAGCCATTGCACCTGGCCTGAACTCTACATTTTTAAAAATTATAGTTATATGTAAATACCCATGTGTGTCCTGTGGTTACTGGACTGGACAGGGAGCTCTAGAATATTCTGCTAACCCCAGATGCCTCACTCAGCATCTTCATGAGATTTTACCAACATTGCTCCCCATCCAGGATAGCATCTGGGTGGGTGATGGATGTACAGATTAAAATCCATTTTAGAGTTCTCTTCTGCACTGTTGGCACTGCACATCTCCCTGAGACTAAAATCCAAAGACCTTGCCAAGCAACATGGCCCTCTAAGATCTCATTTCCCACCACTGGTGTGGGCCCCATCCCACCCCATCCTCTGCAGCTGGCCGGCCTCCTGGCTGCTTCCCACACACCCCAGGCATGCAGTGACCCCAGGGCCTTTGCACACGTCAGTGCCACTCTTTGAGATGCCTTTCCCTGTGACATCCCGAAGGCCCACTCCTTCCTTCCTCTTTTCCTGGTCTTTGCCCCAAATGTCACAGAGGCCACCCTCAGCTCCCAGCGGGAAGGAAACACGCTTCTGCATTGCCAGCTCCGTGTCATTCCACCCTCACCCTGCTTTATTTTTCTTCCTGTCATTTACCAACCCTGACATGTTGCACAGTTCTCTGCTTACTTGTTAATTATCTAATGTGCAGTCTCAGAGAGTAGAGTGTGCCGTGGCTCACTGATGTGTCCCCAGCACCTAGAAGAGAGCGTGGCTCTTACGAGAAACTCCATATGTACTAGTGGAAATAATGAATTCGATCCCTGATTACTTTTCATCATAGATATGCACCGAACATCAGCCACATTTTGGGTTACCCAGGTTTCTACGCCCTCATCTAGAAATACAACTTCCACTTTCCTGTTTCTATGGGAACACAGAGTCTGAATCCCAAATAAGACTCAGCAGAACTTTTAAAAGAAGCTACTTCTAAACGACTGACTCCGCCAACCGCATGCCCTCAGCAGGGCCACCATGCTGCAGCGTGGAGGAGGTGGACCAGGGGTGGGCTGCAGGGAGCTGGGGGGAGTGTGGCAGGCTGGAGAGCACAGCCTTTCCAGAGGGGCCACGCTCCCACCCCCTGCCAAATGTCCACATGCACAGAGGCTACCTGGGTGTGGCCACGTTTCCTAATTTTTCAAGAGAAGCTGGAAAGCTGAATTTTTTAATGAAATTCCTGGAAGTTTAAACACCAGCAACATATTCAATTTTTTTTTAAGTTAAAAAAAATAAATGTTAACATCTGGGCAGGTTACAATCAAGCTCTCTTGGGTCAGATCCACCCTCCAGACGGCCGGTGGTGAACTTTACACTACGGCTCATTCTATCAACCCAGTGAGAGCTGGGCCCCAGGCCCAGACTTACTGACAGCCCTGCAGGAGGTTGACTGATCACAAGATGCATGGCAGGTACCAGCCAGTGCCCAGCTCCCTGCCAACCAGCTGCTTGTAAATACGTCGGATAAACACACCAAAAGAAGAAGGGAAAAGAAATAAAAATAATGATTTGCTTGGCCACTCACATGTGGAAGAGAAAAGGCTAAAATCGAAGCTGATATTCCCTCATTCAGTCTGCAAGAGCCTCAGTACCGCCCCTCCCGGCTCTGCCCACAGAACACAGGCAGCAGGGGTGAAAGTGGGCGAAGAACCCCGTGCACAGCAACGTCCCCAGGCCTGGCGTGCTGCCCGGCAAGCAGCTCCCCCGGGGCGCATCATCTTGGCAAACTCTCCAAGGACCCTGGGCTGCACAAGCTCAGAGACTCCACCTGTTGTGTGGGGAGACGTCCTCGCTCTCAGGCTCCACCTGCTCATCCTCCCTTCACACGGAGAAAAGGAAACGTGACATGGACCAGAATCCCTGAGTTGGTACCAGCCATGTTTCCTCACCCTGCCGCGTAGCCACCCAGGAACCCACAGGGGGACCTGGGCTCCAGACTAGGGCACCGAGCCTCGTGGTTGGAGTGTTTGCAGGGATCATGAGGGGCCAGCTGGACACAACCACCTCCTCCTGCCATGGAAGGAAGTCCCTGTCCTGCACATTCACTGGCACTGCCCTGACCCATGCTGCAGGCCTCCCTGGGCCCCCACGGCCTGGGCCGGCCTCTCTGGGCTTCCAAGGTTGGCGTGTTCCTATGGTGGGGTTGACGCTGATGACAGCACCCACAGTCATGAGGCGCTGTCTGACCCCTCCACCTGCGTGTCTTAGTGAGTCCGGGCCTCTATGCCAAAACACCTGAGGCTGGGCCAATTATAAATGGCAGAAGTCTATGACTCACAGTTCTGGTGGCTGGGGATTAAGGAGCCGGTAGGTGCGGTGCCTGGAGAGGGCTGCTCCCTGCTGCACAGGTGGTGGCTCTTGCTGTGTCTTCATGGGCAGAAAGACAAGGCAGTTGCCTTCAGCCCTTTTTTTTGAGACGGAGTTTCTCCCTTGTTACCCAGACTGGAATGCAATGGCGCTGATCTCAGCTCACTGCAACCTCTGCCACCCGGGTTCAAGCGATTCTCCTGCCTCAGCCTCCCGAGTAGCTGGGATTACAGACAAGCACCACTACACCCAGCGCATCACACCCAGCTAATTTTTGTATTTGTAGTAGAAACAGGGTATCACCATACTGGCCAGGCTGGTCTCGAACTCCTGACCTCAGGTGATCCACCCGCTTCGGCCTCCCAAAGTGCTGGGATCACATGCGTGAGCCACCGCACCAGGTCTGCCTTCAGCCTTTTGTACAAGGGCACGAATCCCATCGCAGAGGCTCTATCCTCATGATGGAATCACCTCCAAAAGGCCTCATCTCTTCGTGCTACCACAGCAGCGATTAAATTTCAACAAGATTTTTTTTTTTTTTTTCTCTCAGACAGGATCTCACTCTGTGGCCCAGGCTGGAGTGTAGTGGCACGATCTCTGCTCACTACCACCTCTGCTTCCCAGGTTCAAGTGATTCTCATGTGTCAGCCTCCCAAGTAGCTGGGATTACAGGTGCACGCCAGCATGCCCAGCTAATTTGCGTGTGTGTGTGTGTGTGTGTGTGTGTGTGTGTGTATTTTTATTTTAGTTTTTTTTTTAGGAGAGACAGGGTTTCACATGTTGGCCAGACTGGCCTCAAACTCCCGGCTTCAAGTGATCTGCCTGCCTGGGCCTCCCAAAGTGCTGGAATTACAAGCACGAACCACCACGCCCGGCCAACACATGAATTTGAAGGCACATTAAGACTACAGCACCTATATGTGATGTCATTTGAACCTCTGGACACTCCCTTAACTGCAGTGATTAGCCCCACTTCAAAGTGGAGGGGGCTGCATTCATTTCCCCAGGTTGCTGCGCCGTGCTGTCATAAAGCGGGTGACTTAAACAACGGAAGTTTCTGCTCTCACAGTTCCGGAGGCCAGAAGTCTGAATTCCAGGTGTTAGCAGGGCTGTCCACCCGCAAAGTCTCTAGGGGAGGGTCCTTCCTGCCTCTCCCAGCTTCAACGGCATTCCTTGGCTTGTGGCCGCGTCACTCCACTCTCAGCCCTCCATCTTCATGTGGCATTCTATCTGTGTGCACGGTGTCTCTTTTGCCTTTTCTTCAAAGGACATCTTTCAAGATTAGAGCCTCCCCAGTCCAGCGTGACCTCGTCTTAACTCAGTGACATCTGCAAAGGCCCTAGTTCCAAACGATATCACATTCACAGTTCTAGATAGACGTGAATTTACGGGGCAAACGCTTTGACTCAGTACGGGAGCACGTGGAGACTTTTAAGTAAATCCTAAGTGGCCTGCCCAAGGGCACCAGCTGAGAAGAAACCCAGCCGGACTGAAACCCAGGCTCTGCAGACGGGGATGCCAGGCCCCTGCGGTGCCCTCTGGCCAGATCTGTGGCTGAGAGTGCACCGGTTTCCTTGGGGTGTCTCTCCTGGCCGAGGTCTTGTGCCTCAGTAAATGCAGACCCAAAATAAACCACCTTCTTGGGTGACTGAGAACCCGGAAGAGAATTCTGGAAACAAGTTCCATCTTGTTCATAGAAATGGTGTTGGACACAACACAAAACCCTTCCACGGGTGCGCTGTGGAAACCGTAATCCTTTGCCAATTCCCGGCTGCATGTGCTCCCTCCTCTTTTAAAGTGGATAGACGCAAGCTGTCTAGCTACTTGGCTGTCTTGTTCAAATAAATGCGATTTCATCAAATCACCCAGGAAGTGCAAAATGCAGTCTCTGGGGGGCGATGGAGCTAATACCCGTCTCAGTGCTGAAACTGTTCTCCTGTTGGCTCCTACGCCGTGGCTTTTCTACGTGGCTTTCGGTGGTGGCAAACAGCAGAGACGCACCCAAGCGGCTGACGATTTTCATGGAAAGGTGAGGCTGCTTCAGGGCGGCACTCCGGGGCACAGGGACGGCAGGGCTGTCCTGGCTTCGTGTGGCCGGGGGCACCTGAGCAGCAGACGTGCAGGAACTCGCCACTGACACCTACCTGTGGTCTCTGGTAGCTGTGCTGCGGGAACAAATGATCACGAACAAGGTGGCTTCAAGCAACAAACCTTCCCTGCAGTCCTGGAAGCCAGCGTCCAAAACGGCATCACTAGGCTGGCCCTGAGGTGTCATCAGGGCCGTGTTCCCGGGAGGGCTCTGGGGCAGGGTCCTTCCCAGCCTCCTGGCAGCACCATTTGTATCTCTGCCCCCATCCACGTCCCACTCCCACCGCCCCCACCTTCATGCAGCCCCCTTCCCTGTGTGTGTCCTCTATGAGGACCCTGGTGATGACGCTGGCTTACCCAGTGCTACACTTTGGACATTGGCCCCTTCCAATCCTCACGTTAAAATGTAATCCCAGTGTGGTGGTGTCGGGAGCGGGGCCGAGCAGGAGGTGTCCGGGCCATAGCGGTGGATCCCCCATGAACAGATCAATGCCCTCCCCTCCGAGGTGAGTGTATTAAATTGGGGCTCTCCAGAGGAACAGAACTGATAGGATATATTTACACAGGAAAGCGAGTTTTCTCACCATCACAAGGTAAAGTCTCACAACAGGCCGTTTATAAGCTGGGGAAGACAGGAGCAGATCGTGGCCCAGTCCAAGTCCGAAAGCCTCAAAACCAGGGAAGCTGACAGTGCAGCCTTCAGTCTGTGGCCGAAGGACCAAGAGTCCCCGGCAAGACACTGGCGTAGGTCCCAGAGTCCAAAGGCCAAACGATTTAGAGTCTGATGTCCCAGGTCAGCAGTGGAAGGAAGCGTCCAGCATGGGAGGAAGAATGAAGCCAGGAGACCCAGCAGGCAAGGTCATCCCACCTGCCTCCACCTGCTTTGCTCTTGCCGTGCTAGCAGCCAAATGGATGGTGCCCACCCATTTGGCTGCTGGGTCTTCCTCTCCCAGCCCACCGACTCAAATGTCCACCTCCTCTGGCAACACCGTCACAGACACACCCAGAAACAATACTTCCCCATCCCTGTGGGCATCCCTCAATCCAGTCAAGTTGAAGTGTAACATTAACCATCACAGAGAGCGGGTTCCTGCTCTGCGAGTTCCCACTGAGAGCTGGTTGTTACGAAGGGCTTGGCACCTCCCTGCCAAGGAGCTGGGCCAGCTCCTGCCTGTGAACTGACAGGCATGTGCACCTCTAGAAGAGCCGTTTGTGTATGTGTGTGTGTCTAATAGACAGTCTTACATGAACTTTACAATTTGCCAACATCAGCTCATAGAAATTGCAATGTAGACAGCAGCACAACAGGGACGTCCTGGGACCCTGCCCATGGCGTTCATCAGGGAAGAGGAAGGACCTGGGAGAAAACGCCATGACCCTGTTCCCACATCCACGTGGATTTCCACAAAACAAGGAAGGCACAACCAAAGAGTCTTGTTGGGGCTCATTTAACCAGGAAAGAAACTCAGAAAACCACCTGGAGGGAACAGGGAACAGAAGGGTCCATTGAACAGATTTCGTGGGTTTCTGAAAAGTGCAACGCCCGGAACCACAATGTCATCCATGGTGTCAGGCGGCCTTCATCACTGGCCGTCCCTCAGCCACGCAGTTGCCTCCACCAGCACGATCAGAGGAACGGCAGAGTGCACAGCCGCTGGCAGAGTGCTCTGGCAGCCACTACCACGCGTGGCACAAGAAAATTTACTCATCCCCCTCTGGCTAAATTGCTAAATGTGGGAACTCGGTTTGGAGCTCCGTGCAAAAGGAAATCAGACGAAGGGTCTGGAGGGCAAAAGCCAGGCTCTGACGACATTTCAGGAGATCCGCCCTCACTTTCTTGGGTTGAGTCCTCCCCCCAGTGAAGGCACTTGGGACAGGCCATGTCCAAAAACGCTTTGCCTGGGATCCTGGAGTGAAGAGCACAAGACGACACAGGACCATTGCCAACGATATTCCTGGGCCTCTGCCATCACTGGCTTAGCCTGCGGCAATGCTGGGGTCCATCACCTAATTGCCAGAGAACTGGAAATTCAGTTTCCTGCTTCTGACTTCAGCCTTTCTCCTCCTCCTTCTATGTGTAGTGTTAGGAGTTAAGGAAGAACATGGGGTCTGGCATCCAGCAGCCTATGCCCTGTTCATTGTCCTTTTAGGAGCTGTGTGACCTGGGCTGTTCACCCACAGGAGACCCTACTTCGTGGGACCACATGGAAAGGGCTCAGCACAGGACTGGGCAGGGTACCACCATGCACTGAAAGGTACCCAAACCACCAGGCACAGTGTCATTCATCAGAAAGACATCCACGTCAAGGCCTTCTTTGTCTTTTCCCTCCCATTTCATCCTTGTCCTTCCCTGCCCATTATTAAAATTGGGCCATATTAAAATGGAGCCATTCTGAACGTCTCTCATTGCCACTGCCTTTTTTTCCTGATTTTATCCACCTTTCCTTTGCTTCTGGATGTCTGGTTAGCAACTGTTGAATACAGCCTGAAAACCGACAGAATGACAGCACATGGGGAGAGGGTTGCCCTCTCCAAAAATACAATGCCAGGTGCTAAAGTCCCTGCATCCAAGAAACAGTGGAAGCCCCTTTCAGAATGCAGCTGCTGGGAGGCAGGAACAACTCCTCCAGTCAGTTCCCCCATGCTTCAGCCAAGGTTCTCCATAGACACAGACCCACGGGATGTGTGTGACGTGCATGTGCGTGTGTGTGTGAATATACACACTTACAAATAGATACATATTTACATATATATTTGTAATATGTGTATATGTATATATTTGTATATACTTTATGTGTGTGTATATGTGTATGTATATAAAGAGATTTATTTTAAGGAATTGGTTTAAATGATTGTGGAGGCTGACAAGTCCAAAATCCATAGGACAGGGCAGCAGGCTGGAAACTTAGGCAGGAGTTGATGCTGCAGTCTTAGGGCAGAATTCCTTCTTCTCTGAGAAACTTCAGGTTTTGCTCTTAAGGCCTCCAACAAATCGGATGGGGCCCACCCACAACATAGAGGGCATACCTTTACTTAAAGTCAACTGACTGCTGATGTCAATCACATCTACAGAACACCTTCACGGCAACCCCCACATTAGCATCTGAGTAGATAACTGGGTGCTAGAGTCTAGCCAAGCTGACATATCAAACTACCCAACACATACAGCCCATTTCTGCCTCTCTCCCTTGCTGTAGCCCCTCCTTGGCTTGGGTCTTCTACTGTTTAGACTTCTACCCATTCTGTTCCTCTTTGTCTTCAGAATCAGGAAGTTTGCTATCTTGGACTGAGCAATCCAAAAAGCAAAGGGTCGCCGATGATGTTCATTTCACACCTGGTTGCAAGAAAAGGGCCTGTCACAAAGAAGCTTCTTCCTCACCACAGATCCCAGAGCCCTGGACCGGAAGTCAGAAGGCTGGAGACCACTGACTTATCACTGATTTTGGAATTCTTACCATCTGTCTCTCTAGATTTCCATTTCTCCCACAAACTGGGGATAAAAAAGCCAACCTCATTGGATTGCTGAACATTAAACAAGAACATATAGAAAAGCATTTGTGAACTTTAAAACTTTGTGCAAATGGAAAATTCATCACTCTCATCATCATTAAAATTTTCAGTATCTTTTTTTTTTTTTTTTTTTTTTTTTGAGACGGAGTTTTGCTCTTGTCACCCAGGCTATAGTGCAATGGCACGATCTTGGCTCAAGGCAACCACTGCCTCCCAGGTTCAAGCTATTCTCCTGCCCCAGCCTCCCAAGTAGCTGGGATTACAGGCATGCGCCACCACTCCCAGCTAATTTTGTATTTTTAGTAGAGATGGGGTTTCTCCATGTTGGTCAGGCTGGTCTCGAACTCCCAGTCTCAGGTGGTCCACCCACCTCGGCCTCCCAAAGTGCTGGGATTACAGGCGTGAGCCACTGTGCCCGGCCCATTTTCAGTATCTTAATCACCATAATCATGGCCATCATCAAAATCATCACTATTATCACCATCACCATCAATATTACCATCATCATGACCACCACCATCTCCATCAACATTACCATCATGAACACCACGACCACTATCAACATTACCATCATCATAACTACCATCATAACCATCAACGTTACCATCATTATGACCACCACCACCATTACCATCATGAACACCATGACCACTATCAACATTACCATCATCATAACTACCATCACAACCATCAACGTTACCATCATCATGACCACCACCACCACCATTAACATTACCATCATGAACACCATGACCACTATCAACATTACCATCATCATAACTACCATCACAACCATCAACGTTACCATCATCATGACCACCACCATCACCATTACCATCATGAACACCATGACTACTATCAACGTTACCGTCGTCATAACTACCATCGTTACCATCATAATGACCACCATGATCACCATCAACATCACCATCATCATGACCACCACCACCACCATCAACATCACCATCATTATCACCATCAACACCATCATTATCACCACATCATCACCATCACTCTTCAACACCCACCCAAAATGTTTAAGTGCTTCGTCTCTACCTTAGATAAATCCACTTCTGTCTATCTTCTGATTCTCAAACCAGAGTAAACATTAGAATCCCTGGAGGGCTTAGGAGAACACAGAGCACTGGTCCCTGCCCCCAAGAGTTTCTGATCCAGTGGGACTGGGGTGAATCCCGAGAATCTGCCTTTCTCTCAAGCTCCTAGGTCTTCTGATGCTGTCTGTCCAGTATTTTAAATCATTAAGCAAGGGTCAGCCAGATGAACTCCAACAACTATCCCAAGACTTCTTAGAAAAACCTGCCTTTGCAGCACAGTTGTACATCATCAGCACTTTCCAGATGAACATATTTGATCCCTTTTAAATCGTGCAGTCAGTCATCATTTCTCCCACAAACTCAATATTAAATGATTCATTTTTCATAACTGAGAGGGTAAGAACAACTGTGAATGAAAAATAAAAGCTGGGGATATTTTACGGGCAAAGATCCACAGAGTGAATCCAGTCTCTTTGTATTAATAAAACACGAGGCAGGAAGATAAGGAGGAGAAAGTTGGCTCCTGACAGGCACTGCCAGGGCCCATTCTGGGCACGTAGATTGGCAGAGACCTCATTCCGCCAGTTACCCGAGCAACGTCTATGGTGTACGGAGTCTGATCAGTTCAGTGACAGTGCGCATCACTTTCTTTTGGAATCATTTGTGGCACTGATTGATTGTCCTTAGCAAAATAGAGACAGATGGCACAGGGTTGGTGCTGGTGCAGCTTTGCTGCTGTGAAGGCGTACTAAGCATCCTGCCAGGTCTCACGTAATAAGGGCATCCCCATCCCCGGTGGTCACTGTGCCAATGGCGACAAGGCTGTAATGGGGACTGACAGGGAAGGGACAGGCCACCCGAACCGACCTTTCATCCTGGCTGCCATGGAAGACTCACTTCCCTGGAGTGCTGTGTGGTGGTTGTAGGCTACCGCCCAGGAGAGTCAGAAATGGCTTTCATGATTACCCAAGTGTTTGCCTTGAGTCAACGGGCATCAGCAGCTGTTTTTTGAGCAATTTAAGCAACTATGTGACTTTTTAAAATAAAGGACCAAAGAAATATATTATTTGATGCCCCCAAAAATAATGTTGAATCCAAGCCCACAAATGCATAGCTAACCCCAAAGGGGCAGACGCAGTCACACCATGAAATCAAAGAAAGCCGCAGCCTCCTCATATTCCCCACTGGAAAGAGGACATTCTCTTGGAGTGTAACTGGAATCTCTATAGACCCATCAGCAAACCAGGGACCCATTCCAACCATCTACTTTATATTAGACATTTGCAAACGGCCAGATTCAAGACTAAAATCCAGGCTCACCATGACTGAAGAGTTAAAGTAAACTCCCTAATGGTTGACATGGTTTGAATGTGTTCCTACCCAAATCTCATCTTGAATTGTAGTTCCCATAATCCCCACGTGTCATGGGAGGGACCCAGTGGGAGGTAAAGGTAACTGAATCATGGGGGCAGTTACCCCCATGCTGCCGTTCTCACGATATTGAGTGAGTTCTCATGAGATCTGATTTTATAAAGGGCTTCTCCCCCTTTTGCTCGGCACTTCTCCTTAATGCCACCATGTGAAGAAGGATGTGTCTGCTTCCCCTTCCGCCATGATTATAAGTTCCCTGAGGCCTCCCGAGTCATGCTGAACTGTGAGTCAATTAAACCTGTTTCCTTTATAAACTACCCAGTGTCAGGTGTGCTTTTATTAACAGCATGAGAATGGACTAATAGTGGTTATGAAGCATCTGGGCCCAGTTGTTGGGCTGAACTCATTCATTTTCAACACTACAAGCCTGTATATATTAGGAATGTCTAAGAAGAGTATTAGTAAAATCATTCGTGGAAGCTGATTCTAAACTAAAGTCCTCTCTCAGTGCAATAAGATATACAAATCATTTCCAAATGAGGAGAATCATGGAAATGTCAATTTTCAGTTCAAGTGGATCTGACTGTGTATAACATCAAAAAGCATTTCTATAACTCATTTAGCTAAAAAAAATTAGCATTTAGCTTAAAATATTTTATTTCACCCTAAACAGTTCTCTGGACAACGGCATCAGAAGTAGACGAGCTCCATTTCTGTGCAACAGAATATTACCCAGCCATGAAAAGGAGTGAAGCACAGGCGCAGGCTACAACGCAGGCGAGCCTCAGCGACGATGCTGAGTGACAGAAGTCAGATGCAAAATCTCATCTATTACATGACCTCATTCATATCACACATTCAGAATAGACAAATTCATAGAGATGGAAAGTCATGAGTGGTTTTCTAGGGGCTGGGGGAGGGGAGTGGGGAGTGGCTGGTTAGTGGGTACAGGGTTTCCTTTTGGAGGCGATAAGTTCTTAGCTAGATAATGGGGATGGTTTTGCACAGCATCATGAATATACTTAATGCCACCAAAGTGTACACTTTAAAATGGTTCAAATGTTAAATGTGATGTTGTATGTATTTTGCCACAATTTTTAAAAAAGTTTAGGACCTGGGCTTGTGCATTCCACCTCAGAACACCCTGGACCATGTTGGCTGGGGTTGTTCTCCCTCCACTCTGGGACAGCGGATGCCCTAGGGGTGCTGATGGAAGGCAAGTCCCCTCCCGTGTGATCCTCAGGCAGCCTGTCCCACTGGACGGAGAGGCGGCAAAGCCAGCATCTCCCAACAGCTGCACGGTTGGACGCACTTACGTCTTTGCTGCCTTTCCAGCGCTGACTGCTGCACGCATTTCCACATTATTTGTGCCATTTGCTCTAACAGGAAGGAGCCAGTGCAAGCAGGCACACTGAGACAGGGCGGCAGCTTTGCACCAAGAGAGGGAGGCACCCGGAGCAGCCTCCGAATAAGAAAACATCCGCAACAGAACGAGCCAGCCTCATGTCACACATACAAACACGACCGCAGAGATGCAGAGCCATTACCCACTGTGATCCACACACAGGCCTTCCTGATGCTGAGATCTCTTTTACCTGAAAGGGAGTCTGGCTGTTGTAGTTTTTTAACTCCTTATTTCCGCCTCGAAACAGAAGCACTCTTGCACAGCTATCCTGCAAACAGAAAAGGAGAAACCTGTTTGTAAAATGGTAGCACAGACATTCTCCAAAGAAATCTGTCCAGAGTCTCAAGCTCACAGGAAACCAGGGAAACAGAAGTGCAAAGTTAAAAGGGAAGGCATGTTGCTTTCATCTGGTTCCCGTATGCTGTCAGGTGAGGTTCACCTGCTGCCAACACTTTGGACAGCAGCTGGGTAGAATCTATTAAAAAAATAAAATAAAATAATAAATAAAAAACACCCTATGGCCAAACAATTTCACTTTTTAAGACTATATTCTATAAAAAGTCTTGCACATTGTATACAATATATAACAAGTGAAATATCTTCAATAAAATACAGAAAGAAAGGAAGAAAGAAGAAAAAAAAAAGAAAAAGAAAAAGAAAACAAGAAAAGAAAATCTGGAGATAGCATACATGTTCTAAAATAGGGAACAGTGGGGATATATTCTAGAACATTCTTCACCTAGGCAGTCTCAGGACAAAACAAGGCAGATGACTATAAACTGACAAGAAACATATCCAGGAACTTCTAAATTAAAAAGGCAAGCCTCAAAACAATAATATTTGCCAGGCGTGGTAGCTCACACCTGTACTCCCAGCACTTTGGGAGGCCGAGGTGGTGGATCACCCGAGGTCAGGAGTTCGAGACCAGCCTGGTCAACATGGTGAAACCCCATCTCTACAAAAATACAAAAATTAGCCGGGCATGGAGGCATACTCCTGTAATCCCAGCTACTCAGGAGGCTGAGGCAGGAGAATCACTTGAACCCAGGAGGCAGAGGTTGCAGTGAGCCGAGATCGCACCCAGTGCCCTCCAGCCCGGGCAACGAAACTTAGACTTCATCTCAAAACAAAAAAAACGAAAAAAAAAAACAACAACAAAATCCCCAGTAATACTGCTTAATTTCATTTACATTTTAAAGGCTTAAAGAGAAACTAATAAAGGCTTAAAGTCTCTATTATAGAAAAGCAGGGACCATGTCTGGAAGGATATGCACCAGTTAACAGTATTTACTTTCATGGAAAGGAAAAGGATTAGGGAGAGAACAGAAATAATCTTTTTTCATTTTATTTTTATTTTTTGAGACATAGTGTTGCTCTGTTGCTGGGGCTAGAGTACAGTGGTGCAATCTTGGCTCACTGCAACCTTCATCTCTTGGGCTCAGGCAGTTCTCCCCACCTCAGCCTCCTGAACAGCTGGGACAACAAGCATGTGCCATCATGCCTAGATAACTTTTTTTTTTTTTTTTTTTGGTAGAGACAGGGTCTCACTATATTGCCCAGGCTAGTCTAGAACTCCTGGGCTCAAGTAATCTGCAGGCCTCTGCCTCCCAAAATGCTGGGATTAGAGGCGTGAACCACCATGCCTGGCCGGAGAATCTTTTTTGTTTTAATATGTGGGCTTATATTATTTAATGCTGTTAAAAGCAAGCAAAAGTGTTTTTGTTTGTTTTTTTGAGACAGGGTCTTACTCTGTCACCCAGGCTAAAGTGCAGTGGCGATCACAGCTCACAGCACCCTCGACCTCCCACCTCAGCCTCCTGAGTACCTGGGACTACAGGGACGTGCCACCATGCCCAGCTAATTTGTGTGTGTGTGTGTGTGTGTGTGTGTATGTGTGTATATATATATATATATATATATATATATATATATATATATATATTTTTTTTTTTTTTTTTTTTTTTTTTTTTTTTGTAAAGACGAGATCCCACATGTTGTCTAGCCTGGTCTCAAACTCCTGGGCTCAAGTGATAAGTGATGTGCCTGCCTCAGCCTCCCGAAGTGCTGGGATTACGGGTGTGAGCCACTGCACCCAGCCTCTTACACATTTGCATAACAAAAATGAATGTGCGTCCATCCACTGATTGGGCATCTACTATTTGTCCATGGGGTTGATGGAGAACTTCTCGCCAACCCCTCTGAAGCTCCCAGTGAGGACTGCAGCAGCAAATAACAACCAATAAAAGGCAGTGGTAGAACGTCGATGTAGCCAGTGAGGCCAGTGAGGACTGCAGCAGCAAATAACGACCAATAAAAAGGCAGTGGTAGAATGTCGACGTAGCTGGACCAACTATTAGAATAATTTTGCCTCCAAATGCAGTTGGCTATTTAGAATAAGTAAACTGTTTTTGGAAGTGCATTTAAATGATCAGGAGCTGGCTGATTGCTTGTGCCTCGGCAGCAGGGGCCTGACTCTGGGCTGGGGGCACCTTCTCCTACAGGACTCGGGGCCTCAGCGCAGGTGACAGCCGAAGCCTATACTGGGCAGATCCTGCGAATTCCATCCTTACCTAGTCTAGTGTACAGACAACAGGTGTGACCACCTGGACTCAACACCACACAAACACACACCAAATAAAGGGATACGTGGATTAAATGACCAGGGCTTCCCACCGAGGACGGCTCAGAGACCCCAGCCCGGGCCCCGGAGGAGCCTCATCCTCAGGAACAGCAAGATGCTGAGTAGACACGGCACAGGTGGTGGGACGCGGCAGATCAGGAGATTTGAAAGAGAGCTGACTGGCCGGGCGCCGTGGCTCACGTCTGTAATCCCAGCACTTTGGGAGGCTGAGGTAGGCGGATCAGCTGAGGTCAGGAGTTCAAGACCAGCCTGGCCAACAACATGGTGAAACCCCGTCTCTACTAAAAATACAAAAATTAGCCGGGCGTGGTGGCAGGTGCCTGTAATCCCAACTACTCGGGAGGCTGAGGCAGGAGAATCACTTGAACCTGGGAGGTGGAGGTTGCAGTGAGCTGAGACTGCGCCATGGCACTCTAGCCTGGGCAACAAGAGCGAAACTCTTGTCTCAAAATAAATAAATAAATAAAAGAAAATAAAAATAAGAAAGAGAGCTAGAAATCCAGAAGGAAGTAGGGAGCAGCTGCCAACAGATCCTGAGTTTCAGTCTGGGTTAAAAAAAAAAAAAAAAAATTCTAAGGCTGACAGTGGTAATGGTTGACAGTGGTAATGGCCGCACAACTCTGTGAACAGACTAGCGATCATGGAGCCTCACACTTCAGATAGGTGAACTGTGTGGTGTGTGAATTACATCTTGATAGAGGGTTGCACACATATTTAAGAGGACAGATAGCAGGAAGGCGGCCGCCCTGGCAGAGAATCTTCATCCCTGGCTGGGCGGGTGGGGCAGGCCAGGAGCACACTGAGCTCTCAGGACCCGGCTGGTTTCAGGGTGGGGAGCCGACCAGGCCTCAGCCCCATGATGGTGATTATTAACGAGGGAACCACACCTTCTCCGGCAGCTAAGAGTGTAGGCTGTGCTCACTTGGGAGACACAGGTCGGGGGATGTGAGTTCGGTGGAAAAGGCTCTCCTGCCTCTGTATTCTCCAGCATCCTGGGGCCTCGGTGACCGTGGCCGGCTTTGGTCACCGACTGTGTAAAAAGCCACCTGCATACTTGGGGGTGCACTCTGCCTCCAGCCCCACTGAGGCCGCCTCTGTACAGAGTGGGGGGCTCTGGCCACAGATGCCACTGAGTCAGGCATGTGGAATTGAGTGTGGACCGGTTCACAGACCGTGCTGAGTGTTCTGTCCCACCGCCCTGCAGGAAGGTCAGGCTGGTCAGAGAGGGATCCCCAGAGCCCCTGTACCAAGATTCCAATTAGAAGCAAGACCACCATGGTGTCCCCACCTCCTGGCACAGTGCTTCTCAACTGGGGGTGATTTTGCCTTCATGAGAACATCTGGCAATGTCTGGAGACATTTTTGGCTGTCACGGCTGTGAGTACTACTGGCACTGACTGGGTTAAGACCAGGGATGTTGTGAGGCATCCTGCAATGAATAAGACAGCCCCCCACGGCAAAAAACTGTCCAGCCCCAAACCTCAATAAAGCTGAGGTCAACAACCCCTGTCTTCATGGCTCCAAATGTTACTGATGATGGATATGAGTCATGAACAGCAGCATCTCTAGAACAGTTTCAGAACAACACAGACCACAGTCTCCTGTATGAATGACATGCCACTCCCCAAGCCCACCAGGCCCTGGCCCCAGCTGGTCAGGCCTCTAGGGGACGCCAAGCCCTATGCTATTCAGGGTCTTGTCCCTGGAACGTGTCCTCAGACTCAGGGACAGTCCAGCAGGTTTCACAGAAGATGCTTCACTCCTGGGGAGTGGGAAGGTGGAGGTGGCCTCTGTCACCTCTCACTACGCATGTCAGCAGGGGAGGGATGGATGCCCATGAAGCTGTCAGCCTGAGGCCCGTGGGGCAGAGGTGAAAGGAGAGCCGGCAAAGCCACGTGTGAGGCTCGAACAACACTGCAGATGGAGGCTGAGCTGAGAAAAAGCAAACACAAGGAAACGAGTCGCTAGAAGCCCATGGTGTTTCAAAACAACGTGTGAGTCTGCAAGAACGTGCAGCAGCCGATATAGGGTGACGCTCTGCACAGGGTTTCAGGGTGGGAAACCCCTGGAAAAAGCACAAATGTGGATTCCGGGTTTTATGCTGGGATTTTCATACTCTTCTAATTATTGCCATAAACATGTGTTGCTTTGAGTACAGGAAAAAATATGTAAGGGAATTTTCAAAGACACAACCATGTTCAGCAAACAAATCTTTCATGTTTGGGGTATAATTAAACCCAGAGTTTCAAAAACAGAAAGCCCTGGTGTCCGTTCTGCCGTGCCCCAGGTCCACACCGTGGGAGGTGCAGGTTGAGACTCTGGGCCTGCTTATTTCATTTTAGGGTTGCAAACTATGGTCCTCAGGCCGAATTCTGCACATCTAATTGTGTAAATAAAGTTTTATTGGGATACGACCACATCCACTCACCTGCATCTTTTCTGCAGCTGCAAAGCCTGAAGTATTTACTCTCTGGGTCTTTACAGAAAAAAGGGTACCCACTCTGGTTTTAATTAAGTAGTCCTGCATCTCCCCAACACAGTCACACGTTCACAGAAATGACCACATCGGCAGGATGCCCTAACACTAGACATATTAACAACAATCTTCAGGCCCCACTTAGGCTGGTCCCAGGGAGTGCAGGGTGATAACCAGCGTCAGCTCTGAGAGAGCGGTTCTGCCTCTTGTCTTCTGAGCCTCAGTTTCCACCTTTTTAAAGTGGGGACACCGGGCTTGGTGGCAGCATAACGAGCCTGATACACCATCAATGACACAGGTAGGGGTCTCCTTCCACCCTCAGCAATGCCTTGTCCTTGGAAAGTGACCCCTGACCCCCAGGAGAGGGGCCCACCCATATGAGTACAGCACCTCCGAGTCCCAGCCACATGGGCCCATCGGGTGTTACCAGGAAACTGGGAATGGTGAGTTTCTGCGGGTGACCGGCATTTCAAGAGATGCACAGAACGCAGCCTTCTCCACCGGGATAAGGCAGAGTGTGGACAGCACTGGCCGGGCCTCTGGTTTTTCCAGTCCTGACCTAGCCCATCCCTGCTCTGCCTCAGCTGCAGGACTTGCCCTGTGTCCTGATCATGAGTCCAGAATTTCCCATCAAATCACCCCCAGTGGGGTCCTGTTATTTCCAACCCAAAGAGTCTTTCTTTTTTTCTTTTCTTGAGACAGGGTCTTGCTCTGGTGCAATCTCAGCTCACTGCAACCTCTACCTCCCAGGCCCAAGCGATCCTCCACCTCAGACTCTCAAGTAGCTAGGATTACAGCCTTGCACCACCATGCCTCGCTAATTTTTGTATTTTCTGTAGAGACAGGGTTTCACCATGTTTCCTAGGCTGGTCTTGATCTTATGGGCTCAAGCAATCTGTCCACCTCGGCCTCCTAAAGTGCTGAGATGACATGCGTGAGCCACTGCACCCAGCCCAAAGTATTTACTAAAATCACAGTATTATCAGGCTATGGTGAGCAACACTTTGTTTTTCACTTTGGTAAGAGAGAAAACAAAGAGGAGGAGAGACCACATGGCCAGGAGAATGGGGCGATGGCTTTCAGCCAGTTTCCATCTTCTGGGGTGTGGTGGGGGCAGGAAAGAGAGAATAGGGCAGCAAGGGAGGAGGGACTTCATGGGGGTGGGCAACCGTGGGGATGTGAAGGCTGCTCCCTGGGGGTCTTGCTCACCCGTTTGCTCTGGGCTCTAACTGCACCCTGGCCCAGTGGCCTAGAAGAACCACCCAGCACTGACAAGACCCAGATGGCTGAGAGCGGCCTGGCAAATTGGAATTCAGAATACGAGAGACCTGCTCAGGGAGGAGCCTGGGGACACTCTTCCTCTTATCTCTCAGTAAGAACCTTTTCTGAAAATTCCCTATTATAGTCTGGGCATGGTGGCTCACACTTGTAATCTCAACACTTTGGGAGGCTAAGGCAGGAGGATCGCTTGAGTCCAGGAGTTTCGGACCAGCCTGGGCAACATAGCAAGACCCCGTCTCTACACAAAATGAAAACAATTAGCCAGGCGTGGTGGTGCGCGCCTGTAGTCCCAGCTACTTGGGAGGCTGAGGCAGGAGGATCCCTTGAGCCCAAGAGGTCGCGGCTGCAGTGAGCTGTGATTGTGCCACTGCACTCCAGCCTGGGTGACAGAGCGAGACCCTGTCTCAAAAAAAAAAAAAAAAAAAGACACAGAGAGAGAAAGAAAGAAAGAGAGAGAGAGAGAGAGAAAGCAAGAGAGGGAGGGAGGGAAAAGAAAGAAAAGAAAAAAGAAAAGAAAATTCCCTATTATAAAGGACACGTATTTCCAACAAAAAGCTAAGAATAAACCCTCGGCAGACACTGCCATTCCAGGGGGATACAGGCAGGACCTAAGAAAAATCCTCCACTACCTCCGCTCGCCCAGTGACTTTGACCGAGTCAGTATCATACCTCCGACCCATTACCGCAGTGTTTCCTAGACGTCAAAAAGAGATCAGGTTCCAGTTCGTTATTTCGAAGTGCAAAGGTACACGGTTCACTTAGCTTAATAACAATGACACCTCCATGTATGTGTGCATATCACACACGTGTCTGTGTACACGTGTGTGAACATGTACGTGTTTTGCAGTTCAAAACGCACATCTACCCGCTCCTTCTGATTTAACTCTCAAGGGATGGGAGAACTCTCTGCCAGGGGGAACAGGAGGCCCATTTTACAGACAAGGTTAATGTGAAAAACTGCAAAGACTTGCAGCTTCGGAAAGGAGGAGAAAGGAAAAACTGTGATCCAGGAGGTGCTGGTGGGAGCTTTCGGTTCCCTTGCGAGGCTGCTGGCTGCCCTGGATTCCTTTCAGAGGTGTATCTTATCTGACAGGTCTTTATCCTTTTAAATAATTCAGCGAAGTATAAATATAGAAGCAATTGGAATGCTTTTTGAAGACCCAAGCATCAAGAAGAATATCATTTTCACTGCCACTTTTTCTCTTGGCATGAATTTTCCGAGACACTTCCCTTAATAAATGTACCTCCCACCGAAGGAGCATTCCTGGGGCTCACACTGTGCCCACCGAGAACACAGTGTGCCTGGAGGTCCCATCAGCTGCTGGACCCCCAGGCCCCATCATTTCCATTCACAGATGAACACCTGCAGTTCCCACCAGCAAATGGATTCCCCGGACCCCATCATTTCCATTTACAGATGAAGAGACAGACGGAGAAAGCTGCTCATCGATGCACGCAGTGAGTCTTCACGGAGCTGCCAGGTACCGTCCTAGTCCCTGGAGACACAGATGCAAACCAGAAGGTCAAGGTCTCTGCCAGGCTTGGGCTGGAGAGGGGACACAGGAAACAACAACACCGCCTCAGGACGGGTGGGTCTGATGCAGACAGTGGAGAAGGTGTGGCTGGCTGGGCAAGCTGAGCCCTGGGATGGGAGGAGAGACAGCCAGCGGAGGCAGAGGCCATCCCATAGTAGAAACCAGCGAGGGGCCGGGAGGCAAGAAGGCAGTGGTGGGGCCAGGCTGCAGCAAGCTGGGACGAGCTGGGCTGGACAGGAGAGAAGGGCACAGGACACAAGTCCTGGGTTATGCAAAGGGGGTTCTCAGCAGAGGAGGGATGAAGAACTCGGGTGACAGAAAGTGGATTTGAGGGAAAACAGACTGGAAGGGAAGACAGAGGCTGGACAGTGAATACGTAGTCCTGGGGAGAGACGGCAGGGCCCCAGGCAAGGGTGAGAGGGATGGTGGGGACAAGACGGGTGGAGGAGACAAGAGGGGTAGACGGGCCCGGAGAGGGTGGAGAGGGAACGGACAAGCCCCGGGATGAGAGGGACGGTGAGAAACAGGAGGCGGCCAGGTTTCAGGCCTGAGCTCCAGGGGAAGGGCATTATTTACAGAGTGGGGAGCAGTTGCCACAGTGGAGGCTCCTAAGAGGTCAGCACATGGGGACACGGGCCAGGAGCAAACATCACTGCCAGAGCTCAGGGCAGAAGTGAGCTGGGAGACCCTGACTGGGGACTCTTGGGGTTTTCTGGAGGGTGTGCAAGGACACAGACAGGCCCGCCTGAGGTCACCTCGGGAGTCACTGCAGGAGGGAACCTGGGTAACGGGAGTGTGCAGTGCAGACGCTGAGAGATGCCACAGAGACGTTGAGCTGGATGGGGACAGAGGCGGGACCATGGAAGTGCCATATGGGTGTGACTGGCTTTGAGCAAGCAGGGACAAAAGTCTGACCACTCTGTGTCAGTGAGACAAGAGCCATGGGAAGGTGGAAGCCATGTGTGCAGAACTCTCCTGGGGAGATGAGCAGTGAGGGGGGAAGCTTAGGGGAGGGTGTGTAGAACTCTCCCAGGAAGATGTACAGTGAGTGGGGAAGTTGCGCGGAGGGGTGCAGAGCTCTCCCAGGAAGATATACAGTGAGTGGGGAAGTTGGGGGTGGGTGCGGGACTCTCCCGGGGAGATGAGCAATGAGTATGGAAGTTGGCGGGGGGGGGGGTGCAGAGCTCTCCTGGGGAGATGAGCAGTGAGTGTGGAAGTTGGAGGGGGAGGTACAGAACTCTCCCAGGGAGATGTGCGGTGAGCAGGGAAGGTGGGCGGTGGGGGGGGTCTGTGAAGCCAAGAGAGCTTCTGGAGACAGAAGTGGGTGGAGTGTCTTCATAAACAAATGGGCATGAAGTAAGAGAAGGCAGAGGTCAAAAGCAGAAACACTGGTGGCAGATGTGCCCACAGAAACAGACAACGTTGCAACCAGGATGTTAACTCGGAAGCTCCAGGCCCCGTCAAGCCATTTCCTTTCAACGGCACTGAGGCTGTCTTCACTTAAATGTCACAGACACAAATTACTGCACACTCCAAACTGTAAGTCAGGAGTTTGTTTTCAGGTTAAATTATCTTTTGAAATAAGGCTGTTTGGGCAGCCATAAATGTAAAAACAACTAAGATGTCTGCATAAGTAACACGGGGGAAGTGGCTGGGACGCTGGTGTCATCGGGGCAGGGCTAGAACCTGGTCCCTCAGACCAGCCCTCCCCTTGAAGAGCTGTGCCTCTAAGTAAGGTCCAGGGTAAACATGAGTATATCCCTCACTGCCATGGACACGGGTGCTTCTGCCTGACCCATGCCCAATAAAGGCCCCTTCCCCAGTCAGTGGGTTATGGGAATGCATTCACAAGGGGTGGGTTGGAAGCCTGGCTTCCCCGTCTACTAACAGAGCGGACTTTGACCATTCCTGAATCTTCTGACCTGTATAAAGGGAAAGTCAACCAAACCATCCACCGAAGCTGGGGCAGGTGAAGGAAAGGGTGTGTGGATGCCATCTCCACTCAGCGAGACCCACGCCCGCAATGCCCAGTGCTCAGAGGGCTATCACCCCATGGTGGTCCCATGGGAACTGCCACAGAGTGGAGAGGTGCTCCATGGGACACCAGCAAGCACAGAGACGCAAGCAGGAAACACGACGTCTTCCTACCCTGGCTTGCACTGGTATCAAAGAGAGGCAGGTTTTTATTTTATTATTTTTACCTCCCAGACAAATTGGCCTAGCCCAGTAACCTTTGATATTTAAAACTTGCTTCACTCCTTCGTCATCCAGGGCAGAAAAATGAACCCCAGGCTGCTCCCCTCCCTCTGGAGCTCTTCGAAAGCCAGGATGAGGTGAGGGGTTGACAGATTAGACACAATTTGATACTTATAATCAAAGCCCTAATTAGGTGATTTCATAAAAGAAGAGAGAATATTCTGATCATAGTGTATTTTATTACAAGTGTGGAGGTAGTAAGGCCTGCCTAAAACTGATAAAGCACATGTAACAATCCATACACCTGGGTGCTTTTAGATTTAATAACGAGAAGCGTGTTACGGGAATATCGTCAATAGCAGCATCACCATCATTGTCATCGTCACCATCCTCATCGTCATCGCCAACACCTGCATCAGTCACCATCAATAAAGCCATCGTCACTATCACCATCGCCACCATCACCACCATCATCACCACTACCACTATCACCATCATCACCACTACCACCATCACTCAACATCAATATGACCACTGTCACTATCACCATCTCCACCATTACCACCACCACCACTACCACTATAACCATCAATATCACCAGCATCACCACCATCACATTCACAATCATCACCATCACCTGCATCATTCACCATCAGTATGACCATCATCATTATCACTGTAACCACCATCCTCACCAGCATTCTCACCACCACCACCATCACCATCATCACCATCCACATCATCACCAGCATCATCACAACCATCATCACCATCACCACCATCATCACAATCATCATCACCATCACCACCATCATTACCACTACCACTAACACCATTATACCACCACTACCACCATCACTCACCATCAATATGACCACTGTCACTATCACCATCACCACCACCACCACTACCACTATCAATATCACCAGCATCACCACCATCACAATCATCACCATCACCTGCATCACTCGCCATCAGTATGACCATCATCATTATCACTGTCACCACCATCCTCAACACCACCACCATCACCAACATCACCATCCACATCATCACCAGCATCATCACAACTATCACCATCATCATCACAACCATCACCATCACCACCATCATCACAATCATCATCACCATCACCTGCCATCACTCACCATCAACGTGATCACCGTCACTATCATTACCATTAGCACTGCCATCATCATTAGTACCATGACTTAATCTACAAGTAGAAAGAGGGAGGGGGTGATGTACACAAGTAGTCTCAATGGCAAACTGAGTGACAAACACTCCTGCTGTTTAGTGCCCAGAAACTAAATCCTAAATGCCCAGCAATGCTTGGCACAGTCCTAGACAACAGAACACTGCACCCTGACCCCCAGTGTCTGTAGCAGAAAAGCTCAAGGGCTATAAGACTCATCCAAAGTAACTGGAAGAATCTGAAAATCTAGGGAAGGCAAATAAAATGCCTTTGCTTGACAAGTTCCCCAGCTCCACAAGGGAACACTGCAACCATGACTGTGTATTTGGTGACCACAGGCCATGTTCAGGGAGAAGGCCTGTCAAGCCACCATTAGATGCCACAGTAACTTGGCTCATGCTCTGTGAGGGCAGAATGGAAAGAGACCTTAATGGGCATGGAGTCTGCTATGCTGGTCCTGTCTCACAGTGGAGCCAGCTGCTGCTCTGCAGATTCCTCGGCATCACTGCGATTCTGGGTTATGGGCTGGCATCTGTACTATTCACAGAAGCCTGGCATCTGTACTATTCACAGGTTCTTTGGGTAATTCCAATGTGGAGGTTACAGCTCAGCTAGAAACCTCATTTATTCTGCTGCGTTGCCGTCACCATCACCATGACCATGCTCATGGTCAGCCATCATCAGCACCATCACTATCAACCACCACCATTATCACCATTACTGTTGCCATGACCACCATCATCACCATCACCATGATTACTATCACCACCACCACCACCACCATCACCATCATCACTATCAACCACCACCATGATCACCATCACCATGACTACCATCACTATCACCATGACCACCCTCACCACCATCATCAGCACCATCACTATCAACCACCACCACCATCGTCACCATGACCACCATCATCACCATCACCACCACCACCACCACCAACTACCACCATCACCATCATCACTATCAACCACCACCATCATCACCAACACCATGACTACCATCACTATCACCATGACCACCCTCACCACCATCATCAGCACCATCACTATCAACCACCACCACCATCACCATTACTGTCGCCATGACCACCATCATCACCATCACCATGATTACCATCACAACCACCACCACCATCAACCACCACCATCACCATCATCACTGTCACCATGACCATCACCATCACCATTACCATGGTTACCGTCACCATCACCACTACTTATGGTTACCATCACCATCACCACCACCATCAGCACCATCACTATCTTCACCTTCACCATCACTATCAGCCACCACCATCATCACCACTTTCATCATTGCCACCACCACCATCGCCTTCATCATCAATACCTTCATCATTATCACCATCAGCCTCACCATCACCACCTTCATCATCACCACCTTCACCATCACCACCAACACCACTGCTATCATTACAGCCACTACTTACTGAGCATCTATTATGTTCCAGGAATACCATATTACCATATATTTGTTTTCTATTTTTAGTCCGTTAGCAACCCTGTGAATTTGGTATAATTATCCCCACATTACAGATGAGTAAATTTAGGGCCCTAGAGAGAAAATCGGTTGTCCAGGACAGCATAGCAAAGCAAGGCAATGGGCTAGCCCAGATGAAACCCAGACCACCATGCCTCTTTGAATTACTGTTCCACTTTCTCAGGGCTGCCTCCTGACTCCTTTCCTTGAATCCTGTCTTGATTCAAAGGCATCTCTGCCCCACCCCTGAACAGTCTATTGTTCAACACTACTCCCTGCATGCCCTGTGTGTGTGCGCCCTGTATGGCACCCTTCCTGCTTAAAGTTACCAGAGTGGTTTCTGCTGCCTGCGTGAGTACCTGCTCTAATGCAATCACATGTCTCACACGTGTGTAGACAAGGGGGAGTGAGTATAGCAAGGTGTTCAGCTGGTGACTCAGGAAGGAAAGCAGCTTTGGGTCAAGTACAACACGCAGTACCTACAGGACAAAGGTAGGGGTTCTGCATTCCTCCCAGTCACTTACTGGAAGACGCAGACATGAAGCTGTGCCTCTCTTGGCATCACACGAGATGTGGTTTGGACCAGCTTCTTTAACTGCATCAGTAGGACACTCCAAAGAGTTTGAGGAGGGCATGAGGGAGGAGATTAAAGACACCCTAGAACCCTAAGGATGAGTATGAGGGATACACAAAGCTGGATCCTAGACCACTCAAAGACATTCCAACTGACCTTGTAGCCAGAGATCAAGGGGCCAACCAGCCCAGAGCCTATGACCCTGCCCATTGGCTCCTGGAGGCTAGGCAAGGCTGGGAATCAAAACCAAGGGCGCCAGCTAAGGCATTTCTACCCAGACCGAAAAGGGGGCACACAGGCGGGAGTTGGAAGAGCTGTCCCCCCGGAAGGGGACGGCTCTCCACACTACCTCCAGAGGCTTCCTGGCTGCAGGAGAAGCCACTCAGTCCTGGGGAAGGGGATCCATCAATAAGACAGGTGGGAGAGAGAAGCAGATGCAGCCTTCCATTCCAAGGCTTAGCAAAGGATAGCTTGCAGGCCAAATCAGCCCACTCCCTGTTTTGTAAATAAAGTTTTATTGGAACATGGCTACACTCTGATTTACATACTGTCTATGGCTGCTTTTGCACTACAGCGGCAGTTGAATGATTACGACAGAGTTCACGCAACACGCAAAGCCTAAAATATTCCCCAACCTGCTCTTTATAGCAAAAGCAGCTGGCTCCTGTGCTAACCTGAGGCCCAAGGTGGGTAGAGGATGTCCTGAGAGCCCCGGCCAGCTTGGGACCCTCCTGGAGCCGGCAGCTGAGGCAAAGGAGAGATATGGGGCATGTGGAGTGTGGTGTGATATCGAGTCAAGCTCAATACAGATCATCAAAATGTGTTAACCTTTTCTAATCAGAAAGAAACATCAACACTTTCAAATACCATCTTGTCCACAATTATTTCAAGTGACAAAAAACAGGCTTTTCTGGAGTTTTCAAGATAAAATGTGCTTGCAATCTACTGGGGAAAATTAAGGAATGTTTTTCCCATCCAAAGCAGTAATTAGGAAGCAGATGTTGGTGCAGATGTGTTTACCAACCACAGCCAAGCCTCATAATGTGTTTTTCTAATGCAGCTGAATAACGAATCTCCACACTCACACAGACATTTCAGCATCCACACGCCGTGGCATACCTAGGGACACAGCTGCATGCAAACCACATCAATGTGCTTTCCTTGAGGAGGAAGCCAGCAGCTCTGTAAAATGCTGCTCACAGCTCAGCTGAAATGCTACCCAACCACAGCCAGCCTGGCTGTTTTCTTGTGCCAGGTATGAAAGACAGTGGCTTATGCCTCTGATGGTATCCACACGTGCTTCCTCTCAGGTAGACCCAAGGGGAAGGGAGCGTCAGCAGAGAAAACAAGGAAGGCATAGTAACTGCCTGGTCCTGGACATTATGCCCTGGCTGTGTCTTGCAAAGGGCTGCAGAGAAAAATACACAACTGTGTGAGGGAGTCATTAGCAGAAGGCTTGACTCAGGGGCAGGAAGTCTGAATAGGGTCTTGAAGGATGCATAGGAGTTTTCCAGGGCAAAGAATCCAGGAAGATTGAACAGCTAGAAGCAAAGTGGGACTCCAGCAGAGTGGCTGGAGGGGCCTGGGCTGGTGACTAGCCATGGAAGGGCTGGGGAATGGCTTGGGTAAAGGATGAGGCTTGAGATTTCACCCTGGAGGCCACTGTGAGCCAACAGGATGGGAGCACTGCTTTGGGATGGGAAGAGAATGCCGACAGCCTGCAGAGGATGGACCCCGGCACAAACAGCCCTGGGCATCCAGCAGAGTTCCTCCTCTGAGATCTCCCTCTGTTCCTCCAGGACAAAGAGCCACATCCCCTCCCACCCCACGCTGCTCTGCTGCTTAGTGTAGCACCCGCATCTCAACACCCTCCAGATTTGAAGTTCCTTGAAATCAGAGAAAGAGAAAAGAAAAGGCAGGAAAGGAGAAGTCCTTCAATAGTGATGTCCAAGAATTAACCTGACTTTGAGCACCTAGGAAACAGAGAAACAGCCCCCTGTCCTCCTAAAGCAGTGCCTGCACCCCTCCTATGCCCCATGAGCCCAGGGCCCCTTCTCACCAGCTCCACTCCACAGGCCGCCCCCACCGCTTAGACCCCCACGGCTCCCCGCTCCTGTGGGACCAGCAGGGGCCCCCACCCCGCTGCTTCACCTCCCCATAAGGCCACGGTGCACACACTGGGCGGGGTGGCACTTGGCCTTGTCATTTAGGATTCAGCCTCCCAGAGGGCAGGGCTCACATCCCCGGAGCCTTCAGTGTTTCCCAGACACATTCATTTCCTGCTATCCTCGGCTCTCACACTTGTACTTACAGGGAAGAGTGTGAAGATGATTTGCTTTTTCACATCAAGGTTCCACTTGTGGGTATTTTTCCCCGAAAGAAATGAAAACAGGGCCTTGAACAAATATTTGCACATCTATGCTCACAGCTGCGTTATCCACGACACCCAAAAGGTGGAAACCACCCGAGCGTCCCTTGACAGATATCCACGTACACAATCCACACAATTATTTAGCTTAAAAATATTATTCAGCTTAAAAAGGAAGGGCCAAAAATTCCGACACAGGCTACAGCACGGACAAACCTCGAAAACATTGCACTCAGTGAAATAAGCCAGATACCAAAGCACAAACACTTTATGCTCCTACTCATATCAAGTCTCTACCACAGGAAAATCTATAGGCACAGAAAGTAGAATGGGGGTTGCCAGAGGCTGAGGAGAGTGGAGAGTTACTGTTTGATGGGGACAGAGTTTCAATTTTGCAAGATTAAGAGAGTTCCAGAGATGAATGGCGGGCAGTTGCACAGCCATGTAAATGTACTTAATGCCACTGAACTGCATACTTAAAAGTGGTTAAAATGGCATACTTTGGTTATGTGTATTTTACCATTGAATGAAAAGGCACATTGGGGCATATCTGTCCCACGCCGTGGTGGAAGGCTTTGCTTTTTTTTTTTTTTTTTTTTTTTTTGAGATGGGGTCTCACTCTGTCACCCAGGCTGGAGTGCAATGGCGCTATCTCCGTTCACTGCCAACCTCCACCTCCCGGGTTCATGCAATTCTCTTGCCTCAGTGTCTCCCGAGTAGCTGGGATTACAGACATGTGCCACTACACCCAGCTAATTTTTGTATTTTCAATAGTGACGGTGTTTCACCATGTTGGCCAGGCTGGTCTTGAACTCTGACCTCAAGCAATCTGCCTGCCTCAGCCTCCCAAATTGCTGGGCTTACAGGAGTGAGCCACTACACCTGACCAGGCTGGCTTTTTAAATATTTTGGTGACAGGGTTTCACTCTGTCACCCAGGCTGGAGTGCAGTGGCATGATCTCGGCTTGCTGCAGCTTTAAACCCCCAGGCTCAAGTGATGCTCCCACCTCAGTCTCCTGAGTAGCTGGGACCACAGCCACATGCCACCATACCTGGCTAATTTTTAAATTTTTTGTAGAGATGGGGTCTCACCATGTTGCCCAGGCTAGTCTCGAACTAGATCAAGTAATCCACCTCCCCTTGGCCTCCCAAAGCACTGGGATTACAGGTGTGAGCTGCTGCACCTGGCCGGAAGGCCTGCTTTTGTCATGTGATGGTGCCACGCATGCCTGGTGAGGGTACCAGAACTATCCTAAGTCTTTGTCTGCCACGTCCTTCCCCATCTCATGACTCTGATCTGCCCCTCTCCATGTTCCACACAGAGACCTGCTGACGGGGTAGATGGTTGACTCCAGAACTGAACAGAGTTTGCATCCCAGCTACGGAGTGTGAACGAGACAGCCTGGCTGGCTCCTCGCGCATCTTCTGGAGCATGGACAGTGCGGAGGCGTGGCACTGACCAGACCTGATTCCTGCACCCAGTTCTGGCACCAGTTGTGCGAGCGCGATGCTCACCTTGCTTTCCTGGGGCTCTGTTTCCTCCCTTCTACAACAGGGTAACAGTTCCCACCGAGGCAGCAGGTGAGGATGACCTGAGACGCCCCCTGCAAGGCCTTCCCGATGCCCCCCAGGATTAGGGCTGGCTGGGGTGCATGCCACTGCAGCGTGTGAGAAACAAACTTACCCATTTAAACCCAAAGAATGGACTCAGAGACCCGGAGAACAGCGAAAGTGCGACTCTTACTGATGGTCTCGTAAGATCAAGTGTCTGATGGGCAGGCACACCCAGCACCGTTTCAACAAGTAGTGTATCCCTCAGTGCACAGATCCCTCCCCCAGTTCCTCATAGGCTGAGTACTATGGGTTACGATTTTTCCAGATGTTGCCTATTGGCTGTTGGGTTGGAGCTTTGGGTGCTTTTTTTAAGGACTGCTTTGTTGCATTTTGTTGCAGCCCACAATGTGTTGCAATATTAGTTAGCTTAGGGGCTTTTTAAGTATTTGATTTATGACCCATGTAGCTGGGCAGGCTGGTAAGAACAGACAAAGCGAGCTATTTTGCAGGCTAGTAAACTTTCATCTTAAACTTTTTTGGTTTGGGTGAGGGCAACTAAAGGGCACAGGCTGACAAGCAGGCATTGGCTATTTAAGCAAGGGCTTAGTATATTTCGTTTCTTTTGTAGTTTGCTGACCTAAGCCAATCTAAGGCACTCTGTTTTGGAAATGGACCTCTGTCCACATTATTTCCTTTAGGCATGCTCAGCACTCACCTGGTTGTAGAGGGCGCAGATGTGCAAGGCCGTGTTGCCCGAGGCGTTCTGGGCACTCATGTCTGCCCCGTAGAACAGCAGGTGCTCCAGGTGCTGCACGTGCCCGTACCTGCAGGCCTGAAACGCAGAACCCAGGCTGTGAATCAGGAACCCTCCGCCATGACAGCCGCATGCACACACAAAGTACATCAGCCACTCGGCTTATCCTTCAATGCACAGGTCCCTCCCCCAGTTCCTCATAAGCTGAGTACTATGGGTTACAAGTTTTCAGATGTTACCTATTGGTTGTCAGGTTGGAGCTCCACCAGAACCCCAAGGCAGGGCAGGGCCTGGGCGGACCCCAACCCCCCACCCACCATCTGCGCAAGGGCTCCAAAGACGTCAGCAAGCACCGCCAGACCCCTGGCTGTGGATCGGGGAGAACGACCTTCATGGTGGGACTGGGGACTGGTGCTCAGCTGTGAGACAGAGGGTCTGGGAAGGAGCCTCAAAGTTCCTTCCATCCTGATCCGGGGGCCTAGAGCCTAGAGGTACAGGACGTCTTTCTCTCAACCTCAGTGCCCAGCTCCACGAGATGCAAACCAGAAGGCTCAGCCCCGGCCTCGGTTACCCAAGCTCCCCCTTCCAGGGAGGCGGCACGAGATGGCCAGGAGAGGCCTTCACAGCCTCTTCCCTGTGCTGTATCCACAGGAGTGAGCCCTGTCCTTCTACGTGCGATGGACGGCCCCACGATGGCTTTAATGCAGTCCAGCTCCTAAGTAAGTTGCAGGACACAGGGGTAGGGCAGCCCTGCAGTATGACCAACTTCTCTCTGAGAACTACAACACGTGTGGCTTGTGAACCATCAGGGCCCGGGGGTCAAACAGACCCAGGCCCGAACCATTTGTCAGAACTTTCGCCTCGGCACCTACGTGCATTCTCATCTGTAGGCAGGAACAACCCTCAACCCTCGCAGGGTTCAGATGAGAATCACGTGGGACAAAGAACCCCACAGGGCCTCACATGAGGCCGGGCACTGAGTCAGCCAGCGCAGCCCCTCCCCACCCAAGCTCACAGGGGCCAGGGAGGTCCCCGCCCAGGTGACGAGGGCCCTCTGTCCAGCCACGCACTGCTCGACATTGTGGCCACAACCTTGGACCTGGAGAAAAGTGGGTCCTGACCTAACAGGTCTCACCCCCAGGCAGCCAAGGGGTGCTGAGAGCAGTACGTGCCGTGGTAGCCCAGGAAGGGGTTCTCATGAATCCTGCTCTACTGCTAATTGAGACAGATAGAGGTGAATTTCACCTTCTCAGGGTCCATGAGAAAGAGCTACACCTCAGCAAGGTGAGGAAAGATGACAGGGAGGATATTGAAACTATTAATTGGATGAGCTGTTTAAAAAAAAAAAAGACACTAGAAATTTCCATTTACCATTGCTGTGCCTCCCACAAATCTCATTAATTTATGAAGTAGATCCCTGTGGCAGACCTCGTTGCTGTCACCTGCCCGGCCCCACAGCCCCTTCTTCTGGGAACTGCACCTGCGTTTGCCTTTGGGGGCTACCCCAGCTCCACTCTCAGAGGTCTGGGAAAGGCCTCCCCACCCTGCTCCTGCAGAGGCACAGAACACAGGCAGGAGCCATCAGGTTCCATTTCCCCAGGCAAAATAAGGGACGCCCATGTGACCTCAGAGAAGCTGCCATGTCCCAAGCTAGAACATTCACCAGAACTAACGGGGGAAAAGTTCTTTCTTTCTTCCAGAGTGGGGAGCAGAAAAGTGACAGAGCCCTGGAGCTGCTAGGACCCTCAACACAGAAGGGAAGTGTGACGGGGGCAGGGAGAGGAAGAAAGGAAAGAGAAAGAGGGGAGACAGGAAGAGACATGCACAAAGCCAAGATGACACTGTCTGAGCCCATCTAAGCTACAACTGACTCTGAAATTTCAGGGACATAACGATTAGGCATAATTCCCTCCCCTCACCCACCCATTTGCATTGGGATTTGCGTTCCTGAAACTGAAGGATCCCTGGCTATTTGGCACTCCCCAAAGGACTTCTGGGAGGCAACACTTTGTTACAGCTTAATTTAATTGCTCTGTGGTCAATAAAGACAACTAATGTTAGCATAAAGACACTGAACAATTAATCCACACTCATTATTCCCCTTCCCCCAGTTAATCTGAATTTATGAGCTTGTAAGTTCCATCAGTCAGATGGTGCCAGAGCACTCTTTCCTTGCAAGGGCAAAATAGGCTCAACGGGAAGAGATGAAAACGGAGCCGCTGACTCCAGGCGGACGTCTCGTAGGCGTATTCCCAAGAGCATGCTTCCATTTTCCACTTTTCCCACGTCCATTGCTTTATAACACACAAACCCGGGAAATACAGGAAAGTGCTGAACAAAAACCAAAAGTCACCCAGAATCCCACAGTCTTAGCACTAGCAGTATTTTTTTTTTTTTTCAAGCATCATTTCAGCTAGTCTCTTCTTTCTGTTTTAACCCCTGGTGGTTGAGGCACGGAGCTCGCGCCTGCTGAGGAAGATGCAGCTGCCATGCAAAGGGGTGAGGGGGAACCAAGCCAGATAGTGGGCAGACGGGTCCACAGATGGCTGCACGCAGGACTCTGCACACACAAGGACACTCAAGAAGGGGAATGGGAGCTGCGCTCTCACTTTCAAAGAAGGAAGTTACAAATACAGTACAAGAGAAAATGAGAACATGCCTTGTGGCATTGGCTTGGAATGGGAGTATCAGTAGAAACTCACAATTTTTAATATACAGACTAATAAAAATTAGAATATGGATGCCCACATGTCTACCCATCCCTAACTCTGCCTACTGAGAGGGTGGGGGACAGGAACAGCCGAGCAGCCATCAGCACCCCAAGCACCTGCACCTTGGCTTCTAAATACCACTCCACACTAAAAAGAACCAGGCTCCTTGGAGAAACAGCTGATTCCTGAGGCAGGAAAAGAGCAAGGTGAGCCTGATATAACTTGTTGTGCCAGAAATTAAGACAATGGTAAAAAAAAAAAAAAAAAAAAAAAATCAATGTGGCTGTGTCCCGAGGACACATGAGCCATCCTGAGGGGCACCCACCAGCTAAAACTGGGATAATAATAATGGATTATTACCTCCTGAATAAAGAGAACTCTGCAAGTCTGCCTTATTGTAAATACATGAATAAACAAACAAGAAGGGAAAGCTTTTCTTTACAACAGAAAGCCAGCTAATAAATGTAGAAGCAATAGTAGGATTAAAAAAAAAATCTCCATTTAGCAACCATGATAGCAATAATTCCGGCAAGAAAGGCCAATGGATGCCAGAACTGTCAGGTGAAAAGGGTATGAGAAAAGAGATTTTTGCATAGCCTCAAAGATCACCAAAAAAGATCTATTAATTACAAAGGAGCAAAGTAAGGCAGGAGGTGGGACTCGACTCTGGAAGCGGGACTCAGACACCGGATCAAACGGAGCACTAGCTAACACAGGGCGGGGCAGAAGCAGCTTTCCATAAGACACGCCCATCCGTGTGCCACATCAGTTTACTGTTGCCATGGCAACACCCAGCCGTTACCACCCCCTTCCCTGGCAATGGCCTGATGACTCAGAAGTTACCACCCTTTTCCTGGCAATTCCTGCAGAACCTGTCCCATAATTTGCATGTAATTAAAAGTGGGTATAAATGTGAGTGCAGCATGGCCTCTGAGCTGCTGCTCTGGGCACACTGCCTCTGGGACAGCCCTGCTCTGCAAGGAGCAGGCTCTCTGCTGCTGTTCACAGCTGCTTCAATAAAGGTTGCCAACATCACCATCCTGCCCTTGAATTCTTTGCTGGGTGAAGCCAAGAGTCCTCCCTGGCTAAGCCCCCTTTTTGGGTCTCGCCTGCCCTGCATCCAAAGAGGAGAAAATCAGCAGACCCCACCTGACCAGGTGGTCAGCGTGACCTTCACGGTGAGCACCAGACGAATGGTCCCCATGTGTCCCTGTGAGAACGTGAGGCTGACAGCACAGCATCCTTTCTAAGGCATTCCTGCCAAATGCACACACTGGATCCCATCATGAGCAAACACCGAGCAAACCCAGCAAAATGACCACCCCAAAATCTTCAAAACGGTCACAGCCATGGGAATTAAGGGAAGCCAGAGGAAGTCTCCCAGATGGAAAGGCTCCATGCAGGGTCCCAGGCTGGATCCTCTTCTATCAGGGACGTTACTGCGACACCAGCACCACTCAAATGTGCTCTCCGCGTGGAGGGCATATGGGAGTTCCTTGTACTATTCTTGCAACTCTTCTATAAGCTGGAAATGGAAATAGTCATTTACAATTTTAAAAAGAAAGTAATAGGCTGGGCGCGGTGGGTCACATCTGTAATCCCAGCACTTTGGGAGGCCAATATGGGTGGATCATGAGGTCAGGAGACTGAGACCATCCTGGCTAACATGATGAAACCCTGTCTCTACCAAAAACACAAAAAATTAGCTGGGCATGGTGGCGGGTGCCTGTAATCCCAGCTACTCAGGAGGCTGAGGCTGGAGAATGGCGTGAACCCAGAAGGCGGAGGTTGCAGTGAGCTGAGATGGTGCCACTGCACTCCAGCCTGGGCAACAAAGCAAGACTCCGTCTCATAAATAAAAAAGAAATAAAGAATTGGCCAGGCGTGGTGGGTCATGCCTGTAATCCCAGCACTTTGGGAGGCCAAGATGGGCGGATCACGAGGTCAGGAGATTAAGACCACCCTGGCTAACACGGTGAAACCCCGTCTCTACTAAAAAATACAAAAAATTAGCCGGGTGTGGTGGTGGGTGCCTGTCATCCCAGCTACTTGGGAGGCTGAGGCGGGAGAATGGCATGAACCTGGGAGCTGGAGCTTGCAGTGAGCCGAGATCATGCCACTGCACTCCAGCCTGGGCGACAGAGTGAGACTCTGTCTCAAAAATAAATAAATAAAGAAGGAAGGGAGGGAGGGAGGGAAAGAGGGAGGGACTCGCTTGACACAAAGATACTGAAAGTTACCAAAGCGTTAAAGGAAGGAATTCATCCTCCCCCAAGAGAAGCAACACTAACCCCCTTTTCTTATTTTGAAAAGGGTGTCTGGCCTCTGGCTGTTGAGAGACAGCTGAGAGGGTGATAGGAGGGTGGAGAGTAATGGAACGAAAGACAAAACACTGTCCTTCACACCTGCTCCCCGTACCCACTCTCCTGAGGCGTTTTTCGGAAAATGCATGTGTGGGAGGCTCCACCCACGTCTGCTGCCTCTGAATCTCCTGCTGAGGCCTGGGCAAGGGCACCTGGAGATGGCTCCCCTCGAGACTCTGTTTGCCCAGCGATGCCTGGCGTCCCACCCGCCCCTGTGCAACCACAAGACTTGGTGTGAATGAGAAAAAAGGGTGCTGCTTCCTTCAAGCCCTTTACTGCCACCTGCTGGACACTGGCGATACATCTACAGGCCCTCAAACTATGGCAAGAGGAACGGTGCCACCTGGGGTTGTACAACGCCCAGCACAGCAACCGGAGCGGCGGGGAGGTCACTGCTCTCTCTGCAGGGAAGCAGCACAGGTTGGCTGAGACAAACCCCCTACCACTTCTGCTTGGCTCTGTGCCCCAAAGAGAATTGTTCCCAACCACACTTAGGCTTTTCTCCCAAAGCATATGCCTTGTAACATGAGGTGGAGACACCACAGCTCACACAACCAAGAGTCACATCATGTCAGCTCTCACTGGGTCAGGAAGCAGGCTGCCCGTCAGTAGAGAAACAACGTCTTGTCCAAACACAGGCAAACCCCCTCGCCTGGCCTGAGCCACCGGCTGCTCCGCGGCCCCGCATACCACGGTTTTCAAAGGCTGGCTCTGGTCTTCCTCCTGGCCCAGCAGTCGAGGAGGCCAAGGCACCTGAATGAACGCAGGAACGCAGGCAGTGGACGGGCTGTGATGCAAACCACAAGTGGCTAGTTCAGTTTTGTTGGTGTTGCGGACTGGACTGCATCCCTACAGCATTCATGAGTTGGAGTCCCCATCACCAGCACCTCCGCGTGGGGTTGTATGTGAAGAGGGTCTTTCGAGAGGCAATTAAGTTAAAATGAAACCATTAGGGGGCCCCTAATCCCGTCTGCCTGGTATCCTTATAAGAGGAGCTGGGGACACAGACACACAGAGGGATGACCCTGTGAGGACGCAGGGAAAAGGCAGTGTCTGCAAGCCAAGGAGAGAGGCCTCAGGAGGAACCAGCCCTGGACACCTTCATCTCGGACTCCAGCCTCCAGAACTGTGAGATGATGTCTACTGTTTGAGGAACTTTGCGGCGGCAGCCCTATGCAGCGAACACAATCTCTTTGGGTCTACTAATGTGTGCTGTTCAGCCTGAAATGATCACAGACAAAGGACGCCACGCTCAATTCCAAAAGGAGAGATGACTGGCATTCCCACATAAAGCTACGGCCCTTGCCCACCTTCCCCACGGAGCCCATTGCTCTCATAATGTGATTTTTGGAAAGATGAAGTCTCTTAAAGATGTCACCTATGTCACCAGGGCAGGACAGAGGACCTGCCGAAGTGCAGAGCGTGGGGTGCTGGTCTCGGGGTCTTCACCCATCCCCTCTCCTCCGCTCCCCGCACGTCCCTGAGGAGTCAGGGCTGACTGGGAAGACGGGGACTCAAGGGTCCTCATTCCTTCTGGAGGCTCAGAGAGAGGATGCCTCTCTTCCTTCTCCAAACAGAACCTTGCCAGGCAAGAGGGGCTCAGAATACGGAACTGACCTCCCAGGTCAATTCAGAGCAGATCCCCCGAAACACGGCTCACTGCTGCGGCTCCAGACACTGGGGCCACAGAGGCTCGGCCACTCGTGCCCACGGGCAGACACTGAGCCCTGGGTCCAGAGTGACATGGGGAGGGGCTCCCACGCTCCGGTCCTGCCACCTGGCAGGGACCCCAGACTCTCACACCCTGGAGGTGTTCACCTGGAAAGGTGCAGTACCTGCCAGTACCCACGTCCCACAGTGAGGCTCGGCCACAGTTCCAAGGCTGCCAAGCACATGCCAGCACCAAGGGGCAGAACCCTGTTCACAACACCTCCCCCCAACCAGGGCCAGCGCATGCCACCTGCCCAGATCTGAGGGTCACCTGCCAGCACCACAGTCTGGCTCCAACACAGCCCCCACCTCCCCTGGCCAGAATGAGCCACTCCCGGCTGGCACTGTGGAGCTCCCGGGCTCTCCACCTGGCCGCTGTTCACACTGGTCCTTCCTGTGCTACCTGGCATTGTACTTTCTGTGACCAAGCCCAGGCTTGGACACAGGGTCACCGCGGTGCCTGAACAGTGGTCATCTCAGCGCCTAAGCAATGGTCATCTTGGGGCCTGGACACAGCAGTCACCTCAGTACCTAGATGGACAGTGATTACCTCAGTGCCTGGACACGGTGGGAGCCATAGTACACTAGAAAAACCTCAATCTGAAGGAAGACCACACCCCATGTGGCTCCATCCCATCCTAAATGCTAACTTTTCAGTCAAACATTGACTCCCATCTCTACCATGCAGCTCACGCCGGGCTGCACACAGTCCCACCCTGGCGGGACGGTAACCAGAATGCTTGGACCCAGAACGACATAACGTGGGGCTCCAGTAGAGAACCTCCCACAGGCCTGGGAGGATCAGGGGCCCGTCCCCTCGCCATGGGGCCTGGAGAGGCTCGAGAGCTGAGGGCGTCTGGCCAGGGATGGGCAGGGGGCAGCCTGGAACAGGAGGAGGGGAGAAGTCACTGTGGCCTGAAATTCTCTCTTTAAGGCTGACACTCTTCATTTAAATGCGACAAATAACAAATAGCAGCCAGTAACAACATTCAGACTGATGCCACACCCATCGCACGATGGGGGAAAATCAAACGAGGGGCTGGGAGCAGATGTGGTCGGCACTCTCTGAATACAACAGATTATTTAGTTTTTTTCCCCCTTCTGAAACAGGCTCTCATTATGGTTGTCCAGGCTGGATGGAGTGCAGTGGCACGATCTCGACTCACTGCAGCCTCCACCTCAGGGCTCATGTGATCCTCCCACCTCAGCCTCCCAAGTAGCTGGGATTACAGGTATGTGTCACCACACCCCGCTAATTTTTGTATTTTTGGTAGAGACAAGTTTTGCCCTGTTGGCTGGGCTGGTTTTGAACTCCTAGGTTCAAGTGATCTGCCTGCCTCAGTCTCCCAAAGTGCTGGGACTATAGTGTGAGCCCCTGTGCCCAGACTAACGTATTATTTCTAATGCTCACCAGCCTAATGCATTACTTCTAATGATGACGTTGGACGTGACCACATGATGATAATGAGGATGATGATGTGGGGACAGATGATGACAATAATGATGGGGACATTTATTGAGTACCTGGTCGGTGCTGGGCACTGCAGAAAGTGCCTCACGTGAATTCTGTCATTAGCTGTCTCCAGAGCTCTGCAAATTATTACTCAGCCAACCTGAGAGATAAGCACATAAGCCCAGAGAGGGTGGGGCACCACTGGGTGACCCAGTGAGCGATGAGGTGGGTTTGCAACCCCAGGCTGCATAACACCCAGGCCAGAGTATGGCCAACAGACAGCATGAGGAGGAGATTCCCTCATCCCAAAGATACTGAGTCAAACTCAGAGAGGGAGGGAGGGAGCCAGGCTCTGCCCCTAGGCAGGCACCAGAGTTCAGCACGTGGAAACACAGCGTCTGGATCCCTCACCAAGCGGCATCCTCTCTAGGACCACACCCGCTCTGGCCAGGGCCACTGTGCTGTGACGTTGCACGGTGGATGTAAAAGTCTTCACCAATTAAAAATACAGAATGAATACCCCCAAATCTGATCCCTGATGTCCTTGGATTGTGGGAATGCATTGGGGTGTTTCTTAACCTGCTTCTTTATACTTCTTTGTATTTTCCAAGATTTCCATCATGCAAGGGTATATTTTTGGTAATCCAAAAAAAAAAAGGGTAATTTGAATAACAACTTTTAAGATAATTTGCAGAAAGCCTGAGCTCAAAAAAGGCTCTTCTAACATCAGCCTGTGGGGACGGGGCATATCCCCACTGCATGAAGTGGAAGGTGGATCTGAAATGCGTCCTTAGGCCACATGCACCCGGCCTGAGACCATGACGGGAAAGCAGCGACCTGGGGAACTCTGGAGTGCACCTGTAGCAGCTGTGACCAGGCCTGGCTGTGGCCACGCAGGCTCTCCCACACCATGAACAGCCAGAACCCTGGGACAGGGCTGTCCATTCTCCAGGTGCTAGAACGGAGACATAGACTTTAAATGCAGAGCCCATCAGCCTGAGAGCTCAGAGGTGCTTCTCCTGAGAGCACAGAGCCAGGCACAGCCCAGTGAGTCCAGGAAAACCCACCTGCCCCTGTAATTTGTTCTGCCACAGACGTGCTGTGAGTGGTTTGGATGTGAGAACCCTACAGGCAGCACAGAGAACCAGGTTTCTGGTATGAGATAGGCTGGGAGCGATCCCAGCTCAGCCCACTGCTTGCTCCGTGGCCTTGGGCAAATTACCTGCCCTCTCTGGGCCTGTGAACTCATATGAGAAACAGCAACGAGAAGTAACCAGCTCTGAGGATATAGAATCACAGTGCAATTAAAGCAGCTCAGGACAATGAATGCCCCCAAATTGCTACGGGTCCTACACACATTTGGCCGTTCTTTTTTAATTTTTTTTTAATTATTTTTATTTTTATTTTTTTGAGACAGAGTCTCGCTCTGTCGCCCAGGCTGGAGTGTAGTGGCCGGATCTCAGCTCACTGCAAGCTCCACCTCCCGGGTTCACGCCATTCTCCTGCCTCAGCCTCCCGAGTAGCTGGGACTACAGGTGCCCGCCACCTCGCCCGGCTAGTTTTTTGTATTTTTTAGTAGAGACGGGGTTTCACCGTGTTAGCCAGGACGGTCTCGATCTCCTGACCTCGTGATCCGCCCATCTCGGCCTCCCAAAGTGCTGGGATTACAGGTTTGAGCCACCGCGCCCGGCCACATTTGGCCATTTTTACAAAGAGAAGCCTCTGTCACATACCTGGAAAGGTTCGTTCATTAAAGGAAATCTGAAATTAAACGTTCCTCGTCCAGGAGCGCTCCTGTCTTAATGATGTCAATGACAGCTGTCAAAATCAGTAAACTTTGGGCTAGGCGCGGTGGCTCACTCCTGTAATCCCAGCACTTTGAGAGGTTGAGGCAGGCAGATCACTTGAGGTCAGGAGTTCGAGACCAGCCTGGCCAACATGGTGAACCCTGTCTCTACTAAAAAGACAAAATTAGCTGGGCATGGTGGCGCACGCCGGTAATCCCAGCTACTTGGGAGGCTGAGGCAAGAGAATCGCGTGTACCTGGGAGGCAGAGGTTGCAGTGGGCCAAGATCACCTCACTCCACCCCAGGTCTCAGGTAACAGAGTGAGACTCCATCTCAAATATAAATATAAACATAAATATCAGTAGACTTGGAGTTAAGCAGATGATTCTCCATAATGTGGAGTGGGTCCCATCCAATCCATTGAAGGCCTTAAGACTGAGGTCCCCTGAGAAGGAAGAGACTCTGCTAGAGATAGACTTGAGACCTGCACTGTGGCATTTACTGGGCCACGTGGCAGGGTAAATGCCAGGCTGATGAGGATGATCTGGGAGGCAGACGGCGCTGTTCACTGCTCCTGCAGGCCCGTGCAAGGCACCCGCACCCATCCCTTATCTGCTCCATCCCTTATCATCTGATAGGCACAAGGGCCCTGCACGTGAACGAGACGAGGCTCGCAAAGGCAAAGTTCTTCACATCATCACCAAGATTCTTTAGCAGGGGAGAAAATGGGTTTCCCAGTCTCTTGAATAGCCAGCACACCACTAGAGGGCAGTGAACGCACCCGGCTGGCTTTCCAAACCCTGCTCCACATTTTCCAAGCTGAGGCCAGAGCAGGTGCACCGCCCTGGAGCTCATGCCTCCGAGGTACCAGTGCAGCTGCACAGGCTCAGGCCGTGGGACCGAGGTGGCCAGGTGGCGCTGGGACAGCCAGGCTCTGAATGCAAGCGAAGGCCCTCAGGGACGGAACCCTGCCCCTGGCAGGCCAGGAGTCACAGCTGAGAGCTGCAGTGAGTGACTAATGGCCAGGGCTCCTGCCAGCCTCCACCGTCACCTCCATCCCAGGGCCAGCTGGAGAGATGGGCCTGGAGACATTTGCCTGGTTGGGAGAGAGGGCAGGAAAAAGGACACAGGGAGGGGCATGGGAGGGGAAAGGACGGATCTCCAGGAATCCCCAAAGTTGAGACACAGCGGCTATTCTGGCAAAAGGGCTGACAGCTGGATTTGGGGCTCTGTGAACTACTCCACGTTTAAGGAGGTTTTAGCCTGCACTCACACTTTCAGAGCTCTAAAAGAAAACAGCAACGCAACCAGAGCACTGATGTCTAAAGGGAGGACACGTTTGGAAAACACTAATTCAAGCAGGCATTCTCACAGAGAACAAGCGAGCTTCGGGTCCCATATGCATTTATGGTGGGTTTTCTTTCTTTTGTGTGTGTGTGTGTGTGTGTGTGTGTGTGTGTGTGTGTGTGTGTGTGTTTTGGAGTTTCGCTCTTGTTGTCCAGGCTGGAGTGCAGTGGCATGATATCGTCTCACTACAACCTCCGCCTGCCGGGTTCAAGTGATTTTCATGCCTCAGCCGCCCGAGTAGCTGGAATTACGGGCTTGCACCACCACACTTGGCTACTTTTTGTATTTTTAGTAGAGACGGGGTTTCACCATGTTGGCCAGGCTGGTCTCGAACTCCTGGCCTCAGGTAATCCACCTGCCTCAGCCTCCCAAAGTGCTGGGATTATAGGTGTGAGCCACCACACCCAGCCACATTTGACTGTTTTTACAAAGCCTCTGTCCTGTGCCTGGAGGGGCTCATTCACTAAAGGAAACGTGAATTTAAACGTTCCTCTTCCGGGCGCGCTCCTGTCTTCATGAAGTCAGTGACTGCTTTCAAAATCAGTCAACTGAGTCGATGATTCTCCATAATGTGGGTGGGCCCCATCCAATCAGCTGAAGGCCTCAAGAGCCTTCAACTCTTGAAGGGGAAAAGAGGATTGAGGTCCCCTGAGGAGGAAAAGATTCCGCCAGAGACGAACAGGACCCACACAGCGGGATCAACTCTTCCTGGGTCTCCAGCCTGCCCTGCAGATTTTGGACTTGCAGCTTCATGATTGCATGAGTCAATTCCTCAAAAACACTTTCTATTTAAAAAAAATTCTGTATCTGTACACACACACACACACACATGCACACATGTGCACACTCTATTGGTTCTGTTTCTCTGGAGAACCCTATCACCCGTGAATACAGAAGCAACAGCGAGTGGGTTCCATGGTGTCATCCAGTGACATCAAATGACAGTTCTGTTCATGTGAACCACCGACTTAGAGTTGACTGAGAACAAGGCACATAACTCATTCTCCATTTGGCCAGGCGGGAGGGACGTCCCCAACATCCACGTCTCTTAGAGACTCACAATTCAGTCTTGTCCCCTGGGGCCAGCAGCTGTAGGCAGAGACCTTGTGAGACTTGAGAAGGACGTGGGTGCTCAGGGTGCCACGACTCCCACCCCTCGCCCAGCCACGTCTGCTGGTGGAAATGTCTCGTGGGTGACTGCACCACCCCACCAGGAGCCTCCCCTCGTGCTGAACTTGACCTTGACCTCAAATCAGCCTAGTCAGTTTTAAAAACCAAGCTCATTAGAGCTTTGGCAGTCCCAGGAACTGCCCCTTTCCAAGCAGGTCACCTTGGAAGCTTGGGACAGCTCCCAACGCAGGCGGGATTCTCCTTCGGGAACTGCCTCTTCCACATCCTCAACAGGAGCCGAAGCTCACACCGTGTGGACGGGCCTGGTCTTGAAAACACCAGCACAGAGCTGACAGCCAAGCGCAGCAAGGAGAGGAGATGGGCAGAGGAACGGAGCCGTGTCTCAGGGCGTGAGCGTCTGCATGGCCACGGCGTGAACCCAAGAGGCACCAGTGCCCAGAAACACAGAACACTGTCAGGCCTGCTCAGAAGCATGTCCACACACACGTGGACCTGTATGTACGTGTGTGTGTGTGTGTATGTGTAATTTATGTTAGTCTTTCTGTCTCACATCTGGTTTCCCCACAAGGGAACACCAGGGGCTTGCATCAGGCATTTCTGTTCACTGCTGCAGGCTGTGTGTTCAGGACACTGAGACACGTCGCTGAGGATCACACCCAGTAGACGACGTCTGTGGCTGAATGAGCACCGGCAGTAGGTGGGGTCTGCGGTGCAGCCAGAATGCTTGGAAGTGGGTCAGGCGTGAAGAGGCGAGCGTGGTCAGGCTCAGGCCGGGAGACCTCTTGGGGACCCCCTGAAACAGCTCAGACACAAATGAGGAGGGTGCCAGGGGAATGAGCGTGGCCAGGGTCAGATGCTGTGGAGAGGCTCAGAAGGGCCAGGCCTGACACACAGCCGTGGGATGGCAGGGCCATCTGAGGCTGGAACTGTTGGTTGACAAAGGGAGAAGAGGTCAAGGGGAGGAAGGAAGAGGGAGCAAGGACAGAAACACTGGCAAGTTTAATCCAGGGAAAAAGCAAGGGCAGGGCAGGAGACTGAGGCGGGGAAGCAGCTCCCCCAACCCAAAAAGCTCCCTAGTGCTCTGCAAGAATTCTCCTGCTGCTTCTACATTCAGGGTGTGTCAGCCAGGGCTCTCCAGAGAAACAGAACCTCTGTGTGTGTGTGTGTGTGTGTGTGTGTGTGTGTGTGTGTGTGTGTCACCTGCTGCTTCTACATTCAGGGTGTATCAGCCAGGGCTCTCCAGAAAAACAGAACCTGTGTGTGTGTGTGTGTGTGTGTGTGTGTCCCCTGCTGCTTCTATATTCAGGTGTATCAGTCAGGGCTCTCCAGAGAAACACAACCTGTGTGTGTGTGTGTGTCTGTGTGTGTCCTGCTGCTTCTACACTCCAGGTATATCAGCCAGGGTTCTCCAGAGAAACACAACGTGTGTGTGTGTGTGTGTGTGTGTGTGTGTGTGTGTGTGTGTCCCCTGCTGCTTTTACATTCCAGATGTATCAGCCAGGGTTCTTCAGAGAAACAGAACCTGTGTGTGTGTGTCTGTGTGTGTCTGTGTCTGTCCTGCTGCTTCTACATTCAGGCTGTATCAGCCAGGGTTCTCCAGAGAAACACAACGTGTGTGTGTGTGTGTGTGTGTGTGTGTGTGTGTGTCCTGCTGCTTCTACATTCAGGGTGTATTAGCCAAGGTTGTCCATAGAAACAGAACCTGTGTGTGTGTGTCCATGTCCTGCTGCTTCTACATTCAGGGTGCATCAGCCAGGGTTCTCCGGAGAAACACAACGTGTGTGTGTGTGTGTGTGTGTGTCCTGCTGCTTCTACATTCAGGGTGTATCAACCAGGGCTCTCCAGAGAAACAGAACCTCTGTGTGTGTGTGTGTGTGTGTGTGTGTGTGTGTGTGTGTGTGTCACCTGCTGCTTCTACATTCAGGGTGTATCAGCCAGGGCTCTCCAGAAAAACAGAACCTGTGTGTGTGTGTGTGTGTGTGTGTGTGTGTCCCCTGCTGCTTCTATATTCAGGTGTATCAGTCAGGGCTCTCCAGAGAAACACAACCTGTGTGTGTGTGTGTGTCTGTGTGTGTCCTGCTGCTTCTACACTCCAGGTATATCAGCCAGGGTTCTCCAGAGAAACACAACGTGTGTGTGTGTGTGTGTGTGTGTGTGTGTGTGTGTGTGTGTGTGTGTCCCCTGCTGCTTTTACATTCCAGATGTATCAGCCAGGGTTCTTCAGAGAAACAGAACCTGTGTGTGTGTGTCTGTGTGTGTCTGTGTCTGTCCTGCTGCTTCTACATTCAGGCTGTATCAGCCAGGGTTCTCCAGAGAAACACAACGTGTGTGTGTGTGTGTGTGTGTGTGTGTGTGTGTCCTGCTGCTTCTACATTCAGGGTGTATTAGCCAAGGTTGTCCATAGAAACAGAACCTGTGTGTGTGTGTCCATGTCCTGCTGCTTCTACATTCAGGGTGCATCAGCCAGGGTTCTCCGGAGAAACACAACCAATGTGTGTGTGTGTGTGCGCCCTGCTGCTTCTACATTCCAGGTGTATCAGCCAGGGTTCTCCAGAGAAACAGAACCTGTGTGTGTGTCTGTGTGTGTCTGTGTGTGACCTGCTGCTTCTACATTCCAGGTGTATCAGCCAGGGTTGTCCATCAAAACAGAACGTGTGTGTGTGTGTGTGTGTGTGTGTGTGTGTGTGTGTCCTGCTGCTTCTACATTCAGGCTGTATCAGCCAGGGTTCTCCAGAGAAACAGAACCTCTGTGTGTGTGTGTGTGTGTGTGTGTGTGTGTGTGTGTGTGTCCATGTCCTGCTGCTTCTACATTCAGGGTGTATCGGCCAGGGTTCTCCATAGAAACAGAACCTGTGTGTGTGTGTGTGTGTGTGTGTGAGTGTGTGTGTGTGTGTGTCCTGCTGCTTCTACATTCAGAGGGTATCAGCCGGTGTTCTCCAGAGAAACACAACCTGTGTATGTGTGTGTGTTTGTACATGTATACACTTACATGTTACATATGTATATGCACAAAGAATTTTTAAGTTTAAAGTTTAAAATAGACACATAAAATTAAAGATGGAAATATTTTAAAGAGTTGGCTCATGCAGTCATGGAAGAGGTAAGTCTGAAATCTGCAGGGCAGGCTGGAGACCCAGGGCAGAGTTCAGTGGGAATCTGGAGTCTTTTTCCGGCAGAATTCCTTCTCTCTTGGGATCTCAGTGTTTTTTCTCATAAGGGCTTCAACTGATTGGATGGGGCCCACCCACATTTGGAGAGTCATCGGCTTAACTCACAGTCCACTGACTCAAATGTTAATCCCACCTTAAAAAACACCTTCTCGGCAACTTCCAGAATATTGTTCAATCAAATATTTAGGAGCTACAGCCTAGCGAAGTTGACACATAACATTAATGATCACAGGGGAAAATTATTTTCCTTTTTCACAAAGAAAAGCACAAGAACGACAAGAAATCTCACGGCGGATACACGGAAGAGGACTTCCAAAGACCGGTCATTACTGCTCCTGCTCCCGAGAGCTCCGGCCTGGGTGTGGGCCTGGGGCTACCCTGAGCAGCTGCACAGATCCCTACTCACACCTCGGGGGGAACAGGGGCTTCTCCAGCCTGCAGGGCTGAAGATCGACCAGAACTGACCTAGCACAAGGAAAACCCAGGGAGGGTGGGGCCTGCTGGCACCCCCACTACCCACTCTGACCACAGTGGGCGGTGTGCATAACCTCCCTTACAGGTGTGCAAGGTGGCGATGGCCGAGGAGAACACACAGGTAGCCGGAGAAGCCATGGCAGTCACTGTGCAGAGGACCAACAAGAAACCAGCTCAGGGCCCTCTGTCCTTGACCTCCCTTTGCTATTCCAGAGCCTCCTCTTGACCTCCTGGGTAGACAGGCCCCATCAACTCTCCCTGACCCACCTCACCCCTCTGCCTGGAGACCCTGGCCTCCAGCCTGCACCTCTGAGCTCCCTCACTGTCCTCTGACTCTGGCAGGGCTCAGCCAAGAGAAGAGAGGCAGGCGTTCCTTCCCTGAGTCCTTCCTGACATGGGCCTGGGGGCTCCCTCCCTCCTCAGCCCTGGCTCTCCTGCTCCCGGGAGCACCATCTCCTCTCCCTGCCCGTCAGCTCACAGATGCTGATGGCTCCCCAAGACTGCTCTTCTATGGGGGCCTCAGCCTTTAACCCCGTCCACACCCCTATCTGATCAGGTAAAGACTTTTCACTGCAGATAACAGGTAAAAGTCTGTTTCTTGCCAAGACCACGGGTGACCTATCTCCTAATCCAACTGTTGCAAGGTGGGGCCTGAAAAACATGCCCCTTGTGCATGCAAATCAGGCCTTCCTGGGGTTCACCTGTACTCAGGAAACACTGGTGCTAAAACACCAGTGCTTTCTGGTATCCTGCCCTGTCAGGACGGTGGGAACCTGGAAAGCGCAGGGCTTCTAGGAAGGCGGCGTCTACCCCATAACTGCCGGGCACTCGTGCTGTGCAGAAACTCAGCAGCCTTGCCTAATCTCCCGGTTTCTCCAGAGAAGTCAGAAATGTCTATTTGTATGCAAATGTGTCTGTTTTCAAATACTGGTATTCACATTTTAAAATAATTTTCAATTCACGTATTTTTAGGAACTCTGGGCAAACTAAACAAAATACCCGAAGGTAGGATCTAACCTTCGGGCTGCCCTGATATCTGGGGGATCGGAGGAGAAGGGAAGGTCGGTTCGTGGGTACGACAGAGTGGAGGAGCAGGCCCACGTACCTGGTGGATCTCGTGCCAGCCGTTCTCATCTTTGCAGCACACGGTGGCATGTTCATGCAGGAGAAGCTCACAGCAATAGGGATCACCTCCGACGATGGCCGTGTGATACAGGGGGGTGAGGCCGTAACTGTCTTTATAATCCGGGGATGCACCAAGCTCTAAAAGAGTCTAGGGAAAAAAAAATCAAAATCTGTTGTTATTGGTCTCATGACCCCTTTTGCAGAGTGAGGCAATCAGGAAAGAAGCACCAGGACCACCCTCCCACAGGCCAAAGCAACCCACACCCTGAGTACCCAGTGCTTCTCCTGGGCTCCCCAGAATTAAGAAGGGTATAACTTGGCTGGGTGTGGGGGCTCACACCTGTAATCCCAGCACTTTGGGAGGCTGAGGCAGGCGGATCACCCGAGGTCAGGAGTTCAAGACCAGCCTGGCCAACATGGCAAAACCCCATCTCTACGAAAAATACAAAAAAACAGCTGGCATGGTGGCAGGCGTCTGTAATCCCAGCTACTTGGGAGGCTAAGGCAGGAGAAACACTTGAACCTGGGAGGTGGAGGTTGCAGTGAGCCTAGATTGCACCATGGCACTCCAGCCTAGGCAACAAGAGCGAAGCTCAGTCTCAAAAAAAAAAGTGGGGGGGTATAACTTTAGACAGTAACATTTCTAGTTCTGAAATAGCAAACAGTGCCCAGAAATGCAGGGCAGACTGTTGTTCAGATGAGGAGACCTGCAGCACTCAGACCCATCCTCGGCCTGGCCAACATTCTGTGCCATGGTATGGCATGGGCAGCAATACAGTGACGGCAGCATGTGCCGAAGAGAGAAAAGGTACATGGTTTAACCTACATGCCCAGTGGAAAACCACCTCAATCTGCACGCGACGGTGGCAAACCTAGCAAGCATCGCATCTTCAAGAACGCTCCTGATTTCCGAGGAAGCCAACGGGTACGGTGTGGCTCTGCGTCCCCACCCAAATCTCAATTTAAATCGTAACCCTCAGTGCTGGAGGTGGGGCCTGGTGGGAGGTGATGGGTCATGGGGGCGGATTCTCAGGAATGGCTTAACACCACCCGCTTGGTGCTGCTCTCATGATCATGAGTCTCCCTGTGGATGGGGCTGGGGTTCAGCACTGGCCTTATGGGTCGAAAACACAAGTCCCTTGACTGAATAGAAGGTGAAAGATGACTTCTTGGGAACCACGAATTCTCAAAGCATCGACACCCAGGAGAGAGAACAGGAAAACCTGAAACCTGGCTTCACTTCCAAGCTCCGGCCGAAACACTGTGCACGGACCCCCTAGGGTGGGCCAAACACTGTGCACGGACCCCCTAGGGTGGGCACTGCAGGGATGAGATGGGGCAGCTGCCGGGGATCAGACAGAGCAGGGGGCGGCACCCACGTAAGATGGGCCCGGGTTTACCTTCAGGGCAACCTGGTTCCTCGCTCGCGCAGCTTTGTGCAGGGCGGTCATCCCATCTTTGGCACGGAAGTCCAGGTGAGCCCCGCCATTTCTGAGAGCTTTGATGACCTCCACAGCGTTGTCCAGCTGAGCGGCTAAGGTCAGGGGGGTCTCTGAGGAACCCAAACACACACACTTTAGAACCGACATTTGTCACACCGCTCACACAGCCATATTCAGATGCCCAAAACTAAGCTGAAAGAACTGCCCCCCGCCCCCCACCACCTCCAGGCTGTTTACAGCTCCCACCACCCGGGAACCCCAAGAGTCCAGGCACACTGCCTAGTGTGGCTCAGGCACCCCGTGCGATGCAGTGACACACAGGGTCACGCGCGGATCACAGGAGTGGCAGAGGCAGGGATTCAACGGGACTGCTGTGTGGGCCACAGTCCAAGAGGCTGCCCTGGTGCCCTTCCCTCTGAGTACGCAGAATCCTGTTGTGCCATCTGGGTGCTTCCCGTACAGGAGGAGTGAAGGACTAAAGCCCTCGTTAGAGATGGGAAAGGCACACAGCCACCCTTCCTCATTCAATGTCACATTTACGGGCATCTTAGGAGATGCCAGCCATGGGCTGCAGGGGCACACACACAGATAAGACACGGAGTCCGTGCCCCCTGGAGCTCCCGATCTGGGTAAGTGGAAACTTTCCTTCATCAACGCGGTGCAGGATGACCCAGGAGGGAGGGCAGGGGCCCAGCAGACAGAAGGATGCCGCCTGCCTTTGTAGGGACAAGGGTCCCGTGCAGATGACCCTGAACCAGTGTGCAGCTGAGCGCGGCTAAGGACATCAGTATCTATGACAACAAATCTTTCCATCCATCTCCATCTTCCTAATGGGCTCACCATGGCCACTGCTAAGCATGAGGAACTATTTTGCTGTGGTTCATATGAGAGGCTCTTAATGTTCCAGAAAAGTGCACAGAGTACCAGGACAACACGCAAGTTCCCATGACCCAGAAACACCAACAGTGAATATTCACTCGGTCTCGAAGCACATTCCAGTGACGGAAGACTTCGGATGCCTTCCACGGGGGGTGTGCCTTGCTGACCCCTCACCCCATCCCACCACCCTCCATCCCAGAAAGGGCACCTGCCTCGCGAGTGTGCACTGACTATTCCCATCTATTTTTAATTCTGATGTTTACTTATCCACAAATGGGTACCATCCTGAGGACTTTTAAAATTCACCCTAGGAACCACTCTGCAGCTTGCCACTTCGTGGTGAGATGCACAGGCTCAACCCTTCCACGTCAGGAGTGTGCCGTGTGTAGACACGACAGCATCTTCATTCATCCCCTCTCCATGTGAAAAGCAGGCTTCCTGTCCTCCCCAGCTAGGAAGACTGGAAGCTCAACAAGCATAACCTCAGAAGTGGCCCCAGTCTCCCTCAACGTGAACAATGGGTGGGAGTAAAAACACCTGTAATATTTTGAGATAACCTCAGAGACATGCAGACCCTCCAACTAGAGGCTGCCCAGCAGCCAGGTGGCTCCAGGGATGAGCAGATGTGCTTCGAAAAGTTGAGAAGTGGGGGCTCCTGGAAGCGCAGCAGGAGGGCACTAGCCACAGCTCTTTGTCCTGACACTGGGAGGTAGCACAGCAATGGGGGGTGGGGGGGTAGGAGGCAGGAGGAGTGTAAGTGTTTAAGACAGCTGCTGCTACCCAGCGGGCACAGGGCAGTGCAGGCTGGAGCATGTGTACGCTGGTGTATATGTGCATACCTGTGTGCATGCCTGTGTGCGTGTGTGCATGCCTGTGTGTGTGGGCATGCCTGTGTGTATGTACGCCTGTGTGTGCATGTGCATGCCTGTATGTGTGTGCATGCCTGTGTATGCATGTGCATGCCTCTGTGTGTGTGCATGACTACGTGTATGTGTGCATGCCTGTGTGTGCCTGTGTGCATGCCTGTGTGTGTGCCTGTGTGTGCATGCCTGTGTGTGCCTGCCTTTATGTATGCACACCTGTGTGTGTGTGCACATGCCTGTGTGTGTATATGCATGCCTCTGTGTGTGCATGCCTGTGTGTATGTGTGCATGCTTGTGTGTGTGCGCGCATGCCTCTGTGTGTGTGCCTGTCTGTGTGCCTGTCTGTGTGTGTACATGCCTGTGTGCATGCCTGGGTGTATGTGCGCATGCTTGTGTGTGTGCATGCCTGTATGTGTGTGTGCATGCCTCTGTGTGTGCATGGCTGTATGTGCGCATGCTTGTGTGTGTGTGCATGCCTGTGTGTGCGTGCATGCCTGTGTGTGCGTGCCTGTGTGTGCGTGCATGCCTGTGTGTGTGCATGCCTCTGTGTGTGCATGCCTCTATGTGTCTGCATGCCTCTGTGTGTGCATGCCTCTATGTGTCTGCATGCCTGTGTGCATGTTTGCGTGTGCATGCCTCTGTGTGTGTGCATGCTTGTGTGCATATCCATGTGTGTGTGCTCCTGGGTGCATCCTAGTGTCCAAGATCAATGGGGCTGCAAAAATCAAATGACTGGGCAAGCAATTCTTCCTATGAGGGGGAGTGACTGGTGTCAACAAAACCCAGCTCTTTCCCCAAAGGGCTGGGGGGCCTCCAGCAGGTTTTTTAGAAGATGATAGTTCAGGAGGCTGGGGATGCTCAGAAGGAAACCATCACGTGAAAGAAGACCACAGACGTATCACAGGTGTAGGAAACAACCTCACTGAAAGGGATGGGGAAAGAACTGCTGACCTCGGTAGCTCCAGACATGAATGGACTCTGTAAGACTAAAGGCAAAAGGAACAGAATAGATAAAGCTGGGTTATAAGCCAACCAGAAAGTGAGTGCAGCCACATCGATAGAAGTAAGCAAGGGATTCAAAAGTGAATGGGAGGAAGGGGCCGATCTTGCAATGCAGACAAATTCCAAGCAATTCGCATCACTTCTCTGTCCTCAGGCGGTGACGTGTAGCCCCCATTCCCCCGACCCCTTATGCGTGGGCTGTGTACAGTGGCTTCCTTCTGAGAGCACAGTGTGGAAAAGGGAAAAATGGGAGCATCTCTCCATGGGGAAACCTGATGCACACAAGCTCAGCCAGGAGATGGGGGCAGCATCGCCCACGATGAGCCATGCCAACAGGACAGGCCCTCGGCACCGGGCGATGAGAAAGGCATTTCCCTCTGTGCTCCTCCTCCCCACACCCACAGCCCTGTCTAATTGTGAAAACACCAGATGGATCCCAATAAGGGGCACCCTACAGACACCTGACCAGTCCTCCTCTGAAACTGTCCAGGTCATCACCAACAGGGAGAGCCTGGGAAACGGTCACCGCCCAGAGAAGCCCAGGGAGACGAACGAGGGAACGTTGTGTGGGAACCGGGGTGGGGCCTGGGGACAGAAAAGGACCAGCAGATAAATGCTAATGAGAGAAGAAAAAAAATGTGGACTTCAGTTAATAATAATGCATCAATATTCGTTCTCTAATTGTGAGAAGCGTACCAAACTGGAGTAAGATGCTGATAAGGGGGGAACCTGGGTGTAGGATATACGGAAATTATCTGTACTATCTTTGCACTTATTCTGTAAGTCCAGAACTGTTCTAAAATGAAAAGTTTGTTTAAAAATGCCTCCTGGCTGGGCGTGGTGGCTCAAGCCTGTAATCCCAGCACTTTGGGAGGCCGAGACGGGCGGATCACGAGGTCAGGAGATCGAGACCATCCTGGCTAACACGGTGAAACCCCATCTCTACTGAAAAAATACAAAAAACTAGCCGGGCGAGGTGGCGGGCGCCTGTAGTCCCAGCTACTCAGGAGGCTGAGGCAGGAGAATGGCGTAAACCCGGGAGGCAGAGCTTGCAGTGAGCCGAGATAGTGCCACTGCACTCCAGCCTGGGTGACAGAGCGAGACACCGTCTTGGAAAAAAAAAAAAAAAAATTGCCTCCTGGCCATTGTGTGGGTTAATAGATTTAATGTAAAAAATGCTGCTGCTCAGACTGGCAGAAAATGTTTGTGAAAAGCATATAAAATACTTGTAGCCAAAATATACAGAGAACCCTTAAAACTCACCAACAAGCAAGCAAACCACCCAACTAAAAGAAGGATAAAATATTTAAATGGATACCTCACAACAGAAGATATTCAGATGGCAAACTCAGACATGAGAAGATGCTGCACACTGTATGTCATTAGGAAACCGCAAATTAAAGCAACAATTAGAGGCTGTGTTCAGTGGCTCATGTCTGCAATCGCAGCACTTTGGGAGCCAAGGCAGGAGGATCATTTGAGCCCAGGAATTCAAGACCTGCCTGGGCAACATAAGGCCTCGCCTCTACTAAAAATTTTAAAATGTACCAGGCATAGTGGCACACGCCTGTAGTCCCAGTTACTCAGGAGGCTGAAGTAGGAGGATCACTTGAGCTGAGATCAAGTTTGCAGTGAACCATGATCACACCACTGCACTCCAGCTTGGGAGACAGAGTAAGTCCCTGTCTTGGGAAAAAAAAAAAAAAATACCTCGACGCAATTGTCAGAATGATGAAAATCTAGAACACTGACATCAAATGCTGGTGAGGATGTGGAGCAACAGGAACTCTCAACATTGCTGGCAGGAGTGCCAAATGGTGCAGTCACTTTGGAAGACAGTGTGACGAGTTCACACACAAGTAAACATGCACATACTCCACGATCCAGCAACTCAGCTCCTAGGTGTCTCCCTGAATGAGCTGAAAACGTACGCCCACACAGAAATCTCAGTGTTAGTGTTGACAGCAGCTTTATTCACCATTGCCCAAAACGGCAAACAATCCAGAGGTCCTTCAGTAGCTGAGTGGATAAATTATCCGTGACACATGCAGACAGCAAGATGCTGTTCAACACTAAAGAGAGACGAGCTGTCAAGCCACGACACAACACGAAGGAAGCTTAAATGCATATTGCCAAATGAATGAAACTGATCTGAAAAGGCTGCATGCTGTGTGATTCCAACTTGATGACATTCTAGAAAAGGCAAAACTACACAGCCAGTGGTTGGTCAGGCGTGGTGGCTCGTGCCTGTAATCCCAGTACACTGGGAGGCCGAGGTGGGCAGATCTTGAGGACAGGAGATCGAGACTATACCGGTTAACACGGTGAAATCCCGTCTCTACTAAAAATACAAAAATTAGCTGAGCGTGGTAGCACATGCCTTCGTCCCAGCTACTCAGGAGGGTGAGGCAGGGGAATCGCTTGAACCCGGGAGGCAGAGGTTGCAGTGAGCTGAAATCATGCTACTGCACTCCAGCCTGGGTGACACAGCAAGACTCTGTCTCAAAAAAAAAAAAAAAAAAATCAGTGGTTGTGAGGGGTTAGACGGCAAGGGAGGGATGGATAGGTGGAGCACAGAGCAGTTTTAGGGCAAGGAAGCTAGGCTGTGTGATTCTATAACGATGGGTACAGGACAGGATGCATCTGTCCAAACCCACAACATGAGCAGCACCAAGCACGGACCCTCATGTAAACTATGGACTTCAGTTATTGTAACAAATGCCCTAAACCAGTGCAAGCTGTCAACAACAGGGGAGCTGGAAGTGAAAGTGCACAGGGGAAAACTCTGTACCTTCTGCCTGATTTTTCTGCCAACCTAAAACTGGGCTCTGTCCCCGACCCCAAGAGGGGCTCCTGAGGACCCTGGCCCCTGCCTCCGTGTCACCCCCACCCTCGCCACTCCCTCTGCCACATTTTCCTTACTGAAGGCACGGCACCTTGCTCCATCTAAGAGCATGGCAGGGTGTGTGTAAGAAAAACCCTGAAATAATGAGACACTGTATTTGAAATAATTGGACCCTTAAAAACAGGTCTCTTTTTATAAGGAATTGTACCGAACAAACCAAAGGCACCCAAATATATTCACCAGTAGCAAAGGGAGTTATTTACTCGACGTCTTCCAGCTCCTTCATTGGCACTGGGTAATTTCTGCACCTCTCACCCTCTGCAGACAGAGGTTCATGAGGTTCCAGAACCATATTCTCTTGAATTGCCTCACCTTCCCAGGTGCTGTTAGTTCTGGGGAATCGCACTGGGTGATTCACTCAGGGGCCAAGGTGAGACTGCGGAGCATGAACTGTCAGTCATTGCACGCATCAAACAAGCCCCTTCCGCTCTTCACGACGATGCCCTGAAGGTAGTCGGTGCACCAGGACCCAGAATGTCCTTGAGGCCTCCTAACTGGGTGGTGCGGGAGGTGGGAAGGGGCTCCCCGGCGACAAAGCCCCACAGCAGCAAGAAGGGGGAGCCGGGGATGGGGGGTGGCCGAACTGGAGGAGCTCAGCCTCATAGGCAATGAGTGCACCACGGCCCTGGAAACAGATTCAGTAACTGGATTTCATCAGTGAGGTCCACACGCATCACAGGTGCTCTGCGGAATCGGGCTTCACAAAGGAACCTCTCTTTCTGACTTCTCATCCAGATACTTAAAGAGTCGAAAGGCATTTCTAGCTTTATTAACCAGACCTCTGTTGCGGTTCCTAAGGCTTCTCTCAAATTTGGAGACAATGGTGCAAGATAAAAGGGCCAACCTAAGTTTTGTTCAAATTGTCAGGTTCACTTTCTGTTCGGGGCTTGGAAACATGACTGGGTCTCATCTCAGAGGTTCCAACCAAAGCAGGAGACGAGCCCTGAGACTCTGGTGGGGGAAGTCTTTGTTTTTTTTTTTTTTTAACACTACTTTCATCACCGTTACTTAATAAAATTTACATTTAGAACAGGTACCAGATGGTCGCCTGCAATCACACAGGCTGTTATGTTTTCACTGACAGGTCATTCCACTGGGATTTAATTATCTCAGTCTAGAGGGCTGCTTCTCTCTGCTCCCGCCCCATGTCCAGTCCCAAAACAGGGACATGGGGCCCAGGTCTGCAGGGCCTGGGACTGAGCAAGGCGTCATTTCCTAAGCTTAGCAAAAAGGCTGCTTTCAACTCTAAGCACAGACTCTGCTGCTCCCCAGGTGGCTTTGAGAAGTCACCAAACTCACTGTGGAGAGGCTAAAATATGGGATGGGAACATGCCCAGGCTGTGGCCGACAACCAGGAGGAAAGTGGGAATGTGAACAGCTTGTCCCCTACCTGGGCCTGCCTGGGTCATCCATGTCTAGCCAGGCCGGCTAATGCTAAGAGACCCCTGTTTGTCCCACTGTCTTTTCCCCCAGGAGTTGACAGCAGGGACCTCCAAGGGCAAGCGGAGCCCAGGCTCTGCCCCTGCCCTCCACAATGACTCAGCGACTGCTAGACTGGGCTGTGGTAACAAGATGCCAGAAGCTAGGTGGCTTAGAAGTGACAGACACGTATTGCTCACGGTTTTGGAGGCTGGAAGTCCAAGATCAAGGTGCTGGCAGATTTGGCGTGTGTCTACCTGGCTCACAGAGGCCACCTTCTTGCTGCGGCCTCACAGGGTGGAAGGGGCGAGGGAGCTCTCTCGGCCTCTTTTGTAAGGGCACTAATCCCATTCATAAGGGCCCCACCCTCTTAATACCATCACCTAGGGGGTTAGGGTTCAACAGTATGGGGGACGCAGACATCAGCCCTGGCGGCCGCTCAGCTGGGCTCTCAGAGCTTCAGATTCCTCCCAAGACAGTGGTGCCTGCAGGGGACCCCCCCTTGATTACAGAGCCGAGGCCTGGCAAGGCCCTGTTTGCTGCTGGAGCACAGCAGGTCACCAACAGACTGCAGCTATCACTCTCAAGTGCCCTTATTACTGGTAGGGTGGGTGACAGTGCCAGTCTCCCTGGGACCACCAGGCTTCCCAGGATATGGGGCATTCGGCACTAAAATCAGGGCAGTCCCAGGAAAACCGGACACATTGGTCACCCTGCCTGTTTCCTGGAGGCAGCCTGCCAGAGCCAACCCTATATTTCTCCCTCTGCGTCCAAAACCAGGAGAAAACAACATTGATTGAGCTGCTGTAGTTGATGCTGATGACAGGAACATTCTGGAAACTCTATTAAGGGTGGCACATGTCCCACAGGCTTAACCACTGATATGGTTTGGATGGGTGTCCTGCCCAAATCTCATGTGGAAATGTAATCTCCAGGGTTGGAGGTGGGGCCTGGTGGGAAGTGACTGGATCCTGGGGATGGATTTGTCATGGTTTAGCACCATCCCCTTCCTTGGTGCTGTCCTGGCAAAAGTGAGTGAACTCTTACAAGATCTGATTGTTTAAAAGTGTGGCACCTCTCTCTCTCTCTCCCTCTCTCCCCTTCTCACTCTCTCTCCTCCTCTGCCCGTCTCTCTCTCTCTCTCTGGCCCTCTCCCCTTCTCTCTCTCTCTCCCCTTCTCCCCTTCTCTCTCTCCCCCTCCCCACCTCCCTCTCTCTCTCCTGCTTTCGCCATGCGATGCGCCTGCTCTTCCTCTGCCTTCCGCCATGAGTAAAAGCTCCCAGAGGCCTCCCCAGAAGCAGATGCCACCAGTTTCCTGTACAGCCTGAAGAACCTAGAGCCAATTAAATCTCTTTTCTTTATAAACTACCCAGCCTCAGGTATTTCTTTACAGCAATGTGAAAATAGCCTGATAGCACCACACTGCTCATCTAATGCTCACCTTTTCCTGCCCTGTTATCATTCAGTTTAGGAGACAAGAGGATGGAAGCTGAGAGAGGTTCTTTAACCTGGTCTTCACACAGCCGGCTGCAGAGAAGCGGGGGTTAAAGTCTCCTCTCTGGGGCTCTCCATGGCCTGGCATTGAGCTGGGCATTGGAAGGGTCACCTCTGCAGTTCCAACATAGGGCTCCCTGGTCCTGCACCTCTGAAGCCCAGCGTCTCTAACAGTGGTGTCATCCGTGTGGCCGGGGAGTGTCGGCGTTTCAGTCAGGAGGATGCATATCCGTCCTTCCCACTCTGCCTTCTCTTACTCTGCCTTGACAGAAACAAAGTGAAGGTGGTGTCCTCCCTGGCAACATGGGGCTCTGGCTTCTCACCGGAGCTTGTGTTAAGCTTGTCTCCCCTGATACTCGCTCTGTGTGTGCCTGAGGGTTGCTATAAGCCATTGCTCTGGAATTACCCACAGCTACCTTTGTTTCTGAGAGCACCCACCCCGGCTTACTTTTCTCTTTTCCCTCGTCACCCTGGGTCCCCACTTCACTGCCCCTCTGTCAGCACTGCTGGTTTCTCTCCTGATTTGAGAAAACAAGTGAGAATTCTTGAGACACTGGTGGCAGGCGCAGAAGTTGGGAAGCGGGGTGGTGTGAGGCCAGGGCCACCTGCGCTGTCTGCAGCCGACCCGTGGGTCTGCACTTGGCCTTCAGTTTCGGAACTTTCTCCCTTAGTTACCCCTTTTCCCTTTTTATTTGCCATACATAATGTTTTTGGCCTTACAAAAATATGTCAGTGTATATGATCACTGTTAGTTTTACCTGTACAAAAACCCACACACAGGTGTTTATGGCAGCTTGACCCACAATTGCCAAAAGCTGGAAGCAGCCCAGACGTCCTTTAGAAGGCGAGTGGATAAGCAAACCGCGGTACGTCGGAAAATGGAACATTGTCCAGCGCAAACAGGAAACATGCTTCCAAGCTGTGAAAGGCCTGGAGGCACCTTCCGCACGTGCTGCCAAGTGAAAGAAGCCGATCTGAAGCACACTGTGTGATAAGATTCCAGCTCTAGAACATTCTGGAAAAGGAGAACGTGAAAGGGTCAGCAAGGCTGGGTGTGGTGGCTCATGCCTGTAATCCCAGCACTCTGGGAGGCAGAGGTGCGCAGATCACCTGAGGTCAGGAATGTGAGCCCAGCCTGGCCAATGTAGTGAAACCCCATCTATACTACAAATAAAAAAATTAGTTGAGCATGGTAGCACATGTCTGTAATCCCAGTTACTGGGAGGCTGAGGCAGGAGAATCGCTTGAACACGGGAGGCGGAGGTTGCAGTGAGGCAAGATCGTGCCACCGCACTGCAGCCTGGGCGACAGAGAGAGACTCAGTCTCAAAAAAACCCAAAACAAAACAAAACAAAAAGGGTCAGCAGCTTACAGGGACTCAGGGATGAACAGGGGCACAGAAGAGCTCTCAGGCCGTGAAGCTGATCTTTATGATACTGTGATGGTGGATACAGGACATCTGGCAAAAGTGACAGAATGTACAACACCAAGCTTGAACCCTCATATAAGCTCTGGACTTTGGGATCACTCGTGGGTACAACTCCAGGCATAAATCCTCGTGTAAGCTCGACTTTAGGATCACTAGTGGGTGCTACACCAAGCACGAACCGTCGTGTAAGCTCTGACTTTAGGATCACTATTGGTTCACTGATGGTAACACATGTGCCACACTAAAGCAAGATATTACTAACACGGGAAACTGGGGGAGGGGACAATATGGGAACTCACATGCAATTTTCTGTCAGCCTAAAACTGCTCTAAAAAATCCGCTCTGCTCATTTCACAAAAGGGAGGCAGGAGAAGAGGAAGTTCTGCTTTATAGAGAAATATGAGCCACTACGAGAAGAAAAACTGATTCATAAAATTGCCGTTTGGCAACAACCAGGGGAGAACTGATTCCATAATTCTGCTTTAAATTTTAAAATTGAAAATAAGAGGCTGGGCTCAGTGGCTCACGCCTGTAATCCAAACACTTCAGGAGGCCGAGGCAGGACGACTGCTTGAGCCCAGGAGGTTTAAGACCAGCTTGGGTCACATAGGGAGACCCTCATCTCTACAAAAAAATATAAAAATTAGCCCAGAGGCTTGTCATCGTGAGAATATTTCAGAACATTCATAAGGTAACTCTGTGCTACTGTCTCCACGGATCAGGCTCCCAAGCCGTTTCTACTCAGTTCTGGGAAACACGGTCAGGTCTTTCTCCTTTAATTCTGCTGCTTCGCAGTGGTTCACAACAACTATGGACTTTCTGCATTGGCACCGGCCTAATCCAGAATTCCAGCGGCAGAATTTCGAGTATGGTGGCATGTACCTGTAGTCCCAGCTATTCAAGAGGCTGAGGCGGGAGGATCAACTGAGTTCAGGAGGTCAAGGCTGCAGTGAGCTGTGATCGTGCCAGCCTGGGTGACAGAAGGAGACCCTGTCCCAAGAAGAAGGAAGGGGAGGGAAGAGGAGGGGAGAGGCCAGGCGCGGTAGCTCACACCTGTAATCCCAGCACTTTGGGAGGCCGAGGCCGGTGATCACCTGAGCTCAGGAGTTTGAGACCAGCCTGGGTAACATGGCAAAACCCCGTCTCTACAAAGAATAGCTTGGCGTGGTGGCACATGCCTGCAGTCCCAGCTACTTGGGAGGCTGAGGTGGGAGAATCACCTGAACCTGGGAGGTCAAGGCTGCAGGGAGCTGAGATTGCACCACTACACTCCAGCCTGGGTAACAGAGGGAGACCCTGTCTCAAAAAAAAAAAAAAAAAACAAAAAGGAAAGAGGAGGGGAGGGGTAATGATTTCTGTCGAGGCCAAAACCAAAACAAAATAAACCCCCAACCTCTGTGTGTGCTCATCGTCTCCCTGGGTGATGCAGGGAAGTGTCCTGTAAGGAAGCACGCACGCATTCTGTCTTTGAGCACCAGACCCACCGGGGCCCCGTCCCAGGCCCCGGCCCCACGGGTCTCTGCCTTTGCTGGAGACCCTAGAACGCCTGTCCTTAAGTGATCTTTCCCAGGAGCCACTTGTCAGGGACCTGATGACAGCAGGAGTTCCTGTGTCTTCTCTGGGTTTGGTCTTTGTCATCAGTAAACCAGCCCGGAGGCTTGTCATCATGAGAATATTTCAGAACTTTCGAAAGGTAACTCCGTGCTACCATCTCCACGGAACAGGCTCCCGAGCCGTCTCTCCTGAGTTCTGGGGAACGTGGTCAGGTCTTTCTCCCTCTTTAATTACGCACCTCCACAATGGCTCTAACAACTATGAACTTGATGTTTGGCACCGGCCTAATCCAGGATTCGAGTGGCAGCAGCTTTAACTCCAGGCAGGGCCCAGAGAAATCGCTGCTTACCTGTTCAGAGTCTGCACTGATGCGTTTTTAGCAGCAAATTGAGGGTCTATTCTGGAATAACAGTCATTTCAGAACTCTTAAAGTCAAGACACCAACAACAGTCTGGTGAAGGAAGCCGGGGGAGGCCTGGCTTGGGACGGGGGCCAATTACAGCGGGCACATGAGGAAGAGAGGAGCACAGCAGCTCAGAAGGGACTCCCAGCCTCCTTCTACTGCCGGCCAGGCCAAGGCAAGACAGAGGGCCACGCTGCCTGGTTACCCCACAGCAGCATTAGAAACAGCCCTGGATGAGGCCAGGATGAAGACCTAAGTGGCTCTGCCAGGGTGGTGGGAGCCACGGCCAAAGGCTGTCTCCAGGGAGAGTCCAGGTCAGCAGCTCAGGATGAAGGCTGCCCGTGGAGGTGCTCCGAGGCTCAAGGTCAAGCTCAGGAGCCCCTGGGTCCATTTACTTTCACAGCCTCAGATGGAAAGGGCTCAAGTCCTCACAGAGCCAGGAGCTGGTGCAGAGGCCATCGCCAGAGAGAAACTGCCACGTCAGCGCAGCACAGAATGCGTCCACATCGGGGAAGGCCGACTGGCCAGGACTCTCCCGAGCTGCCTGCAGACCTGCACGCTCTCCGTCACACCACCATGCCCGGGTCAGGCCTCTCTGCTTCCCACCTCAGCTCCTCTCCTCCTCCCACTGCCGGCTCCACGGCTGAGGGCCACCACTCACATAAGATGAAGCCCTGCAACTGCCCACCACCCTCCAGATGCCCTGCAGGCCTAGACTCTACTACTCCTGCCTGCCACATGCCCTTGCCCCATCACTGCCTTTCCGCTCTCCTCCTCTCCAGATGTCCCCAGCAACACAAGCCCCACTCAGCCTCCTGCTTCATGCCATCAGCTGGGACTGCCCAGACCTCCAGCGAAAGCTCGGCCTTGTCCACGTCACTGCCCTGCACACAGACCCTCAGGCTTCCCTGACTCATGGAGGATCGGCGCAGGGCCTGGGGCCTGCTCAGCTGTAGACAGGCACTCACCTTCCTATCCTTTCCCTACCCGCTGGGTGCACTCTGCCCCTCCGAGCCACGCTCATGCAGTCCTGCCTCCTGATGTCACAGGCATCAAAGCTCCTGTGCCGGCTCCTCCTGCCGCTCACAGTGAAGCCTAAGAGACACAGACAACTGCAAAGAGGCGAGGACAGTCCTCCAGCAGTGCTCAGGCAGAGCTGTGCAGGCTGGATCCACACCCAGCAGGGTCTCCCCCGGCGTTCAGAGGTCTGAGGGGTTCCCACAAATGATGAGAAAGTGGCATCCTTCAGTTGACAAACGCATTTGTTGTGTATTTTATATTTTGGAGGTGTGACACCAGTACGTGACGACTGCACACCATGCAGGGGCCAGAAGCAGGGCTGGCACACTCAAGACAAGAGGGGAGGGAGGTGCCCACTGCCCTGAGCCCAGGAGGAGTGTCCCCAGCCCAGGATAGCCCACCTGAGGGGGCATACTCTGAGTTGCTATGGAGACCCTCAGCTCCGCCTCTCTTGGTTCTCCATAAGACCTAACCTCTGCCTGCCAACTCCAGCTGGTGCCCTGCTGGCAAGGGACTGTCACCTGGGGTGACAGTGCTCACACCCAGGGACAGTGGGTGATGTCTGGAGACACTGTTGGTTGTCACAACTAGGTGTTGCTATTGACGCTGAGTGGAGGCGGGGGCTGGCACTGAACCCTTTGGTGCACAGGACGGTCACGCTGCAAAGACACACTCGTGGAACCACCAAGGGCCTGGGCCGTCTTTCCCGACCGATGCTTAGAGGCCCACACTCGTTAGGAATGCGGTTTCCAGCAGGGGAATAAGAAGATGCGTGTGTGCAGATGCCTGTCTGCTGGGCTGCCCGTGCCCAGCGGAAGGCAGAAACACACATCCTCCGCCTTTACAAACATATGTGTCTCCAAAGATCCAAGGCTGGCACACAGGGGCACAACACATGCGTGTCATCTGCTCATTCATTCACTTCCTCAACAATTCTGCACCGAGCACCTGCCGTGCTCCAGGCCCCGTGCAAGACGCTGGGGATGCCCCATGGACAAGACGGACTCAGCCCCTGCTGACTGAGAAGCCAGGAGAGTGAGAATGCACCTGTAAACACCAAGCAAAACCAAGTAAAACGTAACGGCCACGTCATTCACGGGTAGCCTGAGCAGCGGGCTGGCCTTTTCTATGCTTCCGTAAAGCCTGGTAAGGTCCCCTCTAGCGAGTGCCCACCTCCGGTCTCGAGGTCGTGGAAATTGGGATCCAGGCCTCGGTCCAGCATCTTGGCGATCTTCTCCACCGAGCGATGCTGAATGTGATCCATGCATTTCTTCAGATTGGTCTAGAAGGAAAAACAATACAATTCAAACATCTTTATAAGAAATGTCCCAACCTGAGCAACGAAGTAAGACCCCATCTCTACAAAAAAATCAAAAAATTATGGCCGGGCGCGGTGGCTCAAGCCTGTAATCCCAGCACTTTGGGAGGCCGAGACGGGCGGATCACGAGGTCAGGAGATTGAGACCATCCTGGCTAAGACGGTGAAACCCCGTCTCTACTAAAAAATACAAAAAACTAGCCGGGCGAGGTGGCGGGCGCCTGTAGTCCCAGCTACTCGGGAGGCTGAGGCAGGAGAATGGCGTAAACCCGGGAGGCAGAGCTTGCAGTGAGCCGAGATCACATCACTGCACTCCAGCCTGGGCGACAGAGCGAGACTCCGTCTCAAAATAAATAAATAAACAAATAAATAAATAAATAAATAAAAATAAAAATTAAAAATTAGCCAGATGTGGTGGAACACGTGATTCCAGCTACTCGGGAGGCTGAGGCAAGAGGATCACCTGAGCCAAGGCTGCAGTGAGCTGTGTTCATGCCACTGCACTCCAGCCTGGGCAACAGAGCAAGACCTGTCTCAAGAAAGAAAAACAAATGTCTTTCCAGGGTCTGGGAAAGTTCCTGACTGGTACACTCGGGAGACCCACTCTCGCCAGGGCGCACTGCAAGCCCTGAGGCTCCTGGAGCTGAGGCTTTTGGAACCACAGGCTGAGCACAGTGTCTGGCACAAGGCAAGTCCTGGATGAATGTTTAAATCATCAGCCTGTCCTGGATGAATGTTTAAAATCCCCTCACTCTTCACCATCCTGGTGCTACGGACTTACTGTGTGCATCCCCCAAAAATTCCTAAGTTGAATAATCTCCGATGTAATAGCATTGAGAGGTAAGGCCTTTGGGAGGTGACAAAGTCAGGAGGGTGAAGCCCTCGTGAATGGGAGTAGTGTCACTGCAGAAGAGGTTCCAGAAAGCTCCCTTGCCCCTTCCTCCGCATGAAGGCAGAGCAAGACGATGGCCATCCCAACCAGGAACAGGAACTAGGCCTTCGCCAGATGCTGAACCTGCCGATGCCACGATCTCAGACTTCCAGCCTCCAGAATGGTGAGAGACACACTTTTGTGGTTTATAAGTTACCCAAGGTATTTCGTAAAAGCAGCGCAAATGGCCTTAGATACTTTGCTGAGAGCTACGGATGTTCCTCTGCTTTCGGAAGAGACAGCCGGGCTGCTGGAGCACTTTTCAAATCTCCAGTTTCCAGGGCCAGCCTCCTGCCTCCATCGCCACAGAGTGAGGCCCGCGGATTGGTACTTAACCCACTTTGTGGTGAACCCCGTGGCCACACAGGCAGAAAACAGCGAAGCCTGGTCCCCGAGTGGCTCAAGGTGAAGGGCGGGGCTCATTTGCTGTGAGGTCATGATGGTCCGCAGCTCAACCTGACGGGGTGGGAACTTTCCTACCCTCCCAGCCTCGCTGTAAGAAAAGTCATGATCCTCTGCCCATCCAGAGCCAGCCTGGGCTGTCTGAGCAGGACTGTGGGACTTGGCACCCCTCTGCCTGCTGCGTCTAATACTCCTCACCAGCCTAATTCTTTGTCCCTACTCTGTACCTCTCTCAAAGAAAGGGGACAAAGGTGGCTTCTGACACAGCAGGTTCCTGGGCCTCTCAGCCTCCTGGCACAGGCGGGATTTCCACCTGACCGTTTTCTGTAGAGTCCAGAACCAGACCTGATCCAATGCCCCAAAACGCACGACCTACACATGATGTCACTGAAACCCTGCATTGTTATTTACAAATCAGCATTTTTAAAATTCACAAATACGTTTTTATCTGCACATCAGAGGGTGATTAAAAAAAAAAAAAACCTTGCTGTCTGAATGCCGCTTTCCAGGCAAACTCCAGGGCAGAGGCAGGGGAAGGATAGGAAGAGCCCAGAGCATCTTGTGCCAGAAAGTGGCCGGTGCGTTCAGGATGCTGGGGACGAGCCACAGGGCAGAGCACCAGAGGAAGGGCAACTGCCGGCCACATCTGGACAACCTGAGCACAAAAATCAATAATGATAATGACAGATTAGAACCCAGTGAGTACAGTAAGAATCCCGCCGGGCACAGTGGCTCACGCCTGTAATCCCAGCACTTTGGGAGGCCGAGGTGGATGGATCACCTGAGGTCAGGAGTTTGAGACCAACCTGGCCAACATGGCAAAACCCCATCACTACTAAAAATACAAAATCGCCAGGCATGGTGGTGCGTGCCTGTAATCCCAGCCACTCGGGAGGCTGAGGCAGAAGGATCGCTGGAACCCGGGAGGCAGAGGTTGCAGTGAGCCAAGATTATGCCACTGCACTGAAGCCTGGGCAACACAGCAAAACTCTGTCTCAAACAAACCAACCAAACGGAATCCTTGCATCCATCTGATGTAAGAAGTGGGGGCAGCCAAACAAAACCCGAGAGGATCCTGCTGGCTGAGAAAGCCATTGGTGAGTTCGCAGCTGCAGGGAAGCTCACCTGGAGAGCACCAGGGCCCTCAAAGGGAAGCGCTTCAGGCAGCTGCCCCGACTCTCCACCCCATGCTCTGCAGGGAATGCTCTTGGGGTCTCCTTAGGAACAGCACCAGGGGCCGGGACAAAAGCCTCCTGGGTATTACAGATTCCTCCTCCTGTCAGTTAAGCAAACTGCTCGGCCCACATACCCTATGCCTCAGACCCCCCTCCATGCCTCCTCCTCAACTCACACAGCACCCTGAGAAACAGCAGGGTGTCCGTGGCGTGGATGTCTTATGTGGGACTCTGAGCTCAAGGCATAGTGCATTCTGCCAGGTTGTGAACACCGTGTGCAATGCCCTTGCTGCTCACCTGCAGTCTAACTTCAGTGCAGTTTACGTCAACAGCACTTTCACAAGGTTTTTCCTGAAGCAACAACAGCAGAACACTAATATGGGACTCGGCATGGACCCTCTTCCCTCCACCACGCCGTGCGTCTAGATCCCACTCTCTTCGGAGCTACCACTTTTGATCCTCCCTGTAGCAGCCAGTGGGATCTGCCCCCCCTTCCCCGAGCCCCCACGGCCACACCAAGCAGCCCCTGCTGCTTCCCGGGTGGGTCTCCGCAGTGTGCACCGTGGCGGCCGGTCTGCCTGTACATCCCAGACTGGCCACATGCCACGCCAGGTACACAGCAGGTGCCCCTGGAAGCAGAGTGTCTAAAGATAACACAACAAGATAACAATGAGGACGCCGTACGTGTAAATAACAGCCCGTTCCCTGCATACCTTTGTGTGGAGCTTGGCCAACTGTTTCTCATCGAGACTGGCTTGTTTATACACCCGCTTCTTGTATCGAAACTGGCACAGGGGAAAAAAAAAAAAAGAGAGAGAAAGAAAACAGGTCAATGCTTCACACAGCTGTTCAGAGGGAAAATGGGCCTGTTCCTTGGCTATGTCATAGAAGACGGGGAACCCCACAGCAAACTCTTCCAGTTTTAAATAAATGACTGGTATTCGCACCCCAGAGCCTACAACATCCTAAGCGTCACGTTTGCCAAGATTCTGCAGCAGTTTAGCCAAAAAAACATAAAAAGAAACAGGAGCAAGGGGAAGGGAAGATCCTGCAGGTGAGGAGCTGGGAGGTCTCCCACCTGGTGATGGGCTCCCCAGCTAACAGGATGGTGACGGTTCCTCCCGGGGGAATCGATCAGCCCTCGACAAGGCATTTTTGGTAAACAAGGATGCTGCTCCAAACACCAGGTTTTTCTCCTACATCGTCCACCTTAGTTAAAAGACACCTTAGAAGCCCCACCTGGGAAAAGCCCCACCTCCTGTACTCCTGCAACCTCCACCCAGAACGCTGGAGCTACTGTTTTTCCCTGCAAACAGCAGCGCCTCCTTTGAACTGGAAATTACATCATTGCATGGACCGAGGGGCATGTCTTCCTCGGATGTAGGGAGTAAGCAACACTGTCGGAGCGGGCTTGGTGGGTCTCTAAAACACCTCCTCCCTCCCCCAGCGCCCCGCTGGGCTGGAGATGCTGCAGAAGGTCTGGGAAGGACACTGAGCATTTAGGAGTCACAGCAGTTTGGAGTCGGGACCTCTGTTTCAATCCCAGCCCTAACGCTCTCAACTCACAGGGTAACTCAGGGCTGGGCACTTTCCTGTCTCACCTCAGTTTCCTCATCTGCCCCATGGGGATAACAGCACCACCTCCCAGAGTGGCCTGAGCATTGAATGCAAGCCTCCTGGCACAGACCTGCCACTAGACAAGTCCACTTTCTCTCTCCCTCCTTACTGCCCTTGATGCCATCACCCTGCACGGTTACACGTGTGCTCAGGGCCAGCAAAAACTGCCCCTGGGTAAAATGACAGTGCGGAGTAGTGGGTGGGTGAGCTCATCCTGAAACCGAAAGCCGCATCTCATGGAACGCTTCCAAATAAACAACCCTACTCTCCTTTTTCCACCATGCCAGACAAAACGGCTATTTGACAAAAGACAAAATTCTTGTGCACAGACTGATACTTGTAGGGTTTTGTTTTCAAGTGCCAAAATAAACCAGCTGTGAAATCAGAAAGTTCTGTGAAATGCAGGCTGCACAGAGTTCGGGGAGACAGTGTGCTGGTCAGAAGGGCACCCATTCATTTCCCAGAACAGAGCAGGTAGGAAGAGCTACAGGCCCATTTTAGAATTTCCACCTCTGATTCTAGATTCCAGGACAGCAGGTTCTGTGTGTCCATGCCCTGGAACCAATCACGCCTCTGGTCCAGATTTCAGAAGCCACTGAGAATGATGCCAGGTGCCTTCTCAGGCTCACAATCATGTGGCTAAGCCTAAAAGTCTCAGGGAATTCAATTCCACGGGTCCCCTTTCCAGATATAAAATAATCCGCTCGGGCCTATAGCATCTCTGGGCAAGAGGGTAAAGTATTCAAGCGGGGAGTGTTTATTCCAGAGTCATAAACATTTATAGCCCGTGACTACAGAGGACACCGGCTCAGAACCACAAATCCTTTTTCTTGCTATTTCTCCAACGTTTCATGAGCAGCCCACCCTATTATGCTGAAATTATCTGAAGCAAAGAGCCCAGACTGATGCCTGCCCCTAATGTGTCAATTCCTGGGTCAATCTCAGCCTTTGCAGTGGGTCACCTGGTGGGACAGTGGCCTGGGGAGATGAATAAACCTAAGTACCAGCAACAATTTTGGCCAGGCATGGTGGCTCACACCTGTAATCCCAGCACTTTGGGAGGCCAAGGCAGGTGGATCACCTGAGGCCAGAAATTTAAGACCAGCCTGGCCAACATGGTGAAACCCGTCTCTACTAAAAATACAAAAATTAGCTGGGCATGGCATGGTGGTGGGCACCTGTAATCCCAGCTACTCAGGAGGCTGAGGCATGAGAATCACTTGAACCCAGCAGGCGGAGGCTGCAGTGAGCCGAGATCACACCACTGCAATCCAGCCTGGGTGACAGAGCGAGACTCGGTCTCAAAAGCAAAACAAAACAAAAACCAAACAGAAAGTATCAGCAACAATTTCATGACAATGAAATCAGAGCACCAGCTGCAACGTCAATCTGGGGACTTGTGGATGGCCAGACTCACAACACACACACTGTTCCATGAATACCTTCTCTGGCCCTCACCACCACTCCCGGACGTCACCACTAACATTCACTCGATGACCGGGAATCTGGGGCTCAGAGAGCGTGGGTGGCAGGCTCGAGGTTGCACAGCTACAGGTACTGGGGCCAGATGCAGAGGAGGCTCCCAGATTCTCTGGTCTTCTCGCCCAGTTTTCCTGCTGTTATGGATATGATCAGCCCCCGAAATGAACTGCGTGGATTTATTCTTCCTGATCCATCACCTCCCACTGGAGTGTAAGGTCTGTGGGATCAGCACCTTGACTTTACTGTGCCTGAAGTATCTGATCCTTAGTTGGACCTCAATGACAATTTTTTTCCCAATGGATACCCATTTTACAGATAAGCAAACTGAGGCCAGGACCCGTGAGTGATTTGCTCTAAACCACCCAACTTCCAAGTGGCATCTCATCTTTTTCTCCACCGAAACCCCTCCCCGAATCTGACACATGGTCCACACTGGGAATCCCAACAACCTCAGCCTCAACGTCACAACGGAACCGAGAAACATGCAGACGCAGCATCGCCTTAGTCCTGGGTGGGCGTCCATGACATCTCGGGCTTCAGGGGAATCTCTAGTCACCGAGTGGAGAACCCACTGAGGCTGCTCAAGAGTCAGCTGCAATTACACACATGCAGCCTCTCGCTGTTGACTAAGCTAAAGTGAGTGCAATCACTGAACGATGCCAACATGCTGTGCAGGAGTAGAAATGACCCGTTTCCGGCTTCTCTTAACTGACATAACCCAACACATATACACTACAGGAAACGCTGCCTGTAAACTTGGGGCACAGCAAGCCCAGGTCAGAAAGGAAAGACAAGGGTCATGCATCGCGTGGAAACGTGTCAGGGCTGCCCCATCTTATGGATCGGCCACTTCTGAAGGGAGGCCCAGGCGCTTGTGGCTGCTGACGGCAGCACAAAGAGCCCTGATCACCCGGACAGGAAGCGGAAGCAAAGCTGTGCTGTTGAGAACAGCTGGATGGCCACAGCCACCCTGTTACCCAAGGACTCAGAGATGAATTGGGGAATGGCATGGTTTGAATGTATGTCCCCTCCAAACCTCATGTTCAAATGTGATCCCTGGTGTTGGAGGTGGGGCCCGGTGGGAGGTCTTTGGGTCCTGGGGCGGATCCCTCCTGAAGGGCCTGGTGCACTCCCCAAGGTAGTAAATCAGTTCTCATTCTGTTAGTTCATGGGGGAGCCAGGAACTACTTCTCCCCTGCTCGCTCCTGCACCCGCTCTGGCCACCTAACACCTGCTCCTGCTTCACCTTCTGTCACGAGAACAAGCTCCCTGAGGCCTCGACGCCGAGCCGATGCTGGCACCACATTTTCTGTACAGCCTGCAGAACCGTGGGCCAATTAAACCTCTTTTCTCTCAGCCAGTCTCAGGTTTTTTTGCTGTTGTTTGTTTGTTTTTGTTTTTCAGACAGTTTCACTCTTTCAGACAGTTTACACAGAGTTTCAGGTTGGAGTGCAACGGTGCCATCTTGGCTCACTGCAACCTCCACCTCCAGAATTCCAGTGATTCTCCTGCCTCAGCCTCCCAAGTAGCTGGGATTACAGGTGCACATGACCACATCCAGCTAATTTCTGTATTTTTAGTAGAGATGGGGTTTCACCGTGTTGGCCAGGCTAATCTCAAACTCCTGACCTCAGGTGATCCACCCACCTTGGCTTCCCAAAGTACTGGGATTACAGGCGTGAGCCACCTCACCCAGACAGTTATTTCTTTATAGCAATGAAAGAAGACTACCGTGAGGAACACGATATAATTTAAAAATTCCTTCTGTGTCCCTGATTCCTGGCAGAGTTCCTAAAACCCTTGGAATGTCCTCGGTGATAAGAGTATCTCTGGAGCACTAATGAAATGACTCTCAACTCCCAGGCAGCTTCCAGGATGGGGACTGGTGGCCGGAAGGATCAGACCATGACTTGAAGGTCAGGATTCCCAGCCTCCCTGCTGACCAGCAGGATGGAATCGGATCACCATGGTCAGTGATTTCATCCTATGTAATGAAACTTCCATAAAAATCCCTCAACAACGGGGCCAGGAGGCTTCCGAGCTGACAAGCACATCCACGTGCTGGGAGGGTGGCGCACCCCCAACTCTACAGGGACGGAAGCTCCTGCAGGCTGGGCCCTCCCGACCTCGCCCAGTGCACCTCTTCATCAGCTGTGCGTTTGTACACTTTGTAATAAGCCAGGGGTAGTAGTTAAAATGCCTTCTTAGGTTCTCTGAGCTACTCTAGCAAGTGATTGAACCCGAAAAGGGGGTGGTGGGAACCCCTAGTTCACAGCCAAATGGGACAGAAGTGTGGGTGGCCTGGGGACTTGACGTTTGTGGAGGGCCGTCTTGTGGGACTGAGCCCTTAAACTTGTAGTTAGTGTCAGAACTGAATTAATTCTTGACATCCAGCTGGTGTCTGGATAGGTGGAGAAGGAGAACACACCATCCATTAGGCGCTGGGAGGGAAAAACGTAAAACCCCTCAGAGAAGCATGGGGAGCCCCGTTCTGCATGCTCAGGACCCACGGTCCTGGTTATGAAAGCCTGAATCAGACCTATGGTTTATTATTCACAGCAAGATTTCTCTCCACGGATTCTTTGAATCTGCAGTGAAAAAAAAATTATAAAAGTTGTATAACAGTGTGAGATTCACGGCAAAATCAGATGGAACCTTTTATTAGTCCATTTTCACACTGCTATAAAGAAATACCTAAGACTGGGTAATTTATGAAGCAAAGAGGTTTAATTGACTCACAGTTCCATAGGGCTGCGGAGGCCCCAGGAACATTATAGTCACGGCAGAAGGTGAAGAGAAAGTAAGCATCTTCTTCACAAGGCAGCAGGAGAGAGACGAGCAAAGGAGGAACTTCCAGACACTTAGAATAAAACCATCAGATCTCGTGAGAACTCACACTCACCATCATGAGAACAGCATGGGAAGCCGCTATGATCCAACCACCTCCCTCCCTCAATACATGGGGATTACAGGTTCCTCCCTCAACACGTGGGGATGACAATTAGAGGTGAGATTTCAGTGGGGAACACAAGCCAAATGATATCAAACCTCAAGACCCCAGATTGATTTTTTTTTTTTTTGAGACGGAGTCTAGCTCTGTCGCCCAGGCTGGAGTGCAGTGGCCAGATCTCAGCTCACTGCAAGCTCCGCCTCCTGGGTTTACGCCATTCTCCTGGCTCAGCCTCCCGAGTAGCTGGGACTACAGGCGCCTGCCACCTCGCCCAGCTAGTTTTTTGTATTTTTTAGTAGAGACGGGGTTTCACCGTGTTAACCAGGATGGTCTCGATCTGCTGACCTTGTGATCCGCCCGTCTCGGCCTCCCAAAGTGCTGGGATTACAGGCTTGAGCCACCGCGCCCGGCCCAGATTGATTTTTAAATGTGAGGATAATTTCCCAACGCAAATGGAATTTGTCTCCCCCCACCACCGTGTCTCCCCCACCCACCACGGCATCCAGGCTGTGACACAAACACGGCCCATGCACCGTGGGCTGAAATATACCTCCAGGGAAGGAACGCCCTCGCCCACAGGCTGTGGGTACTCCCGCAGGAGCCGCTCCTCGTCCAGGAACTTGCCGTCGCGCCCGTTGCTGGCCGGCTGGAAAAGGCCGTAGTTCAGGACATCTTTCAAACTCTGGGTTAATGTACACAGGATCCGCTGCTTTGCAATCCACACCGTGGCGTCCGGGTTAAATCGAATGCATTTCTGCCAGGAAGGACAAAGACAGGTGGTGAGTGACGGAGGACGCTACCTGAGTCACCCACGTGGGGCACATGGTCAGAGACAAAGCTGCTTCAACCCCTTCCCAACACTCCCTCTGAACAGTGAACCCACGACTTTTCACGTGGAAAAATAAAGCCTACTGGTTGCTGGGACAGAGACATTTGGTAAATATAGAAGGGAAAAAGGAAGGAACGAGACATTGGTCTCTTTGGCCTTGGTCTCACCACAGACTCAAATCTCCAGCACTGGCCGGGTGCAGTGGCTCACGCCTGTCATCCCAGCACTTTGGGAGGCCGAGGTGAGCAGATCACGAGGTCAGGAGTTTGAGACCATCCTGGCCAACATGGTGAAACCCCATCTCTGCTAATAAAAAACAAAAATTTGCTGGGCATGGTGGCACGTGCCTGTAATCCCAGCCACTCGAGAGGCTGAGGCAGGAGAATCACTTGAATCAGGGAGTCGGAGGTTACCGTGAGCCAAGATTGCGCTACTGCACTCCAGCCTGGCAACAAGACAAGACTCTGTCTCAAAAACAAAAAACAAAACAAAACAAACAAACAAAAAAATCTCTAGCCCTCACAGTGTCTTTTTTTTTTTTTTTTTTTTTTGAGACAGAGTCTCACTATGTCGCCCAGGCTGCAGTGCAGTGGCACTATCTCAGTTCACTGCAAGCTCCGCCTCCCGGGTTCATGCCATTCTCCTGCCTCAGCCTTCCAGTAGCTGGGACTACAGGCGCCTGCCACCATGCCCGGCTAATTTTTTGTATTTTTAGTAGAGACGGGGTTTCACCGTGTTAGCCAGGATGGTCTCGATCTCCTGACCTTGTGATCTGCCTGCTGGGCCTCCCAGAGTGCTGGGATTACAGGTGTGAGCCACCACGCCCGGCCCTCACAGTGTCTTTTTGGTCATCGATGACCACCTGTCGCCTCAGGGCACTCTCTCACTTGCATGGCACTTCTCAAACTCCAGCAGTTTGAAAAACACAGGTTACAGACCCCACTTATCTCTCCCTAACAGAATGTCTAATTCCGCAGGTCTGGGTGGGGCCCGAGAACCTACATCTCAGACAAATCCCAAGGCACTACTGCTGTGCCGTCCTGGGGAACACACATTCAGAACCACAGCCGGCGCATATTACAACGTGACTTAATTTTGACATGGATTGTTCTTTAGCATTTCAGATTCGGTGGGAGCCTTGTCTTAGAACTGCGCTGACGAGAAAGTTTTCATACTACCCACGCTGACTCTGAACAGAAAAGCTTTAAAAACACAGTCATCACCTCTCCCAAAGGACACAGGAAAGCAATTACGGAAAAACGATTTGACGGAAAATCAAATCAGTTGCCACGAGAGTTCATTTTTGCAAAGTTAAATAGTGTCAACAGGGCCTGCAAACCAATCACAACACTTCAAACACACAATGGCACCTCTGAGAACTGAAATAACAGCAACTCGGTCACGTTCCCAGGTCCCCTCTGTGAGGTTCACCAGTGAGCCAGGAAAAGCAAAGGCCAGGCAAATCCACTTCTAACCATGACTTCTAATTTCTGTTGAATTAAAATTATATTCTACTGAATAGCTGTCAGCAGGGGCTCAGTAATTCCCTTTGTCACTGTCAACATGTTCAGAACGAAAGGAGGTTTGATCGACTATGAGGCTCAAACCAATTCTCTATCTGGGGATTTGTGGGTTTGTGCTCAAGAAAGCAAAAGGCCCTACCATCTTCCCAAGACAGCCCGAGGGTAAGTTCCTCATTGCTGGGAAAATGATCCTGGGACTGCCAACAGGAGCCTGGGGTCAGTGGGCGGCCAGAGTCCTCCCTGCCAGGAAACCTGACACCCTCTGCACAAAAGCTCCTGTTTCTCCCTTCCAAGGTCAAAGGCTGAGCTCACATGTGGCTCTCAAAGCTCCCCCCACCACCCCCACCAAGGGCTGTGAGGCTGGATGGGGGCAGCTGTTTATTCCAGAAAGATTTCCAGACCCACACCCTCCCCTATCCTTGGCTGAGCAAGGACTCTCTGGAAACTCCTGGCACAAGAAACAAACCGTATCAGGTGTGACCAGGCCGGGCCGCTCACTACTCACCCTTCTGTCTCAGGAATCATTCTGGGCCCCTCTAATTCAAGCTCCAACGTCCACAGAGCCCATGGCTACCACGTCCATAGAGCCCATGGCTCCTTCCCTGACACCTGCAGAGAAGATTCAGCCAAGGGGCAACTCCTTGGAGGAGCACAGGGCTCCAAATTGCCTCTCAGGGGACTTCTGTGCCACTGCAGGTGATTGCAAAGATAGGTATCCACCATCATTTGTGGACAGGGCAGGGACGCTGTGTCTGTGCAGCACGGGGGCCAACCCCACAAAACAAGAACCATCTGCTCCAGAAAATGCTAAGAGCACTGCCTTGAGAATCATCTAGAAGGAGCAAGAGCTCAAAGGTCGGAAAGCCTGGGTTTGCAACCCAGTGGCGCACACCAACCTTGATTCCTAGGGAAACCCACCCACCCAGCAGTCCTCCAATTCCCCCATGAAAATCAAAGCCACTACTTAACTTCAGGGCTGCTGTGAGGATCAAATGGAATATAAAAAAGACATGTTGTTATGGGCTGAACTGTGCCCCTCTAAATAAATGTTGAGGTCCTAACACCCATACCCTATGAATGTGATTTATTTGGGAATAGGATCTTTGCAGATGTAATCGAGTTAAGATGAGGTCATACAGGAGCAGGGTGGGTCCTATTGCAATAACTGTGTCCTTAAAAAGCAAGAAAATCTGGATATTAGTCCTCTGCCAGATGAGTAGATTGCAAAAATTTTCTCCCATTCTGTAGGTTGCTTGTTCACTCTGATGGTAGTTTCTTTTGCTGTGCAGAAGCTCTTTAATTAGATCCCATTTGTCTATTTTAGCTTTTGTTGCCATTGCTTTTGGTGTTTTAGTCATGAAGTTCTTGCCCATGACTATGTCCTGAATAGTATTGTCTAGGTTTTTTTCTAGGGTTTTTATGGTTTTAGGTCTAACATTTAAGTCTTTAATCCATCTTGAATTAATTTTTATATAAGGTGTAAGGAAGGGATCCAGTTTCTTCTACAAAGAACTTAAACAAATTTACAAGAAAAAATCAAACACTACCATCAAAAAGTAGGCAAGGGATATGAACAGACACTTTTCAAAAGACATTTTTGCAACCAACAGACACATGAAAAAATGCTCATCATCACTGGTCATCAGAGAAATGCAAATCAAAACTACAATGAGATACCATCTCAACCAGTGAGAACAGTGATCATTAAAAAGTCAGGAAACAACAGTTGCTGGAGAGGATATGGAGAAATAGGAACACTTTTACACATTGGTGGGAGTGTAAACTAGTTCAACCATTGTGGAAGACAGTGTGGCGATTCCTCAAGGATCTAGAACTAGAAATACCATTTGACCCAGCCATCCCATTACTGGGGATATACCCAAAGGATTATAAATCATGCCACTATAAAGACACATGCACACATATGTTTATTGTGGCACTATTCACAATAGCAAACACTTGGAACCAACCCAAATGTCCGTCAATGATAGACTGGATTAAGAAAATGTGGCATGCATACACCATGGAATACTATGCAGCCATAAAAAAGATGAGTTCATGTCCTTTGTAGGGACATGGATGAAGCTGGAAACCATCATTCTGAGCAAACTATTGCAAGGACAGAAAACCAAACACCACATGTTCTCACTCATAGGTGGGAATTGAACAATGAGATCACTTGGACACAGGGCGGGGAACATCACACACGAGGGCCTGGCATGGGGTGGGAGACTGGGGGAGGGATAGCATTAAGAGAAATACCTAATGTAAATGACGAGTTAATGGGTGCAGCAAACCAACAGGGCACATGTATACACATGTAACAAACCTGCACATTGTGCACATGTACCCTAGAACTTAAAGTGTAATAAAAAGAAAAGTGAGAAAATCTGGACACAGCATCACGCACACAGGGAGATGACCATGTGAATGGGAAGGCAGAGACCGGTGTGTTGCATCTGCAAACCCAGCAATGCTGATTGCTGGTAAGCCCCCAGCAGCCAGGGTAGAGGTAGAGAATCTGGGACAGATTCTCCCTCAAGCCTCAGAAGGAACCAACCCTGCCTATCCCTTAACCTTGGCCTTCCAGCCTCCAGAATGTGAGACAACACATGTCTGTTATTTAAGCCACCAGTCTGTGGTTGGTTATGGCAGGCATGGGAACTCATAAACGTGTGAATCACCTGCCACTAATTGTGGCAGCAAAAAAACAAAACAAAACAAAACAACAGCAGCACCATCATCTCTGAGAGCGGAACTCAGCAGGTCAAGCCTTCCCAGCTCCCAGGGAACTCTCCTCCCTCCATATGTGATGGGAGCTGCCCGCATGTTCACACCAGCTCCGGGCAAGCCCACAAGGTCAGAATACACTTTGGATGAATCCTGCTTCAACTCTTCACTTACCCGTCATTGACTCACTGCCTAATCAGGCAAACCCCAGGTCTGAGAGCAGGCCTGACACAGTACAGGTGACTGACACTGGCTGAATGGATGATATGGGAGCCACGAAGACAATAAATAAGAAGCAAACCAGCCTGAAGCCACCATCTGTAGCAGGGAAAGACACCCACTCAACTGTCATACGATATGGAAAAGGTAAAAATTCATGCTAACACAAGCTCCCTTGAGGACCCAGAGGAAGGAGTAAGTGACGCTGCTTGGTAAGGAGTGCACATCCTAGGCTGCTGCCCAGGAACACAGAGGGATATGCGAGTGTGGGGTAGGACTTACAGGTTGAGAGCCCAGCATAAGAAGAGGGAGGGAAGCAAAGGTGGAACAGTGATGTGTCTGGCAGGCAGATGGCATAAGACAGTTTCTGCCTTAAGTGACCCTTCCTGGTCCCACTGTTACCAATGTGAGCCTTGGTCATGTCAAGTTCTCCTTGAGGAGAACAGTATCTGATTCCGGTCTCCCACAGCCCTGTGAGTGGCTATTCCTTTATAATTTGTTAGAGACATTCTGAGCGAGTGAGTGATTTGTCAGATGACTCACAGATAGTACAGAAAGGATGGCAAAGACAACAGTGTGTAAGGAGTCCCAACCCTGGCCAACTCCTCTAAAGGATTGCTGGAGGAAACACCTATCTTCTCCTTGAGCTTCTATCTTCTGTGCGCAGGGTCCTATACCAGCACCAGGACAGCAGTGGGTGAGAGAACATGAAGATGACCAAGATGGGCTCTTGCCCCTTAAAGAGTTCAGTGTCTACAGGGAGGGGATGATGATGATGGTGATGATGAGAGTGGCTGTAATGGTGATGATGGTGGTGGTGATAATGATGGTGGTGGTAGTGGTGACAGTGATGGTGATGAGGGTGATGGGGGGATGATGGTGATGGTGGTGATAATGGTGATGACGGAGATAACTGGTGATGGCAATAGTGATCATGATGGTGATGGTGATGATGGTGATAATGGTTATAATGATGGTATTATGATAGCGATGATGGTGATGATGGTGACGGTGATGATGGTGGTGGTGATGATAGTGATAGTGATAATGGTGATAATGATGGTATGATGATAGTGATAATGGTGATGATGTTGGTGATGGAGATGGTAGTGGTGATGACAGTGGTGATGATGGTGATGGTAATGATGGTGGTGATGATGGTGATGGTGATAATGGTGATAACGATGGCGGTGATGATAATGGTGATAGTAGTGGTGATGAGGATGGTGGTGATGATGGTGATGGTGACAATAAGGGTGATAATGATGGTATTATGATAGTGATGATGGTGATGGTGATGGTGATGATAATGGTGATAATGATGGTACAATGATAGTGATAATGGTGATGATGTTGGTGATGGGGATGGTAGTGGTGATGATGATGATGATGGTGATGATGGTGATAATGGTGATAACGATGGTGGTAATAATGGTGATGGTGGTGATTATGAGGATGGTGGTGATGGTGATGGTGATAATAATCGTGATAATGATGGTATTACGATAGTGATGATGGTGATGGAGGTGACGGTAATGATGGTGATGGTGATGATAATGGTGATAATGATGGTATGATGATAGTGATAATGGTGATTATGTTGGTGATGGGGATGGTAGTGATGATGGTGATGGTGACAATGATGATGACAGTGGTGATTATGATGATGATGGTAGTAGCGGTGATAATGAAGATGATGGTGATGACAGTTATAATGATGATAACCACGACACAGTGATGATTACCATGTATTGACTCCTAATAAGCCAGAAATTCTGCTAACCGTATTCACCTTCACCACAACCCTAAGTGGATATTATCATTACTGTTTGTATAATATTATTATTATTACTGTTTATATAATAATAATATTATTATTCTCACTTTATATAACAATAATATTATTCTTCTCATTCTCTAGATAAAGAAGCTGAGCCTTAGAGACTTCAAGTAACTACACTTTGCAAGGTCATACTCCTAGAAAGCAGTAGAGGTTTGATTTAAACCCAAGTCAAATCTCCCCATCTCCCAAGTGCTTGCTGTTCAAGTGATAGATTATGTTCCTCTCTATACACACTCACTGCCAATCTTAGTGCAGGCAAAACATAAATTAGAGCCATATCCTGTTCTATTTCACTTTGCTTTATTAAGCTTCACAGAGAACGTGTTTTTGCAAATTGGAGGTTTGTGGCAACTCTGCAACGAGAAAATCTATCGGCGTGATTTCTCCAATAGCACGTGCTCCCTTCATATATCTGTGTCACATTTGGGTAATTCTTGCACTATGTCAAATTTTTCATAATTAATATATCTGTTAGGATGATCTGTGGTCAGTGATCTTTGATGTTACTACTGTCATTGTTCTGGGGTTTCATGAACCACACCCATATGAGATAGGAAACTTAATAAAAGTTCTGTGTGTTCTGACTGTTCCAACGACCAGCTATTTTCTCACCTCTCTCCCTCTCCTTGGGCCTCCCTATGCCCCGAGACAGAATAATATTGAAATTAGGTCAAGTAATAACCCTACAGTGGCCCCTACGTGTCCGAGTGAAAGGAAGAGTCACACATCTCTCATTTTAAATCAAAAGCGAGAAATGATTAAGCTTCGCAAGGAAGGCATGTTGAAAGCTGAGTCAGGCCAAAAGTGAGGCCTCCTGCACCAAAGAGTAAGCCAACATGTGAATGCAAACAAAATGTTCCTGAAGGAAATGAGGAGGGCCACTCCAGTGAGCACGCAAATGGTAAGTGAAACAGGTCTTAGTGCTGAAAGGGAGAAGGTTGGAGTCGTCAAACTTTGATGATCAAGATAGTCACGATATTCATTTAAACCAAAGCCTAATCCAGAGCAAGGCCCTGACTCTCTTCAATTCTATGAAGGTTGAGAACGGTGAGGAAGCTGCAGGAGAAAGGCTGGAAACCAGAAGAGGTTTATTCATGAGGTTTAAGGTAAGACGCCATCTCCATAACAGAAAGTGCAAGGTGAAGCAGCAAGTGCTGATGGAGAAGCTGCGGCAAGTTCTCCAGAAGATCTCGCTGAGATCATTGATGAAGGTGGCTACACTAAACAGATTTTCAATGTAGACAAGAAAGTCTTCTATTGAAAGAAGATGGCATCTAGGACTTTCATAGCTAGAGACAAGAAGTCAATGTCTGGCTTAAAAGCTTCAAAGGACAAGCTGTCTTGTTAGGGGCTAATGCAGCTGGTCACTTTAAGTTGAAGCCTATGCTAATATATCCTTCAAAAAAACCTAGGGCCCTTAAGAATGATGCTAAATCAACCGACCGAGAGTGGCGGCTCACATCTGTAATCCCAGCACTTTGGGAGGCTGAGGTGGGCAGATCATGAGGTCAAGAGATAGAGACCAGCATGGCCAACGTGGTGCAACCCCGTCTCTACTAAAAATACAAAAATTAGCTGGGTATAGTGGCAGGCACCTGTAGCCCCAGCTACTCAGGAGGCTGAGGCAGGAGAATCGCTTGAACCCAGGAGCCAGAGGTTCCAGTGAGCCGAGATCACGCCACTGCGCTCCAGCCTGGCGACAGAGAGAGACTCCATCTCAAAGAAAAAAAAAAAAAGAATTATGCTAAATCAACTCTATCTGTGCTCTATAAATGGAACAACAAAGCCTGGATGACAGCACATCTGTTTACAGCACGTTACTGAATATTGTAAGCCCACTGTTGGGACCTAATGCTCAGAAAAAGAGATTGTTTTCCAAATATTACCGCTCCTTGACAATGCACCTGGTCACTCAAGAGCTCTGATGGAGACGCACAAGGAGATAAATGTTTTCATGCCTGCATACACAATATCAACTCTGCAGTCCATGGATTAAGGAGTAATTTCGACTTTCAAGTCTTATTATTTAACAATATATCTTGTAAGACTATAGCTGCCATAGATTCCTCAGATGGAGCATTCCAGATGCCATTAAGAATATTCATATGTGTCATAAGAGGAGGTGAAAATGTCAACATTAAGTTGGGAAGAAGTTGATTCCAACTCTCACAAATGGTTTTTTTTGTTTTGTTTTGTTTTTTTGTTTTGTTTTGTTTTTTTTTGAGATGGAGTCTCACTCTGTCGCCCAGGCTGGAGTGCAGTGGCGTGATCTCGGCTCACCACAACCTCTGCCTCCCAGGTTCAACTGATTCTCCTGCCTCAGCCTCCTGAGTAGCTAGCTGGGACTATAGGTGCCCGCCACCACACCTGACCAATTTTTTGTATTTTTAGTAGAGACAAGGTTTCACCATTAGCCAGGATGGTCTCGATCTCCTGACCTCACGATCCACCCGCCTCAGCCTCCCAAAGTGCTAGGATTACAGGCGTGAGCCACCGCTCTCAGCAAAGAATATTCATGATTCATAAAAGGAGGTGAAAATATCAACATTAAGTTTGGAAGAAGTTGATTCCAATCCTCATGGATGACTTTGAGGGGTTCAAGCCTTCAGTGGAGGAAGGAACTACTGCAGGTGTGGTGGCAACAGCAGGAGAACTGGAGTTAGAAGTCGGGCTGAAGATGAGACTGAATTGCTGCAGTCTCATGATAAAACTTGAATGGATGAGGAGCTGCCTCTTTGGGATGAGCAGAGGAAGTGGTTTCTCGAGATGGAATCTACTCCTGGTGAAGATGCTGTGAACACTGTTGAAATGACCACACACGATCTAGAATATTCCATAAACTCAGTGGACAAAGCAGTGCAGGGTTTGAGAAGATTTCACCCAATTTTGAAATAAGTTTTACTGTGGGTAAAATGCTATCAAACAGCATTGCATGCTACAGAGAAATCTTTCGTGAGTCAATTAATGCAGCAAACTTCTTTGCTGTCTTATTTTACGGAATTGCCACAGCCACCCCAACCTTCAGCAACCACCACTCTGATCAGTCGGCAGCCATCAATAGGAGGCAAGACATTCCACCAGCAAAAAGATTACAGGCCACTGAAGATGCAGGTGACTCTAAGTATTTTTAACAATAAAGTATTTTTTAATTAAGGTATATACATTGCTTTTTTAGACATGATGCTATTACACACTTAATAATCTAGAGTGTAGATAAAACTTTTACATGCACTGGGAAACCAACAAATGTGTGTGCCTCATTTTATTGCAAGATTCATTTTATTGCAGTGGTCCGGAACCAGACTCATTATCTCTAAGATATGCCTGTTATGTGAGTCATTGAGAATACTGAAGAGGATGTTGATGTTCAGGTCATTTCTGGATCCGAAGAAATACTCCCTTTGTTCAGACTTACCAGGCTGCATACAACCCCACGCCCCAGCCTCTGGTGGACCAGCCATCCTCTCTGTGTCTGCCAGCTGGAGCCGCACTCATCCTTTCCACCGGGGCCGAGGTCTCACGGTGCCATCCATCGCCCCTGGCCTCCTGCAGGCTGAGTTGACCACTGGGCATCCTGGGTGGGAACACAGGGAGCTGCTCCAACTGCCCGTGGCCCTCAGGCCAGCTGACCGATCCTGCTCCCTTTCCTGTCCAGCCCGTGAGTCTCGGCCTCTTCACCCTGCATTTCCTGCCTCCCAGGAAGGGGGGAGCAGTGCTGAGTTTCATATTTTGCCTTAGGATGTTTCTCCTCACACTCTCCTAACCGGCAGGCAGGAGTCGGTCCCTCTGTCACTCAATCCCCTGAAGGCTGTGATGTCCAGATCCTTCTGAAACCTGCTGCGTGCCTGGCCCAAGCGGCTCAAGACACAGAAAGCCTGCAAGTGGATGGAACGAGATCTCCGAGACCCAAATCAGGCTTCTCCTTTATCTCCAGAAAGGCAGTGCATACAGCATGAGACCCGGGCGGTGATGGAGTGGAACAGGGCTGACACGGTCAGGAGCTGTAGAGGAGGAGTCTGTGGCTGACACCAGTCTTGCGATGATGTACACACCGATCCTCGGAAGTTCTCGGGGCTTCTTCGAGCCAGCCTCAGTTCTCCCTAAGTCCCCTTCATACCACAAAGGCCCTCAGCCACAAAAGGGAGCTATGTTCTAGCACAGATGAACCACCTACATCTTCCTGTCCCTCCTACTCCTCCCCATCTCTCTCTCCCCCAACATCTGTCTCAGCACCACTCCAACATCCAGCCAGTTAAGTGCTCCTCCCTGCCCTAGCCCAAGCTGCCTGAGGACAGGGGTTTCTGGTTTTTTTTTTTTTTTTTTTTGAGATGGAGTCTGACTCTTTCACCAGGCTTAAGTGTAGTAGCGCAATCTCAGCTCACTGCAACCTCCGTCTCCTGGGTTCAAGCAATTCTCCTGCCTCAGCTTCCGGAGTAGCTGGGACTATGGGCACCTGCCACCACGCCCAGCTAATTTTTGTATTTTTAGTAGAGACAGGGTTTCACCAAGTTGGTCAAGATGGTCTCGATCTCTTAACCTCATGATCCATCTGCCTCGGCCTCCCAAAGTGCCGGGATTATAGGCATGAGCCACTGTGCCCGGCCATTTCTGTCTTTTTCTTTGCATAACCAAACCACAGCTTGTAAACGTGGATGGCATTGAACGGCACTGGATCAACATTCCAGACATGGAATACTCCTGGGTGATATCATCCAACAGTCAAGAAAGGTCTGGACTTCACATCGGGACTGATGGAAGTTTCTGCCTACTGAGCCTTGCTTGTACTCAGTGGACTGTGCAGACTGTTAACTACAGCCATGACCCTGCAAGTGGAGGCTACGACACCGAGGTCTGCAGAACTATATGTCACAGAGCTAGGGTTGGCCATGCTGTTGAACAGAATGACACACCTACACCCCTCTTAGTACAGTTCATGGTCAAGCTCCAATCAAAACCAAAGAGCAGGCTAGGCAACATAGGGAAACAGTCTCTACCAAAAAATAAAAAGTTTAAAAAATGAGCCAGGCATGGTGGTACGTGTCTGTAGCCCCAGCTACTCTGGAGGCTGAGATAGAAAGGTCCCTTGAGCTGGGAGGTTGAGTCTGCAGTGAACTATGATTGCATCGCTGCATTCCAGCCTGGGTGACAGAGCAAGACCCTGACTCAAAACAAAAAAAAAAGAAAAAAACGGAGAAAGTGAGGGAAAGCCACTCACACTTGGTTCACATGAGTTACAAGTATTCTGCAAGGTGAGAGACTAAGAACTGAGACTACACAACTGTGGGCAGAATGCGGTCACTGGAGACAGGCAGAGGCAGCTGTGTTTGGCCTGAGTCTGCCACTTATGCTGAGTTATGAGTCACTCGGGCTGCCATGGCAAAAAGTACCACAGACCAGGCTGCTTAAACCACAGACATTTATTGTCTCCCATTCTGGAAGCCGTAAGTCTGAGATCAAGATGTCTGCAGGGCTGGTTCCTCCAGAGGCCTCTCTTCCTGGCTTGCAGACGGCCGCCTTCTCTGCGTCCTCAGGTGGTTGTCCCTCTGTGCGTGTCTCTGTCCCCACCTCCTCTTCTCATAAGGACTCCACTCCGATGGGATCAGGGCCCACTCTTAACAACTTCATTTAACTTGATTGCCTCCGTAAAGACCCAATCTCCAAATAAAGTCTCATTCTGAGGTCCTGGGTTACGACTTCATTCGATACAGGAATTTTGGTGGGGGACAGACTTAGCCCACAGCACTGAACGACCATGGGCGAGTCTCTGCAACCCACTGAGGGCCACCACCTGCCTGTGGGGGGACACGTCTGCACTGATGAGTAAGACACGTAAACAATGGTGGATCAGCAAACCCGCGCCAAAAAGTGTCTGGCCTGCAGGGGTCAGAGGAGCTTCCTGGGCCAGGCTGTTTTGATTTATAGCAACGTAGCAAGAGAGTTTCCTGTGAGAGACTAAATTGCTTTCCAAATCTGTTTTGGGTCCTGTAAAATGGCGACGATGACAGCTGATTTTGGAAGACAGTAGTGAGGGCGAGAGAGTGTCTTGACAAAGCTTGAGAAAATGGTAAATATTATACCATATAAAATAGGTCTTACTGCCGTGGGTTATCTGAAGGCTGTGGAAAGGGCCATCCACAACACGAGGCTCGGATTACACAGATGGATTCAGGGACCTCCACCTCTACGGCATCTGCTAATTCACCTTTCTCAGGTGAGACTTACATCCACCTTCCTCTTGACTTCTACCCAACCAGCCCAGGAAAAGCCAAGAGAATAAGGGGGAGGAAATGCCAGGGCATCTCAGGTCGTGGCCCCACGGGGACATTCCCTATTCAGGATCTGGAGCTAGAAACACAGACACCTGGAACAGTCAAGATGCCAGCTCTGCAAACGCATGTAAGCAGCGTTCGGCAAGAACTCAGGAAAGCCAGAAAGAAATCCAAGTTTCTGAGCACACCGTTCATTACGAGGAAGCGCATTTCACATTCAGATGTTCCTCTGCCGTGATGCTTTCTGTCATCATCAATTTCTGCATGATGCATTTTCAAGGGCCCATGATAAACACAAGCTTGGCAGGAGCCATAGAAAGGTGCACGCAGCGTCTTCGGGCCTTTGATAGCTGTTCACGTGCAGTCTGTGTACCTGCATGCCTCTGACGAACAACCAACGTCATGGTCACCCCAAACTCCAATTGGTTTATTCCCAAATGCAATTATCCAAATGAGATAATACTTCTTACTGTGGACAGAGGCCCACTGGGCTGGTACTCGTGGTGGCAAACACTAAGACCCTCGCACGGGTAACACACGAAGCTGAAATCAGAGATATCAATGGAACAGGGAAATACGGGGTGACCTTGACTCAGAAAGATGGCCTGGTCAGGGGGTGCTGAGGTCCAAGGGTCAGGCTTAGTGTTTCTGCATGTTTAAATGCCAATAAAGGGTAACGCAGCTGTGGATTCGTTTTTCCAATTAGAACATTTTTCACACAGTGAAAGCTTCATGGCAGCCGCTGGATGCTGTGGCGAAGTGGCGGGCACACTGTATCTCTGGGTGATTAGTAAAGAGATTGCCTGTCTGTCTCTGCTATTGTCAAGGGGATGCTAAACTGGGAGACACTGCTTGGTTCTGCCAGCGGTCCATGGACTCCTTGGGGGTGACTTAATCTTCCTCTTTCCATAGCCATGATTTCAGGCAGAGCCATCGTAAAGCAGAGACCAGATGCTGGCCAGAGAAATCCCATTAGGAACAGTAAATTGAAGTGAAGTAACAGGCAGCCATGGAGGGGAGTTATAATTAAAAAGTCCTGACTGCAGACACAAAACACTTACTATGCACCCACAGCCTGGCTCGTCGGTGCGTTAAACACATCATCTCTTCCTTATGTTCTCCAGGAGGCGGCATTAGCACCCCCATGCCCAAAGAGGAATGCTCCAAAATGCCAGATCGTTCCCAGAACCACACAGCTGCAAGAGGAGGAGCGGGGATTAAGGGGGTCCCCGAGGCTGAGCTAATGAGTTCAACTCGATCCCGGCAGCACACAGACGAAGCTGTGAGTCAGGAAGATTAAGCCAGCAGGAGGTCAGAAAGTGGATTAAAGACGAGGCCACAGAGGCTGGTGCGGCTGCTGCTGGGATGCAGATGCTGCTCAGAAGCTGTGATGTGGGAGGTCTCGTCTGCCCAGAAGGGAGGGCAGCGAGGGAAGGGTGGAGGCTGGCAGGGAGGCAGAGTCAGAGCCAGGCTGGAGGAATCGCCCAGGTCCAACCTCAGAGCAAAGATGCTGGAAAAAAGCCCCACCCTTGGATTTAACACAGAAAAGTAAAAACTGATGATCTGCGGCCCTGGTATTGCCACCCTCTGGATAAGCCTTACCAGATTGGGATGGCAGCAAAGAGAGGATGGCTACTCCTCACCAGCACGGCCTCAAACTACAATACTCCCCCCACAGTGTGGGATTTACAGAGCTTTGCTACAGAACGTGTAGTAATTCCAGACCAAAGCCACTTTTCCCATACATTATTTTCTCCATGAGATTTAAGTAGGTATTAATTCTAAGCTGAGGCAGAAGAGTACCTCAAGTCAGACGTTTTCCGTGCAGGCTACGGAGACCCCTGCAAACTGGGGCAATCTCTCCCACATACAAAGCACGAACCCAATACGTAACAGAGGAAGGGTCCACATACAGTCCTTACAATATTTGCTTTAAATGATGTGTAAGAAAATAAAGTCTTTCTCTGTCTTTATCGAGGGTGCCCTGTGACATGAATGATAACCAATATAATCAAGGCTTGACTTTCCATGGTAACTTCCATTGGAGAGCCCCAGGGCCTTCCCTTTTGTTTTAAACAATTTGTAACACACCAATTTCTTGATTAAAATAGTCAAGTGTAAACCACTCCTCTTAAGGACACGGAGGCTAGTTTTCATTGCTGTATTACAGAGACAGTGGAGGCAGAGGGAAGGCTGAGGGGCTGGGAGCGGCACTCTCTTTGGTCTTAGCAACCAGTTAATGAAACCACAAAGGAAATCAGATTCCATGCCTTCCACCTCCCCAAGAGGTAATCCAAATGCATACTACAAAGGACATGGCAGGGCTACTCAAAGAGGAGACCAAAGATCCTAACCATTTATTTCTATAATCAAGATAATGGATAGATGGGTGAATGAGTGGATGGAGGGTGCGAGGGAGGGGTGAGGTGGGTAGGAGGATGAGTGGATAGGTGGCTGGGTAGGTGGGTGGCTGGGTGGATGCATGGATGGATGGATGGATGGATGGATGGATGGATGGATGGATGGATGGATGGATGGGTAGGTGGGTGGCTGGGTAGGTGCACGGATGGATGGATGGATGGGTGGGTGGGTGGATGGATGGATGGATGGATGGATGGATGGATGGATGGATGGATGGATGGGTGGATGGGTGGATGGCTGGGTAGGTGCACGGATGGATGGATGGACGGACGGACGGACGGACGGACGGACGGACGGATGGACGGACGGATGGACGGACGGATGGATGGGTAGGTGGGTGGCTGGGTAGGTGCACGGATGGGTGGATGGATGGGTGGATGGATGGGTGGATGGGTGGGTGGAGGCCAAGAAGCCCTCCTGCCACCTACTGCCCAGCAGGTTCAGGTGTTGAATAGAACACAGCAGAAGGTAAATCTGACCAGAACTGGCTTTCTACCTGGAAAAATCCACCTGAAGGAGTCAAGAACAAACCTTCCTGAAGTGGAATTAAGAGGCTACCATTCAGGATCACGGCCACCCAAGCCGCCAATCTCCCAGACACACGAACTCCATCAACTCCTAGTAGACGACACCCAGCTCTCACCTCGCAGGGGCCAGGAACAAGGAGTCAGACACACACACAGCAAAGCATCCAAACGCAGCTTCTGATGGTAACGACCACACCCCTGCACCAGCCGTCCAGAGCCCCCTCTCACAATGGGGCAGGGGGGGGGGCTCTCTCACACAGCAAAGCTTCCAAATGCAGCTTCTAACGGTAACAAACCACCCCTGCACCGGCCGTCCAGAGCCCCCTCTCACAATGGGCAGGCGCCTCATGGTCTCTGAGGATGAGGAGCCAGCCTCAGGTACAGGAGGAGAAGATAGGCTCAGACGTTGCCAGGACAGGTAGAGTCCTCCCAATATTCAAAAGCAGAGGAATCCTCAAATACAAGATGCAAATACAGTAATTATGTGCCTGTGACCAAAAAGAGGGGATTAAATCCTGAAGGAGGAGGTGGTGAAACCTCCTTGCTCCTGGGGTTCTATTTTAATCCACAATAATAAGCAGGCAGGCCAAGGTCACTTTGGAATCAAGCATATCCACCTGGGCGTGGTGGTTCATGCCTGTAATCCCAGCACTTTGGGAGGCTGAGATCGGAGGATCACTTGAGCCCAGGAGTTTGAAACCTCTCTGGACAATATAGTGAGACCCTGTCTCTACTAAAAAGAAAAAAAAAATTCCCAGTGTGGTGGTGTGCACCTGAGAAGCTGAGGCAGGAGGATCCCTTGAGCCAAGGGTGCAGTGAGTCATGACTGCACCACTGAACTCCAGCCTGAGTGACAGAGCAAGACCCTATCTCAAAAAGAAGAAAGAAAAGAAAAGAAAAGAGAAAAGAAAAAAGATCTGAGAGTCCATTTGGAAGCAGCAGATAGACGAGAGGACATCCCTGTCAGCAGGTGTGTGCCACAGGGTGAGGCAGCACAGGGGGAATGAGAGGGCAAGGGCCTCCCAGCATGGCAAAGGTATGAATGAGCATTGAGTGACTGTACGGGTGGGGAGAGAGGGAGGACAGGTGAGTGACAATGTGTGGTCTTTGAGGGGGTCAGGATGGCAGTGCAAATGCTTTTTCCTAAATGAAGTACCCCACTTGAAGATGCACGTGCTTTAAAATGGAAGCACTGACTCAAGCACAGAACGGGACACTCGTTTTCCCAAAGCGTCTGCCGGGAGGTGGGCCAGGTCACAGAGCTCGGCCCTCAGAGTGACAGCTGAGCTACTCGGTGCCAGTCCTTGGGGAGAGGCAGATGTGGGGCCGACGTACACACCCCAGGAGAGCCCGAGAAAGGCCACTGCAGCCCCATTCTATTTTCTTCTCTGCTGTCCTTGCAACATGGCATTCACTGTGGATTAAAAGAGAAACCGCTTCGGGCCATAGGGCCAGTTTTCTTCCCTCTTCCTCATTCACGCTCCCCCAGAAATAACAGAGCTCACCGTAGTTTGTATTGATTTTGGCACATGCTACTTGTGTAAAAGGCCACGCTGAATGTCCGGTGCCAGCACTCCACTACAGCGCATTTCAGAGGATGCAGAGATGCTGCTCTCCCTGTGCCCAGAGCCCACCCCACCGCTCCCTGCGTGGCCTGGGAAGTCTGCCCACATAAGACTATTCAAGTGAGGGCTCCGGTTGTGCCTGAAGCGTCATGGGCACTGCTAGAGGCTCTCACTCAATGACTTAAAGCTTCAGTCCCACTGGAGGGTGAGGCTCAGAAACAGCACTCACTCGGCCAGCAGCAGTGGGCCCGGACAGCAGGGGAGGAGGGGCAGCATCTGGGGAGAAAAGGGGCCGCCCAGGTGCTTCTCCAGGACCAACTCCCAGCTGGCGGGCACTGGGGCCTCAGTGCAGACTCACTCGGCAGCTCCTGGCTGGCTCTTCCCGGCAGGGTTCCAGGAACTGTCTCGTGTCCCTGGCTACACAGAGGACTCAGCCCCACAAGGGATTTCACACGGGAACAAAGTCTGCTTTGTTGCTGAGAGCTCACACCCAGAGGATTTCTGGTTTTGGCCTCCAGGGGCTTTGTTTGCCTTGAACAGAGTGAAGCAAAGTGGTCTTCAGAAGGTTCCAGAAACAACCAAGCTCCCACAAGTGGAGACTAAACCCTGAGGAGGCCCTGGCTTTCACGAGGAGGTGCCGTAGATTAAATCTGGGCTGTAGCAGAGCTGTGGCTCCATCCGTCACTCCAACAGGTCTCCATTGCCTCTAGCAAAGTGGGCAGAACACCTGCTGGGGAAACAACCCCTGCCCTGCAAGGGGAAGATTACCCCGTCAAGGACAGCGTCAGACAGGCAGGGAGGCAGGGTCCGGGCGGGTCTAGGAGGCCCCTGATCTCCCGACACCCTTGCCCCACTGCTGATGGAGGACCTCTATGGCTGCGATGACCAGGGCCTCCCTCCTGTGTGGCTGATGAGAGCCTCCGAGTGTGGGTGGCACCTCCAGGAGAGTGGACTCAGGAGAATGGAAACAGTAATGGGCCCCTTGTGGGTGCTCCCTGGGCTGGACGCCAACCCGCAATGGCTCACTTCACAAGTGGTGTTTGTGTCCCGACAGGTGGAACCCCAAGGCTCAGACCTTCAGAACCTCGCCCAAAAGCACAGAGTGAATGGCGAGGGGGACGTGAGTCTGACTCACGCTGGGACGACTGGGGCCGGGGCTGCTTCGCACACAGCGCTGCCTGCTGGCTGCCTTCCTGCTGGGAATTCGACTTGCAGGTGCAAATCAGCCCAGCACCAAGCAGTTGGTGGCGCAGCCAACGCCAGTATCCCAGGGCTTCCACCCAGCAGGTTTCAAAGCCCAAGGCTGGGAACCCCCAGGACACCAGCTCTGCCCAGCACCAAGCAGTTGGTGGCGCACCCAACACCAGCATCCCAGGGCTTCCACCCAGCAGGTTTCAAGGCCCAAGGCTGGGAACCCCCAGGACACTGGCTCTGCCCCTCACTGGCTCTGCCCAGCACCAAGCAGTTGGTGGCGCACCCAACGCCAGCATCCCAGGGCTTCCATCCAGCAGGTTTCAAGGCCCAAGACTGGATACCCCCAGGGCAATGGCTCTGCCCCTCACTGGCTCTGGAGTCTGATCCTCCTGTTCCCATCTGTAAACTGGGATTAAACATAAACCCTCCCCATGACTAGGAGGGGGCAGTGGGGCTCCCGGGGCTGGCTGGTGTCCTACGCCTTCCTCCGCCTGCAGGTTACACGCTGTGTTCCATCTGAGTGCATGGGACACACGCCCTCTGGACAGGTGTTATCCTTCAACAAAGATGCTCACAGTGCTGTCTACCTCAAGGCTGACAGCACTTTGGGAGGCTGAGGTGGGCAAATCACTTGAGGTCAGGAGTTCGAGACCAGCCTGGCCAACATGGTGAAACCCCCTCTCTACTAAAAATTAAAAAAAAAAAAAAAATTATCCGGGTGTGGTGGTGGGTGGCTGTAATCCCAGCTACTGAGGAGGCTGAGGCAGGAGAATCGCTTGAATCTGGGAGGCGGGAGACAGAGGTTGCCGTGAGCTGAGATCGCGCCATTGCACTCCAGGCTGGGCAACAGAGCGAGACTCCTTCTCAAACAAACCAACCACAACAAAAAGACGTGACTTTGCTCCTCCTCCACCTTCCACCATAATTGTGAGGCCTTCCCAGCCATGTGGAACTGTGAGTCCATTAAACCTGTTTTTCATTATAAATTACTCCGTCTCGGGTAGTTAGCAGCGTCGTTATTAGCAGCATGAGAATGGGCTAATACAGCGTTTCAGGAAAGACAGGGATTCCAGGCCCTGCACGTGGACGCCACTCTCCCAGCCCTGGGCCTGCTCATCTGCAAAGGCAAACAGACAGCCAAATCTAACCTCATAATGGAGCCGAACGGAACTCACCCATGCACTATGCGAACCAACAGAAAACCTGAGCTGCCGACAGCCAACCGGGACGAGACGGGGAAAAACGTCAGGGAAGCCACAGGGACCTCACACAGACGCAAAATGAACCAGACCAAGAAAGGCGGCACGCAAACCTCCGACAGTCTCCGAGCTGCATGAAAACTCAGCATAGTCAGAAGACGAAAAGCCCCCAAGAATGCTTTCTGCCAGGGAGGACAAAAATAAGACAGAAAACCTACCAAACAAATAACTCAGGAGAGTACTCTCAAAAAGAGCGTGCAGGGCTATGGAAACAAACAAAAAGTCAAAGGAGCATGACTACAATAAATCAGAAATTACAAAAAATAGAACGGGTCTAACTGAGAACACAACAATTAAAGGCTCAAGAAAATCACGGCAGGCCGGGCACAGTGGCTCAGGCCTGTAATACCAGCACTGTGGGAGGCTGAGACGGGCAGATCACCTGAGGTCAGGAGTTGGAGGTCAGTCTGACCAACATGGCAAAACCCTGTCTCCACTAAAAATACAAAAATTAGCCAGGCTTGGTGGTGGGTGCCTGTAATCCCAGCTACTCGGGAGGCTGAGGCAGGAGAATCGCTTGAACCTGGGAGGCAGAGGTTGTGGTGAGCCGAGATCGCGCCACTGTACTCCAGCCTGGGCGACAGAACGAGACTCTCTTTCATTTAAAAAAAAAAAAAAAAAAAAAGAACAGCAAACAAACAGAAAAATGCCAAGCAATTAAAGCAATTAGAGAAAAAGATAACAGATATGAACAAGGAAAATCCAATACAGGGATAATTACTATCCCTGAAATAAAGGATCCAACCGATAACACAGAAAAAGTAACAAAATACAGGAAAACATCATTAAAATGAAAACGTCCTTAAACAGAATCTGCAGAGAGAAAGTTTTTCTAGGAAAAACCAAGAATGTCCAACACCAGACACTTCGTGGTCTAGCAATGGAAGCTACTTCTTTAGGAATCTAGTTCAAAAAAAAAAGTCACCTATGAGATGGAAAAAATAAATCTGTTGGCCTCAAATGTATTCAAAGCAATGTTCAGGGCAAGAAAACAATCACAGACGGGAAATTGTGACTCAAAAATACAGAGGAGGTCAGGTATGGTGGCTCACGCCTGCAATCCCAGCACTTTGGGAGACTGAGGCAGGTGGATCACCTGAGGTCAGGAGTTCAAGACCAGCCTGGGCAACATGGTGAAATCCCGTCTCTACTAAAAAATACAAAAAATTAGCCGGGCGTGGCGGCAGGCACCTGTAATCACATTTACTTGGGAGGCTGAGACAGGAGAATCGCTTGATCCCGGGAGGCGGAGGTTGCAGTGAGTGGAGATCGCGCCACTGCACACCAGCCTGGGTGACAGAGTGAGACTCTGTCTCAAAAAACAAACAAACAAAAAACCCACAGAAGAAAAGAGTTTTCAAGCCAGAGGGAACGCGTTGACATTTTCAAAACACAGCCAATCCTCACTATGCATGAATTTTGGATTGGGGGTGTGCCTACTTGCTAAAATTTATTTGTAACCCCAGAAGCAATGCTTTTTGCACAAAACAGCCAAAGGTTTCAGTTGCCCGATGCGCGGGTTCCCACGGGAGGGTGAACAAGGTGGTGGTCCGACTTCCTGTCTCAGCTCTCACCTTGCAAACAAGCATCTGACTGCAGCCCACAGAGTGTCATGATTCTCACACTGTTTGTGCTTTTTCTTGGTGATTTTGCCATTTAAGAGGGCCCTAGCAAAGGGCTGAAGTGCTGTCTACTTGTCCCTAAGGCAAGAAGGTTGTCATGAGCTTCACACCGAAAACGTGCCAGAGAAGCTTCACTGAGGCCTGCGTGAGAGCACTGTTGGCTGTGAGTTCCATGTTAATGAATCACCATTACATATTAAATAAGGCATCTTTAAACAGCAACGCACATAAAGCAAGATTGCGTACTGACCTATGGTCAAACATGCGACCAGGGGCTTGTAGGAATCAAACACTGCACTTCCCCTGGGAGCAATGGCCAAGGCGTCACTCATTCAGCATCTGTGGCAGCTTTTTAGAACACAGGTACCACAGATAATGAGCATTGACCGTCCATTCGCTGAGAAAGCACTGCTCTCAGGAACTCTTCCTTAAAAAACCCACTGAACAATGAATTCCCTCCCATTAAACGCAAAACAACAACCAGAAAAGGATCTGGCAAAAGAAAAGGCTATTGCAAAGGCAACTGACGGCAGTGACCCCCTCAAGAGAGACAGAGTGGCTGCACACCCTGGTGGCATGGTGGATAGTAAGTGGGAGGGAGAGTGACAGTGTGCAAAAAATCACTGTCCACACCCAACAAGGCTCAGGAGGTGGGGGAGGAGAAGTGTGTGTGTGCGCGTGGGCTAGCTACTCATTCACCAAACTGATGCCTCCTTCTTCCTGGGCTCAGACCTCCACTGCATTTCCCAGCCTACTCTGCAGTCAGGTGCAACCTCCTCATGAAACCAGGGAAGATGATGCACTTTACAAGTTCTGTCTCTTCCTCTTATCTTCTGGGCAGATACAGAAGACCCCGTGGAAGATTCCGGAGCTCCAGGGAATGGTCCAGCTATCGAACGGAAAGAGTCTGGGTCCCTGAATGTCAGTATGGATCAGAACTTCCCACCTGTCCCTCCTGCCAAACCAGGTGGACTAAGAAAAGAGAAAAAAGTAAAGCATTGATACGTTAAGTGCCTGACATTTGGAGGCCTTTTATTACAGCAATGAGCTTAATTTACCCCTAAACCATATAGGAAGAGGACACAGTGAGAAGGGAAAAAACTGTAACAAAAAACAAAACAAATTCCAGCCTTCCAGTGTTTCATAATCACTTCTTTTAACTTCACAGATTTAGCTGGAAAAAAGTCTCGTGACAAAAATAAATAAATAAAAGCAGCATTTCCTTCACCATCTTTTTCTCCTCTTATACTCAAATAAAATAACATTGATGAAGTTCATTTCTTAAGAGCGTGTGTGGTTTGAGCCCACATTTACCAAGGTATTTCTATCCATATACACATCCACCCATTGCCTGTAATCCCGCAGAGGGGCATGTCGGAATGGGGGTCTGCGAGTGTTGATGTGACCTCCATTGCTGAGTCTGGCATTTGTGCTTCCCTGCATTACTTGATCTTTACATAACAATCATTTATAGCTTTTATAAGAGGCATTAAATAACACAGAAGAAGGAACTCCAAAAGACCACGCCTATCCTCCTGAACAGCCTTTGTACTACCAGGGCAGCCCCTGGGCCCCGTGGCATGGCCAGATTAGCTCTGGGGCATCAGGCCACCCTAAGCTTCCCCCACTATGGGTCTCTAATCTTTTGGCTTCCCTGGGCCACATGGGAAGAAGAATTGTCTTAGGCTACACATAAAATACACTAACACTAGAGAGAGCTGATAAGCTAAAAAGAAAAAAAAAGTTGCAAAAAAAAAAAAAACTCTCAGAATATTTTAAGAGAGTTTATGCATTTGTGTTGAGTCACTTTCAAAGTCGTCCTGGGCTGCATGTGGCCCACGGGCCTTGGTTTGGACAAGCTTGTCCTAGACGGTGAAGCCACTTGGCTGAGCGCATCCCTAGAGGGTACGTGTTAGCCCCCTCAGCCCAGCTAGCATCTCTCCCAGAAGGAGCAGGGCTGGGGGTGGGCTGAGCAGAGGGTCCCTGCTGGACCGCAAGCTGCTGGCACTGGGGGAAGAGGAGACACACATTTAGCCCTCGCTGGGGACCAAGCCCTGAGAGGTGCCAACCCCAGAGCATCTCTTAGCTCCTCCACAGCACCAGGAGCTGGCACCCTGGATGGGCACCAAGTGAGGCACCAGCAACACTCAGCCAGTGGGCAGCACAACGCTTCCCTGACTTCCAGCACCTGGGCCTCTCTTCCCCATCGTGGCTGGGGACAGGAGACTGTACTCAGAGGTCGGGGTGGATACGGAGCACTGGGCTCGCCTTCTCAAGCACCTGCAGCAGCCTACACCGCCAGCCCACCTCTCCCCGTTCCTTTCACCCAAAGCTAAAATGAGAAGGGTCCTCCCAGCCCACTGAGGCCCCGGGAGACCCTTCTAGAAAGCACAGGTGGAGACTGTCAGGAGCCTCACCCAGATGCCCCTCTGAGTCCTAACGCTTAGATGTCCACCATGTTCTACTCCACAGCAAAAGGGCTTCGTATCAACTGCCCCTACTACTGTCACTCCCATCCGCCTTCCCCAGGTGGACAGCGTGTGAAATGCTCACAGGCCAACCCTACTAGGCGCCTGTCCGCAACCATGATGTTTGCTCCATGCTTCCAGCTCTGTCCCACACCTCCGATTGAGACCACATGCGGCACAGTCCCTGCTGTGAGGAAGAGGGAAAGCGGCTGGGCGACCGGCCCCCAGCTTGCTCAGGTGGATTCAGGCAGAGGATGAAGCCACACCCCTTCCTCTGCACACGAAGGTCCCCTTTACAGACAGCCCCAGTTCCCAGGGGCCATCGTCCTCCTCGGGGAGGCAAATCCAACAACGGGGATCCCCAGGCATAAGGACAGACGTCCAGGGCCCAGCCAGCGTGGGCCAGGGCAGCCTGAGGGCTCTGGGGGGCACAGGAATGACACTGGACCCAGGGCTGGAGGGACAGGAGGAGGCAGGACAATAGCCACGTGGGGAGGAGTGCTCAGAGCTGTATCCCCTGGAAGTGGGGGAGCATGGGACGCTGCTCCTCGGGCACGGTGGAGTCCGGCACCAGGAAGAGGCAGGGCCAGGCCTCAGAGCCTCCTGCACTTGGCGCTAGAAGCCAGTTGCAGGTGCACCTGCTGCCTGGGTTTCCTCTGTGAGGCTGTGAAATGCTCCTCTCCATCTCTGGGCCCCTTGCCTCAGGTCTGGTACACAGCAGATGCTCAGAAAATGTTTGTGGATGGAGGCGGGGACAGTGGAGGCGGGGACAGTGACCGCGACAGCATGATGTGAGGCCAGTGGTAGCAGGGAGGGGAGGCGGGCACAGGAGGGAGCCTGCGGGGAGTGGGGTAGAAGTATGGAGCAAGGAAAGAGCACGGTGTGCCTGGAGCAGTCGGGACCGCGGGTCCGGGGAGGACCAGAGCAGCCCTCTGGTGTTCAAGCCACAGGTGACATCGTCCAGATGGGAACCAAAGGGCAGACCACAAGGCTCACCGTCTGCTGCAGGTCATGGATGACGATGCGGATCACCAGCGTGTTGCCCTGGCTCTCCTCCGTCCTGGCACCGCCCGGCTTCTCCGCAGTGGCCCGGATCGTGTCATAGATGGTCTCTTCTTTGGAGCTGTCTGACTCCGACCCCACGGAGTAGTCGGAGAAGCTCTGGGCCATCTCGTCCTCACTGGATGTTGGGCTGCGCGGCATGGCTGCCTGTGTCTTCAAAGTGGGAAGAAGGAAGACAAAGAACAGGAAATGTGAAAATGAAAGAAAACCCAGGGGCAAGGTGGACGCTGGCACTGGAACACACGCGGTGGACTCGCTTTCACGGTCGTGTTTGCTGGTGTGACTGCCAGCCGAGGGCCCCGTGTGTGCACACGTACAAATCCCAAAGGGCGGACACGAGTCAGCACTGCCTGCTCCCCCTGGAGCCTGAGCAAGAGGCAGCAGCCAGGATCCAGAAAAACCCCTGCAAACTCTGGTACCAGAGCCATGAAACCCCAGCACTCAAAAGGAGCCTAGGCTAGCCATGGGGATGACCACAGCTTACAAAGATGAAGCAGAGGGCCACTGAGGCCGTCTGAGCCGCCCAAGGTAATAAAAAAGGCTGCCTTTTGTTTTCCTTGGAGGACAGAGCTGCAGGAGAGGAAGAAACACAGGTCAGAACGGCAGCAAGTTCATGCTATAATAACCCCCTCTGCTTCAAACACAGGGCAATGATAGGTACCACGTAAAAACAGAACAAAAAGCCAGGGCCAGGCTCACAGATGAGAGAACCTCCCAGACCAGGACTGGAGAGGAACCCGAGTCATGAGCAGACTGCAGCCATCAGACTCGGGGGTCCCCAAGAGGCAGGGGCAGCTGAGAGCGCAACTTCCTCAAGGTCAAGTGCAATAAAAATCCTGAACTTAGAGTTTTCACAGAACATCTGGACAGGCTCCTGCCTCCTGGGCCCACTCCACCCACCTGGCAGCCATGTGGACACTGGGCCATGCGGCCCTCTCGATGGGGCAGGAGCAACATGATTCACTCAGCCCCACCTCGTCATGCCCTCTGCACAACAGGAGCTGCCGCCCCTCCCCATCAAGGTACAGTGAGGCTCACCCTGCACCCAGCTCACCTCACCTGCCCCATCAGCCCTGGACCCTGGCAGCAGAAGTGTAGGTTCACAGACCCTGTGCTAGCGTTTTATAACTGGGCGACCCTGTGAGTGTTCAGGGATGTCCCGGGGAGGCCACGGGCAGTTCACCAGGAACCAACGCTCTATGTCCAATTAGGAGAAAGCTGATACCTGCTGCTGGCTCCCAGCACTCCTCCAGCGTGGGAAGAGCCTGCCGGGTAGCGGAGGGCGCTGGAACTATGTCCTCAGCAGGCACTCCGGCCTCGCCCTCAGCTTCGCTGCCCAGAAACCTGACAGCAGCCACTCCTCATCAGGTATCAACCTCCATCCGTGGGTGCGATGCCACCCCATTCCACCTGTTTTTATTCTGCGTCCTCATTCTCCTGGGCCCTGCTGGGTTAGAAAGCAGTGCAGGCATGAGGGTGAAGGAGAAAGGAGCCCTTCTTAAGTGGAGTCAAAGCTACACAGAGCTCATGTCACCCATTAATGCAGAAAGAAGCCTAGTGTGGTAGCGGGGCCAGCCTCAGCGTCAACATCTGAAAAATGGCAGGGTGGGAGCCCCGAGCTCAGAGCCCTGGCATAGAGCAGACACGGCCCACATTGGTTCTGTCCCTGCTCAGGTCAGATAATGTCTGACTGGCAAGAGCAGGCGAAAGACTGTCCAGGCTCCAAGCTGCTTCCCGGGGGGCATGTGTAGGAAGCCTCCCTCAGTGGAGAGTGGGCACCCAGTGAACACACGCTGGGTGGGAGGCCAGGGCTCCGGATCGCAGATGCCCAGGAGAGCAGTCAGGGGGCACGAAGGGGGCAACGCTGGCAGAACATGGTCCCCAAATCAGCCAGGTGGCAGCATTCCCACTCCAGCCACAGCTGGTAGGTGGGAACGCAGATCTGGTGTTGCCAGGCCTGCAGGTATCTTTTAGATATGGCAGATTTGATGCAAGAATGTGAAATGTATAAACGTTGGAAATTCACTTTGTTTGTTTTTTACTGAGACAGAGTCTCACTCTGTCACCCAGGCTAGAGTGCAGTGGTGCAATCTCAGCCCACTGCAACCTCCACCTCCTGGGTTCAAGCCATTCTCCTGCCTCAGCCTCCCAAGTAGCTGGGATTACAAATACCTGCCACCACGCCTGGCTAATTTTTTGTATTTTTAGTAGAGACGGGATTTCACCATGTTGGCCAGGCTGGTCTCAAACACCTGACCTCAAGTGATCCACCTGTCTCTACCTCCCAAGGTGCTAGAATTACAGGCGTGAGCCACCGCGTCTGGCTGGAAATTCACTGTTTTTAACAGATTACTTTGCAGGCCACATAGTATACATCTATAGCGGGACCTGAGTCCAGGAACAAAAACAACGGCCCACAACAGGAAAGACAGCAAAGAGGGGCTCCTGGGGCTATAGCCCCCACTGCTGCCGGCGGACATCATCGCCCACTAGGACCATGTCCCCCGGCACTGGCTCCAGGGGTGATGGTCACAAACAAGCACGTCTGCTCCCAAACCATGGTGCAGAAGAGCCCCGGTGCTGGGTCCGAAGAGGAACCAGGATTTCGTGCAGAAGCAGGGGGAGCAGAGAAGAGAAGGCTGTGTCACACCGCCCAGGCTCTTTGCAGAATCGTCCTGGGAGCGCATGGCCAGAGATCTGACCGAGAGGGTCTTGACCTTCGTAAGGGGCTTGAGTAACCTGATTAGCAGCTCCCTGGGAACAGCAGACACCTGATCACTGCCTGGGAAAACATTTAATTATTAACTCCCGGGGAGAACCACCGGGCAAGGCAGACGGCGCAAGTCCCATCTACATTTCAGACAAACCACAAAGACACTTGACTGCATGTCCCAAATAATTGCACGGGACATACTTATACTAAAAAACTCTCTGTTGTTCATCTGAAATTCGGGCAGAACTGGGTGCGCTGTATTTTATCTGGCAACACCATGGGAGAGCCGGGGTGGGCTGTGCTGAGTTCTCTAACCCCGTGAAGACCAGCATGCCGGAAGGCTCCGCAGAGAGAATGAAAGCAAAGACCAAGACACAATCTGAAATCCTGGCTTCCCCAGGAAATGCCAGTCCCAGCTCAGGGGAGGGGAAGATTACTCCCCACCCCGGGCAACCGTTCTCTGTGTAACTAATCTCTCGGGCTGGTCAGGAGAGAGGCTATAAAACCCCAGGTGCGTGAACTTCAATGACTCTTAGTGTGTGTTTCTCTCATTGGCCCTGCTAGGGTAGACTAATGAGGAGACAAGAAAATCATCACAATCAAAGCAAGTCCAACAGAGCCTCAGCATTTTGCTGCTAACTTGCTCCAAGAAAACCTAAAATCCTCAACCAGCTCATGCGTCCTCCAGTACCTCTGATGAAAAGGTAGACAGACTTTTCCACTAATTATTTCAGCCACTGTGAAAATATGAAAGCTGACCTGGGAGAGAAGATACGTAATAAAAACAAACAAAAAACCTCACGGCCAGAGCTGACTTTGTCAAGGTTAGAGTTACAAAACCTTCGTAAACACCTTTAAAAGTGCAAGGGTTCAGCTGGGCACAGTGGCTCACACCTGTAAACAGGATCCTGCCTCTGAGTTTCCGCCCTCCACTGGTGTCACCGTCTTCTACCCTGAGTTTCTCTCCCCATTCAGCCAAGTCCTTCCCTTTCAGCCTGGCTTGCTCTACCCCAGGTGAGAACCAACTGCTACGGTACACAAGCTCCCCTTCCTCTCACCTCGGAGGGCCTGCAGTCCACGCCTAATTCCACATCTAACTCCTTCCTCAGCTGCGCCTCCTGACTACAGCTCTGAGAACTAATTCCATTACACACACACCCTCCAATCCTCCTCTGGACACACACATTTGGGAAACGTAACTGGATAGAACAAAAATACACAGGTCACTTTGCTGCTGAATTTTTAAGAGGGCTTTATATGGCAGTGTCCCAGAGAGAGGGGTAAAGGCAGCATTTCCCAAGTGCACCTGCCCCAGACATGCTTTTCCCCTGGGACTGATAAGCAATCTCCCACAACAGGAAGAGAAGCTGTGGTCTGAATTGCCAATGGGCCCTTCCTTGCTAGACTCAAGATCTTAGAAGCAAAAGCCAATCACACCCCTAGAGTGCGTGGCTCACTGAGGCTGGCACCCTGCCAACCATTATTGCCTGAAAGAGACTGACAGTAGGAACTCTGCAATGGTTCTCTATCTAAAAGAAAGGGGCTCTAGGGATAAAACAGCCACTCCATACCTTCCTCTTAATGCCCAAACCGATATCCCCAAATCAGAAAACGAGCTACTAATAAATCAGATACCTGAATTAAAATGATACGTCACTTAAAAGCACTCCCTTAGATGAATTGCAATGCCTCACTGTTGTGTTCTGTTAAGATATTGGGGTGTCCAGGTCTTGAGAAGGACTGGTGAGATGGTACATTCATTAGGTAAGTCTATTTCTCTTCCACGCCTCAGCATTCATGTGGGAGTGTGCCGTTTTCTCGGTGGCACCGGTAATCACACCACAAATGTGGTCTGCACCGTCTTTCTCTGGCCAGACTCAACACAGACTCCAACAGTCTCTCAGTTTCTGCTAGAAAAGCCAGAGAGAATAGTCTGTCTGGCTTTCTAATTGGGCCTCAGTGGGTTTCTGTCCAGGCTGCTGTAAAGAGCACATGATTTCTAAAGAAGCCTTCATTGTATGACAGGTTTCCATTTCAGTTTTCTTAGAGCAGAATTTAAGGGGTTCTGGCCAGCCAGCATGAACCCACTCTCAGCCTGTGTGTGATACGCTGGCCTACCCATCTCACAATTCTGCAGAAACCACTCACCGTGACCAAGAAGGGAACGACTTGCCCAAGGTAAAAGGCTTCCTGGGAGACAACCTACACAGAAGGAAACCAATCAAGACAACAGGTCAACAAGCCCCTCCTGGGACACCGCCCCTGTGTGCACAACTCTTAAGCATGGGTCCAACAAGGCCCTGTGTCCAGCAGGAACAAGAGGCCCAGCCACAGACAGCCTGGGGTGGGGACACAAACCACCCCCAGTCATGATCAAACTCTTGGAAAACTGGGAATAGAAGATAATTTCCCGAACTCGAACAGAGCATCTACTCAAATCCTGTAGCAAACATCAAAAACCAATAAGCAAACAGATAAGTGAATACATTGTTTACGGATTAAAAGGAGGGAAATCATTATTCTCAGATAATATGCTTCTGTGAATAGAAAATCCAAGAAAATCTAGGGACAAATTAAATAATGTGTAAGTGTAAAACTAGTTAAAAAAAAAAAAAAAGTCCAGCAAAATGCCAGATAAGAAGTTAATATACAAAAGTTAACTGAATTGTTACATTATCAATAAACAATTGAAAAACATTCAAAAACACTATAATACCATGAACAATAACCAAAGTTAACTTGAAAAAAAAAAAACACAATATGTGTGAGGCCTTTATGGAGAAAAGTAATACTATATAGCATTATCTTTTTGAAATAAAGAAAAAAATGAAGACCCAAATAAATAAAGAGCTATACAATAATCATGGACACTAGGCTTTAACATTTTCAAGATGAAAATTCTCCACAAAATATAAACTTGATGTAACTTTTTTTTTTTTTTTTTTTTTTTTTTTTTGAGACGCAGTCTCGCTCTGTCGCCCAGGCTGGAGTGCAGTGGCCGGATCTCAGCTCACTGCAAGCTCCACCTCCTGGGTTCACACCATTCTGCTGCCTCAGCCTCCCGAGCAGCTGGGACTACAGGCGCCCGCCACCTCGCCCAGCTAGTTTTTTTGTATTTTTTTAGTAGAGACGGGGTTTCACCGGGTTAGCCAGGATGGTCTCGATCTCCTGACCTCGTGATCCTCCCATCTTGGCCTCCCAAAGTGCTGGGATTACAGTAACTTCTAATAAAAACCTGATAGGACTGTTCGTAGAACTTAACACTCTGATCTTAAAGCTCAAAGAAGAGAGGGAGCCAGCTAAAACCAAGATAACTCTGGAGACTAAGAGGAGACTCATTCTACCAGATGCTGAGGCTTACCAGAAAAAGTTATAGTATGAAAACAGTATGGTATTAAACAAAGACAAATAGATGGATTTAAAAAGCACAGAACCTTAGTCTGGGCTTGTATATATCAGAGTCCCATATGCGTCGGGGGAAAGGGATGAATTAAGAAACCTATGAGGTTGACACTTGCAGGTATTCATATGGAAAAGATGAGCCCCACGCCACTCCAGACACACAAATCCATTCCAGATGCACTGACTACTGTAACATGAAAAGCAACACAACAAACCTCTAGAAGAAAAAGTAAGAGGCAATGCCTTCATGTAAGGTCCCTTAGACAGGGGATTCTGGCTGCTCAATAAATGCTGCTTTGTTGCTGTGTAAGACAATAGCACAGACTTAGTGGGTTAGAGCAACAGAAATGTGCGGCAGTGTACCCTCATCATGCTGAGGTCAGAAATCCTAAATGAGTTTCACCGGGCTAAAGCCAAGGTGTTGTCAGAGCTGGTTCCTCCTTAAGATTCTGAGGAACAATCCACTTCCTTGCCTTCCTCAGACGGTGGTGGTGACCTGTATTCCGCCACTCATGGCCCCTTCCTCCAGTTTCAAAGTGGGTCACTCCCACCTTGGCTTCCATCTTCACATCACCATCTCCTCTTCTGCAGTCAAATCTCCCTCTTAAAAATAATGACCCTTGTGATGACATTCAGGACCTACCTGGATAACCCAAGATAATTGCTCGCATCTCATCCTTAACTTCATCACCTCTGCAAAGCTCCTTTTGCCGTATGAGGTCACATATTCAGAGGTGCCAGAGACTAGGACCTGGATATCTTTGGGGGCCATTAATTAGCCACAAATATGTTCAATTGTTATTTGCTGAATAAATCAAGGGGAGAAAAAAGTGTTTCTTTCTACAAGGCATTGGGTACAAAGCATGAAGGGACAGACAAATTAGACAATGTAAAAGTTAAGACTTCATCAGACACAACAGCAAGAAGACACCTCAGGCTGGGCACGGTGGTTCATGCCTGTAATCCCGACACTTTGGGAGACTGAGGCGGGTGGATCACTTGAGGTCAGGAGTTCAAGACCAGCCTGGCCAACATGGCAAAACCCTGTCTCTACTGAAAATACAAAAAACATAGCTAGGCGTGGTGGTGCACACCTGTAGTCCCAGCAACTTGGGAGGCTGAGGCAGGAGAATCGCAGGAACCCAGGAGGCGAAGGTTGCAGTGAGCCTAGATCATGCCATTGCACTCCAGTCTGGGTGACAGGAAAAAAAAAAAAGAAAGAAAACACCCGAAAGGGACCTTTACAACATAGGACCAAGTGCTGTGGAAAATCTGGGAAGAATTCCTACAGGGCAAAAAAAGAAACAACTCCAGATGCAAACGGGTACAGTTCATCGCAGGGGACACCTGAAGGGCTAGTTGGCATGGGAGAACATATCCCAAAGGTACCAGGAAAACAAGCAATGCCAAGGCCCACAATGAAAATGCAGTCCCAGGATGGAGAAGGCAATGCAAAGTGGGACTGTTCCGGAGGCTCCTGGGGACTCTGTCATCCCCACTTAAAGCAGCCCTGAAATTCTCGCTGCTATGAACTGAACTGTCTCCCTCTAAAATTCATATGCTAAGGCCCTAACCCCCCAGTGTGATGGTATCTGGAGGTAGAACCTTTAAGAGGTAGTTGAGGTTATGAGATTACAAGGGTGGGGTCCTGATCCCATAGGATTAGCATCCCTATAAGGAAAGGAAGAAATATCGGAGAGCTAGCATGGGTGCCCACAGGTGGTCATGCATTCCTATCTCCCTGCAACCAACCATGTGAGGACACAGCCAGAAAGTAACCCTCTGCAAGCCAGGTAGCAGTCCCTCACCAGGAGCTGAATCAGCCAGCTCTTCAGCTCCTTGATCTCAGATGTCCAGCCTCCAGAAAGGTGAGAAAATAAATTTCTGCCAAGTCACTCTATCTATTCTGTTATAGCCTGAGCTGCCCAAGACACCCACCTTCTACAAAATCATGTGTAAAACATAACAGAGTTGATGGGGAAAACAGTTGAGGAGGCCACTCCAACATATGCCTTTTTGTCCCCAGAGCCCTGCAGAAGCCAGGAAAATCCCTGCTGTGTTATTTCGGCTCCAGCAATGACACCTTAAATCATGGTCCATGTTGGCAGCCTTCAACCCTGGGCTGCTGAGTCTCCCAAGAGATGTCTGTCTCCAAAGAAGATGGTTTCCAATAGAAACCAGTTGCTTCAACACTGAAACTAAGTTTGTAGATAGCCTTCTTTAAGAAGTTTACTTTTGCTAACCAGAAATAAAATTCTAAGTCCACCACCAACTGAATGGATCCCCCAGCCACTCTTGGCCAAGGGCATTCCAAAGTAAAACCGAAAAACGAGTTCAAAGCATGATGGGAAGCGGGGATCGAACATGCCTCATTATATCTGCCTCCCTTTGGAATTCAGGCACAACTGACCAGCATTAACATTAAAACAAGAGATCTCAAGATGGACCAAATGGAGTCTTTGTAGCAAATTCCAATCTGACTCTAGTATAGCATCACATAATAGATAGCAGGTCCTGAAAGAAAACAAAGTATTTTTTACCAAACTATATTTCTTTGACATATTTTGAAATGACCCTGCAAAGCTGTCTCTTGTGGGGAAAATTTACACTCTATAGAGAATCCCCTTCCATTTCCAGGTCTCTTCCTGATCCAGGAGAGATTAACTAAGAGCCTGGCATCATTTTAGGTAAGTTAAGAGACATTTACCCTCCGTTCTCCCTGAAGTCTGCTATCTGGAAGCTTCTTGCACATAATAAGAACCTTGGTCTCCACAACCCCTGATCTTAAGCCAGACATTCCTTTCTATTGATTCCAGGTCTTTACATAATAACAACTCTTTCAACCAATTGCCAATCAGAAAATCTCTGAATCTACCTATGACCTGGAAACCCTCCCCTGACTCCACTTAAAGCTGTCCCACCTTTTTGGACTGAACCAATGTACACCTTACATGTACGCACTGTTGTCTGCCTGTAACTTCTACCTCCTAAAATGTATAAATCCAAGCTGTAACCCAACTACCTTGGGCACATGTTCTCAGACCTCTTGGGGCTATAAAATGGGCCTTGGTCACTTGTATTTGGCTCAGAATAAACCTCTTTAAATATTTTACAGAGTTGACTATTTTTCATTGGCATTTTCTTAGATACAGGAGGAAATGTCTTCATAGTCTGTCCATAGGCAGGGCAGCATCCTCAAATCTGGTGGACAGTGTGGAGGCTCCCTAAGCCATTGCAGCAGCCTCTCCTTACACTGAATGAGACACCCCTGTAGCATTTCCTGCTTTTTGTTCTGAAGCATCACATGATCTCAATGTATACTTGGTGAATTAACCAATGAACTGGAAACAGCTTAAATGCCACTGTCTTATTCCACTTTTTGTTGCTATAACAAGATACCATAGGCTGGGTAATTTATAAAGAAAATAAGTGTATTTCTTAGGACTCTGGATGCTGAGAAGTCCAAGAGTATGGTGTGGCATCTGGTGAGGACTTTCTTGCTGCATCATGACATGGCAGGGGGCATCACATGGCGAGAGGGTGAGATCAGGCATGTCAGCTCTGGTCTGTCTTCCTATTGAAGCCATAAGTCCCATCATGGGGACTCCACGCTGATGACCTTATTTAATCTCAATGACCTCCCAAAGGCCCCAACTCCAATCAACATACAAATTTGGGGATGAAGCTTGCAACATAAGAACTTTGAGGAACATGTTGAAACCATAGCAGCCACCAACAGGAAACTAAGTAAATGATTGTGTAGTAATATCAGGTAAAATTATAGAACAGTGAAGACAAGTCAAGTAACATACATTGACATGCGACAGTGAAATGCGGGAAATGTCAACTTTCAAAAGAACAGATACATTTATCTAAACATTTTCATACACAAATTAAAAATATAGATGGTGATGGCTGTCTTCACCTATCTATAGCCCTGCTTCAAAACAGGGAAAACTGATGAGAACAAGTGGGAGTTATCTCAAAACAAATAAATAAATAAATGCAAATAGGCAAATAGGGCAAAATCTTAAAATGTTTAGTTCTGATGATGGGTATAGAGTCATTATTGTGTTTTTCTACTTTTCTATGTTTATCATGTCTTTCATTAAAAATAAAAACTTTAGAAATTACAAATCAAGTTTATTCATTTTAGAAGCCGGACAGATGTGCTTGTGGGGGATCCCAGTGGATGAGAACACAGAAGGCCATGCTGCTACAGGAAGGCAGAGCTGATGCTTCTTCAGGGCTTCCAGCAAGTCGGCCTACCAGCTAGGCCTGTATTTGAGTATCTCCTGTCAGTCCTGGGAGAATGTGATAGGAGGACTTCGTGACTTCCCCTTATCTGATAGATAAGGAACCTCAGAAGATAAACTCCTGGTGCGTCACAGCCAGGAAGGGAGGCAGCTCACCCTCAATCCAAATTCAAGATTCTCCAGACAATTTCCAAAAGACAGTCTGCTTGTGCAAAAAGGAGCTCAGTGGAAACTGCCCCAAAAGATTGCAGCGTGAGGTCTTAGAGAAGTGAAATTCAGATCAATTCACTCCCCATCCTTTCACGTAAATCACACACCCTCAGCAACAGGGAGGCTGCAGGAGGACAGAAGGCAGAATGCAAAATATTTATATATCCGTGCTTTTTATTGTGCACTTCTAAATTAATAGGCTTTATTCTTCTAGAGCAGGTTTAGGTTTATATGAAACAGCTGATACAGAGAGTTCCCGCTGATCTAGTTCCTAGTTTGTAGTCTGTCTGCTCTAACAAACCTGTTGCACTTAGGATCTAAAAGGAGATGTAAAATCAAAATACAACCCTCCCAGATGCCAGTGGTCTCTAAATTTTCAGGTGCCCTCCGTTTGTTCCTGAGGCTCCCCGCGGTTGACTTGGGTCCATCTGGACAGTTCTGGATCCTGCGTTGTGAGTGCAAGGGAGGGGTGTGGCAGTCAAGACTAGCCACCAAAATCATCCCCAGGTACAAGTCAGGTTCTTAAAATCCCAGTACCTGGCAGTGGAGGGCTGGGGGATTAACCTTCCTTTGAAGATTAAATATCACAGTACATTGCATCTCAGCAGTGTCTGTCTGGGCAGAAGGGCTTTGGCATTAAACAGACTCAGCAACCTAGGCCACTACAGAGAAGACAGAAGCATGACCAGGTTCTATTCCAGCTCCAGACTCAACACCAGAGCAGCCACAGAATAACCCAGTGGGACCCAGTGTCCCCAGTGAGGGGTTGACCACAGGGTGACCCACCTAAGGCATCTCTGATTCACAGAGGGGCCTCACGACAGCTGCCGCACCTTCTAAACTATGGGTTACCAGAAAGTAAGTTAAATTACCATGTCTGGGAACTGGGAACATCACACAACAAACTTACACGCTCTGAGAGCTCTATGGAGATGAAATGTCACTGGTGAACTAAGATGTGCCTGTTACTAAACATATTTAGTGTACAGATGTGCCTGTATACTAAACAGATTTCAAATCAAGGGTAAGAACTCTCAACAGCTTTCTGTGCTGTACCCAATTCCATCAAAAACTGGCCGCAGGTATCTGTTGGGGGCCCAGGAGAGATGCCAAGTGCTTGAGTCTGAAGGGGGCTTCCCAACCACCTGCTTGGGGACGCCCTTGACTCCACCATGAGTGGGGCTGTGGCTACTCCATCCTGCCATCGTATGTAATGACAGTATTTAAGCTGGGGGTGGGTTCCCTTAATTCCTATTATTCCAATGTTTGTGGGAACCCAGATGTCCTTTGCTATCTTAACTTTAATTTTCTTGTCTTCTGCTTTTTTTGAGACGGAGTCTCACTGTGTCGCCCAGGCTGGAGTACAGTGGCACGATCTCGGTTCACTGCAACCTCCACCTCCCGGGTTCAAGTGATTCTCTTGTCTCAGCCTCCCAAGTAGCTGGGATGACAGGCATGTGCCACCACACCCAGCTAGTTTTGTATTTTTAGTAGAGACAGGGGTCTCACCATGTTGGTCAGGCTGGTCTCAAAATCCTCATCTCAAGCCATCCACCCGTCTTGGCCTCCCAAAGTGCTGGGATTACAGGTGTGAGCCACCACTCCCAGCCTCGTCTTGTTTTTTTGTTTTTTTTTTTTTCTTTTTTTTTTTGAGACGGAGTCTCGCTTTGTCACCCAGGCTGGAGTGCAGTGGCACGATCTCGGCTCACTGCAAGCTCCGCCTCCCGGGTTCACGCCATTCTCCTGCCTCAGCCTCCCGAGTAGCTGGGACTACAGGCGCCCGCCACCACACCCGGCTAATTTTTTGTATTTTTAGTAGAGACGGGGTTTCACCGTGTTAGCCAGGATGGTCTCAATCTCATGACCTCATGATCCGCCCGCCTCAGCCTCCCAAAGTGCTGGGATTACAGGCGTGAGCCACCGCACCCAGCCATCGTCTTGTTTTCTTAAGAAGAAATATTGTTCCCGTCTGGGGCGTTTTAAACTATTGCGCTAACCCAATGGTTGAGAGAACCTCATGGTGAGAGAACCTCTTGCAGTCCTCTGTGGGAGGTGCCCCCAGGTGTGTGTGCCGGTCCTCAGTGTGTCCTGCTCCTAGGATGTTATGCTGTGCAGCAGTCCCACAGCCTTAATGCCCCCACAGCATGAAGAATGAAGCCTGAACACCAGGTGGGAAGGCTGTTCTCACTTTTCTCTGTGAAGCCTGGACAAACCCTACAGCGAGATCATTCATCCCAGAAATCTTCCTCCTCGGAACTTCTCAGCCCTTGAGATTCGGATGCCAGAGGCTGCCTGGGGACCTGAGAATCATTCACCTTGAAATGCCCCCAAGTGAAACGGGCCCAGCCAAGGCTGAGAACTGGCAACATCTTTTACATTGCGTTGTCAGGTACCTTTTTCTCAGGAGCAGAGACACGTCTCATTCTCGGGCCTCCGTCCTGGAATGCTTCCCGGCTGATCTCATGGTCCAGCCCCACCCACTTGTCAGGACCCAGTGCAGAGCACCCGCCGTGAACACTGTTGGGAAGCCGTCTCCTCTGTCCTCTGCTGAGCGTTGAGTGGAAGACAACTCTCCAGCCTTCCGCATGCTGCACAGATGGACGAATGTGAGTTTCCACATCCCCCCCAGCCTGGACCAACACTGACAAGCATACACGACAGCCTGGTGTCAGCCCTTCCCTTGAAGGAGGCTCCTGCCAAAAAGCCAGGGATGATAGGACAGACGGGGGGGTTCCACAAATCAAAACTGCACAGGCCAAGCACCAAAGCAGGTGCCGCCCAGGCACTGGGTCACCTCGCTTCACCCTCTCACAGACATCCTGAAACAAAAGGTCTGCACCAGACAGTCCGGGGACTGTATCACGAAGACGCTGGAGATGGGCAGATAGGACCTCTGAATCTGAAGAGAATTTGAGCATTGGAAGGATCTAGGTAAGGACAAACCAAGGAATTAACTGGACAGCTACTTCTTTACAGACAGCAAAAATTAGCCAGGTGTGGTGGCGGCACCTGTAGTCCCAGCTACTCGGGAGGCTGAGGCAGGAGAATGGCGTGAACCTGGGAGGCGGAGGTTGCAGTGAGCTGAGATTGCACCACTGCACCCCAGCCTGGGCGACAGAACGAGACTCCGTCTCAAAAAAAAAAAAAAAAAAAAAAAAAAAGAATTCTTGCACACCCATGCAGCACTCCCCAGTATTACAAGACATGACTTTTCTTGGTTTACCTTCCAATCCACACTTTTTTTTTTTTTTTTTTGAGATGGAGTTTCACTCTTATCACCCAGGCTGGAGTGCAATGGCATGATCTCGGCTCACTGCAACCTCCGCCTCCCGGCTTCAAGTGATTCTCCTGCCTCAGCCTTCCGAGTAACTGGGATTATAGGCGCCCACCACCTCACCCGGCTAATTTTTGTATTTTTTAGTAGAGACGGGATTTCACCATGTTGGCCAGGCTGGTTACAAACTCCTGACCTCAAGTGATCTGCCGTCCTCAGTCTCCCAAAGTGCTGGAATTACAGGTGTGAACCACCACGCTTGGCCCACACTTCTGAAAGTAATCAATATTCACAACAGCGGCAAGTAGCATCTAGGGACCATTTGACAACACTGATAAAAGGTCAACTGAGGCACAATAAGATGCATAAAGAGTTAGTTTGAGCAAACAGTGATTTATGAAATCAGGAAGCACCAAACTGAAGGTATTTGGTTGGTGCAAAAGGAACTGTTGGTTTTGCCGTTTCTTTTAAATGGCACAAACTGCAATTATTTTTGCAGCAACCTAGTAGTTTTAGGCTCCACTACAGGGATGGAAGGGGAAAGCTTTATGGGGTGAACGCAGATGCAAGGCAAAGGAGACACCTGGTTGGTTACAATGATGTGGTTGCCTTACTGGCTTATCTTGTCGGAAAGTCCCTAGCTGAAGTTAATTGATGGCTTCTGATCAGCTAAGCTTGAGCTTCATTTTTCTTTGATGTAGGCATTTATAAGAAATAGCTCAAGTTAGGTTTCACTCAGGTGTCGTACATCAAGCAAGGCTGAGGTCACTTATGAGTTCTGACGGGCTCTGCTTAGGATTCTTTAGGCCTGGTTTCCTTTTTAATCTGACAACATGAAACAATTCATGTGACTCCAAAATATGTATGCACATAAGTCTACACAGAATGTGTGTAAAACCAGGCTCACGCCTGTAATCCTAGCACTTTGGGAGGCCGAGGTAGGTGAATCACCTGAAGTCAGGAGTTCAAGATCAGCCTGGCCAACGTGGTGAAACCCCATCTCTACTAAAAATACAAAAATTAGCTGGGCATGGTGGCGGGCGCCTATAATACCAGCTACTCAGGAGGTTGAGGCAGGAGAATCACTTGAACCTGGGGCGGAGGCTGCAGTGAGCCTAGATGGTACCACTGCACTCAGAATCACTTGAACCTGGGGGCGGAGGCTGCAGTGAGCCGAGATGGTGCCACTGCACTCCAGCCTGGGCGAAGGAGGGAGACTTCACCTCAAAAAATAAAAGAAGAAGAATGTGTGTAAAACCAGATACTGATTTTTGCACATCTCAGCAGTATAACTGTGATTTATGTTCATAAAAATATTTAATGAGAGTAAATTTTCAGAAAACTAAATTAAAATGTTTCCATTTCATAGAAATCATTTTGATTAAAATTTTGAGGCCAGGAGATCAAGGCTGCAGTGCTCTGGGACCCCACCTGTGACTGCATTCCAGCCTGGGCACAATAGCAAGACCTCATCTCTTTTTTAAAAATATATAATACTCATTAATTTTAACTTGTATTTTGCCCTTGAGCAGTTAATTTGGAATATTTTAGTAGATATCATTTTTGGAATCATGAAAAATGTTTAATGCTAAATTTAATTTATACCTTTATCAAAATACATTCAATTTTCTTTTCTGTATTAGCCCATTTTCATAGACACCCAAATTTTGTATACACTGAATATATTAAATTTCTAATCATTTAGAATATGAAACACAGATTGTGCAAAATGCTAGACCAGAACAACATAGTGGTAATTTTGCTGAACGGAAGGCAAGACAAATATATTTTCTGGCATATATAATAATGAATGAATGGCATTTATATTTATTACTTATCCAAATGTCACTGTGCATCAGTGAGATGCCCAAGTGTGCAACAGAACAACTAAACTCAGCCGTGTTTGGTGTATCAGCAGCTTTCAATTGCATGCAACAGCCAATTCCCACATGGTTTACATTTTGCCATCAAAAAGGGACGTCTGTGAAAGCAGAAGAAACTATGATCTAACCGCGTGCTAGCTGGGTGTGGACCTAACTTTCAAATAGGAAACATGTCACGTGGGCTTCTGCTGGTGCTCCCTGCCCGGACCCCAAATAGTAGGGGCTGGCTGGTGAGACGTGGCACTGAGGCACATGTTGCCTGTTCCCGACCTCCAAGACCACAGCAGAGCCCATGCTCAAAGGGGTCTCCAAAGAGGCAAGCAGCTGGGACGCTCCCAGGTGCCAGGAGGAAGCAGCTATTTCTCCCAGGACAAGGGTCAGGCCTTCACGCCTATCAAATCGCAAGAGCTTTAGGAAATATGATGGCCCTAGTCCTCCTGGGTTCCTGCTGTCGCTGGCAAGGGGTGCAGTAGTCAGTTTGCTGCCATCACAGAACACCACAGCTGGGGCTATGACAGCAGAAATGCATGTGCTCACATTTCTCCCAGTGAGGGTTCTTCCTGGCTTGCAGACAGCCAAATTCTGGCTGTTTTCAGCACGGCCTCCTCTTTTGGCACCCGCGGGGAGAGAGTGAGCCTTCTGTTTTCTCTTCTTCTAGGTGCACTGTATTGGTCCGGGTTCTCCCGGGAGGCAGCATCAACAGGAAATGTATACAGACACATGCGGGTGGGCTTGTCAGGGGGCTGACAGAGTCTCCACGATGACAAAGGCTGAAAAGTCCTGGGACAAACCGTCTGCAGGTTGGAGCCCCTGGGGGCTGGGAGCAAGACTCAGTCCAGGTTCTGAGTCCTTCCCCTCAGAACCGGGGAAGGCGATGGCGTAACTCAGTCCGAGGTCAGAGGACAGAGAACCCGAGGGGAAGGGGGTGGCCGCTGGTGCAAGTCCTGAAGTCCAAAGGCTTTCGAGTTGCCCAAAGACAGGAGAGGACGAGAGTGTCCAGCCCAGCGGCTCTATGCCCTTGCCCCTTCTCTGCAGTTGTTCTCTCTGGACCCCCAGCAGGTTGGACGGTGCCCACTCACACCCAGGGCAAATCCCTGCCTGCAGTCCTCTCAGACTTATGTGCTAATCCCCTCCAGAAACCCCACACAGACACGCCCACCGTCACACTTTGCCGGGATCCCAGGTGTTCCTTAGTGCAGTCGAAAGGATTCTGAAGATCACCCCTCAGGCCTCTAATCCCATCAGATTAATCAGATTAATCCCTGTAACCTCGTTTAACCAGGATCACTGCCTGAGAGGCCCCAGCCTCAAAGTCACGATGGGGGTTATGGTTTCCACAGAGGAATCTTGAGGGGACACAATCTAGTCCACAACACCTGGGAAGGCGCAGCTGTGATCCTGAGACCCTGGGCCTGGGAGGCCTCCTTGGGGCAGCAGCAGTGGGGTGATGGGACTGTCCCCCATGGCTGCCCGAGGGTTGAACAATGTGGCAGACCTCACCACTCCACTCAGCCCCATCCGTGGCACACTGACCACGTAACCAAAAGGAGTAAACAACTGCTAGGATTTCCAACACAATGATTCCCATCTGGCGCAAGGGAAGCCCTCAAAATATGCCACCGTCCTGCCAGCTCAATCCCTGACCTCACACAAGGAGAAGGAGCGCCCAAGGAAGGCATCCACCTCAAGAACGCAGGGCCACGGTGGGCCACGTGCTTTCTCTTGTTACTTTATTTACTTAAAACAAACAGCTGCCAGGCGCGGTGGCTCACGCCTGTAATCCCAGCACTTTGGGAGGCCGAGGTGGGCAGATCACAAGGTCAGGAGTTCGAGACCAGCCTGGCCAATATGGTGAAACCCCATCTCTCCTAAAAATATAAAAATTAGCCAGGCACGGTGGTGAGCACCTGTAGTCCTAGCTAACCTGGAGGCTGAAGCAGAAGAATTGCTTGAACCCAGGAGGCAGAGGTTGCAGTGAGCCAAGATCACACCACTGCACTTTAGCCTGGGAGACACAGGGAGACTCTGCCTCAAAAAAAAAAAAAAAAAGGAAAGGAGGGAGGGAGGGAGGGAGGGAGAAAGGAAGGGAGGAAGGATGGACCTGAGGAGCAGCACCTTCCCTTATTTCCAATGGCCTCTTGGGAAATGCTCCTGAGAGAGGAATAACCCTCAGGGCACATGCACCCCTTAAAGGCACTCCCCCACCAGAGAACCGTCAGACTGCCACCCAGAAAGCCTACACAGTTAACGCCAGGGCAATGCCTGCCTCCTGCAGGTGCATGGTCTAGCTCGGCACGCTAGAGCAGGCAACAGCAGGTACACACACAGTGATCGAGTCCCGTGTGAGAACAGGATCAAAAATGCACAAGCACAGCAAATTCGCACTCCTTCAAAGACACTCCCGAGGGCTGCATTTCAAAGTGCTCTGGCCTCCGGGGCCATCGGGCTGGTGGAGGCTGAGAAGTGGGCATCCCAGCCAGCACCCAACCCTGTCACTGTGCCCTGTCCTCTCTGAGCAGGGACAGGCAGAATGCCTTGTTTGATGAAGTGTCTTATAAATCTATTACATTTATTTTTTCCAGCTACTGGTCTTTTGTAGACTATAAAATACTGGACTATTGGAGTCAATAACCATAAAAGGAAAATCTATCTCACCCCTCATGGAGGACAAGATGAACTGGAAGAGAGAAACTGATTCCAGTACAGGTTTCTCCTTCTGGCTGGGATCACTGCTGGAAAAAGTCTGCTGTTACCCTGCCTGCTTTTGGAGCAGATGTAAAGGATGAAGCTCCCGGGTGCCTCCAGGCAGGGTGGCTGCGGGGCTGGCCTCAGGATTGGCACCACTGCACGTGGTCCGGGTGTGAGTTCACCCTGCTGGAAATACCCTGACTGTCCAGCACACAAAGCTAATACTGTTTTCAACCCTCTTCTTTGAGGAACCAGGCAAATGTCCCCCTAGGAAACATTCTTTCATATCCACAAGCTAGGGGGACTTCCACTACAACAATTTTAACTTCTGCCCAAAGAGTCGACTATTCCAGAACACGCTGAAACCTACCCAAGCACACTGGCGTGAAGAGTGTCCTCTCAAAATTCATCCTCACCCAAACCTCAGCATGAGATCTTCTTTGGGAACAGGAGGGTCTTTGCTGATGTAATTAGTCAAGATGAGATCATATAAGGAGGAGTGTAGGCCCTACATCCAATGCCAGGTGCCTTTATAAGGAGGGGAAATGATACAGAGGGAAAGACAGGGAAGTGACCAGGTGAAGACTGAGGCAGAGACTGGAGTGATGTGGCCACAAGCCAAGGAATAGCTGAGGCTTCAAGAGGGGGGGAAGGATCCTCCTCTAGAGCCTTTGAAGTGAGCACGGCCCTGCCGATGCCTTGATTTCAGACTTCTGACCTCCAGAACTATGGAAGCTGAGGAGGGTGGATCACGAGGTCAGGAGTTCGAGACCAGCCTGACCAACATGGTGAAACCTCGTCTCTACTAAAAAATACAAAAATTAGCTGGGTGTGGTGGCGCATGCCTGTAATCCCAGCTACTCAGGAGGCTGAGCCACGATAATCACCTGAACTCAGGAGGCAGAGGTTGCCATGAGCCAACACTGCACCACTGGACTCCAGCCTGGTGACAGAATGAGACTCCATCTCCAAAAAAAAAAAAAAAAATCAAAAGTTAGCTGAGTGTGGCGATGTGTGCCTGTGGTCCCAGCTATTGGGAGGCTGAGGCAGGAGAACTGCTTGAACCTAGGAGGTCGAGGCTGCGGTGAGCTGTGACTGCACCACTGCACTCAGCTTGGGCGACAGAGGGTGACCCAGTCTCAAGAGAAAAAAAAGAACACAGGCTTTGAGGGGGGCCACACAGGATTAGATTCCAATGCTGGGGCTCCCTGGGGAAGTAGCTTGGACACAGAGAACACACCCAGCTTTGTGCTCACCATTTCTTCTGCCTGGAATTCTCTCCTTGTCTCCCCCTCCTCCTCTCCCAGTTTACATGTCATGCTCTCAGATAAGGCTTTCCCAGTTACCTTTCTCCAGCTACAAAACACACACACAGTCACTTATCTGCATTTACCAGAGCAAGGGATTTTGTTAAATCTGTGTCTTATTTATTTTGTGTGTCGCTCGCAGGAGGGCAAGAGACAAAACCCATCATCTTCGCCAGTGCTTCCTTGGCACCTAGTCCAACTCAGCACAAGTGTGAAGAACGAAGAAATGAGCAGCGGCAGGTTCTTGGATGGGCACGGGAACAACACAGCTGAGCATGACAGGTCTCCTCAGGAAATGCAAAGCAGATAGATGATGCCTGAACTACAGAGCTGGTGTCGATGGGAAACCGTGGCTGCTGCTGGGTGGTCCTGTGTACACCGAAGCAGGAAAGCGAGTCTGTCAAGAGAGCAGGAGGAAGGGAAGAAAAAGAGAGGGAGAGGAGGAGGAGAAACAGACCAAAGCTGGAGAATGTGGGGACAAAAAAGGCAGAGGGACAGACACAGAGATGGCAAGAGAGACAGAAACATTGCTTCCAGCCAAGATGGAGGAAGGGGTGCTGGATTTAGCCTCCTACCTGAAACCACCCCCAAAATATTCAAAATATGAAAAAAAAACCATATATTTTCAAAGTACAGGATAGGATGCATGGGAGACAGGAAATAACGAGGTGAGCCCTATGATGACTCCCAGCTTTCTGCCTCTCCAGAGTTTCCAGGCCATGCTGCAAGCAAGGACCACCAAGGTGAACTCCCAGGGTGGAGGCGATGGGGCTGAGAACACAGGAAGGTCAAGGTAGCTCCAGTTTGCAGGACAAAAAAACAGGAGGGGACAGAATGAAACAGAGCCTAGCAGGGACGTGTTCCCTTATTCAGAATATGATGGATGCAAGCACGTAACAAACCACCTTAGGCCGGAGAAAGAACCACCCAAAAGAATTGGCAGAAACAATTCATATCAATCACACAGGCCAGGAACGGTGTCTGTTTCCATCTCACCGCTCGCGGGGCAGTGTACATACAGAAGGGTTTTGCCTCACGTAGTGGGAAATAATCAGACATTGGCTGAGCACTGCGATCATCCCGCCAAACGAATATTTAAATCAAGACCCAAAAGGATTACGCTGTTTCTAAGTAACTTCACTAAATCCCAGAAACAAAAGCTCAAGAATATGTACAGAAATCCAAAACACACAGGTCCAAAAAGATTAAATTCATATTTTACAACGTTTAGTGATAGAAAATTCAATTAATAAACCAATGAAAAACTATCACACATGCAAAGTAAGAACATATGACCCATAATTAGGAAAATAATCAATAAAAACTAAGCAAAAATACCAATGTTAGAATTAGCAGACAAAGCATTCGAATCATATTAACAGTATTCTGTATGTTCAAAAAGATAAGTAGCAACATGGAAAAAAATTAAACTTCCAAAGATAAAAACGACAATCACACAAAAAGATTTGTGAACTTGAAGCTAGAACAGTAGAAACTGTCTAAAATGAAACACACAAAGAAAATAATACCACCAACAAATTATAACAACAGAACAGAGTATCAGTGAGCCATGAAACAATGTCAAGCAGCCTAATATGTACATAGTTGGAGTTTCTAAAAAGAAAAGGTGGAGGGGGAACAAACAAATATTTCTATTTAGGGCCAAAAGTTATTCACATTTGATGAAAACTATAAACTCGCAGTTTCATGAAACTCAGTGTAACCTAAGCACAAGAATCGTTAAGAAAATTACACCAAGGCACAACATAACAAAATGGCTCAAAACCAAAGATAAAGAAAAAAGCTTAAAAGCAGACTAGGGAAGGGAGACACGTTACATTCAGAAAACAAACTTAAGAACAACAGCAGATTTCTTGATGGAAATGATTCAAGTGAACCGACAGTGGATTGGCATCTTTAAATGAAAAAAGTCAAACTAGAATTATACAAGCAGTGAATATATCTTTCAGAAATGAAGACTTTTCTGACATACAGTAGCTGAAAGAATTCATGAACAGGAGATCTGTCCTACAAGTAATGTCAATGGAAAGTCTTGAGGCAGAAGAAAACGACACCAGATAAAAATATGAATTACACAAAAGAGTGAAGACAATCAGAACTGGTAACCCCAAGGCTAAATATACAATTTTTTTCTTAGTTAAACCCCTTTAAGACAAGTGACTAAGCAGAAAAAAAATGTATCATGGGGTTTACAAGACATATAGAAGAAAAATGTATAACAACAACACAAAGGTTGGGATGGGAACATGGAAGCGTATTATTTTAAAGTTCTTATGCTTACATGAACTGGTATAACACTACTTGATGATCGAGTATAGTAAGATAAAGATTTATACAATAAACCCTAAACCAACCATTGAAAGAACAAAACAAAGAGTAATCACAGATAAACCAATAAAGATAAATGGAAAAAAATCTATTAATCTAAAAGAAGACAGAAAAAAGAAAAGGAGAACAAAGAACAGATGTAACAAAAAGAAAATAGTAAGATGACAGATTTAAATCAAACCATTATCAATTTTCCCATTAAATGTGACCCAACTCTAAGCTTTCTATAAGAAATACACTTTAAACCCATAAGCCAATTCAAAAATAGGCAAAGAATCTAAATAGACATTTCTCCAAATAAAATATGCAAATCGCCAATAAGCACATGAAAAAAAATCCAACAACATTAGGCATTTGGGGAATGCAGGTCAAAACAACAACGAGATATCACTGTATATCTACTAAGAGGGCAATAACAATAGTAATAAGTGGAAAATGACACATTTGGTGAGGATGTAGAGAAACTGGAACCCTCATGCACTGCTGATAGAAATGTAAATCGCGTGGCCACTATGGAAAACAGGATAGCACTTTTCCAGAAGTTTAAATAGAGAGTAACACCTGATCCAACAGTTCCACTCCTAGTTATAAATCCAAAAAAATTGAGAGTAGGGACTTAAACAGAGCTTTGTACATGAATGTTCATGGCAACAGTATTCACAAGCACCAAAAGATGGAAATAACCCTTTCACCTGTCCATCAACTGATGAATGAATGAATACATAGAATGTGGCCTATCCATACAGTGGAATACTACTCAGTCATAAAAAGGAAGGAAATTCTGACACATCCTACAACATGCACAAGCTTTGAAAACACTATGTTCAATAAGCCAGACACAGTAGAAGACATCTTATATGATTCTACTTATATGAGGTACCTAGAATAGCCAAATTCATAAAGCTAGAAAGTAGACTGGTGGTTACCAGAGGCCAGAAAGAGAGGGGAGAGGGAACTATTATTTAATGAGCACAGAGATTTTGTGAAGGATGACAAAAAAAGGTTTGGTATAGACAGAGTGGTGGTAACACAATGTTATGAATGTATCTAATACCACTGAATCGTACACTCATGAATGGTTAAGATGATAGATATTATGCTAGGCATATTTTATCACAATTTTAAAAGTCTTTAAAAAGAACTGTGCTTTAAAAATAAAGACAAATACAGGTAAAAAGTAACTGAATAGGAAAAAGCATACTAAGCTAGTATTAATCTGGCCAAGCGCGGTGACTCACACCTGTAATCCCAGCACTTTGGGAGGCCGAGGTGGGTGGATCACTTGAGCCCAGGAGTTCAAGACAAGCCTGGCCAACATGGTGAAACACTGTCTCTACTATAAATACAAAAATTGTTGGGAGTGGTGGTGCACCTCTGTAATCCCAGCTACTCAGGAGGCTGAGGCATGAGAGTCACTTGAATCTGGGAGGCAGGGGTTGCAGTGAGCTGAGGTTGCGCCACTGCACTCCAGCCTGGATGACAGAATGAGACTTCGTCTAAAACGAATGAATGAATGAATGAATGAATGAATGAATGAATGAATGAATGAAATAAAAGACCAACTTAATAGTAATCAAAAGAAAGTTGGAGGATCATATTATTTTTCCAGAAAGCTGGATAAAAGGAAACATCCCAATGCCTTCTGGGGCCAATATTGCCCTGATACGAATAAGAAAACACAGACCAACATTCTTCATGAACACAGATGCAAAAAGTCAAAACAAAACAGCAAATCAAATCCAACAATATGTAAAAAGGATATTTCATAACCAAGTGTGATTTTGATCGGGAACTGATCAGATTTAACATTTGGTTCAACATTTGAAATCAACAGTTAACATTTGAGAATCAAAACATCCCAACAAACCATGTTAACAAAAGCTAAACACCCTATGAGCAGCTCAATAGTTGCAAAAAAAAGCATTTCATAAAATCTAACACAGACTTGGGATACAATCCCTCAACAAAGCAGAACTGGAAGGGAATCTCCTCAGCCTGAGAAAAGGCATCTCTGAAAAACCCACAGCATCCACCGTATTTACATGGGAAGACTGACAAATTCCTACGATCGAGGACAAGACTGAGGCATCCACTCTCACACTTCTCCTCAGCAAGACAAGAAAAATAAATAAAACGCACCCAGAGTGAGATGAAAGAAATAAAACCATCCTTGTTTGCAGAAGACATGATTGTCCCTGTAGAAAATCCATTGGAATCCTTGAAAAAGCTACTAGAACAAGCGATTTTTAGCAAGACTGAAGAAGGCAATAGGAATATAAAGCAATCAATTATATTTCTATATCATTCCAATGAATGATTAGAAGTTGAAATGTTAAAACAACTCTATTTACACATACCAACAGAAAATAAGACATGCTGAGGAGAAAATCTCGGCGAAAGATGTGAAAGATTTATACACTGAGAACAACAAAACCCTGCTGCAAGAAACTAAAGATGACTGGATAACCGAGATGCCACCTTGTGATGCGAGTCTCAAAGTCCACGCTCATGCAAACCTCTGCTGACCAATTAAGGTTACAGGACTTCCAGGCACAGGACATCCGGGGAGCTGACAACCAGCCTTCACGCTGTAACCTGCCTGCCACTTGGGAATGACAAGCATCTTGCTGAATTTCCCAGGGACAAATGTCATTATCTTCACTTTGCACTTGCAGAAAAACGTGACTCAGAAGCAAATAGCTCTGGGCATCCTTATTCCAGGTGTACCCACAACTACATCTTACTCCAGATGTGCCCAGCAACACCTTGGTATTTATCAGAACAAACACACCATGGGGCACAGAATATGTGCTTTTCTTTGAACGAAGTCGACCTGCTGGCGTTCTTTATCAAGGGTACAGGATAGAAGGAAAGAGAACAGAGGAAGTAGTTTCCAAAGAAAAATGTGGAGGAGGTGACAAGCTTTGTTAATTTATGGTCTGGGCAGTTAAAATAGCTTTTCCTACCAGGGTAGGAGCAGAAGGAAAGCAAGAAAACACAAAGTCCCTTACCCCATGCCCATCTAACAACGCTGTACAAAGAAGTCGACAGTGGAAGTCTAGGTTGCAAAAAAAAAAAAAAAAAAAAAAAGAAAAGAAAACAACCTCCCCATACAAAGTTCAATTTCTAAAGGAAATAGATACAGGCTTCTAGAAAACATCTACAGATGACTTTTTTTGGGGGGGAGGGGGTGGTGGGGACGGCATGTTTGAACAAACCTGTCAATCCAGGTAAACCACACCACACTAGCCCACACGCCAATGTGGATCAAATGAATTTCAGCTCAGGAACTAAAACTTTTAGGAAGCGCTGAAGCTACAAGCCAAGAAGGATGGTATTGTCACCAGCTACCACTCTTAAATACACCACTGGAGAGGAAGTAAAAATTCCCGGGGCAAGGTCAGACCATCAGACAGTCCCTCCCCTCCACCAACGCCCACGAGGCACAGCCCCGTCCGGCTGTCTAGTGTATTTCTGGCCATAAAGCAACCTTCCAGTTCCATGTGGCAAATCAGCCTCATTCCTGCTGCCTCTCGAAATCACACACAAAAAATAGCAGCAAAGGGATTTGATGTTTAACGCATATAAACACAAGGACAAACAGGAAAGGGGAAGCTGGGAAAGAAACCAGAGATGGCAGAAGATCCGTGAGTGCAACTGCTGCCGAGGGGAGGCCTGGAGAAGCCGACCAGCTTGCAGCACGGAACTGCAGGAAGGCCCAGGAACTGACTTTCAGGTTCCTCCAGCTGAGCTGAAGGCAGGAAGCCCGATTCAGAGTTTGTTAATAAGGTAGCAGCTGAATCCCCTCAGCACAGCTTCTCTCCCTCCATTACCTCACTCTCACGTGCAAAGAAGCCACTGGGTAGCAAGTGGCACATGGCCTTTAAGAATGGCTATGACAGGCCGGGCGCGGTGGCTCACACCTGTAATCCCAGCACTTTGGGAGACCGAGGCGGGCGGATTACGAGGTCAGGAGATCGAGATCATCCTGGCTAACACAGTGAAACCCCATCTCTACTAAAAATACAAAAAAATTAGCCGGGTGTGGTGGCGGGCACCTATAGTCCCAGCTACTTGGGAGGCTGAGGCAGAAGAATGGCGAGAACCCGGGAGGCGGAGCTTGCAGTGAGCCGAGATCGCGCCACTGCACTTCTGTTGCCACTGGGCAACAGAGCAAGACTCCGTCTCAAAAACAAAACAAAAACAAAAGAATGACAATGACAGCTGGGCATGGTGACGTGTGTCTGCAGACCCAGCTGCTTGGGAGGGCAAGACGGGAGAACCGCTGGAGCCCAGGAGTTCAGGGCCAATTTGGGCAACATAATGAGGCTCAAAAATAAAAAAAAAAGGCAATGGTCAAATGACAAGTCAGGATCTCAGAAGAATGAAGCCAAGGTCAGAGTCTCATCTTGACAACGAGATGACCCCAGTGTCAGAGAAAACCAATCGGAGTGGCCGCCGGCAAGAGGAAAGGGCAGGTGCTACAGGCAGGAAATGAAGCGCATAGGCCTCCAAGCAAGGCAACCGCTCGTGGTGAAACATGGGGATCCCCTACATCCAAGGCAACCAGGACACCGCGTGCACAACAGAACCAGTGCAACAAAAAGCCGCAGGTGTGGGGACATGCCCAGGAATCCTCAGCCCTGGATGCTGTCAGAGCCACCTGGGGAGCAGTAAGATGTTCAGGTTCCCAGCCCCACCCAACCCAGATCTACTGAATTCGAATCTCCAGTGGGACAAGGGTCCATCACGTGAAACAATGTCGCTGGCTTCATGGGGCCTTCGATTCAGAGTTTGCCCCTGAATGTCAGGGCTGGGTTCACTGATGGTTCAACTATACTGAAGCCCAACGATACCCACTGGGCCGCAGCAGCTGCTCAGCCTCAGGGCTGGCTCTGTAGAACAAACAGTGCACAGAGCCACGCCACTCCGCGGGCAGGACTGAGGGCCCTTCTCATACCTGTGGCCAACTCTCCCCTTGATGAACTTGGTTATGTTTTCACTGACTCATGGGCAACTGCTGGCAGCAACCTCACTGTCTGGTCTGCCAGTTGGAACAGTCAGATTAAAGACATCCGTCTTCAGGGCTGCACATTGCGGCAGGCCACGGCGGCTGATTGAACATTCTGGGTCATCATGTAGATGCCTGTGCTAAGAGTCCATTTGTTCTTTGATGACACTGAATAAGACCAAGCTGTTGACTGAGCCCGCACTGCCCAGAGGCCACCACTACTACCCATCATACCAGACAGCACCACATCCACTATTGCCTGGGCACAAAATTTAACACTCTGTTCCTGATGCAGAGGCCATCTCTGCATGCCAGACTTGTGACTCCTGCCCACGGCTGTCCCATCTGTCCCCCATGAGGGTGGGCCCATTGCTCCTGCCTCCTCTCAGCAGATCAACCATCTCAAAATGTGGTGCTCTCCCGACCGACCCAGGGTACCGGTGGGGGCCTCACCAACACTGAGCCCATTATAGGCTACCATGATGCTGTCCTAATACAATCAGCCAGCACTGGCCACACTGTTACGGTTGTTGAAACTCATCTGTAGCACGTCTTCGACTTTTCAGACCATCCACACTCAAAGATGGTGCACCTTGTATCACAAAAGCCACTTGCCAGCAGGCAGAGGGTTGAGACACTCGGACTGTCTACCTTCCCTACTCTCCACCCTTGCTACCCTCACCTCCTTCTGGTCCTTAGCAAAAAAGTCTCATCACTATATATGGCTAATCCAGGAAGGAATCATCTCCCCTTGGCCGCATCTTGAGTAACGGCCAGGAAGAGAAGGATGGGGATCATACAGACCAACTGTGAAAACTCAAGGTTCCACCCTGACCATTCCTGGGCATGACGCTTCTTTCTTCCCTCTAGCAGCGAGCCCAGGCTGGTCTGGTTGGTGTAGCCTCCAGGTGACTACCCAGCCAAACGGAGGCCTGGAGGGTTCAAATCTCATTCCAGTTCAGCCACTGGGATTATCCTGTTGACTGACATGGTCCTGGGCTGCAAGGACAACACACACTTGGGAGAGTGTACTGCTGATCATGTCCTTCCACAGTGACCCATATGGGACAAAGTGGATACAATGGATTCTCCTATGGGACAAAGCAGACACAATGGGTCCTCCAGTTTTATAAAAAGCCTCTTGCACTTGACCCTTCAAGTCTGGGTGCGAGGAGGGGACACTCGAGGAAGAAAGTGAAGTTGCAGCTATTGTAATGAGACACCAATTTGGGGGGTGGGTGGGGAAAGAACAGCAACCCCAGAGCCTGGGGAGGGAGGGGGACATTAACAGTCTCGCCTTTCTGAGTCTCCCATGGCGCATTCCCCGCAATGGAAAATATACTGGTACGGTGACAGCCCCATAGTGTGGTACATTTCACTTGGCTGCTGGGTCTAGCATTCTCTGCCTTTCTGAGTCACCCATGGCTCATTCCCCACAATAGAAAACACATTGGTACAGTGATGCCCCAAAAGTGTGATAAATTTCACTGACTTCTGGGTCTAGCACTCTCTAAACCCAATTTGACGCCCATTCGCCTTACTCTTACTGAGAAATCTATCAGAACGTGCATGGGAGAACTTCAGTCCTGCACATCCCAGACAAAACACAAGTCAACACCTGCTGATGTTCCCCCCCAGCCCCATCCCCACTCCTGGAACCACTGGCCAGTCATTCTGTGGGGTGGACAAATGCCATCTGGCGTGGACACATTGAACAGGCTGGACCCGCAGACTGAACTGAATTATTCCAACTGAACCAGGTGCCTTAAGGTCTATCAGTCATCCAGGAGGCCATGATGGAGACACCGACAACCTCTATCCCCCAACCTATGGAGGTCCCTCTTGCGGGGGCTCCAGCAATTGTAAGCAACCCTCACTTTCTGGGGCACCATGTACCCACAGCTCTCTACTTCCTGTGTGGAAGCCAAGTGTCACCTTGCTTCCCTCCTGAGAACACGGACACTTGTACCTTAGAAGCGTTGTAAGAGACCTTCGGGTATATAAGCAGAAGCACTCCCTGTATGTCACATAGCCCTGCATCACTGAGAAGTTCCCTCCAAAGTGGAGCTACCCTCAGTGACTTGGTAAATTTTTGGGTTAGTGGCACATTATTTATGTGAATGCTGCAGACAGCTATCCATAGGATACATCTGACTACAAAAGGTTGTAGGAAACACGTCCCGGGATTTAGGGAAGGTGATCAATGCCACTACCTTGGCCCTTGGCATTCAGTCCAGCCTCAACTCACCATCTAGGAGCGTCACAGATGACAAGATTGCCCTTGACTTCTTGTGGTTCAAGGCGAAGTCTGTGCAATTGCCGATTCCTCCTGCCGTAGCTGGAGTGCAGTAGCACAATCACGGCTCACTGCAGCCTCAACCTTCCAGGCTCAAGCAATCCTCCCATCTCAGCCTCCTGAATAGCTGGGACTATAGGAGCGCACCCCCACACCCAGCTAAGTATTTTTATTTTTTGTAGACTCAGGGTTTCTCCATGTTGCCCAGGCTGGTCTCAAACTCCTGGGCTCAAGCAATTTGTCCGTGTTGGCCTCCCAAAGTACTGGGTGTGAGCCACTGTGCCTGGCCATGGTCCCAACTTTACACACGAGCCCACCAACACTCAGAGAGGACGAGCTCTGTATCCGAGGCCAGCAGGTCTCAGGGACAAACTCCATGTCCACAGCGTCCCTCCCGAAGCCTGCACTGCTACCCTTGGGGGTGAATGAACATGGGAAAGGCCGCAGCTGAGGCCTGGGGAAGCTCTTCTGCCAGCCTGGCTTCAAAGCCCCAGCACCTGGGGGAGGGTTCACCCCGATTGCTAGGACAAGAGGGGCACAGTAAGGGAGCTGAGCACTCCGAGCATGAGGGCCCAGTCCACGCGACCAGTAGCACCGCGAAGAGCACAGCCAACTTGCTCCCGCAGCCCAGCCCTTATCTGCGAGGAAGTCCCAAGTCATCCCAGCGTAGGTCGAGCAACAGCAGAGACGTCCACCTGCAGGGCCCCAAGCCCACGACTGAAAAAGAAACCAGCCAAGCACAGGCACTGCTGCCCGAGCTGCCCAATGGCTACAGCTGCCATTGTTCCCATCCCCGCTCTTATCCAAGCTGGCCTTGGACAAGAAGATGGCCTTGCCCCTTTGGAGCAGAGGGGAAATGCTTTGACAGCTGCAAAGGTGGGCATTGTTGGTGGCAGCTTCAGAAGGCTTTCGCTTGTGTTCTCCTTCCACATAATCAATAACCAGGCCCTAGAGGCAGCGGTGCTAAGTACTTAGCAAGGGGACAGCATGAGGCTCCATCCAGACCCTTACGCATCTCGGCACCCATCTGCCGCACTCCTGAACTAACCCCTGCAATGCCCGCGGGGAGAAAGGGACGTCTATGCCACTTCTCAAAGGAAGAGACAGTGTGGCTCACCAGTGTCTGGAAAATGAGACCTTGGAACCAACAGATGGTTGATGGGGAACAAGAGGAAGTGTGTCACCATCCACCAAGGCACAAGGCCTCCGCAGGGAACCAAACTCTTAAGGCCTCTCCCCTTTCTGACAACGTCTGTGCAGAGGTGTGTGACGTCCTGCAGGCCGTGACAGAATGTCAAGACATGGGAACAAGGGCTGTGCAGACGTTGGGCGGAGGCCTCTGCAGGTCAGGCAGAGCCGAGTCCCAATTCCACGGCTCCACCCTGGGCTGCGTGGCCTGCATGAACCCGTCATTTCTGTCTCGGCCTCACTTTCCCCATCTGGAAGGTGGACGTCCAGCCCCTGCGGTGCTGGAGAAGGCCACTGTGAAGCTTAAATGAGAAATGGGCCAGGCACAGTGGCTCACGCCTGTAATCCCAAGACTTTAGGAGGTTGAGGCAGGAGGATCACTTAAGTTCAGGAGGTAGAGGCTGCAATAAGCCATGATTTCACCAGTGCACTCCAGCCTGGGCAACAGGGGAAGACCTTGTCTCAAGAAAAAAGAAAAAAACAATACAAAAACGCATGCAGCACACTCAGCTCAGCTGTATCCCCATCCACACTATGTCCTCATTCACAATTTAGTACTGATACAACTGTGTGTTATGAGGGAGACAGGACACTGCATATCACCTCAGATGTCTTCGCTCAGGCTGCCGCACAAAGCCCCACAGACGGCAGCTTACACAACAGACATTCATTACCTCACATCCTGAGGCTGGAGTCTGCACAGGGCTGGGTCCTCCTGAGGCCTATCTGCTTGGCTTGTAGACAGCACCTTCTCACTGTGTCCTCACAGGGTCATCCCTCCATGCAGGTCTGTTTCCTCAGCTCCTCTTTTGTTTTTTGTTTTGTTTGGAGACAGGGTCTCACTGTCTGTCGCCCAGACTGGAGTGCAGTGGCGTGATCTCAGCTCACTGTAACCTCTGCCTCCCAGGTTCAAGGGATTCTCCTGCCTTAGCCTCCCAGTAGCTGTGATGACAAGCATGCACCACCACGACTGGCTAGTTTTTGTATTTGTAATAGAGACGGGGTTTCACCATGTTGGCCAGGCTGGTCTTGAACTCCTGCCCTCAAGTGCCACCTCAGCCTCCCAAAGTGCTGGGATTACAGGTGTGAGCCACTTTGCCAAGCCCTTAGCTTTATTTTTTATTTTTTTTTAAGACGGAGTCTCGCTCTGTCGCCCAGGCTGGAGTGCAGTGACGTGATCTCAATTCAGTGTAGCCTCCGCCTCCCATGTTCAAGTGATTCTCCTGCCTCAGCCTCCTGAATAGCTGGGACTACAGGTGCACATTACCACACCTGGCTAATTTTTGTATTTTTAGTAGACATGAGGTTTCACCGTGTTGACCAGGCTGGTCTCAAACTCCCGGTCTCAAGTGATCCACCCACCTCAGCCTCCTAAAGTGCTGGGATTACAGGAGCCACCGTGCCCGGCCTTCATCTCATCTTCTTATAAGGACACCAGTCCTTTGGATTAGGGTCCATCCATATGACCCCAACTTAACTTGATGACTTGTCTCCAAACATAGTTACATTCTGCGGTACTGGGGGTTAGAGGTTCAACTTAGGAATTCCAGGAGGGGACACAGTGCAGCCCATGACAACTCTCCACTCTGCTCTTCATGACCTGTGGTGACGGGGCTCCTTGCAGACTGTTGGGCTGTGACTATGAAAGCCCAATGACCAACACGTCAAACAAAACCGCTACTTCATATCAGAATCCACATTTGTGGTGCTTGTACCTCAGTCACTACCTGGAACCCTGTTTCCTGAATGGGACCGGATGACGCTGGAAGGTCCCCGGCTGACCCCACTGTAATTAGAAAGACCAGAACCTGAGCCTTTATGAAGATATTTTAAATGAAAAGAAACATGAGGTCCGGGTGAAAGGAACAACATGCCCCGCCCTGGGTGGAAAAGCCTCACTTTTACCAAAAAAAATGACCTAATCAATCCAGTTTCATACTCTCTGTCTTCAGTCATTACTGGAATATTCACTTACAAATGCAAATTGCAAAGAGATCTATATTCATCAAGGCTTTCTTTTTCCTAGAGATCTTATCAAGCTATCGGAGGCTATCAGCTCATAAAGGTGACAGGAAAAGGCGAGACCCAGAGAATGCAATCATGCCTGCTTAATTACATCGCAGGCAGGGTGCTCGAGGAAAAGATGAAACGCTTCGTATAAAACACCGCATCTTTAATGGGGGAACCTTCCTTGTCAAAGGCAAACATCCAATTCAAACAAGAGCTGGTACCGCTTACTCTTCCTCCTTTAAAGAAGTCTGCAAAACCAAACCTGGCTGTCTGGAAAGTACTAGAAAAAGAGAGAAATTAAAACCCTTCCTCTCTTTATTGCCATGTTAGATACACAGAGACAAATGGCCTCCAGGCAATGCAGAGACACAACTCTGCTAAAGCCAGATTCCTCCACCAAATTATACTAATAAATCAACTCAAACCACAGGCACGGGCCCCAGGTGATGGTCGCACTCACCAGAACCAGCTGAGAGGGCTTCTGTGGCCGGTCTGGAATCCCAGCCCATGGGTTCTGGGGCCATCTCATCAGAGTCTTGCAGCAATTCCAAGAGGAGTATGTGTGAGAGACAGAGTGTGTGTGTGTGCGTGCACATGCGTGCATGTATATGTGTGCACAAACACACCAGAGATACCTCATTTCCTGGACTCCCCTATAATCAGCAGAGCTGTTCCATATCCCAGGGCTTGACCTTGAGCTGGATGTCCAACATCTCATGACCCCATCCAGAGGAGGGGTTGAGGTCTCATAACATGAGATAACAGGCTAGAAAGAGCCACAATTTCTGAGGTCAAAGGGCACTGGCATGACTGCTAGGAACAGAGTCCCCAACCCACATGCCTCCGGTCACTGCCTGCTCACCATCCAGAGCTCTCTAGCCTGCTCCGGCCCTGGGCACCCGCACGAGTCAGCCAGCGCTGCTGCGGAAAAGTGCACAGACCAGGCAGCTGAAACCACAGAAACACACTATCCCACGCCCCCGGAGGCCAGGAGTCCTAGGTCCAGGCAGGGTCGGTTCCCTCTGCAGGAACAGATTGTTCCAGGCCCCTCTCCTTCACCTGGGCACTGCCATTTTCCCTGTGTCTTTATACAGCTGTCTTCTTCTAAGGACGCCAATCATGATGGATCAGGGCCCACCCTACTGGCCTCATTTAACTTGATTACTTCTTTGAAGACCCTCACTCCAAATAAGGTCACATTCTGAGTACTGGAGGTCAGAGCCTCAACCTGCGAACTTGCAGGGACATAGTTCAGCCCACAACAGTGCCGTTGGCAGGAAGGGCTGGGCCAAGAGCAAGATCGTTCCCATTTTCCATGGAAATCAAGGCACAGAGAGATCCCCAAGCTTTATCAACACCAAACACATCACCACCCACTCCAGATGGGATGGACAACAGGTATTTGGGTAACCCAGGAAAAGTTTTGTGTTCAAAGTGGCTACTGAGGCCACATCTGGGGATGCTGGTCTGGAAGTGGCTGTTCTGATGGGACCACAGTTACTCTCGGGGACAACTAAGCAGTGGGTGCCCAATGGAGCTGATGTCATCAACAGACCCCAGCATCAGTGCCGGGCGTGAGGGCTGAGACCCGGGGACCTGGGAGTGGGAGCTGCAGGAAGTCAGGGCAGGCTGCCACTGCCTCAGCCCTGCTCTCTCTCTCTGGCCTCAAATCTCAACACTTGGACACAGGAAGGGGAACATCACACACTGGGGCCTGTTGTGGGGTCGGCGGAGGGGGGAGCGATAGCATTAGGAGATGTACCTAATGTAAATGACGAGTTAATGGGTGCAGCACACCAACATGGCACATGTATACATATATAACAAACCTGCACGTTGTGCACGTGTACCCTATAACATAAAGTATAACAATAAATAAATAAATAAAAGAACTAACATAAAAAAAATCTCAACACCACTCACACTTCTCTAAATCACCTCACTTTGTGTTAACTGAGAATTAAGCCATGAAGCAGGATGTTAACGGCTGGATCCAAAGAGCAGGTGCCGATGGGAGAGGGGCAGGTCCAGACAGACAGACACAGAGAACAGAGTACCAGTGACCAAGGAAGCGGACGCTAAGTGACACACGGGTGTGAAGGGGCTGCTGGAACAGCCACGTGTCTTCAGAGCCAATCTGGAAGTAATTAAAACATCTAAAGACCGCAAAGAAACACAAAAGAGAACCAGACCACTAAAGGGAGCTCCAAACCTCCCGGCAAAGTATGCTTGCAGAGAATAATCCAGGCTTCCGCAACTCGAGCAGGGGCTGATGGACAGCAGGACCCGGCCCTCTGCAAATCACAGAAGACCTGCTATGGCTGCAAAGAGCAAGGACCATGAGGAAGAAGCAAATCCTGGGTCCCAGCGCTACACCCACCCCCGTCAAAGGTCAATTCCAGCTACTTAGACAGAAGGTCCAGTCTGCTTCCTTCATGGGTCAATGGTTTACAATCCCAGGAAGGCTTAAACCTGAGGACAGACATGAAGAAAGAAACCAAAGCCACCTGACACGCATTGCATGTACAACCCAGAAATAGGCCTCACGTTTTACGTAGGGCACCTGTTTATATTTAGTATTAAAAAGTGCCTAACCAATTAATCCTGTCATCACAGCCAAAACATGCAGGTGAATGATTGATGGAGACGTGAAATTTTATACTGAAAGCATAATTTTAAGAAAAGTGAAAACATTTCTTAAATGTCTCAGAGAATGTAGGATTCCCCCTATTTTCAGTATATTGAGATTAATAAGGATTACTTACATACCCAAAACAGAGTCTTTTGATAGAATTTCAGGAATTCAGGTTTGTAAATGAGACTACAGTGTAATCAGAGACCCACTCTTAAAGGATCATAAAATCAACTAGACATAAATAGAGAAATCCTTGTAAAATTAAACTTACAAACTTTAAGAAAAACAAGTTTTTGAATGTATCACTCTAATAAGTTAAAAGTTTAATGCTAAAATCACACATAACAAAAATACTCTTTTCTGAGGGGAAATCTCCCCTTGAGGAACAAGAAAGAACCTGCCTGCCATAGAGGAGAGTCAGCCATAAAAATAAATGTGATGGGCCGGGTGCAGCGGCTCACGCCTAAAATCCCAGCACTTTGGGAGGGTGAGGCAGGAGGATATTTTGGGCCTAGGAGTTCAAGACCAGCCTGGGCAACATAGTGAGACCCTGTCTCTACAAAAATATTTAAAAATTAGCCAAGCATGTTGGTGTGCATCTGGGGTTGCAGCTACTCGGGAAGCTAAGGCGGGAGGATTCCTTGAGCCCAGGAGTTTGAGTCTGCGGCTGCAGTGAGCCATGATCACGCCACTGCACTCCAGCCTGGGCGATAGGGCAAGACCTTGTCTAAAGAATAAATTAATATGTATGTAAACAAATAGATGGTTCTTAAATTCTAGCTACATGCTTTAATCTACCTAAGGCTCTCAGCCCGCCTCTGGTTTTTTTGTTTTTCTTGTTTTTTCTTTTTCCTGAGACAGAGTCTTGCCCTGTTGCCCGGGCCGGAATGCAGTGGCATGATCTTGGCTCACTGCAACCTCCACCTCCCGGGCTCAAGCAATTCTCCTGCCTCAGACTCCCAAGTAGCTGGGATTACAGGCACACACCACCACGTCTGGCTAATTTTTGTATTTTTGGTGGAGGCGAGGTTTCACCATGTTGGCCAAGCTGGTCTCGAATTCTAGACCTCGTGATCTGCCCATCTTGGCCTCCCAAAATGCTGGGATTACAGGTGCGAGCCACTGCACACGGCCCCGCCTCTGGTTCTTTCTGCTAAAAAGGGAGAGACTACCAAGGTCCTAGAAATGTCAAAGGCTCTCTAGCACAGCAAACCAGGGGTTTCCCCACACCCCCTCCCCCTGATGGCTCACAAAGACCCATCCCTGCCCAACGTGGTGACTCACGCCTGTAATTCCAGCACTTTGGGAGGCCGAGGCAGGCGGATCACCCAAGGTCAGGAGTTTGAGACCAGCCTGGTCAACATAGTGAAACCTCGTCTCTACTAAAGATACAAAAGTTAGCTGGGCATGGTGGCAGGCGTCTATCATCCCAGCTACTCAGGAGGCCGAGGCACAAGAATCACTTGAACCCAGGAGGCAGAGGTTGCAGCGAGCCGAGATGGCACTGCACTTCAGCCTTGGTGACAGAGTGAGACTCTGTCTCAAAAAAAAAAAGATCCATCCCTGCTCTCAGCATTTATTGGATGAATGCCCTCACGTGCCTAGCTCTCCCTAAGGGCTTGAGACCTCACACTGAACAAAATCAACAGAAATCCCTGCCCTGGGAGACCGTCTGTTGTGCTGGGAGTCACAACAGAACTGCAGGTAGAAGAACTTAGTTCCGTGACTCAGTGTGACCCAACGTGTTTGTATCCGCGAAACCATTGCTTCATTTCCTTCTCCACAGTGTCCGGCCTGAGCACATGGCTGGGCCTTCCCAGGTGGGGTGGAGGAGGGTGTGGGCAGGTTCAAAGACGCTACCATTCCAAGCACGTGATGCAGCCTGCGCCAACCTCAGCACACAACCCTGCTCAGACCCGTCTCAAAAACAGATTAAAAATAAGCAAGTGTATGTGATGGTTCTTAAGTTCTAGCTCAGTTCTTTCATCTAGGGTTAGGCCTCCCTGTCGCCAGGTAAGCTGAGGTCGCAAACATCCTGCCCCATGAGGCCATCTTCTTCTCCGTCTCTCCATCTGGGCAAACCCCACTGGCTCCATCAGATGGTGAATCCTGTGGAGATGGACCCCATCGGTCTCAGATTTCAGATTTTGTCTGCGTCTTCTGAAGAGAACCTGGCAGGCGTTTTATTTTATTTTTTTTGGGGGGGGGACATGGTCTCGCTCTTTCACCCAGGCTGGAGTGCAGTGCTGCAATCTCAGCTCACTGCAAGCTCCCCTCCCGGGTTCATGCCATTCTCCTGCCTCAGCCTCCCAAGTAGCTGGGACTACACCGGGAGGCGTTTCAGAAATCACTGTGGATTAACCGAAAGGCCATTCCTGAGCCACATCGCCTAACCATGCTCAGCCCCAAGGAAAGGGCGTTTAAAGCAAAGAGCCTTAATCACCAACCCCAGCCAGGGAAGGAGGAGTCGGGCACCCTGGCCACAAACTCCGACGTCAGAGAATTCCAAGTTCAAACACAGGGCAGTCACTGCTAAGGATGGTGAAAGAGCTACAGCTGCCAAAGCTTCACTCTGTGTACCGTTTCGGGTCAGCTCCACACCCAGCCTTCAAGGACAGCGGCTTGGGTTTGCATTTTTGCCTTGCTTTTAATTTTTTTTTAGAGATGGGGTCTCACTATGTTGCCCAAGTTGGTCTCGAATTCCTGCGCTCAAGAGACTCTCGCCTCTGCCTTCCAAAGTGCTGGGATTGCAGTCATGAGCCACTGCACCCAGCCATTTTTGCCTTTGTATGTTATGAATTTTGTGGCTGGTGCCGGGGCCTCCTGCCGAGTATCTGTCCCAACAGGACCATGACCCCAGTTGGGATCTCCCCCTGCGGGGAGTTTGGAGGGGCTGGCAGCTCTCAGGTTAAACAATCCCGTTTTCTGAGCCAGAGACCGGCTGAGGAAGGCTCGTGCCATATGAGGAGAGGTCTCTAGAGGGGCCTCCAAGAGGGGTTTCGGTACCCTTGAGAGACAGTGCCACAGGAAACAGGTCTTCTCTTCCCCAGGACCCTGTCAGGAACATCCCACTACCACACTGTGAGTCCACGAGCTGTGAGGGGCGAGACCACGGCTGTCCCCGCAAACGCCGTCCCCGCCGACCCCCATCCATGGCTGACTCCACGCCACGCTGGGGATGGGCCGAGACCAGACTCCCTTCCACGTCAGTCCCACCAGGGCCCCCTCCCGTCCGGCAGATGTCCAGGAATTTCAAAATCCAGAAGGTAGCAGTGAGCCTCTGAGGCAGATGCCTCGTGTCTGTGGGCGAGTGAGGTCGCGAGGCGGCAGAGTCTTCGAAGGCAGAGTTGGTTCTGGATCCCGCACTGGCAGCTGTGGCTCATGGAGGCCCAAGCATCCTGTGGCAGCTTCCTTACACTGCAGCTTTGAGAGTTGCCTGTGATGCTCAGCCCAGCATCGACGGTCATGACCAGGCCCATTTCTCGAATTCCATTCCGTTCTGCTCAGTCACCTGCCACCATGCCACAGTGGACACGGGGCAGAGGCGCATTCAATGATGTGGCCTGGAGCCCACGAGTGAGGCACTCCAGGCCAAGGGGCGTGAGGGATCCCCCAAGAAGGTCCAGAAACCAGAGACAGTCTCAGGGGCTACCAGTCACTTTCCTTACTCACAGAGCTGAGAACACAGCGTTCTCAGCTCTGCCACTTGCTGTGTGACGTTGAGAAAATCACCAGACCTCTCTGAACCTTAGCCCCTCCACCTGTAAAATGGAAGCTTTACTTCCCACCTCACAGGGCAAATCCACAGAAGTCGGCCTCTGCAGATGTGAACAAGCCGCATATTAAAATAGAAGACTCAGTCACAAACTGTGTCACCACCTGGAGGCAGCCGGGGTTTGCTCCAGGCAAATGGGCAGGCAGGGGCCATACCCGAATGAAATGTGACCTGCCGTAGAGGCAATACCCACAGCTACAGGTGACCACTCCGTCGAAATGAAGGTTGCAGTCACGCCTCAGGAAGAGGCACTTCATGGATAGGAGGAAGACACAGAAGCAAAGTGCTTTGGCTCTCGAAGCCTTCGCTAAAATGTGCACACTCCCCAAGCAGCAGCCCACACAAAGCAGCTGCAGCCTCGAAGGCAGCATGCAGGAAAGATGTGACAAGCCAGCCACCGCCCCTAGGACCTGCGCCCAGTGGATGTCCTTGAAGCAGCAGGGTTGCCAGGAACCGTGGAAGGAAAGCTGGCAGCACGGACACCTCTCCCTGCCATGGGGAATCCTAATCCCCTGCGCTGGAACGACGGAGAACAACCTTGGCCAGATGCGCAGATCCTGTATCTGTGGGCTGCCGGGGACAGAGTCGGGGGTATGAAGAATACAAGGGAACAGCAAAATGCCAGGCGGGAATCCCCTCTGGCAAAGAGAAAGATGCTTCATTTCCAAAGAGATTAATCTCTCAAAGGCAGACATGGTTTTGTCTTTTAGGGTGTGTTTCCTTAGCAATTTTTTAGACAGATAAAATTCACATAACATAGAATTTACCACTGTAAAGTATTTAATGGTTTTTAGCCATGTTGTGTGACCATCACCACTATCTAATGCCAGGACATTCTCAGCACCCCACATGGAAACCCCAAACCCATTAGCAGCCACCTCCCAGCCTCTGGCAACTGCTAGTCTATCTTCTGCCTCTATGGATTTGCCCATTCTGGACACTGCGGATAAATGGAGTCACATCACACGTGGCCCTCTACATCTGGCTCCTTTCACCACATGTCATGTCCTCAAGGTGTATCCATGCAGTAGTCCTCATCCGTAATCCATTCCTTTTCAGGCCGAGTCACATCCCATCACATGGGTACACCACCCTGTTTGTTTATTACTCAGCTGACGGACATCTGATTGATTCCAGTTGAGGGCTATTGTAAATAATGCTGCCGGGAGCATGTATGTAAATGTTTTCACGCCTACCCAGATTCCTTCTCTCCTGGGGACACACCCAGGAGTGGAACTGCTGGCTCATGTGCTAACTCTACATTTAACTTCACTCTACATTTGACTTAACTCTACATTTAACGTAACTCTACATTTGACCTCACTCTACATTTCACCTCACTCTACATTTCACCTCACTCTACATTTGACTTAACTCGACATTTGACTTAACTCGACATTTAACGTATCTCTACGTTTTACTTCACTCTACATTTAACTTTTTTAGGACTTGCCAGACCATTTTCCTCAGCAGCAGCCACATGTTAACCAACACCATGGGTATGACTCAGACAGTAATTCCCTTCCCACTGCTGTCATTTTGTCTTCAAGCCTTTATCTGCATGCTCAGTCAGGAGCTTCACACCGTGGTGAGATGTATTTGTCCTCAGTCACCAGACCAGAGAGAGGTATCAAGTCTCAATTAATACACACACACACACACACACACACACACACTTACACACTTCAGATCTTTATTTTAGTGACTGTCATATGGGGAAAACCCTACTTGTAAATAAAGGTGTGTGCTCAAAGCTTTGTTCAGTGGTGCATTCAACCAATACTGGGCACCTGCAGTGGCAGGGCCCTCCACGGGCCCCGAGGATGCATCAGTGAACAACATAAAGCCTCCCCCATCGACCTCCCCAGAGCCATCAAAGAGACAGATACGATAGTGACAGTTTAAGATAATTAGCAGTGCCCGGAAGTTCCTCCCAAGATGGAAAATTAATCTTCCAATCAGGCCAAGTGGAGCCCCTGCCGATGACACACATTCATCTCCCTCAACCATTCCTTCTCCACAGCAACCACGTGCCCTCCCCTGTATTCCAACTCGACAAAGCCGTGGAAATCTGAGGCACTGCAAAGAGAGAGGCCTCGGCTACGAGAAGCACCTCTGCTCTCACGGATACGTGAGATCCTGGATACACGAGATGCATCATGATCCCAGGGACAAGCACATCTTTCCACGCCTTGGGGGAGCTGTGCCGCCTGTCGCTGCCCGCCCGGAGACTGCGCCGAGCTGGCGTGTGCCACAAAGGATGATCACCACGCTGTGTCCACTGCACTCCAATGCCACGATGGTCAGAGCTGCTGCTGCTGCCGCCACTCACTTGGCCACAGATGGCGGTCACTGACAGCGGTCACCTGCACAGCAGGGGCTCATGAGTGAGGTCCCCATGAGCCGGTTGTCTTTCAAGCCCAGACACCAATGACCTCGGCTTTAAGATAAATCCAGTGACTGTTCCCATTTTACAGATAAGAAAAGCAAGGCTGAGAAGTATAGGTCACAGGTTCACGGCCACAGAGTGGGTACAAAGCAGAGACTCGTCCACGCCCAGCACGCAGACTCTGATGATAGTGGGGCTGGCTTTGAAATCCAGAAGGAGCACGTCGTCTCCCGCCGGGGGGCAGGGGCTGAATCTGTGGGAAGGAGGCAGGGACGAGGCACCTACTCCAGGTTCCTCCAGTCACCCTGACCCGAGGAACAAACCTGCCTCCTGGAACCTGCCCAGTGGCTTCTGTCAATGCCGAATTTCAGGGGCACAGCCAGGAGCCCTCCAAATGGATTAGGGTTCCCTGTTCTACAGGATGCTGACCAATTATTGTTATTTGTCCAAGTCCTGGTTTATCTGATTCTCTGATTCTTCACAGCTGTGTGGAGGAGGGGTGTGCCCATATGGCTCACGGGTACACAGTAGGTGCTTAATCACTGTGTGCCAAGTGAATGAATGGCTGCTTGATGATGAGGGTGCAAGTTGCACAAATAACTCCCTGCCTTTAAGGCATCTGAATGGGCCTGGTGGCCTCATCCTTCTGCCTCGTGGCAGCCCAGATCAGGACCTCACCCCAGAGGCCACGGGTTCCCCAGCCCCACCCCCTCCTCATTCCTCCCCTCGGGGCCCAGACAGGTCACAGAACCACATCTCAGAATGTGCACAGAAGCACAGTGGACGCACAACCGGCCACTCACTGCAGCTCAGGTCCTTGTACCTTAAGAACAGCCTACCTGGTGGGTGGGCAGATGACTGAACCCATTTCAGAGGTCCACAGACTGAGGTCAGAGAGGTGAGGGTACTCCCAGTCCGTCAGCCAGACAAGGCAGAGCTAGGACCCGGGTCTTCCAACTCCATGCTCAGCATCATACCCACATCTCAGGCTACCCCTCCTCAGGAGCTGGCTGCCGGGTGGCTCTGCCCAGGTGTCAAAAGGGGCCGATGTTGGCCAGAATGACCCACCGGGAAAGCAGCCAGCACACAGAGTCACCAAAGGTGACCTTTGGGAAGTCTCTGAGTCACAGGCCAGCCAGAGCACACCATGGACAATCCTCTTGTCCATGTGGGATTCCTGACCAAGTCCCACCCAAAGGGCACAGCAAGGCTGTCTCCATGCACCTGGCTGGCTCCACTGCCCGTGGTGTCAAAGTCACCTGCCCTGGTTAAGTCAATGGGCACGCAAGGGGCAACAATGAGCATGGCACTGGCATGGCACTGACCCAGGGCCAAAGCCGTGGGAAACTGCCTCAGAAGAAACGGAGCCAGATGCCACGAGGCTAGTTGGCACTGGGGATGGGTGACTTCGACCCTTTTTCTCTGTTTTCCAAATTTTCTGTGGGGCAGCAAAATAAGAAGTAAATTGAGATCTGGAAAACACCGTGTGTCCACAGGACTGCACACACAGGCATGCTCACGGAGCAGGTGGCCCTGTGGGGTTCCAGTGATCTCAGGTACCACCTGCAAGGGTGGGGTCAGCTTTTAGAATCAAGGGTCACACCAACGTAATGACCATCTGTGAGGAGGCGGCGCAGGGTCTAGGGAGATGTGCCCCAACTGTCTGCTGGAGATGGTGAGGAGGCAGCGAACCTTTGCGAAGACCTCAGGGCTCAGCATTTGCCAACAAGTCAATCTCCCACATGCCTAAGACGTAGGTGCTATGATACCCCCTATTTCAACAGCAAGAAAACAAAGAGATATAAAAAGTATCTAAATCAGAGAGCTAATAAATGGTCAAACCAAGATTTGATCCTGTGCAGCTTGGACCAGATGCCCGACATTTAAATACTACAGTGCAATAAAGGGTTAACTCAGCAGGCCTGGGTTGTCCAAACCCCACACATTCCAAAGAAAGACGGGATCCCCAGGAGAATTGCTTGAACCGGGGAGGCGGAGGTTGCAGTGAGCTGAGATCGTGCCACTGCACTCCAGGCGACAGACCAAGACTCCATCTCAAAAGGAAAAAACGAAAGACGAGGTCTTTACCCAGCTCATGGGAGATCCCCTCTGAGCCCTGGGAATATCCTGTGCAGTAAGAGTGCCCGAGTTCACCTGGGGTCTTGAGCGGCATCATGTGGCCTGTGCTGACAACACGCATTACAGTGGGGACCCCAGGCCACATGGTAGCAGCGTGACCTCTGGGGGGCCTGGGGACTAAGGCCAGTCATACATATGTGAAAAACCCCCAGGAAAAGCCTGGCTCTGAGGGTCTGGAGCATAGTGCAGAGGGCTGGACTCCTTGTGTGCTGTCAACATCTTCGCTGGGAACCGTCCACATGCCACCCTGGGAGAAGACAGGGGAAGCGGGCGCCTGGTCTCTCCTGGACTCTGCCCCACCTGCCTTTTGCCTTTGCTGATTCCACCCTTCGCTGTGATGAACCGTGCCTGTCACCAAAACAGCTTCACTAAGGACTCTGTGAGTCCCTCTCGCGAATCAGTGAACCTGGTAGTGGGGGCGACCTTGGGGAGCCCCGAACACAGCTGTCCTGTTCTGAGGAGAACTGAAGGCCAGGGGTGGGGAAACCGAGGTCTGGCTGGATTTTCAAGAACATAAGTTACTTTTATAAAAGTCAAAGATGTAAATCCAAAAAAAAAAAAACCCATAAACTCCACTGGAATGATCTGGAAGGGGTGTGCTCACATGGTAACCGCGGCACCAGGCTCCCAGCTCAGGGCGTAGGCAGAGGGCCCCTGCTGGGCTGATGATGCGGCTTGGCAGGAGCGTCCCCTGGGCAGGTAACAGGACCCGGCACACCTCCCAGCTGCACTGCCTCTGTAAAGTGAGCCTGTGCCAGGAAGGGACCCCATGGACAAGTTCTCAGGTGACAGGCTCCGACGGGAAGAGGCACCACAGGATGCTGCTTGCTCACCTCCTCCCCCAGGGTGAAGACCGCAGCAAGGGACTCCTGAGGCAGGTACACTTCACCCCGAGACCCTGACGCCTGTTCCCTGCCAGCCACACCCTTGCACTTTAGGGGAAAATAGGGCTTCTGAGAACAGGGTCCCGCTGAGGTTTCAGTTGGGGCCACTGTCACCTTCCAAGACGGCCCCAGTCTAAGCCTGAGCAGAGACACAGAAAATAAGACCAAGAATGCACTTCCCGCTACTACAAACTCATTCTCTTTCTCAGGACTGCTAAGTGATGAGGGCCAACCTGGAGCCACACAGAACAAGTCCCAGGAAGGAGGCAGGAGGCAGGGGCTCGGAGCACTCCACCTCCCCCAACGGCCCATTCACGGGATGCTGACCAGGGCCGGGCAGGGAAGGGACACCTCAGTAAACAGTTGATAATTTGTAATATAATAAAAATGTCAAGGCTGGGTGTAGTGGCTCAAGTCTGCAACCCCAGCACTTTGCAAGGCCGAGGCAGGAGGGTCACTTGAGGGCAGGCGTTCGAGACCACTTGGGCAACATAGCAAGACGCAGCAACTACAAAAAATAAAAGTAAAAAAACTAGATGGGCATGGTGGCACACACCTGTAGTCCTAGTTACTCAGAAGGCTGAGGTGGGAGGATCACTTGAGGCCAGGAGTTTGAAACCACCCTGGGCAACACAGCAAGACCCTGGTCTCTACAAAAAGTAAAAGTAAAAAAAAAGATTAGCTGGGCATGGTGGTGCATGCCTGTAGTCCCAGCTCCTCAAGAAGCTGAGGAGTGAGGATCGCTTGAGCCCAGGAGGTTGAGGGTGCGGTAAGCTATGACTGAACCACTTTACTCCAGCCTCGGTGACAGAGTGAGGCCCTGCCTCAAGAAAGAAGAAAAAGAAAGAAAAGAAAGAATCATGGAAGGAAAGGAAAAAAACAAAACAAAACAGGAACATTTGGATTCAACCAACACTATAAATTCTTTTTTTTTTTTTTTTTTTTTGGAGACCAAGTCTTACTCTGTCAACCAGGCTGGGGTGCAATGGCGGGATCTTGGCTCACCACAACCTCTGCCTCCTGGATTCAAGTGATTCTACTGCCTCAGCCTCCCAAGTAGCTGGGATCACAGGCTTCTACCACCATGCCCAGCTAATTTTTGTATTTTTAGTAGAGATGAGGTTTCACGATGTTGGCCAGGCTGGTCTTGAACTCCTGATGTCAGGTGATCCACCCACCTTGGCCTCCCAAAGTGCTGGGATTACAGGTGTGAGCCACCATGCCCGGCCCATTTTAAATTTCATTTCCAGCAGTCTCAGGCCAAGCCTCCTACATTAGGTTTGTTTGCTTGTTTGCTTGTTTTGGTTGAACGACATTCTCTCTGATTTTTCCCTTCTTCTTTCCAAGAAAAGGGGAAATTAGCAAGTTTCTAACCTATTTTCAGTGCTTTGCTGAGATGCAGGTAAAGTTTAACCAAGAAGCAAAAGCAAATCGACAGAGCAGGACAGCACGGACGCCAGGGCCAGCTGCCCCATGTGACCCCGTGTCTCTCCCTCAGCCAGGTCTTCCGGTCCCCATTTCCAGAATCTGAACAGCTCTAACTAGTCCTCAGCATGACACCGTTGCTGGAGGCTGACCCTGCACCAGGCATCTCTGGAAGGTGGCACACTCGGGGTCACTCTCGCCTCTCCAGGCTGGAGAGTGAAATGCCGAGAAAGGAATTCCTCTGCATTCCTGCCTGCTTCCGAGGCAGGCTTACCTAACTTTCAATGAATTCCACTGGGAAAAAAAAAAAAAAAAAGAATGATTGGCATCCAAGGGGTACACTGGGTTTGGCAGTCTGAGGGCTCCCAAGAAAAGCTTTTAAGGGCCTTAAGACACCTAAAACGCACACATGAAGAAATCTACAGCTGCCCTGAACATCCAACTGTTCCAGCATCCCTGTATTTAAACCCGGTGGGGGGTGGGGGGCGGGGGGACACGGCACAGAAAGCCATGCAGTGGTGTTCCCAGGGGCCCCACTGTGTACTCGGTGTGGCAGAAGGGTGCCCTGGAGGGGCATGAGCTTGAAGTGGGCATCGTTGGTTGAGTGGGATGTGCCAGGGCAGGGAGAAGCTGTCCTGGGAAGGAGGGCAGCCCGAGCAGAAGTGTCAGGGGAGATGGGGAAGTACGGGGGAGAAGGGACACGCCCCAGAGCCCAGCATGCGCAGAGGACTCCAAGGATGGACTGAGTGAGGCTATAGAACAAGGGGAGAAAGAATTCCAACCCCATAAACCCTAGCCCGATGCTGTTTTCCAAATCTTGGATAGCTCCAGGGAATGTTACGTTGCCAGGACAGGGCTGTGCACCCAAGTGTCCCTCCCCACCCTCCCTTCCTGAGTCCTAGGCAGGTGCCGTGGACATTACAGGTGGGTATAAAACAGCCCTGCCTCAAGGGAGCTCCCAGGATAGAGTGGCTGGCATAGCAAAGGGGACCAATGGGCAGTCTCTGGGATACGAAATATTGGCTTGGAATCCTGATTCTAATTCCCTTAGGTGTGATCCTTGATGAGTTACTGAATCTCCAGCCTCAGTTTCCTTATCTGTCAAAGGCAGGTTGGAGGCTTAAGATAGTCTAAGAAGACCAGACTATTTATTGAGAGAGAAGTGCTCCATAAATTGCATCTAAGGCACACACACACCCTCTGACTTAGAGCAGAGGTTACTAAACTCTGGGAGATCACAGGCCAGGAAATGGAAGAAAAAGAAATTTCATGATCCTGTTGGAATGCCCGACATTATATGTCTCCAGGAAAAGGCGTTTGCAGAAGTGAGATGCACCGTCAGCCACTGTTCCTCACCAGCGAGGACGCTCGGCCCCACTGTCAGGGGAAAGGTCAGAGCAGAATAAAGCCCAGTCCTCTGACTCAAAGCCACTGTGCTTCCAAAGCAGAATGCCCTCTCAGGCCCTGGCTCTCCTCATCTCACCACAGATGGAAGGAGCTGGTCAGCAACTAGTCAGGCTGAATCAGGAAGCAGGAGGCTCTGCCAGCCCCATGTCCAGGCCAGGACAAATGTCGCTATGGGTAAGGACTTGAGGAAAAGCACAGGGCCTTGCAAGGACTGCCACAATTGTTCTCATCAAGAAATCTGCTACACAATTTGTAGTGAGCCACTCTCGAGGCAGGCCAATCAGACACACCCCGCCACGCCATGCCTCAAGAAAACCCATGTGCAGCGATGACACAGGAGGGACCTTCGGGAGCTTCAGTTCATAGGAGCCCAGCCAAGTATGGTGTGGAGGGTGTCAGGCTTCCCTGTCCAGGGACACACCTGGGTGCTCACCCTTGCATAAGTTGTGCCTCCTCTCAGAATCAGGAACAGCCGTGGCGCCCTCCCACCAGCACACACGTGGTCATACACAGACCCAGCTCCTCAATCTTGACTCAGTGAACTTCTGAGAGAGCTGCAAAGCCAGGCAGCAGCCATCCCTTGTGGCACAACACACAGCAGACAGGAACACTGCGTTGGTGTCAATGTGTGGGTGCTCCTGCAGGAGACCCTCCGTGTTGTGTGTGTCCCTGGACTACCAAACAGTGCATCTGCTCTGGAGGTGAAGGTCTTCATCTGGTCCCCTCAACAGAGCACCTGCCGTGAGCTGCCTAGAGAGATATACTGGGGGGTCTCTGCCAGACTAGATCCCAGGGGCCTGCCTGGCGCCTGGTGGGGGCTCGCTGGGAGAGCAGGACATGTCCATTCTTCATAAGAATCATCAGATGCCTGGCGCCCGGTGGGGACTCTCTGGGAGTGGCAATAAATCGCCGAGGATTCGACGCAGGACGTGGGTGTGTGCTGAGGCGTCCATTCTTCACAAGACTCAACAGACGCTCAAACAAGTCCGTGACCCCAGAATGTGAAGAACAGCAGCTTTCCATCATCTGCAAGGGAACTTCCAAAGGCAGCCTCAGTCCCAGGTGGTCTCCAGGGGCTGCAAAACCATCCCAGTACTTAGTGGTGCATACTTGGTCTCAGCACCTTGTCTCAGCCCTTGCCACCTTATCCTCTTCATTGGAAATCCACAGGCTTATTTATTTATTGAGATGGAGTCTCACTCTGTCGCCCAGGCTGGAGTGCAGTGGCGCGATCTCGGCTCACTGTGAGGTCCGCCTCCCAGGTTCACGCCATTCTCCTGCCTCAGCCTCCCGAGTAGCTGGGACCACAGGTGCCGCCACCACACCCGGTTAATGTTTTTATATTTTTAGTAGAGACGGGCTTTCACCGTGTTAGCCAGGATGGTCTCCATCTCTTGACCTCGTGATCCACCTGCCTTGGCCTCCCACAGTGCTGGGATTACAGGCGTGAGCCACAGCACCTGGCCCAGGTATATATTTATATTCATGTAACGTGCTTTTGTTTCTGTTCACACTCATCTCACTTCTTCCCTACCGGCAGACTGTTCTGCAAGTGTCAGGAAATCCACTGCAGCTGGAGACCAGCTCACTCCATCCACCCACTTCCCTCTACTTGGCCTGGGGCTCAGTGGATGCCAAGAGACTCAGGCTTCTGCTGAAGGAACTGGGGACACAGCACAATCCGTCTTAAAACACACACACACACACACACACACACACACACTCTCCACACGTGGACAGCACTCTCCCTGCTCCAAGAATGAGCCCGGCAGCCCCAGGGCTGAAGAGAAAAACGTCTTGGGGGGGCAATGAAGACAGCGTGATGCGGTGCCAGCACTTCCCTCATCCTCACGGACTTGGGGAAACATGACAGTGTCCGAGACAGACGCAGGAGGAGAGGGCAGCAGGGTATTCCAGCTCGGTCCATCTGTACTGCTGACAGGATCCTGCCATTTGACTCCTTGGGGTCCTGCTTCGGGGGGTTCCCCAAGGCTGCTGCAGCCCTAATTGTTCCCCTTACCAAGTTCACGATGACAGCTCCCTGAGACACCCACAGGCGTGGTGGCAGGTGCTTATAATCCCAGCTACTTGAGAGGCTGAGGCAGGAGAAATGCTTGAGACCAGGAAGTGGAGGCTGCAGTGAGCCGAGATCGCTCCACTACACTCCAGCCTGGGCAACAGAGCGAGACTCTGTCTCAGAAAAAGAAAAAAAAAATGAAGATAGTAACTTCTGTATTATGTGTATCTTGCTAAGACTTTTAAAATAAAAACAAAATTTCATTTATAAAAATTAGCAATGACCAGGATTGGACCCTTGCACCACAGTCTGCCAGTTTCTGGTTGGGCACAAGGCAGTGGGTGCCCAGCAGGAGACGGTGGCCAGAGAACAGTTGCAGAGGACAGGGTCCTCGCCCCAATCCTGCCCTGGCAAATGCCGCTTGATACCCTGTTTCCCCACCCAGGAGGGTCCCCTGGAGCATATCCTCTCGGGTCACGTCATTAATCATTAGGGGTCTGATTACACCAACAAGTGAAAAATATAATTTGAGACAATAGCAAAGAACACCTCAGGAAAAGCCAAATCTTCAAATTCATCTAATCTAGCCTCTTCAACAGTCAATGAGAATTGCAACATTGTCAGTTAATTCCATTACTGCTAAGTGGAACCCTTCTGCCACTAATTACATGATATCCTGGCTGCTCACTCAATTACCCCTCCAGGGTAATTTTCCGGTTTTTTTTCTGAGCAGCAAGGGGAGGTGATCAGTAGACAAGGCTAGAAACCCAGGATGTACGCAGGCGCTTAGGCGCTGGGAGTCTCCACTGTAAAATGACACTGCAGCCATGGCATGGGGGCGTGAGGTGGCCACACAACAATGTTCGTGACGAATGGGGGTCTGAGGACATCAGGAGAGCCATTGAGGAGCAGGGTCCCTTGGTGGCTCCTGTTAGGGTGGAACTGGGACACCTGAGGAAGCAGGAGAAGCTGCTGGAGGGAGAAGCGCCCAGGTGAGCGTGGCCAAGTCAGTGATTCTGCCTCACCCTTCCCTGCACCAGGACCAGGACCACCTGGGCCTCCCAGAGCACTGACATCCCCAAAAGGAAAACCCCACCTACCCACCACCCTGCCTCCAGCCGAGGGGACTGATCTTCCCAGAAAGCAGCACGGCTCCCCTGTCCCGAGGTCACCAACTGTGTGGGCTGAAAGTACCCTGGCCAGAAAAACAGAACTAAAAGAAATTCACTCCCGGCCTTCATGAGTTGCCCAGGCCAGCTTTTCATTCTCTCCTTCCCTTTAATCACAGTCGCCAGGGTTGCAGGGCTGCTGCTCCGGAAGCAAGCGCTCCCCAACACTTGAGAGCCAAAGGCAGCTCCCGAGAGACAGGCTCCCAGCGAGAAGCAAAAGCTCAACCCAACCGCCCAAGTGTTCCTTCCTCACGAAGCTCCCGGAGGAGCTAAGAAGGGAGTTGCAGGGAGACAGGTCCCAGCTGCAAACCGAGGCCCAGCTGGCCGGACGCAGGCACCTTCTAAAGGCAGAAGTGCATGCACACCATGGGTTTTAGCTCTGCCCCAGCCCCGGGAGAGAGAATGAATAAATGGCAAGTCCCAAGTCCAAGCTCCGAGGAAGCCAAAGGCAGCTGACTGCTGACAGCATCTTAGTGGCTCAACCCCGGGCCTGCAGGGACACATGCTCCTTCCCAGGCGGACAGGAACTAATGTCCTTCCCTCTCTGCTCCTGCCCTAGGATAAAGGGGTGGACCGCCTTCTCCAGCAGGGTCACACGTTCTCATATGCATCCTTGTGACGGCTTTCGATCAGGAACCATGTACCAGACCAGTGCTTCTGCACAAGGGACAAGTATGCAGCATCGGCCAGAGACAAGGGGGACTGTGGAGGATGCAGACCCAGCCCTCGGCCAAGACAGCCAGGGAAGGCAGAAGCACCCTCCACCCGGGAGGACACCTGTCCACATCTGGGAGCGAATGACAGCAGAGGCTGAGAGGGAACTCAGAGACTTGGAGGTACGTGCGGGTGCAGAGAAGGGCCTGAACACGGGGAGAGCGGGACTCCGACTGGATTTCAGACGGGATTGGTGAGTTGTGGAGCTGGAGACAGGAAAACCAGGCAGGTGAGGCCGCCCAACTGCGATGGTGACCAGGACCAGGGTAGTCCTGCATGGGGCTGTGACTCTGACATTCCGCTCCTGCCTGCCGTGTTTAGGACCCCAGCATGTGCATTCTCGTGGGGTGGTGGAGGGTGAAGCAGAGATACACAATCGGCACCTAAACAGCCTTCCATGTGCACGGCTTCTGTTTCGCTGCACTCAACCAACCACACACACATTGGAAATACTTTTTCGTTGCATCTGTACCGAACACGTACGGACTTTTTTTCTCATCATTGTTCCCTAAACAACACAGTATAGCAACCATTTACATATCATTTACATCATTTAGGTATCATACATGATCTAGAGATGTTTTAAAGTGTATGAGAGAAAGTGCTTCGGTTATATGCAAATACTGCACCGTATGAAATCAGGGACTTGAGCATCCATGGACTTTGGTATTCACGGGAGATCCGGGAACCAATCCCCTTTGGGTGCCGAGGGATGACTGTACAGCACTTCCACAGTATTAAGATCTCATGGTGTACACAACTAGGAAAGCATATCTGACACAGCTTCTTGGGCAGGCCCATGCAGCTCAGAGGCCCTTCCCTGCATGTGGGTACCACCAGGCACACACCCCGTCCACATGAAAATGACGGAGAAGAGCTGGAAGCGCCTGCACCACTCATCTGTCTACAGCCACATCGACTGGGTCTGGCATGGGCACACTGGTGAGAACAGCTCAGAAGGACTGAGAAATTGCCCATGGGGCTCTGGACCATACAGATTTGTCTTTACGGCCCCTGGTATACAAGGCCATGCCAGGAGGCAGGGTCCTGTACCAGCAGGAGCCCAGTGTGCGGTCAGCCAAGCTGGATTCAGCCACTCGATACCCACATGACCATGACCAAGTATCTAACTGCTGAGAGCCTGTGTCCTCACTGAAAATGGTGGTGATGCCACTTTCTGCATGGAGTTGGTGGTAGTCAGGGTCAACGTTGATAAGATATTCAGCAGACGGGGCCTTTAAGCACATTACAGGTGAGGTGATACCAGCAAGGCACAGAGGAGGCACTCAAGAAAAGGGCCACTGAGCACCAGACCACGCTCTGGCCTCTGCAGAGCACACAGGCCTGAGCTTCCGTGCACCCTTCCCTGCATGTGGGCACCACCAGTCACACCCCCGTTCATGTGAAAATGATGGAGAAGAGCTGGAAGTGCCTGCACCACTCATCTGTCTGCCGCCACCTTGACTGGGTGTGGCATGGGCACACTGGTGAGGACAGCTCAGAGCACAGTTCAGAAGCCAGAGGCATAGTCCCCTTCACACCCCACAAGGTCACACAAGAGGGCCACCAAGGACAATGCCACCCACCTTCTTCCCACCCAAACACAAGCACAGGGCACACAGGGCCTGACAAAAGAAACTGAAAGTCCCCTGGCCACAGTGCAAAGGCGGGGAGGTGGACCAAACCAGACAGTGGCCACTGGCTTGCAGGTAACAAGCACAGGGGAAAATGTTATAACTCACCAGAGGTGTTGGCAGACTGAGCCCCACAGATGGCCTCTTAGAGCAGGAACTGTCTGTGTTCTAGGGGGCCAAAACAGGGTGCCTGGAGAGATTTCCAGACCTGTGGAGAGACAGAGACCAGGGCATGGTCAGACAGAGACTGTGGAGAGGCACGTGTTAAAACCTCATGTAGATTCTGATATTTCTGAGCTAAAAACCAGGGATCGAACTTCTGCTTCCGGGCAGATGGAGTAGACACATTTTTCCCTATTCCTCACACAAAGCACAACTAATACTCAGGATGGTGTATATAAAACAAACATAACGCTCCTCAAGGTGGAGAGAAGGCAGACCAGCCAGGGACATGGTGTGAGCTCTCTGGGTTTTCTTCTTGCCTCATACATCCCAGACATGGTGCTGAATAAACCAGCGACCCAGAAAAGTCAACAGGAGCAGGAACAATACCACAACAAAAGCGTGTTCTCTTTAGTCTAAAGACTGGGAAAGTGGCAGCTAACAGGGCAATACATTTAGACAACAGGTCTACTCCAGCCAGACACTGCAGAAAAATCTGTGACCTCAGCCCCACCCACAGCAGCAAAGGCTGAGTAGGGAGTCTAGATTTCTACCCTGTGTGGCTATAATGAGGCACCAAATCCCTGCCAGGGTGGCATCGAATAGACCAAAGGAAGGAGCTGGCACATTCATCCCCACCAGGCAGTAACAAATCCTCCTTTCACTCTGGCATTAGTACAGGCAGCACGGGGAGCCTGGATTTCTATAGCACCTGTCAGTAATGAGGTGACGCCCCTTTCCACCTTCCCTTGTGGAAGTGGCGTCAGGAAAAGTTAGCTTACAAAAAAAAGGTTTAAGTAAGACTCAAAGTCTCATAACATAATACAAACATGTCCAAGTTTCAATAGAAAATCACCCATCAAACCAAGGTTCAGGAAGATTTCAAACTGAAAAAATAAAATCAATTGATGCCAACACAGAGGTGAGAGAGATGTCAGAATGGTCTGGCAAAGAGCTGAGAGCAACCGTGATAAATGCTTCCACGAACAAGTATGAACATGCTAGAAACAGAAGAAATAACAGAAAGCCTCACCAAGGAAGCAGAACATCTCACCAAAGATATAAAAAAGAATCAAGTGAAAATGATAGAACTGGCCAGGCGCGGTGACTCACGCCTGTAATCCCAGCATTTTGGGAGGCCGAGGTGTGTGGATCACTCGAGGTCAGAAGTTCGAGACCAGCCTGGCCAACATGCCTAAACCCCATCTCTACTAAAAATACAAAAATTAGCTGGGTGTGGTGGTGGGCACCTGTAATCCCAGCTACTCAGGAGGCTGAGGCAGGAGAATCACCTGGACCCAGGAGCCAGAGGTTGCAGTGAGCCAAGATCATGCCACTGCACTCCAGACCATGGGCAACAAGAGTCAAAATCCATCTTACAAAAAAAAAAAAAAGAAAGGAAGGAAAATGATAGAACTAAAGAATACAATAACTGAAACAAAAGACTCAGTGGATGGACTCAACAGCAGAATGGAGGGGACAGAGAAAATAATCAGTGAACTGGAGGACAGAACAATAGAAATTACCCCCAACTGAACAATAGAGTGAAACAGACTGAAAATAAATAAACAGAGTCTCAGGGAGTTACGGGGCAATAATAAAATACCTAACTTTAAGTGCTTGAAATGTCAGAAGGAGAGATAAGAGAGGGAGGGTCTGAAAAAAGTACTTAAAATATCCCAAATTTGGTGAGAGATATAAACCTACAGATTCCAGAAGCTGAATGAATCCCAAATAGGATAAACCCAAGAAAATTCACACCAATATACATGAGAATTAAACTTCTGAAAACTAATAATGAAGAAAAAATATTGAAAACAGGCAGAGAAAAGCAATACTTACATTTCTCATCAGAAACTGTGGAGACCAAAAGAAAGTGGCACAGTAATTTTCAAGTGATGAAAGAAAAGAACTCTCAATTCATAATTCTATACCAACAAAAATATCCTGTAAGAATGAAGGGAAAATTAAGATAGTCTCAGATGAAAGGAAACTAAGGAAATTTGCCACTGGCAGACCTAATCTAAAAGAATAGCTAAAAGGAAACCTTTCTAAATAAAATAATAATAATAAAAGACAGAGTTTTGGAACATTAGGAAGGAAAAAGGAGTATGGTAAGCAAAAGTTTGGTAAATATAATAGGCTTTCCTTCTTGAGTTTTATCGATTATATTTGATGGTTGAAACAAAAATTACAACACAATCTGATATGGTTCTAAATGTATAGAGCAAATATTTAACATTTATAAATGGAGAAGGGTAAAGAGACATAAAAGAAGATTGTATATTTTACTCAAACTGGTATCACAATAGATGATAAAGTATACGTGATATAATACCCAGAGCAACCACTTAGAAAGCTGTGCAAAGAGATATACACATAAACAAAATGGAACCCTAAAAAATGTTCAAAAATGTTCAAATAACCCACAAGAAGGCAGGAAAAAATAGAAAAATGAAAACCTGAAATAACAAATGTAAGGCCTAATGTATCAATAATTGCATTAAATGTAAATGGTCAAAATATACCAGTTAAAAGACAGAGATTGGCAGAGTAGATTTTACAAGCTACAATTAAATAAGATCTACAAAAATTTGCTTCAAATATAATGACATAGGTAGGATGAAAGTAAAAGGATGGAATAAGATACCTTTTATGAACAGAAGTCAAAAGAAAGCAATCATGGCTATGTTAATATTAGATAAAATAGACTTTGAGGCAAGGAAAATACCACAAAGAAAACATTACATAATGATGAGAGAGGACTCCACCAAGAAGACATAGTAATTCTAAATGTGTATATACCAAACAGAGGAGCAAAACACATGAAGCAAAAATGGATAGAACTGAAGAAAGAAGACATAAATCCACACTTATAACTGAATACAACTTTAACAAGCCTTTCTCCACAATTGATAGAATAAGACAGGAAAATCAGCAAGGATACAGAAGAACTCAGTAATATGATCAATTAACAAGATCAAAGTGATAGTTGTAGAACTTGCCTCCACCGTAGTACAGCAGAATTCACATTCTTTTCAAGTGTTCATGAAATTTATGGCATATATTGGAAAAGAAGAATAATCTCAAATCAAATTCTAAGTTCCCACCTCAAGAAGCTAGCAAAAGGAGAGCCGAACAAACCCAAAGCAAACAGAAGGAAGAAAATAATAAACATATAAGTGGGAAAAAAAATGAACAGGAAACAGAATAACAACAGAAAAATCAGCGAAACAATAAACTGGCTCTTTGTAAAAGTCAACGCAATTGACGAAACTCTAACAAGACTGACAAAGAAAAAAAGACAACACAAATTACCAATACCAGGAATTAAATAGGAGACACCATTAAAGACCCTGCAGACATCAAAAAGGTACTAAAGGAATACTAAATCAGCTCTACACACATAAACTTGACAATGTGGATGAAATAAAGCAATTATTCAAGAAATACAAACTACTTCACCTTGCCCAATTTGTAAAAGGTAATTTGAATCATTTCCTACAGCTATTAAGGGAATTGAATTCATAATTTTTAAACTCCAGTTTTTTTGAGAAAAAGAAATCTTTAGACCTAAATGAGTTCACTGGAGAATTCTATGAAATGCTTAAAGAATAATTAATACTAATTCTACACAATTTCTTCCAGAAAGTAGAATAGGAGAGAACATTTCTTAATTTATTTTATGGAGCAAGTACTACCCTGATAACCAAAGCCAGAGAAAGTGAGCATAAAAAGATTACAGGCTGGGTGTGGTGGCTCACACCTGTAATCCCACCACTTTGGGAGACCGAGGCAGGTGGATCACCTGAGTTCAGGAGTTCAAGGCCAGCCTGGCCAACATGGTGAAACCTTGTCTATATTAAAAATATAAAAATTAGCTGAGCATTGTGGCAGGCACCAGTAATCCCAGCTACTCGGAAGGCTGAGGCAGGAGAATCGTTTGAACCTGACAGGTGAAGGTCACAGTGGGCCAAGATTGTACCACTGCACTCCAGCCTGGTGACAGAGACTCCATCTCAAGAAAAAAAAAAGAAAAAAGAAATAGGTATAAACCTAACAATACACGTTCAGGAACTGTATGCGGAAAGCTATGCAACACTGATGAAAACAAATCAAAGATCTAAAAACACTGAGATATACCCTGTTCATGGATGGGAAGACTCAACATAGTCAGAATGTCAGTTCTTCCCAAACTGACGTGCAGGTGATGATGATGAACACAATTCCAGTCAAAATCCCAGCAAAATTTTTTCGTAGATATGGACAAGATTATTCAGCATTTTGGGAGGCGAAGGCAGGTGGATCACTTGAGGTCAGGAGTTTGAGACTAGCCTGGCCAACACAGTGAAACCCCGTCTCTACTAAAAATACAAAAAATTAGCCGGGTGTGGCGGTGCGCACCTGTAATCCCAGCTTCTTGGGGGGCTGAGGCAGAAGAATTGCTTGAACCTGGGAGGTGGAGGTTGCAGTGAGTTGAGATCACGCCACTGCACTCCAGCCTCCAACCTGGGCAACAGGGCGGGACTGTGACTTTAAAAAAAAAAAAAAGTACATGGAAAGGCAAAAGAACTAGAAAAACTAAAACCATTTGCAAAAAAAAAAAAAAAGGGAGGGAGGAATATACTCAGCTTCAAGATTTATTATACAGTATAGTAATCAAAGCTGTGTGGTTCTGGTGGAGGGACAGGCATATAGCAATATAACTCAATACAGAGTCCAGAAAAAACCCACACAAATACGCCCAACTGATTGCTGATGAAGGTGCAAAAGCCACTCAATGGAGAAAGGATTGTCTTTTCAACAAACGATGCTGGAACAATTGGATATCCATCAGCAAAACAATGAATATCAACCTAAGTGTCTTGCCTTATACAAAAATTAATTTGAAATGAATCATGAACTTACATGTAAAATACAAAACTAAAACTCTTAGAAAAAAATGGGAGAAAATCTTGAGGATCTAGAGCCAGAAAATGAGTTCATAGACCCAATATAAAAAGCACAATCCACAGACAAAAATATTGACAAATAAGTTCTCATCCAAATTAAAAACTTTTGCTCTGAGAAAGACCTGCTGAAAGGAGAAAAACACAAACCACAGAACGGGAGAAAAATGTCTGCAAACCACATATTTAACAAATAATTCGTGTCTAGAATAAAGAACTCTCAAAGCTCAACAGTAAAAACAAACAAACAAATAAAATGACAATCCAATTAAAACAGCAAAAGATAGAAAAAGACATTTTCCAAGAGGATATACAGATGGCAAATAAGCACATGAAAAGACGTTCAACACACCAGCTATTAAAGAAATGCAAATAAAACAAAATATGACCATACACCTATCAAAACAGCTAGAATGAAAAATGGTGACACTAATTGCTAGTGAGAAAATAAAGAATCACATTGCTGATGGAAAACCTGGATCTCGCACATTGCTGGTGGAAATACAAAATGGTATAGCCATTACAGAAAACAGTGTAGCAGTTCCTTAAAAACCTAAATATGTAACTCTCATGTGACTGAAAAACCACGCTCCTAGGCATTCGTCCCAGAGAAATTCCGACTTATGTTTATGGGCCAGGTGCAGTGGCTCACGTCTATAATACCAGCACCTTGGGAGGCCAAGGCAGGTGAATCACTTTGACCCCAGGAGTTTAAGACCAACCTGGTCAAGGTAGCGAAACCCAGTCTCTACTGAAAATACATAACTAGCTGGGCATGGCGGCATGCGCCTGCAGTCTCAGCTACTTGGGAGGCTGAGATGGGAGGATGGCTTGAACCGGGGAGACAGAGGTTGCAGGGAGCCAAGATCATGCCACTGCACTCCAGCCTGGGTGACAGGGCCGGGTGTCTTCAAGGAAAAGAAAAAAGACAAAGAAACCTATACACTAACGTTTATAGCAGCTTTATTCATAATAGCCAAAAACTGCAAACCACCCAGACGGCCCTCAGAAGCTCAGTGGTTAAACAAACTGATACAGCCACACCATGGAACATTACTCAGCAATAAAAAGGGAAGAACTTTTGATACACAAGACCTGGGTGAATCTCTAGGAAGTTGTGCTGACCAAGGAGGGGAAAGCCAGTCTTAAAGGTTACTTACTGTGTGATTCCATTTCTGTATAATTATTGAAATGACAAAATTACAGAGATGGAGAACCGATGAGTGGTTACCAGGGCTTATGGAGCAAGCAGGGGCAGAAGGAAGTGGGTCAGGCCCTAAAAAGGCACCGTGAGGGGTCCTGGTGTGGACGGCAGCATTTGAATCTCGACCGTGTCAACATCAGCATCCTGGCTGTGATGCTATCATACCGTCCCAGGACGAGACTATGGGGGTAAACTGCGTGTATCTCTGTACTAATTCTTACACTGCAATTATCTTAAAAATACAGTTGGCCCTTAAGCAACACAGGTTTGAACTTCACGAGTCCCTTACACGTGGATACTCTCCCACCTCTGCCACCCCTGAGACAGTAAGACCAACCCCTTCTCCTCCTCCTCCTTTCCTCCTCCTCTCCTCCTCCTCCTCTTCCTCAGCCCACTCAGCATGAAGATGATACAGATGAAGCCTTTTACTATGATCCACTTCCACTCAATGGGGAGTGAATATATTTTCTCTTACGATTCTCTTAGTAACATGTTCTTTTCTCTAGCTTATTTAAAGTAAGGTTATTTGTTTGTATAACATACAAAACAGGTGTTAATGGACTGTTTATGTTATCGGTAAGGTTTCCAGTCAATAGTAGGCTATCAGTAGTTACGTTTTGGGGCAGTCACAAGTTATACCTGGACTTTGGACTGTGTGGGAGTTGGAACCCCTAACCTCTACATTGTTCAAAGGTTAACTGTAAAAATTTTAAGTCTTTTTAAAAGTACATCGTGGAAAACGAAAGGACAAAACTTTCACACAGTTTCAATAAGAGACAGCAATGTTCCTAGGCATACAACTAAAAATAATAAAACATACATCCACACAAAAACATGCAGGCCAGCCACAGCAGCTCACACCTGTAATCCCAGCACTTTGAGGGGCCGGGGTGGGAGGGTGGCTTGAGCCCAGGAGTTTGAAGCCAGCCTGCAGTACAGAAGACTCCATGTCTACCAAAAAAAAAGAAGTGTATATGAATGTTCATGGCAGCATCCCTCATAACAGCTCAAAAGTGGAGGTAACCCAAAAATCCCTGGGCTGACGAATGCATAAATGCATTGTGGTCCAGCCTTAAAATGGAACATGATTCAGTCATCAAAAAGAAGAAAGGCCTGACCCAGGCTACAACACGGAGGAACGTTGGTAACGTGATGCTAAACAAAAGAAGCCAGTCACAAAGGATCTCACTTGGCATGATTCCACTTACATGCAATGCTCAGAACGGGCAAACCCACCGAGATGGAGGGCAGATGAGTCATTGTCAGGGGCTGGGAAAGGGAAGACTGGAGCAGGGAGTAAGGTTGGTGGTTTGGGGGTCTTTATTAGGGGGGATGAAAATGTTCCTAAATCGACTCTGATGATTGCACAATCCCCCTAGTTTACTGAAAAACATGGTACTGCAGGTTTTCAAAGGGTGAATCACAATGGTATGTAAATTATATCTCAACAAATTCTCTAAGAAATCTGCAATTGGGTTCTAGGAAATTTTAACGACATCCATTAAAGAAGGATGCTCCTTCCCCCAATAGCGAATCACTAAATTACTGAACTATTTAAATCGTTGGCCTGCAGGCCAGACGCAGTGGTTCATGCCTGTAATCCCAGCACTTTGGGAGGCTGAGGCAGGAGGATCACTTGAAGTCAGGAGTTCGAGACTGGCCTGGCCAACATGGCAAAAACCCATTTCTACTAAAAGTACAAACATTAGTTGGCTGTATTGGTGCAGGTCTGTAATCCCAGCTTCTCAGGAGGCTGAGGCAGGAGAATTGCTTGAACCCAGGAGGCAGAGGCTGCAGTGAGCCAAGATCATGCCACTAAGACAGAGCCAGACTCATCTCAATAAATAAATAAATAGGGCCGGGCATGGTGGCTCATGCCTGTAATCCTAGCACTTTGAGAGGCCGAGGCGGGTGGATCATGAGATGAGGAGTTCGAGACCAGCCCAGCCAACATGGTGAAACCCCACCTCTACTAAAAAATAATAATAATAATACAAAATCAGCCAGGTGTGGTAGCACGCGCCTGTAATTCCAGCTACTCGGGAGGCTGAAGCAGGAGAATTGCTTGAACCCGGGAGGCAGAGGTTGCAGTGAGCCAAGATCATGCCATTGCACTCCAGCCTGGGTGACAGAGCAAGACTCGTCAAATAAATAAATAAATAAATAAATAAATAAATAAATAAATAAACGTTAGCCCGCAGATGTGCATCTATTTTTGGAAGTGCTCATCACTCTTGCAGAGATGGAAACCATCCTTGTGAGGAGTTCTGAAACAGCTCTGTGACCCAAAGGAAATACCCCCACAGACAGGTCCTCCACGTGCTGGACTCCAAGTCGGGGGGCCTGTCTGTAGGCAGCCAGACCTGGCCTGCCTGAGCCTTGGGCCCCTTTATTGGAAGGTGCCACAAAGCAGGGGCCTGGTCTCTGGAGCAGCCCACCCTGCCTGACCCCAGCCCCCTCCATGACTTCCCAACTGCCCACGTTCAAGCTAAGTCTGCGTCCTCTTCTGTCAAGGGGGGGATGAGGGACCACACTCATTCCGGAGTCCCAGGCACTGGATGAGCATGGCTGGGTGGCCCTGCTGCCCCACAGGCACCCATGAACCGACGGAGGAAATGTCACACCCTCCCCGTCTCATGTTCAAAACGTGTATACAAATGTTCATGGCAGCACCAGTTACAATAGCCAAAACCCAGCAAGAACAAAAGATCCATCAATACACAACGGAGATAGGAAACAAGAGCTACGGTACAACGGAGCATCTCCAGCCATAAAAAGGAAGGAGGCACTGATCCACGCTACAGCACGAATCGTCCTCTGTGGTATAAGAAATACACTGGGGGCCGGGCGCGGTGGCTCATGCCTGTAATCCCAGCACTTTGGGAGGTCGAGGCGGGGGGATCACAAGGTCAGGAGATCGAGACCATCCTGGCTAACACAGTGAAACCCCGTCTCTACTAAAAATACAAAAAAAAATTAGCCGGGCGTGGTGGTGGGTGCCTGTAGGCCCAGCTACACGGGAGGCTGAGGCATGAGAATGGTGTGAACTCGGGGAGCGGAGCTTGCAGTGAGCCAAGATCGCGTCACTGCACTGCAGCCTGGGCGACAGAGTGAGACTCTGTCTCAAAAAAAAAAAGAAAGAAATACACTGAACTTTGTCCCTGGTTCCCAGCACAGAGATCCTAATACCCTGAGAATTTCCTGAGTAGCAGAAGTGAGTCCCTTTTGACCCCACCGGAGCTTATGCTAATGAGGTGACTTAGGGTGGGGGCCCCGGGACTGGTCACCAGGAGCACAGGTATCTGAGAAGGTGGGAACTTCTGGCCCTACTTGCTGAGCTCCGGAAGGTACCGGAGATTAAGCTCTATAAAAACTCTTGCACAGGCCGGGCGCGGTGGCTCACGCCTGTAATCCCAGCACTTTGGGAGGCTGAGGCAGGTGAATCACCTGAGGTCAGGAGTTCGAGACCAGCCTGACCAACATGGTGAAACCCCATCTCTACTAAAAATACAAAAATTAGCCCACATGGTGACACGCACCTATAATCCCAGCTACTCCGGAGGCTGAGGCAGGAAAATCGCTTGAATCCGGGAGGCAGAGGTTGCAGTGAGCCAAGACTGTGCCATTGAACTCCAGCCTGGGCCATAAGAGCAAAACTCTATCTTGAAAAAAAAAATGTTAACTTTATGTTACGTGTATTTTACCTCCATAAAGGAAATAAAAAGAACCTCTCATTCTCAACGCCTCACAAGGGTTCAGGATCCACTTCATGGAGAGGAAAACACTGAAGGCAAAAGGCCAACATGTACAGGCATGCAGCGGGGACAGAAGAGCCTCCAATCTTCAGTTTTTGTCAGAAGCCACCTCCTGAGGTCCATGTGACACAGCCTGTGGGGAGTGGCTGCCGCGAGGATGGGCACACGCTCTCCTCACACGTGTGTGTACACCGTCTCCCATCCTGCCGGCTGCCTTTGCTGATGTCTGTGCCAGAAGCAATGTGACTTTAACAGATGCACCCATTCTCCTGCTGAGAAAACTGAGACCAGACCAGCAGGCACTGGCAGCAGAGCCAGGACCAGGAGGAAGCCAGGCTGGCCATTCGGTTCTTCCTGCTCAGCCTCCTCCATCCCCTCCACAAACACTGTTTGTTTGAAAGGCAGGACTGGACTGAGAGGGATGTTGCTCGGGGCCCGTCTCACCATCCACAGAACACTCCTCATTCTCCTTGTCCCCAGCTCAACGGCCAGAGAAGGCAACAAGGCAGGCTGAAATTAGCTTAGCAACAGTCACCATGCAAAATTACTCAGGAATAAAATAAAAACATGCATTATGCGTCCTGGTTGAACCATAAAATGCTGTGACCAGTAAAAGCATCAAAACCCAATGTGAGGCCAGGCGTGGTGGGTCATGCCTGTAATCCCAGCACTTTGAGAGGCCGAGGAGGCTGGCAGATCACTTGAGGTCAGGAGTTCTAGACCAGCCTGGTCAACATGGTGAAACCGCATCTCTACTAAAAACATAAAAATTAGCTGGGACATGATGAAACCCCATCTCTACTAAAAATATAAAACTTAGCTGGGTGTGGTGGCATGCACCTATAGTCCCTGCTACTCCAGAGGCTGAGGTAGGAGAGTTGCTTGAACCTGGGAGGTGGAGGTTGCAGTGAGCCGAGATTGCACTTGGCTTGCGCCCGGCTCCAGGAGGAAACTTACAAAACCGTGAACTAAATAAATCAGGGTCAGCAAGCAGCTGCCCACGGGCCAATTCTAGCCCAAACCTGTTTTCATAAGCAAAGTTTTACTGGAACACAGCTGTGTCCATTCCTTCCCGCATTGCCTTTGACTGCTTTTTTGGGGAGACGCTGCACAGCGCACAAGCACAACATTTTTACTCCAGCCTGGGTGACAGAGTGAGACTCTGTCTCAAAACAAACCGATAAACAAAACCCAATGTGGCACCTCTATAGTTCTGTGAGGTCTTTCTGTGCCCAGAGGGCAACAGTGCAGGCAGCGGCCAGGAGGGACTTGGCACAGGCGGGACTGCGCTGCGGGCCTGGGAGGCTGTCACAGTATCAGTCGTGCCTCCTAGATCTACCATCTTGGGAAGTCTTCTCCCACAACGACCCTGGAAACGGTCACTGTGTTCGCTCCGGCCATGTCAATAAACCCAAAGAGACAACGGCAGCAAATGTGACACAAACAGAAGCTGCAGACCATGGCATCCTGAAGTTCCCCCTCTTGCTGCCCTCAGGAGCCCAGAACCACCAAGTAGCCAGTGGGCAAGGAGGACTGAGTCCAGGGACTGAGCCTGGCTCTAGTGGGCAACTTGCAGAACAATGAGCTAAATAAATCAGGGTCGGCGAGTGACCGCCCATGGGCCAATTCTAGCCCAAGCCTGTTTTTATAAGTAGTTTTTACTGGAACACAGCCGTGCCCATTCATTCATGTATTGCCTTTGACTGCTTTTTTGGAAAGACACTGCCCAGCACGCAAACACAACATATTTACTATCCGGCCCTGAAATGAACAGGTGTTTTACCCTTTGTTTGGGGTGGTCTGTTATGCAGCAAAGGTTAACTAACACGACTCTCAACTTAACAGTTGCTTATTAGATAGGTGTCGTTACCTCCAACCTAAAGATCAGGAAGCCAAGGCCTACAGCGAAGGATCCAGTCACTCACCCAGGTCACATCGTGGCACTTACGGGGAGGCTCCGGCAAAGCAGGAGTTAACCCTGTCTGTCTAAACCAAAGGCCCCAAGCCCACCACAATGCAGGCTTTATGGAAGGGTCCCTAACGGAGTCACTAGCTGTACAGCCTACCCCATCTCCCCTTCCCAGGCCCCCCGCCCCTTTCTCTTCAGTAAAACATGGCAGGATAAGATTTCCAACAAACAAAGGCTCATCCATGTCAGGAAAAGCCACTGAGGGCCACAAAGGCCGACAAGGATGAACACACACCACTACCCAGGCTCACGGGTAGCAGAGCAACCCAGTCACCTGGAGTTCCCACAGGATGAGGGGGGCCCCTCCCAAGGGGCTCTCCCTGTGACACACAGACTCACCTCTGTCCCCAGGCACTGCACACATGCACACATGGATTGAGGGTGGGACTGGGGGGGGGCAAGGTTGCAGATGTCCCTTGCACAAGCTGGGGGGCTGCCGCTGGGCACCCCATCATCCTGAGTCCCTGAACCCTGTGCACTCATGAAGCCCACGTGGGAGGCTCTGCAGAGAACAGGTAGAGGCCACAGCATACCTGCTCTGCCTGTAACAGGACCTGTGTGCCAACCTGAGATCTCAACAGGCCAGTGGGCAGCCCTGACAAGACAGGCACTTAATAGACCCAACAATCCACATGTGGCACAGGTCGCATGGACACAGACGATGCAGACGTCACCACTAAAGACAGTAAGAACAGTGGCAGTACGTGGATGCTTACCGTAGTCTCAGTTTTACAAAATTACCTTATTTAATGCTCACAGTTACCAGAAATATGTTAGTACCCCCGTTTCACAGATAAGAAAACCAAGGCCTAGAGAGGCCAACTGGGCTGTCCAAGGTCACACAGCAGCACGGCAGAGCTGCTCTGCACTGCAATGTACCACTTACTACAGCAAGGAAAATGAACCCAACACTCCCCAAAGCCCAGAGATGTCGGGGTAAGAGCGGAGAGGCCAGAGGCCCCTCCTGGCCAGTGCTATGCTCCCTCTGTGGCCCAAATTCTCCAGGCAGATCACCCGTCACCACGGCCTAGAGAACAGGGTGCTGAAACACGGTGACACTCAACTCTGCTGGGCAAATGCACCGTCTACGGCCAGAGCTTGCTGGAGTCAATCAGGAGAAGTGTTAAAGAGCTGGGGCCCTCTGTGTCTTCTCTGTCCCCACGCTGACTGCACCTGCTGCAGAGGACTCTCCCCAGAAGAGGGGCTGTCCGGACACAGAGTCACGGGGACAGACTTCATTCATGGGAAGGTCCAACTCACGGTTTCACAAGCATTTTGTTCACAAACACCCAGGAGGCTTGAGGAAGGACTGACTGTCAACATGTCAACAGATGACCAGGAGGGGCCGCCAGGCAGGCCAAGAGGGAGGACTCACTGGAGTGAAGGAGACTAAATGCTCCCGTCCCTTTCCGTTCTACTACATGGGTAATGTGCTACATGGGTTCAAAGCCCCAGCCAATGCACCTCTCTGGAGCTCAGTTTCCCCTTCTGTGAAATGGGCATTAAGATACTCCCAGACAGCAACTGGTGATTCCATGAGACCATATGCACGAAGCTCTTGGCACACAGCAGGTACTGAAATGGCCTCCAACAATGTCTGCAGATAATACATTAACGATAATGATGATGACTGACTGACTGAGCTACCTACAAAGATACAGGTCACTCTGTGTTATTACTGCATTGTTAATGGTCAATTTTTTTCTTTTTTGAGACAGGGCCTCACTATGCTGCCCAGCCTGGAGTGTACTGGCACCATCTCAGCTCACAGCAGCCTCAACCTTTCCAGGCTCAGTGATCCTTCCACATCAGCCTCCCAAGAAGCTGGGGCTACAGGCACACACCACAATGCCCAGCTAATATTTGTTTTTGTTTTGTTTTGTTTTCTAGAGACAGGGTTTCACCATACTGCCCAGGCTGGTCTCAAACTGCTCTTAAGCAAGCCACCTACCCACATCGGCCTCCCAGAGTGGTGGGACTACAGGCAAGAGCCACCGCACCTGACCAAGAAGTCATTTTTGCCTCTACATGTGGAGTGTCCTGCAGCTGGCGGGCTGGTCTGTTACCTCGGGGGCATTTCCTTTCGTTCAGAAAATCACCCACCCCACCCCAGGCCACTGAGCCCACCAGGCACAGGCTACATCTCGCAGGGCGTCTGCCAGGTGTCTCAGGCAACTGCACGTCCCTGGGAGCTGGGCAAACACTCAGTGGTGGCCAGAAAGCCATCTGAAGATCCAAGGGCCTCCGTGAATGTTCAATAGTAATATGACACTAATTCTAGACTGCTAGAATTAGTAATATGACACTAATAGTAATAATTACTAACAGTAATATGATACTTTTAGACTGCTAAAATTAGTAATATGATACTAATAGTAATAATTACTAACAGTAATATGATACTTTTAGACTGCTAAAATTAGTGATATGATTCTAATGGTAATAATTACTAACAGTAATATGATACTAATTCTAGACTGCTAAAATTAGTAATATGATACTAATAGTAATAATTACTAACAGTAATATGATACTAATTCTAGACTGCTAAAATTAGTAATATGATACTAATAGTAATAATTACTAACAGTAATATGATACTAATTCTAGACTGCTAAAATTAGTAATATGATTCTAATGGTAATAATTACTAACAATAATATGATACTAATTCTAGACTGCTAAAATTAGTAATATGATTCTAGTGGTAATAATTACTAACAGTAATATGATACTAATTCTAGACTGCTAAAATTAGTAATATGATTCTAATAGTAATAATTACTAACAGAAATATGATACTAATTCTAGACTGCTAAAATTAGTAATATGATTCTAATGGTAATAATTACTAACAGTAATATGATACTAATTCTAGACTGCTAAAATTAGTAATATGATTCTAATGGTAATAATTACTAACAATAATATGATACTAATTCTAGACTGCTAAAATTAGTAATATGATTCTAGTGGTAATAATTACTAACAATAATATGATGCTAATTCTAGACTGCTAAAATTAGTAATATGATTCTAATAGCAATAATTACTAACAGAAATATAATACTAATTCTAGACTGCTAAAATTAGTAATATGATTCTAATGGTAATAATTACTAACAGTAATATGATACTAATTCTAGACTGCTAAAATTAGTAATATGATTCTAATGGTAATAATTACTAACAATAATATGATACTAATTCTAGACTGCTAAAATTAGTAATATGATTCTAGTGGTAATAATTACTAACAGTAATATGATACTAATTCTAGACTGCTAAAATTAGTAATATGATTCTAATAGTAATAATTACTAACAGAAATATGATACTAATTCTAGACTGCTTCTGGTAAGAACCTCGTTCTTCTGGAGAATGAACTCCAGAAGCTATTTAACCAGGCTTGGTCTATGAAGAGCCTGCCACAGGGTAATGGGAGGCTTATCAGCACGGGGATTCTCTGATCCAGCATAAAACCTCCTGCAGGACCCAGACGCGGTGCATCTTCTCCCAAGTTCCATTGTTCTCCAAGAGGTTTGGACCTGGACTGTCCAGAGCCAGCAGTGCAGAACCCTGATTAATTCTCAGTGAGCTCTGCGGTCCTGCCCACACTCAGGTCTCTCTGAGTGACAAGCCGTGACAAGCTGTCCTAGCCCATCCTCTCTCCCTAGCCCCTCTCCTGTTCCTCCAACGAGAGTCTTGGCTGCTAACTCAAAGGAAGCATGTCAGCAGGAAGGCAACTCCGTCCGAGGGTGAGAAGGTGGCGGTGGAAGCAGGGCCACTGCAGGGCAGGGGGCCAAGCAAGAAGGGGCAGACCCCAGCCCCTGCAGAAGGAAGGTTACAAATCCATGCTGCCCCATAGCAATATAATTGGAGTCACAAATGTAATTTTAAATTTCCCAGGAGCCACGTCAAAAAAATAAAATGGGCTGGGCATGTTGGCTCATGCCCATAAACACCAATACTTTGGGAGGCTGAGGTGGGAGGATCGCTTGAGCTCAGGAGTTTGAGGCCAGCCTGGGCAACATAGGGAGCCCCTTCCAAAAAAAAAATAGCCAGGTGTGGTGCTGTGCACCTGTAGTCTGTGCGTCTGTGGTCCCAGCTCCTCGGGAGGCTGAGGTGAGAGGATTGCTTGAGCCAGGGAGATCCACTCAGAAAATGGAAAGCTGAGTGGTGGATGAACCGGAACTGGGAGAAGCTTTGTATGAATCAGAGAAAATGCAAGTTAAAAGGAGACACCATTTCCCACCCATTAGACTGGCAAATATCAGGTAACACCAAGTCTTGCTGAGGAGGAGGGGTCCAGGGAGTTCTCACACCATGTGGGTGGGATTGTAACTTGGTACAACCCCCGAGAGAGCAATTTGAGAACACTGGCAAAAGTTAGCTCTGTGCATGGTGAAAGCTCCGGGGTAGGCAACTTCTCGTCTAAGGAGGTATCCAGGGAAGCCCCGGCAGGCCCTGCGGAGAAGAATGTTTCCTGCAGCACGGTCTGAAAGAACAAGATCCTGAAAACAACCCAAATGTCAACAGGAAGAGAAAGAATAAAATGGGGTTAACCATTCCATAGAATGTATAAACCGAGCTACATGATCAACTCAGCGTGGATTTTTTAAAGTGGCTATTGAGAAAATTTCAAGGCAAAGCTTTCAGGGAGTGGGAAGTACCTGGACACCCCGCTTTTCCTGCCCCACACAGGCGACCCAAGGCCCCATGAGACAAACAAATACGTACCTTCGCCAGCAACTGCACATGAGATCGACAAATGACCCATTGCACAATCAGCCCACATTTAAGATCATGAGGCAACCGGAAAGCATCTAATCAGTTCATCAGCTACATTTTGCAGGAGACACTCTCTCCCCTGCTACTGTCTCTGGTCCCTGTCTTTCTTGGTCCTACCCTAGGCTAGGGTTGAACCCACAAAGATCAGACATCCCCAGTAGGTTCCCAGGGAGTAGGTTCCCAGGGAGCAGCACCTTGCCTCACTGGAAGACACCGGACATGGGAAAAAGTCTGTCCCACAATTTCTCCCACACTCAGGGTCACCCCTGCTTTCTCCTGAGACCCACAAAGAAAGGTGGGGCCTCCTTCTCTGAGACACCAGCCTGGGCTGGAGCGAGTGGGTAAAAGACCTCAGCTTTAGTATCTCAAGACCGGATGGGCCTGGGGCTGGACACTGCTTTAGAAGGTGTTTTCTGAAAGCAAGGACTCAAGATATTTCCATGCCCACGTTCGCAGTAGCATCATGCACAACAGTCAAAGGGTGACGCCACCCAGGTCCCCATGGATGGACGACTGTATAAACAAAATGTGGTCCATCCACACAACGGAATATTACTCAGCCACAAAAAGGAAGGAAATTCTGACACACGCTACAACATGGATGAGGCTTGAGAACATTATGCGGAGTGAATTAAGCCAGACTCAAAAAGATAAACACTGCATGATTCCACTTGGATGAGGTCCCTACAGAAGCCAAAGAGACAGGAAACAGACTGGTGGTCACTAGGGGCTGGGAGAAGGGGGATGGTTTGCTAGTGATTAGTGGGGAAGTAGTTTCAGTTTTGCAAGCTGAAGAGTTCTACAGATAGATGGTGACGATGGCGGCACAGCAAGGTGAGTGTCCTTAACGCCTCAGAACTACACACCTAAAAATGGTGAAAAGGGTACCCTTCTATGTTACAGGTATTTTTGCATGATTTATAAAATGTGCATTGGGAAAAAAAGTGCTCTCATATCAATTTCCACTGAACTCCTCCTCTATCACGCATCGCTTCCTTCACCTCCTTTAAGTGTTTGCTCAAGGACCACTTCCTCAGTGCGGCCCGCACCGACCGCCCTGCTAAAACAGCAGCCCCTTTGGCTCCCAGTCCCCACCAGCAAGCTCTCCTTTCCTCCCGCACGGCATCACTGCTTCTTTATGATCTCCCTTAATTATTGTTTGCTCCCCGGTGAGGGTGTCAACCCTACAGGGGCAGAAATATTTGTCTGGTTCACTGTTGTATCCCAGAGTCTAGAGCAGCCTAGCAGATATCTGCAGCACACGCCACAAAAGACGGCACAATACGCATTCTTCTCAAGGGCACATGGAACATTCTCCAGGAGAGGCCTCATGCCCGGCCATAAAACAGCCTCATTAAACATCAGCAAGACTGAAATTATACAAATAATGTTCTCCAACCACGATGGAATGAAATTTGAAATCCATTTTACAAATGCACAAATATGTGGAAATTAAACAACACACAAACAGCCAATGGGTCAAAGAATAAACGACAGGGAAACTGGAAAACACTTTGAAACGAGTGAAAAAGAAGACAAAACATATCAAAACTTATGGAATACAATTAAAGCAGTACTTAAAGGAAATTCAGATCTGTAAATGTCTCTATTAAAAAGAAGAAAAATCTCAAATCAGTAACCAAAACCTTCCACCTTGTGAAAGTCAGAAAAAGAATGGGAAACTGAAACTGAGCAAGCAGAAGGAAGGAAATAATAAAGGTTAGGGCTGAAGTTAATGAAATCTAGGCTAGAAAAACAATAAAGAAAATCAATAAAACTATAAGTTGGTTATTTGAAGAGATCAACAAAATTGACAAACCTTAGCTGGAATGATCAAGAAAAGAAGGGAAGACTCAAATCATCAAACTCAGAAATGAAAGAAGGGACATTATTACCAACTTACAGACTTAAAAGGAATCAGGCCGGGCTCAGTGGCTCATGCCTGTCATCCCAGCACTTTGGGAGGCCGAGGCAGGCGGATCACGAGGTCCGGAGATCAAGACCATCCTGGCTAACACAGTGAAACCCCGTCTCTACTAAAGATACAAAAAAATTAGCCAGGCCTGGTGGCAGATGCCTGTAGTCCCAGCTACTCAGGAGGCTGAGTCAGGAGAATGACGTAAGCCCAGGAGGTGGAGCTTGCAGTGAGCCAAGATCGCACCACTGCACTCCAGCCTGGGCAACAGAGCAAGACTCTATCTCAAAAATAATAATAATAATGAGATGGTGCTACAAACAGCTACACAGCAACCGAATCAGAGAAACTCACTTGAAGTGGACACATTTCTGATGGGACACAAACAAACTTGACTCAAGAAGAAACAGAAAATCTAAAAAGACCTATGACAAGTAGAGATCCAATTAATAATTTTAAAAGTTTTCACAAAGAAACGCCTATGCCCAGATGGCTTTATTGGTGAATTCTATCAAACATTTAAAGAAGAATGAAGGCCAATTTTGCATAAACTTTTCAGGAAAAAAATGGAAGACAATGCTTCCCAAGTCATCTTACAAGGCCAATATTACTCTGATACCAAAACTAGACTTCACAAGAAAACTACAGGCTTCCTCTGGCAGCCAAACACCTACAAAGTCCTCTCCGCTCTCCTGTCTACACTTGCAAGCCTGCCTCACTCTACGAATTGGCCAGGCTGCTCTCCCAGAGTCTCCTAAGTCACCTCAGGCTCTGCCAGCCTCCTTGACCCCACAGCCTGGAAGGTGCCCCTGCATGCTTCCAACATCCTAGACTCCACAATCAGAAGGCCTGCCCCTGGGGTGGGAACCACCTGGTGCTGTCTGAAGCCCCCAACTAAACTCCACAGAAATATCCTGAACGACAAGGGACATGTAACATTCAAAGCATCCCCTGGACCACATGGCAAAGCCAGCTTTCAAACCAGACTCGTGCACTGACAAGGTGGATCCCATGCACCTCCCAGAGGCTCTCAGCGTGCAGCCCCAGGAACCAGCCTATTCGAGAGATCTATGAAGTCAAACCATTCTCATCATAACACTGAGATGTGAGCTGCTTTTTCAAGCTCATCCTCTCCCAAGTGCACAACGGAAGCTACAGAACGTGTGATATTGCAACTAGCTGACTGCAGGAGCAGATACGGGAACCCAGCTGTCTTCCATTAAACCTGACAGCAAAAAGACTGCAAAAATGTTAAACAATGTCACTCTTCTCACCAAGTCTTTTTTGTTGTTGTAGAGATGGACTCTCACTCTGTTGCCCAGGCTAGAGTGCAGTGGTGCAATCTTGGCTCACTGCAACCTCTGCCTCCTGGGTTCAAGTGATTCTTGTGCCTCAGCCTCCTGAATAGCTGGGACTCCAAGTGTGCCCCACTGTGCCTGGCTAATTTTTGTATTTTTAGTGGAGATGGGGTTTCACCATTTTGGCTAGGCTGGTCTTGAACTCCTGACCTCAAGTGATCCACCCGCCTCAGCCTCCCAAAGTGCTGGGATTACAGGTGTGAGCCACTGCACTATTTTTTTTTCTCACTCTGTCACCCAGGCTAGAGTACAATGGCGTGATCACAGCTCACTGCAACATCAACCTCTCAGGCTCAGGTAATCCTCCCACCTCAGCCTCTTGAGTAGCTGGGACCACAGATGCGTGCCACTACACCTGGCTAATTTTTTTATTTTTTGTAGAGACAGGGTCTCATTATATTGCCTAGGCTGGTCTCAAATTGCTGGCCTTAAGCAATCCTCCTGCCTTGGCCTCCCAAAGTGCTGGGATTACAGGCCTGAGCCACCTCAACCAGCCTCACCAAATGTTTTTCTTGTTTTGAAAAGAGTTGTTTTTCATAAAAACACATTATTTATACCAACATGTAATGAGTTTATTACTATTTTTAAATGCATTAATAAATATTTTTAAATTCTAACAGCATAACAATAGATTAGTGCTCATACACAGCAAGCTTCTGGGTCCTTCAACATTCTAAGAGAGCAAAAAAGGTTCCTTAAGCTAAAAGTCTGACAACCACTGCGCACCTGAAAGCGAACAGAAAGATAAACTGGCGTGCCACCTAGGAGGCGACCTGGAGGCCGGAGAAGCGAGCGGTGCCTTCCTCTGCACAGTGCAGTGGGCAGCCACCTGGTGTGGATCCCAGCTGGGCCACAAGACCTTCGGCAAGTTCAGCCACTGGAGCTGAATGACCCTCGAGGGAGGGAAAGTCCAGAACCAGGATGAGGGGCCGTAGCAACGCCATCCGGTCAGTATCTTCCCCTGCCAACGTCCCCTGGTCCATGCTTGGTGCCACTGAAGGACCTTGAAATGCAGATAGGAGCAGGACGTGGTGCCTTTCCTGGGGTCCTGTCCATGTGGTGAGGAGGGGTCAGACAGGAGCCAGCTGGCCCAGGGGCAAACGCCTCTGGTTTGCAGGCCCCTGCACAGGAAGGGGGGAGCGGAGCAGATTCTTCAAATTCCAGGGACATTTGTGGGGGGCGGCAGGAAAAACATGGACAGGAACGGCTGAGCCCTATGCTCTCAGGGGTACAAATGAGGGCGTGGAAGCCTCCCCCTCCCCTCCCCAAGAAGCCTGCCTTCTCCCCAGGGAAGGAATCCAGGGCAGGATTTTCAGGAAAGACAGGCTCAGAGGCTCATTTCCCACTGCCCAGGAGCCGGGAAGTCTGTGTCAGCTCCAGGCCTGGAAACCCAGGATGCCCTGCACCCCATTCCCTGGCCCTAAGCCTCCCAGGACCCACCCCAGTGGACCAGGGACCAGGCTGCCAGCTGTCCAGACTCTCGGCCATTCCCCCTCCCACCTCGACTCTAGGTGCTGACTCTGGATTCTCCTCGAGAAGCGGAGGGGCCTGATGAGCCAGAGTGAGGAGGACGTGGGGCAGGACACCCCCAAGTCTGCAGGGAGGTAGCAAAGCCTGGCAGTATCCAGAGCACACTGCGGGCATCACCTGTCAGTGCCTTCATATTGGTATCATTACTCTCCCCAGGTAAGAATCACCTGCAGGACCCCGAGTGCAGGTGTAATCTTGTGAACCAAGATCTTTTCCCTTACAGAGGTCCCTTTCAAACTGAGGTGCAAGGACCCTTTCCAAGTGGACCCAGCTCAGTCTAAAGGGTAGCCAAGTCTTTCCTGAAATTGCTCAGTGGAGAGAGGCCTTGGGTCCCCCTGCCCACCTCCCCTCCCCAACACCCCAGGAGCTCTTTTACATAAGAAAGGCACTGCTATCCCCCAGAAGCTGGTGAGGTGGCGGTGCAGCCCCAGAAGAGCCCTCCTGATACTAAACAAAAGGGCTAATGCAACTAGGGCTTCAATTAAAACACCAAAAACACCCACTGCCTTCTCAGAGATGCAGCTCCAGTAACAGCTCCCCTTTTCCATTTCTAAAAATCTGTAATATATTTATAGTTTTTGACCAACTGTGCCCCAGCAATGACTGTACAGCTTTTTTCAATTCAGAAGTAATTTTTTTAAATACTTAGCAACTTCAGGTCACGGGAAATTTTATGAAAGTCAATTTATGTATATTTTTCATGCAGAGAAGTATGCTAAGTTGATTAATAAAAGACCCATGAGCATAAAAGTCTATTACATTAGGATAAAATTCTTTGGGGGAAGTGGCTGTATAAATTCAAGAAGAGAAAAGAACGATGAAAATGTCCTAAAGCTCACTTACGTATCTGTCAAGGAAAAGTGGATGTGAGTCACGATGGGTTTATATTACAGTGAGTAAAGAGTTAGGCAACAGTTCCTTTTAAAATATTGATATTTGCCCTCACAGAGGTACCGTAGCCTTTACAAATATTTAAACCTATGAAGAAAAATTTTAGATGTTGACTTTAAAATGTGTAAGAAGCCTGGTAAATGATGAATGGCATAATCTGAACGTTTGCTGGCAATTCTTTCAGCTTTGCTGGATATTTGAATTTTTCATAAGAAATTGTTGCAGAGAACAAGCAACAATTGAGAGAACAAGCTGTTTTTTTAAAACACTTTTAGGGAGGGACAAAAAAAAATGCAAGAAGCGGGCCCCAGCCCAGCAGGGCCAAGGCAGGGTTCATGACCTCAAATGCACACCTCCTTGGGGGGGGGGGGGTCTCTGGCGAGGCCTTTCTAAGTCCAGCAACTCAGGGCTGCTCCAGCTGATCTTCCTCTTCCTCTGGGGGGCTCCCGTGCTGCCTTTCTGCCGCATCAGAATTTCTAGGACGGGGAGCTAGGAGCCCTTCCACACGCCACCATTTCGAATCTGCAGCCTCAGATTGGGAGTTTGTGGCCTAATTCCATTCACACACCCCTCACTGAGCTAACCCCAGAGTAGCTACCACACCCAGCAAGGACAATTTTCAAACACCGTCCCCAGTCACGCTCTGGTGCAGTGCCGGGTTCAGCAATGACATCTGGCAGCCAATCGGGGAGCCCAGCATGTCCCTGCTGCTGCCCGCTAACTCCTGGCAGCCCCACAGGCTTTTAAGAGCTTAATCTCCCAGGGAGCGAGCTGCATTTCAACCAGTCCCTCCCTGAAGGTCCATCCCCAGGGTACGTGCATCTAGAGAGACCCAGTCTATGGTCCCTAAACCCAAGGCAGGCTCTGGGTACTGGGCATGGGCCCATCTTCCCATACCCTGCAAAGAACGGAAACCCTCGAATGCAGGAAAGGCTTGCAGCAGAAGCACCTGTACCCCGAAGCCCAGCGTCCGTACTGGAGCCACGGCCAATGAGACAGCCGTCCATCAGCAGCATCAAACCAGTCCTTGAATCTGCTTTCCACAGTGCAAAACGTGGAGCACATCAAGAAGTCTAATGAGAAACTGGTTTTCACCTGCTGACCGCAGCGCTATTTCACAGCACGGGAACGAGAAGACTAATTTTCTAACCGCTGCCTAGCAGCTTTCTCCAGCTGGGTAGTGTGCATTTAACCACGGGGCGGTGCGGGGTCAAGGGCTCCCCTACCCGCTAGCTGTGTGGGCTAAGGCAAGCGGCTTCACTCCTCTGAGCTTCAAGCTTCTGATCTGTGAAATGGGAATCGTAATGAATCGGAGCTGCCTCCTTGGACTTCTGTGAGATTTACTGAGGGAATAAATAGCAAGAGTATGGCACTAATGCCAACCAAAAGGAAAATGTTCGGTGAGAGTCTCACTATGCACACTGCAGCTGCTGACATTATTGTGACTAGCGTGTGGCTCTGTCCCCACCCCGGGAACAAGGACTGGATCGTTCTGCCAAGGGCCCATGTTCAGTCCCAGGAGGACACAAACAACCCGGGCCTCTTCCAAGGGTTTGTATAGCCCCACCCCACGCTGGGTTGGGGACCCCTTCTATGCCCTACAGCACTCAATGGTCAGCTCCATCACAAGCCCTGTCACAACACGGACTAACTGGACTGTCCAGTCACGCCTCTTCCTCCCCATTATCCTAGAAGCTCCCTGAGGCAGCCCTTGCGGCCAGTCCAGGCTTGGATGCGGCAGCAGGCCCTCAGATGATTATTCATGCGGAAACAAACAAATACACCCTATTTATCCTCTGACCATCAGAGAATGACAGGCCTCTCATTTTGGGTGGGAGGTTAGGTGCAGTGGCCAAGTCACAAAGGTCACTCAGCCCTGGGGGGCTGCAGGCTCCAGGCCCTGCACTAATATGCTCACGGCCTCTCAATAAGTGGTTCATTCTCCCGGTGCCCAGGCCAGTGGCGAGGGGTGGGGGACTCCAGAGATGGAGAAGACCCGCCTTCGTCTGGAGCTATCCTCCCTTCTCCTTCCCTTTCTTCCAGATTCCCCAGTCTATAGACACGGAGAGGGTCAAGAATTTTGCTGGAGGTCATGTGAAGGCAAGAAGATCTAAAGGGTCCCTCCCTGGGGCTCACAGTCCTAGTTACAGGACAACTAGAAGCTCCTGAAGAGGCTGTGCGAATCCATTTCCAGTTTTTCTCAGCCACACCCTCCCTGCTGCCCTAAGACTCCAGGTACAACAGCCCCAGGTGAAAGCTCCAGCTTGAGTTCACAAAGCAGGAGGCTGGAATTGCAGGCAGGTGAGACCTCAGGTGTCCAGGCCCAGAACTCCTTTAGAGTAGGAGGCACGACCTCAGGCCCCGCAGCAACTCCCAAGCTGAGCCCCACTTTAGAAAAGTCCTCATCCCTCATCAGGACTGACCCTCTCTCATCAGGACAGAACTCTCTCATCTGCAACTCTGTTACGTATTTGGAAATAAGGCAAGTATGCTAAAGCACTGCCTTCCCATAAAAAGCCATTTTTAGGAGTGTGTTCCTGTATACTGATCAACTTCCAGTCCGTTTTTCTCTCCCATCTTTTTCCTCTTCACTAATGATATACAAAATGCAATGCAGTCTCAGAATCCCTTTACCTTCCTCTGGGCAGCGCTCACATCTGATATCACCCGGTAGACCCTGGCCTAGACCAAGACCCCTAGAAGCCAGCATGGGCCCAGCATGGGCCCTAAGCACCCGAATGAAGAAATGAATGAATGAAAAATCTCCTTGAAACTCACCCAAATAGGAATAGGGCTTTCTATAGCAGACTGTACTTGGAGACAGTACGCAGAAAAGATCCCCTACACAGACCACAACCCTCCCGTGGGGTGGGGGGTAATCTAATTTGTTAAAAGCAGCCAAGTGCTGTCAACCGAGGCCTCTGGGATCATCTTTATGGGCGAAATCACCTACTCTTAAAGAGCTACCTTTGATACCTGAATTCCAACCTCCTTCCAAAGGCACCCAAAGAAGCACCAAGCTTTCCACCCAATTTTCCTTCCAGGAAAACCAGGAATTCCTGGGTGTGATAATGGAATCAGAGGCCTTAGACAGTGCTTCCCAGGAGCTGGATCATGTAGGCACTCACTGGGACACCCAGATTCCTATCAGGACAAGGGTCTTCCTCAAACCCCCTTAGAGGACAGCGATATCCGGCATAGAAACCCACAGCTCCCACCTACCAATCCCCCTCTTAGAGCGGCCACAACGGCTTTCCCCCAGAATTAACACTGAACCCAGACGGGGGCCAAGCTCACTCCACTCTCGCAGGCTCAACCCTGTTAGGACCCTCAACCTTGTTTCCAACCCACAAGTAGTTGGAAAACTCCAAAAGCAATCGGCCCAGAGGCTGTTCTGGACCTGCTGAAACCGCTGGGGCGCCGGGCTCGGTGCCTAGTGCGTAGTAGGGCGTCACTAATTATGGGATGCGGACCGCAGGGCACCCGGCTGAAGGCTGAATCTGTTAGGTCCTTTTCCAGGGGCGCAGAACTTCCCCGTAGCTGGGTCTGCAAAACCGAGGTTCACATCCCAGGTAGAGATCAAATCGCCCTCCCACACCGGGGGACTTCCGAAATTACCTCTCTGGATCTGGCAGCTTAATTAGCTGATTGGCCTCATTAACGTTCGAACTTGAGTTTCAAACGAAAAAAGAGGTCACGCAACTATCCAATTTACTACCCTGAATTTCCATCCGAAAACCACTTTATTTTCGGATGGCCTCTGAGGACGCCCAGGCCTTTGCCCGCGGCTGCCAGCCCCCGAGGGCCCTACGTACTTTAGCTTGACCCCCCCACACGCCCCCCACCTGGCTGGCCCGAGCGCCTTCTCAGTTCCAGGCGCCCCGAACCCCTTTAAAAGCTCAGTTGCGAAAACCCACGGTCACCCGCACCATCCTTCCTCCCTCTGGGTGCTCCAGCCCCACGGAAAGGCAAGCCTCGCCCACGCGCTCACCCACCTCGAGCAGGGTGTCCGCAAGCAGACCCGCCTGGCCGCGCTGCACCCCCACCCCAAGCCCCAGAACCCGGGCGGGGAGGCCCACCCCAGCCCCCGCACCCCCCCGAACCCGGGCGGCGAGGCCCGCTGCGGTGGTCGCACCTGCTGGCTCAGTCCGGCTGCCCCAGCCCAGGTGGCGAGTGCGCTGTCGGCGTCTCCGGGAGCGCTCCCCACGCCTGGCGCCCCGGGCCGGGGCCACCCGGTGCAGGCGCCTGGGCCGCGGGCTGCGCGGGCGGAGCTGCCCGGCCGCCGGGGAGGAGGGATGCCCGGGCGAAAGTTGCCAGGGAAACTTGATCAACTCGAGCGCGCCGGTGCCAGCTTCCTGCATAATTCACGGACGGTGGCGGCCGGGCTGCGCCCGCCGGGTCTCCCTATCCCACTTGGTGAGCACGGCGGGCCGGAGTCGGGCACCCGGCTGTGGCTCAGCGCGACCCCGGGACCTGGGCGCCCGACCCGCCACCCCCGGGCCCGCACCAGGCGCGCCGGCCCCGGCCTCTCCGCGACAGCTGCTGCTGCCGCCGCGCGCGCCTGAATGGGAGCTCTGAGTGCAGGGCCAGGGTGACCGCAGCGGGGTCTCGGGGGACCTGGCGGCCACGGTTCGGGTCTCCGCCCCCGCGCGCCACCTGGCGGCCCCGAGCCAGCTCCTCCGCTGGGCTCCCTGGCCCGGGTGCTAGGGCTGGCGGTCGGCGACCTGGGGCAAGGAGACCGCGGGAGCGCGGCGGAGGTCGCGCCACACACGCTGTTCCAGAGGAAGGGGCAGGACGCGCCAGAGACTACGGGGTCCGTGCACGCAGGGACAAAGCGGGGGCTCCTTCCTGCGCTCTGAGCCCACGCCGCTTCCAAAGCTTTCGACACCGGCCCCTGCCCGGGAAGAAAGGCACGCGGGGGGAGGAGCTCTCTACGGAAAATCGACCCCCACCTGGACACGCGGCTCCCTCCCCTCAGCGCCCACCTCTCCAGCCTCTCTGGGTCTAGGACTGCGCTTACCCGGTAGCGGGTGCTCCGGGAATCGAGACGCACCCAAAATGCCGTCAGTGAGCAAGGTGGGGTGCCCAAGGGCCACCTTCCGTCCTCCCCGGCCCGCGCCCTGCGTCCCTAGCCGCCGCCTCACCTGGCTCGGCGAGTCGGGGGCGGGTCCGAGCCCCCCGGGAGCGCCGGCGTCCGCGCACACCTGGCTCGGCCGCTGGAAGCCGAGCGGCGCCGCGCCCAGCCCCGCCGGAGCGCGGGAGCCGCCACCGCCGCTCAGGTGCAGGGGGTGGGGAAGGACCCGGCCCCGCCCGGCACGGGCGCTGGCTCCGGCGAGGGTGGGGGAGGGGCCCTCTCGCCGCCAAAAGGACGCGTACGGCCCAGGACCCGCGGGCCACCCGCCCTGGATCCCCGCCCCCGCCCCGGCCCCGCTCCTGCTCCCGCCCGCGGCTGCGGCTCGGGCGCGCGCGTGGGGTCTGTTGTGGCAACCCCGGGAGACCGCGGGGCGCCCTGGCCGCCTCCGCCCCGCCCCGGGCTGCATGGCTCACGCACCTCCCCCTCCCCAGCCAAAGCCGGCGGACGAGAAAGTCCCTGAATTTTGTAAAGTCCGGTTGGGTCTGCACGATTATCCCGAACGCAGCTGGCTCCCGCTACAGAGTATTTATAATAATAGGATTCGGAAATAGAGGCCGCCTGCACATCAAAACGTTTGCAGAGCAAATGAAAACTTTGTACCCAGGTAATAACGCCAGCGTCTGCTGCCCAGGCCACCAGGTCTGGGGCGCCTTCCGCCCAGGGGTGCACAACGGTGTCTCCGCCAGCTGCCCTCCAAGCCAAAAACAGCCAGGGGGTGGGGTGGGGAGAGCAAAAGCCAACGGCTCGGGTGAATCCCAGAGGCCAAAGGCACCCTCCGGAGACTCCCAGGAATCCTGTTATTATCCAGGACTCCGGATTGCTAGGTTTGCGGAAGCCCGAAGGGGCGGATCCTGAGCTTGGAGCTGTGGCCGATGTGTGAGCTAGATTTTCTCAAGGCCTTGATCATTCACTAGGAATCTCCCCCAGTACAAGCTGCGTGTTTCTGAGTAAGCTCTTGAGGTCTCTCTGTTCTGGGTTTTCCAGTATTCTGGAAGGGGTGGGTAGGGATCAGAGTCCAGGCTGTGAAGTAGAACAACTGTCTCCAGAACCCTGGAGCCTGGCATTATGCAAACCCAAAACTGTGCCCCCCACATAGAGAGAGAGAGAGAGAGAGTGTGTGTGTGTGTGTGTGTGTGTGTGTGTGTGTGTGTGTAAGTCAGTCTATCTTACAGGACATGCCTGAGAGGTTTGCATGGGCTGGTGACTTCAACATACCAAAGGCAAAGTTAAATATTTGCTCTAGATACTTTTTTTTTCCTGCTTGCATAATTGTCCCACATTTCAAAGAAATCTTTAAAAGCACTTAGGTTAAAAAAAAAAAAAAAAAAAGTTGTGTTTTGGGCCTGCCTGAATATTTCAGGACACACATGGAGTAAATATTGTAATTCCTTGAGGGCAGCTGCCTTATGCAAACGTCTTTCTCGTGGCTGCTTCCTTAAGCATACACTTGATAAAATATTTGTCGAATGAATAAAGGAGGCAATCAAATAATAATAATCCCCAAAACAGGAAGAAGGACATCCTCACAGGATCCTGCAGGCATCCTTTCTTTGGCATGGAAGCTGGGGCGCCCGGGAGGGGTGTCAGCAGGGCAATCGGATGTTCTTTGGGTTGGCCAGTGGCAGATGTAAGACCTGGGTTGCAGGGAGTAGGGGTGGGGGCTCTACCTTTCCGTAACAGTCCGTCAGTACCCTCCCCACCAAAGAAGGCAAGTCATCTGAATAAAGTGTATTTACCCTTCAAACCCAGCTCAAAGACCTATCCTCAAGATATTTCCCTCCTCTCACCAGATCCCCACCCCCGGAATGCCCCTTCCTAGGTTTCTAGAACCACCACTGCAGATAGCAAAGGAGGCAGCTGGTCACAGTTCAATCGTGAACACTTTCCTGCTATCTCCATGCAAGGTTTAAGGCCAGTGCCATTCTGCTATCTCCAAGAAATACTCCCCTAGGGACGCAGGCCTCTGCCAGCCTCACCTAAGTGGACACCCCTTGGGCCATCCCCCTCCAGTCCTTCTGATCTGTTAGCCAACAAGAGCGCTGTGTGAGAGCCCCGGCATTCGGCATTTTAAGGACAGCATCCTGCTTACGCCCCAGTTTCTTTGTGTCTGTTTAGAGATATCCAGTTCAGCCTTGTACTCTGATGAAGCAACATCCTTCAAGTCTGTAAAAATCTCTTATGATCCCAAAACAAAGAAAATCAAGGTTGCAGGTGATGGATATACTCATTTCCCTGATTTGATCATTACACATTGTATACGTGTATCAACATCTCACACTGGACCCCATACATACATACAGTTATGTGTCAACTAAAAGTATTGACAGCCAAAAAAAAAAAAAAAAGCCTCTTAGGAAAAGGTTCAGGGTCAGATAACACTGCCACAGTGCCTTTATTCACACCTTAACGCCCTGGGCAGGCATCTCAGGTTGAGAGGAACACCTACCCCCCACTGCTCATTTGACGTAGGACCTCTTTTGGCATTCTAATTTCTGGTGGGCCCATAGCCACACACACCACCAAATGCCTTGTTTTAGGTTCAGTTTAGGAAAAGGAGACATGACCCTCCGGTTTTGTTTCTGGAAGCTGCTTTCCAGGATTCACCAGGTTTTGCAGAAAGGGGTAAGGTTTTCCATCTAATCATCTTCTCTTTTTTCTTGTCCGACCTGAACCATGAAACCGTCAGCCACCTCTGTGGAGTGCACGCTGTGTGGTCCTGAGCACGCCAGAACTTTCTGGGAAGAGTAACTGTTTTATAGAGAACTAGAAACTGGGACACCGTACCATCAGGGATGTGAGATACAGCCACCTTTTCGGTCCTGGGGAAAACATTATAAATATTTTGTGGCTTAGATTAACCCAGATGCTCACCGCCTTCAGCAGCAGTCCCTCCCTTCCCCCCCAGAGAAGCTCCTGGGTTTGAGGCTTATGTATTAAGAGTTGGAGGCCTGCACATCTTCAGAGAACGGTTCCTAGACAGCCCGAGTGGCAGTGGCCTAACCCAAGGCAACCCTGTTGTTTAACAGGCAGGAAGCTGAGGTGCATGGAGGGGAGGAGACTCACTCAAGGGCACGAGGTCAGGGCCACACAGGCAGGTGTGCACAGGTGAACCCATGAAGCCAGATAAAGGCAAGCACACACAGGTGAAGTCAAGTAAAGGCAGGTGTGCCCAAGTAAAGGTAGGTGCTCTGGCCAGCAAGTCTGCTGCATCCCCTTGTCCCTGCCAGATTCTCCCATGCTTTTGCAATTTTTTTTTCCTGCTTGTTTTCTAATACAGCAAGAGGTCCACTTCCCTCCTGTTCCCTCCCATGTCAAGTACTGGAAAATTCACTCGTTTCTCCATAATTTCATGACAACTTCTAATTCAATCACATAAACCTGATGCTGTAAGGATTCCCAGGTTTTACAAGCCCTCTCACTCCTGTGCAGAAGTGCCTCTCACGTCTCACCTCTGTAGCTTACTGTGGACTTTTATTCCTCTCCATTAATTTTCCATGAGCTTACGTGGATGGATTTGCGGAGAAAAGCCTCCTGGGACTTTGAATGTAAGCGTCTTGGCTGCTACCTGGGAGATTGGAGGGAGAGTTTCTGTCTCCTGGAATCTGAGCTGATGAGAGGGAATGATCTGAAGCTTTTCCTGCTGCACTGGAGCGGGAGGATGTGGGAAGCAGCAGGCAGGAGGGAAAGCTGCAGGACAGGGTCTGCCGGGCTTCCCAGCCAGGCCATGGTCTCTTCCCTTGAGGCCCACGTCCAGAACAAGGGTATCGTCCACCTTCTCCCAGGTCTCCCGTGGGGGTGCAGGGCATCCTGTAGAATGGAGGAGTTAATTCCCTGAGGGGCCACTTCTAGTCCTTGTGGAAGCAGAGCTGGGAGACTGGGAGAGGGAGCTGCTCTCCACCCCGCAGGTGAACTGTCCTGCTGGGGCACATTGTCTGGCTTCTAGGAAGGGCCTTTGTAGCCTCCGTTGTTTACAGCAGGGGCCAGGACAAAACACCTTTATTTGGAGATGGCCTCCTTCTGCATCTCCCTTCCGCTGCTCCCTGGAGTCAGCTCTCAAATAGAGGAGCCTGCATCCAAGTCCTTGTTTCAGGGAAAGCATTGAGGGGAAACCCAAAATAATACAGTGTCCCCTAACCCTCTATTACAGGGGATACTTCCAAGACCCCCAGTGGATGCTCAAAACTGCAGGTAGTACTGACCCGGTATATACTATTTTTCTATCTCTTGATCCGGACGGGCGGGTAGTGTATGCTGCATGGAGACACTGGACAAAGGGATGGTTCACATCCAGGGAGGGATGGGGCTGGATGCCCTGAGGTTTCATCACACTGCTCAGAATAGCACACAGTTTAAAACTTACTGTTTATTGATGGGATTTTTCATTTAATATTTCCATACCTTCGTTGACCTGGGGTAACTGAGGCCACAGAGAGTAAAACTGTGGATAGGGGGCACTATTATATTAAAAACTGTCTTGTGAGGCCAGGCACGGTGGCTCATGCCTGTAATCCCAGCACTTTGGGAGGCTGAGGCGGGCAGATCACCTGTGGTCAGGAGTTTGAGACCAGCCTGGCCAACATGGCGAAACCCCGTCTCTACTAAAAATACAAAAAATTAGCCAGGCATGGTGGCGGGCGCCTGTAATCCCAGCTACTCCGGAGGCTGAGGCACGAGAATCACTTGAACTGGGGTGGAATGGAGGTTGCAATGAGCCGAGATCACACCACTGCACTCCAGCCTGGGCGACACAGCAAGACTCTGTCTCAAAACAGATAAAACAAAAAAACCTGTCTTGTGTCATGGGTCAGATCCGCCTGAAGTCACCAGCAGGCCATGTGAGTTGAGGCTTGCGTGAAGGAACCTTAAGGAGGGAGCGGGTTCAGCTGATCCAAATCACTATCAGCAACTTGATGCTATTATTGGGAAATGAAACATATTGGCCGGGCGCGGTGGCTCATGCCTATAATCCCAGCACTTTGGGAGGCCAAGGCGGGTGGATCACTTGAGGTCAGGAGTTCTAAACCAGCCTGGCCAACACAGCGAAATGCTGTCTGTATTAAAAATACAAAAATTACCCGGGCATGGTGGTGCATGCCTGTAATCCCAGCTACTCGGGAGGCTAAAGCATGAGAATCAATTGAACCTGGGGAGGTGGAGGTTGCAGTGAGCCGAGATCATGCCACTGCACTCTAGCCCAGAGGGGAAACTGTGAAAGAAAGAAAGAGAGAGAGAAAGAGAGAAAGAAAGAGAAAGGAAGGAAGGAGAGAAGAAGAGAAGGAAAGAAATAGGGAAAGGGAAAGGAAGGGAGGAAGAAAGGAAGGAAGGAAGGAATCAGAGGATCCCATTACAACCAACTCACAACCCTTGGGGTTTTTTGGCCAAGCAAGGAAAGAAGCAAAACTTTTAAAATGATCAACAGACAGAATACATCAAGGCTTTACAAAAACAGCACACCGTGACTAAGCAAGGTTTAGCCAAGTAATGCTGGAATATTTCAGTATTAGTAAACCTATTAGGAAATATGTTTGATCAATAACATTTCTTGGTTAAAAAAAGAAATCGTGTGAGAATATTTTAGTATTATTCAATTTTGTATATCAAACCGGCACTATGTCCAATATGAAATGCTGAATTGCCCTCATTCAATTCAGGAACCAGAACTGTGATGCTGCTAATATTACCAGAACTTAACATTTCTCTAAAATGATAGCCAATGCAATTGAATAAGAAAATTAAACAAGAGACATTACTAGCACTTAGCATATCTCTAAATGCTCCCAATGCAATCGAATAAGAAGAATAAGCATGGGAACAGAGGAGGCAAATTTACCATTTGGGGAGGTGCTATGATTTTCTTGATTAAAAATCTAAGCAAATACACTGAAACTGAAAGTTCATGGAGGAGTTTAGTAAGCAGACTATTCAAAAGCACTAGCTTTTCTTCATAGGAACAACACGTCAGAAATACAAAAAAATAAAAATAAAACCATAACTCCTGGTATCAACAAGACAAAAAGAAAAATATGCCAAGACAAATATAATGAGAATATTTCTAGGCCTATAAGAAAAAACAAACTAAAAACCTTCTAGAGGAAAAGAAAAAAAAAAAGTAGAATGAGCAAAAAACAAGCATAAGATTGTGGTTAAGAAGCGGGAGTGTTAAGCCAAACTGCCTGATTTCAAATCCCAGCTCTACCACCCATGAATTTGTTGGATGTAGGCAAGTTCCCTATCCTCTCTTTTTCTCCATTTTCTTTTTCTTTTTTTCTTTTTTTTTAAGACAGAGTCTCACTCTGTCACCCAGGTTGGAGTGCAGTGGCACGATCTTGGCTCACTGCAAACTCTGCCTCCCAGGTTCAAGCAATTCTTCTGCCTCAGCCTCCCAAGTAGCTGGGATTACAGGCGTGTGCCACCACACCCAGCTAATTTTGTATTTTTAGTAGAGACAGGGTTTCTCCATGTTGGCCAGGCTGGTCTCGAACTCCTGACCTCATGATCTGCCCACCTTGGCTTCCTAAAGTGCTGGGATTACAGGCGTGAGCCACCATGCCTGGCCTTTTTCTCCATTTTCATACCTAAAATGAAAGTTGAAGCAGCACCGTTTTGCTGAGAAAGTTAAATGGACAAACCTATATAATCTACTCAGAACCACACCTTGCAAGAAGTACTTTTTTTTTTTTTTTTTTTTTTGAGACAGTCTAGCTGTATCACCCTAGATACAGCACTAGAACACTGCACCCTAGGCTAGAGTGCAGTGGCGTAATCTCGGCTCACTGCAGCCTCCGCCTCCCAGGTTCAAGTGATTCTCCTGCCTCAGCCTGCCAAGTAGCTGGAATTATGGGCACCCACCACCACATCCAGCTAATTTTTGTGTTTTTGGGAGAGACAGAGTTTCACCATGCTGGCCAGGCTGGCCTCCAACTCCTGACCTCAAGTGATCCGCCCACCTCAGCCTCCCAAAGTGCTGGGATTACAGGCATGAGCCACCACTGGCCAAGAAGTAATTCTTACTAATGTAAGTGCTGCTGACCTGGCTGTTCTTGAAGAGGGAGACACTACTGCAAGGCTGCAACTCTTCCTCAACAGATCATAAAATCCAACATAATCCTAAACACAATCATGGCAGGATTTTTTTTTAACTTGACATGCAGTTTATCTGGTAAAATATTTATGTCTAGAATATATAAAAGAATATATTAGCAAGATAAAAACAAGTCCATATATAAAGTGGGTGAAAGATTTGAACAAGGACCTCAAAAAAGAGGCTATCAAGATGGCTTGTGAGGGTATGAAAAGGTCCCCAGTTTTATTTGTCATCAGAGAAACATGCAAAATAAACTGACAGCGAAACACCTCTGTCACCTGATTGGCTAAAATGACAATGAGAGACTATGCCATGGGGCCATGGACACGTGTGTGTACTGCGGTTGGGAGTGTGAATTGGCACAGCTGCCTGAAAACGCTTTGGCACTGTCTACTATGACCCAGCAGGTCTGCTCAGAGGGAGACACTCCAGAGGAATGAGTGTATATGTGCATCAAAAGATGCATAGCAGGCCAGGCACAGTGGCTCACGCCTGTAATCCCAGCAGTTTGGGAGGCTGGGGCACGCGGATCACCTGAGGTTGGGAGTTTGAGACCAGCTTGACCAACATGGAGAAACCCTGTCTCTACTAAAAATACAAAATTAGCCAGGCATGTTGACGCATGCCTGTAATCCCAGCTACTTAGGAGGATGAAGCAGGAGAATCACTTGAACCCGGGAGGCAGAGGTTGTGGTGAGCCGAGATTGCGCCACTGCACTCCAGCCTAGGCAATAAGAGCGAAACTCCATCTCAAAAAAAAGAAGAAAAAAAAGGATGCATAGCAGCCAGGCATGGTGGTCACGCCTGTAATCCCAGCACTTTTCGAGACTAAGATGGGAGGGTCATTTGAGGTCAGGAATTTGAGACCAGCCTGGGCAACATAGCAAAACCCCGCCTCTTAAAAATATACAAAAATTAGCCAGGTATGGTGGCATGTGCTTGTAGTCCCTGCTACTCAGAGGGGCCTGAGACAGGAGGATCACTTCAACCTGGGTGGTTAGAGACTGCGGTGAACCACAATCGTGCCACTGCACTCCAGCCTGGGACACAGCAAAACCCTGTCTCAAAAAAAAAAAAAAAGATAAAGAGGCAAAGCATTCATTATGTGGCAAAAACAGAAACCATCTGTTAGGGACTGATTATTGGTGTCTCCCCAAAATTTGTATGTTGAAATCCTACCCCCTAATTTGGTGGCATTAGGAGGTGGGGTCTTTGTTAGGTTATTAGGATTCATTGAGGTCTTAAGAGTGGAGCCCCCGAGAATGGGATTCCTGCCCTTATAAGAGTCATGAGAGAGCTTCACTTCTGCTCTCTGCCATGTGTAGGGGACACAGAGAGAAGACGACGTCTGTGAAACAGGAAGTGGGCCCTCACCAGACACAGAATCCGCCAGCACCTTGAGCTTGGACTTCTCAGCCTCTAGAACTATAAAAAGAAAACTTCTGTTGTTAAAGCCACCCAGTCTATGGTATTTAGTCCATCATATCCTGGATGGACTAAAACATCACCCAAAGCTCCATCAGCAGTGAAATGAAATGATACATGAATGAAATACTGATCAGCAATAAAGATGAAGGAACTGTTGCTACATGCAAAAGCGGGAATTAATCTCACTGCTACCATTTTAAGTGGAAGAAGCTTTACATGTTGTACAGGAAGGTCCTGTAAAATCACATTTATAGAAGATTGAGTCATAGGCAAGCGTAATCTATAATGTCGGCAGCTGGGACTTGGGGAGAACATGAGGAAAAGCTCTCAGTGCTGAGTGCTCTGTTTCCTAATTGGTCTGCTCATATGGGTGTGCTCACTTTGTGAAAATCCATCAAGTCATGCACTTATGATTTATGCATTTTTTATAGATATGCTAGACTTCGATAAAAGTTGACTTTAGAATAGCAAGGAAAACCTTCAAAGAGACCAGCAAAGGAGACCTGCCCTACTCAAGCTTACATATACCAAGAAGCTATGATAATGACCAAGTGTGTAACAGGCACAGAAATAGAGTGATAGAGCAACCGACCCATCAGAAATAAAACCAGGTTACTCACTACCTGCATTCTGTGCTCCAACCACAATGATCTCCTTTCAAGTTTTCATGACGCCAGGCTCTCTCTTTCCTCTGTTTTCCCATTCCCACCATACCTCCTTGACTGTCTATCCATCACTCAACTTTTACAGCAAAGCTGAAATACTGTGTGCCAGGGCCATGTGCTTCAGAGCATCTTGTCAACCGGTACATCTTAACTCTCTCAGGCCAGGTGTGGTGGCTCACACCTGTAATCCCAGCACTTTGGGAGGCAAAGGCTGGAGGATTGCTCCAGCCTAGAAAGCTGGGCAACATGGAGAGACCCCCTCTCTACAAATGATAATAGTAATAATAATAATAAAAATAATAATACAACCACAATTAGCCAGACATGGTGGCACACACCTGTAGACCCAGCTACTGGGAGGCTGAGATGACAGAATCACCTGAGCCCAGAAGTAGAGGTTGCAGTGAGTCATGGTTGTGCCACTGAAGTCCAGCTTGGGCAACGGGAGTGAGACCCTGTCTCAAAACAATGACAACAGCAAAACCCATTAACTCGCTCCTGCTGACCTGGATTTGCAGCACTTATATGGAACCTGGCTCTTGGTACGTGCTCAGTATGCTTTTAGCAAAGGAAGGCAGGGTGGGAAGGAGGGAGGGAACCTGGGAGGAAATTTAGCGATCATAAATATGCTTTTAAAAACATATAGAAAAAAAGACTATTCAATATATGGTGTTGAAGTATAAGCCTAGCAATTTTTGAAAAACACAGTTAAATCTCTAGCCAACTTCTCATAGCAAAGTAAATTTCAGATGAATTGAAGATTTAGCCAGCCAGATATGGTGGCTTCTTCCTGTAGTCTCAGCTAATTGGGAGGCTGAGACCGGAGGACGGCTTGAGACCAGAAATTTGAGACCAGTCTGGTCAACATAGTAAGACCCCGTCTCTAAAACACAAAATTAAAAACAAAATTAGCCAGGCACGGTGGCACGTGCCTGTGAGTCCCAGCTACTCAGCAGGTCGAGGCGGGAGGATCACTTGAGCCCAGGAGTTCGAGGCTGCAGTGAGCTGTGATGGTGACACTGCACTCCAGCCTGGGCCACAGAGTGAGACTTTATTTCTGGTGGGGGGGAAAAAAGGTTTGACAGTTCCTTAGAAAATTAAGCATATCCTTAATATATTCAACCTAGATATTTACCCAAAAGAAATGAAAAGCCTATGTCCACACTCAAACTTGTCTGAATGTTTATAGCAGATTTATTCGTAATTGCTAAAATGTAGAAGTAACCCAAATGAATGTCCTTCAGTGAACACTGCTCAGCAATAAAAAGGATCATCTCCGGACACATGCGATGAGTGGCTGAATTTCAAATACTTCGTGCTATGAGAAAGAAGGCAGCATCAGGAAGAAGATTACTTACTGAGTGATCTCACTTAAACATTCTGGAAAACGCGAAGCCCTCGGCACGGAGAAGGGATCCGTGGTTGCGAGAGTTTGGGTTGGAGAGAAGCTGCAGAGAAGCAGCAGGAGGGAATTTTGGGGGCAATGGAACTGCTTTTTATCTGGATAGTGTGGTGATGACTGTGCATCTATCAAAACTTGTGAAATGAAAAAGAAGGACTCTCACTCCATGTAAGTTGGAAAACAAATTATGAAAATGAAACTTATTCAACTATTAAAATATCAATGAATCTATTCTAAACAATCAAGACAATTGACATATATCTCAAAAATATCTTTATTCATTGATAATTCAAGATGATGAAATAAAATCAAAACTACTTACTTCCTTTTCTGCAAACAGAGGATCAAAGACAGATGCACCCCAGTGTCTTCCAGGACGTGAGAATAGGGGAGCCCACAGGACTGGGTGATGGTGTAAGAAGTTGCAAGTAGCCAGGTGCAGTGGCTCATGCTTGTAATCCCAGCACTTTGGGAGGCTGAGGCAAGCAGATCCCTTGAAGCCAGGAGTTTGAGAATAGCTTGACCAACATGGTGAAACCCCATCTCTACTAAAAATACAGAAATTACCTGGGCGTGGTGGCAGGTGCCTGTAATCCCAGCAACTTGGGAGGCGGAGTCAGGAGAATAGTTTGAACCTGGGAGGTGGAGGTTGCAGTGAGCTGAGATCGCGCCATTGCACTCCAGCCTGGGCGATGAGTGAAACTCCATCTCACATTCACACACACACACACAAAAGTTGCAAGCAAGGTGACTGCAGCATGGCCACCCATGTCAAAGGGAAAAGTGTAGGAATCCAGGAAACCAAATTCTAGGTTATTCTAAAGACACAATCACATTATCGCCAAGGGATTTATGCCTGAAGGAGATCACCTGTACGTAGGTTGATAAGCTCCCCAGTCTGGAAAGTGTTAATAGCTGTGATGGTTGATTTTGGCTGTCCACTTGACTGGGTGAAGGGATGACCATATGGCTGGTAAAGCATTCTCTCTGGGTGTGGCCTTTGAGGGTGTTTCCAGAAGAGACTGGCATTTGAATTGGTGGACTGAGTAAGAAGATCCGCCCTCACCCAATGTGAGCGGGCACCATCCAATCAGCTGGGGGCCCGGATAGAACAGAAAGGCAAAGGAAGGGCACATTTGCTGTCTCTTCTGGGCCTGGGACACCTGTCTTCTCCTGGCCTTGGGTATCAGAGCTCCAGTTTCTCAGGCCTTTGGCCTCAGACTGAGAGCAACACTATTGCCCCCCTGGTTCTGAGGCCTTTGGTCTGGGGTGAGCCATGCTGTGTCGGCTTCCCTGGTTCTCCTGCTTGCACAGAAGGTCCTGAGACTTCTCAGCCTTCATCATTGCCTAAGCCAATTCCCGTAACGAAGCCCCTCTGTGGCTCTCATGCTTGCTCACTCTCTCGTTCTCTCTCTTTCTCCCTGTGTGTGTGTGTGTACGTGTACGTGTACACAGTTGGTGCTGTCTCTCAGGAGAACCCTGCTGACTCATTCAGCACCCAAAAGCCTGTCAACAGTGCTATGAATGAACAAATCATGCCATCTTCATGGCCACAGAGTGAATGCACTATTACTACACAACATGTGGATGGATCTCAAAAATGGATTAATCTCACAAATATAAGTGCTCAGCACAAATAAAATGTAACACGGGAAGACAATAGAATACCAAGCAGCTGACGCAAATGGGGACGTAGATCTAAATTTACAGACAGACACGAAAAAGAGGACCCCGATCCCTAACTGAGTGGCAGAAGTACAGAACATCACAACACAGTGCTTGTTCCCCTCCAGGCTCCCTGCTGGGGGCAGGGGTGTCAATACTGTCACCTTAGTGCCCTAAGCTAGGACCCCGCGGTGTCCCGGACCCCTGTTGCTCCCCCACCAGCTCTCACATCTCCAAGCCCTGCAGAATCGGCCTCCTCCACCTGCCTTGGGTCCCGCGTGTCTCTCCATCTATCCTGCAGGGGCCCTGCTGTCATCCATCTGTTGTTGATTTTGAATCACCTTCAGCCCCTTCACCTGCCTCATTCACCAGCCCTGGAGCTCTTGGCCTGGCCTCAAACTGCACCTTGCTTTCACTCCTGTCTGGCTTCCATCACTCCTGTCTGGCTTCCATCCCTCCCGCGTCAGATCCAAACCCCTCTGCTGGGTAAACGGCCCCTTGGAGGGGCCGAACTTCTCACCCGGATGCTTCTTCATCACCTCTTAAGACTGGCTCGCACATTCACTCCCTTCAGAGAACTTCCCAGTTCTCCTGGCTCCACTGTTGCCCTGTCCGGGTAGGGCCAGTTCCCCGAGATCCTGCCCTCAGCTGCACTTGCTCCTCCTCGTGGGGAGGGGCTGTGTTTTACCTGCCTTGTTTCCTGAGCCCAGCAACCCTCCACATTTGCAGAGTGGAGCCAGTAAAGGTTGGGACTCAGGCCCGGTTTCCAAACCAGTTCCATGTAAGAAATGTGGCAGAGCTGCTCCTGGGGCGGGTTACGCGCCCGCGGGCCTCTGGGCTCAGAATCCGGCACAGGAAGGAGGTGCAGGCTGTCTGCTTTCTGGACAAACCGGGCCCACCAGAGGCTGCACCGTGTTCATCTGGCCAAGTGCACACTGCTACGATGCGCTCTGTGAAAAAACCTCTGAAGGCACACAGTGACTGAATTTATCCCAAGGTCCAAAGTTTATTTTCGTTAGAAGAATCAGCTTTGCTCAGGCACGGTGGCTCATGCCTGTACTTCCAGCACTTTGGGAGGCCAAGGCAGGCGGATCACTTGAGGTCAAGAGTCAGAGGCCGGCCTGGCCAACATGGTGAAACCTCATCTCTACTAAAAATACAAAAATTAGCCGGGCATGGTGGTGTGCGCCTGTAATCCCAGCTACTCAGGAGACTGACGCACGAGAATGGCTTGAACCCAGGAGGCAGATGGGCGACAGAACAAGACTGTCTCAAAAAAAAAAAAAAAGAAAAAGAAAAACCAACTTCCATGCGTTCACCTCTCTGAAGGAAATGTGGGACTTTTTTTTTTAAGTAAATGATCGATGAAGCAATGAATCGGGTCTACTGCTGCTATCTGGGAAGGATATGGAGCCACTTGGTAAGTTTCCCACTTTTAAAAAGGCCTCCCTATGCCCTTCCCCGGGTCACAGTTAAGGAAATTAATTCTAAATGGAATAGGTGATATAAAAGTCAAAATAAAATGGCCAATGGTAAATTATTTGACTTTTTTTGACAAGAGACCCAAGGCCTTCTCCCCTGGACAGCCTCCCCTAAGCATCTCCTTCCTTACCGGAATGTACCCTGAGGCCAAATGCAAAGTGTACCAAGAGGATCATTTTGTTGGAGACAATTACATTCATTTCTTTGGAGTGCAGGATGCAGAGTACATAACTATAGGGTTTAGACAGGATTTGCTCTATTTTAACAAAACAGGGTGCTGCCTCTACTCAGTCCACCTCTCCCTCTCTGGCTGGGTTTGGGGTATCTAAGGCAGGAGGCCATTTCCAGGCTATGCGGGCTGGAGCCAGCAGGGACCCCCAGAACCCAGGTCCCACTCCCTCCTCCTCTAAACTTGGCCACAGCCTCCACTCTTCCCCCCAGAAACTGTCTCCCTTGGGGTCCCATAACCACCCACCCCACCACCCAGGGCAGGCCCCTGCCCTAGAGACCCAGTAGATAAGCCAGGGCCAGTGCAGCTTGCAGGATGGGGCAGTCGAGCAGAGTGGGAACCCCCAGCTTGGCAGCTGTGCAGTCCTCACTCCCAGCATCTCCCAGGCTTGAGTCGTTTGCAAACCACCATCCATTCTTCCCCGTCTGCCTGGTCCCTGCTGTCACCTGGTGGTCCGTCTACTGCCCTGTTGTTCCCTGTGTGGTCTGGGCTCCCCTCAGAATGAGCTCATGCACCTCGGGGAGCTGTGCCCTGGGAAAGGTCCGCTGCACAGCTCCCTCAGCCCCCGGCTCTTCCTCTGTCAATTTCCTCTAATAAAGTGAGGTGGGAACCAGCCTCCCTGTTTCTATGGCAGTGGAAGTTCAGAGGCTGGCGGAGGCTACATGAGAGGGCACAGCTGCATCACCAGCCGTCTCCTTCATTGTCCCACCACAACATCCCGAGTTCCACCAGACGTCCCTGGAGAGAGCGCAGATGTTGGAAACAATCCAGGGCTGCAACTAGGATGCCGGAGAGTCAGGCTTTCCCATGTTCATTCTCACTGCACTATTATTATACTTCCATTGCTATCGATTTATTGTTAACTAATACTTACATTCTTCGTTGTTATTATGAAAATAACAGCATAATAGTTTAACTAATGTTTGTCAAGACATACTCTAAAATTAAAAAGATCTACCTCCCCATTGACAGTCCATGCCCCTCTCTCCACGCCCAGTTCTACCCCCGCTGCCTCTGCAAGGTGGGAGTGGGTCCAAGCCTGGGCTTTGGGAGGAGGAGGAGGAGACTGAGCCAGGTTTTCTAGATTCCAGAATCTCTCTGATTTGTGTTCTGCACAATATCGGTGGATGCGAGTCGTGCCCCTGTGACTTTTCGGACTTTAAAACCACCCCACCCTCACACTCTCCACAGAAGAAACAGAATATCGTGCTGTCCTTGTGTTTGTGACAAGACAGGCCGGCAGAAGAATTCATTTCACACGTTTGGAACACTGAGAATGGGAACGGCCTCATGGAGGGGGAGGGGGTTGGGGGTGGAGGAGAGCTTGGAGCTGGCCCTGACTGCCTGAGGATATGGCACATGGAGCCCTGGTCCCCTCTCTGCCAATTGTACCAGCTCTATGATGCTGAGGGGCTGACCTGGGCATGCTGAGTCCCAGATTCCTTGTTAAATAGGGACAACTGGCTAGGTGCAGTGGCTCACGCCTGTAATTCCAGTACTTTGGGAGGCTGAGAGGGGCAGATCAGTTGAGGTCAGGAGTTGAAGACCAGTCTGGCCAACATGGTGAAACCCCGTCTCTACTAAAAATACAAAAATTAGCCGGGTGTGATGGTGCACGACTGTAATCCCAGCTACTCAGGAGGCTGAGGCAGGAGAATCACTTGAGCCTGGGAGGCAGAGGTTGCAGTGAGCCAAGATTGCACCACTGCACTCCAGCCTGGGTGGCAGAACAAAACTCTGTCTCAAAAAAAAAGGGGGAGAGGGGGGACAACAATGTCTTCATTGTGTTTTATTTAATGAGGGTAAATGAAATCTCGCATGGCACGAGGCTTGGCACAGAGCCTGCTGCCACAGAGTAGATCCTCAGCAAATGTCAGCTATTGCTGTTATCACATCTGGTTGAGAGAATTGCTGTTATCACATCTGGTTGAGAGAATTGTTATCACAACTGGAAATAGAAGGCTGGAGGTGGCATTAGGGCTGCCATCAAAATCACTGAGAACAATGGCCCATGAACGTTGGATTAGACTTTGCACAGCTCCTGTTGGGACAAAAGTAACATCAGTGGAACTTTAAAGTGATGAATCGGGTTCAATACAAAGAACCGGCCATGCCACGAGGTCAGTGACTCGAGCTGCATTACATTCGGGGTGCACTTTCAAGAATTTTGGGTGGCTTGTAAGGAGGGGTTAAGGCATTTAAGACTCATTTTAAAAGAATTCAGAAATCCGAGAACAAGAGTAAAAACTGCTGCGTTTCCTACAATGTCTTTACAGCATGAAACTGCTGTCTGCCCTGCCGTATATCCTCTCCCAGTTGCTGTGGTCACTCTCGGGTACCTGCTAGATGGCCCCTCTGTCCACACCCTTTGTACACACAGCAAGCTGCACCTGCTCTCCTGCACACAACAAGGCCTATTTCAACCAAAATTCTTTCTTGAAGACAGCGCCTTTACTATGCCCACTGTTGTAGCAGTAGTTCATCTGGACAAAAGATCAAAAGTTGGAGGCGGTGCCTCTATGGAGGGGTTTCCCACCCTGTGGGCCACCTGGGCACACCCCTCAGGTGCCCCCAGTCAGGCTCCTGCAGGAACACCCTGGGTTGTCTCACAGAGAGCCCATGTGGCTGGTGGAAAGGGTTCAGGCCGAGGTGAAACATGACCGGTGACTGGCGTGGAGGCTGCAGTGGGGATCCCTGTGTTGGCTGCAGGGCTGAATGAAAGAACAAGAGAGGTTTCGGCTGAATCCTTGGAAAATACAGACAACCTCCTAACCCTCCTTAGTTAGCAGTGATTAACACTCTTATTAAAGAAGCCTTTGTGTTCTAGGCCCTGGCATTAACAGTTAATTGGCCCAATAACAACTTAATTAGGAACGCACATTACAGAGAATTATAACCAGGGCCTTTGACGGAGTGGTTTGTTCCTGGCTCCTCTCCATGTATTTCCTGAGAGCCTTTTAATGCAAGGGATGTACAGACTGGCAGACCAAGAGATGCCCGTCCCTTGCTGTTGCAAAGAGCACAAAGGGAACAAGAATGGGGCCTCCATGAAAGTGGGATAAAGATGCAGAGACAATTTGGAATAGGCGATTGATAATTCTAATAACAGTTAACTATAGATTACTTGCATATCTGAACTCTTTTATTGTTTGTTTTATTTTATTTTATTTTTGAGACGGAGTTTCACTTTTGTTGCCCAGGCTGGAGTGCAATGGTGCAATCTCGGCTCACTGCAACTTCCGCCTCCTGGGTTCAAGCGATTCTCCTGCCTCAGCCTCCTGAGTAACGGGGATTACAGGCACACACCACCATGCCCGGGTAATTTTGTATTTCTACTAGAGATGGGATTTCACCATCTTGGTCAGGCTGGTCTCCAACTCCCTACCTCAGGTGATCCTCCCTCCTCGGCCTCCCAAAGTGCTGGGATTACAGGCGTGAGCCACTGTGCCTGGCCTGGTTTTATTTTTAATTCTATAATGAGAGCTTGGATTGCTTCATAGACTTCTGTGGGTAGGAGTTTCTATTGTCACATGTGTTCTTCTTCTTTCTCTTTCTCTTTCTCTTTCTCTTTTCTTTTATTTATTTATTTTTTTTGAGAGGGAGTTTCACTCTGTTGCCCAGGCTGGAGTGCAGCGGTGTGATCTGCAACTTCCGCCTCCCGGGTTCAAGCAACTCTCCTGCCTCAGCCTCCTGAGTAGCTGGGATTACAGGCACATGCCACCACACCTGACTAATTTTTGTATTTTCAGTAGAGATGGGATTTTGCTATGTTGGCCAGGCCAGTCACAAACTCCTGACCTCAAGCAATCCACTCACCTTGGCCTCCCAAAGTGCTGGGATTACAGGCATGAGCCACCATTCCCAGCCACATGTGTTCTTAAAAATAGCAAATTAACCTGAAGGCAGGGGTAGAAAATGAAAGCAACTAGGTGGATCTGGCCTTTTGTGGGGCTTCAGAATCTTCTTACCAAGTGTTAGGGAGAACGGAGAACGGAGAACGGATACACCCTCTCTTGAGTTGGGTCCTGTTGTGTGACACAGAAGAGGCCATGTGTGCATCTCACTGTGGCAACATGAGGTCAGGACTGAAGAAATTTCCACTCACAACTCTGCCTTGCTTTTGAAGGCTTCGTTCCGGCACTCTGGTGGTCTTATTCTCTGTGTCTTGGGATTAATAACTACCAAAATTTCTGTAAAACACTCTGCAAAGCAAATTGTGGTAAAGTGCTGATGATAATTAGGCAAGAAAGGCTGGGAGCTCATTAAATCACAGTGGCTTGATAGGGCCTGGGTGCCCGTTAAACCCCTGGGCACTGTTACCCAAACTCTAATGCTCATCTGAAGATGTGAGTTTGAAACCTGTTAACTGCACAAAGGGACCTGTCTGCAGGGTCAGATGGCCTGTGGGGCTGCTGTCAGCCCAGTTGGGGATAGCAGGGTCCTCAGGGATTCTGCTGTGATTTTCACAATAGAGACCCCATCCCCATCCCGCACCAGCAAAGGAGCCTGCCTGGGCTCTCAAAGGGGAGCTAGGTCCGTTGTAGATCAGAGTGAAGAATGTTGTAGGCTAACTAGAGAGCAAACCCTCAGAAGAGGAGAGGGGAGCAGTGCTACAGGCAGCCAGGGAGACCTGTCTCTGCCAGTATGGGCCGAGTTATGCTGTGGTAACAAACATCCCCCAACTCCAGGTGGCTTAGCACAACAACGTGATTTCTCATGTCATTTATTTTTCACTGTGGGCCGCTGACCCTCCGGAGCAATTGTCCTCCACGCACCTCCAAAACTGTCACCACAAAGGAAGAGTGGGCGATGGGAATCACCCACCAGCTCTTAAATGCTCCCTCCTGGAAGTGGCACCACCCCCTGCCATTCACACCCCATCAGCCAAGGAAAGCAACCAGCCAGGCCTCACTCAAGGAGGCAGGAAAAGGTCATAGTCCTTCTGTGTTCAGGAAGGCAAGGAGAAGCAGAGCTAGGATTGATCAGCCTCAGCAGTGCTTACTACAAGGCCATGTTTTATGTAGAAATGCAGGGTCAGTGTTCCTGGGGTCGGGGCCTTCACCAATGGCACCTGTCATTGGAGGGATTATACCCATGCAAATAATGCCCCCTCCCTAAGAGCACACAGCCACCCTCCCTCCTATATCAAGAAGAAGGAGGATATTAAAGCCACACACACCCCTCAAATACTACTGTTGGACTCTATAGTGTTGAAATGCTTGGGCTTCAAGTTAAACAGAACTGAATTTGAGTCCCGACTGTCACCCACTAGGGTGTGACTTTGGACAAGTAACTTAATCTTCTGAGCCTCTGTTTTCTCGTCTTTGAAATGGGGATCATAGTGATAAACATCTCATCAGATTATAGTGAGAATTGAATAAGATAATTTCAATGAAATGCTCATAAAAAGTGCTCTGAATGGTGAACTATTCACAGCTATCATCATTGTCATTATTCATGGTATAAATTACATTCTATTCACTAACATTCACAGCAATTCAAGCCCAAAAAACAAAATGGAGTAAGATCTGAAGAATTACTATAGCAGCCACAAAATACAAGTTCCAGCTCGGTTTCTAAAGCCCTTGTGACTTATTCAGCAGAATCCCAACTTCTCTTTTTATTTCTTTTCATGCAGTGCACTGGACTGCATTATTGTTCAGCAAATATCGACTCTACTGCCCCACCCCCACCCCGCCATTCCACCATGGGTGAAGTTTACTCCTTCGCCCCACTGATGTTGACTTGGCCAATGATATGACTTGCTTTGGCCCATAGAATTTGGATGAAACTGACCAACCTGACCTGGTGGTGAGGAACACAGTGCGGGTGCCCAACAGCTCTCACTTACTCCTGATCTCCACCCTGAGCAGAACAGACCCCAGAGATGGCTGCTCCTTCATCCTCAGTCTCAGAATGAGAGACTGTTAGAAATGCTTGTTCCCCAGTGCCACAAATAAATGGCACTTGAGCATACATTTAATTCTCTCAGCAAGGCAATTTTTCCTTTCTGCAGAAAGGGTGCTCATTGCAGATGGAACAATGACAAGAGCACACCTGGACAAAGGAGAGAAGCATTTTTTACCCTTATGCAGTTTGTCCCTGCTACTGTGACCTCTCTCCATTGGCTGAAGCCAGACCGCACAATCTAAACTAAAACCCGACTGGCTAATAACTTTAAAACTTTTATAAATAGGTAAAAGCAATGGAAACCAGGAAAGGAGGAAGTTGCTTATGAAAGGACTTAGAAAATAATAACATTCCCAAATAAGGAAGGGGCATAGGCTGTGAGCTGGGACATGCCTGTGAGCACGTCCAGCACAAATATTTTGGGTAAAGTACAAGGACATAGAATGTACTATGTGCCTGTGAGCACGTCTAACAGCTACGTAGGATAGGGCTTAACAAAGAGTTATTAGCATAAAGTACGGAGGCTTGAAGGAAGTTAGTCTTTAAAGAAACTCTTATTTTCAACACTTATGATTTATTCTTTAATAAAAGGGCAACTTTGGCCAGGCACGGTGGCTCATGCCTGTAATCCCAGCACTTTGGGAGGCCGAGGCGGGCGGATCACGAGGTCAGGAGATCAAGACCATCCTGGCTGACACGGTGAAACCCCTCTACTAAAAATACAAAAAAAAAAAAAAAACCCAAAAATTAGCCGGGCATGGTGGTGGGCACCTGTAGTCCCAGCTGCTTAGGAGGCTGAGGCAGGAGAATGGCATGAACCCAGGAGGCGGAGCTTGCAGTGAGCAGAAGCCACTGCACTCTAGCCTGAGTGACAGAGCGAGACTCCGTCTCAAAAAAAAAAAAAAAAAAAAAAAAGGTAACTTTGAAGAGGAACTTTTATTTTCTACAGAGACCCGTGGAGGGGTCTTCTGAGCAGCGCTTCCGACCACATCCTAAATCCCAGCCCAGCGAAGCCCACTGAGTCTCATAAGAAACACATGCTTGTAATCAGAAGACACTAAGCTTTTGGGGTTGTTTGGTACCACAGCAAAAGCTGACTAATACCCTTAGACCAGGAAAAGGACTTTCCCTGATCACAGATTTTCTGCCAACTACATTGAGCTTCAGCATTAAAGAAGAGACAGGCACATGCCATTTTGTTTAGCTTCACTTCATTGCATTTTTTGCAGATTGAAAGTTTGTGGCAACCGTGTATCAAGCAAGTGAATCAGTGGCATTTTTCCAACAATATGAGGTTGATTCATGTTTCTGTGTCACTTTTGGGTACATCTTGCCATATTTCAAACCTTTCTGTTCTGAATAGCTCTGTGATGGTGATCTGTGATCGGCAATCTTTGCTGTTACTGTTGTAGTTGTTTTAGGACCCCGTCAACCAATTGATAAATGCTCAGTGGGTACTGACCAATCCACTCACCAGCCATTCCCCTCTCTCCCTCTCCTTGGGCCTCCCCATTCCCTGAGACACAGCAATATTGAAATTAGCTCAGATAATGACCCTACAATGGCCTCTAGGTGTCAAGTGAAAGGAAGAGTCACATGCCTCCCGCCTTAAATAAAAAACTAGAAACAATTAAGCTTAGTGAGGAAGGCAGGTTGAGAGGGGCTGAAAGCTAGGCCTCTTATGCTAAACAGTGAGCCAAGCTGTGAATACAAAGGAAAAGATCTTGAAGGAAATTAGAGTGCTACTCCAGTAAAAACACCAAAGGAGAAGAAGTCAAAAGAGCCTTCTTGCTGGTATGAAGAAAGTCTGAAGGGTCTGCACAGAAGATCAAACCAACCACAGCAGCCCCTTGAGCCAAAGCCTGACCCAGAGCAAAGCCCTAACTCTATGAAAATTGAGAGAGGTGAGGAAACTGCAGGAAAAAAAGTTGGAAACTAGAAGAGGTTGGTTGATGAGATTTAAGGAAAGACGCCATCTCCATAACATCAAAGTGCAAGGAGAAGCAGCAGGTGCTGATGGAGATGCTGCAGCAAGTTCTCCAGATGATCTCGCTGAGACCATCAATGAAGGTGGCTACACTAAACAGATTTTCAATGTAGACAAAATAGCTTTCTCTTGGAAAAACATGCCATCTAGGACTTTCACAGCTAGAAGAGAAGCCAATGCCTGCTTCAAAGCTTCGAAGAACAGGCTGATTCTCTTGTGAGGGGCTACTGCAGCTGGTGACTTTAAGTTGAAGCCAGTGCTTGTTTGCCATTCTGAAAATCCCAGGGCCCTTAAAAATGGTGCTGAATCTACTCTGCCTGTGCTCTACAAATGGAACAGCAAAGCCAGGATGACAGCATATCTGTTTACTGTTTACAGCATGGTTTACTGAGTTTTTGGTTTTTCTTTGAGGGGACGGGAGGAACAGAGCTCCACTCTGTCACCCAGACTAGAGTGCAGTGGTGCAATCATAGCTCACTGTAGCCTCAACCTCCCAAGCTCAGGTGATCCCCCCACCTCGGCCTCCCCAGTAGCTGGGAATACAGGCATGTACCAACACACCCAGCTAATTTTTGTAATTTTTGTAGAGGAGAGTTTTGCCATGTTGCCCAGCTGGTCTTGAACTTCTAAGCCCAAGTGATCTGCCCACCTCAGCCTCCCAAAGTGCTGGGATCACAGGCATGAGCCACCATGCCCAACCTACTGAACATTTTAAGTTCACTATTGAGAGCTGCTGTTCAGAAAAAAAGATGCTTTTCAAAATATTACTGCTCATTGACAATGCACCTGGTCATCCAAGAGCTCCGATGGAGATGTACAAGGAGATTAATGTTGTTTACATGCTTGCTAACACGACATCCACTTGCAGCCTATGGATCAAAGAGTCATTTGTATTTTCAAGTCTTTTTTTTTTTTTTTTTTTTTTTTTTGACAGAGTCTTGCTCTGTCTCCAAGCTGGAGTGCAGTGGCGCAATCTCTGCTCACTGCAACCTCCACTTCCTGGGTTCAAGCTATTCCCCTGCCTCAGCCTCCTGAATAGCTGGGACTACAGGTGGGCGCCACCACACCTGGCTAATTTTTTGTATTTTAGTAGAGATGAGGTTTCACCATGTTAGCCAGGATGGTCTTGATCTCCTGAACTCGTAATCTGCCTGCCTCAACCTCCCAAAGTGCTGGGATTACAGGCATGAGCCACCGTGCCTGGCCTCAAGTCTTGTTTTTTTAAGAAATACACCTTGCAAGGCTATTGCTGCCAGAGATAGTGATTTCTATGATGGATCTGAGCAAAGTCAATTGAAAACCCTCTGGAAAGAATTCATCATTCTAAATGCCAGTTAAAAATTTGTGATTCATGGGAGGAAGTCAAAATATCGACAAAATATCAACAATAGGAGTTGGGAAGAAGTTGATTCCAACCCTCATGGATGACTTAGAGGGGTTCAAGCCTTCCAGGGAGGAAGCAACTGCAGATGTGGTGGAAATAGCAAGGGAACTATAAATAGAAGTGGAGCCTGAAGATGGGACTGAATTGCTGCAATCCCATGAGAAAACTTAAACAGATGAGGAGCTGCTTCTTTTGGATGGACAAAGAAAGCGATTTCTTGAGATGGAATCTACTCCTGGTGAAGATGCTGTGAACATTGTTGAAATGACAACAAAGGATTGAGAATATTCCATAAACATAGTTGCTTAAGCAGTGACAGGGTTTGAGAGGATTGACTCCAATTTTGAAAGTTCTACTGTGGGTAAAATGCTTTCAAACAGCATCATAAGCTACAGAAAAATTTTTCATGAAAAGAAGAATCAATTGATGCAGTAAAATTCGTTGTTGGCTGGTCACGGTGGCTCACGCCTGTAATCCCAGCACTTTGGGACGCCAAGGCGGGCGGATCACGAGGTCAAGAGACTGAGACCATCCTGGCATGGTGAGACCCCATCTCTACCATAAATACAAAAATTAGCCAGGCGTGGTGGCGCACTAGTACCAGCTACTGGGGAGGCTAAGGCAGGAGAATTGCCTGAACCCGGGAGGTGGAGATTGCAGTGAGCCAAGATCATGACACTGCCCTCCAGCCTGGCGACAGCGCGAGACTCCATCTCAAAAAAAAAAAAAAAAATTGTTGTCTTGTTTCAAGAAATTGCCACTGCCACTCCAGCCTTCAGCAACCACCACCCTAATCAGTCAGCAGCCATCAACATCGAGGCAAGACCCTCTACCAGCCAAAAATTCCAACTGAGTGAAGTCTCAGATGATTGTTAGCTTTTTTTTTTTAAGCAATAAAGTATTTTTAGTTAAGGTATGTACATTTTTTAAGACATACTGCTATTGCATACTTAATAGACTATATTATGGTGTAAAGAAAACTTTTTTTTTTTTTTTTTGAGACAGTCTCACTGTGTCACCAAGGCTGGAGTACAGTGGCATGATCTCGGCTCACTGCAACCTCCATCTCCTGGGTTCGCGTGATTCTCCTGCCTCAGCCTCCCAAGTAGCTGGACGCCCATCACCATGCCTGGCTAATTTTTGTATTTTTAGTAGAGACGGGGTTTTACCAAGTTGGCCAGGCTAGTCTCAAACTCTTGACCTCAAGTGATCCTCCCACCTCTGCCTCTCAAAGTGCTGGGATCAGGAGATCGAGACCATCCTGACTAACACGGTGAAACCCCGTCTCTACTAAAAATACAAAACTTAGCTGGGCGCGGTGGCGGGCGCCTGCAGTCCCAGCTACATGGGAGGCTGAGGCAGGACAATGGCGTAAACCCGGGAGGCGGAGCTTGCAGTGAGCTGAGATCCGGCCACTGCACCCCAGCCTGGGCGACTGAGCGAGACTCCGTCTCAAAAAAAAAAAAAAAAAAAGAAGTTAACACTATTTGCCTCTTAGTACTGGGCATTATGGGTGATTATCCACAAATACTGTTTTGAATTCTTTTAAAACTATGACATTATTCCACAGATGATAAAAGAACCCCAAATACCAAAAGTCAGATGCCCAATGAAAAAAAGTCATTCTCCCGTTCTAACCCCCATTCTCACTCTTTGGGGACAATATTTTCTTGGTATAGTTCTAGAAATGTTCTCTCTGTAGCCATATTTTCTTTTTTTTCTTTTCTTTCTTTCTTTCTTTTTTTTTTTTTTCTGAGACAGAGTCTCACTGTGTTGCCCAGGCTGGAGAGCAGTGGCACAATCTTGTCTCACTACAACTTCCACCTCCCAGGTTCAAGTGATTCTCCTGCCTCAGCCTCCTGAGTAGCTGGGATTATAGGTGCCCGCCACCACGCCTGGCTAATTTTTGTATTTTTAGTACAGATGGGGTTTTAACATGTCGGCCAGACTGGTCTCGAATTCCTGACCTCAAGCGATCCACCCATCTTGGCCTCCCAAAGTGCATGAGCCACCGTATCTGGCCTGTCTTTTCAAGTAATTCCAATTCACCAACTAACTATGGAACTAAGGTTTATCAAATCTCTGAGTAAAAAAAAAAAAATAATGATCTAAAATAATATTCTACCCAGCACAGATTCTTCCTGTGTTATACAGGGCTAATCTGTTTCTCATTAAAATTATGGATTAAAATTTAATCCTCACACTTTTAGAAACAGGAAAATACATTCTTTGTACTCTTATTTGTTTACCTAGTTGAAAGGTGTATATTTAGCTTTGAAGAGAAATCTTACTTAATGCAAGAATTTGGGATTATATACGATGTCATGAGATCACTCTTTAAGTCTTTATGAAAGCATTTCAAAGAAAGGGAAAAATTTCATCAAGATTCTGGGTCAGTTCTCCAGACCTACCCTGTAGGTTCAGAATTCTTCCATGTCAGCAGAATTGGCAGTGAAGATCTGAAGCCATGTGAATGGACAGCAAATAAATTAGCATAGGAGCTTTTCTGGAAGTTTACGGTGGGTTCATTTCTTTTTTTTTTTTTTTTTTGAGACGGAGTCTCGCTCTGTCACCCAGGCTGGAGTGCAGTGGCGCGATCTCGGCTCACTGCAAGCTCCGCCTCCTGGGTTTACGCCATTCTCCTGCCTCAGCCTCCTGAGTAGCTGGGACTACAGGCGCCCGCCACCGCGCCCGGCTAATTTTTTGTATTTTTAGTAGAGACGGGGTTTCACCGTGGTCTCGATCTCCTGACCTTGTGATCCGCCTGCCTCGGCCTCCCAAAGTGCTGGGATTACAGGCGTGAGCCACCGCGCCCGGCTACGGTGGGTTCATTTCTATGATGCAAATGTTATTTGTGGGTACAGTCAAGGGGAAAAAGTTACACAGAATTTGACTCTGCAGCAATCCACATAGGAAGCAGTCCTGTGAAAACTGATGGTACCCCCAAAAGACGTACTTTTTTTCTAGTGAAGGTTCTCTCCTGGTTTAAAAGAATTAAGGTAATCGAAACTGATTACTATTTCTGTGGAATGTGACCCATCCTGGGGCCAAGGGAAGCCCTGGGTTCCCAGGAATGAGATTCTAACATCCAGGATGTGAAAGGTGAGAAGTGTGGAGTGAGATGTGGGTGTCTGGCTCGGGTAGCCACGTCCTGGCTGGGGTCTGCAAGGGCCCCTGTAGAGTGAGTGGAGTCTCTGAACCCTCCTATCGTGCCTCCTTTTCCTGGTATTTTCTAAATGATTCAAAATCTCTCTCTGGCTTCCATTTAACCAGGGAATTCCACCCACCCTCATCTGCCTTTGCTCCTCCCCGCTGTGTCTGGATCTGAGAAGCCAGTGAGCGAGAACCTAGAGAACTGACCCGGGAGTCAGAAGCTGTCAGCCACTTTGGAAAACAGCGTGGCCATTTCCTGAAAAGGTAAACACACCCCTGCCCTCCGATCCAGCCCCTCCACTGCTAGGTACTTACCCGGGAGGAATGAATGCTCGTGTCCACAAAAGGTGTCAGGCATGAATGTCTGTAAGAGCTTTGCTTGTCACAGTCCCAAACTGAAAACAACCTGAAAATCCGTCAATAGGCGGATGGTGAAGCCAGGCACAGAATGTCTACACCACAGGAGGCAACTCAGGGCCCCACAGGAATCACTGCGGACACACACACTGTCCGGGGCAGCCTCAAAATAACACAACTTAGTGAAGCCCAGACCGCTCCAAGGTACCTGCTGTGCGATTCCAGATAGATATACAAAAGCCTAGAAAATGTAAGCCAAGGCCGGGCGCGGTGGCTCACACCTGTAATCCCAGCACTTTGGGAGGCCGAGGCGGGTGGATCACCTGAGGTCAGGAGTTTGAGACCAGCCTGACCAACATGGAGAAATCCTGGCTCTACTAAATATACAAAATTAGCCAGGCGTGGTGGTGCATGTCTGCCATCCCAGCTACTCCGGAGGCTGAGGCAGGAGAATCACTTGAACCAGGAAGGTAGAGGCTGCAGTGAGCCGAGATCGCACCACTGCACTCTAGCTTGGGCAACAAGAGTGAAACTCTGTCTCAAAAAAAAAAAAAGAAAAAGAAAGAAAGAAAAGAAAAGAAAATGTAAGCCGAATCCTCAGTGACAGGAAACAGATGGGCTGTTGCCTGGGGAAGGTGGGAACACAAAGGCGCGTGAAGGAATTGGGGGTGAGGGGTCCTTCATCACTTGATGGTGGTGGTGGCTTCATTGGGGGACACGATGGGTCCTCAATCAGGGATGATTTTGCCCCTCACAGACTAATTAGACCCCTGGCATCTAGTGGATAGAGGCCAGGGATGAGGCTAAATATCCTACAGTCGACAAGACATCCCCCATCCCCCAAAAATAATTAACCCCAAATGCCAGTGGGGCTGAGGCTGAAAAACCTGGGTGTATACATGTTTCACAAATTACATAATTGTACACTATTTATTTATTTATTTATTTATTTTGAGACAGAGTCTTGGTCTGTCACCAAGGCTGGAGTGTAGTGGTGCAATCTTGGCTCACTGAAACCTGCGGCCCCTGGGTTCAAGTGATCCTTCTGCCTCAGCCTCGCAAGTAGCTGGGACCACAGGCATGTGCCACCATGTCCCGGCTAATTTTGTATTTTCAGTAGAGACAGGGTTTCGCCACGTTGGCCAGGCTGGTCTCGAACTCCTGACCTCAGGGGATCCACCCACCTCGGCCTCCCAAAGTGCTGGGTTTACAGGCGTGAGCCACTGCAACGGGCCCAGAATTGCACGCTTAAAACATGGGCAGATTACTGTACGTCAATTATACATCAATAAAATTGTAAAATCAGTGAAATCTCAGCCTTGCCATTTGCTGGATGCGTGACATTGGGTAACTCACGTCCCCTCTCTTGGCCTGTTTCCACTCTGAAAATATGAAGGAGTGGGTAATAACGTTTCTTTCCCAGAGCTTCTGAACATTCAGTGAGATCCTGAGATGTGAGCCAAATACTAGGTAAATAAGAATATGCATTGATGTCTAGACGCACTTCTGGTTCCCTCTGCGGCCATTGGAACTGACTTCAGCTGTCAGGTGAGCCACTTGGCAACACCATCCATGGAAAATACATTTAGACCGAATGCAGAATGCAAGTCCTTAGAGACAGCAGAAGACTGAGTAGAATGGCCCCTGGATTTTAGGTAACAGTGCCAGGCCCGTGGGGCAGGAAAGGAAACATTGGACAGAGGCTGGAACTCACTTTGCCTGTGGGGAACAGGGACCTTGAAGTGACCTTGAGGCCTGGCTTTCAGCCTGACCCCAACAGGAAATATGACTCTCATATGATTTATTTAAAAATACAAAACATTCATACATCATCATTATTATTATTTTGCCAAGGTTATCATTCACTGGGTTTCAGCCACAAAAACACTCAGGAAAATTGAAGAGACTCGAAGTTCTTAAATCAGAGCCCACCTCTTCCAGGCCACCCTCAAGTTTGGGCTTGGTGCCTGGTGAGGCCGTTTGGAGGATTATGAATGGTGCACATTTTTACAATTTAGCTGGATACCCAGTAATCATGGCATTATCCTCGCTGGGGCCCGTCCCCATCCCCCTCTTCATTCAATTGCACCTTGAGGAAGATAAATAGGAGAGCAGCTTAGGAAACAGGAATGAGAGTCCTCAATCACCTCTTTGTTCGCTCTGACCACTGGGCGAGACAGAGAGAGTGACTCTGGCAGCAGGAACACACCACCTTTGTCTCACGCGTGGCTCCAGGGCCTTTTGGAATCCAGTGGCTGAGGAAGGTGGATTCTTCCCCACTGGAGCAGCCTGGAGCATCTCCAGGCACCCTTGGGTCCCAGGGTTAGCTAAGAGACAGCCGGGGCATTGCTGGGGCACAGCTGGGGCATAGCTGGGGCACAGTCAGAGCATTGCCGGGGCACAGCGGGAAATGTACATGCAGCTTCTGGTCTCGTTCATTTAATGGCTTTTTCCCAAATGATGGCAGCAGCGCCAGAGAGCAGGTGGAGAAGACAGCAGGGGTGGGGGTGGCTTCCAGGGAAGTCTAGGAGGCCCCGGACTGTGGTGCCCAGGAATGAAGGGCTGTGTGGGGCCTCACTTCTGACCATGCCTTGTACCCACCCCGCGAGGACACTTCTCTGCTGCAGAGTGAACCCCACGGGCCTCGGGTTGGCAGGGAAGGCTGTCAGCTTGGCCCCATCTCTGGGGCTCCTCCTCGAGCTTGGGACACCCCATGGTTTGTGCTCTGTGCTCCCGGGGAACCACATGCGCCCTGGGGCATCCTGTCTTTGCCGATGGCGTTCCCTCTGCTGAGGGTGCTGTTCCCAGTCTCCAGGCAAGTCCAACCCTGCAGAGTCCTCGGAGCTCTTCCAGAACGGTGTTCCACCAAGTGATACCTCCTCATTCCTGAGGCTGGATGACAAACTCATCCCCCGGGCTCCACATAGCTCCCGTTTCCCCCACCACGGCATTGACTTTGGGTGCTGGCCTTGTCTGGCAGGGGTCTCCCTGCAATTAGATTATGAGAGGAGCCCTGCCTTCATCATTTTTGAATCCCCGGCACCAGGCTCAGTGCCTAATATAACCGACGTGTGTTGAATAAACGTGCTCCATAGAGGGTGAACAATGTGGCTTTCCTAAGTGATTTTTCTTTTTCCTTTTTTTTTGTTTTGTTTTTGTTTTTGTTTTTTTGAGATGGAGTTTTGCTTTTGTCACCCAGACTAGTACAGTGGCATGATCTTGGCTCACTGCAACCTCCACCTTCTGGGTTCAAACAATTCTCCTACCTCAGCCTCCCAAGTAGCTGGAATTACACACCCGGCTAATTTTCGCATTTTTAGTAGAGACAGGGTTTCATCACGTTGGCCAGGCTGGTCTCGAACTTCTAACCTCAGGCGATCCGCCCACCTTGGCCTCCCAAAGTGCTGGGATTACAGGCATGAGCCACCACGCCTGGACCCTAAGTGATTTTTTTTTTTTTTTTTTTTTTTTTTTTGAGACGGAGTCTCGCTCTGTCGCTCAGGCTGGAGTGCAGTGGTGCGATCTCGGCTCACTGCAAGCTCCGCTTCCCAGGTTCACGCCATTCTCCTGCCTCAGCCTCCTGAGTAGCTGGGACTACAGGTGCCCGCCACTGAGCCCAGCTAATGTTTTGTATTTTTAGTAGAGACAAGGTTTCACCGTGTTAGCCAGGATGGTCTCGATCTCCTGACTTCATGATCTGCCCGCCTTGGCCTCCCAATACGTGATTTTTCTATATCAAACACCAAGCCAAAACAGGAGGAGCAGAATGGAAGGCTCGGCTGCTTTCAGAGCGGGGAGAGGTCAGCTTCTCAGCGCCTCCTTGCCCTTCAGCCTCTGAGGCTCGTATTGGGAGGAGGGCCCTGCTGACGCTGTTGAGTGCCAGCTGCCTGGGTTCAGAACAGGCCAGGCTGGTTGGGTTGGTTGTGTGTGGGAGAATCAGGAAGAGGGAGCTTGTTCATAATCCAGCTCGTTTACCCAACAAACAATAAAACAGAAGGCGGGATTGTTCGGAGATGCCGGATGGCAGCCATGAGAAAGACCCCACTGGTCTGAGAGGTCTGTGCAGGAATGCACGGAGCCTGGGAAACACAGAGAGGAATGGGGCCTGCGGGTGAGGACGCAGGACAGGTTAAGGACTGGGTGGCACTGGGTGCTAGCTCTGGCAGAGAGCAAGCCGACCGGGGGCATTTCTTTCCAGCCCCGTGGCTGATAGTCTCACCGTGCGTGATGGTAAATTTTATGTGTCGCCTTGATGAGACCGTGGGGGTGCCCAGACATTTGGCCAAGCCTCTGTGTTTGCGAGGATGTTTCTGGATGGGACTAGCATTCGAATCTGCAGGCCGAGGCAAGCAGAGTGTCCTCCCTGCAGAAGGTGGGCCTCACCCCATCCATCAGGGGCCTGAATAGAATAAAAAGACGAGGAGATAATTATTTGCTTCTGCCTGTCTTCAAGGCGGAACCATAGGTCTTCTCCTGCCTTTGGACTTAGACTCAGCAGAAAGAGCACCTCCCCTGGCCAATGCTTTTGGCAGGATTCCAGAATGTGCACTCCTGGAGCCCTGGACCACGGCTGGCTTGGTTCCAGCCCATCTGTGACCATCTCTCCTAGGATGCTGGGATGTTCTGTGGGGCCAAGCTAGGGCCACTTGCCTACTTCTGCTGCAAGGGAGGGGTCAGCCTCCCTTATGGGAACCATAAGTGCAGGGATTGGGGCAGCCTGATTCTCTAGGAGGAACTGCTGCACTCTTTCTAGAAAAAGGAGAAAGGATTTCAGGCAGCCCGAGCTAACAGAGGCCTGCCGTGCACTTGTGTGTTCTGAGGCCAGGCTAGGAAGTGCAGGGCTAAAATTTATGAGAATCAAGACAAGGCAGTGAACGCGTGATCCTTAAAAGGTGACAGCAGGGGCTGCTCGGGGCAGGGAGGGCTCAGCCTGGAGTGGGCCCACCCCGTCCTTGAGTCGTTCCCCGTCCTCCCGTCATCTGACAGGTGCCTGACTCTTTGTTCTTCATCGTTGGGGACGAGGGTGCAGGGGACGACGTGTTCATTTTCCTCTCCTATGTTCCGCTCACGGCCCCCGCACTCCATTCCCCATCTCACGCTGATCGCTTTCCCATTCAGCAGGTTCAATGCACGCACACAATGCACACGCCTCCCTGCAGAACACGGCGTGGGGCTTCCGGTGAGCGCTTCACATTGTAAATGCCACTGTGCCCCGGATCCTACTCAGTTTCACTCAACGCTGTTCTTGTTTGTTGTCATCAAGTTAAAAAAATTTTGGTAAAATACATATAACCTAAAACTGACCATTTTAACCTGCTGGGTTTTTTTTGTTGTTGTTTTTTTGTTGTTGTTGTTGTTGTTGTTTTGTTTTTTTGTTTTTTTGAGATGGAGTCTTGCTCTGTCTCCCAGGCTGGAGTGCAGTGGCAGAATCTCGGCTCACTGCAGCCTCCGCCTCCCGGGTTCAAACGATCCTCCTGCCTCAGCCTCCTGAGTAGCTGGGATTACAGGCGCACGCCACCACGCCTGGCTAATTTTTGTATTTTTAGTAGAGACGAAGTTTCACCATGTTGGCCAGGCTGGTCTCGAACTGACCTCAGGTGATTTGCCTGCCTCAGCCTCCCAGAGTGCTGGGATTACAGGCATGAGCTATTGCACCCAGCCCATTTTAACCATTTCTGACTGTATCGTTCAGGGGCATTCATTACATTCATTCACACTGTTGTGCAGCTGTCACCACTATCCATCTCCAGAACTTTTCATTTTCCCAAATTGAAACTCTGTTCGCATTAAACCCCCGTTCTGTGTTTCCTCCTCCCCCAGCCCCTGGCAACCACCATTCTACTTTCTGTCTCTATGGGTTTGACCATTCTAGGGACCTCATTTAAGTTGAGCCCTACAGCCTTCACCTTTCTGTGACTGATTTATTTCACTCAGTGTGACATCCTTAAACTTCATCCATGTTGTTGCCTGTGTCAGAATCTCCTTATTTCCAAGGCTGAGTGATATTCCGTTGTGTGGATGGACCACACTCTGTTTATCCATTCACCTGTCAATGGACGTTTGGTCCATTTCTACTTTTCGGCTAGTGTGAAAAAAGCTGCTCAGAACAGGGGTGTACAAATACCTCTTTGAAACCCTGCATTTGGTTCTTTTGGAGACAGACCCAGAAGTGGCATTGCTGGATCACGTGCTAATTCCATGTTTAATTTTTGGAGAAATAGCCATCCCATTTTTTTTTTTTTTTTTTTTTTTTTTTTTTTTGAGATGGAGTCTCGCTCTGTCGCCCAGGCTGGAGTGCAGTGGCCAGATCTCAGCTCACTGCAAGCTCCGCCTCCCGGGTTTACGCCATTCTCCTGCCTCAGCCTCCCGAGTAGCTGGGACTACAGGCGCCCGCCACCTCGCCTGGCTAGTTTTTTGTATTTTTTAGTAGAGATGGGGTTTCACCGTGTTAGCCAGGATGGTCTTGATATCCTGACCTCGTGATCCGCCCGTCTCGGGCTCCCAAAGTGCTGGGATTACAGGCTTGAGCCACCACGCCTGGCCGCCATCCCATTTTCCACAGGGGCTGCACCATTTTACATCCCCACCCACAGTGTGCAAGGGTTCCAGTTTCTCCATGGCCTCGCCGACACTTGTTATTCTCCACCTCGTTGACAGTAGCCATCCCGAGGAGTGTGAGGTGGTGCTGTGTGTTATTTTTACTTGTCTCCATGCAGCTGAGGGCGTGTCGGTGCACGCCTAATGCAGGCGGGGTGACACCTGCACAGTTCCATCTGCTGCTCCACGACGTGTTGATAACTCAGTCGCCGACCACTGGACTCTGGGCTGCTCCATCCCTCACTTCCACAAACAGTGTTGATGGATACCCATGCAAGCCCTTCTGGGGAAGATGCAGTGAGAGCCTCTCTCAGACATGCATTCCTCAGCCTGACTGCAAGGTCGCAGCCCACTACACAGCCCAGCCTAAGTGCTTCCCAGGCTGCCATGTGCCAGGTCTCCCTCCCACGGCAGTCCTGGAAGGCTCTGCTTTGCACCAACTTGCCAGCACTTGGCGTTAGTCAACCCTCTAGCTTTTACCAATCTGATGGGTGTAAAGGGAATTCCTGCGTTTTACTTTGCATTTCTCTGATTCCTGTGGGTTCGAGCAGCTCTTCATTGACGTGTGTGTCATTTGCACTTTCCCTTCTGGGAGTTGTCTGTTGGGGTTGGCTTTCTGTCAACTTAAACAGGAGCAAACTTGGTTACTTTTAATTAAAATCAGGCTCATGGCAGCAGGGGAGTTTTACACGCACAGGAAGGTCAGGTCCAGCCCTGCCCGTCTTCGTGCATACTCTCTTTGGTCACTGTTGTGCGGCATGGTGAGCTTGGCACCCGGCCTTGAGAACGCAGCCACAGAAAGGAGTTCACGGGCTGGGCATTCTGCTAAGGGACACAGCTGTCTCTGGCCCCTGCATCCAATTACTGGACTCTCTGCTTCATTGCTCTGGTAGAGCTGCAAGCCTGAGACTCCACATGTTCTTTCAACACTCCCTCGGTGGCCAGCCCAGTGTGCTTTTAATCGTTGACAAGCAAGAGGGTGCCAGAGAGAAGGATGTTGGCTGCTGTTCAGGCATTTGGGGACTGGCAGGAAGGGCTGTTGTCCATGACAGATGATGCCACAAGTGGATTCAAGATTGAGTTTTTTGTTTTGCTATCCATCGCCTCAAGCATTTGTCTTTTTTGTGTGTGTTACACACAATCCAATTATACTCTTTTAGCTATTTTTATATGTACAATAAATTTTTGTTGACTCTAGTCACCCTGTTGTGCTATCAAATGCTAGATCTTATTCATTCTAATTACATTTTTGTGCCCATTAGCCATCCCCTTTCTCTCCTTCCCACCCTCCAACTACCCTTTGCAGCATCTGGTAACCATCATTCTACTCTCTATCTCCATGAGTTCAATTGTTTTAATTTTTAGCTCCCATAAATAAGTGAGAACATGTGAAGTTTGTCTTTCTGTGCCTGACCTATTTTGCTTAACATAATGACCTCCAGTTCCATCCATGCTGTTGCAGATGGCAGGATCTCATTATTTTTGTGACTGACTGGTACTCCACTGTGTATACGCACTGCATTTTCTTTATCCATTCCTCTGTCCATCCTCTTAGGTTGCTCCCAAATCTTGGCTTTTGTGAACAATGTTGCAGTAAACATGGCAGTACAGATATCTTTTTAATATGCTAATATCCATTCTTTGGGGCTTATACCTAGCAATGGGACTGCTGGATCATATAGCAGCTCTATTTTTTGTTTTTTTGAGAACCCACCAAACTGTTCTTCATGGTGACTGTACTGATTTACATTTCTACCAATAGTGTACGAGGGTTGCCTATTCTTCACATCCTCACCAGTGTTCGTTATTGCCTGTCTTTTGGATAAAAAACATTTTAATTGGGGTGAGATGGTATCTTATTGTGGTTTTGATTTGCATGTCTCTGATGATCAGTAACGTTGAACATCTTTTCATATGCCTGTTTGCCATTTGTATGTCTTTTTTTTTTTTGAGAAATGTCTATTCCAATGTTTTGTCCATTTTTTAATCAGATTATTGAATTTTTTCCTGTTGAGTTGTTTGAGCACCTTATATATTCTGGTTATTAATCCCTTGTCAGATGGGTAGTTTACAAATATTTTCTCCCACTCTGTGGGGTGGCTCTTTACTTTGTTGATTGTTTCCTTTGCTGTGCAGAAGGTTTTTAACTTGATATGGTCCCATTTGTCCATTTTTGCTTTGGTTGCCAGTGCTTGTAGGGTATTACTCAGGAAATCTTTGCCCAGTCCAATGTCCTGGAGAGTTTCCCCAGTGTTTTCTTTTAGTAATTTCTTAGTGTGAGGTCTTAGATTTAAGTCTTTAATCCAGTTTGATTTGATTTTTTTATATGGTGAGAGAGAGGGGTCTAGTTTTCTTCTTCTGCATATGGATATCCAGTTCTCCCAGCACCATTTATTGAAGTGACTGTCCTTTTCCCAGTATATGTGTTCTTGGCACCTTTGTCAAAAATGATTTCACTGCAGATGTAGGGATATATTTCTGGGTTCTTTATTCTTTTCCATTGATCTATGTATCTGTGTTTATGCCAGTACCATACTGTTTTTGTTACTATAGCTCGGTAGTATAATTTGAACTCAGCTAATGTGATTCCTCCAGTTTTGTTCCTTTTGCTCAGGATAGCTTCGGCTGTTTTGGGTCTTTTGTGGTTCCAAATAAATTTTGGAATTATTTTTTTCTATTTCTCTGAAGAATGTCCTTGGTATTTTGATAGGAATTGCATTGAATTTGTAGATTGCTTTGGGTAGTACAGACATTTTAACAGTATCGATTCTTCCAATCCATGAACACAGAATATCTTTCCATTTTTTCTGTTCTCTTCAATTTTAATTGCTTGCATCAATATGTTATAGTTTTCATTGTAAAAATATTTTACTTCCTTGGTTAAGTTTATTCCTGGGTATTTTATTATATTTGCAGCTATTGTAAATGGGATTACTTTCTGGATTTTTTTCAGAAAGATTATTTGTTGTTGGCATAGAGAAATGCTACTGATTTTTGTGTATTGATTTTGTATTCTGTAACTATTGAAATTTTTTATTGGTTCAAAGAGATTTCTGGTGGAGTCTTCAGGTTTCTCCAAATATTGGATCATATTATCTGTAAACATGGTTAATTTGACTTCTTCCTTTCCAATTTGGATGCTCTTTATTTTTATCTTTTTTCTCATTGCTCTAGCTAGGATTTACAGTATCGTGTTGAATAACAGTGGTGAAAGAAGGCATCCCTGTCTTGTTCCAGATCTTAGAGGTAAGGTTTTTAGTTTTTCTTGTTCAGTGTGACACTGGCTGTGGGTCCATCATATATAACATTTGTTGTGTTGAGGTATGTTCCTCCCATACCCAGTTCTTTGACAGTTTTTATCATGAAGTGATGTTGAATTTTATCAAATGTTTTTTCAGTCCAATTGAAATGCTTATATGGTTTTAATTCTGTTGATATGATGTATCACATTGATTGATTTGCATATATTGGACCATCCTTGCGTCCCTGGGATAAATCCTACTTGGTCATGATGAATTATCTTTTTAAATGTTGTTGAATTTGGTTTTCAAGTAATTTTTGAGGACTTTTGCGTCAATGTTCATCAGGGACATTGGCCTGTAGTTTTCTTTTTCTTTTTGATGTGTCTTTGTCTGGTTTTGGTATCAGGGTAACACTGTCTTTGTAGAATGAATACAGAAGTATTTCCTCCTCTATTTTTCTGAATGGTTTGAGTAAGATTGGTATTAGCTCTTCTTTAAATATTGTGGTAAAATTTAGCAGTGAAGACATTTGGGTCTTGGGCTTTTCTTTGCTGGGAGGCTTTTTATTATGGCCTCGATTTTATTACTTGTTATTGGTCTGTTAAGGTTTTGGATTTCTTCATGGTTTAATCTTTGTAGATTGTATGTGTCTAGAAATTTATCCATTTCTTTTAGGCTTTCAAATTTATTGGCATATAGCTGCTCATAGGTGCTGCTAATGATCCTTTGCATTTCTGTGGTATCTGTTGTAATGTCTCCTTTTTCATCTCCATTCTTATTTATTGGGTCTTCTCTCTTAGTCAGTCTGGCTAAAGATTTGTTGAATTTTTAAATTCTTTTGTCAAAATTCTTTTAACTTTCTTGTCAAGTTTTGTCAAATTTTTCTACTTTTTTGATATAGGCATTTATTGCTATAAACTTTCTTCTTAGTACTGCTTTCATTGTATCCAATAGGTTTTGGTATGTTGTGGTTTCACTGTAATTTGTTTTGAGAAATTTTTTAACTTTTTCTTAATTCCTTCATTGACCCACTGGTCATTCAAGAACATACTGTTTAATTTCCATGTGTTTGTATAGTTTCCAAAATTCCTCTCATTATTGATTTCTAGTTTAATACAGTGTGGTCAGAGAAGATACTTGGTTTAATTTCATGTTTTTGAATTTTCAAAGATTTGGTTTGTGGCCTAACATATGCTCTATCCTTGAGAACAATCCATGTGCTAAAGAGAAGAATGTGTATTCTGCAACTGTTGGGTGAAAAGTTCTGTAAATATCTATTCATTCCATTTGATCTATAGTGTAGATTAAGACTGATGTTTCTTTGTTGATTTTCTGCCTGGATGATCTGTCCAATGCTGAAGGTGGGGTGTTGAAGTCTCCAGCTATTATTGTATTGGGGTCTATCTCTCTTTTAGCTCTAATAATATTTTCTTTATATATCTGGGTGCTCCAGTGTTGGGCACATATATAATTGTTATATCTTCTGGCTGAATTGACCTGTTTATCATTATACAACAACTTTCTTTGTCTCTTATAGTTTTTATCTTGAAATCTATTAGGTCTGATCTAAGCGTAGCTACACCTGCTCTTTTTTGGTTTTCATTGGCATAGAACATCTTTTTTATCCCTTTATTTTCAGTCACTGTGTGTCTTTATAGGTGAAGTGTGTTTCTTGTAGGCAACAGGTTGTTAGGTCTTGTTTTTCTATCCATTCAGCCATGCTTATGCCTTTTGATAGAAGAGTTTAGTGTATTTACATTCAATGTTATCATTGAAAAATAAGGACTTACTCCTGCCAATTTGTTGTTTTCTGATTGTTTTGTGATCTTTTCTTCCTTCTTTCTTTCCTTCCATCTTCTTTTCAGTGAAGGTGATTTTTTTTTTCTGGTAGTATGTTTTAATGTTTAGCCTTTTATTTTTGTATATCTCTGTTGTATGTTTTTTGATTTGAGGTTACTATGAGGCTTACAAATAATATCTTCTTATAACTCATTATTCTAAACTCGTGAGAACTTAACACAGATTACATAAATAAACTACAAACAAGCAAAGAGAAAACTAACAAAAACTCTACACTTTAACTTCATCTCCCTGTTTTTGAATTTTGTGTTGTCTCTATGTTTTACTATATCTTGAAAAGTTGTTGTAGTTATTATTTTGATATGTTAATCTTGTAGTCTTTCTACCCACAATATGAATAGTTTACATACAATAATTACAGTGTTATAATATTCTGTGCTTTTCTGTGTACTTACTATTACCAATGAGTTTTGTACATTCAGATGATTTCTTACTGCTTATTAATGTCCTTTTCTTTCAGATTGAAGAACTGCCTTTAGTATTTCTTGTAGAACAGGTCTGATGTTGATGAAATCTCAGTTTTTGTTTGTCTGGGAAAGTCTTTATCTTGCCTTCATGTTTGAAGGATATTTTGACTGGATATACTATTCTAGGATGAAAGGGTTTTTTCCCACATATTAAATATGTCATGTCACTCCCTCCTGGCTTGTAAGGTTTCCACTGAGAAGTCTACTGCCAGATGTATTGGAGCTCCATTGCGTGTTATTTGTTTCTTTTTTCTTGCTGCTTTTAGGGTCCTTTCTCTAACGTTGACCTTTGGAGTTTGATTATTAAATGTTTTGAGGTAGTCTTATTGGGGTTAAATCTGCGTGGTATCCTACAGCCATCTTACACTTGAATGTTGATATCTGTCTCTAAGTTTGTAAAGTTCCCTGTTATTATCCCTTTGAATAAACTTTTTATCCTGATCTCTCTCTCTTTCTACCTCCTCTTTAAGGCCAATATTGCTTAGATTTGCTCTTTTGAGACTATTTTCTAGATCTTATAGGCATGCTTTATTCTTTTTTATGTTTTTATTTTGTCTCCTCTGACTATGTATTTTAAAATAGCCTTTCTTCAAGCTCACTAATTATTTCTTCTGTTTGATCCGTTCTGCTATTGAGCCTCTGATGAATTCAATATGTGAATTGCATTTCTTGGCTTCTGCATGATTCTTTTAAATTATTTCAATCTCTTTGTTAAATTTATCTAATAAGATTCTGTGTTATCTTGAATTTCAACGAGCTTCCTGTAAATAGCTATTTTGAATTTTCTGTGCAAAAGGTTGCATACCTTTACATACATACCTTTACATCCTGGTATATGGTTACATACCATACACCAAGATTGTTCACTGGTGACCTTAGTTCGTTCGGTGAGGTCATGATCCTGATACTTGTGAATGTTTATTTGTGTCTGAGCATTGAAGAGTTAGATATTTATCGTACCTTATAGTCTGGGTGTATTAGTCAGTTCCTGCATTGCTATAAAAATATACCTGAGATTGGATAACTTATAAAGAAAAGAGGTTTAATTGGCTCATGTTTCTGCAGGCTTTATAGGAAGCATAGTGGTTTCTCCTTCTTGGGGAGCCTCTAGAAGCTTCCTATCACAGAAGAAGGGAAAGGGGGAACAAGGTACTTCACATGATTGGAGCAGGAGAAAGAGAGAGGGGAGGAGGTGCCATACATTATAAAATGAACAGATCTCATCAGAACTCATTCGCTATCACAAAAATAGCACCAATGGGTAAATCTGCCACCATGATCTAATCACCTTTCACCAGACCTCCACCTCCGACACTGGGGATTACAATCCAACATGAGATTTGGGGTGGGGACACAAATCCAAACCATATCACTGGGCTTGTTTGTACTCATCCTTCTTAGGAAGGCCTTCCAAGTATTTGAAGGGACTTGAGTGATCCAAGTCTTTGGTCACTGCAGCCATATCTGCATTGGCGGCACCCCAAACCTAACACTGTGGCTCTTACAGACTTGTAGAGGTAATGCCTTGGTAGTCTTCGGTAAGATTGGGGAGAATTTCCTGGATTACTGGGTACAGACTTGTTCCCTTCCCTTACTGTCCGCCAAACAAACAGAGTCTCTCTCTCTGTGCTGAGCTGTCTGGAGCTGGGGGAGGAGTGATACAAGCACCCCTGTGGCCACCAACACTGGGACTATGCTGGTTCAGACCCTAAGCCAGCACAGCACTGGGTCTTACCCAAGGCCCACGGTGACCACTGCCTGGCTACTGCTTATGTTTACTCAAGGCCCAAGGGCTCTACAGTCAGCAGGTGGTGAATCCAGGCAGGCTTGTGTCCTTCCCTTCAGGGTGACAGGTTCCCACTGGCTGCGGGGGGTTCCAAAGATGGCATCTGGGAACCAGAATCTGGAGTCAACAACCTTAGGAAGATACCTGGTGCTCTGTTCTACCGTGGCTCAGCTGGCCCTCAAGCTGAAAAACAAAGTCCTTCTCACTGCCCACTCTTCCCTCTCCTTTGCTCAAGCAGAGGAGTCTCTTTCCACGGCCACCACTGCCCCAGCCCTGTGGTGAGTACTGCCTGGCTAGTGCTAGTGTTCACTCAATGCTCATGAGCTCTTCAATCAGCCTGTGGTCAACGCTTCCAGGCCTGTGTCTCTCCCTTCAAGGCAGTGGGCTCCCCCTCTGGCCCAGGACAGGTACAGAAATGCTGTCCAAGAGCCAAGGCCTGCAAGTGGGGCCACCAACGGCCCACTTGGTGCTATACTCCACTGTGGCTGACCTGGTACCCAAGCTGCAAGACAAAGTCCTCCTTTCTCCTCTCTCTACTTTCCTGAAGGAGAAGGAGTCTCTCTCCCCATAGCCACCACATCTGGGAATGTCCTGGGTCATGTCTGAAGCCAGCACGTCTCTGAGCCTCACCCAAGGCCTGCAACAAGTACTGCTTGGATACTGCTGCTGATTATTCAGGATTCAGGGGCTCTTTAGTCAGGTGGTGATGAATCCTGCTAGGACTGGGTCCTTCTCTTCAAGGGAGCAGGTTTCCTCCTGGTCCAGGGTGTGTCTAGAAATGTCATCCAGGAGCTAGGGCCGGGAATAGCGGCCTCAGGACTATGCCAAGCAGACGGAAAGAGTCTCTCCTGGAGCTGTGAGCTACACTGCCTGGGATTGGAGGGTGGGTGTGGCAAGCACTCCCACAGCTGCCCTGACTGGTGTCTCACTAGGTCATGTGCAGCCCAAGTCCACTGGCTCTGAGCACAGCACCAGGACTTGCCCAGGAATTACAGTCATTGTGGCCTAGACTTCCTTTGAGTGTATTTAGAACCCCAGAGCACTTTAGTTCACGGTGTCAGGGCTTGCTGGAACTCAGATTTTGACCACTGAGATGGGTGGTTCCCCCCAGCTAAGATTGGTCTAAATGCTCCCTCCATGGGCACCAGCTGAGTTCTGCCATGTGTTGCTTTCTGCTGTGACAGCACAGCATGGAGTTCCAATGCAAAGTCCCATAGTCACTGCATCATACCTCCCCAGAGTGGCCATAGAATCTGCTTTTTTGGGGTAGAGATGGGGTCTCACTATGTTGCCCAGGTTGTTCTTGAACTCCTGGGCTCAAGTGATCCTCCCTCCTCAGTCTCTCAAAGTGCTGGAATTACATGCATGAGCCACTGAGCTTGGCTTCAGGAGATCTGTAGGTCAGGAAATAATTCTGTTTAATACTGTAATGGTAGAGACATGTCATTGTAATGTTTGTCCAAACCCACAGAACATACAACCCTGAGAGTTATCCCTAACATAAACTATGGACTTTAAGTGACGATGTGTCCATGTAGGTTCATCAGTTGTAACCAATGCACCACTCTGGTAGGAATGTTGGCAATGGGGGAGGCTGTACATGTGTGGAGGCAGGGGGTATATGGGAAGTCTCTTTCCTTTCTGCTCAATTTGGCTGTGCACATAAAACTGCTCTTAAAACAAGGATGAGCTGTAGATGATTTTTTTAAATGCAGGATTCACAGGCAATATGAATTCCAAGTAAGCAATGGATAAATGTTTTAGTATAAGTATATCCCATGCTATATTTGGGATATACTTATCTTAAATTTTTTTTTTCTGGCAAGCTTACTATAGAGAGAGATGTAAGAAGAGTCAGAAAACTCAGAGAAGTGGGTATTGTTTCTTAGTGAACCAGGGGCCAGAGGGGTTGGACTAGTGGTTTCTGGCTCTGAGGAAGGATGTGGCCACTTGACTGCCTCTGCTTCCTCTCCCAGATGCAAGGTGCAGGTCTCTGTTGTATACAAGGAGGAGGCCGGAGCCTTGGGCTTTGCTTAAAACAGTCTCAGAAATAGGCAGGTCTGCTGTGTTTCCCCATCCAAGGACCCAGTCACACCTTGCTTAGAAATGAACGGCATTCCCTGGTCCTGTGACAGCATCCCCTGGTCTGGTGTGGGCACCACAGGCATGGCTGTAGGGGCAGCCCACAGGCCAGGCTTTATGGACCAGCTGTCCCAAATTACAGCATTTCAGATGCCCTTTTGGCACCTGCTAATGTTCTCAGGGGCACTGAGGTTTTGGCTGTGGGCATTATGTCAACAATTTAAAGTAGGCATTTTTAGAATCCCATGATATAATTGCTTTCAGATTTAGCCTTTAAAAAAGTTTCTTTGAGCCTACGGTGGCTCCAATTCAGAACAGAGCATCTTCTAAGTCACTCAGTGAGACCCACATTTCAGTAGGGGTCTTATGCCATTTCATTCATTAAGCAAGTATTTATTGAGTGCCTGCTGTGTGCCAAACACAGTCTGAAGATGCAGCAGGAAACTAACCACACCCCTGCCCTCAGGGAACTGACCTTCCAGTGGGGAGAGATCAGCTATAGAAGTAAATAATCAACATGCCGGGTACCACCAGGGATATAAAGAAAGCAGGGTGCAGTAGGCAGGGTACGGCCTCCCAGTGACGCATCCAATCCCAGGAGCCTGCGAATATCTTACCTGATGTGGAAAAAGGGGCCGTGTAGATGTGACTAGGGCCTTGAGGCAGGGAGATGATCCTGGATTATTCGGATGGGCACGGTGTCATTGCAGGGTCCTTAGGATAGGGAGACGGGGATCCCTGACGGTAGGAGATGCGGCAACACAAGCAGAAGTCTATTCAACATCGGACAGAGACTGGAAGACGCTACACTGCTAGCTTGGCCTAAGAGGAAGGGGCCAGGAGCTGAGCCAAGGACCATAGGCGGTTGCTAGAAGCCAGACAAGGCAAGGATACAAGTTCTCCCCGGAGCCTCCAGCAGAACCCAACCCTGATGACCCCTTGATTTTAGCCCAGTGAGACTCCAGACTTTCAGAATTGCTACAGAATAAATGTCTTGTGTGAAGCTACTAAGTTTGTGATCCTTTGTTACATCATCCCTGGGGACTCCTACGTGAGGTCAGGAAGTAAATTCTAATGTTAGTGCAGGGACGGGGGACACGAAAGTCCTGCCTGACAAGGTGACGTTTAAGCCGATGTGGGTAAAGTGTGGCTTGTTCCGCCACAGCAGCCAGGCTGGTCCAGAGCTCAGAGCCCAGACCAACACTGGGGGACGTGACACGGAGGAAGTATGAAGCTCCAGCGGGAACTCCAGCCAGAGGGAGCACCAGGAATGAGTCACGTCAGCCTGGAGGTGCCCAGCCTCAAATGCCAGCATGGCCGCTCACTAGCCCATCACTCGACCTCCCTAAACGTGCTTATTTTGTTTGTTATCAGTTCAGTGAGGTGGCCATAGAATCTGCTTCAAAGGGCCATGTGGTGGTTTGCGTGGTGACTTCCCGCAGAAGGTACAGCCACCCAGGACCTGTGCGTGCAGCCTTGTTTGGAAAAAGGATCTTTGCAGATGTGATTAAGGAAATGCTGAGGTTATTCTGCACGGGAGCGGCTGTACCTCCAGCGTCCTCATGAGAGAAGAGAAGGGAAGGGCAGAGGACACGGAGGGGATGTGATGGGAATGCAGAGCAAACACTGGGGTGACACGTCTACCCTCCCAGGAGCATTGCGGATCACCAGCAGCTACGAGAGCCTGGAAGAGACAAGGAAGGACCCTCCCCTAGAGCCTCCAGAGGAACCAACCCTGTCACACCTTGACTTTCAACTTCTGGCCTCCAGCCAGGTGTGGTGACTCACACCTGCAATCCCAGCAGTTCGAGAGGCCGAGGCAGGCGGATCACTTGTGGTCAGGAGTTCGAAACCAGCCTGGCCAACGTGATGAAACCTCATCTCTACTAAAAATACAAAAATTAACCGGATATGGTGCACACGCCTGTAATTCCAGCTACTCAGGAGGCTGAAGCAGGAGAATTGATTGAACCTGGGAGGCGGAGGTTGCAGTGAGCCAAGATCGTGTCACTGCACTCCAGCCTGGGTGACAGAGTGAGACTCCATTTCAGACAAACAAACAAAAAACTGGCCTCCAGAACTGACACTAATAAATTTCTGTTGTTTCAAGCCCCCCAGTTTGTGGTCCCATTTGTTCTGGCAGCTCTAAGAAGCCAAAACAAGCTTCGAGGAGGAAAAAGAAAACAAGCATGAAAAGTTCCTACGCACAGGAGGCCCTCACTACGAATTAGCCCTGATTGCTACAAGCCAAGAGCCATTTCTAGAGAACAGACCAAAGAATAAAAATGTGCGTTCTGTTTATCACAACTGGAAAACCAAAGAACGAAAGGGAGAAATGGCCACACAGCACAGATAAAAATACTTAACAATGTTCTATATTTCACAATTTTGCCTGGTCTGCTACCCAGACTTGATGATTGATGAGTTTTCTCTTTTTTTTTTTTTTTTTCCCCAACCAAAAAGAACATGTTGCATAAGCTCAGATTTCCAGGGACCTGAGAAAGGTAGAAAAACAGCCTCTCACGTTCTCCCCATCAGCCAGGCAGTGGCCTCAGCTTTCCAAACTGCATCAGTGAAACCCTGGCGAGGGACTGATGTGGAATAGCCCAGGGAGGGAGGCAGGGGCCTTTTCTAATGACCCTGAGAAAGCCAGGCACAGCTGCCGCCCGGAAAATGAAAGACACAGGTACTGACAATGGAAATGGAATGAAGGTTTTGGAGAAAATGCAGGCAGAAGCAAAGATTTAGGATGTATCTGTATCCGAGGTCTTTCCTGGAGAGAGGCCTTCTTGGAAGCCGAGTACATCTTCTTACAGAACAAATAGAAAGCTTGCCAGTCCTCTGCTCTCAGCTACTGAGAATGAGTGCATTTGTCACAGCAAGCGCTTGTCCCATCTCTGCAGGCAGCTTTGGATGGTGTCCCCAGGACTCCGCTGTTTAGCAGGGTGCATAGGAAAGGGGATGATGGGAGTCTGAAATCGTAGGGCCAGAGCGGAGTTGGAGGGTGACTGGAGGCCCTCTGTCCCTAGAGACCTGGGCCGGGCCAGTCTCCTCACCCGTTAGCCAGGCTGGGTTGCTTTGGCAGCTCAGGACACAGCATGACCCTTGCAGGGGCCCAACTAGGAAACTTCCAGGGCAACCTGGCTACAGAAGGGCAGTGCTGGTCTGACCTATGTGTTAAGGAGGGACGGCAGGATGAACCGCCTACCTCGAACAGCCCCTCTTTCCCTGGTGTGTCGTGAAAGCCCCTCCTCTGGGGACCCCGTTAGAGTGAACTGCTTCTTCCACAGTTCTTCCAGAACACACGGCTTATGGCCCCATCACAGCACTTGGCATGCTGCTAAGGGGCCGTCAGGAGACAGAAACAACATGGGTACTTCGGCAGCCAGAATTTAATAGAGAACACAGAAGGGGTGCTAACTGGGTGCCAGTGACTTCTCCACAGCTGATCCACGCACAGTGAGAACTCAGGGTAGACCTGGGATTGGGAGGGACGGACCCTGCCCCCAACTCAGGGTGGGTGCTGATGGGGATCACCACTGTGATTGGTCAGTGCAGGGCATGTGACTCAGACCTAAGCCAATCAGCACACAGACCTGTCCTCTCCGGTGCAGCAATCCATTGGTAGATAATCAGGGTGGACCTAAGAATTTGGTATAATGTTTGGGGATGGGGGACCTTTGTGCTCCTGCAAGGTTGGCTGCAAAAATTTGGTGCATAATTTTCCCCAGTTCAAATGAAAATGAAGAGCCTTTGTTCAAAACTCAGGAATAACGTGTTGTTAAAGCTATTGTAAGATAAACTTGTCACTAATTTCCTCCATTTCTCTCTTGATGTCCTATTTTTAGATTTGCAATGAATATCATTCTAAATAAAGAAAAATTTAAAATTTAAATTATTCATATAAATTGGTTTTTAGCTCATGTATAAGATCACTGAACTTGTGTGTGGAATTGTAGAAATTGTACCATTTGTCATTTGTGGCTCACACCTACACATGTATTGTGTTCTTGTAAGACAAAACAGCAGCTTTTGTTTTACTCTTCCAGATGCACACATTCTACACTCTCTACTTACCACTTACTGGTGGGTAAGGAAGAAGTGAAAGGTGAGGGAACTTTTTCTCTCCTTCTGTGTCATAATTCTCAGCATAAATGGTTGGCTATAACATGGAAGTCACATGAGTGAGAAAGAATATAACGAGGTCCAGCGGGATGCCTCATGCCTCTAATCCCTGCACTTTGGGAGTCTGAAGCGGGAGGATTGCTTGAGTCCAGGAGTTTGAGACCAGCCTGGGCAACATAGTGAGACCTTGTCTCTACAAATAATAAAAAATTAGCCGGGTATGGTGGTGTGTGCCTGTGGTCCTAGCTATGTGGGAGGCTGAGGTGGGAGGATCACTTGAACCTGGGAGGTCAAGGCTGCAGTGAGATGTGATGGTGCCACTGCATTCCAGCCTGGGTAACAGAGTGAGACCCTGTCTCAAAAAAACAAAAGAATATGATGGGTTGTTCCTCTCCACCACCAATTCATCTATTGAAGCCCTATCACCCAGTGCCTGAGGATGTGACCATATTTGAGTCTTTAAAGAGGCAAATAAGTTAAATTGAGGGATCTTCAGAGTGGGTCCTATTCCCAGATGACTGTGTCCTTATAAGAAGAGAAGAGGAGGACTCAGACACACACAGAAGTTTGACCCTGTGAAGACATAGGGAGAAGGTGGCATCTACAAGCCAAGGAGAGAGGCCTCAGGAGGAACTAGCCCTGAGACACTTTGATCTCAACTTCCACTCTCTAAAACCGTGAGAGAAAAAGTATCCGTTGTTCGAGCCCCCAGCCAGCGGTATTTTGTTACAGCAGCACACACTGACTAACACGGACTCCTCAGTTGTTCTTGTTCTTATTTATTTATTTTTCATCTTTTTTTCTTAATAAAAATAAAAAATAGAGATGGGGTCTTGCTATGTTGCCCAGACTGGTCTGGAATTCCTGGGCTCAAGCGATCCTCCCCCAGCCTCCCAGAGTGCTAGGATTATAGGAGTGAACTGCCACGCCTGGCCTGTTCCTTTTCTTCGAGGGCCATCTTTCTGCATCTGAAGCAGACTCTGACTTACATGGAAATAGCATCCTCTGGGGCTGTACCGCATTGAGGCATTTGCGGACCTCACACCGTGGACTTCCACTCTCTTGGAGTCCTGCTTAGTGACACATTGGGAGAACTGTGTGAGGCTGGTGAACCCACACCCAGCTCAGGCCTCCTGCCACAGACACGCTCCACTGTCCCATTGGACTTCAGTTACAAGACACATGTTCAAGGATAGACTACTAAAAGTGGTAAGACAGTGGCAGCAGAACATTAAACCAAAGCTGGCACTGTTCTAAGCACAGGCCCCGTGTGATGGTAAGCATTGTCCTGGGTCTAAGAAACCTCGTGCCCGGAAGGGGAGCCATGGCAAACGTACTAAAACCCTGTCTCTACTAAAAATACAAAAATTAACTGGGTGTGGTGGCCTGCGCCTGTAGTCCCAGCTACTCAGGAGGCTGAGGCAGGAGAATCGCTTGAACCCGCAAGGCGGAGGTTGCAGTGAGCCAAGATCATGCCATTGCACTCCAGCCTGGGCGACAGAGTGAGACTCTGTCTCAAAAAATATATACATATATAAACATATCTTCATCATCAGATCATTGCTGTGATTGTCCAAATGAGCAGAAAAAGGCACTTCATAAAACAGCGCTTTTTCTTCACCCTGTAAACAACCTGCTTCAGCTCCCCAGGAAGGCCTTCTTCTGCACGCTGATACCAACTGATGTCGAACATCGATCTTCTTGGTGCACCTGCAGACCCCTAATTTCTTCCAGCTGCTGCACTCATACCCCTAGAAAGCAGCCAGAAAGGCTCTGTGATTTGGGACCTGGAATCCCGGGTCAAAAATTCTTGTTAATGTGTTGGAATTCATGGTAACCTGGACAGTTTCCTTTTGAGGATCTGAAACCAAAAGGCCAAGACCGCAGTATGAGTTTTCTGGGGCTTTCTGACACAGACGGAGTGACTTAAAACAATGGAAATGGACCCTTTCACCATTCTGGAGGCCAGCAGTCCACAGTCGAGGGTTGGTTCCTTCTTGGGAGCTCAGAGAGAGAATCCATCTCATGCCTCCCTCCCTCGTTCTGGTGGTGGCTGGTGATCCTTGGCATTTCTTGGCTTGTAGATGCTTCACTCCAGCCTCTGCCTCTCAAAGTGCTGGGATTACAGGTGTGAGCCACTGTGCCTGGACTATATATCTTTTTTGATGAGATATATTTTCAGATCCTGTGCCCATTTTAAAATAGAGTTGTCCTTTTTTCTTATAGTTGTATTTTTTAAATTCTTTGTATATTTAGGATACATGTCCATTATCAGATATGATGTGTTTTGCAAATTGTTTTTTCCTATCTTGGCCTTGTCTTTTCATTCTTTCACAGACCAAAGATTTTTGATCTTAATAAAATTCAACTTATCTATTGTTTTCTTGAATGATGCTTTTGGTGCTGTGTCTAAAAACTCATCTCCAAACCCAGGGCATGTAGATTTTATTTATGTATTCTTCTAGAAGTTTTATAGTACATTTTATAGTATTAAATGTAATCCATTTGGGTCTATAATCCATTTGAGTTAATTTTTCTGTAATAATTTTTGTCTAGATTCTTTCCGCAGAATTGTCTTTGGCCATTGTCAAAAATCAGTTGACTGTATTTCTGCAAGTCTATTTCAGGGCTCTCTCTCTCATTCCATTGACCTATGAATTTATTCTTTCACCAATACCACAGTGGCTTAATTAATGTAGCTTTTAGTAAATCTTAAAATGGAAGAGTATAAGTTCTTCAACTTTGTTCTTCAGTATCATGTTTGCTATTCAAATATATAGGTCTGTTCCAGTTATTTATTTCTCCTTGCGTGAGTTTTGATGATATGTGTCTTTCAAGAAATTGGTTCCTTTCATCTAAGCCATCAAATTTTGGGGCATAGTTATTTGTAGTATTCTGTTATTATCCTTTTAATGTCCAAGGGATCAATAATGATGAAACTTTTTCATTTCTGACACTAGTAATTTGTGTCTTCTCTTTTTTCTTGGTTAACCTTGCTAGAGGTTTATTAAATTGATTGATATTTTTTAAGAACTGGATTTTTTTTTTTTTTTGGTCTCATTGGTTTGCTCTATTATTTTCCTATTTTCAATTTCATTGATTTCTAATTTTTATTCTTTCATTTGCTTTGGACTTATTTTGCCCTTTTTCCTTTACTTTCCTAAGGTAGAAGTCAAGATTATTGATTTTAGAGCTTTTTTCTTTTAAATATATTCATTTAAGGCTGTATATTTACCATTAAGCACTGCTTTAGTGCATCCCACACACTTTGATAAGTTGTATTTTCATTTTTGCTAGTTCAAAATATTTAAAACTTCCATTGAAACTTCTTTTTTGACACACAGTTTACTTAGAAGTGTTGCTTATTTTTCAAATATTACAGAATTTTCTAGTTATCTTTCTGCTTTGGTTGCTAGATTAATTGCACTGAAATCTGAGATCATACTTTGTATGGCTTCTATTATTTTAATAAGGCATGTTTTATGACTCAGAATGTGGTTTGTTTCATGTGAGCTTGAGAAGAATGTGTGTTCTGTTGATGGAGTACTCTGTAAATGTCAATTAGATCAAGTTGGTTGCTAGTGCTATTCAGATCATGGATATCTCTACTGATTTTTTGCCTGCTTGATCTATCAATTACTGATAGAGGAATATTAAAAACTCCAACTCTAATAGTACATTTGGCTATTTCCCACTTCAGTGTTGCCAGTTTTTGCCTTATTATTTTTATTTTTGAGATGGAGTTTCACTCTTGTTGCCCAGGCTGGAGTGCAATGGCACAATCTTGGGTCACTGCAACCTCTGCCTCCTGGGTTCAAGGGATCCTCCTGTCTCAGCCTCCTGAGTAACTGGGATTACAGGTGCCTGCCACCATGCCCAGCCAATTTTTCATATTTTTAGTAGAGACAGGTTTTCGCCATGTTGGGCAGGCTGGTCTCAATCACCTGACCTCAGGTGATCCACCCGCCTTGGCCTCTCAAAGTGCTGGGATTACAGGTGTGAGCCACCGCGCCCAGTCCGTTTTTGCTTTACTTTTAAGCTCTTTGGTTACATATAAATATTTAAGATTGTTATCTTTTTTTTTTTTTTGAAAGTTGATGCCTTTATCATTATCTAATGCCTCTCTTTGTTCCTGACTAATGTTCATGCTCTGAAGTCTAAGAGAGTTACTCCAGCTTTCTTTTGATTGCTGTCAGCATGGTCTATTTTTCTCTATCTCTTGACTTCTATCCTAGCTGGGTCTTTATATTTAAAGTGGGTTTCTGTAGACAGTATATAGTTGAATCTTGTTTTTAGTCTACATTGGCAATCTTTATTTTTTTAATTGGTGTAGTTAGACCGTTCACATGTAAAATGGTGATTGATATATTTATTTTCTATTTGTTGCATTAGTTTTTCATTTCTCCCTCCCTTTTCTGCCTTTGAAATTATATTTCTTGTATGCATTTTCTTGTCATTGTCCTAGAGTTTACAATATACATTTTAACTAATGTAAATTCACCCACAAATACACTATACTACTTTATGTGTGTGGTAGAAATAACTTACAAGAGTACTCTCCACTCCTCTTTCCTGTTCCTTGTGATATTGCTGTTATTAATATCATTCATCCATATGCTATAATCCAATATGTGTAACCCAATACATTGTTACTATTATTGCTTATGAAAAAAGTTATCTTTTAGGTTCATTAAGAATAAGAAAAATAAATGATTTTATTTTACTTTCACTTATTTCTTCTTTGATGCTCTTCCTTTCTTTGTGTAGATAGGTAGACCTATACTATTTTCTTTCTGCATGAAGAGCTTCTTTGAAACATTTCTAATAGGGCTGGTCTTCAGATGACGAATTCCTTCAGGATTTTCATTTATTTCCTCTGAGAAAGTATTTCTTTATTTTTCACTTTTGATGGATAATTTTTCTAGGTATAGAATTCTTGTTGGTTTTAACTTTTTCGTATATTTTTTATTTGTAGAGACAGAGTCTCACTCTCTTACCCAGGCTGGAGTGCAGTGGCACAATCATAGCTCACTGTAACCTTGAACTCCTGGGCTTAAGTGATTGTCCTGCCTCAGCCACCCAAGTAGCTGGGACTACAGGTGTGTGCCAACATGCTTGGCTAATTTTTTATTTTTATTTTTTGTAGAGACATGGTCTCACTATGTTTCCTATGCTGTTCTAAAATTCCTGGCCTCAAGCTACCCTCCCATCTTGGCCTCCCAAGGAGCTACCATGCTCTGCCTTGTTTTTTTATTTTGTTTTGTTTTGTTTTAAATTTCAACATGAAGTATTTTATGCCACTCTCTTCTTGTTGGCATGGTTTCCAATGAGAAACCCACTGTAATGTTCACCATTGTTCCCCTATGTATCAGATGTTGTATTCCTTTGCCTTCTTTCAAGAATTTTTCTTTGTCTCTGGTTTCGGCAGTTTTAATACAATATGCCTGGGGGTGTGTGTTTGATATTTATCATGTTCAATGTTCTCCAAGCTTTCTGCATGTGTACTTATTGTCTCTCATTAATTCTGGAAAGACCTTTCCCATTATTACTTTAAATATTTCTCTCCTCTATCTTTTCTTCTTCTTCTTCCAGTATTCCAATTACATGTATGTTGCATCTTTGTTTTTGTTTCTGTTTGAGACAGGGTCTCACCCTGTGATCCAGGCTGAAGTACAGGGACATCATCATAGCTCACTGCTGCCTTGAACTCTTGGGCTCAAGTAATCTTCCCTCCTCAGCCTCTCAAGTGGCTGGAATGAGAGGCACACACCACTGTGCCTAGCTAATTTTTTCATTTTTTGTAGAAATGACAGCTCACTATGTTGCCTAGGCTGGTTTTGAACTCCTGCCTTCAAGTAATCCTCCTGCCTTGGCCTCCCAAAATGCTTGGATTACAGGCATGAGCCACCACACCTGGCCTCTGTTGAATCCTTGAGATGACCCCATAGTTCCTGTGTATTATATTCTCTGCTCAATTCTTTCTCTTCGGATTTCATTCTAAGAGGTTTTCATTCCACTATCCAGATGCTCAGACCCTTTCCAGGTTGTGTTGAGGCACTGATGAGCCCTTCAGGGGCATTCTTCTTACTGAGTTTTTCATCTAGCATTTTTTTTTACTGGCTCTTAGAGTTCCTATCTCTCTGTTTACATTACCCATCTGTTTTTGCATGTTGTCTACTTTTTCTATTAGATCCTTTAACATAATAATCATAGTAATTTTAAGTTCCCTGTCTGATCATTCTAACACCTGTGTCACATCCCAGTTTTGCTCTGATGATTGCTTTGTCTCTGCAGACCACGTTTTTTCCTTGCCTCTGAGCCAACGCTAACTCTCTGCCGCTCTCCTTTAGAGAATTGTTTACCAGCCCACACCTGCTTGAGACCTTAAGCTTGTATTCTAGGAGGGAGGGACAAGACTCCTGGCCAGACAGACCACTGACATGCTTTATTCTGTTTTGCTTTCTAGTAAACCTGAAAATAAGACAACAAATTTGAAAAACTCCAGTTCCCTTCTGCTTCCAGGAGAATGAATTTTATGTCATTGCTGCTGTCTCCAGTAAACTCAAAGGGAATGGTTGCTGGCTTGGCAAATGTGCAGACGGTACTAGCTGGGTGTCTCAGCGTAACTTGTATTACACTGAGAAGCAAACGTATCATCCTGAATCAATCACCTAATTCCACGGCAGCCACCCACATCAGACCTGTCCAATCTGTGTGGCTTGGCTCACATGAAAAACCAATTAAAAGCCTGGTAACCTTGGGGTCACTGCCTTGCTTCTAGCCCTGTCACCATGATCAGTTTGCATATTAGACTTGTAATTTCTGCCAGAGTGGTGGTAATTTGCTACAGCCATCGGCACACAGGTAAGAAGGGGGAGAAATGACGTTCTGCAGGGTGCTGGGGTCAAAGACTCACCAGAACTTGTCAACACAAAGGGCAGAAGGATGGCACAGGTCATCCCCCGGTGGTCCCACCCACTGACTTATTCAAGGTCACACAGTAAGTGGTGAGTTGGGCTTTGATCCAGAGCCCTGAACTTTTACCCACTGGGAAAGGAGGATTAGGGCTGAGGCTTTCTTCTCTAATAGCCCTGAGGCGGGAAGGAGGTCTATAGTCCAGGTCCCTCTGACCATCACCTCCCACCTGCCTCATGCTTTGTCCTCGCTGCAGTGTTCGATAAGGAAAATCACACCATATCTGCAGCTGCTTAATTAGCCCTGGAAGGGTCACTGCAGGAGAAACAGTCTTCAAACTGAACCTCCTAAGCCTGGTCCTATGCACGTAAGTGTCCCATAAATATTAATATCCAAAACATGCTCCTCAACGTACATTAAGTTGTATACGATAGATGCTAATGATGTTCTTAATTTTAAAATATTGGGTGTTCATTACAAGCCAGCCACCATGCTGATCCTGTACATACATTTATCTAATACCTGACCCCTCTTCCCACCCTGGCTCCAAGCTCCTTGAGGGCAGGGACCATCCGTGCACTCATTTGCTGTTGTTCCTCCGGTCCCTCCGTCTCTTATTCTATGAGGAGTTATCAGAAAGCAGAACAACAGAGGAGGGACACAGAAACATTAGGTATCCCTAGGCCCATGTTCATGAATGAGCATGCTGGGAAGAGAATTCCAGGAGCCAGGATTTAGGAGTTTGGGATTCCTTGGTTTGCACCTTCCTTCCTCCACCCCAGGGTATCCTGACTGCAAGGGACCCAGAGTGGTTCAACCCTCTATTTGGGGCCTCCCAAAGTAGGGAAGATCCCCAGACCCTGCTGGGAGCATCTTAAGAACACAGCAGGGACCAGAGCACCCCAGACCTGGCGGGACCAGGGAGGCAGTGGCCAGAGGAGGAAAAACATTTCTTGACAGTGACTGAGGTTGTATCATCTGTCAGCACCTCAGATGGGAGGTGGGACTTGACTGCAGCAAATTCCAGAGCCTCCCTTAGCCTCAGCATCCTCGTCTGCAAAGCTGGCCCCATGACCCCCGATATGGTTTGGATCTGTGTCCCCACCCAAATCTCATGTTGACTTGTAATCCCTAATGTTGGAGGTGGGGCCTGGTGAGAGGTGATTGGATCATGGGGGCAGCTTCTCATGAACGGTTTAGCACCATCCTCTTGGTGCTGTCCTTGTGATACTAAGTGAGTTCTCCCAAGATCTGGTTGTTTAAAAGTGTGTGGCACCGCCCGCCTCTCTCTTTTGCTCCTTCTCCCACCATATGAGCTACCTTGCTCCCCCTTTGCCTTCTGCCATGATTGGAAGCCTCCTGATGCCTCCCCAGAAGCAGATGCTGCCATGCTTCCTGTATAGCCTGCAGAACCATGAGCCAATTAAACCTCTTTTCTGTATAAATTACCAGCCTCAGGTATTTCTTTATAGCAATGCAAGAACGGATGAATACACCCCTGCTTGTAGAGTGGCTTGCATGAGATCATTATGCAATAGCTTAAGAAGCAGTCGGCACATGGCAGCTGTTGTTCATTGATGAAGGGTAGGTTGGAGGGTGCAGGGAGGTTCAGTCCCTGCGGAAGGTCCAAGGACAAAGCTGTGGGCATTGAAGTTCACATGCCACTGCTCTCCACCTGACCTGGGGAAAGTCACTTATCCTCTCTGCCTCAGTTTCCCTATCTTCAAAGGATAAATTACAGGACATGCTGTGAACCAGGATGTGCATTTCATAAACTATTCTTTGGACATGTACTGATACTGAGCTCATGGGGCATCCTGAGAGCCAGAGGTAACATCGAGCAAGGGCAGATCACATGTGCAGGGAGCCCAGGACATCGTGACTCTCACGTGGTCATCCCAGTGACCACCAGGGGGTGACCTGGGCCATCCTTCCACCCTTTGTGTTGACAACTTCTGGTGAGTCGTTGGCCCCCGTACCCTGCAGAACGTCATTTCTCCCCCTTCCTTCCTGCGTGCTGATGGCTGTAAAAAATTACAACAGCTCTGGCAGAAATTACAAGTCTAATATGCAAACTCGTCATGACGACAGGGCTAGAAGCAAGGCAGTGACCCCAAGGTTGCCAGGCTTCTAATTGGTTTTCGTGTGAGCCAAGCCACACAGATTGGACACGTCCGATGTGGGTGACTGCTGTGGAATTGGCTGATCAATCTGGGAGTATACGTTTGCTTCTGAGCTTAATTAGCTCCTTGGCTTGGCTCACCCAACTCCCTCCTGCTGGACAGAAGTACTCCTTGGTTGGGAAGACCAGCTGCTGGGGCCGCTCTCAGAGTTCTGTCTCTGCCCCAACCCTCTGGATCCAAACATAGCTGGGCCCCACCCGGATGCCCCCATGCCCTGAGGCCTGGGTACCCATTCAGGGAGAAGATGCCCGTTCCCAGTTCCCTAATGCAAGGCCTCCGTGGCAGGACCACCCAAAGCCACCTCCCAGGAAAGACCCCTCAAGGCTCCAGAGTGGAGCATAAGCTTGGATTCTTCTGTTGAGTATTTTAAATCAGGACTGCTCGCTTCCACGCCTGGGTTAGCCTTTGTCAGACACTGTCAGGGCAGGCTGAGAAGCAGAGATATTCTTTGTTTTGGCCTCTATCCCTCCATCTACTTACAACAAACCTGAATCTTAACCCCCAAGCATGAAGAAGACTGCACTCCTTAATTCACTTTAAATCAACCCAAACTCAAGCCTTATCTCCTATCCGAGGTGCTGAGGGACGATGCAATCTCAGTCACTGTCAAGACAGTTTTTTCCCAGCCACCGCCTCTCTCTGGTCCCACCAGGTCTGGGGTGCTCTGGTCCCCGCTGTGTTTTTAAGATGCTCCCAGCAGGTCCTGGGGATCTTCCCTGCTTTGGGAGGTCCCAAATGGAGGATTGAACCATTCTGGGTCCCCTGACCCCTAACTTCTTCCCAGGCTGCAGAGCTGTGCCTGTCTCCCGTCTTGCGACCCTCAAGGGCTTCCCCCAACATACCTGCATGAACAGTTGTTGTTTTCTGCTAGTCCAATGTCTCCCTGGCCTTCTGCTGGTGACGGTACCGAGGTACTAGGCGGAGGTGGTCACCCCAGCCCCCTCTTGGGCTCCGTGCCTTAAGTGTCTGTGTAGGTGGTCAAAGAGGAGGCTGCTGTTCCCAGAGACTGAGGCACACAGCCAGCGCCCAGGCCCAGGGAGGTAAATGCTGGGGACGCCAGAGCCAAGGACAGAGGCGGGAGAGCTGGAGAGAAGCTGGTTCTGGGAGAACCTGGGGAGGAAACCCGTGCCAGAAGGCTCCATTCAAAGGGCCAGGGTCAGAGTCAGGGCCACCGGCTGCCATAGGAAGCCTGAGGGCAGATGGAGCCCTGAGGAAGGAGGGGTCGGAGAAGCCTGGGGGACGGAGGGATGCTCAGCCACAGTGGTAAATCCATATTCCCGAGCCCACATTGACTGTGCAGGGAGAGGCTTTCTAAGCCCCATCAGAATCTACAAGGACGCCCTGTGTGTCTGCTTGTTGACGGGGCACTGCTCAGGAGGACAGTGTCCAGAAGGGCAGGGGCCACACCTGTCCAGGGCTGTGTCCCCAGCCCCCAGGGCAGTGCCCGGTACTTAATGGGAGCTCCATAAATACTTGAACACGTAGATCCCATACTGAGTTTGGTTTTCAGAAGCAATGGCTTTCTATAATAGCTCAGAGACGATGTCACAGGGCAACCCCTTGACTATGCGGGAGGCTGCCTTAGCCCCTTCCCATTCGAGGTCCTGGCACCCAGGAGGTACCGTCATGTCTCTAGGGAGCTGTCTCAGTCTCACCCACACTGGTCCGCACCCTGGATCTGTACAGGGCATCCCGTCCCTGTGTCCCTTCCCTGGGCCGTTCATTATTCCCGTCACTCACCATGCACACCAGCGCCTATTCTATTGCTTCCATGGAACTGGAAGTTGACAGGTGACACTGCGAAGATACCAAGAAACGTGTTGCTACAACCTGCCGTGATTGCTGTGCAGGACAGGCACAGGTGCAGGGACAGGGACTCTGGTGAGATGGCTTCTAAGTGGGGGCCTGAGTGATGCGGAGCTGGTATAGAGAGTGGCGGTGGCATTCCAGGCAGGAGGTCTGCGCAGAGGCCCTGAGGCTGGTCAGCATGACGCACCACCGGAGGGGAGTTCCAGATGAGGAGGCAGGAAGCCTCTGGCCCTGCAGGGCCCTGTGGGCATAGTAGGGAATTGGACCATATTCTAAGAGTGGTGAGATTCTTCTGGAAGATTTTAAGATGGGAACTAACAATATAATTTGTATTTTAAAAGATTATGGCACTAGACGCAGTGGCTCATGCCTGTAATACCAGCACTGAGGCCAAGGCTGGCAGATTACTTGAGGTCAGGAGTTCCAGGCCAGCCTGGCCAACATGGTGAAACCCCATCTCTACCAAAAATATAAAATTTAGCTGGGCATCGTGGCGTGTGCCTGTAATCCCAGCTACTCGGGAGGTTGAGGCAGGACAATAACTTGAATCTGGGAAGTGGAGGTTGCAGTGAGCCAAGAGCACGCCACTGCACTCCAGCCTGAGTGACAGAGGGAGCAAGATTCCGTCTCAAAAAAAAAAAAAAAGATTATGGCATTCATTCTGTAGAGAGTGCACTGTGGGGAGTAAGAGTGAGGCAGTAGCTCCCCAGGAGGCTCTGTCCAAAGTCCAGGAGGCAGACAGTGGTGGCCGAGGAAAGGGAGAGAACTGGACCCATCCGTGGCTTTGGGGCTTCATGGGAGCGAGGAGGAAGGAAGAGAGGAGGGTTGAGGAAGGTGGCCAGCAGGAGCGATGGGAGGGTGGTGAGGCCACGGCCTGAGCCCAATGGGAGAGGAAAAAGCACGCAGCAGTGGGGAGGGAACATCAGGTTCCATTTTGGGAACAATAGGTAGAGACATCTGCAAGACCCACACGTGGAGATATCGAGCAGAATGGTGGAGACACACACCTGGACACGTAGCCCGGGGGTTTGGGTTGGAGATGGATGGCCAGTGACATGGAGAAGACAACCAAGGGAGGAGGCCTCTGCCTGGGATGCCAGCATGGCACCTGCAGGGGCTGAAAAGAGTCTGCCAGAGAGACGTGTCCCTGTCCCAACTCGCACCACCTGGGAATGTGACCTTCTTTGGAAAAAGGGTCTTTGCAAGATGTGATTAAGTTAAAGCTTTGAACCACGTGCATCTTGGATTTCTGGATGGGCCCTAAACCCAGTGACAAGTGACCTTAGAAGAGAACAGAGAGGGGGTCGAGACACAGAGAGAAGTGGAGGAGGCCCTGTGAAGGCAAGGCAGGGACTGGAGCGGAGGAGTCACCAGCAATGAGACCCCTGGGCCCTGGAAGCTGGAAGGGTCCCTCCCTAGAGCCTTCGGTGGGGGCACAGCCGAGCTGACGCCCTGGTCTCAGACTTCTAGTCTGCAGAATTGTGAAAGAATAAATCCGTGCTGTTTTAAGCCATCCTGATTGTGGTCATTTGTTGCATACAGCAGCCACGGACATGAACACGGCCCTCCAGGGAGGTGGGGGGGAAATGAAGGCCGGGTGGAGACGACACAGCCAAGGTGGGACTGCAGAACCACATGGGCCCGCTCTGCTCACGAGGGTTGGCCCTGATCCCATCTGACCCCGGTGCTTATCAGAAGACGGGGTGAGGACACAGGCACACACAGAGGGACGACCGTGTGAGGACTCAGGGGAAGGTGGTGTCTGCAAGCCAGGAAGAGAGGCCTCAGGAGGAGCTGGGCCTGCCACACCTTGATCTCGGCCTTCCAGCTGCCAGGACTGTGAGACAGTAAGTGTCTGTTGCTTAAGCCACACGTCTGTGGGGCTTTGTTAGGGCAGCCCCAGCAAAGGAATGCAGGCGGTATTGCACAAATTCCATTTCCCCAGGGACGGAGGGAAGCCGGCCTGGGCCTGGATCCTACTGGACTAGGTAGAGTGCCCTGGGGTCATGTGCCATGGGAAGCAATGTTCAGTCTTTCAGGACTAGGCACATCCTCATCTGTCCCCGGAACAAGCCTGGTCCTGGTGACCTCTTCCTTCAGAGCTCCACAGACCCTGCGGGTGGCCACAGGTTTGCACCAGGTCCAACTCGGTAGGAAGCGTCACTGCTGCTTCAGGACAAAGCTTGGCAAACTGAGTTCACGGTGCTTGAAGGGCCAGGAAGGAGGTGTTTCCCTGCTGAGTGCGAGGATCTTCCGAGTTTCAGCACCATTCAATTACAAATCAGCGACGGTTAGTCAGGCCCCAGGGGACCCTTCCAGCGTGTCAACAGCACAGCCCACTCCTGGATTCACTGCCACTCCAGAGGCGGGTTCTCCTTGGTCAACCCAGAGCCACGGAGGAGCCAGCCACAGCCGGATTCCACGCCTTTCGGCATCTCCAACACCAACCCCACGGAGAAAGATCTGTCACTTACTGCTGATTCGCTGGTCTGGGGTATTAAAGGCCATGACTGTCCTCTTCCTGGGATGTCCAGCGGACAGGTGGCTGCACTTTTGCCCGGCCCTCCTCTGGCCAGTCGGTGGACTGTGTATGTGTGGCATCCAAGAAGCAACCCCAGGGGAAGCCAGGTGAATCAGGCAGCCATCCTACTTGTAGGCCGGTGACTTCAATAACGTCCTAAGGCTTGGGGAAGCGTGGGCTGCAGGCGTGACGCCCTCTCGGGGCCCGTGCAGCTCTGGTGTTCATGGGGTCAATGCAGATGTGCATGTTTGGGTGCTCGGGCCACACGACGCTGGCAGGCTGCTTTCCTCACTCAAACTACTGCACCTGGCGGAGGCATGGGGTCCGCCTCAAGGGCAGCGGCCAAGTGCAGATGGGCACAGGGTCTCCTGTCATCCAAGCCCCTCGTTTCTGCTGTGGTCTGTGTGATGCAGAGAAACACAGAAAACATCTGAGGACCCATCTGCACAATTGTCTGGGTCTGTTTTTCCAGCCTCTGGCTTCCAAACATAGCAGGCCTCAGTCCAGGCCCTGAGCCCCCTTTCCCTGGATGGTTCAGTCTCTCCCATCCCCAGACAAGAGCAGTTGCAGACAGGAAGCCGGCAGTGGCCTCTAAGGCCTCCTCCCTGTCCTTCGGGAGGCTTGGCATGAACACTCCCTTCCACCTGGTGCAGGTGACACCTCATAGCACTGCACCGATGTCCCCCCGTCCCCACTCCCAGGCTGCACGTCTGCACCCCAGCGAACAGACGAGCTTTGCATCCCTGTTCATGCCGAGCTGCCTGACTTCTGGTCCCAGGCTCCCAGCACCTTCCCCTGGGCCCAGCCCCTGTCATTAGCCTGATTTTGCTTTTGAGTCTGCCTGGTGGACTTGGTCTCTGCACCAAGATGCTGGGGACTGCCCAGGACTTGGCTGTACATCCTGACCACGGTGTATGAGGAACTGCCCAGGACGCGGGCCCTGAACCCCATCTCATGAGCAGGCATCCACCGCAGACCCTGCCTGCCTGTACTCCTGGCTGTGGGACCTGGGCTGCGTTTCTGAGCCTTTCTGTTTCCTCATCTGTAAGATGTTGGTAGCGATGGCCCCTGCTCACATGGTGGCTTTGAGGACCCGAGGAACCCATCCAAAGTGCTTTCGTTAGGGTCACTCATGAGTGGCCACTGCGTTGCCCAAGCACGGTCAGTCCTCAGTGCCCATCGTGTTGGCCTCAGGAACGTGTGGACAGCGCTCCCTCCTCCCTCGGCGGTGTTGGCTTCCAGGGCTCTGTTGCCCAGGCTAGTGTGCAGTGGCGTGGGCGCAGCAGCCTCAAACCCCTGGGCTCAGGCGATTCTTCCATCTCAGCCTCCTGAGTAGCTGGAACCTTAGGCGTGCACCACCATACCCAGCTAGTTTTCATTTTTTATTTTTGTAAACAATGGGGTCTTTCTTTGTTACCCAGGTTGGAGTGCAGTGGTGCAATCATGGCTTACAGCAGCCTTGAATTCCTGGATTCGACTGATCCTCCAAACTCAGCCTCCTGAGTAACTGGAACCTCAGGTGTGTACCACGATGCCCAGCTCAATTTTTTTAAAAACAATTTTATTTTTATTTATTTATTTTCTTTGAGATGGAGTCTCGCTCTGTCGCCCATGCTGGAATGCACTGGCGCTATCTTGGCTCACTGCAACCTCTGCCTCCCAGGTTCAAGCAATTCTCCTGCCCCTGCCTCCTGAGTAGCTGGGATTACAGGCATGTGCCACCATGCCCGGCTATTATTATTATTATTATTATCATCATTATTATTATTATTTGTATTTTTAGTAGAAACAAGGTTTTACTGTGTTAGCCAGGATGATCTCGATCTCCTGACCTCATGATCCACCTGCCTTGGCCTCTCAAAGTGCTAGGATTACAGGCATGAGCCACTGCGCCTGGTTCCTCTCTTCCTCTTAAGGCTGGAACAGCCCAGCTGGATGTGTCCTTTCTCTGCCTGCAGTCCCTTCCTTGCTGCTCTGCTCCAGGCGTGTCTCTCATTCCACCCAGGTGCCCACAGCTCCCAGCCCAGACCTTCCTGCACTCCAGCTGTGTGGGCCCGAAAGCTCATCGCTGCATGTATGTCTGCCAGTGTCTTCAGCCCAGTTCCTAACTGTCCCTGCCAAAGGTGCCACACTGGGCCTGCTACATCCTGGGTGGTAGCACCTCCAACCTTTGGGTTGGTTGTTCAGTTTAAAACCAGCCTCCCTCACTGTCTCACACCCAGATCAAAGGTGTCAACAAGCCGGGCATGTGGGCACAGGCCTATGGTCCTCGTTACTGGGGAGGCTGAGGTGGGAGGACCCTTTGAGCCTGGGAGGTCAAGGCTGCAGTGAGCTATGATTGCACCACTGCACTCCAGCCTGGGTGACAAAGCAAGACCTTGTCAAAAAAAAAAAAAAAAATGTATTCTGTTAATTCTGCTTTGAAGCTAAATCCCAGCATGAGCACTTCACAGCCTCTGCACTGCCACCTCCCGGGCTAAGTGGCTGTGGCATCGTGCTCGGATTGTTGCAGTGGCATCTTCTCTGGTCTGCCTGCTTCCACTCTTGAGTGCTTAGAGGCTCTGTGCGGCACAGAACCTGGTGTGATCCTCTAGAGCAGTGGCTCCCCAACCTTTGTGACACCAGGGACTGGTTTCATGGAAGACAATTTTTCCACAGACTTGGAGGGCAGGGGTGCAGGGGGTAAGGTTTTGGGATGATTCGAGCACATTACATTTATTGTGCACTTTATTTTTGTTATTATTATTGTGCTATAATGAAATTATAAAACTCAGCATCATGTAGAATCAGTGGGTGCCGTGAGCTTGTTTTCCTGCAGCTAGATGACCTCCTCTGGGGGTGATGGGAGATGGTGACAGATCGTCAGGCATTAGATTCTCATAAGGAGCACCCAGATCCCCCGCAGGCACAGTTCACAATAGGGTTTATGCTCCTATGAGAATCTAATGCTGCAGCTGATCTGACCAGAGGCGGAGCTCAGGCCGGAATGCTCATTTGCCTGCTGCTCACCTCCTGCTGTGCAGCCAGGTTCCTAACAGGCCACAGACCATTACCCCTGCTTTAGAGGGTGGGTCACAGCATGTGACTCTGTTCAAAACCCTGGAGGGCTCTCCGTTTCTCCTTGAATAAAAGCCAAAGCCCTTGCAAAGGCCCACTAGGCCTGCACCAACTGCAGAAACCCCGCTCCTTGCATTCCCCGCCGGACCTTGTCTCCTCTCCCCACCACTGGCTCAGCTCCAGCCCCACAGTCTTCCTTGCCCTTCCCCAAACTCCCCACCTGTGCACCCATCCGCCCTGCAGTCCTTGCACGGGCCATTCCTGCGTCTGAAATGTTCTTCCCCATGCCACCTCCTCGCCTTGGCTCATACATCACCTTCTCAAGGTGGCCGTCCCGGACCACTCTATGTAAGCATGCTGTCTGCACCCAACACTCATCCTAGGTCCCCAATTGCCACTTTCCTTCCTTCTCCACGTTACCACCCTTTGACAGTGACCTATTCATTAGGTAACTGACTTGTTCTCCAGGGGCTGTTCTCCATCAGACGCATTGTTAGGGCAGGAATTGGTCCCCTCGAACTAGGCCAGGCTCCAAACGCCTAGAAAAATGCCTGACATGGACTGGGGCTGGCTGGATGTTTGTTGGGTAAAGCACATATGGGAGAGGTGACTTCCTGTGTGACCAGGCCTGTGCATTTCTGCCGGCCTCTGTACACACTGAAGAAACAGAATTCTAAAATGACGGCCAGAGGTGGGCCAGCCACTCGATTCTGCAGCGTCACAGTGAGGCCCGGGGGCCTGTCCTCCTCCCCCCACCTCTTTCGTGAGCCCAACCTGCTGCCGCCTTGGCTTAGCTCCCACTTGGTGCCCCTTCCCCACCTCCACGCAGAAGGTTGGAGAGGACAGAGCCAGGTGTCCACGCGAACGTGAAGTCAGAGGCCTCCACAGGCAGCAGAGGGACAAAGAGCTGACAAGGATGTCTCATGACTAGGCACATACCTCTAGGTTCTATGCATGCTTTACTTCATCACAAAGCATTTTTCAATCTGAGAAACACTCATGAGAAATCTAATTCTCAACACAGCCACCAATGGCCAGCGAAATAATGCATTGGTAAACAAAATGGAATATCTGATTGTGAGGCAGAGCATCACAGCATTAAAAATAAGTGAGTAGGCAAGGGTGGGCTTTCTTGTGTGTTTCTTGGAAAGTCTGATGATGTCCAGTTCTGGATATTTAAATTGTGCTGGGAGAGGTCCCACAAAGAGGCAAGTTTTGCAGAGTAGCTCCCGTCACCTCAGTCTAGCCACACAAGGCCCCTCAGATGGAGAGAATGGAGGGATTACCCCTCCCTGCTCCTAAGAAGCACCTGTGGCATCTCCCTGGAGAGGGAGCTGGGGCAGGTGAGGTGGGTGGACCAGGTGCTCTGCTCTCTGAAGGCTTCTTCCTTCCCTGTGCCGCTCACTCCTGGATCCAGCCCCTCCTTCCCACGTGGGTCGGAGTCTCTGGGGAGTACGCGCAGTGGCCTGGAGGCTCCGATGGACCGGGCTGTGCCGGGGTCCTCACTCCTTAAACAAAGATTGATGGAGATGACCGAGGAACCCATGACGTTCCATCCAATTTTTCTACAAATGCACATGTGTGTTTTCCTGGGAGGAAGGTCAGTTCCCTTCATCAGATTCTTAACATTTTCATAACCCTTGAAACGTTCACACCACTGATCTAACTGGAGAGAAAAGCTGCTCCCACCATTTATTTCATGAACACCAGCTATGTGCTGGGCAGGAGCTATGACATTTCTCTAATGTCATCTCTTGTATGTGGGAATGAATCTCTCAGCATTAAAGGGGAAAACACTGAGGCCTGGGGGTGCCTACAGACTCACCAGGGCCGGCAGACTGGGAAAACAAAAAAGCCTCTAGATCTGAGGCGAGGGCAGGTCTCTTAGGACCAAGGGGCATTCCTGCTGGTGTTCCCTGGATAGGGGCATTCAGGAAAGAGCTGGGGTTTGGCCAGAATGGGAAGAGCAAACAGCAAGGGTGCCAGGACCAACCACCCAGCACTGCAGAGAAGGTTGGCCACCAATGCTTAGGGCACCTGAGGTGGGGGTAGAGCAGAGAACTCAAATCTCTGTGAAGGAACAGGCAGGGTGGCAGCAGCAATGGAGCATGAGTTCAGAATCAGGGGCCAGCTTCTAGGGTGACCCTGCATGCCTCAGCCGCTGCCCCTCTCTGATGGGGTTCCCCTCCTGTAGAAGGAGAATGGGAGTTTACTCACCCAAAGACTCCTCCTCTTTCCTATAATAGCCTTGCTGGGAGCCCTTTCATGACAAGGGACTACAGGTGGGTCTCCAGGGCTGCCCTCATAGATCTGGGGGTATGAGGTTGGGGCTGGGCTGTCAGCAGATGGCCAGTCCAGCTTCCCTCCTGCTTCTGAATTTCGGCTCAGCCTGGGGACACCAGAGCAGAGAAAACAGCCTCTTCTCTTCCCAGCCCATATCCTGGGAGGACCAGGCAGACACTTGATTCAGTGCAAATCCTGGGGCCACCTCCAGCCTCAGGCTAAGCATCTCCACCCTACTCCTCTCCCCACACATTGCAAACCTGCCCAAGCCACAGGACAAAGGGCCTCCCACCTTTTCAGGGCTCATTGCCTTGAGGGTGTTTGGGCAGGAGTCAGGCCTGATGGGCACCCTGGGCACCGGCCATAGAGGCCACAGCTGTAGCCACAGCCACAGAGGCAGGTGGGACCATCCAGCACTTCCCCAAATGCTTGGCCTGCATGAGGGACATTAAAAGCATTGCAGCTTGATCATGAAGATAGATCCATAAAACTGTAGCTGAAATGAGATGGAAAGCGATGGGCCAGCCTTTCCCTTTTCTCTAATCTCTTTATTCAAGCTCAATTTGGTGTTCAAACGCACCCCGATGCAAACCCCGCCTTTTGCCAGAGATTTAGAAGGGCAAGGTAGAAGATTATGCAATTTCACATTCCAAAGCGTGTGCATAAATCTGCATATCATATGCATCTATTACAATGGATCATACGTTGCATAACCAACTCAAAACAATTGGTTTTTGTTTCCTGCATTTTAAAATTTGTTTTGCACAAATGGCATGGATCCTATTACTCATAGTTCTACAGTGGATTTGTGCTGGTGACTGGATGAAGAGTTGATGCCAAAGCTCCTTTGGGAAGGAAATACTTTGGGATTCAAGGTGGGCAGGGATCCAAAGACTAGCACAGTAGGCTTCACTGTGTCTGCACCCCATCCCTTTCTTGCCCAGAGCTAAGAGTCCAGGGAGTAGTCTTAGCACCAGGAACGACTCTGGCAAGACTCTCGGTTGATTATCCCCTCTGTGTCTCAGCACCCTAATCTGTAAAATAGGCACAATTTTTAAACATTTTTCTCCCTTCTGCCTTTAATGAAAATCACCGGAGTCATCAGTCAAGCTTCAGCTGCAGGAAACACACACAGTCTAGATTGAGAGTTTAAGACAAGAAGAGTGGACTGGCCAGAGTGGATATCCAGGAAAGTCTTAGGCAAGAAAATGGGGAGAAGAAGGCTGCCCTTGGAAATACTGACTTCCAGAATGTTCCATAGGGCTATGATGCAGGGGTCAGCTGCTGCCACCTGCACAGCTGCCTCTTGGCACCAATAAAGAAAGTGGCCACAGGCTAAAAGCTCAACATCCCTGTGGTGGTGCCCATCACAGAAGCTGAGAGCAGCTGTGACTCACACAGTGTATAATTGGAGGAAACTCATTTGCATATGATGCCTAATTTGCATACAGGGCCCAAGTTGCAAGGGCACCTGGGAAATGTAGTTTTTAGATTTCTGGCATCTGCAATATGGAAAGCCCCCCCAGAAGGGGTTGGATGGCCGAGGGCCCATTCACCAGGCCAATTACACCTGACCAGATGGGCACTGCTGGCCAACGAAGGGGCTGACTCAGTTCCTCTTCCCAGCTCATTGCACTTCAGTGACTGGTGTTTCCTTGCATAATGATTGCTCTCAGATACAGGAGCAACCCAGTTCAGAGTGATGGAGAGCTGGGTTCTACACTCAGACTTGGGCTCTCTCCTGGGCTCCACCCCTTCCTAGCTCTGCTGCCTGAGGCATGTTACAGAATTTTCCCAAACTTTAGTTCCCTCTGCTATGATAGGGGTGGGATTAAGACAGAGGGCTATTGGGAAATACAGAGGGCTATTGGGAAAACCCAAAAATATGATGTGTACAGCATCTCACTCAGTTCCTAGCAGGCAGTAAGTGCTCAGTAGACACAGGTCATGGTGGTTATGGAGGAAAACAAGGATGGGGGTTTGGGGAGTGGTCACCGTGGTACTGGACAGACTGGTCCTGGAATCACACCCAGGGGTTGGGTCTTTCAGAGTTACCTGGCAGTGCTGTGTCCTGAGAAAGCATCTTCCTTGTGGTCTCCTCATTTGTGAAGCAGTACTTGGACCCTGAGCACTAAAAGCCCTCCCAGCAGGGCAGACGTGCACCAGGGGAGGGGCAGAGCTCAGGCTGGGCCCAGGAGATGGATAGAGGAGGACTGGCTCCTGCATTTCCCCAGCACCCCACAGGTCCCTGCCCAGCTGGGCTGAGTTGGGAGGACAGCCATTTCCAGGCCCCCGCTGGGCTGTGCACATGGAGAGCCCATTGCCTGGCTCCTTCCCACTGGCCCCCTCTCTGCACCTGCCGTGCCCATTAGCAAGTCCTCCCCAGCTGCAGTCCTCCAGCCTCCCCAGGCTTTGCTGGTTAGAGGAAAACCACAGACAGGTCTAACAGGGTCATGCTGCAGTGCACCCCCTGGGAGCCTGTCCTTGGCTGCAGGATGGGAGCTGGTTGCTGTTCTCCAGAAGCTTCTCAGAGGGTTTCCACATGGAAGTGGCTCTGAGAAGCTGCCTGCATCAAAACCCTGCAGAGTGCATGAATCCACATCTCCAGTCCCTGCCATGTGTGTCTGTGGGAATGATCCTCATCCAGGGACTCGCTACTTCCCAAGACCCTTACTCTGCGGACAACCTGGAAGCTTCAGGAAGCAGGGACAGGGCCAGTCACCTCCTCTGTCACCCCAGGGACCATAACAGTGTGGATACATGACTGTACTAGAAGGTTCTGTATGTGGACAAGCATTTGTGGTTCAGAGCACAGATGAGACCTGAGCCCGATGGGACTTCAGGCTCTGGCTGTATGATGTGGGCAAGTTACAGAAGCTCCCTGAGTTTCTAGGGTTGGTGGGAGCATTGCGGGACTGCGAGTGCAGGGAGGTCTCCAGCCTTCAAAAGAGAGTGTGTGCACAACATCCTCTCAGATCCAGGCACAGGGTAAGTGCTCAGGGCACAGGAGTTGTTGTCATGCTGAACTGACCTCCAGCCTATAGCTCAACTTTTGGGGTGTGCAGGCCAGGTCTCCACTCTTCATGGGGAACGATTTCCACAGGAGAAAGCAGCTTGCTCTCTCCCAGGCATCGACCCCTCCAGGCTGCAGGGCTCCTGCCTTTGGTTGCTCCTGGGACCATTTCTTCTGGATTCATTCTGAAGGGGATCCATCCCCTTCCAGAGTCTACTGCTAGGAAGCAAACGCTGTACTCCACAGTGTTTGGGGTTGTGATCCCAGAGCCCAGCTGGGTTCTCACCTCCTTGTCCTGGACATAATACTCCTGTTAATGCAGCCCAGGTCTGGGGCAGCCTGGTGCGGTGATAGATGGCCCAGAGTTTGCAGTCCACCAGGCTTGCACAAGGAGGTGGACAACTCACCCTCCACAGAGGTGTGGATCTAGGGTGACTGCTGGGCACTGGCTTCTGCCAGCTGGCCTCTGGGCTGTGTGGCTTCTTTTCTCACCCTTCGGTCCTTCTGAACCCAGGGCCCTTGCTTGGCCCAAGACCTCCACCTTGGTCAGCCAGCTCTCCTGCTTGGTTTGGGCAGAGCTTAGTCTGAGCAGGGACTCCTGGCCTGGGTCGGAGAGGACAGGGGACAGATGAGGCCAGGGAGATGCATTTGGCATTGTAGCTGCCCTGGGACTGGGCACGGTGAGCAGAGTGGCTGTTCATCAGGGAAGCTGCAAGCCCAAAGCCTCTGGGAGGGAGGGCTGATGTTAACAGAGTAGACACTGCAAAGCCTCGATGTTGCAGACCTGAGAGAGAACCCAGAAGTTGGAAGACAGCCCTGGAAACTTCTGGGCTCTGGAGGTGACTCTGTGCTCACCTGCAGAAAAACTTCCTCATCAGCCATTAGAATGATGGAGCTGCCTCCTGTGCTTCGGCCAAGTGCAGTTGAGTGGAAGGTGTTGCTCTGTGGAGCCCTGCAGAGAAATCGCCCTGACCTTTACTGTGTTCCAAGAGTGCAGCTGAGAAGATGTGATCCTGGGAGCCAGAGCCCACAGTGTGTTTTTTATTCATCTCAATTTATGTTTCTGGAAAGAATAACAAAGGAAATGCTAGACGTACAAATGAGCAGAAAAAAATTACGAGGAAGACCACATCCAGGTGCACGGTGGTGAAATCGCACCAGGACGTGCCAAGCCCATCTTTAGTTCAGCATTCCTCCTCACCTGTAGGGGACCACATCCGTCATCCACATTGCACAGTTCTGAGAACGACTGCTAGTGCCATCAGTAATTCCACCAGGGCAACAGGTGTACAACGGGGATTGTCCTGGCAAGCCGGACCATATGGCTGCCTCCCTTATCTGTGCAATCAGCTGATTTGCAGGGATAATGAGATATTTGATGAGAAAGGTTTTGTGGCTTAGAGCAGCACCAGAATCAATGCCAAGCCATTTTTGTAGCTCACTTATTTGTCCCACAGGCAGTGTCCTCTGGAGATGTGCTCTGTTTTTTAAGCTCTGAAAGTTGGTGCTGGACAGGCTTACAGAGGGGGGTACCCCATGGCCTGTGAGCCCACCCAGGGGCCAGGCTTGCCCAGAGGCAGCATGGAAAATGGAAAGAACAAGGGCTTTGGGACTGGACCCGCCCAGGTTCCCTTTAGTTTCCCTCCCCATGGCTTTGTAGCTGAGCAACAGATAATTGGTTGTTGGTGCTGTGTTTCTCCAGGACCTGCCTCCTTAGGTCTTGGTAAGGATAACCTGCCCTTCTAGAACACACTCTAAAAGCACTGTCCCTTCTGCTTTCCAGCCTCCCTGGAAGCTGGGCACGGGAATGTGGACTGACTCAGCCAATCAGATGAGCCTGCCCTGAGTCACCTGTCCAATCAGGTGCCCTTTCCCTGAACATCTTGCCCAATCAGATGCACCTGATCTAAACAGGGACAGTCAGATACAGCCACTGTAAATTGTGTCCAGTCAGATGTCTGCCTTGAACTGTGCATGGGAACCATGGGAAAAGGAGACAGAGACTGGGAGAGGCCAGTGTGGTCCAGTAGCCCGTGTCCGGGGCCGGCAGGGCGTGTGTCCACAGATACCTCCTGTCATCAGTTCCGCAGCATTTTCCCCTTCTTCTGGCCATGTTTGTGCTGCCCTTTATTTTTCTAATACATTTCTGTTCTGCTTACGCTAGACAGAACCTGTTTTTCTCTTGCTTACAACTAAAGAGCCCTGGCTAGTGTGCTGCATGAGCTCGGGCAGTTCTTGCCATTCTCTGAGCCTTACACAGTTATCTTTAAAATGGAACAAAGATCCCTACCCTGCAGGGTTTGTTAAAGATGAAGGAGCATGCTTTCTGCAGAGCACTGCATCCAGCCACGTAGCCCTGGAGCAGCTGTGGGTGCAGCCTGCACGGAGGGTAAAAGGAGCTCTGTTGGTTTTGATGTTTGTCTCCTCCAAAACTCATGCTGAACTGCAATCTCCAGTGTTGGAGGTGTGGGCCTGGTGGGAGGTGATTGGATCATGGGGTGGCTCCTTCGTGAGTGGCTTAGCACTCTCCCCTTGGTGATGATGTGAGAAACAAACTCACCCATCCAAACCCGAAGAACAGACTCAGACACCTGGAGAACGGCAAACATGAGACTTTTAATGATGGTCTTGTAAGATCAGGTGTCTGATGGGCAGGCACACCCAGCATGGTTTCAATAAGCAGTTTATCCCCCAGTGCACAGGTCCCTCCCCCGGTTCCCCACAGGCTGAGTACTGTGGGGTCACAATCTTCCCAGACGTTGCCCATTGACTGTTAGGCAGGGACTTTAGGTGTTTTATTTTTGGGGGTTGTTTTGCTGCATTTTGTTGCAGCCCATAATGCATTGCAATCCTAGTCAGTTCAGGGGCTCTTCAAGTATTTGACTTATGACCTAAGTAGCTGGGCAGGCTGATAAGAACAGAAAAAGTGAGCTATTTTGCAGGCTAGTAAACTTTCATCTTTTTTTTTCCTTTTTCTTTTTTCTTTTTTCTTTTTTTTTTTTTTTTTTTTTGAGACTGAGTCTCTCTGTGTCTCCCAGGCTGGAGCGCAGTGCCGCAGTCTCGGCTCACTGCAACCTCCACCTCCCGGGTTCAAGTGATTCTTCTGCCTCAGCCTCCGGAGTATCTGGGACTACAGGCGCGCATCACCACGCCTGGCTAACTTTTGTATTTTTAGTAGAGATGGGCTTACACCATATTGGCCAGGCTGGTCTCAAACTCCTGACCTCAAGTAATCCACCCGCCTCAGCCTCCCAAAGTGCTGGGATTACAGACATAAGCCACCGCGCCCGGCCTGTAAACATTCATCTTAGACTAAACTTCTTCACTTCGGGTGAGGGCAACCAAGGGGGTTAGGGGGCTTGACAAGCAGGCCTTGGCTATCCAAGCAGGGGCCTAGTATATCCTGTTTCTTCTGTAGTTTGCTGACCTAAGCCAATTTAAGGCACTTTGTCTTGGAAATGGGCCACTGTATACATTACTTCCTTCAATGAGTAAGTTCTTGCTCAGGTAGTTCGTGCGAGATCTAATTGTTTAAATGTGTGTGGCCCCTTCCCCGTTACTCTCTTGCTCCATCTCTCACCCTGTGACATGCTGGCTCCCTGTCACCTTTCACCACGATCAGAAGCTTCCCGAGTCTTCACCAGAAGCAGATGCTGGCACCATGCTTCCTGTTCATGAGACAAAATGAAACCTCTTTTCTTTATACATTACCCAGCCTCCGGTATTTCTTTATAGCAATGCAAGAATGGCCTGACAGAGGAGCCTACCATGGCAGACAGCAGCGTGTCAACTACCCATTAAAGTACTTGCCGAGCTAATCCCCTCCTTTCTGTCAAGGGGTTAAAATGTTCAGAAACAAAAACTCAACCTTCAGAAGTGACGACAAGTCAAACCCATTTAAGGTGCTGCAGGCAGAGCTTCCCTCGCTGCACAGGGCTGCCAGATAACATGTGAGATAAGCAATGGGTTATTATTTATTTTAGTGTAAGTATGTCTCATGCAATATTTGGGCACACTTATATGTAAAAAATATATATATATTGTGTGTCTGGGATTCCTATGTAACTATGCACACTGTTACTTTTGTTTGCTAAATCTTGGCCCCTTCACACCCTGGTCACCTCCCCCAGGATTTTTTTCTCTTGATTCCCATGTCCTGCGTTTGCTTTGCTTTGGGGGAGCTCTGCACACCGCCAAATGCCCTTTTTGCAGCGTGGCTCTGTAAACCTCCTGCATTTGCTCCAGAGCTTATTAAGACAAGCCATTTCTACCACGACGAAGGGCACGCATGCACAGCCATGCCCCAGAATCAACAGTGTCTCAACGACAAAATTGAAAGCATTCTCACGTATTCCACCACTGGAAGTCCAATATGAGGCATCAACACCCTTCTGGGTCATTATGGTTCATTTTCACTTTCAAAAGCACATGCTTCTGGGTCGTCTGGCCCCCACGCCCGCCTCTGGCCCTCTCGCTCCTCACACCCACGCACAGTCAAGGTCCATTATGCACCCGACGCTGTCCAGGCAGGGAGCTGCCAGGGACAGTCATTTTCCAAAGAGGAAACACATTTGCTTCGCAAGTCTAGGCGTGCTGGTCTCCCGACCCAGACAGACATGGAAGCTTCTCCTTACTTCTAATGCATCGCCCTGGGAGGCCAAAGGAGACCATTTCGGAAACTGTGCTTCCCAGCACAAGCCGTACCTCCCAAACACAGCAGGCAGAGGACAGAGCCTGGTGGTTGCCGTATGGCCGCCTGTAACCAGGAGGATACCCAGGGCTGAGGTCTAGGTGAGTCAGCGGCTACCCGTGTGTGCTCTCTCTGGAGCCCACAGAGCTGGCAACTCAACTAGGAATTCAAAGCTGTGATTTTACACGTCCATGGAACAGATATCAGGAGCTTAAAGAAATCATCTTCATCCCTTGCACTCCCTGGGGATGCATCTCCTGTGCTTCGCTGGTGCTGGTCTTTAAAGAGGAGGGCAATTTGGGTTAATTACCGTAGTTACTGTTATTGCCTAGTGGGCTCCGTGCTGCTGATTTCTCAGGATTAGTCATAAAATACGTGGACGGCCATTCCAAAGATGAGTTCTTACTGTAGTTGATTTTAAAGGCGCTTCAGGGGAAGCCGGGGAACCAAGCTGCCAAAGGGCTGCTGATGTCCTTTCTGGACAGAGCACAATGGTCCTTTCGTGTCTGCGTTCCTCCCTCTGTCACCGATTCATTCCAGCGACACTAACTGTACATTCACCGTGCGCCGAGGCTTCTGGGCAGGGTGTAGGGCCTCTGCAGTGATGGAGGGTGAGATAGGGAGGCAAACGTCCTGCAGGTCACGGTGCGGTGAGGAGTGCTCCTGAGACAGAGTTCAACCTGCATGCCGTGGAAATGGTCAGCTCCACGGTGAGCAAGCCTCAGGGGGCTGCACAGCAGGCGGCGGAAGTGAGGGGTGCGGGGGGGCAGCTCCAACTCCACCCGGCCACAGACTCACACCCTGTCTTTCCCAGCTTCTGCCCCAATCCTGGTCCTCCTCCCTGTGTCCCCCACCCCTGCATGATGACACCTAGCAGTGGCGCAGGCTGGGAATGCAGTTCTTTAGCCAGGCTGAATGCCTGCCTCAGCCTCACCGGGCCACTGTCATAGGAAGAAGGAAAGGGTGGTATCGGAAAGGCCACCATCACAGTCTGCTGTGCCCTGGGATTTACACTCTCAGGGGGTGGTCTGTCTATGCTTAGGTCAAAATTCCAGCATCTGCCTTGCTTCCTCTTCTCTTGCCACCTTTATTGACCCTAAGCAAGTTCTCTTAAATCTACTTCAAAAGTGTAGACTAGTCTGTGCACATTTCTCCAGCTTTACTCCATTGCCCTCGCCCTGGTCACTGGTAACTCTCTCCTGGGCTTCTGTAGTAACCTCCTAAGGGGTCTCCTTGCGTGTCCCTTCCCTGTTGATACTGTCTTCTTGGAATGGCCAGAGTGATGTTGTGTTTTTTGTGGGTTTTTTTGAGATAGGGTCTCACTCTGTGGCCCAGGCTGGAGTGCAGTGGCACAATCTCGGTTCACTGCAATCTCTGCCTCCTGGGTTCAAGGGTTTCTCCCACCTCAGCCTCACGAGCAGCTGGGACTACAGGCACAAGCCAATACGCCCGGCTAATTTTTGTACTTTTAGTAGAGACGGGTTCACCATGTTAGACAGGTTGGTCTTGAACTCCTGACCTCAGGTGATCCACCCACCTTGGCCTCCCAAAGTGCTGGAATTACAGGCGTGGGCCACCGCGCCTGGCCCAGAGTGATCCTTTAACTGCATAAACCAGATCATGTTCCATCTTTACTGAAAACTCTCCAGTAGCATAAGATCCAGACCCCTCGCCTGGACTTGCAAACCCTGCAGGCTTCAGTTCGCAGCCTCCCCAGGCATTCGTGCTGCCTCTTTCCATGGGTTCCAGCGATGGTCTTTTCTTCTCTTCCACAGACACCCCACGCCCATCCCTACCTCAGGGCCTGGGCGCCAATTGTTCCTTTCACCTGGGGTGCTCTTCCCTGGTCCCTTCCTGTCATGTGGGTCTCCGCTAAAGACCACGACCTCCAAAAGGAGACCTCACTCTTCACCTGCCATTGGCCTGCCATTCGTTTATTTTCCTTACCCGTCTGCCTGCTCTCCGCCTTGCCCTGCTGGAGTCTGTTTGTCTCGTGCATGCTCCATCCCAACTCCTACAGCACTGTCTAGCAAGGAGCAGGTGGACAGTGGGCAGATGTACATGGGCGAGCCAAGGTGGGAGCACAGACGCGCCGAGATGGGGTGGCTCCTAGGTGGACCCCCACAGGTGGGAGGAGCTGGTGAGGTGACGAGTCAGGGAGGACATCTCGGGAGGCAACAACAGCTCTGGTCAAATCTCAGGTGAGGAAAATAGCTTGGGACATTCAAAAAATGGAAAGATGACCAATATGGACACGGCATGGGTTACACGGCTGGCCACTGAAAATGTGGCTGAAAGGTCCATGCCAGGCAGAGCCCTGCAGGCCAGGCTGTGAAACATTGTCCAAAGAGCAATAGGGCAGCACTGAAGGCTTTGAGGAAGGGAGTGACATGGTCCAGTCTGCATTTCAAAAATGTTGCAAGGAGGAAAATGGAAGGGAGTAGAGCTGGGGGTGCCCAGGAAACCAGTGAGGGGCTCACAGTCGTCCAAGCAAGAAACCAGGGGCTTGGGCAGGAGGTCTGCATTGAAGGGAGCGCCAACAAGTCCCGGGAGAGTCAAGAGTGACTCCTCAGGTCTCAGGGTGCTCGTGAGGCTTCCCAGTGGAGAACATGAGAAGTGGGTTGGGTAAGGTGATTACGTCACATCTCAGAGCTGGAGGAATGCAGAGTCCTCCAAACACAGCCACGTCAGAGCTCAAGTTCAAGCTGCGACTGATCCCCATGGGCTGAGATGTGTCTCCCCAATATTCCTATGTTGATATCCTAACCCCCAGCACCTCAGCATGTGACTGTATTTGGAGATAGGAACTTTGTTTTGATTATTTGTTTTTTGAGACAGAATCTCTCAGTGTCGCCTGGGCTGGAGTGCAGTGGTACAATCATGGCTCACTGCAGCCTTGACCTCCTGGGCTCAAGGGATCCTCACACCTCAGCCTCCCAAGTAACTGGGACCACAGGCACACACCACCATGCCTGGCTAATTTTTTGGTTTCACCATGTTGCCCAGGCTGGTCTCAAACTCCTGGCCTCAAGCGATTCCCCCACCAAAGTGCTGGGATTACAGGCGTGAGCCACCATGTCTGGTCCAGGATCTTTCTTTTGAGCTGCTGCCTCCTTGGTTGTTTTTACCACCTCTGCATAAGGCTTGATAGAGTTTTACAACCATTTCCCCTCCTGGAATGTGAACTGCCCAGGACCAGGCAGCATGCATCACACTTCTTTGCCCAGAGCCCATACTTGATACACACTTTCATGAAAAAAGATTGACATCCTTCCAGTGTGCCATGTGTGTGATCTTCAGAACCAACTGCACCCTTAGTGTTCTTAGATATCAAGAAAAGGAAAAAGAACTCCCTCACATGTGTAGATTTTGGCAAACATCTTTCACTTGGGCCATTATTCACTCTGTGTCCATTTAGACTTGGTCAAAACCATGTCTGCCAGGAAAAGTCCTCAATGAAGGAAAGCAATCACAAAAGCATCTTGAGTTATAGAACTGGTAAACCGTCTTTTTTTATTATTATTATTATTTTATTTACTGCTTCTTATAAGCAAGGGAGTCTGCCAGGGTTTGGGGCGTTATTGATCGAGCATTGGTAGAGACATAGCTAGCTTCCATCATTCCTACCAGAATTTTCCTAAACTGCCTCTTTTTTTCCTGCTGGCGATTGTATGGGCTGCCCCGTCAGGTGAGGGCACAGGACTCCCTCTCCCTCAGACTAATAAAGGCCTGCCTTGCAAGGCATGTAAACAGGGCCGTCCTTTACAGCTTTGCCAGTCCATTCTGCCCCAAGGCTGCTGGTAGCTTCTGTTGTGTTGTTAAAAGACAATTTAGCCAAGTTTATTTTTTTTCTCAAAGATTTTGACTTGAAAAAAAAGAAAGATTCCATTATGTAAATGTCTTAGTGCCTCACCCACTCTCTAGATGAGGCTTTGGGCTGTGGAACTGGGGCCTTTCCATTTCTGATGTCCCCATTTCCCAAAATAGGCCATGTGTGAGCCAACTCACTGGCTCAGATCACCCGCCGGGGCCCTTGGATATGTGACTGCACTTGCCACAACTCTCAACTTGACTAACACTTTGTTCAAAGCCTTGCAAGGGGCCCAGGGTGCCTTCAGCGTTCACCAGGTTTCATAGGGCCAGACTCAAGTTTAAAGGCCTCCTCCCAGAATCTTCAAAGGAGACTGGTTGGCTTCTCTCCTTGAGTCAATGAATAAAATAGAAGTGCAGAATTTCCTTATAAATTTATAGGTATGCTCAGAAAAATATAAAGTGCCTTCTTCCCTGGTGTTGAATGTATCATGAGAAAGAAAGAAAGAAAGAAAGAAAGAAAGAAAGAAAGAAAGAAAGAAAGAAAGAAAGAAAGAAAGAAAGAAAGAAAGAAAGAAAGAAAGAAAGAAAGAAGGAAGGAAGGAAGGAAGGAAGGAAGGAAGGAAGGAAGGAAGGAAGGAAGGAAGGAAAGAAAGGAAGGAAGGAAAGAGAAAGGAAGGAAGGAAGGAGAAAGAAAGAGAAGAAAGAGAGAAAGAATGAAAGAAAGAAAGAAAGGAGAAAGAGAGAAAGAAAGAAGAAAGAAAGAGCAAGGAAAGAAGGAATAGAGAAAGAAAAGAAGACAGAAGAAAGAAAAAAGAAAAAGAAAGAAAGAGAAAGAAAGAAAAAGAAAGAAAGAAGGAAGGAAAGAGAGAGAGGAAGGAAGGGAGGGAGGGAGGGAGGGAGGGAGGAAGGAAGGAAGGAAGGAAGGAAGGAAGGAAGGAAGGAAGGAAGGAAGGAAGGAAGGAAGGAAGGAAGGAAGGAAGGAGAGAGCCAGTCCGAGTCTCAAAACTGAAGATCGTGGAGTCGGATGTTTGAGGGCAGGAAGCATCCAGCACACAGAAAGATGTAGGCTGGGAGGCTAGACCAGTCTCGCCTTTTCACGGTTTTCTGCCTGCTTTACATTCACTGGAAGTTGATCAGATTGTGCCCATCAGATTAAGGGTGGGTCTACCTCGCCCAGCCCACTGACTCAAATGTTGATCTCCTTTGGCCACACCCTCACAGACATACCCGGGATCAATACGTTGCATCCTTCAATCAAATCAAGTTGACACTCAGTATTAACCATCATCACACCACTCAGCATAAAGATGACAAGGATGAAGACCTTTATGAGGATCCACTTCCACCTAATGACTGTCTTCCCTCTTCCTCACGATTTTCTTAGTAACGTGTTCTTTTCTCTAGCTTATCTATGGGAAGAATACAGTATAGAACACATACAACATACAAAGTATGTGTTAATCAACTGTTAATGTATGTAAGGCTTCTGGTCAACAGTGGGCTATTAGTAGTGAAGTTTTGGGGGAGTCAGAAGTTATATGAAGATTTTCAACTGTGCAGGGGAGTGGGGTGTGGTTTCCCCTAACCCCTGTGTCGTCAAAAGTCAACTGTATGTTTAGACTAACCCAAATCTTATTCAACACTTGGGTGCTTGTGCACAGCAAACAAAAGTGAATATTTTAACTTTGTCCCTAAGGCTACTTCTAGTGATGCCTGGAGGTTTTGTCTGCCATCCATCCACATTCTCTGGTCTTGGGCTGACTCTCACTCAGCCACCTGCTTCCCGACACCTTCCGGAAGCCTCTCCCCATTGGCTGGTGACATGTGCAGACTCAGAGGTGACATGTGCATGCTCTTGGCCAGGGCCTCTGACAGTGACCCATTTCCTCTCCAAATCTGGGACGAGTGTTCATCAATTAATCATGGTGATCTCGCTTAGTGACTCCCCTTCCTCTATCTTCAAATAGAGGGAGGCAACCCACAAAGCCAGGTGCCATCCAGGCTCACGATGCACAGGCCTCGCCCAGCAGGGTGGGGGTGGGCATGGGGTCCGTCCTCCAGGCTGAGGCCAGGTAGCTGGAACTGGGCCTTGAGAGCTGAGTCTGGCCCCTTCTGCTTCCCTCTCAAAGGCAGCATTCTGGACCTGGGCAGGAAGGACAGGGCTTCTGTCTACTGCACCCTCTGGTCTTTGGGAATCGAAACAGAGGACGCCCCCAGGAGAGCCTGAATAACTGTGGAGGACTGCCCCTTCTGGAGCTGGAGGAGGCAGGGAGTCAGGCACAGCAATTGTCCTGAGGCTCAAGGCTGGGGCTGGTCCCCATTGAGAGGCCAACGTTGGGGAGGCATGGCCAGGGTCATGGAGCTGAGGCTGTACTTGGTGGGATGCTAACTTGAGGACCACCAGGATCAGCACACTAGGACGGCCACCTGCCCTCAGGCCACCATGCTGTATTCTTCCCCGTCACACCTGCCTCTCCATCTCAGAATGGCCTTCGCTGGTCTGGCTCCTAGTGGGCATGCACAGCAGCAGCCCAGAGGCCAGGGCTGTCCCAAGGCCAGTGTGGCCAGCTGGCCTGGGCAGTGGTGATGCCAGGCCCTCAGGGAGAAGGAAATGAATGGCAGGCAGGGAGCTTTCTGCATGAGGCACCAAGCAAGGGCTGATGTAGGGCAGTCGGTGGTGAAGGGGAAGGCTTTCCTCGGGTGCTGGAAAAGTCAGAGGACAGGAGGATGCCCTGTCATGGATGGGAACCAAGCTCTCTGTGAGGGAGGGACATGAACATGTGGTCTCAGTGATCCTCCTTCCCTGCTCACCCCCACAGGGCTCGGTGAATGGCTCCCTTCCTTCACGCCCTCCCTGGGGGCCTCTCCACCGGCTCTGTCCCCAGCCACGGACCCAGCGTCATCTGCTCTCTGCTTCCGAGTCCCACCCAGATGGAACCGCTCCCACTCCAGGTGTGGCTACCCAACCCTGGCCCACGCAGAGGTCTGGACTCCCGCATCTGGGAGGGGGAGTTCAAACCTGAGAGATGGACTCATCCCTCCTGAACAAGAAGTCCTGGGCTGGAAGAGGAGGACAGAGCCAGGACCATCACCCACAGCCCCAAGATGCTGGAGAGAAATGCTCCATGGTCACACCCAGGACAGTGGGCCACACCCTGCAGCCTGTGCTGGTTCTCCAGGGAGAGGCAGTGGATCCCAAAGGTGGGATGGGACTTCAGGGCCCACCAGGCTTGGCTGGAAGGTGATGGTGGGAATCCTGCAGTGGACTGCACGTTGCTGCAGGGACCTGGGGCTTTTGGGACCAGTAGAAAGACAGGGGCAGTGATGAAAAAAGACCCAGGTTCTGGAGACTAGCAGACCCCGAGGTTAAATTCCAGCTCTGATATGTACACTCTGCATCAAGGAACACCCGCCAGAGGCCTGACTTCCCATCTGCATTATGGGAGAGTTTTGGTAACTACCCATGGGGATACTGTGCAGATGAAATAAAATAATGCACAGCAGGCACTCGGCTCAGCACCTCACCAGTTTGGCACCATCTATAAGTGGGAGAGGTACTACTGATGCCACTTTTATTGTCATCACCTTCATTATCACCATCATCATCATCATCGTCATGGTTCTTATAACTGGCCTGGGGAGGCGGGACAATCACCAATACAGGACCAGGGTAATCACAAATATCCCTTAACTCATCAAACGCTGTACAATTACAGAGCACTTGGCTCCCTCTGCTCCCGACAGTATACTGACACGGCACACAGTGATGTCCAGTACTGGGATGGGAAGGAGGGCCGAGGCTCAGAGAGGTTGACATCAGCCCCAGGCCACACAGCTGGTCAGCAGCAGAGCCGGGATGAGCGCAGCCGGCAGCTGCCATCCTTGTGTGCTCTGTCTCCAATCCTGCCCTGGTCAGCCTGGACTCTGGGCAGGGCAGCAGGTGCAGGGGACCTCCTGGAAGTGGAACTTGTGTGCTTAGCTGCTGATATTATGAGCTCCCAGCATGGGCATGAAGGAGTGGATCATTCATGAGCACAGTTTCCCTGCTGTTAATGCCCACCAAGGGGGCCTCGTCACCATGAAAAGAAGCTCTGTGCTGGGGAAGCGGCAAGAATGTCCTGAGTCTGCAGTAAAGGCTGTGGTGAGCAGGGTGTCTGGGTCTAGGACGGTCCCCTCCACAGCATTCATCTGCCCATCTGTCTGTCTATCTATATCTATCTATCTGTCTATCTATTAATCTATCCACCTACCCATCTGTCCATCTACTATCTATTCATCCATCCATCTATCCATCTATCCATCCATCCATCTATCCATCATCTATCTATCTAATCTATCTATCTATCTATCTATCTATCTATCTATCTATCTATCTATCTATCTATCTATCATCTATCTATCATTGATCTATTACCTATTTGCCCACCCATCCATCTGTCCATCCAATATCTCAATATCTGTCTATCTATATATCCATCCATCCATCCATCCATCATCTCTCTATTCACCTATCCATCTATCTATCTGTTATCTATCTTCTCTCATCCATCTATTATCTGTCATCTACCTTCTCTCTATCCTTCTATCCATCCATCGATCCATCGCTCATCCATCCATCTATCCTCTGTCTATCCATTCATCTACCCATCATCTACCTATCATCTGTTTAACTATCCATCCACCTGTCCATCCATTATCTATCTTTCTATTTATTCATCCATTCATCTATCCATCATCTACCTTTCAATGATCTATTCATCCATCCGTCTATCCAGTTATCTATCCATCTCTCTATCCATCATCTATCTATCTACCTATCTGTCTCTCTACTAATTATCAACTCTCTAACACTACCAAATTTCTCATGTATGAATCATATGTCCCCTTTCTACCCGACCTCAACTCTGCCTTGTTCCAGTGAGGCCCAGGGAGGGTATACATGGCCACTGACCTCTGTAGCCAGGGTTGGCCTCACTCTTCCTCCTTGGGTGAAGTTGCTGACCACCGTTTGAGCACACCTGCCTGTGCACATGAGCATGTGGTAGGTTTGCAAGTCCTAAGTGCTGAAACTAGATCCTCATCACTTGTGTCCCCCAAGCCCATGTGACTTTGAGGAGGCCCCTCCCGTTTTCTGACCCTGAACAGTAGTGCCAACTCTCAGGACTACTGTAGGAAACAGATTAGTGGATAGGATGGAGCTCTCCTTAGTTACCAGCAAGGTGGTGGTGTGAGAACAAGAAGGGCTCAGTTGCTTTAAATAAAGGTTGTGCAACACTCATGCTTGGCCACCAACACTGTTGTGCATGCATTTCAAATTGCCCCTTCCTGGTGTTCCTGGTGGAGGAATTTCCTAGCAGTCAGCTTCTCCATGCAGGAGAAAGGCTGGTGGGGTGCCAGTGCAGCTCAGGTGAAACTGGGCTGGGACATTTGGATACACCATCAAGAGCGCTCAGGCCCTGAGTGGGCTTTGGGAGAGTGGGTGCTTCCTGACCTTAAGGTGTTTCCTGACCTTGAGGTTTGGAGGTTCTCTTGAGGTAAGAGCCTGGGGCCTGCTCCATGCATTGCAAACTCCAGGATAAGAGGAGATCAATCCAGGGTTTTTTTTTGTTTTTGTTTTTGTTTTTTTTGAGATGGAGTCTTGCTCTGCCGCCCAGGCTGGAGTGCAATGGCCGGATCTCAGCTCACTGCAAGCTCCACCTCCCGGGTTTACGCCATTCTCCTGCCTCAGCCTCCTGAGTAGCTGGGACTACAGGCGCCCACCACCTTGCCCGGCTGGTTTTTTGTATTTTTTAGTAGAGACGCGGTTTCACCGTGTTAGCCAGGATGGTCTTGATCTCCTGATCTTGTGATCTGCCCGTCTCGGCCTCCCAAAGTGCTGGGATTACAGGCTTGAGCCACCACGCCCGGCCAATCCACGGTCTTTAAAGAGAAAATTTAAGTGAGTTAAGAACAAAGAAAAAATAGTGCTTTCAGAAGTATCAGCGAGACGTTATGATTTTTATATAAGTTCCCCATATAAGTTTTATTGCAAGGCCTCATAGTAATGTGTTTGTAATCAAAAGAGAACAGCGATAAGAAGATTTAAAAAAGAGAAGTCTCTAGCTTCTGAGCAGCTTGTTTTAATGTCGTGGTTGGGAGCCTAGGCTCTGCCACTGTGTGATCTTGGGCAAGTTTCTTAATCTCCCTGGGCCTCAACTTTTTCATCTTTAAAATGGGTATAAATATATTAAAATAAGTTAGATGTTAAAAAATAATATCAACAAAGACTACAAGAGTCACTACATGTCAATTTCTTAGACCAGTGCCTGGCACAAAATAGGCCATCAATGAATGCTATTGCTTAATGTAGGATAAGCTTTGACTTTGTCAATAGAAAAACTAAAATACCAATGGTTTGAACCGCGTGAGATTTTATTTCTCTCTCATGAAAAATAATTCAGCAAACAGACAGGCAGAACTAGACTGGTGGTTCCATGGTCATCTGGGACCCAGAATACTTCTGTCTTCTCTAGCATTGGCTTCTACTCTCACTGGCCCTTAGAGCTGCTGGAGCTCCAGCCATTAGGTCTGTACTCCAGGCCAGGGGAAAGAGGAAGAGGGAATGAATGAATAGACCACATTTTTCAGATGAGTCGGCAGCATTTTAAAAACAGCTTTATTAGTATATAATTCAAACACTGTATAATTCACAGATATGAGTGACCATCTCCACAATTAATTTTTTTTTTTTTTTGAGACAGTCTTACCCTGTCGCCCAGGCTCGAGTGCAGTGGCACGATCTTGGCTCACTGCAAGCTCCACCTCCCAGGTTCACACCATTTTCCTGCCTCAGGCCTGTAATCCCAGCACTTTGGGAGGCCAAGGCGGGCGGATCACGAGGTCAGGAGATCGAGACCATCCTGGCTAACGTGGTGAAACCCCGTCTCTACTACAAATACAAAAAAATTAGCCGGGCGTGGTGGCCGGTGCCTGTAGTCCCAGCTACTCGGGAGGCTGACACAGCACAATTAATTTTAGAACCACTTCATCACCTCCAAAGGAATCCCCCTACCCTTTAGCTATCAACCTTTCACTCCCCAGACCTAACCTACCACTAAACTACTTCCTGTCTCTGTGGATCTCCCTTCTCTGTATATTTCATGGAATCATACCCTATGTGGCCCAGGTGTCTCTACATTTACTTGGAAGAGGGTCATAGAGTAAAAAGTGAGGCCACTTGCCCAGGCAGGTGGAGACCCTGATGGCTGGACCTGTAAAGAATAGTGACCTTAATGAAGGGGATATAAACATACCCTAAGCTGCTGTTCCCAGAAAAGTGTGCTCAGGGAGCCTTAGAAGTGTGGTTCTCATGGGTTATCTAAGTCGAACCCAGAGAATGAAAAGGAACCTGCTTCTGTGGGCAGGTTTGGACGCTGACCCTCCATGAACCCACTGAGTGGGCTTTACAGGAGATTGTCCCTCTGCCTCTCTTTCCACACTTGTGCCTGCATCACCTGCCAAGGAGAGGAACTGCCTGAGCCAGTCACTGTGGGGGCCGTTCTAGGGTCACCAAGGCCTCAGAGACTGCAGAGCCCAACCTGAGATGCCACTCAGCTGAGGCTTGACCTGAAACCAGTTCAGTGGCTTGGGGGAGGAGGCAGGCTGGGGAGGCGGAGGTGTGTGAGCCCTTTTTCAATAAATAGAATATTTGTCTTTTAAAACAAAGATCAGTCCCAGGCCTGAGGTCTCCCAGAGGCCCCATGGCAGCTGTTGGAGCCATTTGGAAAATTCTCTAGGGTGCTGGCTTTCTCAGGCTGATGTTGAGGGAATCCCCTGAGAGGGAGAAACAGCCAGACAGCCCTGCCTTGCTGGCTGCTCTGAAGCTTCCCCACAGATGGAGAGGGACAGATGGTGTTCACTGCCAACCCTCTCACTGGGTACCCTGACCTCATTTATTTGTTTAGGAGCACAGAGCACCCTCTGCTTTCAGCCACAGCCAGCCACTGGCCATGAGGAGAGGCTTGGACCAGACTCAGGAGGCCCCTTGTGCCCCCACGTTCTTAGTAGCTGAGTGGTCTTGGGGCCTCTGATACCCAGATCCTTGTGGCAGATCCCAGCAGAGTGAGCCCTTGGGAGGTGTCACTTCCTGCTCTGGCCCAGCCCTGGCAGGGGCAGCGAGAGTGGGCAGGGAGGATCAATGGGCTTCAGGCCTGGTTGAGCAGAGCAGAGGTGCACAAGGTTGGGAGGAAGGCCCAGCTGTCATCATGTTGCTGGGCCTGTGACCTGTCCCCATGTCCCATAACAATGGAAGCTACTGCAGCTGAGGCCACCATGGCACGTACTCTGCCTGTGTCCCTCATTCCCAACAGCCCAGCAGGGTGTCCTTTTGTCCCCAGTGTCCCTCACTAATGAGTTAGGACACAGGTGGAGAAGCTCAGCGTGGAGGTGGCAGGGCTGAGTGCTGCTTTGGAGCCAACGTCACTCTCTGATGCCTGACCTGATGCCCACCCACCTGCTTTTCTTGAGCCTCAGCCTCCTCCCCAGTCTGGGTTCCTCACTGGCTCAAGTCCTCCAGTCCTGGGAGACCCAAAGCTCTTCACCTTCCAGCCAGGCTCAGTGGGCCAGGAAGGGGCTCTTGCAGGCCCTGGGTCTGTCCATCCCAGCCCAGAGGGGCTGCTCTGGCTGTCAGCCCAGGGAATAGGAAGGAGCCTTGGCCTCTGGTGTCCTGAGTGAGGCCCGGCTGTAAGCTGAGGGCAGCTGCCTGGCATCTCGCAGGCCTCGGCCGAACCAGCCAAGGGGACGTGGCCTGGCCCCGGTCCTTCCCCGGGGACCCTGTCCCTTCCTCACTCCAGCCTTCCTGGTTTTTCTCTCTGGAAAAAGCAGAACTTGAGTGCGGCTCAGGGAGGAGGAGGCTGCTTAAAGATAGACATGCAGTCTGTGCAATGCACATGGGCACTGCTGTCACCTGGCTTTGATGAGAAGTATGTCCCAGTAGGCAGGAGTCCAGCATCTTCAAGGGTACCACTTCCTAATGTGAGTGGTGACACCTTATCCTGTCTTCATCTCACTGCAGATTCTGTTTCCCTGCCAAGAGCTGCTTTAGTCACATTGTCTCATTCATTCATTCATCCATCCATCTGCTAAATATTTAAGATAACCATGGTTTGGCCTCCATAGGTCTCATCTGCCCTGCGTTCCTATGCTCTTGGCCAGCCCTCACTGAAGAGGGCTTGTGTCCTTTTTTACATTTTATTTTTTAATTTAAAAAGTTTTCTAGACAGGGTCTCTTAGAACATGTGGAAAAAGGAAAAAATAAAATAAAATAAAATAAAATAGACTCTGTCACCCAGACTGGAGTGCAATGGTGCAATCACAGCTCACTGCAGCCTTGGCCTCCCAGGCTCAAGCAATCCTCCTGCCTCAGCCTCCCAGAGTGCTGGGACTATAGGCGCATGCCACCGTGCCCAGCTGGGCTAGTGTTCTTAATGGCAAGGGCTTGACCTGTCCTCAGGACCAGATGCCCTGCTGGTCATTTGAGAGCCTTGATTTCTAGACACTGTCCCCAACTTGCAGATGAGGACACTGAGCCCTTTCAAGGCTCAGGTGCCTGAGTACCTGGCCCTCAGCACAGCAGGCCATGAATCAAATGCAGGGAGCTGGGTTCAAGGCCTCTGCTTCTCCTGCCCATGACAGAAAACATGCTTCCTCTATTTGGAAAGGGCTCCTGACTTTGGATTGTTGCATCGGACTGGAAGTGTCTGTGCTCCAGGCTGCAGAGTGACCCAGGCTTTGTCACTGGATGGCCAGACCTGGCTCCCAGGATGCTTCAGAGCTCAGCCTTTCTTGCTGGGCAAGGGTGAGCCCTCCTGGCTATAGTGCCTGGCTCCTTGCACCACGATGGCCAGGGCTCCCAAGAGAGCAACCAGCTACTGAGTCCAGGGCAGCTTCTGTGGGGTAGAGGTGAGAGGCCCGCAGCAGGGCCAGGGCTGGCAGTAGGGCATGTGGTGTAGGGGCACACCTGTTCCTGAGGTCCCTGGCTGTCTTGGGATTTCCTATTAGAAAATGAATTATGTCAAGCAATTGGTGAACAAGCAACTGATCTCTGCTTGCTTTAGGGAGAGACTCTGAGCTGCAGGAACATTCTAGGCAGCAAAACGTGCTGAGCTTGCTGGTGTGTTTCCTTCCTGGGTTCTAAAAATGTTGACCAGACTGGGCGCGGTGGCTCACACCTGTCATCCCAGCACTTTGGGAGGCCGAGGTGGTCGGATCACCTGAGGTCAGGAGTTCGAGACCAGGCTGGTCAACATGGCAAAACCCCATCTCTACTAAAAATACAAAAAATTGACCGGGTGTGGTGGCTCACACTTGTAATCCCAGCTACTCGGGAGGCTGAGGCAGGAGAATCCCTTGAACTTGAGAGGCAGAGGTTACAGTGAGCCAAGATCATGCCACTGCACTCCAGCCTGGGCGACAGAGGGAGACCAGGCTGGTCAACATGGTGAAACCCCGTTTCTACTAAAAATACAAAAAAATAGCCAGGCATGGTGGTGCGTGCCTGTAATCCCAGCTACTCAGGAGGCTGAGGCAGAAGAATCGCTCGAACCCAGGAGGCAGAGGTTGCGGTGAGCTGAGATCACGCTGTTGCACTCCAGCTTGGGCAACAAGAGCAAAACTCCATCTCAAAAAAAAAAAAAAAAATGTCGACCAGACCCACAAAGTGGGACAAACACACTCCAGGGCTTCTGCCCAGGCCCTGTACTGCTCAGGGCAGCTGCCCAGCTTGCTGTACCCGTCTCCAGACCCTTGTTTTCTGACCTCCGTCGTGCCCACAACACATCCTCCAAACTGTTGCTGCTGGAGAAGTTGTTCTAAAGTGCAAATTAGACAATTGCACCTGCCACCTCTCTCAGGGCCCTCAAAGGAAACAGAATTGACCCTGAAATGGTTCACCCTCCTGTAAGGAGTGTGGGTGTGAATTCTTACACCCTCTGTGGGGTAAAATAATTCACACCCACACTCCCAGCAGGAAGACTCTGAGCAGGGCACGAGGCTGGAGAAACTCCCAGGACTGCTGACGGGGCTTGCTATCACCACGCCAGCGGGTATCGGTTAAAGTCTGAGCCCCTGGAGCCTGGAATGCCTTCCCAGAGCCCCCGAGCTGCCGCCCCAGCCTCTTGCTTCCCCGCTGCTGCACTGAGCCTCTTCCCTGCTCCACCCACGCTCCACACCAGGGCCAGCGTCAGTCTCCAACTCTGGACCCCACAGAGCACCTGGAGCTTCAGAGGTGCTCACTGAAGTTTGCTGAATGTCAGATGCCAGCAGCAGCAGAACCACCAGAATTCGTGAGCACCACCCAGGCTCCCCAGGGCAATGCCAACGCTCCAATGCATCCTTCCCAGCTGGTCCGCATGGCTCTGTGATGGGGGCACAGCCCCTGCCCGGGCGAGGTGAGGAAACCAGGCATTAACAGGGCGGTGCCTCCCATCCAAGCACGTGGCTAGCAGCCCAGGTCACAACGTGTGCTGAGTCTGTCTTAGAAATCCTAGCTCAGCACTCGCTCCTCTCAGTGGCCCTCTCCTACCCTCTCTGACCTCAGGACGTTCGTCGGGGATGGCCTTGAGTAGCTCCATTTGCCCTAAATGCTCAAACACACAGAGACCCACCCTCTTCCCACTCAGGACCAGCTGACCCCCCAGGCAGGCAGCCGAGCACACCTGCCACCCTTCTCCAGCTGTGCAGCCAGGATGAAGAGCCTGGTCCGCCACCTGCACCAGGGTAACATCTACTGGTCAGCACCAAAAAACAGGAACTCTCCCCAATGGTGCCAAGGGTGAGCAGGGTCCCTGAGGCTGATCATGACGCATCCCGGCCCCTCCCAAGGAGTCCCCAGTGGCAGGGTGAGCGTGGGGCCAAGAATCTACCTTTCTGACAATCCCGGGGACGTTGATACTGCTGGCCTGGAACTCCCTGCTGACCTCAATGGACATTCAGCAAGCATGAAGATTTGCTTGGAGACCACTCAGAGCCAGGCACAGGTCTAGGGACAGGCACCACAACAGGAGGCCACAAAGTGTCTGCAGGGCTGTGGACAGCAAGGGAGCTGCGGGTTGGGTGGAAGTGCTGCCGGGAAGGAGAGTGGTCCCAGGTGCAGCCCCAGCTGGTTCAACCTTCACAGCATCCCAAGCAGCAGGCCTCAGAGCCCTGTTTCATTGTCTGAAAGTGAAGAGTGGGAGGCATGGAATACACCCGCTGTTCCAGTCCCAATAGGTAAGCAGTGGGAGCTCCAAATTCAGATCTGTGGGCACCAAAGCCTGTGCTCTGTAGACCTCACCGAACCACCCCCAGAGCTGGGGACCGCAGTGAGACCACCATGGAGTTCAAACTCCCCGGGCAGCATGTGGCGGCCACTCTTTGAATACTTGTGAATGAAGAGTGGCAAGGCAGCCAAGAGCTTTGGCTGATGCGGCTTGGCGGGGGAAGCCCTGGCGGCAGGCTGCTGCTCCAGGGCTCATCCTTAAGGTTAAGCGGGGCGTCTGGCAAGCAGGTGTTTCAGCAGGAGCTGTAACACAGCCTTTCCTGATGTCCGAGGCAGGGGGTCTTCCACAGCCAAGCGCTATGGATGCACTGACCGAAAAGTGTCCCCACAGAGGCCAGGGAGCAGGGTGGGTGCCCGGCACCCTCTGTGGTGTGAAAGAATTCACAACCACCTTCCTCAGCGTTCTTGCTTGAGCAGGAGGGCCCGACTGTAAAAGTGACCCCCAGGGGAGGCTCCTGCTGTGGGATCAGATCCCTGCAAGGGCACAGGTGCCAGAGAGCACACCTGGGTGATGCCACAGCAGCCAGAGGCGGGAGTTGACATGCACTCTGCTCATCTACCCCCGCATCCACTGTGGTGTACAGGCAACAACTAGCCTCTCACATCCGCTGCTGCACCGGCCCTTACCAAAGGGACCCTCCTGCCCACTTTACAGATGGGGAAGGTGAGGTTCAGAGGACAAGCATGAGGCAGAGCCAGGAGTGGAAACCAGCCCTTCAGAGCCTGGACCAGGTGCTGGGTTGTTTGTGGTCTACACCAGAGCTGGCTCCTGAAGGGCCACAGTGAGGCCACAGCCGGGCAGCAACCACGTGGTGCCTGTTGCAGGAACTGAGGGTGAAGACAGAGGACTCCCCCGAACTGCCCTGGTGTGGGGTACTCCCAGGAGGCTTCCTGGGGGAGGGGAGCATGAGCATGTCTGCCATCTAGGCAGGTTCACAGCTGGAACACACAATCCCCAAGTCTCGATTCTCAGATGCATTTCTCTGTCATGTCCAATCTGATGCCAGCTTCCGAGTGACAATTTGAGTTCTGTCCACCGGTGCCTCTAGCCTTCAGGGCTGGGAATCTGTTCAGGAGAGACCCTGGGCCAGAACTGGGACTAATATATGTTTGTTGTCTTCAGCTGCTAAGATTTGGGGCAATTTGTTATGTAGCAATACCTCCCATAGCCAAGACGGACCGGTGTGGGATACCAGCAGTCTCTCCACTGTATCTGCTCTTAACCCTGCACTCTGAAAACAAAAGCCAGTGGCAGCAGCACAGACGGAGGGGCCTGTGGAGCTGTGCCTTTGCAGGAGCCACAGCGGTGCAGAGCAGGGCGGGAAACACTGACTATCAGCCTCTCATCGCTAGTCAGCCTGGACCGGGGCATCTGCCTCAGCTGGAGCTGCAGCTTCCAGCAGGACCAGAGCTTCCTAGGCTGCTCACTAGCCTCTCTGATGGTGGGCTCAGGCCCAAAAATGGCTGAGGAGACCCAGACCAAGCACTGCAAGGTGAAGCAGCAGGCCTGGCTGCAAGAGGGTCTGCTGGGCAGAGCGCTGACCTCACAGACAACCCTAGGTGTACTCCAGCACAGTGCTCCTCGGCCTCAGTACTCCTTAGTGCAGTACTTCTTGGCTCAGTACTCCTTGGCACAGTACTCCTTGATTCAGTACTCCTTGGCTCAGTACTCCTTGGTTCAGTACTCCTTGGCTCAGTACTCCTTGGTTCAGTACTCCTTGGCTCAGTACTCCTTGGTTCAGTACTCCTTGGCTCAGTACTCCTTGGCACAGTACTCTTTGGCCCAGTACTCTTTGGCACAGTACTCTTTGGCACAGTACTTTTTGGCTCAGTACTCCTTGGCTCAGTACTCCTTGGTTCAGTACTCCTTGGCTCAGTACTCCTTGGCACAGTACTCTTTGGTCCAGTACTCTTTGGCACAGTACTCTTTGGCACAGTACTTCTTGGCTCAGTACTCCTTGGCACAGTACTCCTTGATTCAGTACTCCTTGGCTCAGTACTCCTTGGTTCAGAACTCCTTGGCTCAGTACTCCTTGGTTCAGTACTCCTTGGCTCAGTACTCCTTGGCACAGTACTCCTTGATTCAGTACTCCTTAGCTCAGTACTCGGTTCAGTACTCCTTGGCTCAGTACTCCTTGGTTCAGTACTCCTTGGCTCAGTACTCCTTGGCATAGTACTCTTTGGCACAGTACTCTTTGGCACAGTACTTTTTGGCTCAGTACTCCTTGGCTCAGTACTCCTTGGCAGAGTGCTCCTGGCCCGGCACTGTTCACCTGGTGCTCCTGGGAACAGTAAGTGCCTCTAGCGTGATGCTCCCTGTATTTATGGCCCTGGCCTGATGTTCCTTAGCCCAGTGCTCCCTGTCTGGTGCTCTTTGCGCAGTGCTTCCTGCCTGGTGCTTCCTGGTCTGCTGCTCCCCAGAGGGGTTCCCCATCTTGCCACTGTCCTCCAGGTTCACTTATGTGTTTTGCAGGTCTCACTGCCCAGTCTCCCCACTCACTCGGCAGCCCCCAGCCCTGGCTGGAGGAGGGAGAAGTTTCCATCTCACAGAAAAATCAAGGAAAAGCACGGAGGGGGAAAACAAGCTGGTGGTCTGCAACCGATCCCCTTGATATGATGCACCTGAATTTTGCATCAGCTTCTCTGGGAGGCCGCTGCACCCTCCTTCAGGGTCGAATCAGCCTCTTGCAAAAGGGAAAAGGAAAATATCTCCAGCTGGGTCTGTCGGCCAGCGGTCAGCTCGCACTCAGCCCCGGCACGGGTGCCAGCTGGTGAGACAGAACCTGCACACAAGGCCTCTGAGTGGCCACTTTGTCCTTCCAAGGAGAGCCACCTGCTGCATTCAGATCAATCGCAGGCCTCCAAAAACATGACCTTGAGAACATGTGTTTTCCTCACTTTCTCCAACCATGCAGTAGGGACGAGTCTGCTTGCCGAGCCCAGCCACATTCTCAGACGAGAAGAGAAGTGAGAAGAAACACAGCGACCATGAAAAACACCCTCCCCACACTCCAGACCAGTCACGTTTCCAATCCTCTGCCCAAACAAACAGAAAATTCCTACAATTCCAGAGACATCACCCAGTCTCTCTCCGATACCTGCACCAGCACAAAACTCTCTGCCTGACGTCGGTTTTGAAAAACATACACTCAACACAACTTAGACGCAGCCATTGTGTGTCCGAGTTGGATGGGCCATTCGGGGACGCTGCTCTCCTGCTGCTCTGAGATGGAAGACCTCTGACCTGGGGACACTGGGCAGGGGCCTGAACTTGCAGGACACTGGAGCACAGCTGCCCATATGTCAATTTCCTCCAACTCTTCTTTTAGAGGAAGAGTTAGATAATTTAATCGGTAAGTAACTTAAAACATTTAACCATAAAACCAACAGCTCTGCTATGGAGAGGAGTATCAACCTGCACACATTTTAAGAGAGGACGAGAGCTCTAAAAGACACATCTATGCTGTAGCAGCTGCTTTGTGCTCTCTGCTCTCAGATCCCATGGAGGGGAGCAAGGCCTCCCGCTCTGCCATTTGTGTCCTGACCCCATAGGGCGGCTCATGGAACAGCAGGAGCTGCGTCCCCAGTGTGAGTGTGGGTCCTAGAATGGCCCAGCACCAGCAAGCTGGGTACAGAATTCAGGCCTCTTGGTTCCTGGTTCTCTGTCCTATACCTTGCACTACCCTGCTGGCCTCATTAGGGGTGGCTTTGCAGAGCTTCCCATCCCCCCTGAGTTTGCTGCTTCACCCGAGGGAGATCCAGCTGTTTCCAGTAGGCTGAGCCCCATCCTGCAACCATCAGCTTGTAAGAGAGGGAAGCTGCTTGCCCCAGAGCTCTGGCCTTCACTGGCCTCATTTGGCCATTTCTGTCCCAACCCTACTAGAGGGGCCCCGCTAGACTCGGTGGGGGCTGGGACGAGAGTGTGGCATTGCAAGGAGGCCCAGGGCCCCAGGCGAGCAGGACATTCTCCCCAGAAGCAGTGAAGACAGGCACAAATGAAGGAGGATGAGAGGAGTCTACGAGGAGACCCGGGGAATCAAGAGGAGGGAGGTTGGAGCCTGATGAGGAGAGAGCCAGGCCTCGCAGGCACCGAACGATCCACTCTGACTGAACCTTCCAGTTACCAGGGCTGCCTGCGGCATAGATGACCGCTGGGGTTATGAGGAGTCTGGGCCACTTCCCTGCCCTTTTGCAGGGTCAGTGAGAGAGCAGAGGAAGTGGGTGTGCACGTGTGAACCCTCCACTCATGTCTACACATCTGCTCCTCCAACACCCTGAGATTTGGTGTTGTCAGCCCATGTGGCTGAAGAGGAAACAGGCCCTGGAGGGTGAAGTGATTTGCCTAAGAACTTGTCCATACTGAGTGGAGTTGAAATTCATACCCGGGCTACCTAACAAATAGCCAGTGTCCTTTCAATCCCCAGCCTCTGGGCCACACTGGCAAGAAGGACAATGGGGATCGTTGCTACCAGCATACCTGCCTCATTGCCACATTCTCTGACCACCATCCTCGTTCCTTGACCATGATGGAAAAGTCGATTCTCAACCTCCTTTGGAGAAGGGATTTTTAAACCAAAAGCACTTGGAGCATTAGCAACTACTGACCTCTTCTGGACTGAGAAGGCAGACCCTGAAGACTGATACCATGTCGTAGTCAGTCCCCTATGCCAAAGGCACATTTCAGATGTGATGCCTTAGTTCCTTGAAAACAGGGAATATTTATTCTATTTCTCCTGAAACTCTGCCTGGAGGCCTAGTAGAAATCTAGGCACAGAGTAGGTATATCAATCCCACCAGCTGGTGGCTTAAAGGAACAATTATTTATCAAGTAATGATTCTGTGGCCCAGTGACTTGGGCTGGACCTCACTGGTCCCTCTGCTCGTTTTGGCTGGGTTCATTCATTCATCTGTGGGTAGCTGGTGGTCAGGTAGTTTCACACCTGCATTTGGCAGTTGGCTGCTGATTGGTTGAGGGTCAGATAGAGTTAATGGGGGTTACTGGGGCATGTGTCTTTCGTGACCCCAAGTACATCCATCAGTTTGCATGGTGGTGGCTGCAGAATTTCCAAGAACAGCAAGAGAGGAATCCCAATGCACAGTTACTTTTTACCCCGTAGTCTATGGAACATTGCATCATGCTTGCTAATGTCCCATTGACTAAAGCTAGTCACATGACCAACCCATATTCTAGGGATGAAGAAGCAGTCTCCAGTTCCTGATGGAAGGGGAAGAATTTGTGGCCCTTTTTGCAGTCGCCACAGTTGGTGCTCACGGATGTTTCCTAGGATATTTTTGCCTCATTCTCTCTCCCCTTTCACCACCTAATACATAACTGCTGCTGTGGCCATAATAGGCTTAAAATGCAGAGGTTTTATTTCTAGGCTTTCTCCTCCTTATGCAGCGACTGAGCTGCCCCAGGCAGGAATTACAGCAGGTGTATCTCTTTCCCAATCTCCTACCCTAGGATCTGGTGAATGCTTGCTCAGTGAAAGTTTATTAAACAAGTCGTTGAATTTGTTGAATTGAATATAAAGTGAAAATGGCTTCAGGTGAGCAATGTGTTAATTAGACCCGGGATCTGAAACTCCAGATGGGCAGAATGCAAATTAGCAGAGCTTTTTAGAAGCACTATCGGTACCACAAGTTCAGCGTGATGTGATTCCCCTCAAGTATTCTAGGACACCTGCGCAAGCCCACCAGAACTTCCTGTGGATCACAAGTGGGTGAGGTTCTTAGCCTCTCTTGGATATTCAACCTTTCAGGAAGCTAGTGGGAATGATGGAGCATCTCCCTAGAAAATGCTTACCTGCCCTATATCACTGGGGCTCAGTCTCAGAGAACAGGATGCACTGCAGCTAGTTTAGTCAGGAAGGAATTAGTTCCAGGATACAGCAGGGCAAACAGAATAATTGGAGAGGCTGAAGAAATGGATTTGGAGCTGAACATTCAGGAACGACTTTGAAAACAAAACTGAGCCAGCAAAGGAGCTGCTTCCTCTTTGACAACGGGAAGCCACCTGCTCAACTGGGAAGCTGTAGCTCCTCCTTCAGCTCCAGAGTCAGGCTGCCATGAGAGTCAGGAGACAGCCACTGCAGACGCCACCCAGATAGGGAAGCTGCTGGAGGAAGGGTCAACACCTCTGTGCAGGGGCTTGCCTGCAGGAATGCCAGGCAGTGCTGGTGGAGCCTCTGTCTTGTAGGAGCGTTCAGTTGGATGCAGGTGCTTCCGTTAGGAGCTTGCTGCAAGGGATTCTGGGAAATGCAGAACAGGGAGACACTGGGAAGGTTAGGATAGAGGGTGAGTCCCCTGATCTCCACCCTTGCTCACCCACAATTTCCCAATCTCGGCCCCCCACTATCCACTACAGTACATGGTATTCCCTTATGAACCCCAAGTTAACAACTTTTAGATAGGTGGCAGAAAAATAATTTTTTCAAATACTTATGTATTCTTAGAACATTTAAAATCTACTCTGTTAGCAATATTCAAGTGTATAAGACATTGTTATTAACTATAGTCATTGTGTTGTACAGTGGATCTCTTGAACTCATTCCTCCTAACTGAAATGCGTCCTTTGACCAACGTCTCCCGAATCCTCCTCCCCTACCCTCGCCCCTGGTAACTACCATTTTCCTCTCTATTTCGATGAGTTTGACAATTTTAGATATCACATCCAATATTTGGCTTTCTGTGCCTGGTTTATTTCACTGAATATAGTGTCATTCAGGTTTGGTCATGTTGTTGCAAATGACAAGACTTCTTTCTTAGGGCTGAATAGTACTCCATTATTTGTGTCTATACCACATTCATCTGTTGATTGACACTGATGTTTACTTCATAATTTGGCTATTGTGAACAGTGGAGCAATGAGTGTGGGAGTGCAGACTTCTCTTTGCCAAGTCGACAACTTCATTAGTTCTTATGAGTTAAAAATCAATTTGAAATATTTTCTTAGAGAAAAACAGGCAGCATAGTGAGAATATGATCATTTATTCTGAATTATGGAACTTGGTAGTGCACTAAAGAGAATGGAGTCAGGATTATGATTTTTGTTGTTTGTTTGTTTTGAGAAACAAGTTCCAGTTACTTATCTTTCCATAGAGTCCCCTCCTGCAGATGCCTGGGCTCCTGTTCACAGCCTTGGTGGAGAACATGGCATACAATGTGAATTATAGCAGATGCCAGGTATTTGTCCAAATTTACCCAGGAGGAGGGAGGCAGGAGAAAGAGACGGAATGAGGGCCCACTTTCAGACAAGTGCCAGGGATACTAATCAGGGTGCAGCCACAGGGCTTTTGCAAACAGGGACTTGCCAAGGCTTGCCGTTGGCCAAGGATCGCTGTGCTAGGGTTCAAACAGAGATAGGACATGCTCCCAAGGGAGCCCCTGGTTTGGGTCAGTTCTTGGGAAAGACCAGGTTGGAGGAAGGCAGTTCTAGAACTTTCTACCCTATCTGTGAGCACCTTAAAAATATTTTTACTCAAGTTAGGTCCGTCGGTTAAATAAATACAGTACCTTTTTCATAGCATAATCGTGATGATTAATAAACATATATTTTTTTTAATCTGTAAGTCTTAACAAAGTATATCCTACTTTTATGGTGAAGACTACCAGAAAGTATTTGCCTGTCCCAGTATAACCTATAAAGACCACCTTAGAGATCCACAAGAAATGCTGATCCCCTGATCAGCAGTGGCACCAACACCTGAGAGCTTGTTAGAAATGAAATTCTTGCTGATTGAGAAATGCTGGGGTGGGGCCCAGCCAACTGCTTTCAATCACCTCCAGGTGATTCTGATGCATATTAAGTTTGGGAACCATTGGTTTATGCCAACACCCCGCTCCCTGAGTTTGCTAAGAACTTTACTGCTTACAAAGTGTCTTGTGTTTGCTGTTTTACGCTCATATGTATAACAGCCCTGCTGATAGAAATTGAGATAAGGGTAGAGGTAGAGGTAGAGGTAGAGGTAGAGGTAGAGGTAAGGATACGGACAGAGACAGGGAGAGGGATAGGGTTAGTGATGGGTATAGGAATGAGATGAGGATAGAGTTAGGGATAAGATAGAAATAGGGATAGGGATTATCTTAGTCCATTTTCTGCTGCTATAACAGAATACCACAGACTGGGTAATTTATTATATGAAGAAGAAAGGTTTATTTGGCTCATGGTTCTGGAGGCTGAGCAGTCTGAGAGCATGGCACTTGCATCTGGTGAGTGTCATCCCATGGTGTAAGAGTGAAGGGAGGAAACAAGCACACAAAACAGAGAGAGCAAATGGGGGATGAACTTATCCTGCAGCAGGAGGCTACTCCCACAATAACCAACCCACTTCCGAGATAACAGCATTAATCCATTCATGAGGACAGAGCCCTGATGACCTAATCACTTCTTAAAGGCTCCACCTCTTAATTCTACTATTACAATGGAAATTACATTTCAGCATGAATGTTAGCAAGGGCATTCAAACCACAACAGGAATAAAGATAGAAATAGGAATAGGGTTCGAGATAGATATAGATATAGGAGTGGACATAGAGATAGAGACTGGGATAGGGATAGGGATAGGGATAGAGAGCAAATTGTCACCTCATGACTGATGAGCAGAAGGGGCCTCAGAGTGGTGGTGCCACCTGCCTGAAATCACACATCACATAATGAGCCAGGACTGGCAGTTCCCCTTTCCCCATTATTTCAACCTCAGGAAGATAGAGATTGTTTGAAAGGAGGATTAAGCCAATGGCTTCTCTGTGTTGTACAGAATTTTAAATGAAAATACAGGCTTCCATCCACAATGAGTGCAGCAAAGTGGCTGCCATGAGCCTGAGATCATAACTTCCGCCATGACTGTGATGACTGGCTGCTCCCTGCTCAGGGTGGACCAGCACTTCCCTCTCCTCCTCTCTTCTGGCTGCTGAGTTCCATGGCCAGAGCCAACCATGTGGGTTGGCAGACAACAAACTTGAGGGCTTCAATAATACTTACTAAGTCAGTTCACCCAATACATTGGATCATTTTAATTTGTAAATGATCATTTTTCCTCTTAAGCTATGTCCCTCTTTCTAAAGAACGCACACAGTGGATTCAGTCATGGATTCAATAATCTTCTATACATAAGCAAGCTCTGATACTGGAAAGATGTGCATGCAGAATAACTTTGGCCAGAGTTGGAAGCCATCTTGAAGATTATCTGGACTGATTCTTTTTGGAGACATAAAAATTGAGAGTTGGGTTGTTCACTAACTTTCAGGAAATCAATAGGTTTTGTATTGAAGCTTTCAGTATGTTCAACTGGTCTTATTTAAGACTTCTTTAGTTTAACATTGTGTCATGCTTTGTTTAAAAAAATTACCAAGTCTAAGCAATGACTTGAACAGAAATTAAATATATGGGTAAGATCACAGTATTGTCCTTATTTTTAAATAGTATTTTAAGAAAGGTTCCTCTGGAAATGTTTAATTACCAGGTTCCAAAGTTAAGCTCCTCTTCTCCTGAAATCTGAAAAAATAATTTAGTATTGTATGATCCCTGAACATGCTGCCAGCTCCTTGACACCTTCCCCAGTAGCTTCTCTGAATTCCAGAACTTTTTCTATATATTTCTTTAAAACTATACCATCCTGGCTGACAGTAAATCTTGGTGAATTTTAAAAATTATGATAATGATAACAGTTAACATTTGTTAAGCACTTATTATTCCCAAATGACTTTTCTAAGCCCCTTACAGGGATTAACTCTTTGACTCCCCCATTTTACAGATTATTATTATTCCCCCTCATTTTATAGATGAGGAAACTGTACCATATAGAAATATAAGAAACTTGCTTCAGTTGCTCAAACACTGGGCCAATCCCTTTTAAACTTTCAATGCCCTTAGTGTTTTAAGGCAATACATTTGAAATCAAATGGGTTGAAATCACATTCATAGAGTTCAACAAGAACAGTGGATTATTGTTTACGTAAACATGTCATGCATGAGAGTTTAATTGTGTATCTTCCATACTGACCTTCCAACTCAATTTAGTCAGCACTGGACTCCATTATTCCATGTACCACACAATTGCCAGGAAAAACAATGCCAGTGTCACCTTCACAGCAGGCATTTATAGCAGACAACAGAGCACTACAGAACTAGAGAACAACATATTTGCAAATAAACACCCTGATATGCTTTGGATCTGTGTTCCCACCCAAATCTCATGTTCAATTGTAATCCCCTATGTTGGAGATGGGGCTTGGTAGGAAGTGATTGGATCATGGGGGAGGTTTCTAATGGTTTAGCACAATCCCTCTAGTGTTGCTCTCGTGATGCAGTTCTCACGAGATATGGTTGTTTAAAAGTGTGTAGCACCTCCCCTCTCTCTCCCTCCTCACTGCTTCAGCCATGTAAGATGTACTTACTTTCCCTTCACCTTCTGCCATGGTTTAAGTTTCCTGAGGCCTCCCTTGCCATGTTTTCTGTACATGTGTAGAACTGTGAGCCAAATAAACCTTTTTGTCTTTAAAAATAAATTTTTTAAAAAAGAAACTTGCTGGAGGTCACACACAGTTAATTAATAATACAACTAGACTTCAAGTACAGATGATTTGACTAAAAAGAACCTGTTCACTTATGTAGTATAACCTCGGTATTTAATGAATGAGTGAGGAATGGATGAATGAGTGAATTGTTGGTTGGTTGGATGGATGGATGGATGCATGAATAGGTGGATGGGTGGGTGGGTTGGTGGATGGATAGATGGATGGATGGATGGATGGACGGATGGATAGCTGAATGGATGGATGTTTATATGTATGGTTGGATGGATGGATAGTTGTAGAGTTGTATGTATAGTTGGATGAATAGTTGGAGAGATGATGGAAGGATGGATGGGGCGATGGATGGATGAATGATGGTGGGCTAGGCAAATGGAGGGATGGACATGGATGAATGGTAAAAATAAAGAACAGAAAGCAGTACACTTGAGTTATCTCAAGCCTGGCCTCTATGTTCCTCAGCAGCCAGCACTGAAGTGCATGGATACAGGCTGGGCTGGCACAAGGGGTTGTACCCAGAGCTGCATCCTGTGTAGGTTGGAGAGGATTGCTGCAGTTGAACCAACACTTGCAGGATTGACCTGGGGATGACAGAATAGCCCCAGCTGACCCTTTTACCACCCCCTCTACTGCTGTTGTGTAGGGTTGGGGGATAATGAGTCCCATAATTTGAGACATGAGAACAAAATGGCCTCTTGAGGAATGATTATCCCTGAGGTCTGAGCTGCCCGTAGGCTGCTATACCTTGGACTGGGATTGAAACTCAGCCAAGGGTAAGAACCAACTCTCCAGGAACAGAGAGATCATCTGGGGGCTGGGTTTACAGTTATTTACCCCAGTCTCTCAACTGGCTTTTAATGAAGCAATTTTCAGCATCAGATTAAGTGTAGTGGACTATTAGGATCACTAATTGTTGTGTTTTTAATAGGAGAAACTCACTCTGGAGTAGTTAGTATAAATCACTTGCTGAATGCTGGTAATTACACTCCTTTGGAGAAACCAGGCAAGCCAGGTTTCTGCGTGCATGTGTGTGGGCCCCAGTTATTGAGTACTCTTGATTTACTGGGATATAAACATGGATGTTTTTCTCAATTGCTTTCAGCTGTGCTGACCCCTTCTCTCACCCCCTGCTCTTCTCCTCAGGCAGCAGGCAACCTGAGTGATAGCTGATGGTTCACTCTGATTCTGTCACTGTTTACAGATTTCTGGTTCTACTGGGAAGCAGGCTAAGGTCTATACCTGCCTGGGGTTGAGACCCAGCCCCCCACTTTCTTAACTGTGTGATGATGGGTGCTTCCACTTGTGTTCTCTAGAATGGGGATAACCATAGCCCCTACTTCCACCATCCTTGTGGTGAGGACTGAGGTAGGTAACCTATGCACACCACTTAGAACAGGGCTGGTGTAAGGCAAGTTGTGCTTTTACTAGGGGTGGGGCAGTCTCATTAATATTTTCTACAGCTTGGTCCTATTTGTTTTAAAATGTTAATGTCATATTTGATTCAAGGACTTTCTCCCTCTATGCTTCCCCCGACCACCACTGCTCCAGCCTTGACTTCTGCTCTGGAAAAGTGAGGAACGGATGGATGGAAGGAAGAATGGATGGGTGGAGAGATGGTTGGATGGATGGAGGAGAGGGTGGATGGGCGATGGGTGGATGAGTAGATGGATGGATGAATGGATTGTTGAATGAGTGGATGGGTGGGTAGTTGGATAGATGAATAAATTTTGTATTTGATGAAAGGTCTTTCTTTCTTTCTCTCTATTTCCCTCCTACTGCCCCAGCCCTGACTCCTGCAGCTGAGTGAGGAGCGCTGGAGTGCCTGTTCATCTCCGGTCTCTCCCTCTTCCCTTCACTGGGTGCTCCAATGTGGGTAGGGAGGAAAGAGGAAGAAAAGACAGCTTCTCACCTGACTGTCTAGAGTGAGGATGCCGTCCTTTCCTTGGTCGTCCTTGCTGCTGTGGTCTGTGGCCTGCATGTGGGCAGGTGTGACTTCTCTGAGCCCCCACCCTCAAGAGCTCCTTGCCAGGCAGCTCCCCTGGGACCTAGAGGTCCCTTATGAGACTCCACATTCCATCACCCTTTGTTCCGAGTGACATCCAACTAGAGAAACAAAATGACGCCTCCAAATCATGTATGATTTGAGGGTGCAGGGGTCCCTGGCTTCAGGGAGGGGAAGCGCTCCCTGTCCCTGGGGGTGAAAAGGGAGGTTGGCCTCTCCTCTACTACACCGCTCTCCTGAGTGGGTGACCCCATGCCCAGCTGGAGTCAGGGAGGGTGGGGTGGGGGAGGTCTTAGTCTTTCCTGGAGCCCCCTGCCCATGGTAGTCCAGCAGCCTGGAACTTAGCTCCTTTCCCCCTCAATCACCTCAGTTCAGGCCCTGAGACCCCCAACTCCTGCCCACTATAAACATAGAGTCATTGTCTAGACACTGCTGGGGAAAATACCTCCCGCTACCCTACTACAACCCCTAAATGATTCTAGTATCACCACTGGAAATTTAGCTGAGAAGTGCTGCTCCAAAATCCAGAGGCAGGCAATGGTGCCATTGCCCAGGGGATGGCAGTCACTTGGAGACAGGTAGCTGGATTCTGGATGTAGTTTGAAGGTATATTCCATCAGATTTGCTAAAATTGTATGTGGGCCATGAAGTAGAGGGTCAAGAATCACCTTCAGGATTTTGGCTGAGCAATGGAGTGAGTGGCCTTGCCCTGTCCTGAGACAGTAGGTGAGTGCTTGTGGGAGGGGCCCACAGGAAGAGTTTGATTTGGGCATGTTCACCCAGACTTGAAGGAGTTCCTGGTATGTTCTATATATTATACCCTTTGCTGATATGTTTGGAAGCGACATGCACCTTAAAGAGGTAAAAAGATTTGACACATTCTTGATAGTTGTCACCTCCCCTTGGTAAATGAATCTCTCTCATTTTAACTTTTTTGCTTTGATTCTTATTTATGTCACATCTACTTATTTTTGTTCTTGTTTTTCTGGCATATCCTCTTCTGCTACTTTGTTTCAAACTTTGCTTTCTAATTTCACTTTATATATGTCCCACTCACTGCTTTTTTTTCCCATTGGTTACTGGTATGGTTTGGATCTGTGTGCTCACCCAGATCTCATGTTGAATTGTAATCCCCAGTGTTAGAGGAGGGGCCTGGTGGGAGGTGATCAGATCATGGGGGTGGATTTCCCCCTTGCTGTTCTCATGATACTGAGTGAGTTCTCATGATACCTAATGGCTTAAAAGTGTGTGGCACCTCCCCTTTCATTCTCTTTCCTGCCGCCATGTGAAGAAGGCACTTGCTTCTCCTTTGCCTTCAGCCATGATTGAAAGCTTCCTGAGGCCTCCAGCCATGCTTCCTGTACAGCCTGCAGAACTGTGAGTCAATTAAACCTCTTTTCTTCATAAATTACCAAGTCTCAGGTAGTTCTTTACAGCACTGTGAAAACAGACTAGTACAGTTATTTTAAAAACAAAAAAAACATTCTTTAGAGATGGGGTCTCACTTTGTCACCCAGGCTGGAGTGCAGTAGCACAATCATAGCTCACAGCCACCTCAAATTCCTGGGCTCAAGTGATCTTCCCACCTCAACCTTCAGAGTAGCTGGGATTATAGGTGTGCACCACCACACTCAGCTAATTTTAATTTTTTTTGTACAGATGGGCCCTGTGTTTCCCAGGCTAGTCTCAAATTCCTGGGCTCAAGCAATCCTCCTGCCTTAGCCTCCCATAGTGCTGGGATTACAGGCATGAGCCACCATGCCTGGCCTCCTTAAGTTATTCTTAAAAAATTACTTAAAGTTCAATGCATGTAGGACAAAACTCAGAATATTAACTCTTTAGATTAGGCTCCTCTAATTTAAATTCTAATGCCCGCTTATAAGTAATTGCTATAGTTTGGATGTTTGTCATATCTCATGTTGAAATCTGATCCCCGATGTTGGAGTTGTGGTCTGATGGGAGGTATTTGCATCCTGGGGATGGATCCCTTATGAATGGTTTGATGCCATCCTTGTGGTAATGACTGAATTGTCACTCTATTAATTCCTGCTGGAGCTGCTGTTCAAAAGAGCCTGACGCCTCCACTGCACATTGCCCCCTCTGTCCCCATGGGATCTCAGCACACACTGGCTCTCCTTCACCTTCTTCCATGAGTAGGAGCTTCCTGAGGCCCTCCCCAGCAGCAGATGCCGGTGTCATGCTTCTTGTACAGCCTGCAGAACTGTAAGCCAAATAAACCTCTTTTCCTTATAAATTACCCAGTCTCAGGTATTCCTTTATAGCCACACAAACAGACTAAAACAGTAATAAAAGCATTAGAGGTTTACTACCTTAAAATAATCCTGATTTACATATTTGACTACTGCCACCCTGATACAGATTGGCTCTGTGTCCCCACCCAAATCTCATCTTGAATTGTAATTCCTATGTGTTGAAGGAGGTACCTGTAATCCCCAAAGTGTCAAGGGAAAGAGGTGATTGGATCATGGGGGCGGTTTCCCCCATGCTGTTCTCATGATAGTGGAAGAGTTCTCATGAGATCTGATGATTCTGTAAGTGTTTGACCATTCCGCCTTCACATGCTCTCTCTCCTGCCACCTTGTGAAGAAGGTGCCTAGTTGTCCTTCTGTCATGATTATAAGTTTCCTGAGGCCTCCCCAGACATGTGGAACTATGATTCAATTAAACCTCTTTCTGTTATAAATTACCCAGTCTCAGGGAAGTTCTTAATAGCAGTGTGAGAATGGACCAATACCCACCCAGGGTGAGACTATACCTCCAGAAGCTACATGTCTGCATGGTTTTCAGCCTGCAGATCCATGGGTGCCTCTGCTTGCTGGCTGCATCATACCATGTTGCCAATGTAAAGACAATGGCAAGCAACCAACTTTTCCAAATGTATTGGAATAAAAATCCTTGTTCTCAGGCCAGAAAAAAGTTAGAACTATCTGATAACGGAAGGAAAACAATCCCAATGTTTGACGTCTGAAATTACAACCCATTGATTAAAATGTTACTTTTAAATACAGCCAGAGCTGCCAGAATTGTATCTTTCGCCTACCCAAATCACCTGGGCCAGGTAGAGGGTTGGGGGAGGACTGTACAGGCCAACAATACATGCTGAGGACAGTAAATGAACCTGGAAGATGTGGACTAGGTCTGTGTGTGCAGTCTCCTGCTGTTCTCAAATTAGAAACATACATGCCTAAATTTAATCTCTCCTATCAATCTCCAGAGTTAATGAACACCCATGTAACACACATATTTTCCACAATTTCACTTTCTGCCTCATTCCCTCCTCTATCACCTCACCCCTCATTTTGAGATCATCTTAGATTTTTGTTCCATACTGTTATTAATTTTTTTTAATCTATAATAATAATTATTTAGATTTAACTCTAAGTTTGGTCCGCTTTCTTAACTCACCACTGTTTCTTTTTCTTGGTTTATTGGTTTATCCATCTTGTAGATAATCTTTGATTCTGTTTTTAGAGAGAGCATATAGGTGGTAAATTTTCAGAGTATTTGCCTGTCCCCACATTATTTTTTATCATTTCCACCTATTGGAAAAGGTATGAGATGTTAGGTTCAAAATAATCCTTCCTCTTCACTTGATGGTTTTCTTCTCTTATCTTCTACAACAATTTACAGTCAAGAACTCTGATAATAATAACTGGAGTCACTTTCCCTTGTGATGGTGGTACCAGATTTAGCAAGTAGAGATAATATACAACATTTGGGACGTGCTTATACTAAAAATTTGTTACATTTCTGAAATTCAAAATTTAACTGGGTAACCTGGGTTTTTTTCCAGTCACCTTACTTTAAGTTAACCTGCATTTGTTTATTTTTCTCAAAGCCTCTAAATGTCATTATTTTTGATATTCTGAAATTCCACTAGTGTCTGCATTCAGGACCCTTCCTTGGGTCTGTGCAGCCCTCCATGGCCCCTCTACACTGAAAACATATGTCTTCTATTTGTTTGGTTGGTTTCTTCCTCTCCTTAGTTCTCTCTGTTCTCCCCTGACGCTCTTACTAGATGCTATTTGCTGATTTAAACTGCCTGTTACTACCTAAATAATCTTGATCTAGTTAATTCACCTCTTAGCACCAGTTTCTGCTTCATGAAATCAACTTTAATGAAACCAACCTCACAGCAACGCCATGAGGATTAAGTTCATCAGGGGATGTAATGCCCCTTGCATGGTGAGTGCTATGGGTACTGCCCCAATCGTGCCTTCACGAGGCAAGAGCATCCATGCTGTTCTGCTCATGTGGGTACATCAGGCCTGTGGTAGGATGACACTTCCTGCCTCTTGTGGTTGGGTAGGGCCACGTGACTTGTTGTGGTTAATTAATCATGACTGTGTACCCTGTGATTTTTCTGAATTGATGGATTTAGTTACCAATGTAAGACCCAGCAGCACACTCTTCTGCTCATCCACAATGAATGACAATGTCTCTGATGCTCTGCTCCGTCACTGGATTCTGAGTGAGGATGATGTAGGAGGCAGCCCCTGTTGACCTTCAGTGGACATGCATGAGTGAGATACTGACTTTTGTTTCATGGCACTGAGATTTGGGGGATGCTTGTTACTGCAGCACAGTGTCACCATCCTGACTGATAACACAGGAAGAGCCAGGATTTCCCTCACCTCAACTACTCTGCATTCATGCAGCTGGTGTCCTGTGACACTGCCTAGTGAGTGTCCTGTGCTGCTGCCAGCCCAGCCTAGACAAAAAGACAGAGTCCATCCTTTATTGACATTCTTTATTGAAGTCTGGGGGAGGAAGTGCCTTTGCCCTTGAGCTGGTTCTGAGCTCTGATCAATTCAGCCACAACAAGGCTCATCCTGCAGTTGGTGTCGAAGGCACCTGAAAGCCATATATCAGAAGCTTTTTCTACTGACGATGGAAGAGCCCATCTCCTTGTACTCCTTGCTGGTGACCCACATGTCCTTGAACGTGGAGAGTGAGCACAAGATGGAGCCACCTACCCAAGCTCCATAGACGGAATACGGACAGGTGGCCACCTGGATGGGGTTAAGGAGGCAGAGGAGAGTGGAGGGCAGAGGAGGGAAGGGGAGGTAGGGAGAGGGCAGGAGAAAAGAGAAGAAAGCAAAATCAAAATGCTACTCTAAAGTGGGGACACAAAACGTCCGCCCCTGAGAGAACTTCATGGACAGTCGTCTCTCTCTCCTGGCAAATACAATCTACGATTTGCCATTAAAGATATCGAACAGTCCATGCCTACTTCCTGTAGCTTTATTTTTTATTTTTATTTGAGACAGGGTCTCGCTCTGTTGCCCAGGTTGGAGTACAGTAGCACAATCACAGTTCACTGCAACCTTGACCTCCCAGGATCAAGCAATCTTCCAGCCTCAGCCTCCCAAGTAGCTGGGTCCACAGGTGCACAGTACCATGCCTGGCTAATATTTTCATTTTTTTTTTGTAGAGATGAGGTCTTGCTATGTTGCCCATGCTGGCCTCAAATTCAGGGCCTCAAGTGATCCTCCTGCCTCGGCCTCCCAAAATGCTGAGATTACAGGTGTGAGCCACCATGCCCAGCCTGTAGCTTTAAACTATTAGATAAAATGAATAAGAGCACAGAGGACTCGTGCCCTTGGCATTTTAAAACATGTAACACATTTTGTCCATATAGAATGATGGTGCCTAAGGCATAGGTATTTTGTAGAAAAAATTGGAAAATACAGATAAGCAAAATCAACCCATCACCAGTCATCGAACCCCCTAGAGAAATTCCTTCTAGATTGCGATGGGGAGCTTTCAAGACTTCCTCTCACTCTTGCTAGGCTCCTCTTTTCATGGCAACACCTATAAAGTGTATATTTCTTTCCATTTCTGTTTTAGGAGAGAGAGTAATGTTTCTTATACCCAGTCAGGTCACCTCTGGACTGGGAGGAAGTGAAGGTCTCTACAGCCATTTGTCACTGATCCAGGTGACAGCCCTTCAGTGGAAGAGGCTCCCGGGTGCCTGGTGTTGGCCCTTTCTCTGCCTGATGCAGGGGGCTAGGCATGGTGGTGTGCACCCGTGGACCCAGCTTCTTGAGAGGCTGAGGCTGGAGGATTGCTTGATCCTGGGAGGTCAAGGCTACAGTGAACTGTGATTGTGCCACTGTACTCCAGCCTGGGCAACAGAGTGAGAACCTGTCTCAAAAAATGAAAATAAAGGCCAGGCATGGTGGCTCACGCCTGTAATCCCAGCACTTTGGGAAGCTGAGGCGGGCAGATCACCTGAGGTCGGGAGTTTGAGACCATCCTGGCCAACATGGTGAAACCCCGTCTCTACTAAAAATACAAAAAATTAGCCAGGCATGGTGGTGCATGCTTGTAGTCCCAGCTACTTGGGAGGCTGAGGTAGGAGAATGGCTTGAGCCTGGAGGTGGAGGTTGCAGTGAGCCGAGATGGCACCATTGCACTCCAGCCTAGGTGACAAGAGTGAAACTCCATCTCAAAATAAATAAATAAATAAATAAATTAATAATAACTAAACAGAGGCCCCTGGGGCTCAGGAAGGTTAAGGTCACTTGCTCCAGGTCAGACACTTGTCATTTCACATGTTCACTAACTTTCCTTAAGTCACTTAGGTAGATAATAACAGGACATGCTTAGGATTCTAAGACACAGGGAGCAAATGCCTCGCTGCGGGGATCTGCAGTCAGGAAGCGCTGAACGGAGATTTGGGAAACCCGAGGCGTAGACGAGAGGGAGGGAAGAGGGGTTCCCCGACTCAGCTGCCCAGTGTCTCCTGGCTCTGCCGCACCACAGAATGGCTCTTGGCTTGGAAACCACTTGCTGGCATTGGTTAAGAAAAGATTTATCATAGCTAAAAAAATAAAAATAAAAAGGAAGAGTCAGGAGGGGGGGAAAAAAAAGCATGGTTAGGATCAGGGCATCAGGCAGAGAAAGGGCTGATGCCAGGCACCCGGGAGCCTCTTCCACAGATTCCATGGAGGGGATGTCACCTTGATCAGTTGGTGACCTCATCTGTGTCTTATCTAAACCAAATGGAGACTGGGATGGTGTGTGTGTTAAGAAGAAAGTAAATTGATCAGTGGCTCATGCCTATAATCCCAACACTTTGGGAGGCTGAGGCAGGTGGATCACCTGAGGTCAGGGGTTCTAGACCAGCCTGGCCAACATGGCGAAACTCTATCTCTGCTAAAAACACAAAGATTAGCTGGGCGTGGTGGTGGGCGCCTGTAATCCTTGCAACTCCGGAGGCTGAAGCAGGGAGAATCGCTTGAACTGGGAGGCGGAGGTTGCAGTGAGCCGAGATTGCACCACTGTACTCCAGCCTGGGCGGCAGAGTGAGACTCTGTCTCAAAAAAATAAATAAATAAATAAAAAGGAAAGAAAAGAAGAAGATAGCAAATCACTAACAGAAGATGGCCAAAGGATTGGATTGAACAATTACGAGAAATATGTTTTAAAAAATTAAAAAAAAAAAAAACAGAGAAAAGAACAACAAACATTTCTTCTCCATCTACCCAGGTGCCCAGGGGTTTTGAGAACAAAGGACCTTGTGCTGGCGTGGACGTGGTCCAGAGCTGGCTCAGCCCTCGCCGGGACAGATGGGAGGCTCAGTGTTTCTGTGGGCAATTGGGTCATCTATTCAAAAAACCTCGAATTGTGCATGATTGTGACTCCAAAATCCACATCTAGAAATGGATCTAAGGGTATGACAACATTCTGAAGAAATGAGGGGAAATATTGGACAGAATTTTAGCTCAAGAACATTCATGACAGCAGATTTAGGTTGCTGGGAGAAACAATTATTTGAAAAGTTGGCCCCATGGAAACTAGCTGTTCTCTCAAGGTGGATGATGAGCTCATTTCAGGGAGAGCATTTTCTTTAGGCAACAATATGAGGAGCTTTACGGATGATTACAGGAGAAGCTACCATGGTACCTCTTTCAGAGATGGCTCAGACAGGAGAGAAATTAGGCAGAGAAGAGCTAAATCACAGCCAAGTAATGGGAAATGGGCGATGTCATCATCAAGCTTCATGGAGAGTTTTGGGCGGGAGGAGGCTGTGGAGGACACCTTGAGGACTCAGAAAGATGAAAGGGCTTGGACCAAATGCAGCCCAGCCACCTGCTGGCAGGACAGAGATGGCCCAAAGATCCCCTTTGCAAACGTGGTCAAGAAACCTATGAATGTATGCCAGGCGTGGTGGCTCACACTTACAATAACAGCACTGTGGGAGGATGAGGTAAGTGGATCACTTGAGCCCAGAGTCCAAGACCTGAACCAAAAAAATGAGCCGGGCGTGGAGGCACACGCCTGTAGTCCCAGCAACTTGGGAGGCTGAGTGGGAGGTCACCTGAGCCTGCAGTGAGCCGTGACCATGCCACTGTACTCCAGCCTGGGTGACAGTGAGACCTTGTCTTATTTTCAAAAAAAAAGGAAAGAGAAAAAAAGAAAGTTACAAAAGTATGACATTCAATTTTAATGTGTTTTCCACGCTGGGCTAAGCAGTAGCCTTCTGTTCTGATTCAGTCAAAGTTAATTACACACGAGCCTGGAGTGGTCCAGAAAGCTGAGAGGAGGGAGACCAGAAGGAGGCTATGAAGTGAGAGCCTAGGGCTTTGGAGTGAGAAGGTGGGAGGGGTGATGGTTTTAACAGAATATAAATGCCTATGATATAACATAAGATGGTCTAACGAGAGCTGCAGACTTAGGGAGGAAGGAAACCAATAACCGTTTTACAGCATCCCATGAATGTTTATGGCCTATAGGAAGAGGGCTGAAGACTTGGGAAGTGACAAGGCAGTGGGAAGATATTTTTGTGTAATCCTGGCTGATGCATTTGTAATTCCTGATGCTTCTCTGTTGCTATGGAGGAAGGATGGGGACTACCTGGGACAGGCATCACTGCTGTGCATTCTCTTTCAAATCTCACCCTGGTCTACAGAGCAAGGACAGGAAGGGTGCAGGGAACACCGTCAGATGGACAAGGAGAGTCTCAGAGGCAGCCAAAGATGCTCTGAGGACACGTGCCAGACCCTTCCCTCTCAGTGCATCTGCCTGCAACCAGACCTGAGGCCCCTAGGGTTGGGGGTGAGGGCAATGGGTGATAGGGTGATAGAATCCTTCAGAAAAGTTTGGGGGGCTGTGGGCAAAAGGGAGTAAGTCCATGCCTCCTGCCTGCAGACTCTGGAGGAAGTCACCTTGCAGTGTCCTGTTTCAAAGCTGGCGGCTGCAGCAGAGGGGACAAAGGCAGTAAGATAGGTCTAGGGAGGACAAGAAGTGCTGAGATGGCCACTCACGCCCCTGCCCACCCTGGTGTCTGGAAGATCCCGCCCCTGCCCCGCCCCCACAGAGCATACAAAGGGTGGCCATGAACCCTGATGACAGGCACAAGTTGGGTGGGGGTATTGCTCTGGTGAAAGTCTCTTGTGCACCTGCAGGAGACCCCATCACAGAGTTCCCTACAGTTGGCCGGTGGGATTTGCAGCCAGCTCCAGGGCCAGCTGGTGAGATGGGAAGGATTCAGGGCCAGCTCGACAGGGACGCCTTGCAGTGACAGCTCCCAGAGACCCCACAGCAGAGGCTGTGAGGCCAGACGCAGACACAAAGGAAGCCAGAGAAAGTGTCCACTGGGGACAACCCTGGGTGGGGCACCCACGGGGGAAGAGTGCTTTCATTTAACCAAAGGAGGCTGCATTCATGGGGCAGCTGCTGAGCCCAGCTGGAAGTGACTGAGTGACCTTGCCCCTCCTGCCCCAGCCAGGCCAGGTATGTCCCACATCCCTGCAGTCCCGACATCCTGACAGTCCCACATCCCAACATTCCCAACATCCTGACAGTCCCAGCATCCCAACATTCCCAACATCCCGACAGTCCCAACATTCCAATAGTCTCAACATTCCAACAGTCCCAACATCCCAACAGTCCCAACATTCCAGTAGTCCCAACATTCCAATAGTCCCAACATCCCAACAGTCCCAACATCCCAACAGTCCCGACATCACAACAGTCCCGACATCACAACAGTCCTGACATCCCAACAGTCCCGACATTCCAACAGTCCCAACATCCCAACAGTCCCAACATCCCAACAGTCCCAACATCCCAACAGTCCCAACATTCCAATAGTCCCAACATCCCAACAGTCCCGACATCCTGACAGTCCTGACGTCTCAGCAGTCCCCAAATCCTGGCAGTCCCAACATTCCAACAGTCTCAATGTCCTGATAGTCCCGACATCCCAACAGTCCTAATGTCCTGACTGTCCACACCTTGTGTCCCTATGATGTCTACTCTCTGCACAGGAGCCCGATCAGTTCTCCAGAGCCTACTTGGACAACGTCTCTCCTCGGCTGAACCCGCCAGGGGGTTTCCAGCCCCTCTTGGAGTGGATGTCCTTCTGCGGCATCTCTAACCTCGCTTTCCCATTGCCTTTGCTCACTCGGCCCCGGCCAACTCTTCCTTGCCCTTCCTCCAGGAAGCAAGCCTCTGAGCTGCTGCATGGGCTGATCCCCCCTGGCTGAACGCTGTTCCCCAGATACCCACATGGCTCACCCTTACCTCAAGTGCTTACCCAGTGTCCCCTTCTTAAGGAGGCCCACTCTGGCCCACCCTGTATTCAGCACCCCCGGCCCTGCCCGCACTCCCTCCCACCCCGTCCTTTGCTGCATTTTCCTGACATGCCACTCATGTCCCCTTCATGTTTATTCACGACGTTTCCTGCCTCCCCCACCTCCGCCAACTAGAGTGAAAGCTCCAAGGACTTCCCAGGTGCCAGGAGCCATGCCCAGCATATCTGAGGCATTCCAGATACATCTGTGGAATGAATTGGAGGCGCTCCCAGAGGGGATGGGTTGGGGAAGCCTCACCTTCACATGAACTGTAGGGGATACCAGCTCAGATATTTCTCTCTGCATCCGGAATCTCAAGCCGGGGCAGGAGCCCGTCCCTCCCGACAGCAGCATGTGGCCGAAGAGGACGTTCTGGAGGTCGGCGCTGCAGGAAGTGATGCTCTGGATGGCCATCGTGTGGATGCCAGGGGCGTCTCTCCCTGTCAGGACAGGCAGAGGGAGAAAGAATGTTGGAAGCCAGAGGCTCGGCAGCTGTGCACCTGGGCCCCTGCCTCCCAGCGGAAGGCCTTGGGTGCTGGAAACCTCCCTGAGCCTTAGTTAGCTCCCAGTGTGGCCGGCAAACCTTAGCTTAGCTGGACTCCCACCAGGGAATGCAGGGAGCCACCCGGCCAGACGACAGGACTCAGCTGCTCCTGGTTGAGGAAATACATAGCAATTCTCCGCTCTCCTCCAGGAGAATTTATATTCAACTGTTACTGACAGTTATTAATATGTAACGCTCTGGTATCAAGTGTATAAAAAGATTCCTGTCGAGGCAGCATCCTCCTTCTGGCAGCCTTTGAGAAATGACACTGATCCCTCCTTTCTTGGCTCATCATTTGGCCACATGAATAAACTCAAATATAATGGGAACCGCCCTGAAGAGATGTGTGCCCTGTATTACTAGGTTGGTGCAAATGTAATCGATTATTTTTGCACCAACCTGATATTTTTTGTTCAATATTGTGAGCCCCTGGGAGGGCTAGGTGGTGCCGTCCATGCCTCATGTCCCTTGCCTGGGAGGAAAAGCTGCCGAATAACCTTGGACCTATGAAAAAAGATTAATCTCAGGGGGCATTTAAGAGGGGCCCGGCAGGAAGGCCCTGCTAGCTTCACCGTTCTGGGGTGGTGCTCCCGTTCATGGGGACCCAGCCAGACCCCGGGGAGAACCTCCCCACGGTGGGTGAAGAATCTCAATTGCTTCTCCACGTCACATTGGTGGGGCACGTGACCACGCCATCCCCTGCACAGTCTAACAGGGGAACACAGAGACAAACCAACTAACTTACAGGGGATTCTAAGTGCCAGGTACTCACTGGGTCCTCATCCTGGGGAAATGGTTACTTCCCCACCTTTAATTCCCCTTTGTCCTTTATGAAGGTAACGAAGAATTGGACTCTGGGGAACACGTGCTTTTCCATGTCGACCCGGGAGATTCCATCTTTCCCATCAGTAGGGATTTCACCCTCCATCGTTTTTGCCGTTCCACCAGGACAAATGTACTGGCCGGAGCATTTAGGCAGCAGCATGCTCACTCAAAGTCTCTAGATCAGCCACATTTGTAAAAAGCTCCCTCCAAATCCAGGGTGATTACATGTCTGTCTTAAATTGTCTTGATTTTTATATTTCAGATTATTTTGTGAGTAGGCAGAATATAAATAGTACATTATTAAAGAGAAGGCCTCTTCGGTGAGTTTCCTTCTCTGTAAATTGGGATAATTTTATAGAGGCAGATTTGGGGGTAGATTTAAGGATATAACACATGCGATTGTCAGCGAAGTGACAGGCAGACTGTGTTAGCTGGAGTCGGAGGAGCTTTTGAAACAATGTGCTTGTTTGCTACTCAAACCAGACTTCCTCCTGGCAGCCCTAGTTCCTTCCTTCCTTCCTTCCTTCCTTCCTTCCTTCCTTCCTTCCTTCCTTCCTTCCTTCCTTCCTTCCTTCCTTCCTTCCTCCCTCCCTCCCTCCCTCCCTCCCTCCCTCCCTCCCTCCCTTCCTCCCTTCCTCCCTTCCTCCCTCCCACCTTCCCTCCCTCCCTTCTTTCTTTTCTTTCTTTCTTTTTTCAGATGGAGTCTCACTCTGTCACCCAGGCTGGAGTGCAGCGGTGTGATCTCAGCTCACTGCAACCCCCACCTCCCAGGTTCAAGCGATTCCCCTGCCTCAGCCTCCAGAGTAGCTGGGACTACAGGCAATGCGCCACGCTGCCTGGCTAATTTTTGTATTTTCAGTAGAGATGGGGTTTCACCATGTTGACCAGGCTTGTCTCAAACTCCTGAGCTCAGGTGATCCACCCACCTCAGCTTCCCAAAGTGCTGGGATTACAGGCATGAGCCACCACGCCCGGCCCCTTCTTTCTTACAGGGTGCTCACTTGCTCATGTCCAGGCTAATTTCTAAATGACACTGCATTTAGCAATTCACCTATGAGTTTTGTCTGGAAGAGCGCCTCGGGGCAGAAGAAGCTCTCCTGCCCAACGGTGATCTCTTGGCCGTCAGGCAGCTGATATTTCTGATGGTGGGAAGGTGAATCGGTTTTCTTCTTTTCCTTGTCAAAGTCCAAAGCCACATAGCAGCATTTCTCCTTCATGTCCCGGATGTACTCTCGATCCCCTGTGGGACAAAGGAAAAGTGCCAAACAGAAAAAGGCATGAAAAGGAGATGAGTTCACAGAAACGCCTTTGGTGAGGTTGAGGCTGCACCACTGGAGCTGCCATTTCCATTTCCATCTCACACCCCAGGTGCTCTTGTTCGTGCCGCGTGTTGAGCCTGAGTTTGTGGAAGTGTAGAATAGGTATGTCTTGAACTAAGATGAAAGGGGTTAGGAAATTTCAGCTTTTGAGAAGTTGAGACCCTTCTATATATGGTGTATGTTTGGGAGAGGGTGGGAGGAGCTGGAAAACCAAACCCAACTTTCTTATCTACTGCTATGAGTGGTGCTGTTGGTGCCCCATCCCCCAGCTGCCACCTGCTCACAGCTGCCCTCTTCTTCTCTGGAGAATTGCCCACAGTGGATCAAAGTCCGCACCCAGAAATATCTGGAAGCTTACATACATTCCTTCTCTTTTTGGATGGCGGACGACAGGTTTTAAACCCAGCTGCGTCTTCTTGTGTTATGGTTTTATGCTTTGTCTATCACTGCTTTTGAGTTGGATCAGGGGAACTCTGCACCACCCACCTGGAAATGTCACTTGCTCTTCAGCCCCCTGACGTCTGCCTTCTACCTTCACTCGCTCCACCTAACCTGCTCTTGCCTGGGTCTGTTCTGTACTCCTAGGTCCAAAAACCTGAGAACACGCTTTGATTCTTTCCTGCCCTCTTTTCCTCAGCAGCTGAGGCTGTTAATAACTCCCTTCTCTTTCCTCAGCTCCTGGGATACTGCACTCTCCTAATATTTGTTCCTTTCTTCATGTAGTTGGGGCTTTGGTGAGGCAAATTTGGCTTAGAATCCCATCTCTGCCATTGACCCAATGCCTGGCTTTAGGCAACTTCATCAACCTCTTAAACCTTCCCTTTCCTTATCTGCAAGAATGGGATTAATGGTCACTCGCAGGACTGTTGGAAGGACGAGAGGCAACGATGCTCACCAAGAGCTCACCAAGTGTGAGGCGTCAATAACATGGTATGACTTTGCCCTGCAATCCTTCTCACTTTCCCCCTAACTGCTGTTATTCTTTAGGGTTCCATGCTTTGCATCACTTTTGACACAGACCTCTTGGTCCGCAAGGAAGACCCTGAGATGCAGGATTGTAGGCTCACTGGGAATGAGTGTCATGCAGGTTATACAGGCTGGGAATCCAGTCCAGGAACTGGTGTAGAGAGGGACAGACACCTTGCCTGGAGCCTCGGGTTCATATCCCAGCTGCTATGCCATTTATCATTTATGGAGTGTTGGGCAAATCTTCTAATAACCTTCCTAAGCCTCTTCCTTTTTTTTTTTTTAAGAAACAGGGTGTTGCTTTACTCTGTTACTCAGGCTGGCATGCAGTAGTGCCATCATAGCTCACTATAACCTCTAACTTCCGGGTTGAAGTAGTCCTCTTGCCTCAGCCTCCTAAGTAGCTGGGACTACAGGTTGCTTATCACCACACCCTGCTAATTTTTTAATTTTTGTGTAGAGACTGGGTCTTGCCATGTTGCCCAGGCTGATCGCAAACTCCTAGACTCAAGTGGTCCTCCCACCCCAGCCTCCCAAATTGCTGGGATTATAGACATGAGACATTGCACCCAGCTGCATTATCCTCTTGTAATGGAAATAATTGTTCCCTCTCATGGGGTTACAGTGAGAAGCAATGAGAAAATGCATGTAAAATGTTTACTTGGCCCAGTGCTTGGCACAGGATAAATTCTCTATAAAGCTTAGCTCACCATCATCATAACAACTGTCAATCATAACTATCATCACCATCATTACTACCACCACCATCATCACAATCATTGTTACCATTACTGTCACCGTCATCGTCACCATCACCGTCATCGTCACCATCATCACCACCATCATCATCGCCATCACCACCAATCACTATATGACCATCACCATCATCACCATCACCACCATCACCATTATCACCATCAATCATCATATGACCATCACCATCACTATCATCAGCATCACCATCATCACCATCACTATCACCATCATCACCACCACCATAATCATTATCATCATTATCATTGCCCTTATCATCATCATCAATCCACTAAATGTCCCTAAATATAGATAAGGTTGTTTTTTAGAACTTCAATGATGGTCATGAAGTCTTGGCTTTACATACTGAGGGCCATAGGATGAGCTAGCAAAGAAGGCTATTACACCCCAGAGACTAGTTTACCCAGCCAAGAATAGCAGTTTCCTACCTGTGCCCAACAATAATTGCCCATTGTCTTTCAACAGTTGCAGGAGGTGCAAGGTTAGGTCCTGGCCCGCTATGTCCAGCTGGAAGGTTGACAGATGCAAAGGGCAGCCATCAGCGATGGGCACAAAGTGTGTCATTCCTTCTCCAGATTCAACAGTCAAGCCTAGACAAGAGAACATGCTGGCATCATAATGAAGGGCCAATGACATCCCTTATAATTGTTGTATCTGCAGGGAAAGAAGGCAGAGGGGAGCCAATGGAGGAGAAGACAAAGATTCTCAGGAGCCAGCATTCTTCCCCTAAAGGGAAGCGCCCAAGGAGGAAGAAAAGGACTGGTTGTTTTGGACAGCAGCCCACAAGTTTTCTTATGACACCACATAGGCAGGTTTCACAGTAGTGGTCCAAAAGGTAAAAGAGGAAAAATTATACCAGGATTTTTTTCCTTTTATTGTTTTAATTGACAAATAATACTTGTACAGTGTTTGTACTGTACACAAATAGTAGCTTTTTTTTTTTTTTTTTTTTTTTTTTTTTTCCCTGAGACAGAGTCTCGCTCTGTCGCCCAGGCTGGAGTGCAGTGGTGCGATCTCGGCTCACTGCAAGCTCCGCCTCCTGGGTTCACGCCATTCTCCTGCCTCAGCCTCCCGAGTAGCTGGGACTACAGGCGCCCGCCACCACGCCCGGCTAATTTTTTGTATTTTTAGTAGAGACGGGGTTTCACCGTGTTAGCCAGGATGGTCTTGATCTCCTGACCTCGTGATCCACCTGCCTCGGCCTCCCGAAGTGCTGGGATTACAGGCGTGAGCCACCGCGCCCGGCCCATAGCAGCTTTATTTACAATAGCCCCAAACTGACTACTCAAACATTCATTCACAAGTGGATAAAGTACAATGTATTCATATGATGGGCTACTATCCAGCAATGGGAAGACATGAACTCTCAACCCACACACAAGGATAAATCTTCAAGTAATTATGCTGCGTGGAAAAAAAAAAAAAAAAAAGAATCCCAAAAAAGAGTGCCGCCCTCCCGGTCCATTCACACAAAATTCTAAAAAATGCAAACCCCAAGGCAGCTGGTGGCTGTCTGGGGACAGACTGGAGGGGCAGAGTGTGCGGTGCCAGGGAAGGGATTGGGGTGACAGATACGTTCATTATCTGGTTCTGAAGGCTTCAAGACTGGACCCATGTGTCAAAACTTAGCAAATTAAAAAAACTTTAAACATGTGCAGTTTATTGTATATCAATTACACCTCAAGAAAGCTATTAAGAAAAAAAAGTGAGCAAACTGTTAAAACCTGGGAGTGAATCGTTTAACCAGGAGGGATGAAAGGGGCTGGAGAGCGCGAGCTGTGTGGGTCTTTGTTTTTCATTACCGGTCAGGGAGAGTGGGCTGTGCACAGTGGTGAGCGTCTCAGCCAGAGGGATGGGGAGGGTGTGGGGGGCTCCCACAGGGCCACTCACCAGAGGTCTGGCCAGAGGCGTACAGAGAAAGGACTCCTTGGTTAGCTAAATACAGGGCAGGTATGTTGAAAGTCTCAAACAGCACCTAGGGAGAAACATCAGCCACCCCTGGCAGCCAGGCCCACAGATGAGGAGGAGGTGGGCTTCTCCTTAACCACTCAGGCAACATGAGTCCCACCTGCAAGAGGCACTTGTTTCCCCGGACCACCCAAGAGAGAGCCAGACCACGGGCACAGAAACACATTCCTCCTTATCCTAGCTTTGCTCCAATGAGCTCCAGGACACTCAGTTTCCCAGTCTGTAAAATGGGCTCACATCCATCCCAGACATCTCTTAGGACTGTGGGGAGACTTGCATTAGATGGTGGACTCCCTACGGATGGGCTCCTGGGCATAGGGGCTGTCCGTTGATGTCTGGTATCTGGCTCAGGGTGGATTAGGACAGGTGCACAGTGGCCCCAGGGTGTGAAGTGCTGGGGTGTGGACACTGGGAGCAGCCCAGAGTTCAGGGAAGGGCCTGGTCTGGCATCAGGACCCCTGGGTTCTAGGCCTGGCTCTTCCAGCATGTGTGACCTTGGGAGATGACTGCTTCTCGTTGTGCCTCAGTTTCTTCATCAGAAGGATAATAGTGGTACCTCCCTGGGGATGGTGCTGAGGACAACATGAGTTAACACCCGTAACGCCCATGCCATAGTGCTTAGTGTACACTGGGCATTTTGCAAATGCCATCACTTGCTGGTCCCAGGCCTCAGTTTTCTCATCTGTAAAATGGGAAGTGGACCAAAGGGAAGGATCCTGAGGACCATGCGAGCTCTGTAACCTTATGGCCCCACAGCAGACCAGTGGGAGCCAAGGCCAACTTTTGTCTTTGTGGGGATTTTCTGAGGCCTGCTGGGGCTGGGTGCAGGATGGAGAGGTCAAAGTAGAGCCCACAGATGTGGAAGTATTCCCTTTGCCAGCAGTGAGGAGAAGCCCCACACAGGTGGGCTGGCGGTTGCCTGTGGCCTGCAGGAGCCCCCGTCTTCCTCGTGATGTCTGCCCTGGGCTCCTCTTTCTCGGGTCGCCCATCAGGTTCTGCCCATAGGGCTCCAGAAGGAGACCCAGGGAGGGGAGGAGAAGGGCTTGCTGACGTCCCAGCTCCCTCCCTGCTGGGTCCCTCCTCTGAAGGCCACAGTGCCTGGGCGACAGCCCTCCCTGGGAACTGATAACCATCCACTGCTCTTTCAGGCAAAGGTGTGGTAGCAGCTGCCCTGGGACACCCCCGGATACTGCAGCCCCTCATGGGACTTTTTTCTAACACTCACGCTCACCTTTGTGTATAATCCCTTTATGCCACTCCCACTAAATATGCCCCACGTGAGTGTACCTTTGACTTCCTGCTGGGTCCCTGATACAGTTAGAGGGTGAATTTGGAGAGGACCAGGGCAGAAAGGCAGGCAGTGCACCCAGCGGGTGGGAAGCCGCCGAGGCAGGCTGGAGTCCAAACCCACAGCTGGAGCCCTGGCTCATCTCACGGGCCAACTGAACTGGGCCGCAGGGCACCTGGGCTTTGGCCAAGTGTTCTTCAGTGTGTGTCTGTGGGGTGTGTCTGAGTGAGACCAACACGTGGATCAGGGGCTGCGTAAAGCAGACGGCCCTCCTTGGGTGTGGGTGGGTCTCATCCAATCAGTTGCAGACTTGATTTGCTCAAAAGGACGGAGTAAGAGGTAGCCCCTCTGACCTGACTGCCTGCACCCAGACGCCAACCCTTTCCTGCCTTCAGACTGGGAGTGAACGTTGGCTCTTCTGGGACTACAGCCCGCCAGCCTCCGGACTGGAGCCACAGCATGGGCCCTCCTGGGGCTCCAGCTTCCCAACGGCAGAGCCTGGAACTCGCCGGCCTCTGTCACTGTGTGAACCAGGCCCTCATCCTGAACCCCTCTCCATGCCTACGATCATCCCACTGTTCTGTGTCTCCGGAGAATTCTGCCGCCCCCGCCGGGAAGCGAGATGTCCCCTGCAGAGGGGGCTGTCCCGCTCCTTCTCCAGCTCCCCACCACTTCATGGGCACTCGACAGTCTGAAAGTGGGAGCCTGCTGCACCCCGTCCATGCAGCCCAGCTGTGGCCCACTCTTGTGATCCACCTGTCCACAAGCTAAGGAGGACTCAAGGGTCTGCTCAGGGCTTTGGCTTAAATGAGGCAGCAGCTCATGCCTGCACCGTGACAGATTGAGCTGCCGTTTCTGGGCCGCCACGTGCGCCTCTGCAGCGAGCAGGTGGTGCCGCGAGCCCCAGCCCTGTCCGTGGGTCACGGCTCACCTCGGGAGAAACCGCTGGGCTCCAGGGACTCTGGGCCAGGTGGTGGAACCATGCTGCTCGCTTAATGAGCTCACCGATGTCCTCATTAGGAGCAGCTAATGATGTGATGGGAGCATGGTGGCCAGTGGCGGCCCTGCAGCCCCCACCCCGGCCTTAAGGAGAGTGCCACACCTTCCTCTCTTCTCTAGCCCAGGCCCCTGCCAGGCCCCACTGCCCAGTCCCATCAGGGCCACCCTGTCAGCACACACCAGCACCTCCTCTCTGGTGGGCAGGCCCAAGAGGAAGCTCAGAGAAGAGACCTGGGAGGTTTTAAACCAGAATCAGACCTGCACATAGGACAAATGAACTGTGGCTGAGAGTGGAGTTGCAGGGCGAGACCACCGGGGTCTAGGTAAGCCCACCAGCGACACTCCGCATGACCTTTGCCAAACTGCTTAAGCTCCCTGCTGCCGCAGGCTCTTCATATATACAAAGGGGAGGATGGTCAACTGCCCCATGGCTGGTTGGAAGGCCTGCATGAAGTCACGTGTATGCAGTTTCTGGCCCCTAGCCAGCGCCCTGGCGGAGGCCGGCGTGCTTGGCATGAGTGTTGAGGGGGCGTCTCCTGCCCAGCGTCCTCCTCTTGCCAAGCAAGGGGCAGGTGAGGCCGAGGTTGCCCCCAGCTCGGGGGAGACCAGATGTTGACCCCGCCCTGAGGCCCTCACCACCACTGATCCCGCCGAGGCCCCCACCGCCATCAGCCCCGCCCAGGCCCCCACCACCACTGGCCCCGCCGAGGCCCTCACCACCACTGACCCCGGTACCTGTGTGACTTTCTGTTTGCTGGGTGTTGGGTTCAAAGGCGGCTCCGTCACCAACACGGGGTGCTGCTCTGGGGCGACGTGGAGCACCTGGTAGAAGGAGTGATGCCAAATCTAGGAGGAGACAAGATGCAGTCAGCGGCTTCCTGGGGCCAAGGCCAGGCTTCTGCAAACGGAGCAGGGCACGGCTGCAGGACCGGGCAGGGCTTCATGTTCTGTTATTTTATGTTATTTTATGTTATGTTATTTGTTTGACAAAGCAGTGTTTTATTTTTATTATTTCTATTTTTTGAGACAGTGTCTTGCTCTGTCGTCCAGGCTGGAGTGCAGTGGTGCAATCTAGGCTCACTGCAACCTCCACCTCCCAGGTTGCAGTGATTCTCCTGCCTCAGCCTCCCGAGTAGCTGGGACTACAGGCGCCCACCACCACGCCCGGCTAATTGTTGTGTTTACGGTAGAGACAGAGTTTTGCCATGTTGGCCAGGCTGGTCTTGAGCTCCTGACCTCAGGTGATCCACCCACCTCGGCCTCCCAAAGTGCTGGGATTACAGGTGTGAGCCACTGCGCCCGGCCGTCAAAGCAGCATTTTAAATAGCACTCGTGACGGCTGAGTGACACGAGGTCAACCTGATCTGAGGGAGGAGCAGGGAGGCAGCTTCAGCAAGACGCAGAACCTCTGCTCAGTCACCGGGCCTGGGGCTAGGACGTGGGGCTGAGACCAGTGAGGCCCGGAGATTGGCTACAGCATCATGTGGTCTAATGAGGACAGATACCACCACCAGGACTTCAAGGGTGTGACACAGACTGGGACTCAGATGGGTGGATGCCGCACGGGGAGAGAGTGCAGGTGTGAGCCCAGCATGCACGGAAGCTCCACCACACACCAGGCCAGCCCTGGACAAGCGACCTGACTCTGTGAACCTCATTCCTCATGCTCCAAACAGGAAATGTTCCCTGCCTCACAGAGGAGTGTAACAGTGAAATCGTGACCTCGCCGAGAAGCCTGGAGCATTCATGTCCCACAGTTGCCATCACAAAGCTCCAGAGACGGCGTGCCTCACACCGCAGACACTCACTCTCTCCCATGCTGGAGGCTGGAGTCCCAGATGAAGGCGCTGCAGGGCGGGTTCCTCCCCAGGCCTCGCTCCTCGGCTTGCAGCAGGCACTGTCTTCTCCTGGTCGCGTCCTCACAGGGTCCCCCGCTGTGTGTCTGCATCTAACCTCCTCTTCTGATAAGGCCTCACTTACATTGGATTAGAGCCCACCCTAATGATCTCTTCTTAACCTAGCTGCCGCTTTAAAGCTGCTATCTCCAAGCACGGTCACACTCCGAGGCATCGGAGGCTAGCGTTTCACATGTAAACGTTGGGGACACAGTTCAGCCCCTCACATCCGGTACAGTAGGCTCAGCCCCTCATATCCGGTACAGTAGGCTCAGCCCCTCACATCCGGTACAGTAGGTCCAGCCCCTCACATCCAGTACAGTAGGCTCAGCCCCTCACATCCAGTACAGTAGGCTCAGCCCCTCACATCTGGTACAGTAGGCTCAGCCCCTCATATCCGGTACAGTAGGGGCTCAGTACACCATGGTTGGTTACCAGGTGTGAGTCTGCTGCCCGTCCCCGTACGGGGACGTGCCCCTGGGGGAGGACAGTGTGGAGGGGCAGCCTCCTGCAGGCAGGCACAGAACCCGGAAGCATGAGGCCACAATCCCTATGAAAGAGCAAGAGCCAGGTATCAGCGGCAGGTGTGGCCCATCCGCAGATGACCAGCCTGAGGCAGGGAAGGGACACAGCCAGACACGAGCTTGGAAGAGTCTCCTGAAGATGGGGCGGGATGATGAGAGAGAGGAGGTGGGAGGCGTGGGCACAGCAGAGGGTCACTGCGTGACACTGGCAATTCAGGGAAGATGGTGAAGCCAGGAGCCAGGACCCCTGAAGCCACACAGAAGTCAGTGCCTTGGGCTCCCTCAGGCAGGTAAGCCCCACCCAAGGCAGCAGAGGGTGGGGGGCCGCTGGGGCCCATAGCTGAAGCCGTGCTCTCCAAGACCTGTCTACACGGCCCGTGTTTCTGCATTCCCTGTCACACTGGGAGCCACAGCCACAGCTGTGCAGGAGAAAACACTTGTGAACAGTGCTCCCACTGCCCCCACCAAGATGGCCCCAAGGCCCTCAGCCCCTGGAAGTCATGCCCTGTGCACACCTTTCCCACATGGAATCAGGACTGGCTTCTGTGACCAACAGAATGTGGCAGAAGTAACAGTGACCTGGTGCCTCTACCTTGGCCTTTTCCATAGTTCCCCATGGGGGAAACCAACCGCCAGGCTGGCAGGCCATCGAGCAGCCCTGGAGGGTGACCCCCGTGCAGAGGAAGCACCCTGCGGCCACCTGATACTGCCGCCTTGGAAGGGGCTCCTCCAGCCCCAGTCAAGCCTGCAGCCGACACAGCCCCTGAGCTATGGCAGCCACTTGAGACCCCGAGCCCGAACCAGCCTGAGGAGTCACTCCCAGATTCCTGCCCACAAAACTGAGAGAGATGACCGTTGGCATTTTGAGACTCCACATTTGGGGCTAAATGTGTGAAGGCAGCATTAGAACATTGTGATGAGTTGAACTGTGTCACACCAAAACTCATAGTTTGAAGTCTTAGCCCCCGTATGTCTGAATGGGACCTTATTTGGAAACAAGGTTGTTGCAGATGCCATCAGTTAAGAGGAGGGTGGGTCCCCAATCCCACAGGAAGGAGGAAATGTGGACACAGACACGGAGAACGCCACGTGAACCTGAAGGCAGACATCAGGGTGACACATCTGTGAGCCAAAGACTGACAGTCACCAGTGGGGAGGCCCAGGACATGCACGGCCCTGCAAGGAACCAGCTTGGCCCACGCCTTGACCTTAGACTTCCAGCCTCCAGGATGGTGAGGCAATGAATTCCTGCTGTTGAAGCTGCCTTGTCTGTGGCTGGAACAGGGACACAGTAACTAACAGGTACATCCTCTAAGGCAGTACACGGCCTGTCCAAATGCACATGGAGGCCCTAGCCAGAACCTGTTACTAAGTGAGGGAGCTGCAAGTTCACCATACTTACCACTCTTTACTGTTGGGACTGAAGACTCTTTTGCTTTCTGTCTGTCTGCTTTGAGACAGGGTCTTCTTCCATCGCCCAGGCTGGAGCACAGGGGTGTAGTCACAGCTCACTGCAGCCTCCACCTCCCAGGCTCGAGCAATCCTCCCACCTCAGCCTCCCCAGTAGCTGGGATCACAGTGGCACACCACCACAGCCAGATTATTTTTTAATTTTTTGCAGACATGAGTTCTCACTCTGTTTCCCAGGTTGGACTCAAACTCCTGCACTCAAGCGGTCCACCTGCCTCGGCCTCCTAAAGTGCTGGGATTACAGCCACGAGCCATCGCGCCCAGCCAGGACTGAGGACTTTTTATCCATCATCCCCCTCAGCCCTCAGAGCAGAGTCTGGGTCAGGAAGGCCTGCACCCCCGTCTCATAGCTGGACATGACAAGGGAGGCCTATGAACACGTCCTGCCTGGCAGAAGCTGTGCCCACCTTCTCCATGTTGTCCCAGTTGGTCATCGTTGCTCGAGAAATGGGATATTGCAGGATGAGTTTCCCTCGATTTTTCTGAACCTCCTCTCCAATGAACCAGTCTTCCTCTTCCATCCCCACCAATACGTTCTGAAAGACATAGGCAAGGACAGGTCAGCTTCTAGGGGTGACTGGGGTTGGACTCCCCTGCAGCTGGCTTTCGTTTGTGGAGACCCAGTGAGCCGCGGCTGGGAGGCCACAGTGGCCTTCGTGGGAGACTCCAAGTCATAGCACCGGCATCCACGACCTCCCCAAGCCCTGTCAGCTGTTTCAGAAATGGCCGCTAAGAGGTTTTAGCAAAGTACCTGCAAGGTAAGAGTGCACCCGGGGAGTCGTTCCTAGGAACTTCATCCTGTCCAATTTGTAGATGAGGAAACTGGGGACAGCAAGGAGAGAGGCTGCTGAGGAAGGAGAGGTGTGGGGAGATGCACCAGGAATGCCACAGTACTGCTGGAGGGTGAAGTCGATGAAGCCCACTGGCAGGAATGCATTTCATAAGCTGACATCATGGTAGGAGGGATCGTCACTGCTTCCATATTTGCTTTGGAAGGTTGACCGGGAAAGGGTCTGTGATGTAATTCAACTGCTGTTATTTTTTAGGAAGATAAACCTGGCTACTTTCATGGCAGATTAAGCTATCCATTCCATCATTCAGAGGTGATTTTACTTGATGGCCCATGTGTTCATCTGGGTCCACTGAGAAACAGACACCAGGATGGAATGAAAGGTGCAAGGATGTGATTAGGGAATGCGCACACAAGGGGGACAGTGGGGTGAGAGCAGGATGAAGATCGACAAGACAACAGGCTGCTGTCCAAGTCTGAGCCTGGGTGCAGGAAACAGGGAAGCAGATTGGGTGGGTGACCTTAGCCACCATGGTGTCTAAGGGAAGGCTTTGCAAGGTTGTTGGAGAGTCCTTGAGCCAGGCTCATTTATCACAGGAGTGCTGGGTTTCCCAGAAATGGGCTTGACTTGCCTTGGTGTCACTGCCATCCTCCGTTGTTGGCTGGGAGCAGCAAGTAGGAAGGATGGCCTTAGTGCAATGGTGCTGTGCCACAGTGACATAATGGTGCCATGCTGCAATGACCTCATGGTGCCACGGTGCAATGGTACATGCGGTGGAACCATGCCATGGTGCAGTGGGTCAGTGGTGCCATGATGCCGGGTGCAAGAGTGCAATGGTGCAGAGATGCAATGGAGCAGTGATTTCAGAGTGAGGCCCCCTCTCCAGGCTGCCACAGCTCACCTGCACAGAGCTTTTCTATCTTAGGAGTTTGTCTCTTCCGCAGAAGAGGTTTGGACTTGGGATGAGAATCACCAGCTATGAGACCTGGGGAAAGTTGTGTCCCTTCTCTGAGCCTCCATCTTCTCGGAGCCTCCATCTCCTTCTCTGAGCCTCCATTTCCTTCTCTGAGCCTCCCTCTTCTTCTCAGAGCCTCCATCTCCTTCTCTGAGCCTCCATCTTCTTCTCTGAGCCTCCATCTCCTTCTCTGAGCCTCTACCTCCTTCTCTGAGCCTCCATCTTCTTCTCTGAGCCTCCATCTCCTTCTTGGAGCCTCCATTTCCTTCTCTGAGCCTCTATCTCCTTCTCTAAGCCTCCATCTCCTCCTCTGAGCCTCTATCTCCTTCTCTAAGCCTCTATCTCCTTCTCGGAGCCTCCATCTCCTTCTCTGAGCCTCCATCTCCTTCTCTGAGCCTCTATCTCCTTCTCTGAGCCTCCAACTTCTTCTCTGTCCAATGGGAACAATGACCTCTCTTCCTCACACCTCGCCATGGCGCTGCTGGAGGATCAAGTCGATTAAGCCCACCAGCAGGAATGCGTTTCATAAGCTGGCTTCATGGTAGGAGGGACTGTCACTGCGGCCACCTCCTCGAACGTTTCTCAGCAACCACATCTAAGTGCGGTGGGTGGGTGGTGGACAAAGTCATGGGTGTGCAGAAGGAACAATGTTTTTTCCGGTTCAAAGTTGCTGTTTGAAATAAAAAGATGGACAGTGCTGGGCCTGGTGTCCTTTCGTCAGGAGGCCTGTGGGTCAGAGCGGCTGCTCTACTCAGAAGGGACCCAATGACTTTGGGCAACGCCTTCATCCTGCCTCTCTGTTCTCACAAGTCCTCCTAGGAGGGGTCTCACTGCCGTCTTGGCTGCCAGACTCAAGCCCTGGAAGGGGTGTGGGGTTGGGGGAGCCCCGAGGGACACCCTGGGTCTCCGTGGCTGTGACTTCTTGACTTGGGAGTTAAGGGCACTGCGTCGAGCTTGTGGGAAGGGCCATGGAGCTTACATCTAGGACAAAAGGTGACCTCTCTCAGAGATAGAAACTTACTCCCATCTGCCCGTGAAAATAAATCCAGATCAAGAGCCAATCTGCTGTGGTTCCGCGGAAGAGTCTGCTGCTCCATAATTCATCTTGGTCACTCATTCTGTTTTGGCGAAGAATTTTCCTCTTGCTGTGATCTTGTGTTTCGCCATCTAGGTCAGCGTTCCCCAACCTTTTTGGCACCAGGGACCAGTTTCATGGAAGACAATTTTTGCACTGAGCAGGGCAGGGGATGGTTCTGGGATGATTCAAGTGTATTACATTTATTGTGTGCTTTATTTCTACTATTATTACATTGTAACATATAATGAAATAATTATATAACTCACCACAACATAGAATCAGTGGGATCCCTGAGCCTGTTTTCCTGCAACTAGGACAGTCTCATCTGGGGGTGATGGGAGACAATGACTGTGCCTACAGCCTAGCTGGGGTGGATTCAGAGGGGAGAGCCTCGCTCTCAGCAGACGCTCCCTAATGCACCCCCTCTAAGTCAATCATACTCCAAGGATAAGGCCCCTTCCCTGGAGCAGGGGCTGAGAGCTGAGATGAAATTCCACATTGTAACTGCAGTGGGTTGAATGATGCCCCCCGGCCCCCGCCACCATTATGTCCACCTGGAGTCTCAGGTGACCTTATCTGGATAAAATGTCTTTGCAGAAGTGATAGTTAAGAATCTCAAGATGAGCATCACCTTGGATTACCTGGATGGGCCCCAGATCCAATGACAAGTGTCCTTCTAAGAGAGAGGCAGGAGGAGATTTGAGACAGAAAAGGAAAAAGAGAAGGAGGCCATGTGAAGACAGAGGCAGCAAAGGGATGCCTGGAGCCCCCAGGAGCTGGAAGAGGCAGGAAAGATCCCCCCGCTACAGCCTTGGGAGGAAGCCAGCCCTACTGACACCTTGCTTTCAGACTCCAGGTCCCAGAACTATAAGAAAATATATTTCTGTTTTTCTTTCTTTTTTTTTTTTTTTAGATGAATTCTCACTCTGCCACCCAGGCTGGAGTGCAGTGGTGTGATCTCAGCTCACTGCAGCCTCTGCCTCCCAGGTTCAAGCAATTCTCCTGCCTCAGCCTCCAGAGTAGCTGGAATTACAGGTGCACACCACCACACCCAGCTAATTTTTATATTTTTAGTAGAGACAGGGTTTTGCCATGTTGGCCAGGCTGGTCTCAAACTCCTGACCTCAGGTGATCCACCCACCTCAGCCTCCCAAAGTGCTGGGATTACAGGCGTGACCCACTGTGCCTGGCTACATTTCTGTTGTTCTAAGCAAATACACGAATATGCTAGTCATTATTATCATCACTGCCATCGTTGTCATTGCTAAATCTTCCCCATGGGCCAGAAACTGCACCAAACATGCATTCACTCATCTCACTTAACCTTCAGGCTGAATCTATGAGATACATCTATGAGGACAATCATATTATGTAAAAGAGATACCTCTGCCACAGCAGCACCCTTGCCCTGAGTCATGCATGTGCTGAGGACAGGACTGAGATTGGAGCCTCAGTCTCCCCGGCCCTGCAGCCCCAGCTGTTAACCACTGAGCACCACAATCTCCAAGCGGTAAGCTGGTTGTCTAGCTCGAGTGCAGGCGCCTGCGATTTGCCAGGGCGGTCCCTGCTATGATGCCTGCCACTTGGACAGCGAGGAGGAAATCCACTGGTTCCCAGGAGCCATGTGCATTTCATCCTCTTAGAGAGGGAGACGGGATTTTCTCCTCTGTCACAGCTCTGGGAGCCAGTGTATCTTGGATAATTAGAAACATTGCCAATAATTTGCTCCAAGCACTGCAAAACACAAGAGTGATCGCCATGAGGTCCTGTGACACCTGAGATCTTCCGTGTCACGACGCTGCTCCCTGCCACGGATGACTGGAACTTCCGGAGGATGAGCTCCACGATCCAGAGCATGGGCTGGGAACGCAGGTGCACTGGGGGTCTTGTCACCACCACTTTGTCACCACGTGGATTCGAGAAGTCACCTCTCGGAGCAGGTGGTTCCTCTTCGGGGAGAAGGGGCATCTCCCTCCCTACCGGGAATGTGGCCAGGCTCAGGCCCGCTCGCCGTTTCGTTTACCGGGAATGTGGCCGGGCTCAGGCCCGCTCGCCGAGTCTCGTTTACCAGGAATGTGGCCGGGCCCAGGCCCACTCGCCGAGTTTCGTTTACGATGCGACTGTGTTGTCCAGGGCAGGGGATGAGCAGCTGGTTTTTAATGGGGCCAGAGCTTCTGTTTGGGAGGATGAGAACGTTCTGGAGATAGATGGTGGTGAATGTTCTTGATGCCACTGAACTGTACAGTTAACACATCTTTACATTGTGTATACTTTACCACAATAGAAACGCCTGCGTTTCTAAATTCCCTTGAAACGCAGGAAGATCTGGCAATGTGGGGTCCACTTGCTGGCATGTCAGAGACGGACCTCTTGGAGGGCCTGTGCCCCGGTCCCCACCCTCCCTCCTACTGCCTTCCTGTCACAGAGGCTGAGTGTCCGTTGCCGCTCACCCTAATGGACTCCCATTTATCCTAAAGGCGAATTGCTCCTTCCCTGCGTCCATACCTCTCCGAAGGTGGGAAGAGCCAGAGATGGGAGACGGGCAGTAAGACTGACTTTTCACAACGTGTCCACTTTACTGATTTACACATCACTGCTCCCTCTAAGCCTGTGGTTCTCAGAGCGGGCCGCATGCTGGGAGTCGTGAGAGGGGCAAGGCCTTTCCCACCCCATCCCCAACCCCGGACCGGCTGAGGCAGAGACTCTAGGTGGCCCGGCCATCTGTGTGGTACCAAGCCTGGTGCTCCCAACTTGGATTCGTGGAGGCACGTTCGCGCCCACCACGCCCTGCTCAGGGGATTGCCTTGGTCACCCTGTGGGAGAGGCGATGGGACTGACCGGGCCAGCAGGCCACCTCTGGATGAGCAGCACCCCACAGGGAGGAGACCCCGACATCACTCACATCGTGCCGAAGTTTCCCGAGGACAGTGGGGAACACGCCCATTGGGCTTTCCATTCCTGCAAATCCCACCTTGCTGAAGCCAGAGCCGTAGTCACAGATGAGGGGCACGCTGTCCATGGCGGTGAGGCTGTGGAAGAGAACACACGGTTACCCACGCCACTGCATGGCACTGGTCCCTGGGGCAGGCGCTGTGCTGGGCGTTAGGATCAGGGTTCATAGCGCCTGGGGGCCCACGGCAGTGTGGGTGGCCCCCCACACCCAGAGCTGGGCCCTGGGCGGGCAAGAGCCACTTCCAGGATGCTGTGTGCAGTTTGCTGGAAGGGGATCCTTTCCGATGACCATTTGCACATGGCTGCCCTGGAGAAGGGAGGATTAGGAGGGTCCTGCATTAAGGCTTTGGCCTCCACCTGTTTCTAGCAAATTCTGACACCTGTTTCGCAGCCACTTCTCTGAAGCAGCCCTTCTCCCCTTCGTGGGAGGGGAGACCCCAAGAGGAGCTGGGCCCTGGGTGGTCTGCAAGCTGTGGTCCCAGCCAGATGCCTGACTTCCAGCTTCAACGCCACCTCATCCGGGAGGCTTCACTGGCCTCCGGCCCTGGTTGAAACCATTCTGTCCCTCTGCTTTGCTTCCAGAGAACATTTTCCATGTTTTTGCAAGTTTAGAAAACATGCAGAAAGATACAGAACATCAGAATCACCTGAGGTCCCCGCCCGTGGTCACCCCTCTGATATTTTGGCATTTCTGTTTTCAACCTACTTTTTCTTAGACAAAGTCTCACTCTGTCACCCAGGCTGGAGTGCAGTGGCATGATCTTGGCTCACTGTAACCTCTGCCTCTCAAGTTTAAGGGATTCTCCTGCCTCAGCCTCCTGAGTAGCTGGGATTACAAGTGTGAGCCACCACACTGGGTCAATTTTTTGTATTTTTAGTAGAGACAGGGTTTCGCCATGTTGACCAGCCTGGTCTCAAACTCCTGACCTCAGGTGATCCGCCCACCTCGGCCTTCCAAAGTTCCAGGATTACAGGCGTGAGTCACGGTGCCCAGCCTGTTTTCAACCTACTTTTATGCAGTGTATAGGTTTTTTAAAAATCGACTACCCTCAAAAATGAATGAGTCCATTTTCTTTTTTGAATATTGCATTGTGACTAAATATTTGTCATGACAAATGTTTTCTTCATTTTATAAGTGACTTTTGGATCTTTTTTCAATAAAGAAAGAATACAGGCTCATTGTGGAAAATAGAGAAAACCGTGAAGAAAAAAACCCTTTCCAAATCCTGCTAATCAGAGGTAAACTTTGTCAATATTCAGCTATCGACCCTGATAGTCGGCACAGAAAACAGAGGGGTCTCCCTTCATCTAGTGCCTCTGTGAACAGCTGTATGAGGTGCAACTCAGTGGGGCACCAGGGCGTCTCTCACTAACTTGCTAAGGTATACACACTACATATATTACAGTATATGTGGTTTTGTGCTAGACTTTTCAGTGGAACCTTATAGCCATTTGCATGTTATGGAGTATTCGATGGAAATGTTTTCCTTCTAATGTCATCTGCCACACCTGCTATGAATCCTCTGTGGAGCCTGTAGGTCCTATTTTTTTTTTTTTTTTTTGGCACCATCAGCAACCCTGGGATAATCTCCTTCGTCATCCCTCTTTTTCCTGCATTTTGGATCAGCCCCTTTCCATCACCTCCTTTGAATGACTAGTTGGAAGAGCAAGAATTTTTAAAGGCTCCTTAAACATTTTGCCAAATTGCTGTCCAGAAACATCGGTCAGTTTGCCGCAGCCACGTCACGCCCTCGTCACATGGAGCTGCCGTCATCTCTGCAGGCCCCTGTCCCACGTCTCCACGTCAGGCCCACACTCCCCCTCTGAGTACTGCATGCTCAGCTGATATGGCTGGATGGCTTTTGAACCCACCTGGTCTCTCATGTGGGGGGCTTCATAACCTTCTTCTCTGGAATATCTGCTGGTGTCCCGTCTGTCTGCATGCTGACTGTGTATCTGCAGCCAGCCTGTTACTTCTGGAAGGCCAGGCATCGGCTGCCTATTCATTTCTGTTCATCCTCGACATGCAGGGATGGAAGAGGCTTTGGTTACTACAGTTCTGTAGTATATTTTGAAGTGTTATAATGCCAGCTTTGTGCTTTTGCTCAGGATTGTTTTGGCTATTCAGAGTTTTTTCTGGTTCTGTACAAAGTTAAACATTTTTGTAATTCAGTGAAGAGTGTCCTTGGTATTTTGGGTAGGGGTTGTGTTTAATCTGTAGATTACTTTAGGTACTACGATCATTTTAACAATATTTTTGGATCCATGAGTATGGGATGTCATTCCATTTGTTTTTCTCCTCTTCAGTTTTTTGTCAGTCACTTCTTAAATGTATTCCTAGGTATTTCATTTTCTGTAGCTATTATAAATGGCATTATCTTCTTGATTTCCCTTTTAGCTATTTCATTGTTCATGTATAGCAACGCTACTGATCTTATATGTTAATTTTTTATCTTTACTAAATTCATTCATCAATTCTAAAAGATTTTTGGTAGCGTCTTTAGGATTTTCTATATATAAGATCATACGGTCTGCAAATAAGAATAATTTGACTTTTTACTTTCTAATTTGCAACAGAGCCTGAGACATGAGGGGCACTTGACAGCACAGGAAACCCTTGGGTGCATTTCCTGGCCTGACCCTCACTGCGGTGACAGGTGTGATGGCCTCAGTGACGTTGATGATAGATAGTGATGATGATGACAATGATGACGATGGCTATGACAATGATGATGACAACAATGGCGATGATGATGATGGCATAATGACAATGATGACAATGATGATGATGACTATGACAATGATGATGATGACATTGACAGTGATGACAACAATGATGATGATGTCAATGATGATAACAGTAATGACAGCAATGACAATGATGATGATGAAAAAATGATAACAATGACAATGATGACTATGACAATGATGGTGATGATGACATTGACAATGATGACAATAACAATGATGATGTCAATAACAGTAATGACAACAATGACAATGATGATGAAAATAACAATGACAATTATGGGCCAGGCGCGGTGGCTCAAGCCTGTAATCCCAGCACTTTGGGAGGCCGAGACGGGTGGATCACGAGGTCAGGAGATCGAGACCATCCTGGCTAACACAGTGAAACCCCGTCTCTACTAAAAAATACAAAAAACTAGCCGGGTGAGTTGGCGGGCGCCTGTAGTCCCAGCTACTCGGGAGGCTGAGGCAGAAGCATGGCGTGAACCCGGGAGGCGGAGCTTGCAGTGAGCCGAGATCGCGCCACTGCACTCCAGCCTGGGCGACAGAGCGAGACTCCGTCTCAAAAAAAAAAAAAAAAAAGAAAAAGAAAATAACAATGACAATTATGATGATGACTATGACAATGATGATGACAATGATGACATTGAGAATGATGACAATGACAATGATGACAATGATGACATTGATGATGATAATGACAATGATGACAATGATGATGACACTGATAATGATGATAATAACAATGACAGTGACGATGACGATGATGATGGATTGTCTTGATATGCAAGGCATTTCCCCCACATAAATCAGCAAATAGCCACTGTGGGAGCAGACATCCAAATACCTTGCTCTTTCTGCCAAGTGCTATGCATTTGGGACACAGAAATAAATTAATTCCAGGGCTGGTCAAGCTGTTTTCATTTTTTCTTTGGTACAATAGCATTTACATTCAGGGAAATTAGCCCTGATGTCAAAAACGTGGTTTTTCCTTTGCTTTGTTTTAAATCATCTGATGTTGGCTTCCACTCCCACAGAAGGAGGGAAATGAGGCCATGAGTAATTGCACTGCTCTCCTGAGCCAAAATATTTTCACCTGGGGTGTGTTGAGTGGAATAAAAACTGGTTCAGCGCAGGGAAGGCTTTTGCCTCCAACGGGCTGAATCCCTGAGCTTGCCCCAGAATGATGTGGCCAACCAAGCAGCATGTTTCTACTTTACTCCAAATCCTCATTGCTCTGAAACTTACTTGTGAATCCACATATTGACTATCAATGCACAGAAGTGAAAATCTGAAGAAAGCATAACAGAAATTGGGAGAGGCCAGCTGCAGTGGCTCACACCTATAATTCTAGCACTTCAGGAGGCCAAGGCAGGAGGATTCCCTGAGCCCAGGAGTTCGAAACCAGCCTGGGCAACATAGAAAGACCCCATGTCTACAAAAAATTTAAAAATTAGTCAGGCATGGTGGTGGCACACATCTGTAGTCCCAGCTACTTGAGAGGCAGAGGCAGGAGGATTGCTCGAGCACAGTTCGAGGCTGCTGTGAGCCAACATCGCACCACTGCACTCCAGCCTGGGCAACAGAGCAAAACCCTGTCTCTAAAAAAAAAGAAAGAAAGAAAGAAAAAGAAACCAGAAAATACTGTTCAACCACTGAGAAAAGAAACTGTTGGTTCACATCACTGACATGCAAAAGGAAGGGAAAGAAGGCATTGCCCTGTTTTAGGTGCTGTCCTGGGCACATAACTAATACCAGGGAGAGAACTGGTGACAAACAGGTGCAGAGAGGTAAGAGGTGGAGCCCACCCATAGTCCAGGCAGGGTCCCTCTGTGTCATTGCTCTGCATGATGCCACTATGAGGTGCCTAGTAGATGTCATGGCCTCTTGACCTAGTTGGGGCTTCTGGAAGCTGGCCCAGCAGCCTCCTAGAGTCTCTACGTCTCTTTCCACTCTAATCCTGCTCCAGTCTTAAGATTTGGATGAGGTGGGCCCTGAGGGCTCACAGGACCCATGCTGACCATTAAGATTATTCCACTCCTTGGCTACTGCAGTTGGCTAAATAATGGTCCCTGTCCTCCTGCCACATCCTAGTGTCCAGAACCTGTGTATATGTGACCTTCCATGGCAAAAGGGACTTTGCAGGTATAGTTAAGTTATAGATCTTGAGATGAGGAGATTGCCCTGGATCATCTGGCTGCACACCAGATAATCACGAGGGTCCTTATAAGAGGAAGCGGGAGGTCAGAGTCAGAGAGATTGGAAGATTATACACTCCTGGCTTGGAAGACGGAGAAGTGGCAGCGAGTCAAGGCATGTAAGCACCTCCAGGAGCTAGAAAGAGCAAAGAAATAGGTTCTCCCAGTTCCTAGAGCCCCCCAGAGGTAAAATGGCCCTGCAGACACCTTGATTTTGGCCCAGTGAAACCCATTTCAGAGTTCTGACCTCCAAACTGTCAGAATACATTTCAATTGTCTTAGGTCAAAGTTTGCGTTGATTTGTGACGGCTACCCTTGACCAGGGTGGGCATGTGATGCCAGCCATGGTTTCTTCCTGGGATCTTGGTCAATTCTCAGGAAGGATACTCTCTTCCCTTGGATTCAGGATCTGGGAGAACCTGAAGTGAGCCTGGAGTTGCCCTGCAGCTGCCTTGCAGCCCCACAACCAGAGCTTCCCTGAGGAGGAAGTCAGTCCGCAGGAAGCAAAGGAGAGACATGAGGAACAGAATTTTTACGATATCATTGGAGCACAAACCTCAGCCTGCCCTGCACTGTTTAGCGCAGGGAGCCAACAGAATGTTTTCCTGCCAAATGGGTCTGAGTTGGGTTTCTGTCACTTGCAACCAAGACAGTCCTGACCAATTTTTAGAAATTGGGCTTCCTTGGTCCTGGGCATTAGAGCTTCATTGGATGGAATGCCCAGAAAATCATTGAAAATTAGAGCTACACGATTATCCTCTGAAAATGCTCTTGTATATTTAGCTTAAGGTAGATTCACTCAGAGGGTTATTAGTATTAATTCGGCAAATATTTACCAACTGCCTCCCAGGGGCACGGTGCTGTTCTAGAGTGAGGAGACAGTGAGGAGGATTCAGACAAATTTCTTTCCCCATGGGCATGCTGGTCTCCCTGGGAAGCCAGATATTATATGGAATTTATTTATTTATTTATCCGAGATTGAGTTTCGCTCTTGTCACCCAGTCCAGAGTGCAATGGTGCCATCTCACCTCACTGCAACCTCCACCTCCTGGGTTCAAGCAATTCTCCTGCCTCAGCTTCCTGAGTAGCTGGGATTATGGGCATGCACCACCACGCCCAGCTAATTTTTGTATTTTTAGTAGAGACAGGGTTTCACCACGTTGGCCAACCTGGTCTTGAACTCCTGACCTCAGGTGATCCACCTGCCTTGGCCTCCCAAAGTGCTGGGATTACAGGCATGAGCCACTGCACCTGGCCCAGAATTTATTTTTACATTAAAAAGTCATTAATAATTTTTCAATTGTGATCAGTGCCATCGAGGCTGCCTGTGCATGTCTTGTGATGTCACTTGTCCTGCCTGGAGCACTGAGCTATGACTGCAGTGTGCAAATGTCACAGAATAGCAGTCACACAGACGGGGGGAGGTGCCAGAAACTTCTGGGCCAAAGTGGGTCAGGGCCCACCAGCTCTGTTTGGAAGGCCACGCGTCACCAAGCCACACACCCATGGTCCTCTGGAGATGTTGGTCTTGATCGTTTTCTGCTGTGGGCTGTCCTGTGCCTTGTAGGATGTGTAGCCATCCCCCAGCTTCCACCCACTAGATCCCCGTAGCACCTTTCAAGTTATGACAACCCAAAATGTCCAGGCTCTGCCAAGCCTGCCTGCAGAGGGAGTGGGAGGTGGACAAAACAGTCCTGGCTGAAAGGGAAGGGCCTTCATGATGCAGACCTGTGGAAGCCAAGTGGGAAGACAATTCCAAGGGGTGAACCAGTTAGAATCAGATTTTCCAAGCTTATGAAATAATTTCCTCACCAGAGAAACCATCACAACAGATCTGATCCTATCATTGTTTCTCTCCATCTTCATCCAAAGTCATTTCTTCCATCACAAGAAGACAAAAATCAGAAAGTTCAATATATCCGGGGCAGCCCTGACATCATCGTGTCCTGCTGCACCATCGGGCATGTCATGCCTGACTCCCCCCATAGCTGCAACAGGAGACGTTCTTCCTGCTCATGACTCTGGTGTTCCCGATGGGTCCTGTCACTGCTTGAGTTATGTGGCTGCAGAGAAGAGGATTGATGTGAAGACTTGTGTTTGGTAAAACTGTAAAGTGCTGTACATACCTAAGGGGTGATCACAATAATAACATCAAGGAGTTATCTCTATTATATTATTATATTTTGGGCAATTTGAATTTCCCAAAAGGGGGTAGTTGGGGAGGGACAGAGAAAGAGAGAGAGATAGAGAGAGAGAAAGAGAGATTGTGAGAAGGGGATGTTGGAGTGTTGGAGAGGGTTAGAATTGGAAAATAAGTTGGTAGACTGAAGTATTTGCAAAGCATTGTGTGAGCTCCAGGATGGATGGATAGATGAGTGGATGAATGGGTGGGTAGATGAATGAATGAATGAATGTTGAACGGATGGATAGATGAATGGATGAATGGATGGATGGATGGGTGGGTGGGTGGGTGGATGGATGGGTGAATGGGTGGGTGGATAGATGGAGGGATGGGTGGGTGGATGGATGGATGAGAGGATGGGTGGTAAGTCCATGGATGGATGGATGGATACATAATGTAGTCATTTCGATCCTTGCATCTCTTATACCTCTCTAAGTTCAGACAGCCGTGTCTTCACCTAGTCCATCTGTTAGAAAGAAATCTTTCAAAACAGGCCTTATAGAAAGAGAAATGATGTATCTGTCTACTCCCTACACAAACTTTCTACTATCTTGGCATCCCTTTATAACAAAGCATAGTTCAACCCTACAAGTGTGCATTGAATACTAACTTATTACATTACTTTAGCAAGTTCTTGGATCTCTCCAAGTGCACAGAGATGCCCTTGGGGGGCCCACCTTTGTCCTCTCTTCTCAAAAAGCCTGAACATCCCTGATGCCCTGAGGATGAGATCTGTTCTTCTCATGGGAAACAGATAGGATTGACAGAATTTGGCTACTGTGTTTTTCTTAAGCAAATTATTCTAAGATCCATATGGCAATGTCCCAGAAGAGAGACCACATAGACCTGCAAGGGAGCAGAATGTGTACTGCTTACATCCTTCCTCTCTTGAGAAGTGCTGGCTGGCTTCCAACGTTTCTGATGGAAAATAGGGTGAAGCAAACCCCAGATGATTTAAAGGGGCTGGGATAGGATGTTCCCTAAGGCACAACCACGGGCTCTGGGCAACACCCTGTTTCTGCTCTCAAGAAGCTCCCAGCTCATAGGAGAAAGATATTTGTAAAAAAGAAATTATTCAATGCAACAAGGGCTGTAAAAAGAGGCTACAAGGTGAGTTGACCTTTGAAGGCTTGAACAGATTCTAGGCAGGGAAACAGATAAGGAAAAAGCCCAGAGCTGGGCAGGGAGTCCTTGGGTACGTATGTGAAGGGACATTCCAATGGTCTTGGGTGTCCTCAATTCTTTACGCCCCCAGTGCTGTCACATCTGTAGGGGTTCACTGAGACATTAATAACAGCAGCCACATGGAGAGGACTTGCTTGTGCCAGACACTCTTCTAGATTAATCCAGCTAGCCTCTCAGCAACCTTCTGAAGCTGGGTAGCATCAGTCTCATTTTTTTTGTTGGGGGCAGGAGCGGATCAGGCTCAGGGGGATGAAGTGAGACCTCCAGCTATGAGAGCTGGAGTTAAAATTCAATGCCAAGCAGCTTCATTCCCTATCCTTTCATTCCATCTGAGTGGCAAATCACAAACAGCCAAAGATTCCTTGCAGCTGCTCTTGTTACAAGGTGGAGCCTATTTTCCCATGCTTAAATCTGGACTGGCCTTGTGACTCCTTTGATGGATACGGTGTGATGAAAGTGACATTGTGTGAGCTCCAAACATAGTCATCAGAGGAGGTGCAGCTTCCTCACTTGCTATGTTCAGACCCCTGGTGTGGGAGCTGGAGTTAGCCTCTTGGAGGAGGAGAGGCCACGTGGAAGAGAACCAAGGTGCCCAGCCAACAGCCAACCATCTGCTAGACATGTGGCTGAGGCCACCTTGGATAATCCACCATCAGATGACCTGTGAGGTGACCCCACCCCCAGGTGCACAAGACAGCGCAGAAAGACCAGCCAAACCAGCTCAGACCAGAAGAACCCCCAGCTGACCCACAGACCGGTGAGTATAATATGACGGTTGTTGAAAGCTGTAAAGCCTTGGTATGGCTGTGCTACGCTGCCCTGCATCTATACTCTAAACAAACGGTCCTTCCCAGACTTCCATGGTCTGCTTTCAACTGGCTCAAAGTCATCCACACACAAATACAAAGATGGAAAACACAGAGAAGCTAAGGGGATCATTGAAAATCACACTGTAACGGTCTGAACCAGAGGCCGGCAAACCAAAGCCCAGAGGCTAATTCTGGCCCACTGACTGTCTTTGTAAATAAAGTTTTATTGGAACTCAGTCACGCTCATTTGCACTCTAGCTGCTCTTAGGTTACTACGGCAGAGTTGAGTAGTTGAGAACACGTGGCCCACTGGACTAGTCTGTTCTTGCACTGCAATAAAGAAATGCCTAAGGCTGGGTAATTTATAAAGAAAAGAGGTTTAGGGCCAGGTGCAGTGGCTCATGCCTGTAATCCCAGCACTTTGGGAGGCCGAGGTGGGTGGATCACGAAGTCAGGAGATCAAGACCATCCTGGCTAACACGGTGAAACTCCATCTCTACTAAAAATACAAAAAATTAGCCAGGTGTGATGGCGTGCGCCTGTAGTCCCAGCTACTTGGGAGGCTGAGGCAAAAGAATGGCTTGAACCCTGGAAGCAGAGGTTGCAGTGAGCCGAGATTGCACCATCGCACTCCAGCCTGGGCGACTGAGACTGTCTCAAAAAAAAAAAAAGAAAGAAAAGAAAAGAGGTTTAATTGGCTTGCGGTTCTGTGGGCTGTACAGGAAGTGTGGTGCTGGCTTCCAGGTAGGCCACAGGAAAGTTACAATCATGGTAGAAGGCGCAGGGGAAGCAGGATCATCCTACATGGCCAGAACAGGAGGGAGAGAGAGGAAGGAGATGCCACACACTTTTAAACAACCAGATCTCCTGAGAACTCTATCAGGAATAGCAGCAAAGGGGAGAATTCCACCCCCAGGATCCAATCACCTCCCAGCAGGCCCCACCTCCAACACTGGGGATTACAATTCCACATGAGATTTGGGTGGGGACACAGATCCAAACCATATCACCCACAAAGCCTAAAATATTTCTTATGTGACCCCCTTACAGAAAAAGTCTGATAACCCCTCATCCAGACTTTATCCCTTAACACTGTGACAACAGTTCTCAAAGTGTGGACCCCAGACCATCAGAATTAGCTTCATTTGTGAGAAATGCAGTCCTCAGTCCTCATCCCAGATCCCCTGAATGAGAAACGCTAGGTGGGGGCCCCGCAATCTCAGTCTAAGAAGACCCCCAGGTGAGTCTGATGCCTGCCAGTCGAAGATAAGACAAGAAAACCACCACCTTCAGTTACAGAAATCTGCTGTGATTGTTGACTCCCCAGTCTGAAAAGCATGTTCTTGTGTCCTCACTCCAGCCTTTCAGGGAGGAATAATTGCTCTCAAGTCTCATTTTACTAGTTTAATCTGCCCTTAGCAAGATTGGAGGCAGCTGAGAGTCACTCGGGAAAACGCTGGCAGCCCCCAGGAGCTGCCAGTGGGAGATGCGGGATGACTATTCCTTCCAAAATAAATGGAGGGTTTCCAGAAGGCGTACAGGATATGTGGAGAGCTCCTGCGACACAAAAGCAGTCCTAGCCAAACCAAGCCCTTATATTTGAGTACCAAAGTCTGGGTGAAATAACCAACTCATCCTGGTTTGGTTTTTTCCAGTTTCAACATTGAGAGGAACCATGTCCCCACAAAACTTCTCAGTCCCGGTCAAACTGGGACAGGTCCTAGGCCCGGGACTTAAAAGGCCAGGCTTTCCTGCAAAGAGCAGGTAATATGGAGGCTGATCCCGCCCACCAGCATCCACAGATGCGTCCTACAGGTGCTGGAACGCAGAGCTGGAAGCAACCCAGTGCTCAGGGAGCCAAGGCATGGCTGGGTAAATACAAAGGCAGCTACCACCCAGTGTGGGGCACCGCCAGTGGCATTCCCAGGAGCCCCGGGAGCTGCAGGGGTCACGGGGGCATCTGAGCCAGCGGTGCAGTGGCACCTGGGCATCAGCCTGGATCCCATGCCCTGGGACAGTCCTCTGCCTTGAGTCACTGTGTTCCAGACCCGACGTCTCTCACTACAGCTTGTCATGCCTCCCACTCTACTACGAAGCCTGATTTCCACACCAGCTGCAGTTCTCTGGGTTGAGCTGAGCATCTGCAGTTCATTCAACCTTACAGCTTCTAGAAAACCACACTGCAAACCCTAACAGCCAAATGAAAGCTTCCCCAGATCTAAGCTTCTCCGTCTCCCCAGGGCTGCACCCTGAGATACACATGCAGAAGGGATTATTTCTAGTTTTGTTTTATACTGTGTTATTATGATATATTGTAAAACAAGGTATATGTAATCTAATACACGTTAGGGATGACTTTTTTTTTTTTTTTGAGACAGCGTCTGGCTCTGTTGCCCAGGCTGGAGTGCAGTGGAACCCGCATAGCTCACCGTAGCCTCGACCTTCTGGGCTCCAGCGATCCTCCCACCTTAGCATCCCGAGTAGCTGGAACTACAAGCATGCACTTGCACACCTGGCTAATATTTTGTATTTTTAGTAGAAACAGGATTTTGCCATGTTGCCCCAGCTGGTCTCAAACCTCAGCCTTAGCTTCCCACAGTGCTGGGATTACAGGTCTAAGCCATCATACCTGGCCTTTTTTTTTTTTTTTTTTAATAAGACAGAGCCTTGCTCTGTCACTAGGCTGGATTAGACTGCAATGGCATGATCATAGCCCACTGCAGCTTCCACATCCTGGGGGCTCACATGATCCTCCCATCTCACCTCCCGAGTAGCTGAGACTACAGGTGTACTTTTTTTTTTTTTTTTTTTTTTTTTTTTTGGTAGAGACAGGGACTTGCTATGTTACCCAGGCTGGTCCTGAACTGCTGGCCTCAAGCTAACCTCCCACCTCGGCCTCCCAAATGCTGGGATTATAGGTGTGAGCCACCTCACCTGGCCTTGTTTTAACAAATAAGTGAATAACCTGCTACCCAGCATAAGACATCATGTATTCTCCACACTTCTTGTTTAGTTCTTCCTCCCAAAGATATCCAGCACCCTAACGTTTTGCTTAATGATTCTCTTGCTCTTTTTAGCACTTTTGCCACATCTGGATATATCCCCAGAGAAGATATTGGTTTTGCCTGATTTGGGGCTTTCTGCAAATAAAGTAACCACCTCGTATGTTTTTTCCTGTGGCCTTTTTATTGTATTCGTCCTCTGGTGGTGCCCCCATGTTGATGTGTGTAGCTGTGGCTTGTTTTTCCCTGCTGTATAGTATTCCTGGTTCCACTGGATGAAAATGTGGTCATTTGGGCCAAGGGATATGTTTGGATAGCAACAGAAAGCTGGAAAATGGTCCTGTGGATGATACCATGCTTTGCCTGGAGGGCTTGCAGGTGGAGCCTGAACTGAATTTCAGGGGATCCAGGTGAAGTTGAACTCCCTCTGCTCCCCCTCATAGCACTCAGCCCCTTCCCTAAACACAGATCAGTCAGTTATGTAAGTAATTTGGGCTGAAGCTTGTTCCCCTGGGTGCCATGCGTCTTGGTCTAGTCCTGATGACATCACACATACAATACTTACGCATATATTTGCAGGAGTAATACGTGCACAAATCAAAACCACGAAACCTTTGGAAGGGTAGAGTGTGAGAAAACAGTGTCTTGCTCCCTCATTTGCACCCAGAATCCCAGCTCCCGTACCCCAAGTGAGCACACAGCATATCCCAGGAATAGCCTGCACCTTTGAGCCTCCAGATTTCACCCCTGGTTTCTTGGTGCAAAGCAGGTTACTTCTGTGTGCATTGCGCTCCCCCTGGTGGCTGTTCCCTAGAGCACAATTCTCACGCCTCTCAGTCCCAAATCCAAGTTTCAGGAAGGAAACGGCTTTACACACTATTCCCTCTGAAGCAAGGTTGGTACTTTCAGCCTTTCAACCTCACATAATACCTAAGAATCCTGCAACATTTTTTAAAGTTCTTAAAACAGAATCGTAAAAGGGGGAGGCAGTTTTAATACATATGTACTTAATTAAAACATCTAGTTCTGGATCCTAAGGGAATGGGGGACGCAGTCTCTGTCCTGTAGGAACAGTGAGCGTGTGTAGCACAGGGGTTGGCAAACCGTGGCCCGCAGGCCAAACCTGCCCACCGACTGCTTTAGTAAATAAAGTTGTGTTGGAACATGCTGATTTGATTCTGTGTTTATTGTCTGCGGTTGCTTTCTCACCGCAATGGCAGAGGTGAGTAATCACAGCAGAGACCTCATGGCCTACAAAGCCCCAAATATTTACTCCCTGGCCCTTTCCAGAATCAGTTTGCCCACTCCTGGGTGAGCGTTTCAGTGGAGACACCTATGACATGGACGTACGACCAGCCTGGAAGGAAGCTTCCTCTTAGGATTTGATTTTCCATCCATCCATCCCAAAACGGTTGCATACCTATGTGCCAGACATTATTCTGGCCAGAGAAGATTCTTGATGTTATTTTCAAACTTGGGGAGCTGTAGTATTTTCAGTGAGAACAGTAAGTCATACCAGTTACCAATGACCAGTTGGTCATTTGGGCACAGATGCCCCCTCTATGCTGAACTGAAACTTATCTCAGGCCCCATCACCCCCTTTGCCTGTATCCCCTGATGCTGTTGGAAGCCAACTGTGTCTTCTATGGAGGATATTGACAGTGAATTCCAGCCTGGTAGGACGGGGGAGGAAGGAGTGTGTTGGTAAGATCTGGATCTGGCTACACTCTTGCTGTTTGTCTGGGCAGAGTCTAAATCGAGCAGTGGGAGTGGAGCCAGATCAAGCCAGGTCAAGTCCCTAGACCTTGACTGGAGGCCACCTCACTGCCAGCAGTGGTAATCGGCTGGTGAGAAATGCAAATGTTTGTGAATTTCAAATATATATATATATTTTTATTTATATATATTTTTATTAAACTATATAATATATAATTAAAATATATAAATATATTTTTTCAAATATATATTTCAAATATATATATTTCAAACATTTTTGAAATATATTTTGAAATATATTTGAAATACATATATTTGGAAATAATATATATATTTTATTATTATAAATTATAAAGGGAGCACACGCCCCTATGATTCTCCAAACACCAAGGAGGCACTCACCTCCCCTCTTACCTTTGCAATCCCCAGGTGAAGAGCCAGCACCTGTTGGTGTGATTCTCAAGGGGGTTTGTGTTTATCCAGCAATTGTTGGTCTTTTTCGGGGATGTTCTCACTTCCTATTTAAAAATTAAAAAAAAAAAGATTCTGAAAGACTTAAACAGTGAAAACATCTGGGCCAAACCAGAGCTACTGAAACATGTATATGTGTGTGTGTGTGTGTGTGTGTGTGTGTGTGTATATATATATATGCAGGAACAGAAAGTCAAATACCACATGTTCTCACTTATAAGTGGGAGCTAAGCACTGAGTACACACGGACACAAAGGAGAACAATAGAGGATGGGGCCCCCTTGAGGGTGGAGGATGGGAGGAGGGTGAGGCTCAAAAAACTACCGATTGAGTACTATGCTTATTACCCGGATGATGGAAAAATCTGTACCCCAAGCCCCTGCGACATGCAATTTACCCATGTACATATATATACACACAAATATATATACACACACACATATATATACACACATATACATACCCATATATATATTTGGAAGAAAATCCCAACCTACTTTTCATTTACCAGGTGGCCACACACAATGCATGGTTGGGTCTTCCCCTTAATAAACATACCCAGATAAAGAAAATGTGGTACATATACACCATGGAGTACTACGCAGCCACAAAAAGGAATGAGATCACGTCCTTTGCAGGGACTTTGATGGAGCCATTATCCTCAGCAAACCAACACAGGAACAGAAAAGCGAACACTACATGTTCTCACTTATCAGTGGGAGCTGAACAACGAGAACACACGGACACAAGGAGGGGAACATCACACACTGGTGCCTATCGGGGGTGGGGTGGGGGAAGGGAGAGCATCAGGACAAATAGCTAATGCACGTGGGCTTAATAACAAGGTGATGGGTTGATAGGTGCAACAAACCACCATGGCACACGTTTCCCTACGTAACAAACCTGCACGTCCTGCACACGTACCCAGGAGCTTAAAATTAAAATTAAAATTTAAAAAAAAAAAACCTTGGTTTAAATGTGGCCTTGCTGGTCTGTGTTAGCCACGTTACAGAAACCCAGCCCTCTCCTGAGGGTTCTGCCAGGACCCCTGATAAGGACCCCAGGACTTGGCAGCCTGCTTTTGAGCACAAGCCCACAGAAATTACTGAATTCCAGGTGCTTTTAGAATGGAACAAGATCACAGAACTAATTTGGTTCCATTTTCACCTACAAGGAAACCCTTCTTAGTAGACGGAGGAAGAGGTAAAAAGTAGCATCAAGAGAAAACCTAAAACCGCGAACTTTCACTCACGAGAAACTTAAAGCTCCCAGAGCACACGTTCATATGATTCTCCAAACACCGGGAGACACTCACCTCCCCTCTCACCTTTGCAATCCCCAGGTGAAGAGGCAGCACCTGTCGGAGTGATTCTCAAGGGTGTTTGTGTTTATTCAGCAATTGTTGGTCTTGCTCAGGGATGTTCTCACTTCCTATTTAAAAATTAAAAAAAAAAAAAAAAAAGACTCTGAAAGACTTGAACAGTGAAAACATCCAGGCCAAACCAGAGCTACTGAAACAAAGAACTGCTTGAAAATCATCTATAATGCAACCCACCCACAACCCTTCTGCTCTTTTCATTAGAGAATGGATTGTTCCATATAACTGAATAATCCGGTTAACAAAAAACTAGGTAGAGCAGAATGTTTGTTTGTTTGTTTGTTTGTTGAGACGGTGGAGTCTTGCTTTGTCGCCCAGGCTGGAGTGCGGTAGCGCGATCTCGGCTCGCTGCAAGCTCCGCCTCCCGGGTTCACGCGCGATCTCGGCTCATTGCAAGCTCCGCCTCCCGGGTTCACGCCATTCTCCTGCCTCAGGCTACCGAGTAGCTCGGACTACAGGCGCCTGATACCACACCCAGCTTTTTTTTTTTTTGTATTTTTAGTAGAGCCAGGGTTTCACCATGTCAGCCAGGATGGTCTCGATCTCCTGACCTCATGATCCGCCCGCCTCGGCCTCCCAAAGTGCTGAGATTACAGGCTTGAGCCACCGCACCTGGCCGAGCAGGATGTTTGTAAATGCACCAAGATCTCTAAAGGGCGTTACAAACCTTCCTGCCTTCCTGAGCAGGGATGCTGGGTGTCAGGTGGCCTCTTCTGGGTGGCTCAGGCCATCATCATGCACAATAATGGCTCTGTGCTGCAACACAGCCATGACCTCAGGGGCCCCGCCCTGTGCGGGCATCAGCCCCTGGCAGCGGTGGCCCCAGAATATACCTTTTTGCTTTTATGCTCGTGTTTCTACTTTATCTATATCCATCGTTTTGGTTGTTTTGGAGTGTGTGACCTTCCAGGGATCTGTCCTGCCAAGGACAACAGAGGCCCTAAGACTTTTGCCGGGATGGTTGAGACACTGGGAGGCTGAAGAGAGAGCTCAAAGTACGGGGCATCCCTGCCCTCAGCTCTGAGCAGGGGAGGCCTGGGAGGTCTCTTGGGGATACAGGAGCGGTAGCCGCACATGTGGAGCAGGCAGGAGGGTCCAGGTCGTCTGGCTGGGACAAGATAAGGGCAGAGGAAGGTGCAGCTCACCTATGTGGGCGGGACATTCACCTGGGCTGAAACGATAGTACCAGGCAGCTGTGGAAGGACACGGGGCAGCTCAGCGTGGAGATGCTGCGCATTTCAACGAGATGATTGAGGCTGTGCAAACAGAAGGTAGTCAGGACTGCTGAAGCCCGACTGATAGGCATGATGGCACTGTCTCTGCCAGTTGGGAGGTGAACGCAGGGGGCCTCCGTGGAGTTGTTCACGTGAAAACAAATTTGAGATGGAATTTTGCTACCTTGCCCAGGCCGTACACAAACTCCTGGCCTCAAGCGATCCTCCTGCCTCAGCCTCCCCAGTAGCTGGGCCTATGGGTGCCCGCCACCACACCCTGCTGGAGTAGTGGACTTTAACATCCTCACTTCCATATGTCGGGGGCCAGTTCCTAATGCCACCTCCATAAACATCACGTGATGGCCAACCAGATGTTGACTGTTATCACCCGGACTTAACTGGGAAACCCTCTTTTTTCTCCAAATTTGCTGCTCTAGATTCTAAGGGTCTGGAGGACAGAGCTTTGGGACTGTTAGAATTCTATCAGAAAAAAAGAGACAGAAGGCTATAAGTACGAGTGTGGGCCGGGTGCTGTGGTTCACTTCTGTAATCCCAGCACTTTGGGAGGCCAAGGCAGGAGAATCCCTTGAAGCCAGGAATTCAAAACCAGCCTGGCAACATAGCAAAACCCTGATTCTACAAAAAATTAAAAAGTTATCTGAGTGTGGTGGCACACACCTGTAGTCAAAGCTACTCAGGAGGCTGAGGCAGGAGGATCCTTTGAGCCCAGGAGTTTGAGGCCAAGGCTGAGGCGGGCAGATTACCTGAGGTCAGGAGTTCAAGACCAGCCTGGCCAACATGGAGAAACTCCATCTCTACTAAAAAATAAAAATAAAAACAATAACCTGGTGTGGTGGCATGCACCTGTAGTCCCAGCTACTCGGGAGGCTGAGGCAGGAGAATCACCTGAACCAGGGAGGTGGAGGTTGCAGTGAGCCAAGATCATGCCATTGCACTCCAGCCTGGGTGACAGACTAAGACTCCGTCTCAAAAATAAAAAAAAGAAAGGAAAGAGTGTGGTGGGAGACAGAACTTATAGCTTCGTGCTTAAGCATGAGGACCCTAGTGCTGGGCAATAAGGATGTTGGCTCTGCACTTGCTGTGAACTGGACAAAACTGAGACCTGGCACTGCTATTCCCCCCTTGTTAAGTGGGAGCAATGTCAAGCGTGACGCCTACCTAGCTCAGGGAGTCTGAGTCACTGTACAGCAAGGACTGAGATGAGGGCCTTGCCCTTGGTCAGGGAGTAGTAAATGCTGGTCATCACCAGGGGCCTGGGTTTCCAAGCTCCCACTTTTGTCGTTTGCTCAGGGGCTCTGTCCCCCATCAGCTCCTTCTGCATCCGCAGGGTCTCTATAAAAAGCCACTGCAGCCACTGCCCTCCCAACAGCACCTCCCTCTAGGAGACCCCCTTACAGCTTTCCTGTTGCAGGCCCCTGTCCACACCTGTGTTTCTGGTCCCAGCCCAGCCTCATCCTCTGCAGGTGCATTTGCATGAGCTGCCTGGCTTTCTTCCCTTCCTAGTGAAAAGATATCATCTACAGACATGAAATGCATTCATTTCAGGTGCAGAGGGATGACTCACATTTGCCTACTCCTGAGTAACTGGACCAAAGCCTGGAATATTTCGTGTGTCCTCAAGGCAGCACCCTGTTCCCTTCCAGCTAGGTTACCCCACCCAGCTCCATGGTCCCTGGAGGTAACCATGCTTCTGTCTTTAATTATAATAGTAAGTCCTTCCTGCCCTTGGCCACCATATAGAGGAACTCACATGGTACACAGTCTCGGGTCTGCTTCCTTCGCTCAACGTCCCGTGTGCAGACTCAGCCGTGCTGCTGGACGTAGCCATTGCTGCTTTCTTGGTTTCTTTCAGTTGCCATGCGTTTTTTCCATTGTGTGGCTGTACTTCAAATTATTCATTCTACTGCTGATTGATATTCGGGCTGTTGCCAACTGTTTCTTTTTTAAACTATTTACAAATAATGCCACTATGAACGTTCTTGCACGTGTCTTCTGGCGAGCATGAAGGTTGCATCCCTGGGAACACTCCCAGGAGTAGGGTTGTTGGCTCACAGGGTACATGAGCACTTGGCTGTAAGAGACGCTGCCAAACGATCTCCCCAAGGGGTTGTTCCCATGTGCACCCCATCGGCAACCGGAGAACACATCTCTACAACAGGTAGGCTTCTCAGCCTTTTTCTTTGCCATTCTTGTGAAGATGCAGTAGCTCCTGGTGGTTTTAATTTGCATTTACCCGATAACTAATGATGTTGAGCATATTTTCACTTACATTGGTCATTTTGTCAAAGCCTCTGTCTCATCTTAAAAGCATCAGCGTGCCAGTCATTTTCTCCATGATTTGTAAGAACCTCATATATATATATATATATATATATATATATTTTTTTTTTTTTTTTTTTTTTTTTTTTTTTTGAGATGGAGTCTCGCTCTGTCGCCCAGGCTGGAGTGCAGTGGCCGGATCTCAGCTCACTGCAAGCTCCGCTTCCCGGGTTCATGCCATTCTCCTGCCTCAGCCTCCCAAGTAGCTGGGACTACAGGCGCCCACCACCTCGCCCGGCTAGTTTTTTGTATTTTTTAGTAGAGACAGGGTTTCACCGTGTTAGCCAGGATGGTCTCGATCTCCTGACCTCGTGATCCGCCCGTCTCGGCCTCCCAAAGTGCTGGGATTACAGGCTTGAGCCACCGCACCCGGCCAGAACCTCTTATATTAAGTTGGTGACAAAGTAGCTGCAGTTTTTGTCACTGAAATAGCAAACGCCGCAATTACTTTTGCAGCATCATAATATAATGTGGATGTGAGTCCTCCAGGGGACGGAAGTGTCATTGCAAATAACTTCCCCCTCTTGGTGAATTGCCTTTTCATTCTCGTAGCATTTTCTTTTGATGAAGAGAAGTTCTAATTTCATCAATGTCCACTTTTTTTCCTTTTCTTTTGTGGTTAGTGCTTTTTATCATCCTGTTTAAAAATCTTTGCCTAACCAAGATCCTTTTCTTACATATATTTTTAAAGATTTTATGGGTTTGCTTTTTCCATTTAGATTAATAATCCATTTCAGTTTTGTAAATGATACGAGTTGGAGTCAAAATTCATTTTTCTCCATTTGGGTATCTATATGACTCAAAAATTTTTATTGGTTTTTTAACTGCTAATTTTTTCATTGAAAATATTCTTCATTTCTCACTTGGATGAAATGGTGCTGTATCACCAGTCTGATATGTAACCAGTATGTAAACACATCAGCAATATGTAAATATGGCACACCTGTTTATTTATTTAGCTCTTCTTTAATTTCTCTCAGAAATAATTTGTGGTTTCCAAAATACAGTAAGTCTTCCATATTTTTAATTAAAATTTCATTCTAAGTCCACTGTGTTTTTGACACAGTAAATGTTATCGAAAAATTGATATGATTCCCTTTTTGCAAGAATAGAAATAAACTAGATTTTTGATATGGACCTTGTATCCTGCAACCTCACTATTAGTTCTAGTAGCTTTTTTGTAGACTTCTTAGGATTTTCTGCACAACTATTGTGGGGGACTGTCAAGACCACCCTCAGGTCTGATGATTCCCTAAGAAGGCTCAGAAAACTGCAGCTTCCAGGGAAAGAACAAAAGTCGACATCAGCAGAGGGAAAAGGTGCATGCGAGTGGAGTCTGGGGGAGACCAGGCATAAGCTTCAAAGGGTCTCTCCCAGTGGGGTCATGCAGGACATGCTTAATTTTCCCAGCAACAAGTTGTGACAATACGTTTGACATGTTATCAATGAGGGAAGCTCTTTTGAGATTAAGCAGCCAGGACTTTTCAGGAGTGCTGGCCTTATACCATATCCAGCCTCTGCTTGGCATGGTCAAAATTCCAGAGTTCCAGAAGGAAAGCAAGTGAACCAAAAGGCATACTATTTGTATCAACAGTCTAGGCACAGTGAGCTACTCGTGTCAATCACAGTGGTGAGAACCCTACCCACATCTAAATTCCCAGATGCTACTTAAGGGCCTACCTTGAAGGCAGACCTTTCCAAACAGAGTAGTTAGGGCCTGTTGTGTTAACTCTTTCCTACATAACAATCTTGTAAGTTGTACTAATTTACTTATTTATTCCTAATCTAGGTCTTTTTAAATTTTTTTCTTGCCTTATTGCAATCTCTGTGATCTCTAATATCATTTGGAAGACGTGACAGTGAACATTCTTGCCATGTTCTTGATCTTATGGGGAGAGAATCCAATATCTCACCATTAAGTATGAAGCGAGCTGTAGGTTTTCTATGGATGTCTTTGATCAGATTAAGAAAGTTTGATTCCCTATCTATGAGAGTTTTTATCATGAATTAGTGTCCTTTTTTCTCCATCTATTTGATTTAATAAAATGGTTTTTCTTCCTTATTAAGTTAATGTAATTCATCATCAGTTGACTGCCCTGTTATTTTTGAGAGCTTCATAATATTCTGCCATGTGGATGCACTTAATAAACCAATCACCTATTGATTTGCATAACTCGTTCCCAATCTTTTCACAGTTTTTTGCACAGGACACTGCAATGCACAGCCCTGAACTTGCAGCCATTTTGAACATGGCAGGATACAACTGTGAGGACACTCCTAACAGTGGGATATGTGGGCATCTGCACCCATCACACCAGGATCCACCACACCCTGGAGATCTTAGTGTATTCCAAGGTACAGAGGGCCATGGTGACCCTCCCTGCAGCTCCCTGCATTCCTGTCCAGGGAGGAACAGCCAAGATGGTTCTGCAGACGCCTTTGCTGCCCTCCTCAGGGTCATCTCCAAGTCTTAAAGGGAAGGCAGCCGTTCCTGCCTCTACTCAGCCTCCACAGCAGCATTTCTCATCTGCAAAGCAAGTCAAGAATGAATTCTTTCTCAAGACAGAGTGGAGTTCACTCCCAGTTAAAGAAAAAAATAATAACCACGTAATTCAAAAGACTCCCGCCTCCTCCTCACTTATCTAAGTCTGTAGCCTTCCAAGTGTGCTCAGGGGTAAGAAGAAGTGAGCCAACAACACGGAAACCAGTTCCAGAATTGGCACTTCCATTGCAGCTAAGTGTTGCAAACAGTTCTGCAGCTGAAATCCCTGGCCAGAAAGCTTGGCGGTCGATGTCTTGATGATCTTGGCCATGGGGATTTGCATCCATAATTCTAACTGGGCTTTGACTGGGGTGGAGCAGTGCCGGAGGCCCAGGGAGGTGGCGGGCATGGCTGTCGCTGTGTCAATGTAGGAGGAAGCAGCAGGAGAGGTCTGAGAGTCCACAGGGCTGCTGAGGCCCTCAGAACGACCCTGGCTTTTATTCTGAGCAACACTAGAAGACCTTGGAAAGTTCTGAGTGGTGGAGTGACAGGACTTGACTCACGTTTTGATGGGATAGTCTGGCTGTTGAGCCAAGAACAGACTGGGGGCAGGGGGCAGGAGGCGGGGAGACATGTGCTGGGGGCTGAGAGACGCTGGGACGGGGGCACCTGGTAGATGGAAAGCGGTCAGATCCTGGACATTTTACAGGCACGGCCACAGGCTTATGCTCTGATGGAATGTGGGGTGAGAGAGGGGAGTCAGGGATGATACCAGGTTTTGGGTTTGAGCAACTGACATTTATGGGGAAAGGTCAGGACTGATTGAGGTGTGAAGTTGAGTCACCTTTCAGATGCTGAGTGAGGTGCAGAGGGGACATGTGGACTCATGAGCAGAGTTCAGGACAAAGGTATGGCTGGAGATGGAACCTTGGAGTCATCAAGCTGTGGAGCTGTTTAAAGCTATGAGCCAGGTGGGCTTGCCTGGTACTTGCCTCTTGCTAACAGCCATCTTGCAGCTTCCCTGTGTGTCCAGGTGACAACGCTGACCCTGTGCAAACCCCCACCCCTGCCCACTTCCTGGGACAACAAAGAGCTGGCCCACGTCTGTGGGTCATTGCTGAATGTGGGCATTGAGTTTCCAAAAGCCAGACCCATCCCGTCCCCAGCTCCCAGTCACTGCGGTCTTGGTTTTCCCAGGTAACATCCAGATTTCCTAAGAGATTTGGAGACCAAGGTTTGGTAAAGGGGCAAGAGCGGATTGGTGAACTGAGGAGGCACTCAGGGAGAATAATCTGCCCATCCTGATGAAAAAAACACACAGAGGGGATTTAGACCTCAAGTCTGCATGGACTTGAGGCCTCTTGACCAGAAAATCTGGCCAGGCTATGGCCTGGCATTCCCTCTCCTAATAATGCAAGGTTTTTCTTGGTCCTTTCATGGGACTCACAGAAGGGGTGCCTCGTCTACTCAGCTCTCTGTGCTCAACCCCTTGCAGGAGGGAGCACGTGAGCGAGTGAGTGCGGGATCTGGCCGGACACTCCGGGTGCAGACACAGGAGCAGGCTCCATGCAGGACCTGAGGCCAGACTAGGCGTGTTGCAGCACCCAGGTGAGGGTGCCTGTGACCCCAAAGCCCCAGAGGCAGCGTTACAGTGCCCCTTTAGTTCTGCCGTTTGTGGATGGAGGTGTGTTAGCAGCTCACTTGTCCCCCTGCCTTGTCACATGGTGTGGCTGCCCTCCACTGGCAAGGGCAAAGGGCCAGTGTGACAGCCTTTCTGGGTACTCACACTAGGTGGGTGCCACTCTTGCCCAGCGTCCAGGAAGAATGAAGTCACATGGACAATTGAAGGATGGTGACGGCTGAGAATTTTATTGAGCAACGAAAACAGCTCTCAGTGGAAAGGGGAGCTGGAGGGGGGCCAGGAGGGGCAGGTCATCTTCCCCAAAGTCAGGCCCTCTCCCCTCTACTGTCTGAGTCTGGAGTCTTTATAGGCACAGGATGGGGAGTGCATGCTGATTGGTTTGTGAGTATGCAAAAAAAAGATTAAAACTAGACTGGGCGTGGTGGCTCACGCCTATAATCCCAGCACTTCGGGAGGCCAAGGTGGGCAGATCACCTGAGGTTAGGAGTTCAAGACCAGCCTGACCAACATGGAGAAACCCAGTCTCTACTAAAAATACAAAAATTAGCTGGGCATGGTGGCGGGCACCTGTAATCCCAGCTACACGGGAGGCTGAGGCAGGAAAATCATTTGAACCCAGGAGGCGGAGGTTGCAGTGAGCTGAGATTGCACCACTGCACTCCAGTCTGGGTGATAGAGCAAGACTGTCTCAACAACAAACAAACAAACAAACAAACAAAAATGGTTAAAGCAAAGATGCCACTCCAAGGTGGACACGACAGTGTAGAAAACCAATTAGGAAAGGGTAGGTATATGTAAAACAGGTGAAGGGTGGGGATCCATCAGAGGCAAGTACACCAAACAGCAAGACAACTTCTCAGTCCGGTCCAAGGATAACTTGGCTTTCAGGCTTTAAACTGTCTTCGGTTTGGAGGTGGGGCTTCACCGGGAACCCGCCTCTGTCTGCTGGGCATTTGGCTGCCTCCTGTCGCTATCACTGACATCCGCCTCTGACAGTCCTCCAGACAGAGCTCTGAGCAGAAGCGAATTGCACACAGCTGACTCCTGCTCCGGAAACAGCCCTCCCTGCAGGCAACGCGGTGAAGCCAACCCCAGTCCGCGGCTCTCAGTGGCACCAGTGCCTGCGAGGAAACACCCCTCCTGGTCAGAAGTCCTCCTCCTCCTCCTCCTCGGCCTGCTTAGGGCAGGAAGGTCTAGTTTATTCAAAACAAACGCATCGTATCTGTCCAGGTGCAAGCAGCCTTCCTCATCTCTACTATAATCCTGCAGAAGTGTTACTGAAAAATAACATTTATCAAAAATACAGAAAAAAAAAAAAACACGATCACCTCCACCGTGCAGCTATGAATAGCGTTAATGTTTATGTTTTGGTCTATATCCTTTTATGTGTATATTTCATATGAAAACTTTATTAATTTTTTTTGAGACAGGGTCTTGCTCTGTTGCCCAGGCTGGAGTGTGATGGCACAATCACGGCCCGCTACAGCCTCAACCTCCCCAGGCTCAGATGATCCTCCCGCCTTGGCCTCCTGAATAGCTGGGACTACAAGCATGTGTCACCATGCCCAACTAATGTTTTCATTGTTTTTACAGAGATAGGTTTTTGCCATGTTGCCCAGGATGGTTTCAAACTCCTGAAACTCAAGTGATCGGCCCACGTTGGCCTCCCAAAGTGCTGGGATTACAGGCGTGAACCACTGCGCCCAGCAGAAAACTTTATTATCAACCATACTTGCACGAACATTGTTATCGAAACATATTCCTCCTCCCTTGATTTCTTCAGGGTAAATTTCTTGACCCGAATGAATGGGTCACAGAACTCCTACGTGCTGTTTAGGAGAACACTGGCTTCTTGTTGACCTCGGTGATGCCGGGAGCTACTGTTGCGATAAAGTTTGCCAATGTGATAAAGTTTGCCAAAGGATCACATGATGTGAATTTTCCTCTCTCTAATTGCTAGGGAAATTGAACAGCTTTTCAGATCTTCATTGGTCATTTCTATTTTTTAATGGTATTATCAATTGACAATAATTGCTTATATGTATGAGGTACAATGTGATGTTTTGATACCTGTGTAAATTGTAGAATGAGTCAATCAAGCTAATTAACCACCTGTGTGTTTTTGTGGGTGTGGGGAGAACCCTGAAAGTTTATTCTTAGCAATTTTGAAATATATAACACATTCCTAACTATGGTCACTCACCATGCTGTGCCACAGATTGCAGAAACTTACCCTCCTGTCTAACCCAAACTTTGTACACTGTGACCTACACTGCCCCTTTACGTCTCCACCTGAGGTTTAAATTTGGCCTCTACCAGTTGCTACTTCTGTCATTTGGGGTGAGTTGCTTCAAACCCCAGGCCTCAGTTTCCCAAGAAGTCAGCTCTGCCATCAAAGACAGTGCCCGCAGTGCCCAGCTCCTCCCAGGACAGAGATATGTGCTGAGTTTGTTAAGATTGTTAAACAGGGACCAGAAAGCAGATCTGCTGGAGCCAACAGCAAGCAGGGTGGTTTCTGACAAAGGCCTCCCCTCGCTTTCCAAGGCTGAGGTGGGGGAGGGTGGGGTGTGTCAGGACTGAATCTACTCAAAGGAAAACAGCCTCGCTGAATGTGCCCACTGGATTCCTGCACTGACCCTGTCCTGGGGTACCAGATGCCTGCCCCTTATCAGAGGGCAGTGCCATGCCCTGTACAGCACAGGTCAGATGGCCCTGGCAATTGATCTGAGCTGCCCTTCACTCTGGAAGGGGGCAAAGGCCAGCCCAGCTTCCCAGGGAGCAGGCACTGTGGCCTCACTGGGAACAGAATGCACTCTGTACCTGGAGAATGGTAGAGGCTGGCACTGTCTAATCTGAGCTCTTGGGTCACCCTGTTCTTGCCCAGAGAGAAGCGGGCTCCATCTGAGGACGAGTGAGGGCAGATGTGTCTGGTGGGACAGAGCCTGGGCGACAGCCTTGCATCTGCAGAACCCACTGTGCAAACACACGGCGTCTGGAAGGGGAACCTGCAGCCCAGCGCAAAGCTGCTCCAACAGAAACCAAACCAAAAGCAACCCTCGGCCGATTGAGACAGGCAGGTCCACATCTGAACCGAGAGCTCTCCCACCAAACTGGCCTGGGAAGCCCTTCTCACATCAAGGCAGGAAGATAATAATGACCCTCATCTTTCAAAAGAGGAAGCTGAGACACAGAGAGGGTAGGTCCGCTCAAGGTCATGCAGCTTTTAAATGCTGGGGCCAGGATTCCAACGCGGGCAAGGAAGCCCAAATCTGAGCTCACAGCGACCACACCCCAGCCTCCGTGAAATGAATTTACTCAATGTCTGGGGAAAAAAGGCAGGGTCTACTCCGCTCAGAGCCACACGGGGCAGTGTGCTCCCATCTCCCCGGCATTTGAGTCACTCTCATGGTATGTGTCCAGCACAGACGCCCGGGACCCCTGAGGCCCATATCCTCAAACAGGTAGCAGTGGGGCCCGGTGCACCAACACCGGGGCTCCGCAGTCAGCCCAGGTCACAGTTCCGATACCCTCCAGGCTGTCTGGGAGGCCGCCTGGCTGTGGGACCAGTTCTCATGAGAAGCAATGAAACCACTCTGAGCTTGGCCCTCTGCCCCGGCGTGGGCACTGGGCTGCCTGTGTGAAACCCTCTTGTTTCTCCAGGTGCAAGACAAACCTGGCACGTTCTTTCTGGCTTCTCCGTTCACTTGCTGGGGACAGGGGGCCAAGCCTGGTTTCATCTCCCTGGGGAACGGAACACTCTCCACATCCAACCTGAAAACAGCCCCAGCAAAGGGCTGACGTGGGAGGGAGAGGGGCAGGGTGGCGCCATGCACCCATGGGCACCCAACGCTTTGATGCTGCACCCAAGCGTCTCTCTCGGACACCCCTTCTCATACTGGAAACAGAGCCCGCATATACCAGTCAGACCTGCGGTCAGGCCCATTCACGAGTCAGACACCACACAGCCATTTATTCGAACAGGGAAAGTTTAATATAAAGATGAACTCTACTCAGAGGATAAAGTTTAAAAAGAGCTTTACACAACACCGTAGGGATGAGGGAGAATGCCCCAGGTAACAAAGCACAGAAAAGGAGGTGCCCTGCCAAGGCCGGGACTGAGACCTCCTTGCTGGAGAAGGCGTGGGAGGCCCCCGAGGGTGAAGTTCCCCGAGTTGCTCAAGCCAGAGTCCGCGCAGAGTCACCGGGCAAGCAGAAAATTCTCTCGAGAAGGTGGGCGTTCACAGGGAATCGGGGAGCAGAGCCCACTCGCCGACACCCGAAAGGCCACAGTCGGTGCTGGGACCTCTCTGAGGTCTGCACACTCCAGGCAGAGCGCCCCTGGATGTCTGCCGAGCACCCCTGGCAGCTGTGCAGCAGGAGCAAGAAGGAAACGACATGAAAGCCCCTTTCTCCCCAGCGCCCCAGTTCAACACCATGCACGCCACCAAGGAGAAACACAGCACAGGCCCCGCCCACGACTGCAGAGCAGGCAGGGGAGGGGGGATCTGCAGCTGAAAGGCGATACATGGATAACCCACACACCCCACTCCCACTTTTATTTAGCAAGAATAAATGCAGCCTAATGACAGGGCATGGGAAGACCTGCTCAGCAGCAGACACCAGTGTGGGCAGAGTGTAGCGTGGCCTGGGCTCCTAATACAGGTAAATTGTCTCCAAAGGACTAGTAAAGGTGACCGGGTAATCCTCCTGCCCTAGAGACACTGATAAGGGAAAACCCGTCTGTGCTGGCAATATGGCAGTGGTGGACACTCAGAATTCCCTTGAAGGCAACAGCAAGGAACAGAGCGTTATTATGTACTGCACACCTGCCAAGTGCCGGGCTCTCTCCAGTTTACAGATGAGGAAACTGAGGCTCCTACAGTTGCAGCTGGGATGCCAGCCCCCACAGACCTGGCAGAACATGCTCTTGACAGCCCTGCAGGGCTTCTCCCTCGGGCGCTCCCTTAGAAGATTCCAGGCAGCAGGCGGTAAGGCACCGCGGCGGTGTAACGCTCCCAGTCCCGGCCGTACTTGCTGGCGCAGCGGTGCTCATCCCGGAGGCAGCGATGGGTCAGCAGGATGGCCATGTAGATGATGTAGAAGTAGGGCAGCAGGTGGCCGCCGCCGCAGGCCAGGCAGTAGGCCAGGCTGCCCATCAGGTCGCCGACGTAGTTGAAGTGGCGGGCCACGCCCCAGAAGCCTGACACCAGCAGCTTGCTGTGGTGCCTCTGCCCGTCTGCGGACGTGTAGGAGCACTCGATGACCTTTGGCTTCTTGCCCCAGATGAGGCAGCGCCCATCCGTGCGGCGGAAGAGGTCCTTCTGGTGGTTGGCCACCCGGAAGATGTAGTAACCCACCAGGCCCAGCAGCAGGACGCCCACGGCATGCGGGGTGGACAGCTGTACGGGGTGGTACACCAAGTACAGACCCTGGGGGACGAGGGGGAAGGGGTCAAGCGGTGCTTTGCCCAGGGAGAGGACAGGAGTGTGGGCTCGGGGGCCCGGTGGGCCTGGGGTCGAACCGCAGCTCTGCCTCTGACACGCCTTGCCTCAGTGTTCTCTTCTGTGAATAAAAGCACTTACCTCGAGGGCTATTGTGGGTATTAAATGAGTAACTCCACCCGCATTCTACCTGTCTATGTGTGTATGTGTGTGTGTATACACCCCCTATATATGACATATAGTATAAATATCAAACATGTAACAGTATTAAAAATATAATCTGAATTTAATATTGTGATGGTCAATTTAATGTGTCCACTTGGCCAGGCCACTGTTCCCAGATATTTCATCAAACACTAGTCTGGTTGTAAAGGCATTTTTCAGATGAGATTCACGAATCAGTCGACCAGGCAGAGCGGATGACCCTTCACAATGGGGGTGGGCCTCATCCAGTCAGTTGAAGGCCTTAAGAGACAGAAGACCCACCTTCCCCAAAGAAGAGGGAATCTGCTAAAAAGTGGCCTTCTGACCATGCACAGTGGCTCACTCTGGCCACACACAGTGGCTCATGCCTGTAATCCCAGCACTTTGGGAGGCTGAGGCAGGCGGATCACAAGGTCAGGAGTTTGAGACCAGCCTGACTAACGTGGTAAAACCCCATCTCTACTAAAAATACAAAAATTAGCCGCGCATGGTGGCGTGCACCTGTAATCCCAACTACTTGGGAGGCTGAGGCAGAAGAATCGCTTGAACCCAGGAGGTGGAGGTTGCAGTGAGCCAAGATCACACCACTGCACTCTAGCCTGGGTGACAGAACAAGACTCCGTTTCAAAAAAAAAAAAAGTGGCCTTCTATTTAAGCGTAGCATCAACTCTTCCCTGGGCCTCCAGGCTGCCCTGAAGCCACCCTTCAATCACATGAGTTGAAAAATACATCTCTTTCTTACACGTATACCCTCCACCCTTCCATTGATTCTGTTTCTCCGGAGAAGACTAATACAAATGTAGTATAAAAAATGTACATCCATCTCAAGACACATACAGAGGCTAAAGCAAGTAAGAACTATTATATAGTGGGACCTATTGCTACGTTTTCACATCCCTAGAAAACGGAGTTTATAAAACCAGGGAACCAGCAGGCCTGCAGCCAGCCATGTGGAGAAATGGGGCCGGGTGGGCCATGCGGAGGCTCCAAGGACCTGGTGTGAGCGTGGGGCCAGCTGGGGCTCTGCACCCTCCACCTGGTACTGGCCCTCTCTGCTGTGAGCGTCTCCAGGACACTTCTCCAGGACACCCACACCTCCATCCCACAGGACTGGCTGTCACGGGTGAGGCTGGGCCTGTCACATCCTGAACAGGTGACAGCCTCTCCACGTTGGTTCTCTTCACTTGTGCACAGCCTCCTGGGGCAGGCCACCCCACCGTGCTGCTGAGCAAGTGCCCTGGTGTGAGTTATTTCTGTCCCCAGGGGGCTCCTTGCTCTTGAAATGGGCAGATGGCATCCTGCATAGGATGCGGGACCAGATGCCACCTGGTATCCCTTACCTGGGAGCCCAGCATTTCCCCCAAATCAGAGCAGGGCTGCTCTCGTTGAGCTGGGAGGGAAGTGGGGGGCTTGATGCCAATGACAAGGCCGCTCGCTGTCCCCCACTGTCTTGGAACTCCCAGGGCAGCCCTGCCCCAGTGCCCAGCACATCCTAGGAGGCAGGAATAAAGAGGACACCTGCTGCCAGCACCCGCACTGATCCAACTCCACCTCAACTGCCCCATCTAGCCCTAAGCCCTAAGCCGGCATCTGCCCTACTTTGCAGATGTTGGGGACATGCTCAAGGTCACCTCCCTGGCTGGTGGCCCAAGGCGGCCAAGCTAGCTAATACATGAGGCCTTCCCTTCTTCCTAGAAACAGAAAGCAGCTTTGGCGCCCCCAAGGACAGATGCTTCTGCAAGGAGAAAGCTTAGCATGTGTCTGCCAAATGCCCCGCTGGGCCGGCCCCGGCCCTGCCCACCTCCTCACCTGCAGCGTGTAAAGGTAAGGCAGCCAGACACAGTCGCCCCAGCCCAGGTACCACCCGAAATGGTCATGGCAGATGTCAATGGTCTTCAGGTACCAGGTTTCGTTCCAGAAGAAGTCAATCACGTAGATGGCCTGCAAGACGGAAGCAGCCACTGACTGTCCCCGGCCCTCCTGGGGCCCAGACGGGCCTCGGGGAAATCACACTCGGCGCGGACGCAGGAGGGGGCGCTTGGGGAGCGGCTCAGCAGCTTCCTCACTGTGCAGCTGGGGCTTTTCCTGCCTGGCACATGGGCAGGGGTAAGGGTGTCCTTGTCCTCAGAGCCACCCAAGCCCATGGCCCTGGCGTCTCTTCCAGCCCAGGTTCTCAGGGCCTGCACTGGCGCATGCCGAGGGAAAGGGATACGTTCATCCCAACCAGGTCAACCTCCTGCCTGAGCAATGTCAGCAGCTCCTGACCGGCCTCCTTCACCCTCTCGGGCCCTCCTAGCCAGCTCCCACCGGCTCGCTGGGTGACGCTTCTGAACACACCTGATCCCTGCCACCCTGCACCCCAGCTCAGCACACACTTTCCCGGTCTTGCTGCTTTTAAGATAAAGACGACGACTTCCATAAGGCCTCCAGCCTCACCTGCCTCCGAGCTCCTGAACGCTGTCTGCACAGGATGCGGGACGTTCCTGAGTGTCCCAGACTTGCCACCCTCTCTCCCTACAGGGGGTGCCTGGAGCACGCCATCTTGCCTCCACTCTACCAGGTTAACTCCCACGCACCACCATAGTCTACCCTGGTGTAATCCCCAAGGGAGACCTTCCCGGACCATGCCTGGCTGCGTAGAACCTGCCTCCTCCCCTCCCAGGGCTGGCAGAGACAGGCACCCAAGGATGGCTTCCTTCACCACATGCTCTCCGGCCGCTTCCTGGTGACACCTGGGGAGGGCGGCTGACTCTCTTTTACAAGCGGTAGATTAAGGTCATGGAAACACGCTCCGGCTCTTGGGTTTCCCCAGAGCCCGCCGGTATCGGCGTTCCACCCTCTCCAGCCATGACAGGCACCTGCAGGACGTTGACCAGGACCATGGCGTTGGTCACGTGGCCGTGGAGCTCCCGCTGCTTTGCTGCGAAGGACAGGTTGATGAGCGTCCAGGCGACGATCCCGGGGCGCCCGTTGAAGAACAGCTTGAAGTCAAACCACTTCCCGATCCGAGGGTTAAACTCGACGCCCATCATGTAGTTGTAAAAGAAATTGCCTGTGAATTTGCTTGAAAATATAAATAAAAGATACATTTAGTGGAAGATGGGGCCACCTCGCTTAGTGGGAGCCCAGCACTGGTCCAGGGTCCTAAAGGGTAACGTGAGACGGCACGGGCAGAGGCTGGCCATGAGCCGTCAGGACCCCCACGGCTGGAATGCTTCAGTTGGCTGGTTCCTGGCACCCTCATTCATTCTCCTTTGTGTTCAGCTGCTGCTCAGCAGAGGCATCCTTGGCAGAAGCCCCTGGGCACCTGCTCCGTGCCCGGGAGGATGGGAGACTGGCCCTGGGCTGGTACCTGGGTTTCTCTCTACCCTTCTCCAGATGCCCTTGATGCATGGCACAGGTGAGCCGAAGAACTGGCTCAACTGCACTGAGATTACGTTCTGGGGCCCAAGCACGTGGTTTGAAGTAGACTCGGGGCATATGGGCCCTCATGGGTGAGTGACATTATAAATCACGCCAGCGTAGAGAATGACAAACGCACCCTGGGCCCGGCTTCCAGCATGTGCAGGACAAGTTCTTTGACCAGTTACCTGAATCCCCCAATCCCTGGAGGGCCAGAGCATCAGCTGAGATAACCCCTGTGGAGACCCTGGCTCGGTCTAGCTGGCTGCGGACACACAGCAATTTCTGTGTTAACTAGAAAATCCTATTTTCATGTCCAGTTCCCTCAGGTAGGGTAAGTAGCAAAAAGCAAAACACACAAAGTCCACAGCCATTGACATGAAAGGTGACAAGGATGATCTAAAGGAGACATTGAAGGCCAGGCTCATTATCTGGTAACACACAAGCTACAAAGCGTCATCCTCCAGAAACACTTCCCAAAAGCCTAGGTGTAAACCACACTGGGTTTTTTGGATCCCCCAAACTGAACTGTGAGTCCCACTGCCTACAAGTGTCCACAAGAGAATCCCACCAAACATTGGTTTATGATGGATGGATGGATGGATGGATGGATGGATGGATGGATGGACAGATAAGAGGGTGAGTGGGTGGAAGGATGGATGAATGAGATGGGGAGAGGAGCAGGGGGATGGATAAATGATAGGCAGGGTTGAGCTAGGGTGCAGGGTGGCAGGGATCAGGTGTGTTCAGAAGCGTCACCCAGGGAACCGGAGGGAGCCAGCTAGGAGGGCCTGAGATGGTAAGGGAGGCCGGTCAGGAGCTGTGGACATTGCTCAGGCAGGAGGTTGACCTGGATGGGATGAATGCATCCCTTCCCTTCAGCACACGCCATTACAGGCCCTGATAGAGTGGATGGATGAGTAGGTGGATGGATGACGGGCAGGTGGATGGGTGGGTGGCTAGATGTGTAGGTGGGTGGGTAGGTGGATGGACAAATGGATGACGGGTGGGTAGACAGATGGGGTGGAGGGTGGATGGGCAGGTGGATGAGACGGATGATGGACGGTTGGGTGGGTAGGTGGATGGATGGGGAGATGGGCAGGTGGATGGGTGGGTGGCTAGATGGGTAGGTGGATGGGCAGATGGATGAATGGATGATGGGAGGGTAGATGGATGGATGATGGCTGGGTGGCTGTGGGTGATGGATAGGTGGATGCATGAGGGTGGGTGGATGATGCATTGGTAGGCAGGTGAATGGGATGGGTTGATGGGTAGATGGATGGGTGAGTGGGTGAATGGGATGAGGTGATGGGTAGATGGATGGGTGAGTGGGTGAATGGGATGGGGTGATGAGTGGGTGGATGATGGGTGAATATGTAGGTGAACGGGTGGATGGGTGGGTGGCTGGGGAGATGGGCAGGTGAATGGGTGAGTGGACAGACAAATGACTGGCTGACCGCTGTCCAGCCAAGGCTTCCATAGAATGGGTACAAGCCAGCAGGGCTCTCCTGGGAAGCTGTTACATTAAAGCCACAGGGACAACAAGACTCTTCACGAAGCTTGTTTTGGGCCTCACTAGCTAATCCAAAGAGGCAATGGTCTGCCAGTGCCCCAAGCCAGAAGTTCTTCCTGACTTCCCTACCCCCACGCCAGCCCTAAAGACAATGACTTGGCCACCACATCTGACCTGGCCATCTTCAGCTGCATTCTTGCCAAGGCTGGAGAAGCCAGCAAACATTCAGAAAGGATGTTCCCCAGGGTGAAGCAAGTTCCATCCCCTCCTCCTCTTCCATGGATTCTCAGTGCTCAGGGCTTTACAACTACCTGCCCCAGGCAGCAAGAAAGGCCAGGGGTGGAAGTTTCCACTTTCCACATCAGGCTGGACCCGCTGCTAAGAACGTACCAGTCTCTGGCGCTGGTGGGGAAGAAGTAGCCCTTGACCATGGCGAAGGTGGAGACGGCATAGCCAAGGATGTTGGCGCACCACAGCAATGGGATCCAGTTGTCGAAGATGATGGTGGGCGAGAACCAGGACAGGAGATGAGCGTTTGCAAACCAGAGCAGATGTGTGAGGAGCCAGGCTTGCAGGCCGTTGATCTGATACTTGTTCACAACCCCTGCAGACGAAGGATTCAGAAATCAAGGTGCTTTCCCAGCCTGTAGTGAGGAGCTTGGCTGGGCTGAAGTGTGCCTGGCGGGGGCTCTGGTCACTTTCTGGGCCACTGCTGCTGCAGACCCTCGTCCGGGGCCCCAGGCACCATCTCTGAGGCTCCTACACCCTTGGCCAAGGAACTGCCTGCTCCTCCTAATTCCTGGGAAGAGGGAGAGGAGGCTGAGTCCATCCTTTGGTTCTGCATCTTGCTAACTGGCCATAGGCTGAGTGACAGGTGCGCAGTCTGACAGGGAGGTCAGGGCAGAGGGGCAGAAGCAAGTGAGGATGCCCCTGTGGTGTCCCTGGTCCCATCTGTAATTGTTGGGGAGCGCCTCAGCCCACCCCCCACCCCAAAAACAGGGAGTCTCTCAGGGCAGAGTTGGGGTGAGGTTCCAGTCTGCACCCACGTGTGAGGCATGAAGCCAGGCTCCTCATGGTTCTCAATGATGGCGAGGAATGAACAGACAAGGTCTCCCATGGACAGCCCAGAGGAAGGCACGGTGGTGTCTGCAGGAAGCTCCATGGGCCCAGTGCATCCCCTGCTATGGGGCTGGGAAGAAGCTGGACCCATCCATTCCCTCCTTACCCAGGAAAGTGATTTCTAACCTGGGTGTGGGATGGCCCCAGCTGCCCTCAATGGTTTTGAGGACGGATGCTGTGAAAAATCCAAGCAAAACGGATTTCTATCCTGTGACAAGTCTTAGGGATGAAGCAGTGTGGGGAAGGACAGGTCCCTGAGAGGAAGGGCCAGGAACGGGAGCCTGGGGAGGGTGAAGGGGAGGGAGCTACCTGCAGGGGTCACGGCCCCCTCCTGGATGCCTCCTACGTAGCCGGGTAGAAACTTATGGCAGAAGTCAGGGAGAGACGTGTACAGAAGCACCTGAAACACACAAGCAGCCTGATCACCCCCACCTGGAGGGCACCTGCAAAGGGGGATGCATAGCAGGAACATGAGAATCACAATCATAGCCTTTTTCTTCCCAAAGCACTTATGGCTCCTGGAAGCTCACACTGCTGGGCTGCCGGTTTTGAAGAGGGTCCTGAGACAATAAACTCATCAACCAGGGAAAGTGCCAACGCGTTCTCCCCCAGGGCTCCATTCGCGCCTCAGGAGAGGGCACAGGTCCCTCCCAGTCACCTTTAAAAATGGAGAATCCCACAAAATTCACCTTTTTTTGATACATAAATCTATTTTTTGAGATGACGTCTTGCCCCACCACCCAGGCTGGAGTGCAGTGGTGCAGTCATAGCTCACTGCAGCGCTGACCTCCTGAGCTCAAGTGATCCTTCCACCTCAGCCTCCCAAGCAGCCAGGATTATAGGTGTGCACCACCACACCCGGCTAAAATTCACCTTTTTAAAGTGCACAATTCAGTGGCAGTCAGCACATTTACATCACTGGTTGTACACCCGTCACTGCTAATTCCAGAACTTTTCATCACCATAAAAGAAAATGTTGTTCCCATCCACGGTCACTCTGAGTTCCCTGGCCCTGCCGCCCCTGGCTGCCACTGAGCTTTCTGCCTCTGTGGATCTGCCTGTGCTGGGCATTGCATATAAATGGAACCGCACGGTATGCGGCCTCTGTGACTGGCTTCTCTCGCTCAGTGGTGTCTTCAAGGGTCATCCGCCTAGTGGCATCAGAGCTTCATTCCCTTCCACTGCCAAATAGTGTCCCACAGTGGGCACAGTGTTCTGTTTTGTGTGTCTATTCATCTACTGATGGACAGGTGGGTTCCTGCTTTGTGTCTATTTGTGATTCACACTGCCCCTGTTCACTCAAAGGGACCAAGAGATCGGAACTGAGAAGTATTCTGGAGCCCAAAAGCTTGGACCCTGCGGAGAAACAGCTAATCAGGATCTGAGCCTTCCTCCCTCGCAGGGAAGGAAAACCCAGGCCTGTCTCTTTCTAGCACCGTTTCCCTGGAAACCTTTTCCTGGGTTCAGGCAATCAGCACCACCCCTGTGTGTGCCAGGTTTACAACAACCCCTTCCCGGAACTCCCTCTGGACCGGGAAGCCGGTGGGGACACCACAGAGCTGAGAACATCCTGGATCTTGACTGCCTGTGGGGAAACACAGCCCTGCCTCGTGAGTGGCATCTCATGACTGAGAGCGTCCCTTTGGGGACTGAGATGCTCCTTTCCAGGCCTGGTCCAAGGCATGACTCCTGCCGACTATGGGGCTTCCCCGGGCTGGCCCTGCCCTCCCACCAGGTTTTGCTCCTATCCTCAGCTTGTCTCTCCAGAGCTGGGCGTGCCCAGCAACTGCAGGCAGGCAGGCCATGAAGGTGCATTGAACACTGATGTGACAGGTGCCTTCTGCCTGACATCTGAGGATGAATCTGAACACACCAAGGAATGCCCTGCTGGGTCCCGGGAACCCAGATGTCAACCTGAGTCAGGATCCCATGTCCCAGACAAATGGAAGGACTACCCCAGCAGGAGGGCACACTCCCCACCTGCTGTGCCCCGACCCCAGGGCAGGGGCTGCTGACCTGGAAGGTGACCCACAAGGTATAGAGCTGGGCGGCTTTCCTCGTTATAGGTGGAGTCTTGGCCCAGATGTCTGACAGCCGAGCACGCCCGGTGGCGATGTCCACCACGGGGCCGGTCAGGGCGCAGCTGTACTGGTCACACGCCATGATGAAGTAGTAGACGATGAAGGGCGCGCACAGCAGTAGGAAGATGATGCTCCCCAGTGAAAACCAGTCCACCTCCCTGCGAGGACGGATGCAGGCAGTCACACGGGGGCCCATCCGCCCCGGGCCCCACCAGGACCCTAACAGGCTCTTGTGTGGAGGACCTGTTGCTCAAACCCACCAGCACCCCATGAGAGAGGGCATCAGCTCCTAGCACAGGCCCTCCTTGTGGGCAAGGAAGCCACTCAGCACGCCTGCTTTACTGTGGTTGATTAACTGGCAGCACAATCTGGGGCCCCCACGGAAGGCCCAGAGCTCAGAACATGAGTGCAGGTAGGTTTTTCACAACCACCAAGGCCAGTCATTTCCCCAGTTCCAGGCCGGAGAGGACACTCGCCCCACAGGAAGTCCCCACGGCTCCATGGAAAAATGGGAGCTGTGACAACAGGTCATACTCCAGGGTGGTGAGAAGGCCCCAGCTGCTCTTTAAGCCCATATCTTTTTTCCCACATTGTGGACCGGCCATGATTTCTAGTTTCTTTTTCTAATTCCTTACTTTATAAAGTGGGAAACTGCTTACCTTTCATTAGTCTTGACAAAAAAAAAAAAAAATTTTTTTCTTTTAAATAGGTGTTTCATTCCTTTGGGTCCATACAATTCCAAAGGCTGGAAAGCTCTGAGACCCCACTTTACTTTCTAGCTGGGAGAACAGGCAAGATCCTTACCAGGCACGGCCCCACTGCCCTTGAGATGCAGTTCTGTCATTGGTGACGCTGTCTACACTCTTGGCTTTGGGAACGTTGGGTTGCGATTTTGCAGCCATTGGGCCCTGCAAGAAGGAGAACCTTGCTAACATTGTCCCTCAAATAACAGACACCACCTTTCCCTGTTGCATCCACCACTGCTCCTGGGCCTGGCAGGGCTGGCCTCCTGTGCACACCTTCCCGGTACCTTGTCCCTGACAGCAGATTCCATGCAGGGAAGAGATCATCTTGTCTTAGACTCTCTCCTCTGGACCCTGCAATCACCTCCCACCTGACCTTCCTACGGCTGCTCCTGCTAGTCTCAGTTCATTCTCCAAACATGGCAGAATGCCCCTCCCTCTTACAGCACAAATTGGCTCCCACCTCCCTCCTACATACCACTCTCTCCTATTCTCCTTGGCTCCAGGAACACAGGGGTCTTCACTCATCCTTGAACACAGTCTAAGTCGCCCGTGGCACTGACTTCCTCTGCTTAGAGCACATTTGCAGGTGTCCTTGTTCAGGGCTCATGTAAAATGTCCCCTCCTTGGGAGATCTTCTCTCCCAGCCAATCTGAAGCAGCTGCTCCCCAGGTTCCCTGCCAAGGCCCTCCACTGGGTACTTAATTTTCTTAGTAACTCTCCCCATCGCCTAGAAGTATTCATTTGTGTGTGTGTATTGTCTGTCTCCCCTCACTAGAGTGTAAGTTTCCCAAGGGCAGGAATTGTGTGTCCTCCTCATTGTTCTACTACCAGGGCCTAGAACAGCGGCCCATATGAGGCCCTCAATAATCACCCTACAAAAAAAGGCGGAGAGAACAAAGAATGTCTCTAGGTACCCACAGCTGCTCTACATGGTTATAATTTGGAGGAAGCAGTGACATCCCCACTTCCAGAACAAGTTCATAACTGTGAAACTTTAAAATATCAGAGATTTTTTAAAAAGATGCTCTTGAAAGCTTTTAGAGAAAAACCAGGAGTAAAAATCATGGTAGCCTTAGATTTCTCAACAGCAAACTGGATTCTAGAAGACAATGACGAAAAGTTTCAAAATTCTGAGGAAAACTTTTTTGCAACCTAGAATTCTATTCCTATGAGAACTATTACTCAAGGACAACAACAAAGGATCCAGGAAACTGGAGACCCAAGAGAGCTGCTGAAGTGATGTCCACAAAAGGGCATGGGCAAGTCCCAAGAGGACAGCTATGCAGCAGGACTAGCCAGAAACCAGACCACATTGGTATAAGATGAATGGCTAGGAAAGAGAGGAAATGAAAATGATGAATTTTGTTGCATCCGAATGTGTAGGAAAATTATTGATATGTGTGACAGCTCAGTTACAGCATCCAGAAAAAAAATATGAATGATAGATGCATAGAAACCTTACCAAATTAAAAAAAAAAAAGCAAGGCAACTGTTAACTCCAGGAAAAATAAAAAGTCATACAAGGGAGGAAAAGAAGAAATCAAACCATTATTATAGGATCTTACTTGGCTCAACAATGAATAATGGTAACTTTGTCATAACAATGTATTCTCTATTGATTATTGTACGTGCAGAAGGAAATTTGCAAAGTTAGGGTTGCTAAAAGCAAACTACTTAGAAATAAGTAGGTACATACAACAACACAAAAGTAGCTAAAAGAATGAAAAGTGTTTGCTGCTGGCAAGCAAGACTGTCGATGTGGGATGCGGTAGAGACTATTTCTTTGGAAGCCTTTTAACCCTGATTTTTAAAAAAATGTGAGCATGAACTACTTTAATAAACATTTACACTCATTTAAAAATTTTCAATTATGAAAGACATTTTCCTTATGCAGTGTGAGAACTGGAGTAGCAGCACTTAATTCAATTTACACAAGTTAGTTTCTGAAGTTCCTATGATGTACAAAGCAGGACGAAGAGTTCTTGATGGGAAGAGACCGTGTCTCTCTACGGCCCCAAATACTGAATACAGAGCCTGGTGAGTGCCAGTCACTCTCCTTATATCTGTAAAATCAAAGTGGATGAAAGAAAACTGCTTCTGAGAAAAACTGACACGCTAGTGAGTCTGATCTCAAGATCACAGCCACCCGGACAAGCCAGCTTGTTTTAGACAGTTCCTCTCCCACAGGCTCTCATCAAGGTAAGATACAAGTTTAGTTTCTTCCCAACCAAAACTTACCAGCTCAGTGCCCCCACTCCCTCCGATCCCTAGTTTCCACACTGACTAGTGTTAATCCAGACCACCCACATGCACACTTGCCTTACAGGAAGGCTAAGCAGAATGGGGTGGCATTCTTCCTGCCCCAAGTCATGGATAAGCTACGAGGGGACAATGCCTGGTACCAACATTATCAATTATGTAAAATACCAGAAAATTGCAAAGGGTCAGAGGATGTGTAACCTCAGAACCAAAGTGTGAAAAAGCCACTGGGAGAATGTTGTCAAAAGGAATTAAAACAAGACCTAAGAAGTACTTTTAGCTTACTACAGAGTTCAGTCACCCAGGAGTCAGCTCTTTAGTCATAAGCATTGAGTTTTGCAATAAATATCTAAGTAACATCCTTCCCAATAGATGGCTGGGAACAGACAAAGGGGAGGTGCCCTGATACGTTGTACTTTACTCATAAGAGGCACAGACAGTCATTGGCACTCGAGAGCTGGTGGACCAGTCTGTCTGTACTTTCAACGCTGTGAAGCCATAGCCTGCGCTCAGGATCCAGGACACTGAGACACACTTACCTCTAGACTCTTGCCAAATAGTTTCACAGCAGAAGGGAAGTTTTCCTTCTTGAACTGGTCCCTTAAAAGTTTCTAGACACCTGTGCTCCAAATGCCTGCTTGATCCTTCTCAACCGGCTAAAGTCCTGCAGGGAACACAAAGATGAATAAGACCCCAGGGAGCTAACATTTCAGGAGAGGGCAGACGCTCAAGGTCCACAGTTGGAGTCAAGCAAGAGGCACAAGGTGAGCGCTCAGGGCTTCAACAGCCGCATGTCAGGTAGGGCGGCGGACAAGCCAGTCCCATCGCAGAGCTGCTGTGCCTGGCTCAGCACTGACAAAGAGGGAGGCGAACAACAGGTGGAGCAGGAGAAAGCGCCGCCGCGGAGCGCGGCACGGGGGAGGGGCCAGGAGCCGACCCCGGAGCCAGGCAGCCTTCGCCCGGGGAAGCTCCAGACCGCGCGGGTACAGAGCATCCCTCAGGGGCCGGCTCGTGGGGGAGGGGAGACTATCCACGCCTCCGCCCCGCCTTCCCGGAGCCCCAGTTGCCCCTAGCCTGTGAGCCGGACCCTGTCCCCACTAGCGCGCGCAGGTCCCCGTCCCCACCTGCGCGCACGCCCCCTGCCCCTGACCCCACCCTCGCCCTGTGAGTGGGCACCTGGGCACGTGTCCCCCACTGCGCACACCTTCCCCTGGTCTCACCTGCGCACACCTCGGCCCCTCACCTGCGACCACCTTCCCCTGGCCTCACCTGCGCACGCGCCCCTTAGCCGGCTCGCGCTGCTCCTCGCCGCCTACCCTCTAGCCAGGGGCCGGAGTCACCAGCAGGGCAGGGGTGCCCGCCCCCGGATGACGTCAGCGATTGCCCGCCAATCGGAGGCGAACCCCGGACGCCCGTCGGTCCCGCGCCCCGCGATTGGCCGAGACGCCTGAGCTGACTCCGGGCCCACCGCGCCCGCCACTCGGCAGCGGCCAGACTCGAGATTGACGGCCCAGGCCCCGCCCCGCCGCCCCGCCGCCCCTCCCCGGCCCCCGCGAGTGAGCGCAGCTTCCCGCGCTTGGTCTGGAACCGCTAGGACCAGCCGGGTGTGGGGCGGGGCGGGGAGGCCACGTGGGCCGCGCGATGAACGTGCCAGGCTCATCACCTGGATGATCGTGCCTCAGTTTCCTCCTCGGCAAATGGGGCTTCAGCGGCTCGCGACGCACATTGATGGAGCGTATGTTCAGGCGCCGGTGCACCGCAAGGAGCGAAATAGACACAGCCACTGCTCCTAGGGCTTATGTCCCGGGGCGAAGAGGATCCTCCGCAAACGATCAGGTAAACACATGGATGTCAGGGAAGTCTCGCTGCTGGGAGACCGCCAAAGTGACCCGAGATGGAGTCCAGGTGGTCTGCTTATTAGGGGGCACACCCGTGCTAGGACGGGAGGGGAGGGAGCAGCAGAACTGGGCAAAGGAAGAAGCTGAGCCACAGTGCGAGCCGGACGTACGGGCCACGTTGCGAGGGCATGACCTGGGGCGAGGCAGACCTGGAGGTGGGGGCAGCTGAAGGTGTCTGCTGACCCCACACCCAACAGCTCGGGTAACAGACCTTACTTAGGAGCAGAGCGATCTGGTTACCACGTCTCTGTGGCCCTCAGAGATACATCATGTTTTATTTTTAACCTGCACCTTTTTGTTTTGAAAAATGTTCAGCATACAAACAAGTTGAACGTAAAGTGAACACACAGATTCCTGGATTCACCAGGGGTGAGCAGGTGGCCACGTTTCATGTCTCTCTTTCTCTCTTTATATATGTGTATTTTTCTTTTTTCTCCCCACTCAGTCCCCACCGTTAGCTGCAGATACCGTGATACCCCCCTCCCAAATACTTCGGTATCCAACTCTGTAAGAAGAACCTTCTCCTATATTACCAAAATACAGTGACCACGTCAGTTCAACGCTGTTATCTATTCTGCATCTCCAGTTTCCCCCGGTTGTCCCAATAATGCCCTTTACAGCCCTTTTGTTATTGTTGTTTTGTTTTGCTTTTTTGAGACGGGGTCTCTGTCACACAGGCTGGAGTGTAGTGGCACGATCGATCGCAGCTCACTGCAGCCTTGAACTGCTGGGCTCAAGCGATTCTCTTCCCTCACCCTCCTGAGTAGCTGGGACTACAGGAGCACACTTTTTTTTTTTTTGGTAAAGACGTGGGTCTCACTATGTTACCCAAGCTGGTCTCGAACTCCTGGGCTCAAGCGATCCACCCATCTTGGCCTCCCACAATCCTGGGACAACAGGTGTGAAGCCCTGCCCTACAGTCCTTTTTTAAACCCCAGGATCTAATCAGGGAGCCACACTGTGCATTCAGGCTATGCACTTTTTTTGGCAGGATAATATACTAGAGCATGTTTTATCTTGTCAGAAGGCTGTCAACCTGAAATAACCAAACGGGTCAGAATTTAGCTTAAAGAGAGTTTATTTAAGTGTATAAAGTTTGAGGACAGGCTGCCTGGGAAGCACAGATTTTAAAGAATGGAAATCAGTGTTTCAAAGTGTAGATGTTTGGGATCATTTATGTAGACAAATTTTAGGGAAGTTTAACAGAATTTTAACTTTTTTATGCATAAAGTTATAATCTGACAAATTGAGGTGGTCTTTTTTGGAGAGAAGGTATATTTAACATTTTACACTGAAGATGTAGGAGTCTGGTCTGAGTTAAGTATGGGATAATAAGAGACAATATAATAAAGATCAGTAATTAAAAGGGGAGGAGGCCTGGTCTGTGGTCTCTCCTAGTCATTTATAAAACATAAATGATAAAGAAAAACATTAGTCTCTAATCTAAAAGACAAAATTACAAACATGCTACGTGACTCAGTTTCTAGGACTTCCCTCTTGACTTAATAAATTGGACAAGATCTTGCTCTGTTGCCCAGGGTGACATAATAAATTTCGAGAGTCCTAAACTTTTCTAAGACAACACATCACTGTGCTCCATGATTGATAGTGGGGTTCAGTGTTTACTGCCAGAAGTCTCCATTTTTCCTTTTGTTATTTATGAGTAATTGGAGCAGTGATACTTTGAGACTGTAAATATGCTATTCCCAAATTACCTTTCACCCTAGCATTTAATGATGACTCTTGCCTGAATCCCTTATTTCTTGGGACAATGTTAATTTTCTAATTTTATCATTCCCTCAACTTTGATTAATAAATTATTTATTAGCAAGCATTCTTCTGTAGAAATTTCCTCTTTATTTTTTTTTTATCAGTATGCCCTAATGGATTTAACTGACTGAGTTATGATCCTTACTGTATTGTCCTGTCTTTGGCTAATGGGAGCCCCTTCAAATTGGCTTCTTTTTTCAAATGACATGTCCCTACCATCCTTTGAGTACTTACTATTTTCTGGGACAACCAGATATTCAAGGATCCTCCCCTTCTCTGCCCAGGCCTGGTGTCAGCCATTGTTGGCAGGAGATCATTTGAGCAGATTGTGTGGATTTCAGAGGCATGAAAACTACTGTGAGGATTAAATAAGTTAGCGTGTATAACATTCTTGTGCTTTTGTGGAGTTGCCAAATTGTCATGAACAAGCATTACTTTATAGGCAGTGAAAAAGTGATTTAAAAAATGTGAAAACAGGTATATGTACATAAGCTAAAAATAAAGTCCTAAGTCTCCCATTGACCAAAGGGACCTTCTCTTGAGCAAGGGGACACCAGAAAAACCTTAACACTGAGTTCCCAGACATGACGCGATGGGAGGTCAGACATGCCTGGTAATAGCCCCCTGTTTTAGAGTTTGGACAGCACAACTGGCCAGCATTCATGTTAAAACAGATATCGTAAGACTGATAGAACGGACTCTGTGGCAATATGACACCAAATTATAAACAGGACCTGAAGCCATGCTAGGCAAGGGTAAGTCAGGCACTCCACACTTAGAGAATAAACTATATTCTAACGGCCACAAGGCTTTCTGTGTCTCTATTAGCCAAACACTGGCCTTGGGATAGGCAATATTAAAACAATTGCAGCTCCACATGCTGACTAACTCACCCTGTTTCACCAGCCATAACAGCTGTGATTGGACAAGAGACTGATTTCAGTGACTTTCTCCTGATAAGAGACCACCGACCAGCTGACCCCACCAACCAGCTGACGCGTTTATAGAGATGATGCACCTGTATGCCTTTGTGTCCTGAAAAGATCTTTTGCCATAAAGGCCCTAATTGTAAGACATGTAAATGTTAAGTCTCCACGCCAAAGTGAACATGGGTCATATATTCCATGCTTTGCTCAAAAACAGGGCATGTGTCAGGACCACCTTCATGAATATTCATAGCTCCTCCTCTAACCTGTTAAATATGTATGTTTAGTCAATCACTTCAGCATAGAGCTCCTGCCCCAAACCCTCCTCTTTGGAAGTCCCTGTCTCTGGCCTTGGCTGGAGACAGATTCCTGGTGCGGCCACCTTGCAGGCTACAACCCTTTACAACAAATAAAGCCTCCTCTTTTTCCAAATTTGTAAATTGTGTGTTTTTAAACTAACATGAATGACGGAAGGAAGGACGGCCTCTTCGAGCAAGGATGGTGAGGCAGTTATTTATATGGGGGAAAAATGGATTCTACCCTGGGTGGACTAAAGAGGAAATGTGAAAAAATAAAAAGTGAGAAACTGCTGATAGTGAATCGGTGCAAGCGCCCTGGAGAAGAGACTTGGCAATATTTAGGAAAGTCCAACAGCACGAACCCTACTACTCCGCAAAGCTGCTGGAACTGGCGGAAAGGAAATTGCAGCAGTGCGTGTGTGCGTGCGTCTGTTGGCAAAACGCTGCTAACAACTTCAATGCCCATCCGCTATTGAATAAACCTACTTTATTCCTACAATGGAATACCAAACTGCAGAAAAATAATTAAAAGAACGTATCTCATGTTACAGGGGAAAAAATCAAGTTGCAGAAGCACATTAAAGTGCAGTTCGTGTAGTTTCAGAAAAGGCAAGCAGCGCGCTTACCTGCGCTGCTTACACACGTGGTACAGGAGTGAAAGGGGCACGAGAGGGTTCCCAGGAATTCAACGCCATCTGCCCAGGGAGGCGGGATTCCCAGCACGGAGAAACGATTGCTGCGGTCTGCAGTCCCGCGGGCACGATGGAGCGCTCCTACCGTACTCTCTAGTGTTGGTGTATTTGGAACGTTTCACGCCGTATTAAAATAAAACATGGCTAAGCTGGTTGTGGGGTGGCGGTCTGGGATAAAATGGAGGCGAGCTGCAGCTGGGCGGTGAGCTCCCCCGCACCTGTGCGACTGGACAGGTTTGCCCGCGAGGGCGGGGGCGGGGGCGGGGCCGGGGCCCGGAGCAGGGGTGGAGCCGGGGCGGGGGCGGGGCCCTTCACGGGGCAACGAACTCGGCGGCCACCTCGCTGCGCAGGCGCGGTCGTGAGCGCCGCAGACGGGGCGGAGCGATCCGTAGGCAGGGCCTGACGCCGCACTTCTGCTTGGCCGGAGCCTCAACGGATGGGCGGGGAGGGGGCGGGGCCGGGAAACCCGGAAGGTCCGGCGCCCGAGCACCCTGTCTCGCTGGGACCCGGGTCTTGCTGTCCCCCGCTGGCCTCCTGCCCGGGCGACTGCAGCCAGGATGGGCCGGAAGGTGACCGTGGCCACCTGCGCACTCAACCAGTGGGCCCTGGACTTCGAGGGCAATTTGCAAAGGATTTTAAAGAGTGAGTCTGGGGCGGCGGGGGCACTGTGGCTAGGCCCAGGCTTGCCCGTGGCGCGCTCACAGCCTTGCCCTGGGCAACTCGCGGCCCTGGGCATGGGATCAGGTGAGAAAATGGGTAATGACCCCGCCAGTGGTACGTGCTCAGGTCCTCCTCGGGAAGTGAGTGTTTATAGTTCGTGGGGACAAGCGATATACAAGGCACGGTTAAGAAAAGTCTGGCGGTTTAGGGGGAGGCCTGGGGATGGACCCGTGTTCTATCTCTGGGGTCCAGTGGCTGGGGCTGAGCTGCCCATCCTCGGAGATATGTAAGTTGGACGGAATGGCTGCCCCCTGGCGGGTATGGTGTGCAGAGACCAGAGATTGACGGTCTGGGTCCCCGTGGACCTCCCTGGTGGGTGGGCATTGGGAGAAGGCGTCCCAGAAAGGGAAGTAGAAAAAGACGCCTGTCATCCCAGCACTTTGGGCGGGGAGGGGGCAGGGAATCACCTGAGGTCAGGAGTTCAAGACTAGCCTGGCCAACACGGTGAAACCCCGCCTCTACTAAAATACAAAAATCAGCTGGGCATGGTGGCCTCGAAGATAGGGTGTGGTTGTTGAAAGGTCACCATCTAATTTTCGTTCATATGGACGCACCGTGGAGGATGAAAAGTTAAACTATTACACCTGCACCTAAATGGGCAAGCCTGCAGGTGTAGTCAGGTTGCAGGTTATCTTGCACTGGTCTGCTGACTGCAAGAGCCTTTGCCAGGAGCAATAGAAACAGAATGTTTCAAGAGCTGGCATCTTATCAGCATGTACCCTGGATTATTATTGTTATTATTATTATTATCATTATCATTATTATTTTGGACATGGACTCTCACTCTGTTGCCCAGGCTGGAGTGCAGTGGTGCCTTCTTGGCTCACTGCAGTCTCTGCCTCCTGGACTCAAGCAATTCTCCTGCCTTAGCCTCCTGAGTAGCTGGGATTACAGGCGTCCGCCACCATGCATGGCCAATTTCTGTATTTTTAGTAGAGACGAGGTTTCACCATGTTGGCCAGGCCGGTCTTAAACTCCTGTCCTCAAGTGATCCACCTGCCTTGGCCTCCCAAAGTGCTGGGATTCCAGGCATGAGCCACCGCAGCCAGTGGTTGTTTTGTTTTGTTTTTTTTTAATAGCAACCTGCTTTCACCTCATTTGCTCAGAGCAAATCCAGTTGGACTGAAGAAGGCTGGGTGACTAGAGCTAAGCCTACACTCTGCCAGCCTCTCCTCCCTAGATGCTTGTTGGAAGCTGCTGCCCCAGACCAGTAAGCCAATGGTGCCTGACAGTGGCACCACTGCTGGATCGTAATCCTTCAAGTCCTTTTTCCTCTAGGTGGTGTTGGGCATTTCCTTGTTAATAAACTACCAGGGTGTGACTTCTTCCTCTTCCTCCGCCTCCTCCGTGGTGCTAAGGGTCAGGCCTGCAAACCCTCCCTGTTTCTCATTTTCTGCAGGTATAAGCAGGCATATGCAAGTATAGGCAGGTGCAGGTGTATACAGGTGTATGCTGCCCTCTGCTGCCAGGCTGTCAACAGGAAGCCTGACTGCATCCGGTCTGGGAAGGCACAGAGCATTTTTGTTTGTTGTTTGTATTTTGTTTTTATCCTACCTACTGCAGCAGGTTATTTCATCTGTCTCTGAATGTATAGGTGCTGAAATTGCCCCATTTTCTTTTTCTGTCTGTACTTCCAGGTATTGAAATTGCCAAAAACAGAGGAGCAAGATACAGGCTTGGACCAGAGCTGGAAATATGGTAAGAACAGACACAGACACCCTGGGGTGGTCAGCTAGCGATGCCTGCATCAGCTTTCCCCAGCTGAGAAGGCAAGGAAGGAGCAGGGACAGTCCTGAGAGCTGTGGACATGCCACACCTGCTGTTGGGCCTGGTTAATGCCATTGAACACCTGAGCAAGAGCAGGCCCAGGGAGGCTGAGTAAGTCTAGATTCCCATGTTGAGTAATTAAAGGAACTGACTTTTACCGGATTAAGGCCAATTTCAAAGTTGGGCTGCTTCTGTGTTACCACTGCCTTTTTGCTGTGGTCTGAATGTTTGTGTCCCCCCAAAATTCATATGTTGAAACCTAACCCCCAGGTGATGGTATTAAGAGATGAAGCCTTTGGCAGGTGATTGGGTCATGAGGGTGGAACCTTCATGAATGGGATTAGTGCCCTTATAAGAGAGGCCCAAAGGAGCTCGTTGGCCGCTTCTACCACGTGAGGACACAGAAGGAGAGAACCAGCCCTCACCAGGTACCAAATCTGCCAGCACCTTGATCATGGGCTTCCCAGCCTCCAGAGCTGTAAGCAATACATTTCTGTTGCTTATAAATTACCCAGTCCAAGGTGTTTTGTTATAACGGCCTGAGGACCAAGATATCTTTGGTTTTCATTCTGTGATCTCAAAAGAAGCATAAGTCATCATTTCTTATATGCCTTTTTGTAAAAATCAGGAAAACTGATTGCTTATTTCCCTTCTTGTCCCTTCTTTAAAAACAAAAACAAAAACAAAAAATAATAAGTAGCCACATTGTAGGTCTCTTGTAAGCGATAGTCCTTTCTCATTTTGGATGTCAGCTGCCATCTGTGCTCAGCTAGTTTCCCGTTGGTCTTTAGGCCCCTGACCCATTGTGGAATCTGGAAGTCCCTCTTCAGTCTTTGTCTCCTGCCTTAGTGTGTGTTCTTGCTTCTGGACTTAGAGTAAGCAGGAACTGTCTTCTCTTAGGAGGTTTTGTGTGAGTCCAGAGGCATCTTTCTCTAAGTCCTTCCAAGTTCCTTTCCTTTATTAGGTCGATTTCTCTCCTTAGAATCCCACCTTCAAATAGGGCTGTTTCTCCCATAATATCCAAGAATGTTTACTTTGTTCTTTAATTTGTCTTCATTTGATTGATTCTTTAAGAAATTCTTCACCTAAGTGCCAAGGGATCTAGGATTCTGGGTAGTCTGAGGTCACAAAAATTCGATCCTCTCCTGGCCCTGTGGCCGGATCCTCTCCTGGGCCGGACTCAAGGCCTGATCATCTCGTGAGCCTGACCTCTCCTGGGCTGGTCCAGGAGCGTGATCCTCATGTCCTGTCTGCTGCTTGCCCTGGAAGAGCTGCAGTGGTGACAGCCCAGTCCCCCGGCCTGATGTGGCCCAGATGCTTAGAGTTTAACTCTTCTTTTCTTTCTTCGTCCTAGTCTCTCTCTTCTATAAAAGTTATATCCACCTCTCTCTTTCCTCCAAATATGGACCTGTTTCATTTTGAAAATGGGAGGATGTCTAACTAAAGGCCCCTGGGATGGAATATTTGCATTCAGCAGGGACAGGGGCCCAGCTGAGCAGGGCTCTATATAGCTCACAACCTGCACAGTTTACAAAGAGGAAACCGAGGCAGGAGAGGAGGGACGTCACTTCACTGAGCACACCGCCTCTTGTTCTTACTGGTTAGGGGTCCAGCACCTGATACACAGGGAGGGCCCAGTGGCCCTAGAGCAGGCTGACTCGTGGACCAGAGACCCTCTCACCTAGAAACGTCAGCTGTTTCCTTTGAGTCGGTGCTGGAGGCTTTGGAAAGGGATGGCTGCCACCCAAATAGCCCCGGGCACGGATTGACCAGCGCCTGCGATAAACTGCTCCTCCAGCTGCTGGCCCGTCGAAGGGGTGAGAGGCCTCTGGTCGCTGGACGCCATGCAGAGGGACGTGTGGTGTTATTATGTTATTTGGTTTCACATGTGGGCCAGGACGCCAACAGGGCATGAAAACCCACGAAACAGGGATCCGTTGGAGGAGAACGGACATCTCAGGACTCCGTTCCCTACTGGGGCATCTCCTGGATACCGTTTGTATCTGAGAACTGGGCTTTTCCTCTTAGCAGAGCCAGCACAGAGAGCAGTGCTTTCCCAGATACTAAAAATCATAATTGCCGGTTCTGGGGTTTATGCGAGCGTGTGTGAGGTTTGCTGGGCATTTAAAGTGTGCCTTCCAGGCTGATGGCGTAGTAGAAAGGAGAACTTCTTGAAGAGTTATAAGTGTTCTACAAATGCTCTATATTGTATTATGGGAACCCCAATAGTAAGCAACCCAGCCTTCACATTTAATGACACCACGGATTATTGAATTCCTGCGGATGCCGAAATAGAAACAAACTAGAGACTTAAAGCAACAGAAATGTATTCTCTCATAGTTCAGGAAGCCAGAAGTCCAAAATCAGGATGGCAGCAGGGCCTGCCTCCCTCCAAAGGCTCTTGGGGAGGGTCCCTCCTGCCTTTCCCAGCTCCTAGTGGTTCCAGGTGCTCCTTGGCTGGTGGCCTCCGTGCTCCCATCTCTGCCTCCGTCCTCACGTTGCCTCCTCCTGTTCTCCCTGTCTCTCCTTTCCTTTCTCTTACAAGGACACTTGTCATTGGACTTAGGCCCACCTGCAAAAGCCAGGGTGATCTCATCTTGGGATACTTAATTTCGTTATATCAGCAGACTCTTTTTCTAAGATAAGGTTGCATTTGTAGGTTTCTAAGGTCATTACCTTCATTCAGCCGACTACAAACATCTATAGCAAGAAACTCAGGGGTAGCTTTGTGGGTGGTTTTTCTGAACGGTTATTAGTGATCTTTGCCAAATAATGGATTTCTGTGGGTCCAGCTTTGTTTCTTTGGGGTTCTTCTCTTGTCGATCAGTGTCATTTGGGCCACATTAATGGTTAAAAGGAAACCCAAGGACAGGCGCTTCCTGATATGAGAGATTTTTTGTAGTAACTTAAAACTCAGAGAGAGGAGCAGGGGCCATGCTCTATCACGTTCAGTAAAGCACATTGTGCTGGGGTGGTGGGTCTTATGCTGGATGCTCACTGGAATCACCTGGAAGGCTTTGAGAAAACACCTGAGCCCCGGCCCCCAGACACGTTCAGACTGGACGGGCCCACAGGCCCTGCCCCAGCCCGCTCACCTGAATTGTTTCTGGAGCTCACCTTCTCACTCTCTCTGCAGCGGCTACGGATGCTGGGATCATTATTACGAGTCGGACACCCTCTTGCACTCGTTTCAAGTCCTGGCGGCCCTTCTGGAGTCTCCCGTCACTCAGGACATCATCTGCGACGTGGGCATGTAAGTGCCAGTGTGAGTGTGGAAGGGCAAGCCCGGGACAAAGGCAGGCTCAAGGGCATGACCCACCCAACCAGCCTCCATCCAGGGTGTGGAACGTCCACGTGTCCAGGGATACCAAAGGCCTTATGCTTGAAAAGTGGGTTTTGTTCCTATCTCAGCCCCGTACGCCACCTCATTTCCCCTGCAAGGAGGTAGCTCCCGGAAGCAGGATGTGTCAGTTCTTCCGGAAAGTCCCATGCACACATCAGCAGACTCCACACAAAGGGGAATGCAGCGTTCACCCCATTGCATGCAGAGAGCTTGACTCACATCATGGGGAGCCCTGGGGCTCATTCCATGTCTGCATGTCGCCACGTGGTTCCCATGGCTTAGGCTGCATATGTGTAGCTCCACAAGGAAGGCCTCTGCATGCGCTGTGCTAGTGTCTGTGCTGTGCCCTGCATAGCCGGTCCCTATGGAGGCCTCTGCACGCCCCATGCTGGTGTCTGTGCTGTGCCCTGCATAGCCGGTCCCTATGGAGGCCTCTGCACATGCTGTGCTAGTGTCTGAGCCCTGCTTTGCATAGCGGGTTCCCTATGGAGTATGCTGTACTGGTGTCTGTGCTGCACTCTGCATAGCTGGTACCCTGTGGAGGCCTCTGCATGCACCATGCTGGTGTCTGTGCTGTGCCCTGCATAGCCGGTCCCTGTGGAGGATGCTGTGCTGTTGTCTGTGCTGTGCTCTGCATAGCTGCTCCTATGGAGGCCTCTGCACACGCTCTGCTGGTGTCTGTGCTGTGGCATAGCTGGTCCGCTATGTGCCACACTCTGCATAGCTGTCCCCTGTGGAGGGCCCTGTGTGCGCTGTGCTGGTGTCTGTGCCGCACTCTGTATAGCTGGTCCCCTATGGAGGCCTCTGCACTCACTGTGCTGGTGTCTGTGCCGCACTCTGCATAGCTGTCCCCTGTGGAGGCCTCTGCACATGCTCTGTTGGTGTCTGCCGCGCTCTGCATCGCTGTCGCCTTTCACTGGGCTTTGCATCGAGTCCTTTACGTCTCCTTCAGCCCCGCCTCATCCGGCATGGAGATGGCATCTTGGCTCACTTCTTTCTTGGCATCTGTCTGGCGCATATTCTCCCGCCACTCGCATCCAACCCTCACCATGACATTTATGGAGTGGGGCCTCTTCTAAGCAGCACACGGATGGGAATTTTAGGCTCTGTTCACATGGATGATGCTAATTGGTCCCGTGGACTCTCTTAGTTTCCTTTTGCTGCTCTGGTGAATTACCATGGACACAAAACACACAAGCAACACCAGTCTTTTATCTAATGGTTCTGAAGGTCAGAAGTCAAGGGGTCAGTGGGTCAGCAGCAAGCCTGGTTCCTTCTGGAGACTCTCCAGGAGGATCTGTGTCCTTGCCTTCTCTAGCTTCCCTGGCCTGTGGCCTCTTCCAGCTGTGACGTCGCCCCGACCCCCACTTCTGTTGTCACAGCTCCTCCTCTGACCCTCCCTCTTATGGGGACTCTTGCCATTATGCTAGCTGGCCCGGATTGTCCAGAATCATCTCCCATCTCAAGGCCTGTCACCTCATCACCCCTGCAACGTCTCAGGTAACAAAACACAGTCGCAGGCTCCAGCAGTTAGGATGGGGACATCTTTGAGGGGCTGAGAGTCAGCCGACCACAGGGACTTACTCTCGTCACTTCACCAAGTTTTCTACTCATTAGGTTTTCTTTTTTTCGTTTTTGTTTGTTTGTTTGAGACAGATTCTCACTCTGTTGTCCAGGCTGGAGTGCTGTGGTGCAATCCTGGCTCACTGCAGCCTCGACCTCCTGGGCTCAAGTGATCCGTCCGCCTCAGCCTCCTGAGTACCTGGGACTACAGGTGCACGCTAGCACACCTGGCTGGTGTTTTTTTTTTGTTTTTTTTTTTAATTTTTCCTAGAGACAGGGTCTCGCTATGTTGCCCAGGCTGGTTCTTTTTGGGTTTTGTCTTTTGTTGGTTCATTTTTGCTCAAACTTTTCCTCTGCTGACTTTGAGTTTATAATCCTCTTTTCATTTTTCTACTTTTTACACTTAAAAATTGTAACCATCATATTTGAAGGTATTTTTTTCTTTTGAAATCTAGCGTTTTTCTGGATTGGAGGCTCCAATGAACAAAACAAGAGTTTTATCATAATGTCATTGATAACTTCCATCTTGCACTGTTTCTTCAAATGGTCCTCCAGGAAGAGGGTGCTGATTTGGTTGTGGTTGCAGGTGCACCATCCTTAGTTCTGCCCTACAAGGGGTTCGCCTTTATAAACAAAATAAAGAAACAGAGTGGTGGATACTTTTTTAAAAACGACTGTCTTATTTATTTGCTTTGCTCACTTACGGAGTTGAACTTTTTTTGTTTGTTGGTTGGTTGTAACACTCTTCGAGAGTTACCTGCTTTTTTGCCTACAACTGCTTGTGTCTCATTTATTTTGAGTCCTTGACATGTGAAACATGTCAGTCCCTTCCCACGTAAGGTAAAAATCCTTCTCCCGGTGCGTCGTTTGGTGTGTAACTTTGTTTTATGTGTCCGGTGGTAAAACGTTCACGTGGTGAAAGCGCCGCCCTGATCTGCTTTAGTTTGTTTCTGAGTTTGTCCTGGTGACTTACTCCACTTAGAGATCAGATATTCACGGAGGGCTCGTATTTTATTGAAAACATCTATTTCTCTCACACTCTGGGCACACTTTGTCTAAGTGAGAACAAGTTTGTGTTCGTCAGGCATCTTCTGTGGCAAGAACAAGAGCAAGAGAGAGAGGGGCGAGGCGCTACTCACTTTTTTATTTTTATTTATTTATTTCTTTTTGAGACAGAGTCTCACTCTGTCGCGCAGGCTGGAGTGCAGTGGTGCGATCTCGGCTCACTGCAACCTCTGCCTCCCGGGTTCAAGCGATCCTCCTGCCCCAGCCTCCCAAGTAGCTGGGACTACAGGTGCACGCCACCACACCAGGCTAATTTTTGTGTTTTTAGTATAGACAGGGTTTCATCAGATTGGTCAAGCTGGTCTTGAACTCCTGACCTTGTAATCCGCCTGCCTCAGCCTCCCAAAGTGCTGGGATTACAGGCGTGAGCCACTGCACCCAGTTGCTACACACTCTTAAAACGACCAGATCTCACGAGAACCCACTCGCTCCCTGTCAGAAGAACAGCACGGAGGGGATGGTGCCAAGCCATGCATGAGAACTCCGCCCACACCAGGCCCTACCTCCAAACTGGGGATTACAGTTGGACATGAGATCTGGTGGGGTCCTGAATCCAGAACACGTCAGAGAGGAGGAACAGAAGCCATGATGGAGTGAGTCGCTCATGGTGGCCACAGCCAGGACGGGGGCTGCAGCCAGGACAGGGACGGGCAGTGGTGCCCCTGCATGCATCTTACCCTTTCATCCCCATTTTTGGGAGGAAGAGTCGAGGCTGTTGTCAACCAGAAATAAAATCCTAAGGTCCTCCCAACCCTCTGAATGAACTGCTTCTCTCAGAGGGACCCTCCAGGGTTAACCTGAAAGCCTGGTTCAGGCCATGACGGGGAGTCGGTGGTGATCGGGGATCAGACAGGCCTCATTTCCCCTCCTTCCTTTTGGAAGAGCTGACCAGCATGAACATCAACACAGACTTTAAGTCTCATAGGAAACATTTACAGTCTGTTCCCTCTGAAGCCCGCTACTCGGAGGTTTCATCTACATCATAAAACTTTGGTCTTCACAACCCACTGTCATAACCCAGACATTCCTTTCTATTGATAATAACTCAACCAATTGCCAATCAGAACCATTTAAATCCACCTATGGCCTGGAAGCCCATCCCCGGCCGCCTCGAGTTGGTCCTGCCTTTCCAGTTCGAGCAGTGCCCATCCAGCATGTATTGAGTGACATCTTCTCTCTCCCTGAAATGTGTACAAGCAGGCTGTGCCCCGACCACCGCGGGCACGTGTGGTTAGGACCTCCTCGGGCTGTGTCAGGTGTGTGTCCTTCACCTTGGCAAAATAAATGTTCTAAGTGGACTGAGACCTGTCTCAGATACTTTTGGGTTCACACCGGTTACTCAGCCAGTGGCAAGGCTGGAATCGGAACTCCACACCATCCACGTTTGGTTTTTCTTCCCCCGAAACACTTTTGCGGTCGGATCACACCCCCGGCAGGCGCCTGTGCTTCTCTCCGACACTGCGTCCTCTCAGCGCTCCTGTCCGGGTCATCTTTCCCTTGTGCTGCCCTGCTCTGGCCAGAGCCTCTTGTCGGGTCACTCTGGTCCCCGTGCGAGTATCCCCAGCCAGGTCGCCCTCTCCTGCTGTGGTCCCCTCATCTGCAGTGGGAGATGATAGGGTGTCAGCAAGGTGATAGGAGTGTGAAGCCAAGGCCCAGTCCTGAGAAAGGGCCGGCCCCGAGTGGCAAATGGAAGGGTTCCACATGTCCCAGGTGGTGGGTGGAAATGAGCTCAGGGCGGACAAGTGCTGGAAAGTGGATACCTCAGGTTAGCACAAGGCAATTTGGAGGGGGAAGGGGAGGAGGCAGCAGAGGCTGGAACATTTCAGGAGGAGAGGGAAGAACCCTGTGGTGGAAAGAAGTTGCTGTTCGTTGAGAAGAAGCTCCTCTAGGCTTAGAGTCGGTGCTGCCTGGGTGGCAGAACCATCTCGGCTCATTTTAGCTTTGATTTGAGGTGCCAACAGAAGAGCCTTGCAGTTCTGTGAAGGGATCGGAGGAAGCTTCATATTAAAGTAAAATGCATGATTCCAGAGCTGCAGCCAGCCACTGCCTCCGCATGCTCTGTGTTTTCATAACTGGGCAGACATGCATGTACCTCCCCTCTCTCCTGCAGGCCTGTAATGCACCGAAATGTCCGCTACAACTGCAGAGTAATATTCCTCAACAGGTAGGCTCCCTGCCCCTGCCCCCGGGAGGGTGACTGGGGCCTCTCCCTGGCTCTCAGCCGAGGGTGCTGCCCTGGGGACCCATTACTGGTAGGCTGCTTCTGGAAGTGCCCGGGTTAGTCAGAGCCGATGCACCAGGCAGGTGACCCAGGTGCCTTTGCTTCTCTGGGTCTCAGCCATCACCGAGACAGGCATCATCAGGTATCAGAAGGAGAGAGACGCAGAGGGTGGGGGTGTGGGGACACAGGTCCTTGTGGCCTGGAAGCCAGTCCTGCTGAGCGAGTTCCCTGGAGCGCCTGGTCACCAGCTGCTGGTGAGGTGCACACCTGCTGGGGCTTAGCTGCTTCACTGTGAGGGTCAGGAACGGATGCAGCCGTGGAGACCTGAGTCAGAGAGAGAAAGTGGAAGCCCAGATAAGGAGAGAGATTTGCTCGGGGCCCCATTCTTGAGCCAACTGTACACGGCATCACCTTGTCCCCCGGTGGCAGTGGCCACCGCCAGTGACATGTTTGTCTCAGGAGCCCGGTGTGCACGGCTTTGTTCCTCTGCCTGCAGGAAGATCCTGCTCATCAGACCCAAGATGGCCTTGGCCAACGAAGGCAACTACCGCGAGCTACGCTGGTTCACCCCGTGGTCGAGGAGTCGGTGAGTCGGGTGCTGGACCGCTCCCGGGATGTGTGTTAAGCACCTTCGCTGTGTGTAGCCTTGGGTCCGGATCATGGGGGTGTTACTGGTGGAGGGTGTCCAGGTTCTTGACATTTTGAACAAAGAATTGGACAAAAAGCACAAACAAAGCAAACAAAGAATGAAGCAACCAAAGCAGAGACTGAATGAAAATAAAAGCCCACTCCACAGGACGGGAGCGGCCCCAGCAAGGCTCACGGGCCCGGTTACGCAATGTTCTGGGATTTAAATATCCTCTAGAGGCTTCCCATTGGTTACTTGGTGTGGGCCCCATGTCAATAAAGAGGCTGAAGTGAAGTGACAAGGTTATTTACTTGGTGTACACACTATGCAAATAAAGAGGTGTTTCCTCTCTGAATTAGTTACAAAGTTATTTACTTGGTCTTAGAAAGCTGGGGTTTTTCCTTTGATTTAGTTCTAGGAAGTGCTCAGGTTCCCTGCCCCCAGACCCTATTCTACCTCAGCAGTGTCAGGGATATGGACTAGCTGGGGCCAATGGTGCAGGCGGTGAAGGGATTTACCAAGACGGTTGTAGGCGAAGACAGGCAGATTGATTAGAGAAAGTAGGAAAATATTTTGCAAGATTGCAACAGGCAGCACAGCAGAGAAGGGGCTGTCTGCAGAGAGGCGGGGGCTGGAGGGAGGTGTTATAGGGTTGTGCTGGAGGGGGCTACATTGGGGATGAGGTAGAACTGTGGGAGCCACTGCGGAAGGAGGTCATTGTGCCTGTGGAGGTCATCGTGCCCTCAGAACAATTGTTCGTTGTTCTCCACATCTGGGGCTCCATACTCATGGCTTCCTCATCTGATCAGGTCTCTGCAAGCAGAGGATGCACAGAAACATGGACTAGGGTCTCCACCCCCTGGTGCCAGTCCCTTATATGCCTGATTTGATGCTGCTGATTAAATTGTAGCTAGGTTCAGTGCAGATCACGTGGAACTCCCAGTCATCAGTCAGGGATGTCAGTCATGTTAGGTGAAGTGTCACTTCCATCTCGAATGATACTGAATGTCAGGTTTCACATCGTCACCCGGTTGACCTTTGGGTCATTCTTCATCATGGGGTGTCTGCCACGTGCATCCTCAGGCATTTACTGGCATAGCTGGTCTCCCCACAGATACTCCCAGTTGTGACAACCAAAAATGTCCCCAGACATTACCAGATGTCCCCTGGGGGGCAAAATTGCCCCAGTTGAGAAATTCTACTCTCTATTTTTACTACAGTTATTTCTATTTTTTATTGTTGTTATTGTAAATGAATTCTTTAATATTATATTTTTAAGTGGTTAATATTTTTATGTAGGAAAACTTGATTTTTGTGTTGCTTTTGTAATTGACCACCTCATTAAATTCTCCTATTGTGTCTGTTAGTCTGTTGATTTTTGTAGTTTTTCTTTTAAGTTAAACTTATATAATATGCAACTAATTTTCCTTTTCCTTTCCAGTATTTACACCTCTTGGTTCATTTTCTTAACTTTTGTTGGCCAGCATTTCTAGAACGGTGTACTAGATCATTTCTGGAGCAAAATTCTTTGCTAAGGGGCAGTTTCGTCTTTTTCCCGACTTTCCTTGGAAAGTTCTTCATGTTTCTGCATTTGATTGGGGCTTATATCTATCTATAGCTAGTTTTACTTCAGATTTTTAAAAATTGAGAATGGATGTTAAGTTTATCCCATGTCTTTCTAGCATATGTTGAGGTGAAGATAAAGTAAATCTTTGCTTTGTAAATTCTCCAGAAGAAAAACAAAAACAAAAACAAAAAAGCTGTCTTTTGATCTCCTAGGCTGAGCACCTACACTCAGCCACCTGGGCTTTCACTTAACACGCGCCCCCATCCTCAGCCTCTAGACCTCAAGACCACCCCTTTCCCTGTCCCCTGTCTCCCGAGCCTGGTGTTCTGGTGCCCAGTGTCTGGTGCACTCTGGTCCCCAGTGGGATGATGTGCTGGGCCCAGGAAGTGGTCCAGGTATCCTCTGCTTCCGGCTCTGTCTCACCCCGCCCTCTAGAGCCTGGTGCTGCCAGACACGGGCTGCAAGGTCTCCGTGGGCGGACGGCTTTGCTTCTCATGGCCACTCTCTTCTGCAGGCTCCAAGGCTGTAATTTCATCATCTCTGCCAGCAGAGGCGGAGAGATGTCTGCCCCTTCGCGGTTCACTTTCTGTCTTGCAGGTGGAATCGTTGACTGCTCTTGTCTGCCACTCACTCCTCTGCTGCTTTGCCGTTTCTGACTCCAGGGCAGTTCCAGAACCGGAATGACCCTCACGACCGAAGCCATTAATATGCAGGATACAGTGTGTCTGCATTTATGTCTCATTTTCAAATGTGCACCACTGAGCTGGCAGGAAAGTACAGAATACATTGAGCCTAAAAACAGTGAAACCAGAGACCCTGGGAAACAAGGGTAAGACCGGGGGCACAAAGCTGGCTTTTGCCCCAAGGGTTTTCCTACGCCTGGAGACCTTGAGCTTTATTGATGATAACTCCATGGAAGTGGAGGTGGGGGGATGGGCAGGAGATCCAGTAGGAGACACCCCCATATGCTGTCGCTATAGTCGGCTCACATTAAAACCGTGACTGAGACATAAGCCCACTGCACAGAGAGAGAAGGCTGAACACATGCCTTCCTCAACCTGGTGCTTGGTGGAGGGGGAGAAATGTTGCCTAGAAACTGACAGCCTTTGTGCTGGAAACCTCCCTACCTGTGTAGTATAATAAGACTCAGGAGAAGAAGTTAATTCCGTGTGCACCCAAGATGAGTTCAGGAAGTGTCCAGTCTCCAGGCAATAGACCTTCCAGAAGTTACCGTAGCGCCCGCAGATGCTGGGCATGGGCAAACAGACATCTCTCTGGAGCAATTCACCTTCAATCCAGGCTGCTCAGAATTTCTAGACATGACATTTATAGAAAATGAGAAACTCACAGTCCAAAATCATAAAATGTACAAGGAAATAAGGCACAACGAGTAAGAACCAGCAAAAAAATATAGTAGATGCAGACGTGAAAGCTCGACACAGAATAGAAAATAAGTGTTCCTAATACACTGAAATAAATCGATGAGAAGCTCAAAAGGTAAGAAACAGACAATCAGAGTTAGAAAAAGAGCCAAATAATAATGTGGATGAATAACACGTAAGTTAAACATAGTTGAATAGAGAGGTAGGGAACTGAAAGATAGACCTCTCCCTGCAATTATCTAGAATTTAAGCCTTAAAGAAAATCTGATGCAAACCTAAGAGACATTAAGAAACATGAGCAAAGAGTGAAAGTGGATAACAAGGGTGGAATCCCTGTCTCAGAAGGAGATAACGGAGGTTATGGAGAAGAGGCGGTATTTGAAAGAAGATGGAAACATCCACACAATATTTAAAAGATGCTGTTCTCAGATACACTAACTGCAACAGATCTCAACAGGATAAACAAACAGAAAGTCACATCTAGAAACATTCTTGTGAAACCACAGAACACTAAAGACACAGAGAAATTCTCGAAAGTAGCCAGAAGGAGAAAAGAAATCACCCACAAAGATTGAGCAGCTGGAGCAACTCCTGCTTCGTCGTGGCAAAGCCTGGAGCCAGGAGACGGTGGCTGGAAAAAATCCGAGGAGGGAGTCACCGGCAGCCGGGAATGTTAGAATCAGCAAATGCATCCTTTAAGAACAAGGACAAAATCAAGACATTTTTACACAAGCAAAAACAGTTTATCGTTAAAAGACTCAATGGAAATTCTGAACGTGTACGTTAGGCAGAAGGAAAATTATTCTAGCAGAAGCCTTGAAATTTCAAAAGGATTGGTGAAAAGGGATATTGATAAATTTGTGGATATGTGTAAACAAACGGGACTGTACGAAACATAATGTCTAGTATGTAGTAGAAAATCGGCCAGCCCTAAATCGCTGCACAGCTGTGCATGTAAATTAGGGCAATGCTCTGTAGGAGGGTAAAGATACTGATCAATTTTTGACTTTAGGTGAAATACACATAAAGTTTCTAGGGTAACCACTAAAAGGAAAGATACAGAACATATGATTGTCAAAGTAGCAGGCAGAAGAAAAGAAGAATAAAAAGGAAAAAATGAAATAATTCCAAATGAAGCATAAAAGGAAGTGAGTTCTTTAAAAGTCCAGTAGAAAAAGTGGGACTCAGAGATAGCACAGAAGACAGAATAAATCTGTCAGTAATCACTACAAATAAAAATGGACACAATAATTTGATTAAAGGACAATAATTAATAATTAATAATTAAATAATTAAAGGACAATAATTAATCCAATAATTTGATTATCTGGATCAAATGAAAATCCAGGAATAGACTGAAACCGTATTGTAATTAACAATACATTTTGGCAAGTTTGCTGGATGATAAAACCAATCAAAAGTCAGGCTCCTTTCATTTACCAGCAACATTCAGTCAGAACGTGTAACTTTAAGGAAGATACTGTTTATTCCAGCAGCCAAAGTGCTTATGGATAACTATAACCAGAGATGTGTAAGCGCCGTATGGGAAAAAGTGATAAAATTTTATGGGAGGGCATTAACAACTACTGAGCTAAATGGAGATTGCCTGCATATGTGAAAAGGAAGGCACAGTGTGAAAAGCATTCATCTCCCCTAAGTTGATCTATGGATTCAGTGTAGTTTCCATAAGAATCTGAACAGGAAATTCAATAAACCAGCTCCAATATTTCCATGGAAGAGCAGAAGGCCACGAATAGCTAAGATACTCATGAAGACCAAAAGAAAGGCCAGGCGTGGTGGCTCATGCCTGTAATCCCAGCACTTTGGGAGGCTAAGGCAGTCAGAAGTTCAGGATTCGAGACCAGCTCAGAAGTTCGAGACCAGCCTGGGCAACATGGTGAAACCCCCTTTCTACCAAAGAAAATACAAAAATCAGCTGGGCGTTGCGATGTGCACCTGTGGTCCCAGCTGTCGCGATCAGCTGGGTTGTGGAGACCCTAACCCAGTGGCACTAGAGGAATTAAAGACACACACATACAGAAATATAGAGTGTGGAGTGGTAGTTGGGGCTGACAGCCTTCAGAGTGGAGAGCCACGAATGAGTGTTACCCACATATTTATTGACAGCAAGCCAATGATAAGCATTGTGTCTATAGATTATAGATTAACTAAAACAGGAAACAAAGGAATGGGCTCTGGTTACTTATCTGCAGCAGGAACATGTCCTTAAGGCACAGATTGCTTATGCTATTGTTTGTGGTTCCGGACCGCCTTAAGTGGTTTTCCGTCCTGGGTGGGCCAGGTGTTCCTTGCCCTCATTCTGGTAAACCCACAGCCTTCAGCCTGGGCGTCATAGCCATCATGAGCATGTCACAGTGCTGCAGAGATTTTGTTTATGGCCACATTTGGGGGCCTGTTCCCAACACCAGCTACCTGAGATGCTGAAGTGGGAGGATCACTTGAGCCCATGAGACTGAGCCTGCAGCAAACCCTGATCGTGCCACTACACTCTAGCCCAGATGACAGAATGAGACCCTGTTCGTCCGTTTTCATGCTGCTGATAAAGACATACCCAAGACTGGGTAATTTATAAAGAAAAAGAGCTTTAATACACTCGCAGTTCCATGTGGCTGGGAAGGCCTCACAATCACAGCAGAAGGCGAAAGGCACATCCTACGTAGCGGCAGACAAGAGAGAACGAGACCCAAGCAAAAAGGAAAACCCATTATAAAAGCATCAGCTCTCCTGAGACTCACTACCATGAGAACAGTTTGGGGGAAACCATCCTGTGGTTAATTTATCTCCCACCGGGTCCCTCCCACAGCATGTGGGAATCACAGGAGCTACGATTCAAGGTGAGATTTGGGTGGGGACACAGCCAGACCATATCAGCGCACCTGGGTTGAAGTCCAAAGATAGGCGAGATTTGTTGCGGGGAGCACTTCCAAGGAGAGAGCATCACACGGTGGGAGCTCCGAGGTCCAGGCGATGCTCTGCTCCTTCACCTGGGTACTGCGTGCACTGGACTTATTTTAATATCCTTTAATTACACATGTGTGCCTTTGTACTCTTTTGCGTAACATATTTTGCAATAAAACGAATCCATAAAGGAAGTCTGTGGCCAACCAGATTTTAGTGCTGCTTCTGCAGGAACCAGCTTTTCCTGCCGAGGTGCCTGTGGGATATCTCTACGACTCTGGAGGTTCAGTAGCTCCAGCAAATGGCTTGGGGGTTCTCATCATGTTTGATTATACCCTGTAAGGTTTTTCGACTTCACATTCAGGTCTTCTTATTTCAGGAAAAGTTGACCTATTTTCTGCTTCCAAAGGCTTTTGTTCTTTTGCTTCCGTTCTGTTCTTCCGGAACCTCGATGGTGGGCAAGTGACATGTCTGTGTCTGCCTGCCTTATCTTTCATCTTCTTTCTAACCATCATGTATTTGCATTTTTTTCTGGCAGTTTTATTCCCCTGAATTTGTCTTCTCTGCAGTGCTCTTCACGGGGCTCTATCCTGTGCTTTGTTTTTCGTATCTGCAAGCATTTTAAGACTTTTCAAAATCTTTTCTTAGTTGTCAACTTATCTCCCGTCATTTATTTGTGCTTTTGTTGAGACCTTTTATCAGTTGATGTTGTCTCTAGGATTTCAGAGCGTAAGTGTGGGGCTCCTGTTCCTCCTTCTCCGTTTGTCTCATGAATACCTCAGTGTCAGGTGTCACACTGGGCCCTCTGGGATGGTATTCCTTTCATCCCTGTGGAAGGGGTGGCAGGAAGGTGAGGCTGGAGCCCACCAGAAGCAACTGCACATTTTGGTTCGCTTAGAGAAAGCTGAGGTTTCTTTTTTTTTTTTTTTTTTTTTTTTGAGATGGAGTCTCGCTCTGTTGCCCGGGCTGGAGTGCAGTAGCCGGATCTCAGCTCACTGCAAGCTCCGCCTCCCGGGTTCAGGCCATTCTCCTGCCTCAGCCTCCCAAGTAGCTGGGACTACAGGTGCCCGCCAACTCACCCGGCTAGTTTTTTGTATTTTTTTAGTAGAGACGGGGTTTCACCGGGTTAGCCAGGATGGTCTTGATCTCCTGACCTCGTGATCCACCCGTCTCGGCCTCCCAAAGTGCTGGGATTACGGGCTTGAGCCACCGCGCCTGGCCGAAAGGTGAGGTTTCTAATCCTCTGGGAGCTGTGCCAGATGATGACAAGAAATGGTCGTGTTCACCATGCCCCTGTTTTAGTAAAGAGTACTTGGCAGGCTCAAGGTGCCATTCCAGGTTCCAGGTCCTCTTAGGAAAACATAACTAAGGCCTGGTCCTTGCCTGCAGAGAGCCATTCTCAAGGTGTGTGCTGGCCGTGGAGCACAGCTGCAGTGAGGGGCAAGGCTGGGTGCATGCCCATCCTGCTGGGTCTTTGGTGCCCGGGGGGTCTTTGCATGAGTCGAGGGAAAGGTGCAGATGCAGGGAGAGATGTTTGGACGGTTCCTGCGTTTAAAATGCATGTTGGTGCAGCAGTATCGCCATCAACAGGCTATAGAGGGTGAACTGAGTGCTCGTTATGGGATGCCAAGGCAGCCTGGAGGTCTGTAGGGTATCTTCATGTCCCCGTTCCCTACGTGAATGATGGGGAAAGACATCATTGACTCAGTTTCTCAACTTTTAACATTTCTTAAGTAAAGAGAACTACTAAAACCATGCCCAGAAGGCTCCTGGGAATTCTGAGAAAGCAAAAAGGAAACAGAGTTTCTTGCAAGTCTGAGTGGCGCATCTTGTAACAGCCTGTTGGAAGTCAAATACGTGAACCGTCTATTTTGAAGATTCCACCTCTTGGTGGAGTGTCTTGGGACACCTTGCACTAAAGTTGGTATTAAACCCTCCTCCCCATCTCTCAAATTGAGAGCATCATTTTATTCCAAGGATGTACGGGTTTGTCATTGTGTTTCGGGTTAATGCCACATGATTTTTCTGATTCAGTAACAGCAGTCAGGAATTCCACCCGGATTTCTCCATGGGGCAGCGTGGCCAGTTCTCAGCGAATCCCCTGTGACACATCTCTCCGTAAAGATGACCATGAGCGTGTGGGGAAACTGAGATAGCCTGATGCTCGGAGAGCCCAGCCCACCACGATGTCACGTAGTCTCCTCAAGCCACCTTCATACTCTTTACCTTCATGCAATTGTTTATTGCACTGGGGGAACGCTTGGCAGTTCCTTTGCCAGTTCATCAGTTCGGAGGGTTCAGTTTGAGTTTTGTTTAAATGTAGCTGCCCTTCCTCATTTGTCCTGAGATGCTCATCCTCAGATCCTTGGTGTTTTCCTCTCCAGGCACACGGAGGAGTACCTTCTGCCTCGGATGATACAGGACCTGACAAAGCAGGCGAGTCCCTGGGTGTGGAGCCCATTTTTCAGTCGGTTGTCGCTGTTCTCAGGCAACAGTGGACCGGGTGGGGCGGGAACCCTTTGGGATCCAGGTAACGGAAGGCACCACAGTGCGCACAGGTCTGAAACAGACAAAGGAGGCAGATTCCTGTAGCGAGGGGGGCTGCGGGCCAGGCAGCAGCCAGGGCGGCTCCTCCTGGCCTTGGGGCTGCTTTTCCTCCCTTTCCCTGCTCACACTGGCTTCCTCCTCTTGGTGTCCTCCTTGTGGCAGAAGACAGCCTTCTCCGCCCCCAGGGGCTGTGTTCCTACGTTTAAGTGTTATCTAGACCGACAGCAAACTGCCCTATTCTCAATTTTGAATTCTAAGGGAAGGCACCCTGGTGTCCCCTCTCAGCCGCTGCTCTGTGGCTGGGAGTGGAGGCCGAGTTTCATCAACACAGGGCAGCAGCTGCTTCAGTGTGATCACAGAACAGGGTCACTTCAGAAGCCGCTGGCCCCAATTGGCAACCCCATCGGTGACCGTGACATTGTGCCCCTTGGCTGCTCAGAGTACAGGCATCCCCTTATTCCACACATAGGCTCCTAAAGGCTCCTCTTCCTGGCACCACCCAGTGTCCCATGTGCAGCCGCAGGGCACCCACCTCTTCGGAATGTGCGAGAGCCCAGAGCCAACTCCAGCTCTTGTGGCTGCAGGATGTGTGTGGCCCTAGGTAGTGTTTGTGGCCCAGACAGGGCGTGACCAATGAATCTTATGCACTCTTCTCTTCCGACGGCAGGAAACTGCGCCCTTCGGAGATGCGGTGCTGGCCACGTGGGACACCTGCATTGGAAGTGAGATCTGTGAGGAGCTCTGGACACCCCACAGGTGAGCCCCATGCCCCTGTGCTGTCCGATCACCCACCTCACATGGGCCAGCTGGGAGGACCTGGGACTGCAGACCTCCTGGGGCCATCGGCCGGGAGCTGCCATGGGAAAGTGTGAGGGGCCGCCGGGGAGGCTGGGTTAGAGGAGTCTGGTGGCCTCTTCTCTTCACCTGCCCCTGCCCGCAGCCCGCACATCGACATGGGCCTGGATGGAGTGGAGATCATCACCAATGCCTCGGGCAGTCACCACGTGCTGCGCAAAGCCAACACCAGGGTGGATCTTGTGACTATGGCCACCAGCAAGGTAGGGGTTGGGCCAGGGAGCGTGCACCATGGGGTAGGCACTGCATCTCAAGCACTCCTGCATCCTCAGTGCCCATTGCAGGGCTGGGCCCACACAAGCTGGACGTTCCGGGCTTGTAATTACGGCCTGGACTCAACAAGTGTGCCCTGCTGCCCCCCGGGGCTTCGCTGGCACAGCCCATCTCACCCGCGCAGCTACCCCAGGAAGCCAACCCCGTCACCCTTCCTGCTGTGACCAGGAACCAGGACGTGCTCCTTGTTCGTTGGCATGATGGCGGGGCGTAGGGAACACCCGTATGTTTGCTGCTCCTGCTCTTGGGCAGTGAGATGTGCAGCCGGCGGTGCTGGTTCGTCCTTCACGTTGCAGGTGTGGGTTTAGCTGAGCCGCGTTTGAATCTTGGCTTCATCACACGGAGCTTTCTTTGGCTTGTCTGAACCTCATCATGCCTCAGAGACGTGACGGGGTCTGCCTTGTAGGGTTGTTATGAAGCAAAAACACATGTTTTACGAAGAGCCTGGCGCCTAGCAAGGCCAGGCTCGCCGCAGCTTCACGGGTCTGTGCTTCCCTACACGTGCGCGTTATCTCGGCGGTGGTGGGGCCGCTCATGATGACCTCGCGGGACTGGGGGGACGTTCCTGTACGCGGGCAGGTGGCAGGCGAGGGCGGTGGACCACAGCTGACCACTCTGCTGTGGGCTCTGCCTTTTCCAGAACGGTGGGATTTACTTGCTGGCCAACCAGAAGGGCTGTGACGGGGACCGCCTCTACTACGACGGCTGCGCCATGATCGCCATGAACGGAAGCGTCTTCGCTCAAGGATCCCAGTTCTCTCTGGATGACGTGGTAATGAACGGGCCTGGACGTGACTGGGGGAGGGTTCCCTGTGCAGAGGCCGAGCTCCTGGCCCTCCCCTCTAAGCCGGGTGCTTAGTGAGGGCCCCTGTGGAGAAGCCCCCGGGGGTCCCGCCCGCTCTGATGGCCTCTGATTTACCTGGTTGGTGAGGGGGGAACCTCCCACCCTCGGGTCTGAGGATAGCCGAACCCCGACACACGGCACATGGTACTGGACGGTTGAGGTTGTAGGCAGCTTAGGAGTTCTGCGTACCCACAGTGCGGGAGGAGGGCTCCGTGCCCCGCAGGGCCAGGTGGGAGTGCACTCAGGAACCAAGGGGACAGCCCGCGGTGGGAGGCAGGCTCTGTGGTGCCTAGAGGATGGGTGCCGCCTGGCGCCTGTGGGAGGGTGGTGTTGGTTTGTTGGAATTCCAAGGGCTGGCAGGGAACCGGAGCCGCTCCTTTGAAAGGAGCAGACTCCATGGCCCCCGAGACAGGTCTAGGGATCCCGTGTTTGGTGAGGGGGCCTTATCCTCAGGAGCAGAGCCGTCAGGGGAGCTCATGGTGAGGCCGTTTAAGTCCCCGCCATTCTTCCCTGGGTGCTGAGGCCACATATACTCATCTAAGGCCTTACACCACGCTGTCCCTGAGTCGGGGGAAGCAGGAGTGGAGACCCCAGGACACTCTGGTCAGCGAGGCTTTGTTCTATGGGGCTCTCTGAGCACACAGTGGCCAGCTGCGTGAGGGACAGCCCTGGGGAAGCTGTGAGTTACAGGTTGGAAGCGCCATTGCTATCCTGAAGCGACACAGATATGTGGGTGCTCAGAGGAAGGAGATAACAGAGAACAAAGCTAAGAACCTTGCCTGGCACAGTCCTCACCAGCAACTGAGCTGCCGCTTGGAATGGGGTTCAGGACCTTGTTGGAGCCCCAGATTCCTTTGGGAAGCTGATGAAAGCTCTGCACGTTCTGCGTCTAAAGATGCGCATTAGCACGGGGCAGGGCTTCCCAGGTGATCGTTACCGCGATGGGCGCGAACTTCCTCCACAGAGAAGAGACCACAGGTGGAAAGTCCTGGGAGAGGTTTGGGCCACTCTTCCTTTCAGTTTTTTGTTTGTTCGTTTGTTTTTGAGACGGAGTCTCGCTCTATTGCCCAGGCTGGAGTACAGTGGCACGATCTTGTCTCACTGCAACCTCCGCCCCTCGGGTTAAAGCAATTCTGCCTCAGCCTCCCCAGGAGCTGGGACTACAGGCGCCTGCTGCCACACCCGGCTAACTTTTTGTACTTTACTTAGTAGAGACAGGGTTTCACCGTGTTGCCCAGGCTGGTCGCAAACTCCTAAGCTCAGGCAATCCACCCACCTCGGCCTCCCAAAGTGCTGGGATTACAGGTGTGAGCCACCGCACCCGGCCTCCCTTTCGGTTTTTGAAGCAAACAAGAAAAAACGAGCTGTTATTGCCAAAAATGGAAATCAATCCCGAGTGCACAAATACAACAAAAAGTAACTTTTAGTTCTGCCCCAAGCCGACGTGGGTGGGAGCATCCCCACTCTCGGGCTCAGACCCCTCGCGGGTCCCCAGCGCTCCCTCCCGCACACAGCGTCGCCGGACTCGCCTTTGGACACTACGGCATTCCACTCTACTCTTGTTGGGGAGCAGCATTAAAGCGTCGGATTCACCGAGGCAGGCGGTAGCACAGGACACGAGTTCTGCAGCTGGCTTTGCAGGAGCAGAACGAGCCTGTGTCCTGGCGTCACCGACTCTGAGAGGCTGGCTGAGCGGTTTCGTTGCTTTGCTGCCCCTGCCTTCCCATCCTCACGATTCTGTGTGGTGCTTTCCGTACAGCATAGGCGCGGTCAGCACGGAGGCGGTTACGAAACCAAACCAGTTTCAAAGTGGACCGAGTGAACTTCACCCTGAAAAAGAATTCCACGGTCTTTTCAGGGGTTTCTTGCACAGGGGGCAGGCAAGGATGTGGCCGTCTCAACTCCAGGCCCTGCTTTCCACGTGACAGCGTCCCTGCAGGCCTCCTTGCTCTTCATCGTTAACCACGACAGAGCTGGAAGGGCTTTGAAGAGAAGGATTAAGTTTCTGCTGATGGGAAGTGTGGTCCTCTCCCCGTTCCCCACGCCACAGCCACAGGCACGTTGGCGGTCGTGTTGATTGGCAGGTGTGTTGGGAATCACCTGCCCCAGGACCCCCGCAGGTTCCTGGCCCCACATCAAGCCCCCGAACCGGAGTCTTCGGGGGTCTGCATTTTTAGTGAGCACTAGGCAGTTGTTTCATGCACTAGAATCCAGGAGCTGTTGTCTCTAGAATTCCTGATGTGGCCCGAGATCTCCGTCCTAGGCTACAGCCACAGGTCTGCTGCATTGAGAGTGGCAGTGCTGTCCTCAGGCTCAGGACACTGCCCTCTGCCAGGTCCTCCGTGGTGCACCTGAAATCATCAACAGAAGTCTTGTGACACGTGGAATCATTTGAGAGTCTCCCCTTCTGCCTCCCGCTCGAGCAACAGACCCGCCGATCCCCCTCGTCGGGCCCATGTTTCTTAGAGTCTTCCTAATCCCCTGGGCTTTCCGGCTTGTTGTGTACCTGGAGTCAGGCTGCAATATGGAAGGCTGTTAACCTAGCCTTGGGGAGAGTGGGATGGAGCCACCTTCTCATGGAACAATCCTCACCTCCCCCATCTCCATTGTTTTATGGCTTCACACTTACCATGGCTTTCTGCATGGAAGCTTGGTGGCCACAGTGCCATCACTTTGGAAAGCAGCCAGGGAACCACAGGATGCGTGAATCGGTCTCCTTGTGTTCATGGGCATCTCCAGCCAGGTCTGGCCCCCTGTTACAGCAGTAGGAGTGAGGGGCGCGCAAGGTGGCCACGGCCATCCTGTGAACCACCACAGTAGTGCAGGTGGTGTTCCCGCTGTCCCACGCTTGCGTTTAGCAAGGCAACACTCAGGAACACAATTTGATAAAGGTATTTTTTCATGAAGGAATAACCCCTGAGTTAAAACCTCATTTCTGCATACACTGCAATTGGCAGAATCCCCCACAGCCAGGTTCAAAGGCAAGGCAGTGTCACCTCCTGTGACACAGGCAGCACGTCCGGGCCAGGACCCTGGCATGGATACTGGGCCTGTGGCTCTGCCTCTGCCCTCCCCCAGCTCCGCCCTCCTCTGTGTTTGGCCTCATTCTCAGGTTGTCCTCCAGCTCCGCCCTCCTCTGTGTTTGGCCTCATTCTCAGGTTGTCCTCCAGCTCCGCCCTCCTCTGTGTTGGCCTCAGTCTCAGGTTGCCTCTCTTCTTGGGCACGGGATGTTTGCAGCAGCTCCAGCCATCCCATCTTCACACAGCCACATGCAGAGGCAGCAAAGGGGCCCTGGCTCCCTGTGTGTCTTTTTGATGAGAGGGACATTCCCAGAAGTCCCCTGCAGAGGCTTACTGACAGGGGGTGTCTTACTGACAGGGGGGTGTCTTACTGACAGGGGTGTCTTACTGACAGGGGGGTGTCTTACTGACAGGGGTGTCTTACTGACAGGGGGGTGTCTTACTGACAGGGGGGTGTCTTACTGACAGGGGGTGTCTTACTGACAGGGGGGTGTCTTACTGACAGGGGGGTGTCGTACTGACGGGGGGGTGTCTTACTGACAGGGGGGTGTCTTACTGACAGGGGGTGTCTTACTGACAGGGGGGTGTCTTACTGACAGGGGGGTGTCTTACTGATGGGGGGTGGTCTTACTGACGGGGGGTGTCTTACTCATAGGGGGGTGGTCTTACTGACAACGGGGGTGTCTTACTGACGGGGGGGTGTCTTACTGACAGGGGGGTGTCTTACTCGGGGGTGGTCTTACTGACGGGGGGTGTCTTACTCATAGGGGGGTGGTCTTACTGACAACGGGGGTGTCTTACTGACGGGGGGGTGTCTTACTGACAGGGGGGTGTCTTACTCGGGGGTGGTCTTACTGACGGGGGTGTCTTACTGACAGGGGGGTGTCTTACGGGGGTGTCTTACTGACGGGGGGATGTCTTACTGACGGGGGTGTCTTACTGACGGGGGGATGTCTTATAGGGGGGTGGTCTTACTGACAGGGGGTGTCTTACAGGGGCTGTCTTACTGACGGGGGGATGTCTTACAGGGGGGTGTCTTACTGACGGGGGTGTCTTACTCACAGGGGAGTGTCTTACTGACAGGGGGGTGTCTTACTGATGGGGGTGTCTTACTGACGGGGGTGTCTTACTGACGGGGGGATGTCTTACAGGGGGGTGTCTTACTGACGGGGGTGTCTTACTCACAGGGGAGTGTCTTACTGACAGGGGGGTGTCTTACTGATGGGGGTGTCTTACTGACGGGGGGGTGTATTACTGACAGGGGGGTGTCTTACTGACGGGGGTGTCTTACTCACAGGGGGGTGTCTTACTGACGGGGGTGTCTTACTGACCAGGAGGTGTCCTACTGACAGGGGGGTGTCTTATAGGGTGGTGTCTTGTGCCGTGATTAGTGGGTCACTGGCAAGTGTCTGAATGCAGTGGAGGTTCTGGTGGCAACAGTGAGGGGGAAGAGCTGTGGGTTGGCCTCAATGTCATCTGTCCCATCCCTGGGCCCCCAGGAATTCAGGGGTCTCAGCCCCTGCTTTAGAAGGTGTGACACACCTTTGACAGCGGCCAGTTTACACGTGGGAGTGGAATAAATGGGAAATCATGGGTTCTCTTTGAAATTTCCTTCCCCAGGAAGTCCTGACGGCCACGCTGGATCTGGAGGACGTCCGGAGCTATAGGGCGGAGATTTCATCTCGAAACCTGGCGGTGAGTGCTGCAGTAGACAACTGTGTGGGACGCTCCTCAAAGATGTGGAAAGTGGCCCCATTCGTGCGGGCCTGGTGGCGGCCATGAGAGTGCAGTGCCTGAAAAGTCCAACGGGAAGTTCCGGGCTTCCCAAGTGTGGAAAGGGCTGGTGCTGTAGACGGAACCTGCTTCCATCTCTTCCTCATCGTCCTCTGCTTGAGCCAGGCCCTGAGCTGGGGTGAGCTGGGGACAGGCAGGCGGAGAGGCCGACGAGACGGTCAGTGTGCTAGGGGCTGCCACACAAGGAGGAACCAAGCAGCCTTGGAGCCCAGGAAGGCCTCAAGGTGGGGGGTGGCAAGCGCAGTAGAAACAGGCACACAGTGTGCAGCCAAGGCTGGTCCCCACCTCGGCAGTCGGAGGCAAGGTCCAAGGCACAAGTGAGCCTGTGTCTGAGACACTGGGATGCAAGTAACGCCCCTCCTGCAGCCCAAGGTCCTGCTGCTGGTAGCCTGGAGCTCTGCATTTCTGCAGGTTGTCATCACAAATAGGATATCCAACTGTGCAGCTGTCGTGAGACAGTGATTTTTGCAGACATTGAAGAAGTGTGATGCTCGTCACAGAGCGGACTCTTCTGCTGTTGATTGATTGACACAGGGTCTCATTCTGTCTCCCAGGCTTGAGTGCAGTGGTACCATCACAGCTCACCACAGGCTGGACCTCTGGGACTCAAGTGATCCTCCCACCTCAGCCTCCCAAGCAGCTGAGACAACAGACACATGCCACCATGCCCAACTAGTTTTTAATTTTTTTCTTTTGTAGAGACAGGGTCTCACTATGTTGCCCAGGATGGTCTTGAACTCCTGGGCTCAAGCAATCTTCTCACCTTGGCCTCCCAAAGTGTTGGAGTTACGGGCGTGAACTACCACACCCAGCCTTTGTTTTCATAGCAGTTTTATTAAGTCGTATTTGCCATACCACCCAATGTATCCATTTAAGCACCCAATTCAGTGCTTTTTCGGGTTCTCATGGAGTTATGCAGCCACAATCTTAGCGCATTTTCATTACCCCAAAAAGAAACTCTACCCCGTTCCCCTCCTCCGCCCCTGACAACCACAAGTCTACTCTCTGTCTTCATGAATTTGCCTATTCTCGACGTTTCATTGGGATGAAATCACATAGCGTATGGCTTCCCACACTTTACTGTGCTGTTTTCAAGGTTTATCTATGTGTCGGGTGCAGCCACCCCTCGGTATCCACAGGGGTTGGATCCGGGAGCCTCAGCCTCCACCGATCCCCTGCAGGGATGCCTGTGTCCCACAGTGCCCCCTGCAGAGCTCACTGACACGAACAGTCAGCCCTCTGTATCCATGGGCTTCAGATCCCGCGATTACCGTATCTTCTGTGTGCGGTTGAATCTGCGGGTGTAGAACCCACAGATACAGGGAGCGACTGTAGCTCATCCCTTCGTGTGGTCAGAGCGTGTTCTGTAGCGGAGATGGACACGTTGTGTTTATTCACTCATCCACTGATGGGCATCAGTAATGCTTCCACTTTCTGTCTATCGTGAATAATTCTGCTACAAACATACATGTACTTTTGTTGGAGGGAACACGTGTTTTCATTTCTCTTGGGTGTGTCTATCCAGGAGTGGAATTGGCTGGGTGGGTCTTATGGTAACTCTGTTAGCCATTTTTTATGGGTTTTTTGTTGTTGTTGTTGTTGTTGTTTGAGACGGAGTTTCACTCCAGGCTGGAGTACAACGGTGCGATCCCGGCTCACCACAACCTGTGCCTCGTGGGTTCAAGCAATTCTCCTGCCTCAGCCTCCTGAGTAGCTGGGATTACAGGCGCCCACCACCATGCCTGGCTAATTTTTGTATTTTTAGTAGGGACGGGGGGTTTCATCATATTGGTCTGTCTGGTCTCGAACTCCTGGCCTCAGGTGATCCACCTGCCTCGGCCTCCCAAAGTGCTGGGATTACAGGTGTGAGCCACCACCCCTGGCTCTGTTGAGCCTTTTGAGGAGCTGCCAGAGCGTTTGCCACACGGCTGCACCGTGGTGGGTTCCGGGCAGCCGGGTATGAGAACCCCGGTTTCTCGCCCCTCACCAACACCTGTTGCCATTGGTCGTTTTGCTCCTCGCCATCCTTGTGGCAGTGAGGGCGGCCTCGCTGTGGTTTTGACATGGCTGATGGAGTCCTGCTTGCCTGTCGGTCCCGGGGACCCAGAGGGTTTCCATGAAGCTGGGAGTCATCCTGTCTGAATCTCCATTGCCAGGCCAGCAGGGCGAGCCCCTACCCCCGAGTGAAGGTGGACTTTGCCCTCTCGTGCCATGAGGACCTCCTGGCACCCGTCTCTGAGCCCATCGAGTGGAAATACCACAGCCCTGAGGAGGAGATAAGGTGTGTGGCCCCGACCCCTGGGAAGGACCTGGCATCCGCGTGGCCACACCTCTGGGGTGGGGACTCCTGGAGGTCACGCAGTGGGTTTTCAGAACCTGCCTGGGTGGAGACTTGGCAGGAGGCAGCTGTGCCTCCCCTGGGTTGAGGGCATGGATGCTGGAGCCAGACCTCCTGGGTGTGACCCCCAGTCCTACTCCTTCCCCGTGCTGTGACCTTGGGCCCCAAGGCACTGTCCTTTCTGTGGCTCAGTGTCCCCATTTTTAAATGAGGATGATGGTAATACCCACGTCCCGGGGCTGTCTTTGGAATCACATGCGTCCCTTCTCACGAGGTGCCTGAAGCAGAGACGGGCGTCCTGAGAGCCCAGCGTTGACTCCGGCACTGCAGCCTCCTGGGGCCTGCTTGGGTGGGTTGTTGGGGGCTGTGGGCCGGGGCGTCCGCCTCCGGGCTCCATGTTCTGATTGCCCTGCAGCCTTGGACCTGCCTGCTGGCTCTGGGATTTTTTAAGACGAAGCCAACAGGTAAGACTTCCAGTTTCTAGTGAGCCCACTTTGCTTGTTCTACTGGTTGGTCTGGTTTTATTCTGGGGCAGGGTAGGGATTTTTTCTTTTTTTTTTTAATGCAAATGACAAAAAGCATTTCATCACTCTGCCTCCATGGTGAGCTTAGTCTGCACTAGCCAGAGGCAAGGTGGGCACAGTGGCTGGTGGGTCGGCTCCACCTTTGGAGGCTTGGCAAAACCCAGCCTGTCGGCATCCAGGGTCACGCTCGCCATCTCGCCAGCATTGTAACCCCACGTATCTGCAGTTCATCAGTGGAATCAGCTCAGACACGCCCCACAGCAAAGTGTCTCTTTTCCCTCTGAAAAATCCATTAATCCTGCCACGTGTGGGCATTTGTCCTGACCCCGTGGAAAGTGCCGACACCCACGTGCATTTCTGTGGACGCCTCCTTGAGGTCTGTGGGTGGAGCTTGGCTGGTCCGTGGGCATGCCGCTTCTCCGAGGCTCTGCTTACACTGTGTTTGGTTGGTCCATTCCAGGGGGGGTTTTTGCTGCCCCTGAGTGGCGGGGTGGACAGCGCAGCCACCGCCTGCCTCGTCTACTCCATGTGCTGCCAGGTCTGCAAGTCTGTGAGGAGCGGAAGTAGGTGACATCTGTTGGCTTGAGGGAGGCTCCAGGGTCCAGCCCTTGGGCTACCTGAGTCTGGGACCCAGGAGGGGGCAGAGGAAACACCCATGCCGTGGACATCGGGGTGAAAGGGGCTTTGTGGCCACGCACAAATGTCACAACGTCACATCCCAGTCCTGCAGCCAAGGCAGCAAGGCCATCAGCAGCTTCCTGGAGCTTTGGGCCTATGTGGCTGAGTCTCCAGAGCTGCACCTGCCTGCTCTGTGCGCGGTGTGGCCTGGTGGAGAGAACACAGGCGTTGGAGGTTCACATCCTCCCCTGTGTGATATGGTATGGGACATCATCTTAGCATATGCAGCAGAACAGGGGTGACGATGCCCGTCGGATGGGGCTGTGGGCCATAGCGTGGGCTGGCGCTACACAGGCGCCTGGGGGTGTAGACCGGGGTGGAGTTGCACGGGCATCTGGGGGTGTAGACTGGGGTGGAGTTGCACGGGCACCTGGGGGTGTAGACTGGGGTGGAGTTGCACGGGCATCTGGGGGTGTAGACTGGGGTGGAGTTGCACGGGCACCTGGGGGTGTAGACTGGGGTGGAGTTGCACGGGCATCTGGGAGCTGTAGACTAGGGTAGAACTCTGTAGACACCCCACACACTCAGGTGACTTCCACCCATTCTGTCCTGGTGGTTTTCAGATCAGGAAGTGCTGGCGGATGTCCGCACCATCGTGAACCAGATCAGCTACACCCCTCAGGATCCCCGAGACCTCTGTGGGCGCATACTGACCACCTGCTACATGGCCAGCAAGAACTCCTCCCAGGAGACGTGCACCCGGGCCAGAGAGTTGGCCCAGCAGATTGGAAGGTGGAGTTGGCCCCTGGTGCTGGGCATGGCAGGCGGCTGACAGGGCTCAGAGCCGCTGGAAGCTCTGCCTGTGAGCGCATTGGTGACTGGCTTCGTTCACTCCACATCATGTCATCCACAATGTGGGCAAACGTGTCAGTGCTCCGTCCCTTTTTGTGGGTGAATAATATTCCACTGTCTACGGATAGACCAGTTTCTTTCTCCAGTCATCAGCAATTGCTTAAACGTGCATCTAGGAGTTTATCAGGGCTCCACTTTCTCTTGGTTTGAGACAGATTTCAGGGAAGTTGTGTATGAGTCCTCCCTATCTGACCCACCCGGGTCTCTGATGGTGCCTGCGATTTCCACCCTTCCGTCCCCTCACTCCTTGCATTCCCAGTGCAGGCTGCAGGTCGTATGTGCTCACCAGGGTGCACAGCAGGTCCTGGGAGTCGGCTGCGGGCTGGCTCCTACCCCTCCTCCTGTCCCTTCCCCCTGCCCTCACTCCCTCTTCCACGGGCAGTTCTCTACGTGAGGACAGTGGAGGGAGAGCACCTTTCCAGAGAAGAGAGACTGGGTTCCATCTGGAATGTTCCATCCGTAATGGCTCCTAGGAGAAAATGAGTAGCTCCCCATCCTGTTTGTTGAGCTCAGCTAAAAGCTGTCCCCCTGCCCCCCAACAATTCTCCTCCTAGATATGTACTCAGAGGAATCAAAAGCAGGGACCCAAACAGATACTTGTTCAGGAAAGTCCATAGCAGCACCATTTGCAGAAGCCAAGAGGTTGGGACAACCCAAGGTCCATTTCAGATGAACGGAGGAAGAAACTGTGGTCCATTCACACAGTGGAATATTATTCACCCATGAAAAGGAGTGGAGCACGATCACGTGACACAGTGAGGAGAAATCTTGAAGACGTGGTGCGGATGAAAGGAGTGGAGCCAGCCACACCAGGCCACATGGTGTTTGATTCCATTTCCATTCCATTTCCACACAATGTCCAGAACAGGCCACGGCACAGAGAGAGAGGGAGTCTGTCACTCTCTGCATCTGTCAGTGTCACAGCTGTCAGAGCTGGAGGAGGAGGGAGTGGGGACAGACTGCCAGTGGGATGGGGTTTCCTTCTCTGGTGATGGGAAGTTCTGAGCTGGATGGTGGTGATGGCTGCACAGCACTGTGGATTGCTAACCACCACAAATCATACACTTTAAACGGGTTACAATGGTCAGTTTTAGGTCATCAGGGCTTCACCGCACATGCACACACACATGCACACACATGCACACACACATGCACACACACATGCACACACGTGCACATGCACACACATGCACACACACACGCACACACATGCACACACGTGCACATGCACACACATGCGCACACACATGCACACACGTGCACATGCACACACATGCGCACACACATGCACACACGTGCACATGCACACACATGCGCACACACGCACATGCACACACGTGCACACACGTGCACACACGTGCACACACGTGCACATGCACACACATGCACACACACGCACACATGCACACACGTGCACATGCACACACACATGCACACACATGCACACACACATGCACACACGTGCACATGCACACATGCACATGCACGCACACACGTGCACATGCACACACACATGCACACATGCACACACACATGCACACACGTGCACATGCTGCCTTCAACACCTACCCTTCTCCCTCCAGCCACCACATCAGTCTCAACATTGATCCAGCCGTGAAGGCCGTCACGGGCATCTTCAGCCTGGTGACGGGGAAGAGCCCTCTGTTCACAGCTCATGGAGGAAGCAGCAGGGAAAACCTGGCGCTGCAAAATGTGCAGGTGCCCCCGCCTGGGCCGGCGTCCCCTGGGGTGGGGGCGCAGGGAGCCCTGGGACAATCACTGCAAAATGTGCGGGTGCCCCTGCCTGGGCCGGCGTCCCCTGGGGAGGTGCAGGGAGCCCTGGGACAATCACTGCAGGATGTGTCGGTGCCCCGGACTGGGCCGTCATCTCCATGAAGGTCATGGCACAGGGAGCTCAGGGACAACTAGTGCTGGGGTCACAGCCTGTGTGCCTCACTGAAGACGTCGGTCATGCAGCCTTGTTAACAAGGAGGGGGTCTGTGTGTGTGTTGGTGCGTGAGCCTGTGATGTGTAAGAGCAAGATCGGGGGTGTAAGGGTGTGCATGCACGAGTGTGTGCACCAGCATACCAGCATGAGTGCAAGAGGAGGGTGTGAGCCTGGGTGTGAGCATGAGTGTGAGAGGTTACATGAGTGTATGAGAGTACAAGTGTGTGAATGTGAGTATGCACAAGTGTGGGTGTGCTTGTGAGTGCTTGTGCACAAGTGTGTGTGGATGTGCGAGTCAGTGTGCACAAACATGAGTGCACAATTGTGCGCATGAGTGAGTGCATGAGCATGCCTGTGAGCGTGCGGGTGGGTGGGTGTGCATGATGTGAGAGTGCACGTGACTGTGTGTGAGTGTGTGTCTTTTTAATCCTCAGGGAAAAGCCCACACGCTGTCTGCCTCCTGGGCTACTGCACTTGACTGGGTGCTCCATGATGGGTGGAGGAGAAGAGAGGCCGAGGGCTCCCGCTGCTGGGATCTGTCCTGTCTCTCCCTGTCCCCTTTCTGCTGTGCCTTGGTGGCCCCTCCCCTCCTGCCAGTGGTAAAGGGATGGAAATGCAGTTGCCAAGCTTTCTCCCAGGGACCCCACTGCTGCCACTGATGCTCCCTCTGCCCTCTGCCCTCTGCCCTCCTGGGCTCCGGGTGCTCCCATCTTTGAAGACAAGCCCCACCGAGCTTGCGTGAGCCCTGTGGAGTTGGGACAACCCTGAGAGGAAGGCCTCGGGACACCGTGGGACTCTGAGACTCTGATGTTCCCAGAACACTAGAGAGCTCCTAAGCTGTTTTAATTTTCTTGTTTTCAAGAGTCTGTGGGTGCGCGTCTCCCATGTGTTCCTTTGCGAGGGAACCTGTTATTTCCTCTGTTGTGTTGTCCAGGCTCGAATACGGATGGTCCTCGCCTATCTGTTTGCTCAGCTGAGCCTCTGGTCTCGGGGCATCCGTGGTGGGCTCCTCGTGCTGGGATCCGCCAATGTGGATGAGAGGTGAGTGTGGTCCACCGGCACATGGTGGTGGGCCCCCGAACCTCTCAGGACTCTGAGGGTGACACGCTCTGAGGGTGACTCCTGTGCCTCTCATGGCGGGTTTGGTACCTGGAACGACATCATTCCTCTAGAATTTCACCCACCCCGAGTGGCAGAGCTATGAGCATTGTGTACCTGCCAGTGGCTCTGGGTGCTCACCACTTTCATCAGCCTTGTGGTTCTTCGTCTCTCCTGCGCCTCAAATTCATCTTCCCACTGCCCTCTGCCATGGTCGGGCTCCCCTCTTTCTTCTAGGCTGTTCCACTGCCTCTTCAGTCATTCCTTTGCAGCTAGTTTTTACCTCCAAACCAGAGTTCATTTTTTATGTGGACTGAAAATACTCCCCGGATAAAATTCAAGCTGCCCCTCGAGCCCAGCAGTGGAGGCTCCTAGAAATTCTTTTCCAGCCTTTGTTTCCCCACTTCCCTTAGGTGAGCCTCTGCCCCTCTCAGCTCGTCTGTGCTATTCTTAGTTGCTCCTTAGGAGCTGAGGAATTTCAAAAACTATTTGTCATGTATTCATTTGTTTGTCTCTGCATCCATCTATCCATCCATCAGTTGGGCCATCCATCTATCCACCCATCCATCCATCTGTCCATTCATCTATCCATCTATGCATCCACCCATCCATATACCCACTCACCTGTCCATTCATCTACCCATCTGTCTGTCCATCCATTCATCCATCCATTCACCCACCCACCCATCTGTCTGTCCACCCACCCACCTATGACCTATCTATTCATCCATCCACCCACCCACTCACCTATCCATTCATTCACCCATCTGTCTGTGCACTCATCCATCCATCCGTGTACCCACACATCCCTCCACCCAACTGTCCATCCACACATTCATCTACCCACCCACCTATCCATTTATCCACCCATGTGTCTGTCCATCCACCCATCTGTCCATCTGTCCACTCATCTATCCATATATTCATTCACCATTTCATCTGTCCACTTACCCATCCATCCGCCCATCTCTCCCTTGGTCCGTCCATCCACCCATCTGTCCACATTTCCTTCCTTCCATCCATCTATCCCTCCCTTTTTTCTACGGTGTGAGTGTCTTTTTTTTTTGAGACAGTCTCGCTTTGTCGCCCAGGCTGGAGTGCAGTGGCGCCATCTTGGCTCACTGCAACTCCACCTCCCGGGTTCACACCATTCTCCTGCCTCCGCCTCCCTAGTAGCTGGGACTACAGGAGCCCACCACCATGCCCGGCTAATTTTTTTGTATTTTTACGAGAGACGGGGTTTCACCGTGTTAGTCTTAATGTCCTGACCTCATGATCCGCCCGCCTCGGCCTCCCAAAGGGTATAAGTGTCTTAATCACTCTGCATCCTTGTCTGTCTACAGACGTGTTCTCTTTTAAAACTGATTTTTTACTTTTAAATCCTATTTTATTGTTCTAATTACAGAAATCTGAAATTAACACCTGATACCGTGTAAACATTCTCATCCTCCTCATGCATGTTTTGATCGTTGCTTTTCTGGTGCCTCTGGTGCCTTTGTAAGGGACTGATTTTTCAGGAGGGGTGAGTGGCTGGTGTGTATTCTGAGCTCTGGTGTAGTTGAGGAGATTGATGTTTGGTTTGGTTTTTCATTGCTTTTGTAGATGCGGAAGAATTTGATCTGTTATAAAATTGTGTTACAACAGTTCCCCTCACAACTCTTGTCCATCATTTTCTAGTATTTAAAATATTAACAAAGAAACGAGTATTTTTTCCAGGGCGGGATTGGGTTCTGGGAGCTGGAAGGTCTCTAGATGCCATTTAGAAAATAAACAAACGGGCTGGGTGCGGTGACTCACACCTGTAATCCTAGCACTTTGGGAGGCCAAGGCAGGCGGATCATGAGGTCAGGAGATCGAGACCATCCTGGCTAACATGGTAAAACCCCGTCTCTACTAAAAATACAAAAAATTAGCCGGGCGTGGTGGCGGGCGCCTGTAGTCCCAGCTACTTGGGAGGCTGAGGCAGAAGAATGGCGTGAACCTGGGAGGCGGAGCTGGCAGTGAGCCGAGATGGCGCCACTGCACTCCAACCTGGGCGACAGAGCGAGACTCTGTCTCAAAAAAAAAAAAGAAAAAATAAGCAAACGTAATTCCTCAGCTGCCCCTTTCTCATTGCGGGACAGAAGGCTCTGTGGCTGCGGACACGCCCCTCATGATGTAGCAAAGCCCTTCTGTCTGTTTCACATGCCGCATCCCCGTCTGCTGTCTTCTTCTCACTGGACACAGCCAGTCCTTCTCTTCCTCTGCATTCTGGCGAGAATCTCAAGTGTGTAGTGTTGATTTCTTTTAAATTTCCCTGTAATTCTGTTGTTGAATTGCTTCTGATTCTAGTTCCGTTGCATCCCTGTCTGCTCGTCGGGGGCCTGTTGGACACCTGTCCCCCATCAGGCTTTCTTCCCGGTGGTGTGAATGAGTCAGAAACAATTCTTGTTCTCTGCAAGTAGGAGCAGACAGCAATAACCCAGCTGATAACATGTGTGTTGTAGGAAACATCTGCCGAGAGAGCTCAAGCAGGGGAAGGGAGAGCTGGGAGTTTGTAAGCAGCTCACCCAGGGAGGGCCCTACTGAGAACTGGGTTTCATAAAGGCCTGCAGGAGGCAAGGGTGGGTGGAGAAGAGCCCGTGAAGGCCTGAGTCGTGACTGCCCCAGGACTGAGGTTCCGTCATTGTCTCCCTGAAAGGCCTGGTCTTGAGTGGGGACTGGAAGACCCACAGAGCTGGTTTTGGAAAGTGTGCAGTGTGGGGCAGGGGGAGGTGTGAGAAGCCAGAGACAGCTGTTTCCAGAAATTTCACTTCGAAGGGGAGGGGAGGCGCAGGATAAGCGCTGCCGAGATCAGTGGGGACAGGAAAAGGAGTTTGCTTTATTATTAGAGACAGGGTCTTGCTCTGTCACCCAGGCTGGCGTGGCATGGCACCGTCACAGCTCACGGCAGCCTCGACCTCCTGGGCTCAAGCGATCCTCCCACCTTAGCCTCCCAAGTAGCTGGGACTGTAGGCACACCACCACGCCAAATTTTTTTTGTTTCCGCTCTGTTGCCCAGACTGGTCTCCATTTGTTTTCTTGCCTTAAAATGCTGTAAAGAAAAGACCAACAGAGAGGGGGTGGACTTGCTGGTGCGGAGCAGTGGGGATGTTACTGGCGAGATGAGAGCAGGTGACCAAGCAGGAGCGTGGCTTTGCTGGGGGCCCGGCCAGCGCATCCCCAGCAGCAGGAGGGGTGGGTTCAGAGGCAGGCCCAGGAGAAGGTTCCAGAGGGAGCAGGAGGGGAGGGGAGAGTGAAGCCAGCCCTGCGGGGTTAAGTTGGGGTTAGCATGGGAATGCAGGGCTGAGAGACTGTGTTGAAAGTGGGCATCTAACAACATGATTTCGGCTGCTGGAAGTGACCAGCCTGGGGGAAAGCTCCGTGCAGAGCGCGAGAGGAGGGGACAGCTGCTGGAACTCGGTGGTCCTGTGTTGAAATTTATGGCCACGCCTGTTGCTGGCTTCAGAGTCTCACCAATCCACCAAATCAGTCTCGATTTCACCAGAAAAAGTCTGCCTCAATTTTCCCCCTATAACCGTGCCTCCCCATCCCCGTGGTCCCCAACCTCCCAGCCGGAGTTTCCTTCCGCCAAGGCAAGGCAGCGTCCTGGCCCCGTGGGTCTGCAGGTTGAGCTGAGCTCTGCACTGCGGGATTTCACCTGGCTGTGCTCTCTGAGTCAGCCCAGGCGGATTTCCCCAGTCCTGGGCAGTCACTGGGGATGGAAGAGAAAAGGTGGTAAGATGGAGACTGTCATCTCCCCTGGCCCGTCTGGCCCATATCCCAGCTCCTGCTAAAGGACCGTTGGGCGGGACAGGACAGGGAGTGATGGGGCGACTGGGACAGCCCCCACTGAAGGCAGCACAGGGTCTCACTTGTCCCTCTGTGGGGACCCTGGAGGTCTTACACCCCCCGACGTTGCTCCACGGTGAGGGTCTGGAAGGGTGAGAAGGCGTGGAGGTGTGAGTTTGAGAGTGTCGAGAAATGCCTCTGGTGGGGTAGGCAGGGGCCAGTCTGGAAGGCCTTGCAAGGTCAAGGGCAGCGTTGAGAGGATTCAGACGGTGGAAGGGCCTGGCCTGGCCTGGTGTGGCGGAGATGGGTGGTCAGCCAGGAGTCCCGTGGAGAACCTGGAGGCCTGTGCCAGCGGTGGCAGTGGGGTGGGGTGGAGAAGGGCGGCTGGAACCCAGTACCACTAGGTGAGTGCCTTCAACAACACACATTTATGGTCCCTCAGTTCTGTGGGACGCACGTCCAGTATGGGTCCCCTGGCTCAAGTTAAGGTGTGGACGTGGTGGGTTCCTTCTGGATGCCCCAGAGAGAATCTGTTTCCTGCCGTTTCCAGGCTCTGGAGTCCTGCCTTCTTTGGCTCACGACCTCCTCCGTCTTTACCACCAGCGGCCCCGCGTTTCTGTCTTTCCCCTGCAGTCAGGGCTCCCTCGACTCTCATTTTCACCCCCTTCTTTTAAGGACCCCTGTGATTGCCTTTCGGGGCCACCCTGCAATCCAGCATCACCCCCATATCTCAAGTCCCCACCCGAGTCCATCTGCAAAGTCCCTTTTGCCCTGTGCGGTGACAGAGTCACAGGTTCTGAGGATTAGGACGTGGGCATCTTAGTGAGGGATGGATTCTTCTGCTGATCGCAGGCCTCAGAGTTGACAGGCAGGGGAAGGGCCCGGCCGCATGGGCAGCAGAGTGTCCGTCCACGTGTGTCGAGTCCCTGCTCACTCCCGACACCCCAAGACCTCTATCCCTCAGCTCTGTTCAGACGGCTGCTCCCAGCTCCGTGCTGGTGACCCCCAAAACCTGCCTGCCATCCCCGTTGTCTCCTCTGGTGTGCTCAAAGGCCCTCCTGGGTCTTCTGCAGCCTCTGCCACCTTTGCGGGTTGCTCGGGGACTTCTCCAGGAGGCTTGAATTTGCCACGCCTCTGGCTTCAGGGCCCCTGGAAGAAGCAACTCCATGGACGGCTGGGGTTGATGGAATCTGCGGCCCCTCGGGAACCCGCGCTCTCTCTCCCTCTCCCTGCAGTCTCCTGGGCTACCTGACCAAGTATGACTGCTCCAGTGCAGACATCAACCCCATAGGCGGAATCAGCAAGACAGACCTGAGAGCCTTCGTCCAGTTCTGCATCGAGCGCTTCCAGCTTACTGCCCTGCAGAGGTGAGCGTGCTCACGGGCTGTGGCTCCGCAGCCACGGGCTCCTCTCCCAGCACGGGCCTGGCCACCCTGGCCCACACTCAGGCTCCTTCATAGCTCCTGTTGCCTGCTGAATAGTCCTGCCCTTGAGCTGGCACTTGAGGCCTGTGACCAAGCCTCCCTTTCTTCCTGTGGGTGCCTCCACAGCCCCCCGACTCCGGCCAGATCACGGAGCTGCGGCCTCCTGCCTTCCCCGCCTGCCCTGCCTCCCTTCCCCAGGCCGAGGCTTGGCGGACCGAGGCTCGCCACATCTGAGCAGAGCACCTGTGCTTTAGAAGTGACAGAAGACGGGGCCGGGCGCGGTGGCTCAAGCCTGTAATCCCAGCACTTTGGGAGGCCGAGATGGGTGGATCACGAGGTCAGGAGATCGAGACCATCCTGGCTAACACGGTGAAACCCCGTCTCTACTAAAAATACAAAAAACTAGCCGGGCGAGGTGGCGGGCGCCTGTAGTCCCAGCTACTCGGGAGGCTGAGGCAGGAGAATGGAGGGAACCCGGGAGGCGGAGCTTGCAGTGAGCTGAGATCTGGCCACTGCACTCCAGCCCGGGCGACAGAGCGACACTCCGTCTCAAAAAAAAAATAGAAGTGACAGAAGACGGATCAGTGCCCAGACCTTTCCTCGGCCTTTGCCAAGGTTTCCTGCCACGGGAATGTGTTTTCTTCTCTGCTTATTGTCACTGGGGTGACTGTGCCCCCCAGGGGACAGCAGGCAATGTCTGCAGACATGCTTAGTTAGCTTCACCACACGGGGTGTGCTGGGCATTAGCAGGTAGAGGCCAGGGGTGCTCCTCAACATCGTGCCGTGCACAGGCCATTGACATTCCCTACAGCAGAGTCCCCTCGACCCGGGTGTGGACAGTGCCCGGTGGACTGGCCCTGCACTGTGCCTCCACCTCTGCCTCCCCTCCTGGGGTCGGGAGGCCACAGCAGTGCCCACGCTCCTCAGGCCAGGGTGCTCACCCCTGCTGGGAAGCCCAGCACCGCAAGCCTCGGTGATGTCCTGCCCAGGGTGAACGGAGTGACCAGGGCCAGCACACTCGGGAAACTTAGTTTGGGGATTCTCTCCGAGAGCTCACACCACCCTCGCAGCTGCACTGACCCACCTCTGTGTGTTTTGGCTGCAGCATCGTGTCGGCGCCGGCCACCGCAGAGCTGGAGCCCTTGGCTGATGGACAGGTGTCCCAGACCGACGAGGTAATGGCAGTGGCTTTGCCACGGCGCTTCCTGCCCTCCTCCCCACCTCCTGCATGGTGGTGCTGGCTCTTCCAACCTCCCTCCTGACCCCAGGAGCAGTGCTCCATCACTGTCACTGGGTCCCTGGCCTGGGTGCCCAGGGCTCAGTGTCAGTCACATCGCTGGCCTTTGACACTTCAATTTACTTCCTCATGGTTGGGGCCCCAGAACGGGGATGACATGGTGGGAGGGGAGGGAGAGCATATGGCGGGCGGAGGAACACAAGTCCCTCGCAGGCAGGAGGGGCGTTTCTGCTTGTGCTTTAGAGTGACCTAGGAGGAGAATCGCCCTTGACTCCTCCACTGCACACTGGCCCTTCATGATGAGGCCCAGGCTGTGGTTTGTAGCTTAATGGATGCTGGGAGAAGTGGCTGTGGGCTTTTTGTGATAAGATCCATGACACTCCAGCCTCTTAGGTTACAAGGACTTGCTGCTATAATTTCTTCCAAGCGTTTTCTAGTTTTCATCCTTACATTTAGGTCTGTGATCTAGTTGAGTTACTTTTGTGTGTGGTGTGAGGAAGGGGTTCAGTTTCATTCCTTTGCATGTGAATATCCAGTGGTCCTAGCACCATTTGCTGAAAGGATGATTCTTTCCCACATTGATTTAGCTTGGCACCCTTGTTGTAAATGTAGGATTTATTTCTGGACACTCAATTCTGTCCCACAGATCTTTTCTGTTTTTCCTTATGCTGGTCCCACACTGTCCTGATTATTATAACTTTGTAGGAAGGATTTTGGCTACTCTGAGCCTCTTGAATATCCATATGAATTTTGAGATCAGCTTGTCAATCTCTGGAGAAAAAAAAAAAGCTTGCATTTTGATGGAGATTGCATTGACACTGTAGATCAGTTTGGGGAGTTCTGCCATCTTAATCATAAGAACTCTTTGGATCCATGAACATGGGACATGGAATGTCTTACTTATTTAAGTTGTCTCTAATTTTTTTTTTTTTTTTTAGACAGTGTCTCACTCTGTTTCCCAGGCTGGAGTTGCAGTGGCGCAATCTCAGCTTACTGCAACCTCCGCCTCCCTGGCCCAAGCAATTCTCCTGCTTCAGCCTCCTGAGTAGCTGGGATTATGCATGTGCATCACCACGCCTTGCTAATATTTTGTATTTGTAGTAGAGATGGGGTTACACCATGTTGGGCGAAGCATGAGGCCTCAAACTCCTGGCCTCAAGTAATCTGCCCACCTTGGCCTCCCAAAGTGCTGGGATTACAGGAGTGAGCCACTGCGCCCGGCCTCTAATGTCTTTCAACAATGTTTTTTTCTAGTTTTCAGAATTTAAGGTTGCACTTCTTTTGCCAAATGTATTTCAAAATATTTTATCGTTTTTGATACTCTGGTGAATGGAGTTGTTTTAATAATTTCATGTGTAGGTTGTTCATTGCTACTTTATAGAGAAACACTGTTGATTTTTGCATATTGACCATATACCCTGCACCTTGTTGAGCTCATGTATTAGTGCTCAGAGCTTTTTAGTAACCTCCTTAAGATTCCGATTTACAGGGTCATGCCGTCGCAGCTAGAGAGAATTTCTGCCAAGCCTGATGATCCTAACCCAGGGCAGGCCCAGGCTGATCGACGTGTTTGTGTTACTAGTTTTTAACAACAAATGTTAAAAAGCAAAATAAAAAATCTGTTTTTAATAGAAAGAAGCTTATAGAATAAGAAAAAATATTTTTACAATTAGATCCATGACCCTCCAACTTCCTTAGGTCACAAGGATTTGCTCCTATAATTTCTTCCAACAGTTTTATCATTTAAGTCCTTATGTTTAGGTCTGTGAGCCAGTTAATTTTTGTGTGTGGCAGCTGACAGTGTATTTGTGTTTTAAGCTGTTATTATAAGAGTCAATTTTTTTTTTTAATTAAAAAGTTTAGGCCGGGCGCGGTGGCTCAAGCCTGTAATCCCAGCACTTTGGGAGGCCGAGATGGGCGGATCGCAAGGTCAAGAGATCGAGACCATCCTGGCTAACCTGGTGAAACCCCGTCTCTACTAAAAAAAAATACAAAACACTAGCCGGGCGAGGTGGCGGGCGCCTGTAGTCCCAGCTACTTGGGAGGCTGAGGCAGGAGAATGGCGTGAACCCGGGAGGCGGACCTTGCAGTGAGCTGAGATCTGGCCACTGCACTCCAGCCTGGGCGACAGAGCAAGACTCGGTCTCAAAAAAAAAAAAAAAAAAAAAAAGTTTATAAGGTAAGGCTGAGCGCGGTGGTTCACGCCTGTAATCCCAGCACTTTGGGAGGCTGAGGTGGGCAAATCACTGAGGTCAGGTGTTCAAGACCAGCCTGGCCAACATGGTGAAACCCCATCTATACCAAAGAAATACAAGCAAAACAAAACAAACAAACAAAAAAAGTGTATAAGATATAAAGGTTACAATAAGCTAAGGTTAATTTATTATTGAAGGAAGAAAAATATATTTGTATTAATTGACTGTAGCCTAAGTTTACAGTGCTTAGACAGCCCAGAGTAGCATCCCAGGCCTTCCCATTCACCCACCACTCACTCCCTGACTCACCCAGAGCAGCTTCCAGTCCTGCAAGCTCCAGTCCTGGGAAGTGCCCTATGCAGGTGTCCCATCTTTTATCCTTTCTACTGTATTTTTACTGTCCCTTTTCTACATTTAGATACATAAATACTTAGCATTGTGTTAGACTGGCCCAGAGTATTCAGCACAGCAACATGCTGTGCCCGTGTGTAGCCAAGGAGCTCAGACTGTGCCATGGAGCATAGGCGTGTAGGAGGCTAGACCATCTGGATGTGTGTAAGTGCCTTGAGGATGTTCACAAGATGCAGTGGCCTGGCCGTGTGTTTCTCAGACCGTATCCCTGTCATTAAGTGATGCGTGCCTGTCTTTCTTGACGATCCATTGATTTCTTTTGTTTTGTTTTGTTTTTGAGATGGAGTTTTGCTCTTGTTGCCCAGGCTGACTGGAGTGCAGTGGTGCAATCTTTGCTCACCGCAACCTCCGCCTCCCGGGTTCAAGCAAGCAGTTCTCCTGCCTCAGCCTCCCAAGTAGCTGGGATTTACAGGCATGCGCCTCCATGCCCGGCTAATTTTGTATTTTTAGTAGAGACGGGATTTCTCCATGTTGGTCAGGCTGGTCTTGAACTCCTGACCTCAGGTGATGCGCCTGCCTCGGCCTCCCAAAGTGCTGGGTCTACAGACCCACCGCGCCCGGCCTCGCCATTGATTTCTGTAAAGTCACTAAGGTGTCTCTTTCATTACGGATTTTAGTTGAGTCTTCATTCTTTTTTCTTGGTCATTTTAGCTAAAGGTTTGTCAATTTTTTTTTTTTTTTTTGTCTTTCCAAGCATAACTTTTTGTTTTGTTGATTTTCTCTATTGTCTTTCGTTAATTTCCCTCCGATCTCTGCCATTTCCTTCCTTGTGCTGGCTTTGGGTTTCATTTGCTCTTCTTTTTCTAGTATCCCAAGGTGGAAAGTTAGGTTATTGATTTGAGATCTTTTTCTTTTTTAAGGTAGGTGTTTACAGCTACAAGTTTCCCTCCTAGCACTGCATTCAGTGCCTCCCATACGTTTTGGTCTGTTGTGTCTTCATTTCATTTATCCAAGTATTTTCTGATTCCCTTGGTGACTTCTTTGTTGATCCATTGATTATTTAGGAATATGCTCTTTAATTTCCACGTATCTGTGAATTTCCAAAATTTTTGTTACTGAATTTGTACTTTTATTCCATTGTGGTGAGAAAGCACTTTGTATGACTTCCACATTTAAAGTTGTCTGAGGCCTCTCTCGTGGTCCAGCAGATGGTCTGGCCTGGGAAGTGCCCCGTGTGCCCTTGGGAGGAAGGCGGGTTCCGCGGCCGCTGGGTGCAGCGCCCTGCAGCCGTGTGCCAGGCCTCCCTGCTTGACAGAGTTGTCTGTATCTTCCATTTCCTTGTTGATTTTTCATCTTAGTTGTTCTGTCCATTACTGAAAGTGGGGTATTGAAGTCTCCAGCTATTGTTGAATTGAAGGAATTAAATGTCACACTGGAAAATGCTCACTTCATGGGAAAGAAACCCGTCAATCAGCCGTTTGTGCACAACCCGTCAGGTGCTGGGGACGCTGTGGTGAGCAACACAGACGTGGCCTCTGCAGTGAAAACACTTAGAGTCCCCTGGAGGGACGGACAAGAAGGCCCAGCGATGGCTGTGGCCGTACTGTCTAATGATGGCCCTGGGGTGTGGTAGGAATCCAGGGGAAATCGGAGCGGGTCTTGAACAATGGAAGGGGCCTGGGTTGTATGAGCCTCACGGTGAAATCGGCTCCTCTGAGCCTGGCTTGAGGCATTTGTTGCCTGGCGCTGTGATAGTGATACCAGCGGCACCTCATGGCCTCCAGCATGGCCCAGATTTCAGTGAGCCCCCAGTCCTCTTCTCTGAGTCCCCCACTCTTCAGGGCACGGGCTCAAGAGGGCAGCAGACAGGCTCCATCTGCTCCGTGTGCCACGCCTTCCTCGGATGATTTGTGGAGCTACTGTCACTAATGACCCGGTGGCTTAAAACAACAGGAATTTCTTCTCTCACAGATCCAGAGGCCAGGGTCTGGAATCAAGGTGTTGGCAGAGTCCTGGTCCCTCCGAAGGCTCTGGGGCAGTGGTCCCCAGTCTCTTGGCACCAGGGTTTCCTGGAAGACAACGTCTTCCACAAACAGAGGGTGGGAGATGGCTTTGGGATGAAACCGTTCCACTTCAGATCACCAGGTGGTAGATTCTCATAAGGGTCGTGCAACCTAGATCCCTCGCTTGTGCAGTTCACAGTAGGGCTCGCGCTCCTGTGAGAATCTATGCCACCGAGGATCTGATGGGAGGCGGAGTTCAGGCGATAACGCTCACTCACCCCTCCGCTCACCTCCTGCTCTGCGATCCAGATCCTGACAGGCCAGGGACCAGTACCCATCCATGGTCTGGGGGTTGGTGACCGCTGCTCTAGGGGGTCCTTTCTTGCCTCTTGCATCTTCTGGGGACTCCAGGTGTTCCTTGGCTTGTGGCTGCATCACTCCATCCTTTGCTTCCTTCTTCCTGTGGCCTCCCGTTCTCTACGTGTCCTCCTGGCCCTTATGACATCCCAATGACATACGGGATGTCATTGGATGCAGGGCCCACCCCACATTCAGAGTCATCTCACCTTCAGATTCTTTACTTAATTACATCTGCAAAGACTTTTTATCTTTTTCTCTTTTCTTCTTTTTCTTTTCTTTTTTTTTTTTTTAAGAGACAGGGTCTGGCTCTGTCACCCAGGCTGGAGTGTAGAGCCGTAATCTTGGCTCACTGCAGCCTCGATGTCCCGGGCTCAGGTGATCCTCCCACCTCAGCCCCCCAAGTAGCTGGGACTGCAGGTGCACACACACCTCGACACCCAGCTAGTTTTTTACTTTTTGTAGAGACAAGGTCTTGCCATGTGAAACCCCTGGGCTCAAGCAGTCCTCCCACCTCGGCCTTCCAAAGCGCTGGGATTACAAGTGTGAGCCACCACGCCCGGCCTACGCTCTTTTTCCAAATAAAGTCACATCCCCAGGAACTGGGCCTTCAGACACGAGTGCTCTTGGTGAGCCACAGGTCACGCATTGCAGTCCTCCAAACCAAATGCCTGGTTCTTCGTTGCTGTTTTCCAAATGCTGCCTCCTTACTGGCTGACCAGCGATGGGGAGCAAAGCCCACCTCTGCTCCTGCCTCCCTGGGAGAGTCTCACCTCCTGGGTCTCTGGTCCCCAACTCCAAAAGAAGCTTTAGGCTGTCCTCCCGCTGTGACTTGCTGTCACTGTGGAACGGATTTTTGTCGTGCACAGGAAGATATGGGGATGACGTATGCAGAGCTCTCGGTCTATGGGAAACTCAGGAAGGTGGCCAAGATGGGGCCCTACAGTATGTTCTGCAAACTCCTCGGCATGTGGAGACACGTCTGCACCCCGAGACAGGTAAAGCCCGTGGGACATGTCACAGAGGGAGGCCAGTTAGGTAATGTCCCCTTTGCAGAGGCCGGTTTGACCTGCAGGAACAAGTAGACGACAGTGTGACCCTAACATAATAAAACTGTGTCTCACACAGTAACACTCTCCAATTGTTTTTACCAACTTTGGTCTTCTGCTGGCCCAAAGTTAATCTGTGTGAGGCTCACCCACAGCCAGATAAACATGACATGAAACAAGTGCTCCCTTTTCTTTGAGGGCAGAATGTAAACCTCAGGGTCAGAATAGTATTGCTTTTCTGCTAGTTGTGAGTCTTGCCTGGGCTGAAACCCACAAGCATGGTAGTCCCATGGAACCTCCTGGAAGCCTTGTGAAATAAATCTTCGCGGGATTTATCTCAGATCTCCCGAGTCAGCATGCCATAGCATCAGAGGCGGGGGACCCCATTTTCATAGCATCAGAGTCAGGGAGACCCCGTTTTCATAGCATCAGAGGCAGGGGGACCCCAGTTTCATAGCATCAGAGATGGGGGACCCCGTTTTCATAGCATCAGAGGCAGGGGGACCCCGGTTTCATAGCATCAGAGGCAGGAGGGCCCCGGTTTCATAGCATCAGGGGCGGGGGACCCTGTTTTCATAGCGTCAGAGGCAGGGGGACCCCATTTTCATAGCGTCCGAGGCAGGGGACCCCGTTTTCATAGCGTCCGAGGCAGAGAGACCCCGTTTTCATAGCATCCGAGGCAGGGAAACCCAGTTTTCATAGCGTCAGAGGCAAGGAGACCCAGTTTTCATAGCGTCAGAGGCGGGGGACCCCGTTTTCATAGCATCAGAGGCGGGGGACCCTGTTTTCATAGCATCAGAGTTAGGGGGATGCTGGTTTCATAGCTCGGCCAGCGCCCCCAGTGTGAGCCTGGGCATCCCCCATGCCTGCCACTGGGGAAGGTCCTGTGTGGGGAGTAACCCATTAACCGTTTGCTTGTGTGGTCCAGCATCGGAATTCCAGCCTGGGGTCTCTCCAGCTTTGCTAACATGAAGTTCGTGTGTTGCACGCCAACCAGGTCGCTGACAAAGTGAAGTGGTTTTTCACCAAGCACTCCATGAACAGACACAAGATGACCACGCTCACGCCCGCGTACCACGCCGAGAACTACAGCCCTGAGGACAACAGGTTTGATCTGCGACCGTTCCTGTACAACACGAGCTGGCCTTGGCAGTTTCGGTGCATAGAAAATCAGGTAAATCCAGCAGAAATGTTTCTTTCTCCATGTTTAGTGTCTGTAGAAGAAACGTGAGGTTATTTCCATGAAAGACTGAAAAACTTTCTTATATACACAGTGACTTTTTACTGTCCTCCTTTCTGCAAAGGGACAAGTATGTTTAAAGTGTTTTTTAAATTTACTTTTCTCATGATGACAAATAAAAGTTCTGTATATTGATGGTATACAACATGACATTTCGATACGAGTGTCACGGTGGAATGGCTAAGTCAAGCTCTTTCACTGTACATGCCTTACCCCACATGCCTATTATTTGTGTGTGGTGAGAGCACTTAAAATCTACTCTGTCAGCAATTTTCCAATATTAACTACAGTCACCATGTTGTGCACTGGATCTGTTGAACTTACTTCTTTTGTGGCCTTTGACCAACATCTCCCCACCCAGCAGCCCCTGGTAGCCGCCATCGCACTCTCTGCTTCCACGAGATCCCCTTTTTGAGATTCCACAGATGACTCAGACCATGCAGTATTTGTCTTTCTCTGCCTGGCTTATTTCACTTAAGATGTTCGTCTAGGTTCATCCATATTGCTGCAAATGGCAGAATTTCCTTCTTTCCGAAGGCTGCATAGTTCTCCACTGTGTGTGTGCACATATTAGGGACGTTAGGTGATGACCGGAGATGATTTTGGTTATCACGACTGGGCTAGGGTCTGTGCTCCCAGCATCCTGTGGGTGAAGCCCAGGGATGCTGCTGAATGTCCTTCCACGTGCAGGACGGGCCCATCCCAACCCCACGCCTGGCAGAGAATTCTTTGTTCCACATGTTGGTGGCGCCAAGGTTGAGGAATGCTGATGTTTGGGGCCGGAAGGTGTTTGGGGCTGCATGGTTGTAAGGAACAGATACTGTGTCTGGCTGATTTCTGTGGAATGGAACTTGCTGAAAGAGTGACTTAGAGCGTGGAAGGGAGGGCAGGGGTCACAGGGTCTGGAAAGCTGGGACTCAGGCCAGGTGGCTGCTGCCCTATATCCCCTGCTGTGGCTGGATGAGCCCATGCGCCACACCCTGTCTGGGTTGGATGCCAACCTGCTCTGCCATCCTTGAATCCCAGTGTCCCTGGGTCACCGGGCAGTGGAGTGGCCAAGCCTCAGGTGATGGGCCCTGTCATTTGGCCACCCAGGACAGGAGAGAGAGCTACCCCAGCTCTGGCCTCTGTAGTGGGCGGTGGGGCTTGGCTCCCACCAAGATGCACTCGGGTGAGCTCCCCCAGATCAGGAAGGGGGTTCAGACGCTGTGCAGCCACAAGAGTGAAAACACGTAGGAACATCAGAGACAGATTCAGGTAAAGGTGGAAACACTGCCGTGCTGTCGTCTGCGGTGACAGCTGTGCGTGTGCTGGACCCGCCCCTCCAGGCTTTACCAGCGCACACTCCCAGCATCCGGTGGAGACTCTGGTAATTTACTTTTTCACCTCTGGGACTTGTGACCCGCTTTTGGTGTGTGCCAGTGTTTCGACAGCCCCAGAGTCTGTCCTCGCAGGGCTGTGGTGTCACAGGCCTCTCTTTCCAGGTGCTACAGCTCGAGAGGGCAGCGCCACAGTCCCTGGACGGCGTGGACTGAGGCCAGGTCCTTCCTGGAGGCCTCCTCTCCTCGGGGACCCCAGCGCCTCGTCACCAGCATTGCTGGAGCCAAGGGTAGGAGCCCAGAACGGCACGGCACATCAGCCAAGAAGGAGGGAACTTTTCAGTCAAATTCCTCAAAAAGAGGCTGGAATAAAGCCTGGGCTTAAAAAGAGGCTGGAATCCAATGCATGTGGTTTTGACCTCCTGCCAGCGCGTGCTTCCCCGCGAACTCTGGCACTCTCTGACGGAAGCCGCCTGGGTAGGACAGGTCCAACCGCCGCCCTGTGTGGCATCTTTGCTGCAAGAACAAGAATGGTGGCTCCCGGGCAGGGAGGGGTATCATGAGCAGAAAATGAAGGAGAGAAGACTTCCTCTCCCACCCATATACACCTTCCTGTCCTGGGTTCCAGAAGGTTCTGGGGAGATGGTCCCCGCAGAGCTCTCTTCCTGGGAGTCTGGGGACTAGTTGGCCTTACTCCTGTCCTATGGGAGAACCACCCCATCTGGGCATGGGGCAGGGGCGGGGCAGGGGCGGGGCCCTGTGGGTCCCCCTTCCTGTTCGTTTTCCTGCCATTCTGGGCACCTTTGTCTTTTTATGGAATGGGGTGAGGAGCGGCGCTTCCATCCTCTCCAGAGCTCCCCTTGGTCCTGGAACCCTCTCTCCAGGGTAGCCCCAGGGAGTCTCAGCCTCCCATCCTTGCAGGGTGAAGGTGAGATGAAGATGGGTGCACAGGCCAGAGCCTCCAGGAGGGTGGAGTGGGTTTGGGGTCTGTGCTGCCCACCGGGTGTCCGTCCTCTCTCTCCCCCATGCCCGGCCCCTCTGCCTGGAGCACTCCTGCTTCCCAGCCTCACCTAGAGCCCCACACCAAACCCAGGGCCCAGGCTGGGACACAGACCACAGCTGAGGGTGAATTTCCTAGGAAGCGACTGGGGGCCCTAGGCTGGGATACGGGGAGTGATCCTCCCACCATGCCGCCTCTGCGGGCCTGCGCGGCCTTTCTTCCCCTGTCCCCGCTCAGAGGCGGGTCTGCGCGGTCTTTCTTCCCCTGTCCCTGCTCTGTCTCCTCTCAATGTCCAGCTTTCCCTAAGCTGGGCTGTAGATTTCCCTCTGTCCTGGGCCACCAGGGAGCCTTCCAACTGTGATGTGCCCGGTACCGAGGTGGCCCCCAGCAGACCCTGTCCCTCCCAGTGTGCTACCACTGGGGACGACCCCCAGGGGGTGGCTGCCCGAGGCCTCCTTGGTCCATCCTGGTCTCACCGTCTCTAGGTCATAGCAGTACTAAGTGGCGTGATAGCAGAAAGTGGGGGGCACTCGGCAGGTGCTGTCGGGATAGCAGAAAGTGGGGGGCACTCAGCAGGTGCTGTTTGTATAGTAGAGAGTAGGGAGCACTTGGCAGGTGCTGTATGGATAGCAGAGAGTGTGGAGCACTTGGCAGGTGCTGTCTGGATAGTAGAGAGTGGGGGGCACTCGGCAGGTGCTCTCTGGATAGCAGAGAGTGGGGGGTACTCGGCAGGTGCTGTTGGGATAGCAGAAAGTGGGGGGCACTCGGCAGGTGCTGTTGGGATAGTAGAAAGTGGGGGGCACTCGGCAGGTGCTGTTGGGATAGTAGAAAGTGGGGGGCACTCGGCAGGTGCTGTCTGGATAGTAGAGTGGGGGCACTCGGCAGGTGCTGTCAGGATAGCAGAAAGTTGGGGGCATTCAGCAGGTGCTGTCGGGATAGTAGAAAGTGGGGGGCACTCAGCAGGTGCTGTTTGTATAGTAGAAAGTGGGGGGCACTCGACAGGTGCTGTCTGAATAGCAGAAAGTGAGGAGCACTTGGCAGGTGCTGTCTGGATAGCAGAGGGGGGGTGCACTCGGCAGGTGCTGTCTAGGAATGCTAGACAGGCAAGGGAAGAACGCCTCAAGTGAGCATGCGCACAACTCCAGTAAACACACTGCGCATGCTCCCCTCCCAAGCGCCGGCAGCCACTGTGCATGTGGATAGCGCTCCCCGAGGGAGGAATCCGGGAACCGTAATGCCAGACCCCGGAAGCATGCCGACCCCATGTCAAAAGGTCAAACCACGCACCTGACTCTCAAGTAGCCTGCTGGGCCCTCTTCCAAATTTACTTTCCTTCCTTTCGTTCCTGCTCTAAAGCTTTTTAATAAACGTCCACTCCTGCTCTAAAACTCGCCTCAGTCCCATGCCCCTCAGTGGAATTCTGTCTTCTGAGGAGACGAGAATTGAGGCTGCCGCAGACCCCTATGGATTCGCCACCGGTAACAGGAGGTGAAACCAAGAAGAAATATGGCAGGTATGGTGTTTTCTCCTTTACTCTCCCACCGTAACAATCATCGACACAAGATTTCTGTGACCAAACATGGGTTTTATTTCCCCCTCACACTAAGCAGTGGACGCCAGCTGGGTATCCTCTAATTCAGTTCTGACACCATCTACCCAGAGAAAGCATCACGTCCCGCACATTGAGAGCTCAGTTCCCAAGACTGCACACCCCGCCACCGCCACACACACACACACACACACAAAACAGTCGCAAGTCCGGGCCTCCAGAACCTCTGACCTACCAGCTTCAAGTTGGGGTTCCCATGACCCCCTCATTAAGCTCACAGAACTCAGGGAAATGCTCGTGTTTAGCAGTGTATTATAAAGGATATTGCAAAGACTATAGATGAAGAGCCACGTATGGTGAGGCACAGGGGGAGGGGTGCCGAGCTTCCGTGATCTCCCCAGGCTCCACCCCCTAGGACCCTCCCTGCATTCAGCTACCCAGAAAAGCTCTCTGAACCCAGTCCTCTTGGGTTTTCTTTTTTTTTTTTTTTTTTTGAGACAGAGTCTCGCTCTGTTGCCCAGGCTGGAGTGCAGTGGAATGATCTCGGCTCACTGCAACCTCTGCCTCCTGGGTTCAAGCAATTCTCCTGCCTCAGCCTCCCTAGTAGCTGAGACTACAAGCACGTGCTACCACCCCTGGCCAATTTTTTGTATTTTTAGTAAAGACGGGGTTTCACCGTGTTAGCCAGGATGGTCTCGATCTCCTGACCTCGTGGTCCGCCCACCTCGGCCTTCCAAAGTGCTGGGATTACAAGCGTGAGCCACCATTCCCCGGCCCCTCTTGGGTTCTCATGGAAGCTTTGTGCCATCACCATTCCTTCCCCCAGGGCATGGGGTAGGTAGGGATTACTGTCTCATGGGAGGGTCTCAAGACCCACAGTCAACAAGGCAAGGGACCATCAGAGTAGAAGGAGAGCAGGAGGACACCAGAGGCTGCCCCTGAGGCTTAAAACATTCAATAGTCTATTAGGTTGCTGCAAAAGTAATTACAATAATTTTTGCACCAAACTAGTAACAAAAGACTCACCAAGTCTGTGGAAGTTATCAGCTAGGAACCATGGACAAAAAATATCACAACACCAAAACAGTGTAAAGTGCTATGTATACACAAGCTATTCAGTGCAGTAGAGTCCCATCTCACAGCGGCTGGGCTTCCAAAAATTAGCTTACCATCATGCCTGGCTAATTTTTGTATTTTTAGTAGAGACAGGGTTTCACCATGTTGGCCAGGCTGGTCTCGAACTCCTGACCTCAGGTGATGTGCCCGCCTCAGCTTCCCAAAGTGCTGGGATTACAGGCATGAGCCCCCGCGCCCCGCCCATTCAAAATCTTAAATCCACAGAGGTCATTCTCTAATTGCTCCACTTACACTCAAATACATTTTGATGACAGCATGCATTATGCTATAAGTATTTTACAGAAAATGTAAATTTTTTTAGTTACCATAAACTCTCCTAAAAAATTATTTCAAAATACATTTTCTCTTAAGACATTTCAAAATTTGACATTTCTTAAAACAGTGCTTACCATATACAACCCACTGGTATTAATGCTTTTACTATTCAAACTAATGTTATAGTAACCACACTGTGTGAGGACTTAATAACATCTACCTTTTACAAATAAATCCAGACAGTGCTAACTGACCGATTGAATCTTCTGACCTGCAGACAGTGCACGCCTCTTGTCCCAATTAAGTGATCCAAGTGTATTCATGGCTATAAATGACCTCAAACACTCCAGTGAAAAGCCATTTCTCACCACATTAGAAAATTCCAAACCTCTCATCAGAACCTGCAAAGTGCTATGTGGAGCGATGTGGGGTGGGGAAAACAGTGAGAAAGGTGTAGCCGTAAGACAGGCAAAGAAGGGCTGTGATCAATGCATAGTTAGAGATGAACAAAAAGAGACGGCAGAGAGCTGGAGATTATTAGAAAATAAAACAAGCAAATTCCTCTTCATAAGTTCAGAGAAGGCCAGTTGTGTAGCCTGGGAGCAGATGTCCTCTCTCCACATGCAAAATTAATACCATTTCTTCACCATGGATGTTTTCAGTCTCTAACTTGAAAACACAAACTTGCTTCAACAGAATTATTTACTTCTAATTATAAAAAATGTTATTCACCCTAGCACTATATTTGTTTACTTCTTTTACATATCAAAATAACCCAATAACTTACAAAGCATCCCCAGTGTTTACCTGAACAAACTGGCCCGATAATGTAAATATACCCAACGATATCAATTATATAAAGTAAAAGAACAATAACTAAAGAAAAATTGGCTTAAATTGGGTTCTTTAAATGAAATAACTAAATAAAATGTATGAGTTATATAAAATATTACTTAATACACTCATTGTGAAATTGCTCACATCTGAAAATGATTTGGGGAGCATCACTAAGGTTTATGTAAATTCTTCTTCTCATCCCTGGGCAGGGGATGGAAATAATGCTGCATGAACAATGGGATAGGAACATTTGATGTGAGGTCCAGCATGAACAAGAGGCAAGTAAAAACAGAGGGTTTGCATGAGGAGATTCTGAACCAGGAGCCAGAATATTTTACAGAAATGAATTCAATACAAAGGAAAGAACAGAGATTTCTTTCAACATCTTTGAGGTTTATAGTTTTCTATAGTAAATAATCATGTCTATTAAAATTATCTGTTTTATCCAATCCTGCTGTTTTCTTTGTTGTCTGTACCTTCAAACTAGGTAGACACCAACACTCATACAAACACAATTACTTGCTCCATAATTCTCTTAAACCTAAAGTTCATCTTTATTGCATTTGCTTTGTTCTTTTTTTTTTTTTTTTGAGACAAGGGCTTGCTTTGCTGCCCTGGCTGGAGTGCAGTGGCATGATCATAGCTCACTGCGGCCTTGATCTCCCAGGCTCACATGGTCCTTCCACCTCAGCCTTCTGAGTAGCTGGGACTGAAAGTGTGCACCACCACTCCCAGCTAATTTTTAAAAAATCTATAGTAGAGACAAGGTCTCACTATGTTGCCCAGACTGTTCCCAAACTTTTCACCTCAAGTGATCCTCTTACCTTGGCCTCCCAAAATGCTGGGATTACAGATGTGAGTCCCCATGCTCAGCGTAGTTTATCTTTACAGTAATATATTTGTATATTTAACTCTATGTGAATCAAAACTAAAACTCTGTATGTGTTTTGTCAGGGCAGAATAGTTGTACATCCAACAAAAAATATAGGAAAACAATTAAAATACTCAGAAATGTATGTATTTTATTTAAACTCCTGTATAATCTTTCTTATAGCAATAATGATGACTCTGTGGTTACAAAAAAAGTATAAAAAACTATGGGAACAATATTCTTCAAATTACTTGCAGTTAAAAAGTCACTGGGAATAGAGATCACCGGAGATGCTATTCCACTATGCCACCCAATAGCATATTGTTACCACCTGTTATCAACACCCTTGAGTAAGATGGAATTGGTTTTTGGTAGGATAACACTTTATTTCATGAACTTAACACATTTAACACAATTGTATTGAATTAAAAGCAAATTAAGTTCACACAGAATCTTATAAAACATTTAAAAATTTATGGTATATTACCTTCATGAAATACTGGTAAAACCAATGATTTATAAAATTCAAAATGGTTCCCTCTTCCTATAATGCAGAAGAATCTTCCTACCTCATGAACCACTTACAAGTAAGTAAGACAACCACAAAGAGCCTCTTGATCAAGATGTTATTCACGCATCTTACATTTCAGAGCCTTTCGCCTTTCATGGACCAGTGTATCAGTGATGCACACCTAATGTAAAGGAATTTCTCATATTTCTGATGCAACAATAAGAATTGACTGTGTGTTTTCACATCAGAACTAGAAATGAAGACACAGCATCAATTGAGAGTTGAATTACATCAATATTCACTTTTCAAAATACTTAGCATTCTTTCAATGCAAAAAAGTACATTTAGAATATATAACTACTAAAAATCAATCTCATCCTCCTTTTTTTTTGGAGATAGAGTCTAGCTCTGTCACTCAGGCTGGAGTGCAGTGGTACGATCTTGGCTCACTGCAACTTCTGCCTCCCAGGCTCAAGCAGTTCTCCCGCCTCAGCCTCCGGAGTAGCTGGAATTACAGGCGCGCACACCCAGCTAATTAATGATCTGTTTTAAGTCTAGATGAGTCTGTAGACTCAACACTCTGATTCAGCATCTTTTCTGAATGTGTCCGTGCCCTATTCCTTTCTCTCTTGAATCCTCCAGTGTTTCCGTAGACTTGATTTTGCTTATTTTTTCCATTTACTGCATTTGTAAAATATCTTTTAGTATGAACTCTGGTGTTTTCTAAGCTACAGTTTCTGAACAAATGTTATTCCACATTTATGACATTTGTAGGATTTCTCTACAATACAAATTCTCTGAATTTGAATAAAGTTTAAGCAGCTGATACAAGATTTCCGTCTAGTATAAAACATATTTCTAATTTTTTTTCCAGAAGAAATATTCTTTAGTCCTCTGGAAACTTGTATTTCATGAAAGGTCTTTCAACAGTCATTACATTTATAATTATTAAGTCTGAACTCTGATGTAAGATGCAAGCAGATACTAACAGCTTTGCCTATTTTTATATTTATTTTTTTTCTCAAGTATGAATGCTTTCATGTACAGTCGAGTGTCAGAACTGGGTGAAGGCTTTGCCATACTCTTCACACTTGTAGGGTTTCTCTCCAGTATGAATTCTCTTATGTACAATAAGGTTTGAGGACTGGGTAAAGTTCTTTCCACATTCTTCACATTTGTAGGGTTTCTCTCCAGTATGGGTTTTCTTATGTTTGGTAATATCTGAGAACCACATAAAGACTTGGCCACATTCTTCACATTTATCGGGTTTCTCTCCAGTATGAATTCTCTTATGTACAATAAGGTTTGAGGACTGGGTAAAGTTCTTTCCACATTCGTCACACTTGTAGGGTTTCTCTCCAGTGTGGGTTTTCTTATGCTTAGTGAGGTCTGATAACTGCTTAAAGATGTTGCCGGCCGGGCGCAGTGGCTCAAGCCTGTAATCCCAGCACTTTGGGAGGCTGAGACGGGCGGATCACGAGGTCAGGAGATCGAGACCATCCTGGCTAACACGGTGAAACCCTGTCTCTACTAAAAAATACAAAAAAAAAAAAAAAAATAGCCGGGCAAGGTGGTGGGCACCTGTAGTCCCAGCTACTCGGGAGGCTGAGGCAGGAGAATGGCATAAACCTGGGAGGTGGAGCTTGCAGTGAGCTGAGATCCAGCCACTGCACTCCAGCCTGGGCGACAGAGTGAGACTCTGTCTCAAAAAAAAAAAAAAAGACGTTGCCACATTCTTCACACGTGTAGGGTTTTTCTTCAGAATGAGTTCTCTTGTGATTAGAAAGGCTTGAGCAAGTTCTGAAGACTTTCCCACATTCTTCACACTGGTAGGGTTTCTCTCCGGTGTGAATCCTCCTGTGTTCACTGAGGTGTGAGGACTGCATATAGGCTTTCCCACATTCTTCACATTTGTAGGGTTTCTCACCAGTGTGAATCCTCTTATGTTTAGTAAGGTCTGAGCACCATTCGAAGATGCTGTCACATTCCTCACATTTGAAAGGTTTCCCTCCAATCTCATTTCTCTGATGTTTGGAAAGACTTGGACTTGTGCAATTTTTCACATTTGGAGAGCTTCTCTCCAGCAAGAATCATCTGATGATTAGAAAGCCTTGAGCAAGAGAGAAAGACATTGTCGCACTCTTCACATTTGTGAAATTTTTCCACAGCACCGTGTTCCTTACGACCAGTAAGGTGGGACAGCCGTTTAAAGGCTTTGCCAAATTCTTCACATTTGTAATGTTCCCCTGCGGTGTAAATTCTGTTTTTAGGAAGGACTGAGCAAGTTTGAAAAACCTTGTCACATTCTTGACATTTGTAAGGTTTCTCTCTAGTGCAAATGTTCTCACGTTCAGTAAAGTGTGAGCATTGGTTAAAGGTTTTGCCACATTCTTTACATTTTGTGGAATTTTTTTCCAGTGTGAATTTCTGATGTTCAGTTAAGAATGAGAACATTTGAAAGGATTTACCACATTCTTTGCATTTGAAAGGCTTCTGTCCAGCATGAATTATATTATATCTATTTAAATTTGAAGAATTGTTAAATATTTAACACATTTATTACATCGAAAGATTTTGCTATGGGTAGTTGATGAACATTGCTTAAGTCTGTTGTAATCTTCTTTCTGCAATTTACACTCATCTACATTTCCCCAGTCTTTCCTCCAGTGGAAATTGTCAAGGCCACAATTTCCACATCCTCTCCATATTGATTTTGGGAACGCATCTTGTATGCCCTGCTCTGGCAAAAAGTCTTGGGTGATATGAGAAGACATAGCTGAAAAAAGTAAATAAAGTTACCTACTTACTAGACACAGATGAATACACTTTATTAATCTAATCTATAAAATAATACTGAGTACATTAGCAAAACGGCATTAAAAATACCACAGGCCCTACTTTTCTTTATAAACATGTAAATGTAAACATGTATTATCTGAAAAAGATAAAATTATAAAATGATAATATTATAACTGTTACAGTTGGGCATTGGGGAATATAGAGTTTCAATGACCAACCTCAGTTCACACTAAAAGAAAATAACATTTTGAAGTAAAATAACTAGATTATCTTATATTTGGGCAGATGCTTAGTGTTCGGAGAAAATTACTGAGTATACATTTCTGCAGACTCCCATTTGAAACCTCTGTAGGAATTGAAATCAGAAAGCAGACACACAACATCTGTTTACAGGACTTCCGGGATTTCTGAACCAAACACCATCACTCGCACACTTCAGACACAATGCGAAAAGGGAAGTTAGAAAACATGTCGCATAGAGTTCCTCAAACATAGGCAGGTGCAAGCATGTTCCCAAAAGCAGTGGCACAGCAAGCAGTGAGAACCACACAGGCCCTTACTCGCCAGGAGGAGGACTCTGATTTTTCACTGTGACCCTTATAAAGGAAAATCACTAAACGGGAAGCGGAGTCTGTAGAAGGTTTAAGAGAATGAGACAGAAGACGCTCCTGGGGGCAGCAAGAGAAAGACCCCCGGGCTCTCAGAACTGCCCCTGCCCGCTTTACCTGCTTGGCGGTGCCTCCTGCAGTTGGTTCCTCCAGCATGCACCTGGGCAGGGCCCACATCCTCCCCCTCCCCATGCCAGCCTGAAGCCCCCGGGGCAGCCTGGGTTTCTCCTTTTCCTCTGGATCTCCAGGGACTGCGCGGTCCCTGGGGTCCGCTGGCGGGGAATGAATGAGTGAATGAATGAGGAACCGGGTGGCCATCTGGGTCTCAGTGTCTGTCTGGGGGCGTGGTGGGGGGCGTGCCCTGATGGACCCGGCTCATCAGAGTCACTCCTGGGGGCTTCCCTTGGGGTTGGCACAGGGCAGTTCCCCCCCATCTCAGGGCTGCTTCCGTGGGGAGGGTTCCCGAGAAGCGGAGCGTGGGCTGGTTTTTAGGGGGTAACCCACGAAGGCTCCGCCTGTTCGCCCGCCCCCCGGCCGTTCTGGGAACCCCCCAGCACCACCCTGGAGCCCCGGCCTGCAGCCTCCTCGGGGCCTCGTCTCCCTCCTCCCGGGGAAGCTGCGGGGCAGGCACCCGGCAGACCGCGGGACCTGACTCCCTCCCCTCCCCTCACGGTGGGGTTGCGGCTCTGGGGGCTCCTGGGGCCGCTGTCGGACCCTCAGCTCTGTGGCCGGGGAGAGGAGCTTTCGGGGCCACAGTCTCAGGGCGGCACAGACGGGGCGGCTCCAAGGCTTCAGCCACAGACGTTGGTTTCCTCTGTTCTGGGGGTGGAGGCCTGAGCTCAGGGAGTCTCAGGGTTTGGTTCCTTCCCAGGCCCCTCCAGGGCTGGGGGCGGGTGTCTCCTCCCCACCCTGGGCCGCCCTCTGTGGGTCTGTGTCTCCTCTCCCCATGGGGACCCCAGTGCGTGGGGATCAGGCCCACCCCGAGGACTTCACTGAAACTGAATGACCTGTTCAATGGCCCCACCTTCAAATCAGGCCCCGTCCTGAGGGACTGGGGACCAGGCCTTCCACGCAGGGTAGGGCACACGCTTTAGCCTGTCACTCAGGATTCCCTGGGCCCCTAAGCACTGCAGCCGGGGTGGGCTGGAACTGGGTGTGACAGAGAAGGGGATTGTACCTGTTGATACTGGCACAATATCAAGGCACTTCTTGATATTGACTTTAACTCATTTCATCCTCAAGGCAGCTGCGTGTTTTTCGTGTCACAGGCACAGAGGGGTTAAGTATGAATCACTTGCCCGGAATGGCACAGCTGGCAGTGCAGGGATCAGATTAGCCAAGGAGAAGGAACTAAGTCAGGGGTCTTGACCTCAGCCTCAGAACCACAAGTAAGACACCGGGAGAACTGCCGAGATCTGAACCCGCCTGGAGAACCGTCCTGGAGGGTAGTGAGTTGGGGGTACTCAAGGGCGTGCACTTTCCTTCTGAGGTGATGAAACGTTCTGTAACTGGTGATGGTGATGGGTGCACAGCACTGTGAATACACAGCATTGAACTGTATGCCTTAAGTGGGCAAATTGTGTGGCATATAAATTTTATCTCAACAAAGCTGTTACCAGAAAAAGAAGAGGTATCAGAGAGGTTGGGGAGTGGTGAAGCCATGGTTGTGCTGATGGACCCAGAGTTCTGGTGAGATCAAAGCATTGGAGAAAGAGAGCTAGGAAGAGGATGGTGGCTGGAAGCGGGGTGCATGGGACAGAGCCCAGTGGGGTGCCCTGCTGAGAACACGGTCACAGATATCACCACAGGGGTGAGGAGTGGGGAAGATTCATTTACTTGTGTATGGAAATCACTGAGAATTAACCTAGAAATTGTGTTGGAAAAAGTAGTCACGAGCCAGAAGCTAAAATCAAGAAGAAATTGGGAAGAGATTGGCAAGGCATACCAGCCTGCACATAACGGAGACAGAGATGGAGGCTCTGGAGAAGACGGAGTGGGATAGGCTGGTGGTGACGGGAAGACATTACCCATCTTCTGGGACCAGTTCCCAAACTGAACGCTTGGACTTGTTAGTTTTCTTACTCGATTCCTTTCTATCCTTACATTTTTTGTGTCTAAAGGTGTCCCCAATTCTGAAAGTGAGATCTTTAACTCTCCCTCCATATTCTTTTATTTTTATGATATGTTTTAATTTTTATTTCATGGCTCACTGCAGACTCGATTTTCCAGGCTCAATGTTTTTCCCACCTAAGCCTCCTGAGTAGCTGCAACTACAGGTGTGTGCCAGTATGCCTGGCTAATTTAAAACAATTTTTTTTTTCTAGAGACGATGTCTTCCTTTGTTGCCAAAGCTGGTCTTGAACTCCTGGGCTCAAGTGATCCTCCTGCCTTGGCCTCCCTGGATTACAGGCACTCTCAGATTGCAGGCATGAGCCACTGCCCTGGGCCTGTTTGGTGTTTGACCCTAAATCCCAGCTGCCAACTTGCTGCTGTCTGTTCTTTTCTTTTCCTTTCTATTTATTTTATTTTATTTTATTTTATTTTATTTTATTTTATTTATTTTTTGCTGTTATCCATCACCCTTTTCATGTTCAACATGTCTCTATCACTTTGTCTTAGGTGAACTACTTGGAAACTGCACACCACAGCCTCTGTTTTCAACGGAGTTCAGTCACCTCTTGAGGGCTCTTCTGATTCTTATCTCGGTAGATCATCTCCTCAAGGATTTCTGCAGGTGAGTACGCTGGTGACACGATGCTGTATTCTTGGGTGAGTACGCTGGTGACAGGTTGCTGTATTCTTGGGCGAGTACGCTGGTGACAGGTTGCTGTATTCTTGGGTAAGTATACTGGTGACATGATGCTGTATTCTTGGTGAGTATGCTGGTGACAGGTTGCTGTATTCTTGGGTGAGTACACTGGTGATGTGATGCTGTATTATTGGGTGAGTACACTGGTGACATGATGCTGTATTATTGGGTGAGTACGCTGGTGACATGATGCTGTATTATTGGGTGAGTACACTGGTGACATGTTGCTGTATTATTGGGTGAGTACACTGGTGACATGATGCTGTATTATTGGGTGAGTATGCTGGTGACATGTTGCTGTATTCTTGGGTGAGTACGCTGGTGACATGTTGCTGTATTCTTGGGTGAGTACACTGGTGACATGATGCTGTATTATTGGGTGAGTATGCTGGTGACATGTTGCTGTATTCTTGGGTGTGTACACTGGTGACATGTTGCTGTATTCTTGGGTGAGTACACTGGTGACATGATGCTGTATTATTGGGTGAGTACACTGGTGACATGTTGCTGTATTATTGGGTGAGTACACTGGTGACATGATGCTGTATTATTGGGTGAGTATGCTGGTGACATGTTGCTGTATTCTTGGGTGAGTACGCTGGTGACATGTTGCTGTATTCTTGGGTGAGTACACTGGTGACAGGTTGCTGTATTCTTGGGTGAGTACACTGGTGACATGTTGCTGTATTCTTGGGTGAGTACACTGGTGACATGATGCTGTATTATTGGGTGAGTACACTGGTGACATGATGCTGTATTATTGGGTGAGTACACTGGTGACATGTTGCTGTATTATTGGGTGAGTACACTGGTGACATGATGCTGTATTATTGGGTGAGTATGCTGGTGACATGTTGCTGTATTCTTGGGTGAGTACACTGGTGACATGATGCTGTATTATTGGGTGAGTACGCTGGTGACAGGTTGCTGTATTCTTGGGTGAGTACACTGGTGACATGTTGCTGTATTCTTGGGTGAGTACACTGGTGACATGATGCTGTATTCTTGGGCGAGTATGCTGGTGACATGTTGCTGTATTCTTGGGTGAGTACACTGGTGACATGTTGCTGTATTCTTCGGTGAGTACACTGGTGACATGATGCTGTATTATTGGGTGAGTACACTGGTGACATGTTGCTGTATTATTGGGTGAGTACACTGGTGACATGATGCTGTATTATTGGGTGAGTATGCTGGTGACATGTTGCTGTATTCTTGGGTGAGTACACTGGTGACATGATGCTGTATTATTGGGTGAGTACGCTGGTGACATGTTGCTGTATTCTTGGGTGTGTACACTGGTGACATGTTGCTGTATTCTTGGGCGAGTACGCTGGGGACATGCTGCTGTGTTCTTAGGTGAGTACACTGGTGAAACAATGCCCAAGAGCATGGCCAGGAGATTTGAGGAGCAGACACATCTGGTAAGCAGACTTCAGTTTCTTGTCAGTAATGTGCCCCTCTTATGCTCTCCTCGGGGTTTAGCATGCATCCCTTAAACAAAGAAAGCAGCCTCATATAAGCAGTGGTTTGGTGACTAGAGTGCCTCAGGGCGTTATTGCTGCTATAAGAAAATACTTGACCTGGGTAATTGATAAAGAACAGAAATGTACTTTCTTATAGTCCCGAAGGCTAGGAAGTCCAAGATCAAGGTGCTGGTGTCTGGTGTGGGCCTTCTTACTGTGTCTTCACATATTGGAAAGCAGAAGGGCACGAGAGCATGAATATGCTGTCCTCACATGGCGCAGAAAAGGATGAAGGCCCTCCCTCAAGTCCTTCTTGCATGCAGCACTAACTCATTCCAAGTACCTTTTGTTAGGCCCCACCTCCCAACACTCTTGCATTGGGGGTGAAGTTTCCAATACATGAATTTTGGGGAACACATGCAGACTATGGCATAAAGGAACCTCTTTCCCCACGTGGAGTACAACTGAGCAAGGAACCCAACTGAGAAGCTGGAAGAAGCAGCCTAAGAGGAGTGAACGCTCTGTCTGGGGAAGAGAGAAAACAACAGCAGAGAGACTTGTGAGATTTTCAGAAATAATTGAGTAGGGGAAAAGATTCCCCACAAACATCAAGATGAGGATAGATTATTCTTATCTGGATAGGAAAGGAAAGGATATTGTCTGGGTGCACTGGCTCACACCTGCAATCCCAGCACTTTGGGAGGCCAAGGCAGGAGGATCACTGGAGGCCAGGAGTTCAAGACCAGCCAGAGCAACATGGCAAGACCCCCATCTCTACAGAAAGTTTAAAAGTTAGCTGGGTATGGTGACACACGCCTATATTCCCAGCTACCTAGGAGGCCGAGGTGGGAAGATTCCTTAAGCCCAGAAGTTTGAAGCTGGAGTAAGCTGTGATCACGTCACTGCAATCCAGCCCAGGTGACAGAGGAAGACTTATCTAAAAAAAAAAAAAAGTGATCCCCAGTAATATAGTTTGGATGCCTCCTCCAAATCTTATGTTGGTGAGGCCTGCTGGGAGGTGTTTGGATCATGTGTATAGATTTTTCATGGATGGTTTAGCACCATCTCCTTGGTGATGAGGAAGTTCAAGCAAGATCTGGTTGTTTAAAATGTGTAGCACTGACCGGGCATGGTGGCTTATGCCTGTAATCTCAACACTTTGGGAGGCTGAGGCCGGCAGATCACCTGAGGTCAGGAGTTCGAGACCAGCCTGACCAATAGGGAGAAACCCCGTCTCTACTAAAAATACAAAATTAGCCAGGTGTGGTGGCACATGCCTGTAATCCCAGCTATTCAGGAGGCTGAGGCAGGAGAATCACTTGAATCTGGGAAGCAGAGGTTGTGGTGAGCCGAGATCATGCCATTGTACTCCAGCCTGGACGACAAGAGCAAAACTCCATCTCAAAAAAAAAAACAAAACAAAACAAAAAAAACAAACGTGTGGCACCTGTCCCTCCACCAGCTCTGTCTTTCTCAGCTGTCACCATGTGCCATGCCTGCTCCCGCTTTGCCTTCCACCATGAGTAAAAGCCCCCTAAGGGCCTGACCAGAAGCTGAGCAGATGTTGGTGCCGTGCTTGTACAACTTGCAGAACCATGAGCCAATTAAACCTTTTTTCTTTATAAATTACCCAGTCTCCGGTATTTCTTTATAGCAACACGAAAAAGAGCCTAATACAGAAAATTGTACCAGGAGTGAGATGTTGCTACAAAGACACCTGAAAATGTGGAGGTGACTTTGGAACTGGATAATGGCCAGAGACTGGAAGCTTTTGGAGGGCTCAGAAGAAGAAAGAAAGATGAGGAAAAGGTTGGAACTCCTGTGAGACTGGTGAAATGGTTGTGTCCAAAATAATTACAGTGATAAGAACCATGAAATCCAGCCTGATGAGGTCTCAGGGAAATGAGGAACTTGCAGGAAACTAAAAACAAAGGTCACATGTGTTATGCCTTGACAGCGAGCTTGACTGTATTGTGTTTCATGCCCTAGGGGGCTCTGAAACTTTCTACTTAGGAGTGGTGACTTAGGATATCTGGTGGAAGAAATTTCTAAGCAGCACAACATTCAAGTTGTGGCCTGACTGAATCTAACGTCGTACTCTCACATGCAAGAGCACATACATGAATTAAAGTTGGAATTTATATTTAAAAGGGAATCAAAGTGTAAAAGTTTGGAAAGTCTGCAGCATGGCCATGTGGCAGAGAATGAAAAAGCATTATCAGGAGAGGAATCCAAGCAGGCTACAGAGCAACCACCTGCTAGAGATATTAGCATGACTCAAAACAAACAAACAAAACACAACCCAAGTGCTAATAGCCAACACAATGGGAAAAGACTTCAGACGCATTTCAAAGGTGTTTGAGACAGCCCCTCTCATCACTGACCTAGAGGCCTAGGAGGACTGCATGGTTTCAGGGGCTCAGCCCAGGCCCTCACTGCCCTGCACAGCCTTGGAGCACTGCTCCCCACACATAGGCTGCTCCAGCTCCAGCCTCAGCTCAAAAGACCCCAAAGATAACTCTGGCTTCAGAGGATGCAAGCCATAAGCCTTGGTAGCTCCCATGTGGTGTTAAGCCTGTAGATGTGTAGAGTGCAAGAGGGAAGGAGGCTTGCGATCCTCTGCCTAGATTGCAGAGGATTTATGAGAAAGCCTGGGCACTCAGGCAAAAGCCTGATGCAGGGGCAGAGCCCACAGAGGGTATATACTAGGGCAGTGAAGAGGGGAAACGTGGGGCAGGAGGCCCACATAGAGTCCCCACTGGGGCACTGCTTAATTGAGCTGTGGGAAGGAGGACACCATCCTCCAGGCCCCAGAATGGTAGAGCCACTGGCAGCTTACATCTTGAGCATGGAGAAGCTGCAGGCACCCAACTCCAACCCATGAGAGCAGGTGCAGGGGTGAACCCTGCAAAGTCACGAGGGTGGAGTTCCTCAAGGCCTTAGGAGCCCACCGCTCACCCCAGTGTACCCTGGATGTGGGACAGGGAGTCCAAGGACATTACTCTGGAGCTTTAAGATTTAATGGCTGCCCTGCTGGATTGCAGACATGCATGGGGTCTGTAGCCCCCTCCTTTTGGCTGATTTCTCCCTTTTGGAATGGGAATGTTTACCCAGTGCCTCTACCCTCATTGTATCTTGAAAGTAAATAATGTGTTTTGGTTTTCACAGGTTCATAGGTGGAAGGAACTTGGACTTTGGACTTGATGTTGGAATCAGTCAAGACATTGGGAGGACTGTTGGGAAGAGATGATTCTATTTTCCAATGCGAGGACATGAGATTTAGGGGTCGGGGTATAATGATATAGTTGGGATGTTCCCTCCAAATCTCTTGTCGAAATGTAATCTCCAGTGTTGAAGGAGGGGCCTGCGGGGAGGTGTTTGGATCATGGGGGTGGATCCCTCATGACGGGCTTAGCATCATCCCCTTGGCGATGAGTGGGTTCACTCAGATCTGGTTGTTCACAAGCGTGGGGCCCCTCCTCACCCCTTGCTCCCACTCTCACCATGTGGTGTGCCTGCTCCTGCTTTGCCTTCCGCCATGAGGAAAAGCTTCCTGAGGGCCTCCCCAGAAGCTGAGCAGAGGTGGGTGCCACACTTGTGCAGTCTGCAGAACCATGAGCCATTCTAACCTCTTTCCTTTATAAATTACCCAGCCTCCAGTATTTCTTTAGAACAATGCAAAACTGAAAATGGCATGACTAAAATATAAAGACCATGGATAACTTTTGAAATCTAAAAAGGTAAAATTAATATTATCTGGGGGAGTCAACACAGGAAAGATGAGAGCACTTGGGCAGAGGCTGTTGACCACTGGTCACATGTGGTCAGCAGAGAGCAGGTGACCAGCACCCTGGGGCTTTGTGGGAAGCACCAGACAGCCTGGAGCTGAGGTATTAATTGTAGGAGCCAAAACAAATGGGGAAAAAGACAAATTTAGCACACAAAGAAAGTAGATGCTCAACTGAGCCAGGAGGAAGTCACTAGCGAAGAGGGAAAAAACAGAGCTCTGGAAAAATAGTGTAAACAGTCACAAGGAAGGGACCCTGTATCATGCCTGACCTCTGGACAGGTATATAAAGAGCCCAGCCTCAGGGAGCTCCACACCTGCACCTCCCTCTCACCTGCTCCTCTACCTGCTCTATTCTCAATCCACCAGAACCATGGGCTGCTGTGGCTGTTCCGGAGGCTGTGGCTCCGGCTGTGGGGGCTGTGGTTCCGGCTGTGGGGGCTGTGGTTCCGGCTGTGGGGGCTGTGGCTCCGGCTGTGGGGGCTGTGGCTCCGGCTGTGGGGGCTGTGGCTCCAGCTGTTGTGTGCCTGTCTGCTGCTGCAAGCCTGTGTGCTGCTGTGTGCCAGCCTGTTCCTGTTCCGGCTGTGGCTCCTGTGGGGGCTCCAATGGGGGCTGTGGGTCCTGTGGGGGCTCCAAGGGGGGCTGTGGCTCTTGTGGGGGCTCCAAGGGTGGCTGTGGCTCTTGTGGAGGCTCCAAGGGGGGCTGTGGCTCTTGTGGGGGTTCTAAGGGGATCTGTGGTTCTTGTGGTTGCTCCCAGCGCAGTTGCTGCAAGCCCTGCTGCTCCTCAGGCTGTGGGTCATCCTGCTGCCAGTCCAGCTGCTGCAAGCCCTGCTGCTCCTCAGGCTGTGGGTCATCCTGCTGCCAGTCTAGCTGCTGTAAGCCCTGCTGCTCCCAGTCCAGCTGCTGCAAGCCCTGCTGCTCCCAGTCTAGCTGCTGTGTCCCCGTGTGCTGCCAGTGCAAGATCTGAGGCTCTGGACTCAGGCCTCATGTGAGTCCAGCTAACCCCATATTCTGAAGCTGTGACCTGTCCTTCATCGTTGAGCCCCAAACCACTGCCCGAGTCCATTCCTCACTACAAGATGAACCATATCTGGCTGCCTTTTCCTAAGGAGAGTCCACCCTAATCAATGTCCATTGTCTCTCCTAACAAATTCTCTTCCCAAGTCAACAGCAACTGCAGTTGAATCACCCCTCGCCTGCTAGCCTCGCCTTTGCTTGTCTATTCAGAGGCCTGAGCTCCTGAACCCACTTGCAGTCCTGTCTTTTCCAGCTGGAAGCAGCTGGCCATGAGCGTCCCACCTGCAACAAGGTGGGTGTTTAAGAGGCTTCCTTGGAGTCCCTTTGCATGTCCAACACTCTGCTTTATCTGAAACGAAAAGTTGCAAACTAATAAAAATACCATGCCGACAAACTGAAACACGTATCTTGCTGACTTCTCTGTTGTTTGGCGTCATTACTATGGCTATAGCTATTGTTCTCTTTTTCTTGTATTTCGGACTGTGTGGGTCTGATGGTGATGTTGGTGGAAGGTGCTAGGATGGGGCTGGCTGTCTCCCCTGCCTCTCATCTCCTTCCCGGCTGACCCCTCTTTTCTCAGATCCCTTTTCTTCCTAGATCTTTCCAGCTATTGATCTGATGGAGACAGAACTGTTCCTCAGACCAGGGCCACAGAAGCAGAAGAGGCTGCTGAAAGCTCTGGGGAGTTCAGACTTGCCTCCTTTCCCTGGTCCAGACCTCTGCCATCTTCCTTTGGGAAGTTTTTGTACCCAACTTACTCTGATTGCCTTTGTTGTTACACAGCCCGTTACCTCTGTAAATAAACACTCCTAACACCAAGCCAATATTGCCTTTTAAGAATTCTGAAAGGGCTGAGCTTGGTTGCTTATGCCTATAATCCCAGCACTTTGGGAGGCCAAGGCAGGCGGATCATTTGAGGTTAGGAGTTTGAGACCTGCCTGGCCAACATGGTGAAACCCTGTCTCTACTAAAAATATAAAAATTAGCTGAGTGTGGTGGCATGTGCCTGTAACCCCAGCTACTTGGGAGGCTGAGGCAGGAGAATGGCTTGAACCTGGGAGGTGGAGGTTGCGGTAAGTCGAGATTGCGCCACTGCACTCCATTCTGGGCGACAGAGCAAGACTCTGTAAAAAAAAAAAAAAAAAAGACAATATTAATAGAATTGAATTATTTCAAGTTATTTGGAAACACAGCAATTTATTGGTGGGATATGTCCTAAGAACATAGAAAGAACACAAAAATAAAATTCCTAAGCTGTTTTTAGAAGTCATGGTGGCAGTGGTAGTATGGTTGATATCCTGCTGTGAATGTTGTATGGAAAAAGCAAATGCATTAATTAGGTTGGTATCAGAACTGGAATTTTTGGTGTGGAACTGATGAGGTTAAGTAAAAACCTTGTCATCCTGAATTTGAATTAGACATATCGATATGAAATCATGATGTATTTTATCCAAATAAAAACAGTTTCCTCCTCCACTGAAAGACTCAGAAACAATGAGCCATCCTGTAGCAGTGAACACGCCTAGCACCAAGACTGTTGTCTTCAAATGCTGTTTATTGTATCTCCCTGGAACCTGGCTTCTCTGGTGAATGGGCTGGAAGTGAACAAGATGAATCTAGAACATCTTGTCATCCCAGAAAGCAGAGATGATAACTAAGACTAATGCAGTTACATCAAAAGAACTAAAGAGTCAGCTGGGCAAGGTGGCTCACGCCTGTAATCCTAGCACATTGGGGGGCTGAGGCAAGTGGATCACTTGAGGTCAGGAGTTGGAGACCAGCCTGACCAACATGGTGAAACCCTGTCTCTACTAAACACAAGAAATTAGCCAGGTGTGGTGGTGCATGCCTGTAATCCCAGCTACTTGGGAGGCTGAGGCAGGAGAATCCTTTGAACCTGGGAGGCAAAGATTGCAGTGAGCTGAGATGGTGCCATTGCACTCCAGCCTGAGTGGCAAGAGCCAAACTCTGTGTTAAAAAAAAAAAAAGATAAGAGGCAAACCTGGAGAAACTCTCTGTAGACAGACTTAGGACAATCTGAACACCAATTTCTTAACTGGACTGATACACATCAAGTATGTTTAAACTAGGAGTAAGTAATCATACACAAAAAATAATAATACAGATACTATGCAAACGGTAAAACTTAGTTGCCTGTAGAGGATTCTAGGAATCAATGCATTATTTTGAAGATGACTAAGTAAAGGAAAATAATCAGGCACTTACTCTATCTCTGATAGACAAACTTTATCTTATGGTAACAAAATTAGAGGAAGTATTCCAGTTTATAAATAAAGAAGAAATCATAGAATTAGAAACTTAGCATTTTGTAACCCCTAATGAAATAATGGGACTACCAGATTTACTGCATGCAGCCAAATCAGTGGAAAATTTATAGCCTTAAATGCATATGTTAGAGTAAAAAATAAAAGTTTAAGCTCATTTAGCCAAAAACCTATCTATAACACTGGCAGTGTTGCCACACAGAGCACAGAACGGGGTGGTAATTAGGGCTCTTTATAGGTATCCTGGTTCTCCTCTTCTTCTGGGAACAGGTCAGATGGCAGGTGGTAGAGTAACCCTTCATGAGCCCTCTCTAAGTCAGGTGTGACCGTGTGATTTGCTTGCCTCAGTGGGAAGAAGTCTGAAGCACCTGCTGCAGTTTTCTGAATTCTCTGTTTCTTCCCCTACCATGACCACTAATGTTCCAAGCACTGGCTGCTGCTTCCGACTGAGTCCCAGAGTGACGAAGCACAGAGCAGAGTCACCAGCTGATGTGCAGTGGCCTGCGATGTGAACAAGAAGCAAGCCTGTGTCATGTGAAGTCACTGAAACGTGGGGGTGGCTTGTTTGGGCAGCATAATTGGTCCATCCTGGCTGACCCAGAAACCAACCAGAACAAAAACATAGCATTGAGACCTTGGTTTATTGGTCAGGAGGTGGGTGGAAAGGAAAGTTATCAGAGGCGAGAAAGGTAGTTGTTATGTATTTGGTAAGACTGTCCCAGATCGTGTATCCCTAAGGAAAGAGTTCAGAAAACACAAGGCCCCTCCTGCGTGGGTTGTTGTGGCTGCATTTATCAAAGCATTACAAGAACAGGGTGAGCTCGAAAGAACCAGCTGGTTTTGCCAGCCAGGAGGAAAGTTCTAGAAAGCCTGGAGAAATCTGGGGAGCTACAGAGTTCTCAGTTCTGCCTGGTAAATGATAACACTTAGAAGGCCTTTGAGCAGCAAAGGACAATTAAAGCTGAAATGAAAGGAACCCTCTTTAAGGGTACACTTTGATGAGATTCCATGAGGGTGGACCACACTGCAGGTAGGGAGTTGGTGGCTGCATCCAGCCTGGCCAGTGGGGCAGGAGGGGCTGCTGTGGGGTCAGTGGGTCCAGAAGAAAATGCCGGAAACTTCTCCCTCCATGGCTCACTGGGCGTTCTCTTTGCTTGGCCTGTGGCTCCCGTGGGTAAATTCATGTCTTGCTATGTGATGAAGAGATTTCTCCAGGGAAGAAGGGGAGGTGTTTGGCCCAGGAAGGACCCAGTGACCTGCAGATCAAAGACGGCCTCCCTACCTCAGTAATGGGCACCAGAGAAAAGCCTGCTGCCAGCCGTCCATTGGAAATGGGCCCAACAGAACCAATGCTGTCTGTGCTTGGGGTGTGGGGGGTAGAAGAGAAAGCAAAAGAAAACCGAAACCTTCCTTAATAATGAACAGATGACATGTGATAGTTAGCAAGATATAGGACACAGTTGTAACTCTCCGTGAAATCAACAAAGAGAAAATCAAGCATTGGATATTTCATGCATAATTTTTTGATAAAATCATAGGATTGCCTGCTGCAACATCCTTCATTTCACAGTTGACCATTACAGAATGATGCTGAAGGAAGTCACATTGCAAAAACAACCGAGCTCCTTCTCATCCTTCACAAACGCCTCTCTTTGAGGTCAATCCACCCCGTTGGGAAGCCCCTATCTTTTCTCCTTGGCCAGCTTCTCTTTCAGGGTGAACTGCCTGATCTTCACTGCGGTGGCCTTGCCTGGCTCCCACCAGAGGTTCTCCAACGTCACTTTCATCGACATCACAGAATCCTACGTTTCTTTTTTTTGCAAGCATTGCAATTTTACTTACAATTTGCATTGTAAATACGACTGTGGAAAATTTATTTAGGAGAGCTGGTTCTGCAAAAACATGGAAGAGATCTGGGAGGGGGTGTGTGGGAATAAGTGATATTGTTAAGTAAATGAGCTGCTTGAGTGGAGAACACTTTCAGAAGTGATCAGCCTGGGCTGGGCATGGTGGCTCACTCCTGTAATCCAGTTCTTTGGGAGGTTAAGGAAGAAGGAACACTTTAGCTCAGGAGTTCAAGACCAGCCTGGGTGACATAGCAAGACCCCATCTCTACAGAAAAATAAAAAAAATTAGCTGGGCATGGTGGTGTACACCTGCAGTCCCAGCTAATGGGGAGGCTGAGGTGGAAGAATCTCTTGAGCCTGGGAGGTTGAGGCTGCAGTGAGCCATGATTGCACCACCACACTCCAGCCTGGGTGACAGAGTGAGACCCTGTCTCAAATAAATAAATAAATAAATAAATAAATAAATAAATAAATAGATAAATAAAAGACATGGTCAGCTTGTTTACTTGTTTGTGATTCTTTTCTTTTTTTCTTTCTTCTTCCTCTTTTTTTTTTTCAATAGAGGTAGAGTCTCACTGTGTTGCCCAGGCTGGTCTTGAACTCCTGGGCTCAAGGGATCCTCCTACCTCAGTCTCTCGAGTAGTTGGTGCTACAGGCATGCACCACTGCTGCTAATGAATATTTTCAGAACCTGATGGTTTCCTGCCCCCCCCCACCCCAGGAATCTTGGATAATGAGTGTAGGGAGACCCTGCATAGAGCCTAGAGATGCTGGCTGTGTGTGGAGTGGTCACCAAGGGAGCATCTTAGCAGGAATCTCTGGTCAGAGTGATGGGGGAACCAGACTCAGTCCTGAGACAAGCAGGGGACACCTTCAGCTCACGGACAGCAGACTGTGGAGCTGCTCAGCCTCTGTAATTACATAGTCCAATTCTTCAGAATCATCTATGTATCTATGTATCTATCTATCTATCTATCTATCTATCTATCTATCTATCTATCATCTATGTGCCTCCTTATCCATCTATGTTTTTGTTGTTGAGATGATCAAGTTGGTTCTAAAATTTCGTTGGAAAAGCAAAGGAATTGAAAAAAAGAAAGCAATCTTTAAAAAGAAGAATGAAGTTGAAGTCTCATAATACTTGTCTTCAAAATCTCCCATAATGTCACAGTGACGCTGTGTTTGCATTAGGAAGCAGCATACAGACCGCAGAGCAGGACACAGGAAAAAACTTGCCATAGTGTCGACTGATTCTCATTAAAAACACCATGATTCCAGTGGGATAAGGATGGCTGGTTGGTTGGTTTATTTATTTATTTATTTATTTATTTATTTATTTATTTATTTTATTTTTGAGATGGAGTTTTGCTCTTGTTGTCCAGGCTGGAGTGCAATGGCATGATCTCGGCTCACTGAAACCTCCACTTCCCAGGTCCAAGCGATTCTCCTGCCTCAGCTTCCTGAGTAGCTGGGATTACAGGCATGTGCTACCACGCCCAGCTAATTTTGTATTTTTAGAAGAGACGGGGGCTTCTCCATGTTGGTCAGGCTGGTCTCGAACTCATGACCTCACGTGGCTTCCCAAAGTGCTGCTATTACAAGAGAACCACCTTTGTTTGTTTGTTTGTTTTGAGACGGAGTCTTGCTTTGTCGCCCAAGCTGGAGTGCAGTGCCACAATCTTGGCTCACTGCAACCTCTGCCTCCTGGGTTCAAGCGATCCTCTTGCCTCAGCCTTCTGAGTAGCTGGGATTACAGGTGTCCACCATCATGCCCAGCTAATTTTTGTATTTTTAGTAGAGATGGGGTTTCGCCACGTTGGCCAGGCTGATCTCGAACTCTTTACCTCACGTTATCTTCCCTCCTCGGCCTCCCAGAGTGCCTGGATTACAGGCATGAGCCACTGCGCCTGGCCACGATGGTCTTTTTATCAAATGCTGCTGAAACAATTGGATGAAAAAGTGAAAAAATGGATCTCAACTCCTACCTCACATTACACACAAAAATTAGCTTGAGATCCATCATAGAACTAAATATAGAAACCAAAACTCTAATGCTTCTAGAGGAAAAGCTAGGAAAGAGAGTTTTCTTTTTTTTTTTTTTGGAGACGGAGTCTTACTCTGTCGCCCAGGCTGGAGTGCAGTGGCACGATCTCGGTTCACTGCAAGCTCCGCCTCCTGGGTTCACACCATTCTCCTGCCTCAGCCTCCTGAGTAGCTGGGACTGGAGGCCACCACGCCTGGGTAATTTTTTGTATTTTTAGTAGAGATGGGGTTTCACTGTGTTAATCAGGATGGTCTCGATCTCCTGACCTCATGATCCGACTGCCTCAGCCTCCCAAAGTGCTGGGATTACAGGCGTGAGCCACCGTGCCCAGCAGAAAGAGAGTTTTCAAAAAGGTCACAAGAAAGCACTAACTGTCAAAGAAAAAAATGTTAAATTGCACTTCAAAATCAAAAACATTTCCCTATAAAAAGAAGTTCAGATAATAAGGCAAATCAAATACTGGAAAATTATGTATTATATTTTACACATACATATATATTATATATACACATATGTAGGGAAAAGAAAGAGAGATCAGACTGTGACTGTGTCTGTATAGAAAAGGAAGATATAAGAAACTCCATTTTGACCTGTACCCTGAACAATTGCTTTGCCCTGAGATGCTGTTAATCTGTAATTTTGCCCCAACCTTGAGCTCACAAAAACATGTGTTGTATGGAATCAAGGTTTTAGAGATCTAGAGCTGTGCAGGACGTGCCGTGTTAACAAAATGTTTACAGGCAGTGTGCTTGGGAAAAGTCATCGCCATTCTCCAGTCTCGATAAACCAGGGGCACAATGCTCTGCGGAAAGCTGCAGGGACCTCTGCCCCGGAAAGCTGGGTGTTGGCCAATATTGTCCACATGATAGCCTGAGATACGGCCTCATGGGATGGGAAAGACCTGACTGTCCCCCAGCCCGACACCCGTGAAGAGTCTGTGCTGAGGAGGATTAGTAAAAGAGAAAGGCCTCTTGCAGTTGAGATAGAGGAAGGCCTCTGTCTCCTGCCTGCCTCTGGGAACTGAATGTCTCAGTATAAAACCCGATTGTACATTTGTTCTATTCTGAGATAGGAGAAAACCCCCCCTGTGGTGGGAGGCGAGACATGTTGGCAACAATGCTGCTCTGTTATTCTTTACTCCACTGAGATGTTTGGGTGGAGAGAAGCATAAATCTGGTCTACGTGCACATCCAGGCATAGTACCTTCCCTTGAACTTACTTGCAGCACAGATTCCTTTGCTCACATGTTTTCTTGCTGACCTTCTCCCCATGATCACCCTGCTCTCCTGCCGCATTCCTCTTGCTGAGATAGTGAGAATAGTAATCAATAAATGCTGAGGGAACTCAGAGACCGGTGCCGGTGCAGGTCCTCCATATGCTGAGCGCCGGTCCCCTGGGCCCACTGTTCTTTCTCTATACTTTGTCTCTGTCTTATTTCTTTTCTCAGTGTCTCATCTCACCTGATGAGAAATACCCACAGGTGTGGAGGGGCTGGCCCCCTTCACACATATATACATGTATATAAAACACATGTGTAAATACATATACATACATATGGCAAAGCATTTCATTCATATATTCTTGATATCGAATTTATGAAGAGTTCCAATAAGTCAATAACAAAAAGAACAACAAAAAAAAAACCTACGATAAAATGGGCAAACAATTTTAACAAGACCTTTTAACAAGAAAGATGTGAAAATGGCCAGTGCAAGAAAGGATCCTTGCGAACATTAGTCATCAGAGAAACACAGGTCAAAATCCACACGAGATGCGATTGTACCCCCATGCGATGCCTCACGTTTGAAAAGCCGCCGGGCGGTACTGACAGGCCTGATGCAGCTGACAGTCCCAGGCACCGCTGGGGAGGGGAAAGCAGCACGAGCGTTTGGACAGCTGTCCGTTTCTTAGCAAGTTAAACATACACTACTCTATGGTCTAGCAAGGCCAGTGCTCAATATTTAACCAAAAGATTAAAACTAAAAACATGAGTACGGAAGGACTGGAAGGCATGTTTATGTGTCATTCATCATAGCCCCAAACTGCGAACAATTCAAATATCTATGAACGTGAGAATGGGGGAACGCAGTCGAGAGTATTTTTACACGAAACACTACGCAGTGATTAAAAAAGAAGAATAAGACTAGGCGTAGTGGTTCATGCCTGAAATCCCGGCACATTGGGAGGCTGAGGCAGGTGGATCGCCTGAGCCCAGGAGGTCAAGGCTGCAGTGAGCCATGAGGGCACCACTCTGCACTCCAGCCTGGGTGACAGAGCAAGACCTTGTTTCAACAAAAAAAAAAAAAGAAGAAGAAGAAGAAGAAGAGCAAATCATTGACACACAGAATAACATCGTGAGGGAAAGAAACCAGAGTACATTTTTAATGATTTCATTTCTGCGACATTCAACAGCGGGCAGAACCGGTCAGCAGAGCTGTGCCTGTAGTGATGGGTGGGAAGGGAAGGCCGTGAAAGTGAACCTCTGGGGGTGGAGCAGTTGGTCATGGTTGGGGTGATGGGCACACAAGTACGTGTTTAGCGGAACTCATGGAACTGCACACTCAAAATACGTGCAGAGCCCAGGAGGCCAAGGCTGCAGTGAGCCAGGATCTCACCACTGCCCTCCAGTCTGGGTGACAGAATGAGACACTGTCTCAAAAAAAAAAAAAAAAAAAAAATGCAGTGCAGGCGCGGTGGCTCAGGCCTGTAATCCCAACACTTTGGGAGGCTGGGGCAGGGGGATCACTTGAGGTCAGGTGTTCGAGACCAGCCTGGCCAACATGATGAAATGCCATTTCTACTAAAAATACAAAAATTAGTTAGACATGGTGGCACACACCTGTAATCCCAGCTACTCAGGAGGCTGAGGCAGGAGAATCGCTTGAACTTGGGAGGCAGAGGTTGCAGTGAGCTGAGATTATGCTGCTGCACTCCAGCCTGGACAACAGAGTGAAACTCAGTCTCAAAAAAAAAAAAAAAAAAAAAAAAAGCATTTCACTGCATGTAAATTTTACCTCAATACAAAATTAAAAGTAATCTTTTGGAAAATAAAAGTGCATTAGAGAGGGTGGCTAGTCAAAATTTTTGTAGCCTTCAAGGAGAGTAAATTTGAAGCATATCTGTCGATTTGTGGAATTTTTACAAAGACTTAATTGAGGAAAACTCGAAAGCATTAGGAAGGGTCTTGTTCCTCTGTTCCCTCTGTGAGCCCAGCTTCCCTGAAGGGAACGTGGGTCTAATCTGTGTCATTAGGAGTGAGCTGATTACAGGAGGAAGAGGTAAGAAAGACAAAGGAGAACCAGGGCCACACTAAAATCCATGCTCTTCGACACTTTGTTTTACAAATTTGACAAAATATTTATACTGGAAGTTTTTAAGTGATGGAACCTATAGACAGCCTTTTCTTTCAGCTTATTTTTTTAATTTTAATTTTAATTTATTTTATTTTATTTTTTACAAAATGACCACCGTTGACATAAACACCAATGCCAGGGGGTGGAGGGTCTGCATCAGTGAGGAGAGCTCTGAGCGCCAAGGACAATGGTCCACCCACCAGCCAAGCCACCACTGCCTCCCAGACTCCTAGGACACCCGCTGGAGAGGGAGCCCAGTGTCTTCTAACAAAGGGAAACGCCTATGAGGAAGAGGCCAAATTTAGAAACCAATGAAAGTAGAGCTTGGCTTGAGCTGATGGCGGCTCATAGGACGGTGAAGAGATTAAAAATAACACTTGTGCATGTGAAACAGCAGAAACAACAACAGTATTCATGTGATCAGTATAAACACCTGGGCAGGAATATAAAGAGCCGGGGCTCAGGGAGCTCCACACCTGCACCTGCCACCTGCTTCTCACCTGCTCCTCTACCTGCTCCACCCTCAATCCACCAGAACCATGGGCTGCTGTGGCTGCTCCGGAGGCTGTGGCTCTGGCTGTGGGGGCTGTGGCTCCGGCTGTGGGGGTTGTGGCTCCAGCTGCGGGGGCTGTGGTTCCAGGTGCTGTGTGCCCGTCTGCTGCTGCAAGCCCGTGTGTTGCTGTGTGCCAGCCTGTTCCTGCTCCAGTTGTGGCTCCTGTGGGGGCTCCAAGGGGGGCTGTGGCTCTTGTGGGAGCTGCAAAGGGGGCTGTGGCTCCTGTGGGGGCTCCAAGGGGGGCTGTGGCTCCTGTGGGGGCTCCAAGGGGGGCTGTACCTCCTGTGGGGGCTCCAAGGGGAGCTGTGGCTCCAGCTGTGGGGGCTGTGGCCCCAGCCGCTGTGTGCCCTTCTGCTGCTGCTCTAGCTGTGGCTCTTGTGGGGGCTCCAAGGGGGGCTGTGGCTCTTGTGGGGGCTCCAAGGGGGGCTGTGGCTCTTGTGGGGGCTCCAAGGGGGGCTGTGGTTCCTGTGGGGGCTCCAAGGGGGGCTGTGGCTCTTGTGGCTGCTCCCAGTGCAGTTGCTGTAAGCCCTGCTGCTGCTACTCTGGCTGTGGGTCATCCTGCTGTCAGTCCAGCTGCTGTAAGCCCTGCTGTTCCCAGTCCAGCTGCTGTAAGCCCTGCTGCTCCTCCTCAGGCTGTGGGTCATCCTGCTGCCAGTCCAGCTGTTGTAAGCCCTGCTGTTCCCAGTCCAGCTGCTGCAAGCCCTGCTGCTCCTCCTCAGGCTGTGGGTCATCCTGCTGCCAGTCCAGCTGCTGCAAACCCTGCTGTTCCCAGTCCAGCTGCTGTGTCCCCGTGTGCTACCAGTGCAAGATCTGAGGCTCTGCCCACAAACCTCAGCTGGTCCTACAGATCTGGGCTCTCCAGGAATGACTGCAGCTGTGGCCTGAATTCCTGAAGCATGTCTCTGAGCCTGTCCTCCTCTGGACTAAGGCAGCCTAGTGTTCAGGGCTCAGTACTCAGCCGCTCAGCCTCTGAGGTCATGAGGGCTTCCAGCATGCTGGGTCCTGCCCATCAATTCTCCCGGAATCCCCTTTTCCTTTCCTGACCTCACCACTTCAACCTTCTCAGGGCGTCAAGATCCCACATCCCTGGGCCCCTCCTGTGAGCCTGCTGGAAACACGCTGAAACTGGAATCCTCTGACCTGCTGCCACCTCTCCCGGGTCCCTGCAACCTCCTGTCTCCTCCACCCTTCGTCTTCATCCTGCCTGAGCTGCCAGAGCTCCGATTGCTTTTGGAGTTGATCTGGAGGACTCAGAATTATTAGAGATCCCAGGATCCTCTCCTGAGGAGGAGGGGTGCCCAGTCTCCTCCTCTACCTCCAACCTGGCCTGGTTTCTTTGCCCCAGGGCTTCGCCTTTAAGTACCTGGGCTGGATCTTCTAAATAAATACGATCCGTACCTCTCACGAGTTTGCGTTGTGATTCTTTTGTTTCAGCCTCTGTGTGATTAGAAAAATATACAATTTTCACTGAGTTGCACTCCCAGGCATTTGGGAACCCCCTGTTCCCTGCTATGTGAGTTTGCTAGGGCTGCCCCACAAACCATGTGGCTTCAGCAACAGGAGTGGATTGTCTCACAGTCTGGAGGCCAGAATCTGCCATCGAGGTGCCGCAGGGCCGGGTCCTCCTGAGGCCTCTCTCCATGGCTTACAGATGCTGCCATCCCTGTACCCTCACGTGCTCGTCCCTCTGTGTGTGTCTGCATCCTTATCTCTTTGTATAAGGACACAGATTAGATTAGGGCCCACCCTAATCCATGAGGTCCACGTTTCAACTAATCACCCTGTAAAGAGCTATCTCCAAATAAGGTCCCATTCTGAGATACTGCAGTGAGGACTCCAACGTATGAACCAGGGGGCATAACTCAGCCATGGCATCCACTTGGATGGGGGCCTCACCATCTTTCCTGTCTTCCAGAACACAGAATTGGGAGGCCCCTTGGGCTTCTTTCTCCCACAAGTCGCCAAATCCCACAGCATCTCCTAGAAGACATCCTACAGACATCTCCTTCCTGCCTCCTTGTAACACTTCCCTATGCAGACCTCTGCTTCAGGCACCCACCTGTCCCTTCCCTGCTGCCTCTGTCAGCTCTGGCTGCCAGAATGAAACCCACAAAGTAAGCCTGGAGGACTGAACAACAGACACCATTTCTCCCAGTTCTGGAGGCTGGAGGGCCCCAGCCAAAGTCCAGCAGGTTTGACTCATGGGGAGGGAAGGCAGGAGCCGGCGGAGGAGGAGGTGGGCTGCAAGGCTGGAGCCCCCAGACCCAGGCGTCTGTAACAGCAGAGCACTGGAGGCTGCTTGGGAAGCCAGTGTCTTATAGGATGGCAGACAATGAGTGCCTGACGAAACTGTGACAAGAAAGTGAAAACTCAACAACACAGAAGTTTTAGAAATTGCTTCTGAGTTTCTGTTTTAGTAAGTAATGTTGACTTAATTAACAAGTCAACATTAATTCATAACCCTGGAACTTCTAAAAGGACATGGTGAAACCCCATCTCTGCTAAAAATACAAAAATGAGCCAGGCATGGTGGTGGGCGCCTGTATCCCAGCTACTCAGGAGGCTGAGGAAAGAGAATTGCTTGAACCTGGGAGACAGAGGCTGCAGTGAGCATAGATTGCACCACTGCACTCCAACTTGGGCAACAGAATGAGATTCTGTCTCTAAATAAATAAATAAATAAATAAATAAAACTTAAAGTGCTGTATTTAAAACATGTATATTTTTAAGTCAATGAGCTGTTCAAAAAATAAATAATCCTCAGAACCAACAAGCAAGAGAGAGATGAACCCACAGAAGAAGGTGAAAGACAAAAATGGCCTCCACCCCTTGCCTGGACCAGAAAGAGGCCCTCTCTGTTTTCTTCCACCTGTGGTATAGCTTTTGTTGTCAGTATGAATCTGAGAAAAACGTAGTTTCTCTACACTCACACATAGAACACTCTCATTCCTGATGTGCGAGTTTTCCCCACACCACTCAATTGTCTGCTTCTTTCCACACCAACTGATTCTCTGATACTGTCCTGCGATTCACTCCCATCCTGAAACAGAGTTCATTTCAGATCCCACAGGCAAAGGGCTGAGTCCCACAAGACTGTCCTCATTTGAGATGTTGACATGGTTTGGCTGTGTCCCCACCCAAATCTCATCTTGAACAGTAGCTCCCACAATTCCCCCGTGTTGTGGGAGGGACCCGGTGGGAGGTAATTGAATCATGGGGGTGGATGTTTCCTGTGCTGTTCTTGTGATAGTGAATAAGTCTCATGAGATCTGATGGTTTTATGAAGGGGAGTTTCCCTGCACAAGTTCTATTCTCTTGTCTGCCGCCATGTGAGATGTGCCTTTCACCTTCCACCATGATTGTGAGGCCTCCCCAGGAGAACTGTGAGTCCATTAAACCTCTTCATTTTGTAAATTGCCCAGTCTTAGGTATGTCTTTATCGGCAGTGTGAAAACAGATTAACACAGATGCCAATCACTAGTCCAGGTCTCTGGAGCTTCTAACCAACAGGCTATAAATCAGGGTTCACACTGATACCTAAAATGAGTGGCTGAGGCAAAGCTCTCTATCCACCAGGGTTTACTAAGTCTGCTTTAAGGCGCACCTGGGAAAAATGCAAGACGCAGGCACGTCTGTGGCTGTTTTCCCAAAGAGGTTTTTGGGAAGTTTGGTATTTATACATTTCCTTAAAGGGAAGCAGGCAGGTAGGAAGAGGCAGGTAAGCGTTAGGCCAATGGTTGCATTCCTGTGAGACTTTAGTTAGTGCCCAGTAAGTCTGCATTTTACATGAGGTAAGGTGGGCGTTTGAGGAGAAAAGGGGACTAAAGGAAGAGTCAGTTGTGCAGACCTCTCTGGGTAGGTGAAGGAGGGACTGGTATCATCTTGTTTTTGTTCTGCTCCTGGGAAGATAAACTCATAATCTATATGATCGGTGTGGAATGGAAGACTTTCGTTTTAGGAGCTGGACGTGGATTGCAGGCCTGAAGTCACAACGGGCACGTCCTTGTTGATGGCAGGACACACGTCTTGAGAAGTTTTGCAAACAGCATGGTGCATATTTATGAGTGATTTGCGGGGGCAGCGTCCTGAACGCCTGAGGCCTTTGCCGTTTCCTGGGCCTGGAGACCGAAACACACCACAACACAGGCTATGGAGGAACAGGGCTGCTTTTGCGAGAGGGCGGTGCCACTCAGCCTCTGGGCTTAACTTTCCCTTTGGCCTAAGGAGCTTGGGGGTCCTGAGATTTTTATTTTCCTTTACTCAACACCACCCTCCCTGGGTTTGATAATCTGCTAGAACAGCACCCAGAACTCAGAGAAACACTTGCTTATGTTTACTGGTTTATTATAGAGGATGAGATCAAGGACACAGGTGAACCCCCAGGTGAAGAGGCATCTAGGGTGAGGTCCAGGACGATCCTGAGTGTGGGAGCTTTGTCCCATGGAGCCGGGACAAAGTGGGACAAAGTCTTGCCCACTCTAGCCTGGGCAACACGGCCAGACCCTATCTCAAAAAAAATAACAATAATTACAAAATACTCATACTTATGAAAGGGAGTTCTTGGGCCTGATCAAGGAGGCTCAGCATCAGATTAATGGGACTTACAGAAGGATAAAAACTGGAAAATGAAAGAGAGGAGAGTATCAAAGAAATTATGTAAGAAAAAAAGCCCCAGTGGCAAAGGTTGCGAGCCTCCACACGAGAGGGGCTGCAGTGCAATCACTGAAAGTGAATGGAATGAGCCTCCGTCGTGAGATATCTACACATCAGGAGTGAAGAGAGGGCCCCAAGCTTCCAGACAGAGAACGCAGGCCCCACACGACAGGAGGCTGGGAAGAATTTCTGTTGGATTTCACAACAGCAGCGCTGGATGCTGGAACGGGACATGGTTTTCAGTCTCCCAGTTTAAGTCCCTGCAAAGACGGAAAGGATAGAGTAATGCATGCAAGAACTTGGCTGTACCTTTCCAGGCTCACTTAGGAAGCTACGTGGGGTGGGGTCCAAGGTGGGGGGTTTCTCTGTCAACTAAAGGCATAAACCAAGAAGGAAGAAGGCCCAGCCTCTAAGAAGGAGGGGGCTCAGCCCAGGAGAGGCGAGGACCGAGACCTGGGTTGACAGCTCTGTGTGGTCCAATCAGATCCACCCAGTTTGGATCAGGAGGACAGGGGCTCTGGAAAAAAGAGGTCCCAAGAAAACAGGCTGTTCAGGGACAGATTCGTCACCCAGGAGCTCCTGAAGAAGCAGATTGGCTAAACCTCCCCTCCACGCCACCTCTCACCTGAGCCCTGTGATCACTGTGCATAGGGCCAGACAGAAGTCTTAGTGCCTGGAGTCTCTCCTGGCAGAGATGAGACAGTGAAACCCTGGGAGAATCAAGGCTCATGGAGAACAAATGATAAAAGTGAAAAAACAAAGCCAACCTAGGCTTCCGAAGAAGGCGGCTGAGTCAGAAGGAACTGTCACCCGCATGGGCAGCGTGGCTCCACAGAGAACAATGTTCACATAAACATTCCAACAATGGAAAGAGTGGTTTCACAAAACACACACAGGGAGCGTATTTGGAGGACACGAAAGACAGGTGCGGGAGAGGTGAGTCCTCGTACATCACAACAGAAAGTAAACACCTACGCTCTCAAAATGGTACGCCAAGAGCCAGTGGGACCAGCACCTACGGAGAGCCTGGCCAGTAACAGCAGAAGGTGCATTGTTACACACATGCCCATCCCCTACATGAGGCTGGGCTGAGCAAGGCGAAGCTATTAAAAGCCTCTTGGCATTATTTGACTTTTTAAATATACACACAAAACATTTGGTGAAATTTGTTTAAATGATATGCGAATAAAGTGTTGAGAGACTGAATGTATCAACCGACAGTTCCCGATGCAGGTGGCACCACTGACCCCCTGCCAGAGCCAGCTCCGCGTAAACAGCCTCCAAGCGTTCCTGTTCGGGTAGCCTTCATTCATTTCCACATTGTGAACTGATCATGCTACAAGGAACACATTGAATGACACATACGTGTTCCCAGGCACACAGGCGTCATCATCAGCAAACCGGTGTTCTCTAAGATGGAAGAACAAGAGGTGCAGGTCTAGAGCTCGGAAGGAACACGCAGAAACCAGAAGCAGCGGGGGCTGGCGCTGGGACCCTCACAGCCCTTTCCTCTGTGCCAGCACAGCGGCCGCCTATCCAGGGAGTGAGCGGCGTGTTCGATCCTGGAAGCAGGCAGCAGAGTTCTGGGGCCCAGAAGTGAACTTTCCGTCTTCCGAGAGTGAAAGGAGGGAGAAGCGCTGTTCCTTATGCACTCTCTTGGGGTTCCCACTCCAGTTTCAGCCTGAGCCCCCCTCGCCCTTCAGAACTCCCCTCACCCTACACCTTGCTCAGGCCCAAGACCATGCCCTCACGGCTCCCTGCTGGACAGAGCTGGGTCCTCCTGAGCAGGAGCTGGCTTCCTCTTGCCAGACTCCCACTTCCTACACCTCCTCCTCCCCCAGTGCTTCCAAGCCAGGATGCACCTGGAACCAGGCCACAGAGGCCCTGAGACAGCCCCAAGGGCCTCACTCGGAGAGGTCCTGCCCTCCCTGCCCCAGGCCGCTCTGGCCCCTCACTCAGGCACTTCCATTCTCTGTCCTCTCAAGACCTCGCTGGGCCTGGGGCCCACTAGCAAACACCTCTCCCAAAAGCCTGTGCTTGCTGCAGCCCTACCCCACGGGCCCTGTCTGGCCAATGTCTGATCACCATCACCTGGAGATCTGCCCTGTGCAGAACCAGTAATGCCCCGGGACCCTCGAGGGCCAGGCTCCCACTGCCCGGCTGACTTCATCTCAGCGCCGATCCACAAGAGGGGACCTGGGGCCTTGGAAGGATAGATCGTGGCTTCACACCCACTTCCAGGCTCCTGTCCGGCCCACAGCCCTGCAAGAGGCAGCCCCAAGTGTCCCCTGACTCCACCTCCAGGCCACGCCATCTGATGGCACCAGAGTCTGACCCTGCCCAGCTAGGAGGCGGTTGTCAGGCAGGAGAGGCCAGGATTGAAAACCACAGTTGAATGGTTAGAAGCGCATTGTTTTCTTCACTACAACATCTTGAGCTTCCTGGCTGTCAGGGCAAAGGGGCTAACACACTGGCTGCAAAATGTTCACTGTGTGAGAGAGACCAGAGCACTCTGGGAGCTGCTGGCAGGAAGACCTTCAGTGTGGCTCAAGATTCTGGATGAACCTAGGGTGACTGTTTCATATGTGAAACTGACAACATCCCCGTGCTGATGGCAGCTGCTGACCCAAACCTCCCGGTCTCTGCTGACTCATGCAGACACCTGCACGGCTCCTGCCTAGACACCGGAGTGGCTGCCCTGGGTGTGGGTAGGGCACAGCCTGCAGGCCGCGCTGCCTGTCCTTGAAAAGTGGGTGTTCCCACCTCTCAGGACTGTGGAAGTGTGAGGGGTGAGGGATCCTGGCATGTGCTGCCTGCCTCAGTCTGCAGCAACTGTCACCGCTGGATGTCACGGCAGTCCTCACAGGGAGGCAGCTACCCTGGCTGAGAGCGTGAACCAGATGCAGAGACCACGGGCAATCTCCACAAACGCTCTCTGTGGCCTGTGCGGCAGCCGGGATGCCATCTCCAGGCCAGCTAAGCCCGCACTTCCCGAGTTATCCAAGTCAGGATGAAAGCTCTCCTCTGAGAAGGCTCCAGTGGAGAAAAGCGAACAGGCTGGTCCTCTTGGATTCTGGGTCCAGGGTTGGTCTATCCGGGGGCAGCGTTGTGGGATGGAGATTGCCGTGGCATTGGCCATGCCCCTGAGATGGAATTCCCGATGATGGGATCCTGCCAGGCCACGAGCTGATGCTTCAGAGCAATTAAGTGCAAGTTGGTGTCTGTGTGAACATGAACTTCAAAGGCCAGGATTGGGGACGATGAACAGGAGGGGAGGAGGCAGATGCCTTGTGGCGCCACCTACAGCTCGGCTGGGGACCTCCTACACTTGTGCACTTGTGGTGCATGAAATCAACCCCATGGAGGCATTTCTGCCTGGAGATCGTCCACCCAGAACCCAAGTGAATGGGAGTGGAGAGCAGGCCCCGTCACGCAGGCAACGTGACCTCACTGGGTGGACCTCTGTGGACACCCCAGGAAAGCCCCCACTTCTCACGTTCTTCTGAGGAAACCTGTTTGTTTTAGTTCTACAGGCGTGTTCTCAGGTCAGGAAGAGTCTTGCAATTTAGACAGCGCTGGGTGGCTGAGGCGGACCTGCCCCAGTGCCATCTTCACACACGAACACCTGCATCACCCACCTGGGCAGCTACAGCCCATGGGCCGGGTCCAGCCCCACCTGCTTTTGTTCCTAAAGTTTCTCTGAAGCGCAGCTGCGGTGGGCGGTTCTGCATCTGTGCCTGCCTTGGTCACTGGGGCAGAGTCAAGCAGTTGTCACAGTGACTGCATGGCCCAAAATATTAACCCCCAGCCTTGAACGGAAAGAGTTAGTCAGGGTGGGTGTGGCGCCTCACGCCTGTAATGGCAGCACTGTGGGAAGCCAAGGCGGGCAGATCCCATGAGGTCAGGAGTTTGAGACCAGCCTGGGCAACATGGTAAAATCCCATCTCTACTAAAAATACAAAAATTAGCCAGGCGTGGTGGCACACGCCTGGAATCCCAGCCACTCAGAAGGCTGAGGTAGGAGAATCGCTTGAACCCAGCAGGCAGAGGTTGCAGTGAGCTGAGTTCTCACCATTGCACTCCAGCCTGGGTGGCAGAGTGAGGCTCTGTCTCAAACAAAAACAAACAAACAACAAAAACAAAAAACAAACAAAAACCGAGAAAGAGTTAGTCAGTTCCTGCCCTGAACGGTGGGGAAAGCACCGCCACTCACTGCTTTATCTCCACTCAGCTACGGCCCCACTTCCCCGCTGGGGGTTTATGGCCTCCTGCTGGACCATGATCTAGAAAACAAACTCCCTTTTGTTTCTGGGCTCCCAGAGGCCCAGCATGGACCCTTATGCTGGCATCAGGACCATCAATGTGAGAGAAGCTGAGGGACCTGTCCCCTGAGGCCTCCCTTTTGGAAATAGGGGCTCTCGTGGGACCGGAGCAGGATTGCGGGCAGGAGGAGAGGTTGTGGTGCCGAGGGAGTGTGGAGCCTGCACTGTAACTAGCCTCTCCCCGCAGAGCTTGCACAGAACATCGTCTGACTGTCACAGACCGTGGGGTACCAGCAGACCCACAAAATCCCCAAAGTTTCTAACCCCTAGCAAGTGCCTGCCCCCTCTCGCCCAACACCCCCAAGGGGCAGTGGCTTCTGCAGGGAGGCCAGTTGGGACCCAAAGCTCTGTTCACAAGGGACCCACCTTGTCATACAGGGACGGGCACCCAGGGTGGCTCCAGGGCGTCTTGTGTTTGGCTGACTGATGCCCTCCTGGCCCCCAAATCCAGGCTCCTGGGTCCTGTGGATGTGAGGGGCCTTGGCAAACGTGATTGTGTCTAGGATCCTGAGATGGGAAGGATATCCTAGACTCCAGGATGGGCCCTGAGTGTGACCTCAGTGTCCTGATAAGAGGGAAGCCGGAGGAACCTGACTGCAGGAGAAGAGAGGCCTGGAGCACAGGGGACGGCCCTGTGGCTGGGGAGGCAGAAGCTGGGCCATGCGTCCACAGCTAAGGAACAGCCAGAGGACACCCGGAGCCCGGAAGCTGGAAGAGGCAGGAAGGAGCCTCCCGAGAGCCTTTGGCGGGAGCACAGCCTGCAGACACCCAGGTGTGGGTCCTCCGTAATTGTGAGAGAACAAATTCCTGTTGTCTGAGCCCCCAGTTTGTGGTCATTTGTCACTGGAGCTCCTGGACAAGGACACAGGCTTCACCCCTGCCTCTGGCTCCCTCTTTTTCTGACATCCTGCGAAGGTCTCTCTCAACAGTGTGGGAAAAGTAACCCAGCCAGCTCTGCCTTTCTGATCAGGTGTGTCGGGCCCCTCCCAGCCCCATCACCCTGCACATGTGTGGCCTCGGGTTTGATGCAGCCTCAGGCGTGAGGCCCTGAAAGCAGTTGCTGGCAGCTGCCCAGTTGGGGAGCCCCCCAGGAGGGAGGAGTTGATCCCAGCCTCCTGCCCTAAGAGCTGTGAAAGCTATGAGGTCCTGCGTGCCCCTCCTAGCCAAGCTCTCCGGGTCTCTTGGTGGCTGTTCAGAGGCATTCCCCTGATGGCCAGGAGTCATGTGGGGACAACCACTGGGGAAGGGGATGTGCGGCAGGTCCAGCGGGCGCCTGGGGGCCCTAGTCAGTCCCTTCCATGAAACATGGGTGTGGCATGCGCCAGTCAGATTAGAGATGCAGAGCCGGAATTAAAACTGCAAAACACGGCAAACAGAACGTGATTGTTTCTAGTTTCAAGAAAGCAAACAAAATCTCCCTGGGGAAATGGCACAAACAGGAACCAGGAAGTGACCATGTGCCCAGCTTCACACCTCACCCTGGGCAGGGATATAAAGGGCCCAGGTTCAGGGGCCTCCACATCTGCACCTGCCTCTCACCTGCTCCTCTACCTGCTCCATTCTCAGCACACCAGAACCATGGGCTGCTGTGGCTGCTCTGGAGGCTGTGGCTCCGGCTGTGGGGGCTGTGGCTCCAGCTGCTGTGTGCCCGTCTGCTGCTGCAAGCCTGTGTGCTGCTGTGTGCCAGCCTGTTCCTGCTCCAGCTGTGGCTCCTGTGGGGGCTCCAAGGGGGGCTGTGGGTCCTGTGGGGGGTCCAAGGGGGGCTGTGGCTCCTGTGGGGGGTCCAAGGGGGGCTGTGGCTCCTGTGGGGGGTCCAAGGGGGGCTGTGGCTCCTGTGGGGGCTCCAAGGGGGGCTGTACCTCCTGTGGGGGGTCCAAGGGGGGCTGTGGCTCCAGCTATGGGGGCTGTGGCTCCGGCTGTGGGGGCTGTGGCTCCAGCTGCTGTGTGCCCGTCTGCTGCTGCAAGCCCGTGTGCTGCTGTGTGCCAGCCTGTTCCTGCTCCAGCTGTGGCTCTTGTGGGGGATCCAAGGGGGGCTGTGGCTCCTGTAGCTGCTGCCAGTCCAGTTGCTGTAAGCCCTGCTGCTGTTCTTCAGGCTGTGGGTCATCCTGCTGCCAGTCCAGCTGCTGCAAGCCCTGCTGCTCCCAGTCCAGCTGCTGCATCCCTGTGTGCTGCGAGTGTAAGATTTGATGCTTGGCCCCAGGTGTCAGGTGAAGGCCGTCCTGTATCCCAGACCTGTGATGCAGTTTTTAGCTGTGTCTCTCTGAAATATGACAGTCCCTGGAATCAGAAACAGAGCTCCTCTGGTCATGCCACGTCTTTGCCTTGAAAATCCACTCACCCTGTGCTCCACATCATCACCCCACTGGGGATCCTGGGGTGAGCCGTTTCCTCTGCTGCCCATCACAAAGCTCACTCCACTTGCTGGGGCCAAACCGCCCTGCCCTTCCCTTCTTCCTTGGAGATCTTCCCTCCCCTGCCCTCCACCCTGGCCAGTGCTGGAGCTCAGGGAGGCCCAGGAGGCGGCAGACACTCGGCCATGCCCAGATCTGTGGCCTCTCCTGTGGACCTCACCCTCCCACTGAAAAGCTCTTTGTTATTCATTATCTGCTAAAGTCCAGCTGGACGCTTAGTCCTCTAAATAAACACCGCCCCCCTCCACCAGTCTGCGTCTCCTTGAGTTCTTTCTGTGCCATGTCTTTCTACAGAGCCCAGCTTCTTTCTGAGCATGGGCTCCTTTTGTGTCAGCAGTGGGTGTTGGGCCCTCCTGGATAGAGTTGGGATCTGGAATTGCCACAGTTCCCCAAGGGTCTGTGTGTACCCCAGTACCCACCGGGGTGAGAGGTTTCTTGTGAGAAAGATCTGGGACCACCTGGGATGTCTGCTCTTCTCCAGGGAGGTCCCAGGACCCTGAGAAGGTTTTCTCTGCAGGGGATGCTCTGTGTGATCAGCATGGGGCTGGAGTGGTCCCCCCAGGAGCACTTTGTCCTCTCGAACCAGCTGCCCCAGGGGAGACCGGGGCTTGTGTGAACCAAAGGCTCAGTTCAGGATGGTGCCTCAAACTCAGTCCCACCTGGTAGCTCAGGCAGCAATGCTGTGAGACACCAGTAACAGACCCATGCCTCAGGGTGACCTGGCGGGGTCTGGCAATGGGCTGGAGTGCACCCTGTGATGGTGACCCCATGCCACCCCGACCAGGCTGCGGTGCCCAGCTGTTCTGCCCAACAGTCACCGCAGTGTTGCTGGTAAGGTATTTTGTTAATGAGAGTAACATTCAATTTCAGTAAAGCACTTTGCTCTCCATGATGTACAGGACCTCATCCAAGCATCTGACAACCGGGTAGCTGCAGAAAGCAGCACGAGTTCCATGGAATAGGATCCCACGGCCACAAAGTGAGGGGCTTAAAGCTATACAGATAGAGTCTTTCACTGTTCTGAAGGCCAGAAGTCAGAAATGCGGGTGTCGGGAGGGCTGCACTCTCTCCAGAGGCTCCAGGGCAGGGCCCTCCTGTCTTTTCCGGCTTCTGGGGGCTCCAGGTGTCCTGGGGCATGTGACCTATAAACCAAAGAGTATATAGGACAGGGCTCAGTCAATTTAGAAAGCTTATTTTGCCAGGGTTAAGGATGCACCCATGACACAGCCTCAGGAGGTCCTCATGATATATGCCCAAGGTGGTTGGGACATAGCTTTGCTTTCATGCATTTTAGGGAGACATGAGGCATCAATCAATACATGTAAGATGTGCACTGGTTTGGCTTGGAAAGGTGGGACAAGTCAGGTGGGGAGGGGGCTTCCAGGCCACAGGTAGATAAGAGACAAACTTGCATTCTTTTGAGTTTCTGATTAGCCTTTCCCTGAATACACAGTTTACAGGAATAGTCACTCATGCCTTAGTCTGACTTAGTGAAACAATAGGGCAAAAGAAGCCATCGGATATGCATTTGTTTCACGGGAGCCAAGGGAGGACTTTGACTTCTGCCTGTCCTTTGTCCACAGGGAGTTTCTTTGTGGGCAAATAGTGAGGGAGAGCTGTAGCTTTTTCATATTTGCAGTGATCTTATTTAGGAGTAGAATGGGAGGCGGGTTTGTCCTATGTGGTTCCCAGCTTGATGTTTCCCTTTGGCTTTGTGATTTGGGGGAGTTTTTTGTTTTTGTTTTTGTTTTTGTTTTCCACATTCTGCATTGCTCCAACCTGTGCCGGCACCATCATAGCCTCCTCTCCACATGTGTCTGCGTCTCGCTTCTTGTCCTGTAAGTCCTGTGACAGCATCAGTCATGTGGAACCAGGACCCATACTAATGACCTTATTATAACATGACATGCACGAAGTTCCTGTTTCCATGTAAGATCACACTCACAGGTCCTGGGCATTAGGACTTCAATGTATACTCCGTATTGACTTATATTAAAGTAGATACTTCAACATATTCATCCCACAACACACAACGTCTACCTTGCAAAAAGTCACCCGGTGCATTCTGTGCCATGCAGAAGTTTCTTGGGTTATACTGTAAGCTCATGTTAACACAACTGTTAGCCTTCCCAAACCACAGAGAACAGGTTATAAACTGTGCTGGAGGGTTGGGGGAGCAGGGGATGCGGCAGGGTGACCCCACTAGCCCTGGCTGCCTAGCAATCCCTCATCCCTCCTCAGATATCACAATTTAAGACTATTTAACTGACAACTGCCTAGGGATATCAAGAATTGATACAACCTATTGAAGCAGGTTATCAAGAATTTGAAAATCTAAGATGGGAACAAAAAGGGGAGTTATGACTCTATAAGATGTAGTCCTATTGGCATGACTAATACATATACATATTTATGTGTTGTGTACACGATGTTGTACTACTGAGATATATAAAAGCCGAGTGCAGTGGCTCACACCTGTAATCCCAGCACTTAGGGAGGCTGAGGCAGGTGGATCACAAGATCACGAGTTCAAGACCAGCCTGCCCAAGATGGTGAAACCCCGTCTCTACTAAAAATACAAAAATTAGCCAGGCACGGTGATGCATGCCTGTAATCCCAGCTACTTGGGAGGCTGAGGCAGGAGAATCACTTGAACCCAGGGGGCAGAGGTTGGAGTGAGCTGAGATCATGCCACTACACTCTAGCCTGGGTGACAGAGCAAGACTCCATCTCAAATATATATATGTAAGAGCTCTAACTAATTGGCTTAAGAAAATAAAAGGGCTTGAATCTAATATTTTATCAGGAAAAAAAGACTAGTCAAAAGCTTTTTCAAGTTTTATGTAACTTAAGTAAAATCTTTAATAAATAAGTTGTCTTTAAAATTATTGGTAAAGTAATATTAGAAATGTTTTAAGAATTTCCAGCATACATTTTTGTTTACATTTATTAGTCAAGCAATTTCAAACTTATCCCTGCCAAATACTATAAGGTGTCAAAATTTGGCATAGGGATCACAAAACTATAAACCCAGCCCCAAACAGAATAATCTTTGCTTGTGTAATTTTAAAAAATAAGACATTAATATTTGTTTAACGAACATAATTACATCTTGAATTGTTTAGTAAAATTTCCATAACTTCTAATCTTGTGGCTTTAGACAGTCTAGTCCATGGGCAGTAAGGCAGTTGTTTGGGGAAAGGACCATCTTCTTTGTTTCAAAGATGAACTATCAACTACATTCCTCCAAAATGCAGGAATGAACAAGGACAGCTTGGAGGTTAGAAGCAAGATGAAGTCAATTAGGACATATCTTTTTTGATATCTCAGTTAGAATTTTGCAAAGACAAGTTTCATAACTTTAAATGATGACTATTATAGTTTTCGGAAATAACCTAGGTAAACAAAATGAAATAATTGGGTAAATGTAATGTGATAAATACTTGTAGACAAAGTTGTCATACTTTAGAATCTAAAGTTATATTAGATTCAATAATAGATATTGCTCATTTGGATATTTTCCAGTAAAAAATATATTGTAGGAAAACATCCTTTCTTTTAAAAAGTGTCCTTTTTAAAAAAGTGAACAATTTTTGTCTAATTCAAAGTTTTCTGAAGGTTATGTATAAAACAAGATGAAAGGAACCAGGAAATAAGAGAGATATAAGTAAAGTTATAGAAATAAAGAGGTAGTTTTTGGTAAGAAAGCCTAAAGAGAAGTAATTTTATATGAGAAATAATCTTGTATGGCAAATGTAGTCCTAGAATAAAATGTCTGGTTGTTCAAGAAAGAGGGATGTTCAGAACAAACCAGAAAGTCCAAGCATGTCATGAACATTCTGTGTAAGCTACAATAAGAGGATTTACTTAAAAAAACTTTTTATATGATCAGGTTGTCTATAATTAAAGGAAAAGCATAATGGTCTTTCTAGAGATTGGGTCTGATGTAAAAAAAAACACACACTAAAAAATTGGTTAGAACAATAAAATTTTCTTAAGGGATTGATTAATTCTTAATAAATTATAAGAGATTTTAATTTTTTAACTGAAAGCTGAACTTTTATTGCATCTCACTGTTTTCAGTTTTCTCTTTCCTTTTAAAAGGCACGAAATAGTAATACTTGCATTCAACTCATTTTCAGCTCATTTAAGTTTTTTCCCTCAAGTTTTGTTTGTTGTGGCCTGATGCTAACAAAGTTTTCTTTTCTTTTCTTTTCTTTTTTTTTTCCTGAGATGAAGTTTCACTCTTGTTGCCCAAGCTGGAGTGCAATAGCATAATCTGTTCTGACTGCAACCTCTGCCTCCCAGTTTCAAGTGATTTTCCTGTCTCAGCCTCCCAAGTAGCTGGGATTACAGGCACCCACCACCAAGCCCAGATAATTTTTGTACTTTTAGGAGAGATGGGGTTTCACCACTTTGGCCAGGTTGGTCTCAAACTCCTGACCTCAGATGATCCACTCACCTTGGCCTCCCACATTGCCAGGATTACAGGCATGAGCTACCGTGCCTGGCCAACAATGTTTTCTTAAAGGTCTAAAGGAGGCTGGGCACAGTGGCTCACACCTGTAATCCCAGCACTTTGGAAGGCCAAGGCAGGCAGATCACCTGAGGTCAGGGGTTCAAGACCAGCCTGATCAACATGGAGAAACCCTGTCTCTACTAAAAACACAAAATTAGCCTGGCATGGTGGCACATGCCTATAATCCCAGCTACTTGGGAGGCTGAGACAGGAGAATCTCTTGACCCTGGGAGGCGGAGATTGCGGTGAGCCGAGATCACGCCATTGCACTCCAGTCTGGGCAACAAGAGTGAAGCTCAGTCTCAAAAAAAAAAAAAAAGATCTAAAGGAAATATTTTTTTCCAAAGTATTATTCTGTGTACTACAGAAGGTCTTTCCTTTTGTCTTTGGTAACTGGTCTAACAGATTTTTACATTTTATCAAAATAATTTCTATGCCATTATTACTACATTTTGGTTTGCTTACAAAAAAACTGAGATTAAATTTTTTTAAAAAATTTAAGGTTATTACATACATACATCTTTCTGTATGTGCTTTTAAAATCCTAGTGACATTGAGTTACAGGGCTTTGACTCCAGAGTCTAAAAAGGACACCAAGTTCTGCCAAATCTTTTTTTTTTTTTTTTTTTTTTTTTTTGAGACAGAGTCTGGCTCTGCCACCCAGGCTGGAGTGCAGTGGCCGGATCTCAGCTCACTGAAAGCTCCGCCTCCCAGGTTTACGCCATTCTCCTGCCTCAGCCTCCCGAGTAGCTGGGACTACAGGCGCCCGCCACGTCACCCGGCTAGTTTTTAGTAGAGACGGGGTTTCACCGTGTTACCCAGGATGGTCTTGATCTCCTGACCTCATGATCTGCCCGTCTCGGCCTCCCAAAGTGCTGGGATTACAGGCTTGAGCCACCGCGCCCGGCCACAAGTTCTGCCAAATCTTAAAAAGTGACAGCAATTCAAGCCTCATTTTCAGGCCCTGCAGAAGATGCCAATCAAAATATACTGCACTCCTGAGACACAGGGTAAGAAATTAAAGCTGTTCAGCTCCTCAAGGCCCAGGGACTATCATGGAAGAGCTGGGCATGTGAGATTGCAAAGGCTGATTTTGAGAGAAAAAATAAGTTCAGTTTATCTATAAATTAACCACTAATGTCAAAGGCACACTGATGCAAGACCAGCATGTGGGCCCTGTGTCAGATTAACAAGGTTTTCTTGGCCGGGTGCGGTAGCTCGAGCCTGTAATCCCAGCACTTTGGGAGGCTGAGATGGGCGGATCACGAGGTCAGGAGATCGAGACCATCCTGGCTAACACGGTGAAACCCCGTCTCTACTAAAAAAGTACAAAAAACTAGCCGGGCGAGGTGGCGGGTGCCTGTAGTCCCAGCTACTCAGGAGGCTGAGGCAGGAGAATGGCATAAACCCGGGAGGTAGAGCTTGCAGTGAGCTGAGATCCAGCCACTATACTCCAGCCTGGGCAACAGAGCGAGACTCCATCTCAAAAAAAAAAAAAAAAAAAAAAAAACAAGGTTTTCTTGAAGCATTAACTGACTCCTTAATAAAGGTTATAAAGTCTTATGAAAGTTATATCTTATGGTCAAGATTAAAATTTTGTAGATTGTTTATAAAATTTTGGAAAACAAATTTAATTAGCTTCATGCTGTTTTTATTAGGGCTTATTGTTTGGAAAATTAATTCTGTTTTCTCAAAGAATGAAGGTTTTTACCTTTTTTTTTGAAATCCTTGAGTTATGACTTTGTTCAAATAAATGACTTATTTTACAATGACCTGTGATCTTATTTTGTGATATCAAGTGTTTTAAACCTCTGTTTGGTTTGACAAACTTTCCAAAATCAAATTATAAGTTATGTCTTTTTCTGACTTAATTAATCTGTTAAGATATTAGATTCCCTAAAGTCCAAAAATAACAAATTTGGCTTATTTGGTATAAAAATTATACAGGAGGCATTGTCATATATAAAATGGTGTTTGGTTTTTTTGGGGGGGCTGCATTTGTGTAAATATGTTATTGGTATGTGTTTCACAATCATGAGAAACTCCTATAATTCTGATATGATGTAATACACATTATCAGTAATTATTATAATTGTTATGTTAAGTTATTGTGTGCCACAGAGGTAACAAATTTCCTTGTCAATTGTGTCTTTGACTCTGGCTGTGTTAAAACGTTCTGTCATCCACGAACAATTGTTTTCTTGTTTTGGTCCTCTTTAGAAGGTGATTTTATAACCAGCTATAAAACTCTGACAGGTGCTCCTGAATGCAGGTTTCTGATAACTTTGGAGATTGTGACATCAGAATAGAGGAAAAACTTTTCAGAACTCATGAAGAACTGAAATGTTCATGAATATCAAGCAGAACACGAGTTAACTGTATGGACTGAACTAATAGAACACCGAAGTAATCTTTTTGACTTTTTGCTTAAAATGTTGCTGAGCCTTTGTTTTGTTTTTCAGAGCCTTTTGAGCTACTGACATCTTTTAGCAATTGAGTATACATCTACAAACAAAATTTGGAGCATATTTGTTTCTCTCTACCTGATTTCTCCAGAATTTGGAACCTATTTGCGAGTATTCTTAACTTATAGCGATATAGTTATTTGTGTAAGTGCAATAAGAATCTGTTTTCATTTGTAACAAGACACAATTGGAGAAACAGTTATTTTACCAAGACTTTGAGAGGAATGGTGTGCTTTCCTTTAAGGAATCAAACTTGACTTACAGAGCCAATAAAAGCCCCTTGGGAAAATTGTCTTCATTACATGTCTACACAGTCCCTGCACAGGGTTCCTGACTTGTGGTAAGTAAAGCATGTCACTTTCTGACAGGCCCAGGGTCCCAAGTTATCCTGGGACCTGAAAAAGAGAGGAGTTCACCCTCTCTTTGTACAAATCCATGGCTGAGCTCAGCTTTAAAAAAGTATTATTTGAGATTCCTTCTAGGGAACAAAGTTCCATCAAAGCCCATTATAAAAGCCTATGTAGAAAATAATTATTCTTGCTTCACTTTATACAAATAATCTGGCTAACTATAATAAAGCAAATCGATCCTACCATGATGTGTCTTTAGTAAAAACAGGAAACTGGAGAGAGAAAAACTATGTGTCAAAAACTATAGTACACCGTCGTTAGATTCTAGTCCTGCCTAATGTTTTTCAATTTTTCAATTTTTTTCTGCAGTTTGGACTGGATGCTAATTTTTCTAGGCCACAAGACTTCAAAGTAAAGTTGTCAATATTTTTCCTTTTTCTCCCCCTGACTTTTCTTAATGTGGTATTGCTGAAACCTAACCTGTGCTTTCTTAAAGCCCTACAGACTGAAGCTGAACAACTTAAACTTCAGAAGAAAATAACAGCAACCTATTTACATACATAAGCCACTTTCTTATCTGCCTACTGATGTATGGACTTCAGAGTAACGTGGCCTATATTGATGTCCCAGGATTGGCCTTTTGTTTGTTGTTGTTTTTCTCCCTCTCCCCATTTTCTCCCTCTCCTTATTTTCTCCTCTTAGGACTTGAGACTTCACAACCTTCTAAAAATGAACTTTCCTAATAACCCAGGACCTACCTATCTAGGCAGAAACCATCCTAGCCTTGAGAGATCAGATGAACTCTGAGACCAGGGACTAATTATCTCCTAAAATGCTTTCTCCAAAATATTTTTAAAAAGAAAACAGGGGGAAATGTGAAAGGAAAATAAATCTTAGAAATCTTGGGGCCCCAAAATTACTAAGCTAAAGAGAAAAGTCAAGCTGGGAACTGCTTAGGGCAAACCTCCCTCCTTTTCTATTCAAAGTTGTCCCTCTGCTCAGTGAGAGAAATGCATATCTGATTGCCTCCTTTGGAGAGGCTCATCAGACACTGAAAATAATACAACCGTTTGTCTCTTATCTACTACGACCTGGAAGCCCCTCCCTACTTTGAGTTGTCCCATCTTTTCTGAACCGAACCAATGTTCATCTTACATAGGTTGATTGATGTCTCGTGTCTCCCTAGAATGTATAAAACCAAGCTGTTCCCTGACCACCTTGGGCAGATGTCATCAGGACCTCCTGAGGCTGTGCCATGGGGATGCATCCTCAACCTTGGCAAAATAAACTTGCTAAATTAACTGAGACCTGTCACAGATTTTCAGGGTGGGGACCTGGATTGTGGGAAGAGCTGGGCTCCAGGATGCTACATGTAGGGAAGATGTTATTTTCTTCTCCACATCCTCTCCTGCATTTATTCCTTTTTGTCTTTTTGATAAAAGCCATTCGCTTCATTTCTGATGTTTGATGCTGACAGCTTTTAGGCTGCACTTCTCCCTTTCCCTCTCTGCCCCACATCAGGACAAGCTTACAAGAAAGCCTGGTGCTTGTTTCTTGGTGCCAGCAAGAACTCCACCCCATCCCTGGGCACCCCCAAGCTAGCCCCAGACTGACTGCCACCCGGTCCCAAGCCCGTCTGCTCTCCCTGCTCTCTGAAGCCACTTTCAAGTCTTCATGCAGCCACCCTGCTGCCACCAGAAAGCTGCACCATGTCAGGAAGGAACCTTGTCACACACGCTTGGAGGGAGGCTTCATTGTCTTGACACCCAAACTAAATTTTAGGAGGTCGTCCACCCTGTCTGTAGTGTTAGGGGAGAAAACCTGCCTCTATCCACACAATGAAATTTAACTCAGCAGTAGAAGGAAGTGATCTGTTGGCCCATGTTACAACTTGGATGGATCTCAAAGATGTTATGCCAAGTGGGGAAAAAAGCCAATGTCAGATCAGGTGCAGTGGCTCACGCCTGTAATCACAGCACTTTGGGAGGATGAGGCAGGCAAATCAAGAGGTCAGGAGTTCGAGACCAGTCTGGCCAATATGGTGAAACCCCATCTCTACTAAAAATACAACAACAACAACAAAAAATAGCTGGGTGTAGTGGTGTGTGCCAATAGTCCCAGCTACTCAGGGGGCTGAGGCAGAAGAATCACTTGAACCCAAGAGGCGGAGGTTGCAGTGAGCTGAGATCATGCCACTGCCCTCCAGCCTGGGTGACAGAGCGAGACTCTCTCTCAAAAAAAAAAAAGTCAGCGTCAGATCACAGCGTCTCATGTACTATCCCAGATCCACAACATTCTGGATGTGATCAAACTACAGGAAGACCACATCAGTGGCTGCCAGGGCTTGGGGTGGAGGGAAGGATGTAAGTGAGGTGTTTCTTTAGGGCAATGGAACAGTCAGTGTCTGCACTGTGATGGTGGTTCTTTGAATCCTCATGTGATAAAATTTCATAGAACTAGACATTAAGAGATCCACATAAAAACAGGAGAAATCCATGTAAGTTCTGTGACTGAGTTGACAGCCTCATGCCAAGGCCTGTTTCTTATTTTTTACAGTGCATGACAGTTGTAGTGCAGGGTGGAGAGTGGGTGTTTACTGGGGCCGAGTCAGCCTGGGAAGATGAGGAGTTTTTGGAGAAGGATGGTGGTGACAGTTGAACAACCATAGGTAGGGAACTGAAGTCACTGATCTGAACATACAATTAGAAGTGGTAAAAATGGTAACTTTTATGTTGTGAATATTTATATCAGTCTGTTCTCATGCTGCTATAAGGGCATACCCAAGACTGGGTAATTTATAAAGGAAAGAGTTAACTCACAGTTCAACATGGCTGGGGAGACCTCAGGAAACTTACCATCATGGTCGATGAGGAAGCAAACATGTCCTTCTTCACATGGCGGCAGCAAGGAGAAGTGCAGAGTGAAGGAGGAAGAAAACCTATTATATAACCATCAGACCTCATGAGAACTCACTATCAGGAGACCAGTATGAAGGTAACCATGCCCATGACTCAATTACCCCCACCAGGTCCCTCCCATGACATGTGGGGATTATGCCAACTACAGTTCAAGATGAGATTTGGGTGGGGACACGGCCAAACCATATCAATATTTTGTCAGAATTAAAAGAGATTATCATGGGGGCACTGGGTGAATGCTACACAGAAGCTCTGTCCTGCATCTTCCTGTGAGTCTCAATTTCAAAATTTAAGTTTTTTTTTTTTTCAAGTGTCTCTGGGTTTCAATGATGAGTTATCACCCTACTCCTGCTCCCCACTTCCTGCATGGGAGATCAGACCCACCCACCTCTGCCAAGCTCCCACCACCCATTGCTCTCTCATGCTCAGCCTCATCCACACATAGCAGCTCCCTCAAGACCCCAGCTCCAGCTCCAGCCCATGGCCCTTCTTCCTTTCTCCAGGGCACACCTGCCCTCTCTGTGCCAGCCCCCAGGGCTAAGCTTTCCCCACAGCACAGCCCCATCTGGCCATGCTCTATGAGTGCACAGAACTGGATGCGGCAGGGGCTTCAGTGTCCTCCTACCTCCCTCACAACTCCCAAAACTGTGCCACACTAAAGGGTCTGCTGGCTCTGTCTGTACAAGGAGCAGACTCCGGAAGAGTCGAGGGCACCCAGACTTTACCCCACCCACCACAGAGAGAGAAAGAAAGCTGGGGTCCTGGCAGATTACACTTATCTTGGAGGAGGGCTCCTCTGAGCTCAGGGCAGTGGCCCCTACTCCCTGCCAGCCTGGGACAGATACAAGTACATTCCACAAGCCCTCGGCATTTGGAGAAAACAGCAGGAAGCTGAAGCCCCAAACCCAGTGTCCTCGGGGGGTCAAAACCCTTGGCCTGAAATCTGTTTTCTCATTGCCTATCCACAGCAGGCATTCATTCTACACTGCCAGACCTGGGTGGATCATTCGGGTACAAACAGATATTCTGTTTTTGTTTTGTTTTGTTTTGTTTTTGTCGTGACATTTGATAACAGAAAAATCCAAATTCTCCCAAAATATATTTAAAGAGGTTTATTCAGAGCCAATATGAGGGGCTGGGCTAGGTTACACAATCTCTAGAGGTCCTGAGAAAAGGTGCTTGAGATGGTCAGGTTATGACAGATATTGCAGCTGAAATCATAAACCAATATAAGGAAGGTAAACATTGGTTCAGCCCAAAAAGGGAGCTTATAAATCATAGATGGGTTTTAGGCATTCTTTAGTTGACAGTTGGCTGAGAGTGTTAAGCTGTTATCGAAAGGCTTGAATTCAGTAGAAAGGAATGCCTAGACTGAGAGGCCAGGCTTATGGAGACCGTGGTTCTTATTAAATAGATGAATCCTCTTAGGCAGCACTCACAGAGTAGATGGCCAACGTCCCTTCTCAGACCTCAGAGGTGTCAGGCTCTCAGCTAACCTCCCCTAGATCCAGGAAAGGTCTAGAAGGGAGAAGTCCTGGATCTGTTAATGGAGATTCTCTACAGATGCAAATTTTTGCCACAAAAGACAGCTTTGTAAGGCCATTTCAAACTATGTCACAGAAATGTATTTTGGAATACAATGTTTTGATTTCCCCTCCAGAGTCTGCTACCTGTCATGTGATGTTACACCAGAGTCAGGTTGAAAAGTGAGTCACATTATATAGGGTTAATAAAAACCCATCTGATGAGATGTTATGGTTTGTAGGGTACAACTCCACAGGCCAGATAGGAATTTGGGCAAGAGAAGAAAGGTCACAGTTTAGTCCTCATATTCCTACCATAGCTCATTTCTCAGAGGTCAAGAGAGCCTCGGAAAAGAAGCTCAGAGGAATTAGAGGGCAAGGTCAGGGGTCCCTGGAGGACCACACTGAGGAGTCTGAGTTCAGAGGAGAGCGGTACATCAAGAGACAGAGTTCACGGACAGATGAGAAGCCCTCGCCATAGACGACAGCCGTGTTGGGGAGCTAGCAACTTGGAGGCACTCCCCTTCACACTTCTAACCTGTGGTCAGTCCTGCAAGCAAGGAGTTGACGCATGCCCTGTGCACATGAAGAATCTGAGCGTCAAAGGGCCTGTGCAAGACATACGGTTTTAAAGTGTTGGTGTAGTCGCCCAGTGAGTTTTCCTTGCCTTCTACCCAGACAGAGTTGATTGATCAAGATGGGGGAATTGCAATGGAGAAAAGTTTCAATTTATGCAGAGCTATTTGAACAGGAGCCCAGAGTTTTATCACTCAAAACAATCTCCCCCAAAATTGAGACTGTTTTTTTTGTTTGTTTGTTTGTTTTAATAACTTGACTGGGGGCCAGGGATGGGAGGTACTGATTGGCTGGGTTAGAGATGGAATAATAAGGGGTCAAACTGGTTTATTCACGCCGTCTTCTGTTCCTGGGTGGAATTGCAGAACTGCTTGAGCCAGATTTCTGGTCTAGATAACACCAGTTTATGCATCAGAATGCAGGGCCTGAAAAATAAGTAGAGCCCCAATCTTAGGTTTTACAACAGTGATGTTATCCCTACGAGCAATTGGGGAGGTCAGGAATTTTGTGAACTCTGTCTGCACCACTACTAAGCCATAATTTCTCATCCTGTGGCTAATGTATTTGTCTTACAAAGGCAGTCTGGTCCTGATATGGTTTGGCTCTGTGTTCCCACCCAAATCTTACATTGAATTGTAATTCCCAGTGTTGGGGAGGGACCTGGCGGGAAGTTATTGGATCATGGGGGCGGATTTCTCCCTTGCGGTTCTCATGATCGTGAGTGTGTTCACACAAGATCTGATGGTCTGAAAGTGTGAGGAACTTCCCCTTTGCTCTCTCTCTCCTGCTCTGTCATGATAAACATGTGCATTGCTTCCCCTTCACCTTCCACCTTGATTGTAAGTTTCCTGAGGCCTCCCCAGCAATGCTTGTTGTACAGCCTGAGTCTATTAAACTCTTTTCTTTATAAATTACCCAGTCTAACGTAGTTCTTTATAACAGTGTGAGGACAGACTAATATAGGTCCCCAGGCAAGAAGAGGGTTTATTTCAGGAAGGGGCTGTCATCATCTTTGTTTCAAAATTAAACTATAAATTAAGTTCCTCCCAAAGTCAGTTTGGCCCACACCCAGGAAGAAAAGGGCAGCTTGGAGGTTAGAAGCAAGATGGAGTTGGTTAGGTCAGATCCCTTTCACTATCATAATTTTCTCAGTTGTAATTTTCGCAAAGGTGGTTTCACTGGGATACTGGTCAGACTCAGTGGAGTCAGTTCCAAGACTCATGCTCATTCTCCAATGTCAAGGAGGTTCTGTGCAGCCACATCAAGGATAGGAAAGGCCCTCGTCTGCAAAAAGAAGAGCAGAGCCCTTCATCATGGGCTAAACACAGCCTCGGTTGCTTGTGAGTGTCCTGAGATTATTTAACATTAAACATAATATTTTTGCACTCTAAGAAATACACAAAATATTTTTACATAAACGTGAGGTATAGACAGTTGTCATCTACATGTCAGAGAAGGCCCCAGTGCCCTGGAGACCCGAGCTCTTTAGCAAGTAGGAGGTTGTGAATGGTGGCATCACTGCAAGACTGAGGCAAGTGTTATGAAGCAATTTGGAGCAATTTCTTTTGCAGGCAACTCCGACCTAAAAAGGCAAAGAGCAGGAGGAGGGTGAAGAGAGAGAAACCCACCTGCACAGAGCCCCCCACACCCACTGAAGCTGCAAATTCAGAGAGCAGTGAGGCTGAAGCCAAACACCATCACCCACTCATCCACACCAGTATCTGAATTTCTCAGACTCTGGCTCAGAAACATGGGTCAGTCCATTGAAGCCCCCAAAGAAAGACATGAAGATTTGAACAGGGAAGGAATATGTGAAGCACACTCATCGCAAGGCGTCCCCAGAATGGAGCAGAGTTTGGCCTTGAAGGTTTGGAGAGGAAAACAATGTAGAAGTAGGAAGTGAGTCACATGGGCAAAGCAACATATGAGTTATTTTAAAGGAAACACAATTTCCCTGGGGAAAGAAAGAACACAAATAGACACAAGGAAGTGACCATGTGTGTAGCAGGACCCTCAGGCAGGTATATAAATGGCCCAGGCTCAGGAGGCTCCACACCTGCACCTCCCTCTCACCTGCTCCTCTACCTGCTCCACTCTCAATCCACCAGAACCATGGGCTGTTGTGGTTGCTCTGGAGGCTGTGGCTCCGGCTGTGGGGGCTGTGGTTCCAGCTGTGGGGGCTGTGGCTCTGGTTGTGGGGGCTGTGGCTCCGGCTGTGGGGGCTGTGGCTCCAGCTGTGGGGGCTGTGGCTCTGGTTGTGGGGGCTGTGGCTCCGGCTGTGGGGGCTGTGGCTCCGGCTGTGGGGGCTGTGGCTCCAGCTGTGGGGGCTGTGGCTCTGGCTGTGGGGGCTGTGGTTCCGGCTGCTGTGTGCCCGTCTGCTGCTGCAAGCCCATATGCTGCTGTGTGCCAGCCTGTTCCTGCTCCAGCTGTGGCTCCTGTGGGGGCTCCAAGGGGGGTTTTGGCTCTTGTGGGGGCTCCAAAGGGGGCTGTGGTTCCTGTGGGGGCTCCAAAGGGGGCTGTGGTTCCTGTGGGGGCTCCAAAGGGGGCTGTGGTTCCTGTGGAGGCTCCAAGGGAGGCTGTGGCTCCTGTAGGAGCTCCAAGGGAGGCTGTGGCTCTTGTGGCTGCTCCCAATGCAGTTGCTGCAAGCCCTGCTGTTGCTCTTCGGGCTGTGGGTCATCCTGCTGCCAGTCCAGCTGCTGCAAGCCCTGCTGTTCCCAGTCCAGCTGCTGCAAGCCCTGCTGCTCTTCAGGCTGTGGGTCATCCTGCTGCCAGTCCAGCTGCTGCAAGCCCTGCTGCTCCCAGTCCAGCTGCTGTAAGCCCTGCTGCTGCTCCTCAGGCTGTGGGTCGTCCTGCTGCCAGTCCAGCTGCTGCAAGCCCTGCTGCTCCCAGTCCAGCTGCTGTGTCCCCGTGTGCTGCCAGTGCAAGATCTGAGGCTCTAGTGGGAAACCTCAGGTAGCTCCTGAAGATCTGTGCTTTCCAACAAGGGACTACCCCTGAAGCACATCCCCTTCCGGATCTGAAAAATGACTCCCTTGGCTCAGGGCCTTTTTCCAGCCCTTGAGGAAATGGAATGAACCACTCCCTGCCCATTCCCTGTAAGGATACCCCAAGACCCAGGCACTTTTGCTCCTCCTTCCTACATGCCCCCATATGTCTGAGCCAGACAGCACTGGGGGCGGCCCTCATGCCAAACAAAAGCCTGGAATTCCCCTTCTTGATAATTCCATGGGAGACAGCCAACCCTTCTTTCCTGTGCCTGCCAGGAGCTCTGTGGCATTTGCAGATGGATGTCCTGCAACCCAAGTGATCACATGTATCTATGGAAATCCAAAATGGATCTGGGTGCAGCACTAAATAAATTCTACAACCCTCAGCCTTGGTCTCACTGACTTTTCTTCCAGCCTCTCTCTTATTGGCAAACTGGCCACATGTGCTTCCCCTCCCTCCCTGATGGCTTATTTCTCACACTGCTGTAACTGTGTGCCAGGCCCAGCTCCCATTCCAGAAACAGTTGTTGAACTGATTGATGAAGGAGTCACTAGCAGTGTGTATGAATGAATGAAGAACGAGTGAATGAATGAGTGAGTGAGTGGGGATCTCTCATTAGTACACAGGGAGCCCCAGCTCCGTCTCCGTGGGATTCAGTCTATCTTGGTTGGAACTGTGGACTCCTGCTTCTTCCCCGTGGGAGGATATGTTTGGGAGAGAAGGAGATCTTTGCCCTCAGTGCCTAGGAAGGGGTATAATGGGTGGTCTCTGTGTCCAACCAGTTCCCAGTTTGTGAGTCAAGCCAGGAGAGGGGGAAGCGAGACTAGAATGAGCTGTGTCCCTGAGATGCTCTGTAGGACAACACTGGAAACTGTGCTGCTTCAGGGATCCAAGACGGCGTGGCTGAACACAGGCTGAGGTGCACCCTCCATCTCTGGGCTCAGAGTGAGGAGGGAATCCAAGTGTCCACAGGCTTCCCAGCTTTGGTTTGGCACAGGGAGGAACAGAAGGGACTTCTTTCAGTCTGATAAAGGGCATCTACCCACAGTGAACACCGTGATTAACTGTGGAAACCTGGATGTTTTCCCCTAAGATCAGGAACAAGAAAAGAATGTCCACACCCACCACTTCTATGCAACATTTCACTGAAGCTATAGCCAGAGTAATATGACAGGAAAAGAAAATAAAAGCCATCCAGCTAAGAAAAAAGGAAGCAAAACTATCTCTATTCATAGAAAACCTCATTTTGTATACAGAAGATGCTGAGGGACACACACACACAACTATTAGGGCCAATAGCTGAGCTCAGCAGAGTGCAGGACACAAAGACTACACACAATAGTCAGCTGTGTTTCTATACAACAGCAAAAAGCAATGCAAAAAGGATGTAAGGAAACAATAAAATTCCTAGCAACAAATGCAACCAAAAAAGTACAAGACTTGGACACTTAACACTACAAAACACCATTGGAAGAAGTTAAAGATGACCAAAGTAATGGGGAAAAAATCCCGTGTTCATGTATTGGAAGACCTAATATTGTGAAGATTGAAACTCTCCGAAAAACCATTGTTCTACCAATTTAATGCAATTCCGATCAACATCTCAGATTTATTTTTTCACAAATTGACAAGTGGATCCTAAAATTCGTGTGGACATTCAAGGGACCCTGAATAGCTAAAACAATCTTGAAAAATAAAAGCAAAGTTTGAGGATTCATGTTTTCCAATTTCTAAATGGGCTGCAAAGCTACAGTAATCAGGACAGCATGGTTCTTGCATAAGGATAGAAAGATGGATCAATGGAGTAGGTTTGAGGCCCTTGAAATAAAGACTCACAATTGTGGTCAATGGATTTTCACGGGTACCATACAATTCCATGGGAAAGAAGGAATTTTTTCAACAAACAATGCTGCTGAGACAACTGGATGTCCACATGCAAAAGGATTTGAATCTTGACCTCATACTATATTCCAAACAAACAAACAAAAAATAGATAAATGACCTAATTGTAAAGGCCAAAACTAGAGGATTACTAGAAGCAAAACAGGTTAAAGTTTCATGACCTTGGAGTATGAAATGGTTCTTAGATAATGACACCAAAACCACAAGGAAAAACTAGATTAACTAACTACATCAAAACGAATAGTTTTTGTGCTTCTAACAGCACTATGAAGAAAATGAAGAGACACCAACAGAGTGGAAGAAACTACTTTGAAATCATATATTTGATAAGAACTTGCATCTATACATATAGAGTTCTTGCTGTTCAAACACACAATCCAATTAAAGACTCAGCAGAGGATTTAAATAGGCATTTTCCAAAGAAGATATACAAATGGTTAATAAGCACATGAAAAGGAGCTCAACATTGTTAGACACCAGGGAAAATCAGGGAAATGCAAATCAAAACCACAATAAGATAGCAGTTCACATCCTCTGGGATGGCTATTATCAAAAAAACAATAAGAAGCACTGATGAGAATGTGGAGAAATGGGAGCCCTTGTGCAATGGATGAAAATGAAAAATTATGCCACTATTTTGAAAAATAGTTCCTCAAATGTTCCATGTAGAGATACCATATGACTCAGCAGTTCCACTCTTAGGTAACTACTGAAGGGAACTGAAAACATATATCACATAAAAACTTGTATGATGATATTCATAGCAGCCTTCTTATTTGCCAACAAGTGGAACCATTTAAATGTCCATGAACTGATGAGTGGGTAAACAAAATGTGGTATATTTGTACCTGGATATATTCATGTTCTGGATGTTATCCCCATATCATCTTTAAATTTTAGTGTTTTAATGTTAAAAATGATAGACAATTATAGAAGACAACAAATTACCCATAACCCCAGTCTCTCGAGTGCTAACATTTTGGTTGCTCCCATGTAATTTGTGTATTCGGGCATCTCGTGACCTCTCTATTACCCAAGGCCATCATGGTGTTCTGCTTGCCAAGGCACGAGCTCTTCACTGGCCCCATAACAATGACCCGAACCTCCGTTGTAGGCAGAGGGTTGCATTTCCCACCTGAGTCTACGTGGGACTCCCCAGGGCCTTGTGTGTTCCCCATGCCTTGGTGGAGCGCCCCCTGCTTCTCCCCCAGGGTGTGTCTGCAGCCCCTTTCTTGCCTCCTGCCATTCCCATGGGTTGTGCCAAGAGAAGCTTTAGGGCAGCCAAGCTCTTCCTTCTTGGCATCAGCTAGAGGTTCCTACAACTGCTAATGGTTGGGGGCATGGTGGGGAGAATTCATTATTTCTTCTAGCACTGCTCTCTTAAACATTTGTGTTATCAATAGTTTAGAAAGGTTGTTTTTAATTTCATAGCCCACTATTAATAACTATGGTAATTTTTAGGATTATCAAATTTGGGGAGATGTCATCAGATTGCTTTCCTATACGAGCTATAATATATGGAAGACATTTGTGAACACCAGCTCTGCCTCTGTACGTTTCAAACCTTGTTTCTCCTCCGCTGCCCACAGGCAGCCACTGGAGGATGCCTGGTATCATGACACAATCTACAATCTCTGGTCATTCATCTTTGTGTCACCATACTGGGGCAAATTGTCACAGTAGGAGTATTCCTGGAAGTCATTCATCCTCTAAAGGATAAGAAATTATTGGAATATAGCAGGAAAGGACTCTGAATTCATAAAGGTATCCCACTGAACCAGCCCCAAAATGACTAACGCCCCAGCAATAACACTTTACACAAAGCCTGCGTTGGGCTAAAACCCTAACCCTAGTGAGTGCCCTTGAATAGATACACTTCGCTTGACTTTCTCTCATTTCTTATCCTTCCCCGTTTCAATTTCCCACACTCTGGACAATGAGATGGGCAGCATCCTGTGCCTGTGCTGGCGTGTAGGCTGTCTCCTCTTGGACAAGCTCACCTGTTTCTGCTTATGCTGTTCTGGGAGCCACCTCTCTTGTGGGCCTGGGGATGTTGGTGGGGCCTTGAGTGGCTGCTGCTTCAGATGAAGTCACTGAAAGGGGTCTTTCTAATGGAGATGGGACCACCTTAGCTGGGGGTGGGTGGGTGTGAGGGGGTGACTAGGGCGAGCCAGGACAGGCTGCTTAGAGTTCAGGGAAATTTGGGGATTCCAAATTTTTGGCTCACCTGTGTCCACCCAGATGATTTCATCCCAAGAGTTTCAGCAAATGCCTGCTCCTCGCCAGTCGTGTCCCTACTTTATAATTAGCACCTGATTGCAAGGCTGTGCGTTTTAATTGCCATTACAGCTTTGCAGCCTCCATAGTCAGGTGTGGGTGTGATCCCCAGCCAGGGCTGCTCATAATAAAAGATGCCGACACCCCAGGGTGCTCTGATTGTAGTTATGGGGTTTTTTTTTTAATTTTTTCATTCTACCAGTTTTTATTTCTTGCACAATAACATCGTGACAGCCATAAACAAAATAATTTTGAAAGTAAGGGAAACTTGCCCATAATCCCTTTACTCTAAAGCACCAAGTTCTTATATTCCAGTCCTCATGAAAATTCATTTGTTTGTTTGTCTGTTTTTTTACAGAATTGCGGAAAAAATATTTGACAAGGAAATATACACCAAACCCAGCTCTTTTGTTTAAAAGCCAATTGCAAAAACACAGAACAAATCAAATGACCTGGTTTAACAGTGGCTAAGAACAATAGAAAAAGACCTTGTTTATTTGAGTTACATTCGAGCTCAGGATGAGGCTAGGGTGTGGTGTTGCTGCCAAAACCCGCTCTGTGGTCTGAGGGTGGATTCGTAGCCACACAGTGTCCAACTGAGGGGTGCATGATCCCCTCCTCAGCAGCCCATGCTGGTTCCTTTAATGGACATTTTTTTAGAGCCGTTTTAGGTTCACAGCAAAATTGAGAGGAGTGGGCCACGACATTCCCTGTGCTCTACAATGACAGCGTTTCCTCAGAGCCCAAGGCAGTGGGCCGCTCTCTGGGGGTCCCCAGGGGCTCAGGGTGTGGCTGGCCTGTCCCCAACTCAGGAGAGACCAGGAGTTGTCCAGTGGTTCCTTCATTGGAAGTCCCTGTGGATGCCTCCCACGGGCCTGGATGTTGAGGGCCCATGATTTCCACAGAACATTGGGGAGCCAGGATGTAGGGCCCCTGTTTCCTCTATGTGTGCCCTGGACACCCCAGGCCCATGGGACAGGCCTGGCCCTGCAACCCCACCAGGGCCCTGACACCAGGCTTGGCCTGGCTTTGTGATGAGCAAGAGAAGAGGCAGGTCCAGAGACACCTCCTGCACGGGATCGCCTGCATCCAACCCCATGACAGGCCGTGGCCAGTATCGTGTGGAAGGGGCCAGGATGGCACCTGGCAGGCTGCCCTGCAGCCCCAGATGGCTCCTGGCCTCAGGAAATTAATATCCACAGGAAAACTGGTCACTTGGAGCTGCCAGAAGGAAGGGTGAGTGTCACGTTCCCGCAGCCACGGCCAGCCAGCAGCATGCCCGGTAGCCTCTGTCTCAACCTATGGGACAGGGACCCCAGACAGGGCACAAGTCCCAGTCCCAGAGGGTCCTGGCCTGGTGCTAACCCAAGCCCTGTAAAGGGAGGGGCACCAGGGGCGCTGTGGGCACCCAGCAGCAGCCAGGATAATCATGCAAGGGACCGAGTCTTCTATGGCAGTGGCCAGACCCAGAACTTGGCCAAAAGCAGGGCAAGCCCCCCGGGACAGAGTGGGTGCTGTGCCTGTGCATGCCCAGCAAGGCCGAGCCAGTGATGCTACCAGGTTCCATGAGGCGAGGGTGGGGCAGGAGCAGGCTGACCAGCTGCCAACCTTGCCCACTCCAGGAGGCAGGGATGGCTGAGTTCCTGCACCCTTGTGGCCACCACCAGACCACCGATGGGGCAGAGGCCTGAGGCCAAGCAGTCAGTGCTGGGGCCCTGCTTCTAGGGTCTACAAACTGCTCCAGTCCAGAGGGCCAAAGATAACTGGGCACGTGAGGGCCCAGGAGGTCAGGTGCCTACTTCTGCCATCCTTGGCAGGTGCATTTCGTGGTCAGAAAAAGTCAAGAAAGGTGACGCCTCTCAGGTGTTATTATGAAGAACTCTCCCAAGACACATCTTTTTTTACATTTGTTTTTATTGTATATATTCATGGTGGACAAACATGGTGTTGTGATAAACACGTACACAACTGAAATGATGGCTACCGTCAAAAAATTAATATCTCCAACACCTTCAATGGTTCCCTTTTGTATGTGTGTGTATGAGTGTGTGTGCATAAGTGTGTTGGATAAGTGTGTGTATGAGTGTGTATGCATGTGTATGAGTGTGTGTGTTTGTATGATTATGCATGTATGAGTGTAAAGTGTGTTTTTAATTATATGTGTGTGGGACTGAGTGTGTGTTTGTATGTGTGTATTTGAGTGTATGTGTGTATGATGTGTTTGTATGTGTGTGTATGAGGGTGAGTGTGTATGATGTGAGTGTGTGTGTGTATGTGTGTGTGGTAAGAGCACCCGGAGTCTTCTCTCAGCACACCTGCAGCACACAGCACCTGTCACCTGTAGTTCTTGCACTGTGCACTGGACTGCTAGGCTCCCTCTCCTACACAACTGCAAGCCCTTGGCCTCTTCCTCCCTCTTTCCTTCTTCCTCCAGACCCTGATAACCACTGTTCTATTCTATGTTTCTATGTATTTGACTTTTTCAAAATGTGAAATATATACATACATCTATATATGTATATATGGAATATTCTTCAGCTTTCAAAAGAAGGAGATCTGGTTACTTGCAACAACATGGATGGATCTGGAGAACATCACACAAGGTGAAAGGAGGCAGACACAGAAGGACAGACACCACACGTTCTCCCTCACACATGGAGTCTACAGGAGTGAAACTCACAGAAGCACAGAGTGGAAGCATGGGAACCAGAGGCAGGGAAAGGGGAAATGAGGCGGTGCTGGTCCAGGGGTCCAAAGTGTCACTTCTGCAAGATGAATAAGACTTGGAGACCCAATGCATAGCAAAGTGACCACAGGTAACAACACGGTGTTTATTATGTGCTTAAAATGTACTGAGAGGGTAGATACTAAATGTTCTCACCACCAAGAAAAGAGAGGGAGAGAAAGAGCTATGTAAAGTGGTGGATATCTTAATTGTCTTGACTGTGGTGATTATTTCACAATGTAGACATATATGAGATAATCCAATTTTACATCCTAAATATACACAATAAAAAATAATAAAAACAACCCCCAGTGCTAGGCCCCACAGGTACCCCCACCCAACCCTCCTCCTTGCACATACAATATATAAAAGAATAGATGCACATGCATGATTGGGTATTGTTACCAATTAGAATCTTATTATCCACATTTCTTTGCAACTTAATTTTTTTCACTAAAACCTGTATCATGGTTGCCTCTCCTAGAAAGTAGATCTGAGTATAAGTCTATGTTTCTTTATGCACATGTATATTCATATATATGGATTTTTTCCATAAGTAGGATCACACATACTGGACTCACTTTTCATTGTCATTTTCTTTTTATTGATTCCCACACACCTTCCCCACTCCACCCAGCCACTGTCCTATGTACCCCCAGGTGCATATTCAACATACGTGTAAAAGATATTTTTATTGTTTGCTACTAAAATAAGATCCTACTGTGCTCATTTCCCTGCATCTACATTTCACACCAGCCAGAATCTTGAGGAAATTTCTCCAAGTCCACCGGTACAGCTGCAATCTAATATTTTAGTGGGCATTACTTTTAGTATTCATTTTCAATTTGCTAGGATTCTTTTTCTGACACTGCAAACAATGTATCATACACATATGCATATATATAAATATGTTTACATTTACTCTTATTTTCAGTAATTTCAAGACTAATAGTATTGATATTACCTAATTTTATTAGATACGGTTTAAAAAAAAACTATAATAAATTATATCCCCGGAACAATGTATAAGAGTACGTTTTCCCTGCAATTTCACTAGCAATAGGTGTTATTATTCTTGTTAATGTTTGCCAGTCTAGTAGATATAAAATGTTGCAGGTAGCCACTAACTGGGGCCACTGTCATGGACAGTAAAGGAATTTACCAAGACAGTTGTAGGTAAGGAAAGGCAGATTTATTAGAGAACGTAGGAAAACACGTTGCAAGAATGGAAAGGGTGGGTCAGCAAGGGAGGAGCTGGCTGCCAGGAGACAAAGGCTTGCTGGGGATTTTATAGGATGGTGCTTGTGCTAGAGAGGGTTACATGCAGTACTGATAATGCAAGGTTTCAGTGAGCTAACTTGCATTTTTCTATCAACTGAGGTCATAAGTTGAGTGCAGGAAGATTGTGAGTTATGTGAGTTATTCACACAGGAGGGCTAAGTCTTGCACCATGAAGAAAGGCAGACTTGCAGCTTATCTGCTTTCTCTTTTTGCTTTCCCTTGATCCAACCAACCGGGCTCATTTTCCGTAATTAGGACTCCACAGAAAATATCCCATGTATCTGACTACCAGTGAGTTTGATCTACTTTTTATACTTTTAATTGCACATTTCCATTTGTTTATCAGAGACTCAATCATCTTTTTAAAAACTTGGTTGTCTGTCTTCTACTTGTCAATTTGTAAGAGCAACTAATGTTTTATAGATGTTTTATTTTGAGACAGGTTCTCACTCTGTTGCTGGAGTGCAGTAGCACAATGTCAGCTCACTGCAACATCTGCTTCCTGGGTTCAAGAAGTTCTCCAGTCTCAGCTTCCCAAGTAGCTGTGATTACAGGCATGCACCACCATGCCCAGTTAGTTTTTGTATTTTAGTAGAGATGAGGTTTCACCATGTTGGCCTGGCTGGTTTCGAACTCCTGGCCTCATGTAATCTGCCTGGTTCAAACTCCCAAAGTGCTGGGATTATAGGCATAAGCCATCGTGTTCAGCCAATGTTTTACAGATTATAGAACTAATAAATGAATGCAGCAAGTTTTCAGAATACAGGACCAATATATAGAAATCAATTGTATTTCTACTCACTTGCAACTCTGAAAGTGACAAAACACTGTTGAAAGAAACTAAAGAAGATCTAAAACATCCAAGATTTGTTGTGAACTGAATATTTATGTTCTTTCAAAATCATATGTTGAAACCATCACTTCCATTGTGGCTGAATATGGAGACGGATTCTCTAAGGAAGAAATTAAGGTTACATAAGGTCATAAGGGCTTCCATAGGATTTCTATCTTCATAAGAAGAGACACCAGGGAGGATGTGCTTCTCTCTCTCTCTCTCTCTCTCTCTCTCTCTCTCTCTCTCTCTCTCTCTTTCCTCCCTCCATCTCTTTCTCTCTCCATACACAAAAGAAAGGCCACGTGAGCAAAGAGTGGGAAAGCAGCCATCTGCAACCCAAGGAGAGAGCCCTCACCAGAAACTAAAGTTGCTGGCACCTGATCTTGGACTTCTGATCTCCAGAATTGCGAGAAAATAAATGCCTGTTGTTTGAGCCACCAAATCTGTGGTATTTTGTTATAGCAGCCCAAGCAGACTGATGTTCATGTATCACAAGACTTAACATTTTTCAGATGGCAATAACCCCAAAATTGATCTACAGAGTGTATGCAATCTCTATCAGGAAAACAGCTGGCTTCTTTGTAGAAATTCACAGACTGATTATAAAGTTCATGTGGAATCTCAAGGGACCCTGAATAGCTAAAACAATGTTAAAAAGAAGAACAGGCCAAGTGTGGTGCCTCACGCCTGTAATCCCAGCACTTTGGGAGGCCAAGGCGGGCGAATCACGAGGTCAGAAAATGAAGACCATCCTGGCTAACACAGTGAAATCCTGTCTCTACTAAAAATAACAAAATTAGCCAGGCATAGTGGCAGGTACCTGTAGTCCCAGCTATTCAGGAGGCTGAGGCAGAAGAACGGTGTGAACCCGGGAGGAGGAGCTTGCAGTGAGCCAAGGTTGCACCACTGCACCCCAGCCTGGGCTACAGAGTGAGACTTTGACCCAAAAAAAAAAAAAAACCCAGAAGAACAATGTTGGAAGGCTCACACTTGACAATTTGAAAACTTACTACAAAGCTGCAGTCATCAAGGCAGTTTAGTACTGGTGTTAAATAGATGTATTAAACCAGTGGAATAGAATTGAGAGCCAGAAATAAACCCTCATGTAGATGACCAACTGATTTTTGACAGGGTGCCAGATCGTTCAATGGAGGAAGAGCAGTACTTCAACATATGGTGCTGGGAAACCAGACATCCTCATGCACAGGAATGAGTTGGACCCCTACCTCACACCACAACAATTGATTCAAAATGGATCCAAAGGCCTACATTTAAGAGTCAAATCTATAAAACTATTTAAAGAAAACATGACCTGGATTCGGCGTGGATTCATAGATAGGACACCAAAAGCGCCAGCCACAAAAGAAAAATACAAATATATTGGATGTCATCAAAAGTTAAATATTTTTGCATCAAAGGACACTATCAACAAAGTGAAAGAACAATCTACATAAAGGAAGAAAAGATTTACAAATCAGATATCTGATAAGCGTCTAGAACCTAGAGTATATAAATAACTTTTTCTTCAACTTTTATTTTAGAATCAGGTGGTACATGTGCAAGTTTGTCACATGGGTATATTGTGTGATGCTGAGGTTTGGAGTGTGAATGAATCCATCACCAAAATAGTGACTGTAGTACCCAATCATTTTTCAGCCCTTGCCCCCTCCCTTCCTCCTTCCTCTTGTTTCCCAGTGTCTATGGTTTTCATCTTTATGTCCATGGGTACTCAATGTTTAGCTCTCACTTATAAGTGAAAATATGTGGGATTTGGTTTTCTGCTTCTGCGTTAGTTCTTTTAGGATAATGGCCTCCAGTTGCATCCAGGTTGCTGCAAAAGATATGACTTCTTTCTTTTTTATGGCTGTGTAGTGTATATGTACCACATTTTCATTATCCAATCCACCATTGATGGGCACCTGGATTGATTCCACGTCTGTGCTTCTGTGAATAGCAGTGCAATGAACATATGGATGTATGTGTCTTTTTGGTAGAATGATTTATTTTCCTTTTGGCATATACCCAATAATGAGATTGCTGGGTCAAATAGTAGTTCAATTCTTAGCTCTTAGAGAGATCTCCAAATCGCTCTCCATGGTGCTGAAATCATTTTTATTCCCACCAACAGTGTACAAATGTTCCTTTTCTCTCAAGTTTGCCAGCATCTGTGTTTAGGTTTGTTTTGTTTTGTTTCATTTTTAAAAATTTTTATCAAAAGCCACTCTGACTGATATGAGATGGTATCTCATGGTGGTTTTCATTTACATTCCTCTAATGGTTAGTGATGTGGAGCATTTTTTCATATATTTGTTGGCCATGTGCATGTCTTCTTTTGAGAACTGTCTGTTCATATGCTTTACTCACTTCTTAATGAAGTTATTTGTTTTTGGCTTGTAGATTTGTTTAAGTTCCTTGTAGACTGCAGATATTAGACTTTTGTCAGATGCACAGTGTGTGAATATTTTCACCCATTTTGTAGGCTGAGTGTTGACTCCCTGATAGTTTCTCTTGCTGTGCACAAGCTCTTCAGTTTAATTAGGTCCCACTTGTCAATTTTTGTTTTTGCAGCAATTGCTTGTGAAGACTTAGCCATAATTCTTTTTTTTTTTTTTTTTTTTTTTTTTTTACCAAGGCTGATATCAAGAAGGGAATTTCCTAGGTTTTCTTCTAGGATTTTTATAGTTTGAGGTCTTACATTTCAGTCTTTAATCCATCTTGAATTAATGTTTGTATATGGTGATCTGGTTAGTGTCCCGGTTTTATTCTTCTGGATGTGAAACTCAATAATAAAAAGACAACGTGGGCAAAGAATCTTAATTAGACATTTTCTGAAGAAGACACCCAGATGACAACAAGCATATGAAAAGATTCTGAGTATCATGATTCAGCAGGGAGATGCAAATTGAAATCACAGTGAGATATCATTTCACAAACACTAGGATGAATATAATTTAAAGGATCAGACAATAACAAGTGTTGGGGCAGGATGTGCTCATGCCTATAATCCCAGTGGCTCAGGAGGCTGGAAGGGAAGATCCCTTGGGGCCAGGAGTTTGAATCTAGTACGGATATCACGGCGAGACCTTGTCTCTACAAAAAATTAAAACTTTAGCTGGGTGTGATGAGGCACAACTGTAGTCCCAGCTACTGGGGAGTTTGAGACAAGGATTGCTTGAGTCCAGGAGGTTGAGGCTGCAGTGAGCTATGATCATGACACTGCACTCCAGCTTGGGCAACACAGTAAAATCCTGTCTCTAAAAAATAAATAAGCAAATAAAAATAAAATAACAAATATTGACAAGGATGCAGAAACATTGGAACCTCCATGCACTGCTGTGGGAATGTAAATTGTTTAGCCACTGTGGAAAACAGTCTGCAGTTCCTCAAAAAGTTAAACAGAGAGTTACCATAGGGCCCAGCAATTCTGCTCCTAGGGATGTTCCCAAGGGAAATGAAAGCACATTCCATGCAAAAACTGGCACGCCCATGTTCACAGCAGCATTACTCACAACAGCCAAAAGGTGGAAACAGTCCAGTGTCTGCCAACTGAGGAATGAATGGTGTATTCATACAAAGGAAGATTATTATAAATAATTTATCATAGAAAGTAATGACATACTGTTTCAGGCTGCAACATGGATGAACCTCAAAACATTACACTAAGTGAAAGAAGGAAATTATAAAAGACCACATATCATATAATTTCACAGGTATGAAATTTCAAGAATAGAAAAATAGAGACAAAAAGTAAATTAGTAGTAGTCTCTGGCTACTACTAATGTTACCCATTTATCAGACTCAGGTGAGACACTCACACATGTCATAGGAAGTGGGTATATTAGTTACAGACAGGCAGCAAGGGAGAACAGGAACCTTGGATTCACTGGGAGACCTCTAGCCTCAGCAAAGATTCCCAGGTGAGCTGAGTCTCATCCATGTGTGCCCCACTCACACCGCAGCTGAAGGATCCCAGAAAGCTACCTGCCCTGGGTCTTATGTCCCAGGGCTACAGGATTCACTGCACTAAGGCACCAAAGAACGTCCTGTTTCTAGGAACTAGGACAAAGCCCAGGCTCTTCGGGCCAGTCCCTCCCTATCTTAGGATGTTGAATTCCCAGCATATTCTGTAGTTATTCTTTTTGTTCTTTTATTAATATTTTAATTGAAGCAGGATCATTGTACATGTTTATAGGTCCAGTGAGATATTTTGATACATGTATACAATGTGCAGAGATCATTCAGGGTGAATAGTATATCATCTCCTCAAACATTTATCATTTCTTTGTGTTGGGAACACTCAATATCTTCTCCTCTAGCTATCTGCAAATGTGCAATAAATTATTGTTAACCCCAGTCATCATACAGTGCTACAGAATACTAGGACTTATTCCCCCTGTGTGGCAGTAGTTTTGTATCTGTGAACCAGCCTCTCCTCTTTCCCTCTTCCCCACCCCTCCCCAGCCCGTGGTAACCACCATTCCACCCTCTACTCCTGAGATCAACTTCTTTAGCTTGCACTTGTGAGATCATGCGGTTTATCTTTCTGTGCCTGGTTTATTTCATTTAACATAATGTCTTCCAAGCTCACCTGTGTTGTCACATATGGCAGAATTTTGTTCTACTCTAGGGTTAAATAGCATTCCATTGTGTGTACACACCATCTGTTCTTTTCCATTACTTTTCCATGTTTTCCATTCATCTGTTGATAAACACTTGGGTGCTTTCATATCGTGGCTATTGTGAGCAGTGCTGCGATAAACATGGGGTGCAGATATCTCTTCAACACACTGATTTCTTGTCCTTTGGATACACACCTGTAGTGGGATTGCTGGGTTAGCTCTATTTTTAGCTTTTTGAGGAAACTCCATACTGTTTTCCTTATTGGTTGTACAACTTCCACGAACAGCATACGAATTCCCTTTCTTCTCTTCCTCTGAAGGATTTATTTTTGCCTTTTTGATCACGGCCATTCTGTGGGATGAGAGGACACCTCGTTGTGGTTTTGACCTGCATGTTCCTGGTGATGAATGATGCTGAGAATTTCTTCAAGCTCTCGTTGGTCATTTGTATGTCTTCTTTCAGAAATGTCTGTTCAGCTCCCTCTGCAGTCACACCTGAGAACCACAAGTGAGACACAGGGAGAACTGCACTGGTCTGAAGCTGCCTGGAGAACCGTCCTGTGTGGGAGTGAAGGGGGGGTACTAAAGGGTGGGAGCTTCTGAAATGTTCTATAACTGATTATGGTGATGGGTGCACAGCTCTGTGAATATGCTAAAAGCATTGAATTGTATATCTGAAATGGGCAAATTGTGTGGTATATGAATGGTACGTCAATAAAGCTGTTAACAAAACAAGAAGAGGTATCAGAGAGGTTGGGGATCGGTGAAGCTGTGGTTGTATCAATAGACTGAGGGTTCTGGTGGAATCAAAGCACTGGAGAAAGTGAGCTGGAAAGAGGAGGGTGGCTGGAGGCGGGGTACATGGGACAGACCCCAGTGGGGTACCCTGTGAAGAACAAGGTCACAGATATCACCACAGGGGTGAGGGGTGGGGAAGGATCATTTACTTGTGTAAATGATCCCCATGGGGGCACTGCTTAATTGAGCTGTGGGAAGGAGGACACCATCCTCCAGTCCCCAGAATGGTAGAGCCACTGGCAGCTTGAATCTTGAGCATGGGGAAGCTGCAGGCACCCAACTCCAACCCATGAGAGCAGCTGCGGGGGGTGAACCCTGCAAAGTCACGAGGGTGGAGTGGCCCAAGGCTTTAGGACACCAAGGCTGTGTATACCCCTCACACCAGTGTACCCTGGATGTGGGACAGGGAGTCCAAGGAGATTATTTTGGAGCTTTAAGATTTAATGGCTGCCCTGCTGGATTGCAGACATGCATGGGGTCTGTAGCCCCTTCCTTTCATCTGATTTCTCCCTTTTGGAAAGGGAATGTTTACCCAATGCCTCTACCCTCATTGTATCTTGAAAGTAAATAATGTGTTTTGATTTTCACAGGTTCATAGGTGGAAGGAACTTGGACTTTGGACGTTGAACTTGATGTTGGAATGAGTCAAGACATTGGGAGGACTATTGGGAAGAGATTATTCTATTTTGCAATGCAAGGACATGAGACTGAGGGGTCAGGGGTATAATGATATAGTTGGGATGTCCCCTCCAAATCTCTTGCTGTAATGCAATCCCCAGTGTTGAAGGAGGGGCCTGCAGGAAGGTGTTTGGATCGTGGGGGTGGATCCCTCATGATGGGCTTAGTGCCATCCCCTTGGTGATGAGTGTGTTCACTCAGATCTGGTTGCTCACAAGTGTGTGGCCCCTCCTCACCCCTTGCTCCCAGTCTCACCATGTGGCGTGCCTGATCCTGCTTCACCTTCCACCATGAGGAAAAGCTCCCTGAGGGCCTCCCTAGAAGCCGAGCAGAGGTGGGTGCCACGCTTGTGCAGCCTGCAGAACCATGAGCCATTCTAACCTCTTTCCTTTATAAATTACCCAGCCTCAAGTATTTATTCACAGCAATGCAAAGAATGGTCCAATATACCCAGAAAGCTGAGAATGGCATGAGTAAAATACAAAGACCATGGATAACTTTTGAAATCTAAAATCATAAAATTAATATTATCTGGGGGAGTCAACACAGGAAAGATGAGAGCACTTGGGCAGAGGCTGTTGACCATTGGTCACATGTGGTCAGCAGAGAGCAGGTGACCAGCACCCTGGGGCTTTGTGGGAAGCACCAGACAGCCTGGAGCTGAGGTATTCATTGTAGGGGCCAAAACAAATTGGGAAAAAGACAAATTTAGAAAGCAAGGAAAGCAGATGCTCAACTGAGCCAGGAGGAAGCCACTAGCAAAGAGGAAAAAACAGAGCTCTGGAAAAATAGTGTAAACAGTCACAAGGAAGGGATCCTGTGTCCTGCCTGACATCTGGACAGGTATATAAAGAGCCCAGGCTCAGGGAGCTCCGCACCTGCATCTCCCTCTCACCTGCTCCTCTACCTTCTCTACTCTCAATCCACCAGAACCATGGGCTGCTGTGGCTGCTCAGGAGGCTGTGGCTCCAGCTGTGGGAGCTGTGGGGGCTGTGGCTCTGGTTGTGGAGGCTGTGGCTCCGGCTGTGGGGGCTGTGGCTCTGGCTGTGGGGGCTGTGGCTCCAGCTGTGGGGGCTGTGGCTCTGGCTGTGGGGGCTGTGGTTCCAGCTGTGGGGGCTGTGGCTCTGGCTGTGGGGGCTGTGGCTCCGGCTGTGGGGGCTGTGGCTCTGGTTGTGGGGGCTGTGGCTCCAGCTGCTGTGTGCCCGTCTGCTGCTGCAAGCCCGTGTGCTGCTGTGTGCCAGCCTGTTCCTGCTCCAGCTGTGGTTCTTGTGGGGGCTCCAAGGGCAGCTGTGGCTCTTGTGGGGGCTCCAAAGGGGGCTGTGGCTCCTGTGGGTGTTCCAAGGGGGGCTGTGGCTCCTGTGGTGGCTCCAAGGGGGGCTGTGGCTCCTGTGGTGGCTCTAAGGGAGGCTGTGGTTCTTGTGGCTGTTCCCAGTGCAGTTGCTGTAAGCCCTGCTGCTCCTCAGGCTGTGGATCATCCTGCTGCCAGTCCAGCTGCTGCAAACCCTGCTGTTCCCAGTCCAGCTGCTGCAAACCCTGCTGCTGCCAGTCCAGCTGCTGTGTCCCCATTTGCTGCCAGTGTAAGATCTGAGGCTCTGAACCCAGACCTTCAGGTTTCTCCTGTTTGGTGAAAGCATTTGTTATGGTTTCCCTGAATCAGTTCATCCCACACATCCTCCCTGAGGCACCTGCACCTTCTCCAGCTTATCATCCATGCACACACCTCCTTCCATGGCTCGGCTCTCCTCTGGGCCCTGCCTTCAGCCTCCTCACTCTGGAAACATGTGTTTCCTTGATGCAGGAGGTGTCCTTGCCTAGAAGTGGGTGCCCAGCCAACTGCCACAGTGTTCCCTGCACTTGGGTGTGGACCATCTTCTTCTCCCTGGGCTGACTGAGATGCAAGGTCTGACCCCACCAGGCCAGGTCGATGTTCCCGAGTGATCACTAAAAACCAGTTCCTCAACCACTATCAGGATGCTGGGTCCTCCTGGGCCGCTGCCTGTTCTCTGGCCCACCTGTGACTAAGGAGGTCTCCTTCCTTTCTTGTTGTCTCCATCTGTTTAAAAACAATAACAAAATAATGAATGAATTTCCTTGCAATAAAGCCTCTCACGTCTGTAAATCAACTGTACGCTTGCTGTGATTCTGTCCAACCCTTTTCCTGTGCGGTGACTGATTCTGTGTTCTGATCTGTCAGCTAAGCTGGGAAACGCCTGCCAGCAGGCTTGGGGTATTCAAAAGGAACCACAAAGTTCACTTCTGCCCTCCACACGGCCTCAAATATCTTCACAGTCTCTGCTTGCAGGAGAAGAGGGCTCAACCCGGGGAAGATACCGCATCCAGTGCCTGCCCTAGAGGCTCAGAGGAGCAGGCAGATCCTGAGTAAGACAGGAACAAAAGAGTCAGCTGAGCATCCAGTGTTCTGGCAACCTGGGGTCAGCCAGAGGAACTGGTATGCGTCTCACTTGACTCCAAGTACTGCTAGGGCTGGTAGTCTTTCTTGGATGCTACTGAAAAAAGATACAACCACCATGGCATATTAAAGCTCAGCTCCTAAGACAGTTGCCAGAGGGGAGAAAGATTATGGGCTTCTGAGAAGAGGCGTGGGAAACTTGCTTAGGGAATTCGAGATAACTAAAAAGCACACACACACAAGCCCAAAGAAGACACCTACTCAGAAAAAGCTTGACAGGTCCTGGAGTCTCTAGCTGGACTGATTGGTGAAGGGCTTCCCCTGCACATAGCCAGTCCACAAAGATAGGGAGAGGTGGTTGGTTTTTTTTTTTTTTTCACTCAAGTCTCAACAATAACAACAACAATAAAAATCACAAGGCATACAAAAACAAAAACAAACCAAAACAAATAGGAAAACCAGAGCCTATCAAAGGAACAAACAAACAAACAAACAAAAACTCATGAAACCGACCTTAAAGACATGCAGATCGATGAGCTGCCTGACAAAAAATTCAAAATAACAGTCAGAAGATGATCAATGAGCAAACATAGATGAACGACTAGATGCAATCAGGAAAACAATGCATGATCACAAGGAGAATAACAACAAAGACACAGAAACTATCAACAACAACCAAACATAAATTCTAGAACTATAAAATACAATAACCAAACTGAAAAATGTACTAGAGAAGTTCAACAGCAGACTTGATGAGGCAGAAGGGTACAGCAAACTAAAAGATGGAACATTAAAATCATCAAGTCAGAGTAGCCAACATTTAAACAGAATGAAGGAAAGTTAAGAGAGCCCAAGGGACTTATGGGAGGCTAGGAAGTGGAATAATACACACATTACGGGATTCCAAGAAAGAGAAGAGTGAGAAAAGGGGAAGGAGCTTATTAGAAAAGAAAAACAATAACCAAAGACTTCCCAAATATTAGGGAAAACATGGACATACACATTCAAGAAGCTTCAACCAGAATAAAGCTAAAGAGACCCACACTGACTCACTTTATAATTAGAGTGCCAGAATTCTAAGAAAAAGAATCTATAAAGCAGCAAGGGAAAACAACTTATCACACACAAGGGAGTTTTCAGGCAACTTTGTGGAGATGTCTCAGCAGAAACCTTGCAGGCCAAAAGGGAGTAGGGTGGTATGTTCAAAATGCTGACAGAAAAAAAAGCTATCAATCAAGAAAACTGGCCGCCAAAAATGAAGCAGAAATTAAGGTTTTCCCAGTACATAAAAGCTAAGGAAGTTCATTATTACTAGACCTACTGTGCAAGAAATACTAAAAGGAGTCCTCCAAGGTGAAAGAAAAAATACTAGACAGTAATATAAAAATATAAATTCTTCCAAAAAGATAAATACATAGAAAAACACAGTAACATGTATTAATGTAATTTTGGTACATAAATTCACTTTTAATATATGACATTTAAATGAAAAAACACAAAAATTAAATATAAAGCCACTTAGTGGCTATATAACATGTAAACAACTATGTATTTTGTAACATCAATAACATGAAGTAGAGAGGGTGCAGCTATGTAGTAATATGGTTTTGTGTATGGTTGAAGGTAAATAGTTCTGAGTTTGTAAAAGAATGTCATTACTTTATTATATCTTATGTGATACAATGGTGACTACAAAGAAAAATGATCTCTGGATATTGCCCATATATATGTACAGAGCAACAGACAGAAGATTAACAAGGAAATAAAAGACTTGAACAGCACTATAGTGAAACTAGACCTAAAAGACATACACAGATGACTCCACCCAATATCAGCAGAGTATACCTTTCTCTCAGGTGCACATGGAGCTTTCTCCAGGATAGACCATATGTCAGGCCACAACATAAATTTCAACACATTTTAAATGTTGAAATTATATGGTGTTTTCTCCAAGCACAATGGAATAAAACTAGAAATCCATAGGAGAAGGAAAAATGGAGAATCCACAATCATGTGGAAATTAAGCAGGACACTCTTAACCAATGAGGCAAAGAAGAAGTCACAAGAGAAATACCTAGAGACAAATGGAAGGGAAAACACAACATACCAAAACTTATGGATGCCGCACAAGCAGTGCTGAGGTAGAAGTTTATAACTGTAAACACACACATTTAAAGAGAAGACAGATCTCAAATTAATGACCTGCTGATGAAAAAAGGCAAACTCTGTCAAATATCTGTGGAGGTTTATTCTGAGCCAAATATGAGTGACCATGACCCAGGACACAGCCTCCAGAAGTCCTGAGATCATCACAAGGTGGTTGGGCTACTACTTGGTTTCATATGTCTTGAGGAACAGAAGCTACAGGCAAAAACATAAATCAGGGATGAGCCCCTTTTCGCATGTATATTCGCCATTTGTGTATCTTCTTCGGAAAACGCCTACTTAAATCCTCTGCTAAGTTTTTAATAGGATTGTGTGTTTGGGTACTAAGAATTCTTTATGTCTAGATGCAAGTTCATTATCAAATATATATTTGAAAGTAGCTTCTCCCATTCTGTTGGTGTCTTTTCATTTTCTTCATAGTGCTCTTAGAAGCACAAGAACTAGGCCGGGCGCGGTGGTTTACTCCTGTAATCCCAGCACTTTGGGAGGCCGAGATGAATGGATCACGAGGTCAGGAGATCAAGACCATCCTGGCTAATACCGTGAAACCCCGTCTCTACTAAAAATACAAAAAAAATCAGCTGGCATGGTGGCGGGCGCCTGTAGTCTCAGCTACTCACGAGGCTGAGGCAGGAGAATGGCGTGAATTCAGGAGGCAGAGCTTGCAGTGAGCTGAGATCATACCCCTGCTCTCCAGCCTGGGTGACAAAGTGAGACTCTGTTTCAAAAAGAAAAAAAACAAAAAAAGAAAAAGAAAAAACAGCATAAAATCTATTAGTTTTGATGTAGTTAGTTAATCTAGATTTCCTTTTTCTCCTTGTGCTTCTGGTGTCATTCTCTAAGAGCCATTGCACACTCCAAGGTCATAAAGACTTAATCTGTTTTTCTTCTCACAGTCCTCTAGTTTTGGCTTTTACAATCAGGTCATTGAGCTATTTTTTCTGTTTTTGTCTTGTTCCTTTGTTTGGTATATGGTAAGAGGTAAAGGTTCAAATTCATTCTTCTGCATGTGGACATCCAGTTGTCTCAGCAGCATTGTTTGTTGAAAAGATTCCTTTTTTCCCATGGAATTGTTTTGTACTCTCGTTGAAAATCCATAGACCACAACCGTGAGGCTTTATCTCAAAGGTCTCGAATCTACTCCATTAATGAATCTTTCTGTCTTTAGACAACCACCACGCTGCCTTGATTACTGCTTGCTTTGTAACCCATTTAGAAATCGGAAAACATGAGTCCTCAACTTTGTTTCTCTTTTTCAAGATTGTTTTAGCTATTTAGGATCCCTTGAATGTTTACATAAATTTTAGAATCAGTTTGTCAATTTCTGTGGAAAAGAAACCTGGAATGTTGATAGGAATTGCATTGAATTGGTAGATCAAGTTTTTTAGAGTGTTTCAATCTTCAGAGTATTAGGTCTTCCAATACATGAACATGGGACTTTTCTCCCATTTACTTTGGTCATCTTTAACTTCTTCCAGTGATGTCTTGTAGTGTTAAGTGTCCAAGTCTTGCAGTTTTTCGTTGCTTGTATTACTAGGAATTTTATAGTTTTGATAGAATTATTCCCTTACATCCTGTTTGCATTGCTCATTGGTGGTTGTAGAAACATAGCTGACTTTTGTGTACAGGAATTGTGCCCTGCACTCTTTTGATTTCATTTATTGGGCATAATAGTTGTGCGTGTGTGTGTGTATGTGTGTGTGTGTATCCCTTAGGATTTTCTACATACAAGATAAGGTTTTCTGTAAATAGAGAAACTTTTCCTTAGTTTTTTCCTGCCTGGGTGCTTTTTATTTCATTTTCTTGTCATATTACTCTGGCTACAGTTTCAGTGAACTGTTGCATAGAAGTGGTGAGTGTGGACACCCTTTTGATCTTAGGAGGAAACATCCAGGTTTTCACAGTTACGTATAGTGTTCACTGTGGGTAGATGCCCTTTTTCAGGCTGAGAAGAGTATCTTACGTTCCTCCCTGCGCCAAACCAAAGCTGGGAAGCCTGTGAGTGGTCAGAGAACACTTGGATTCTTCTTCACTCTGTGCCCAGAGAAGGAGGGCGCACCTGAGCCTGTGCTGGGCCACACCATCTTGGGTCCCTGAAGCAGCACAGTTTCCAGTGTTGTCCTACAGAGCATCTCAGGAGCACAGCTCATTCTAGCCTCGCTTACCCCTCTACGTGCTTGACCTTCCCTCTGGGGCCTGGATGGGCACAGAGGCCACCCATTATACCCCTTCCTAGGCACTGAGGGCAAGGATCTCCTTCTCCCGCAAACATATTCTCCCATGGGGAAGAAGCAGGAGTCCACAATTCCAGCCAAGACAGACTGAATCACATAGAGACGCAGCTGGGGCTTCCTAGGTACTGATGAGAGATACTCACTCATTCACTCATTCATTCACTCGTCTTCATTCATTCATACACACTGCTAGTGATTCCTTCATTAATGAGTTCAACAACTGTTTCTGGAATGGGAGCTGGGCCTGGCACACAGTTACAGCAGTGGGAGCAATAAGCCATCAGGGAGGGAGGGGAAGGACATGTGACCAGTTTGCCAATGAGACAGAGGCTGGAAGAAAAGAGTCAGTGAGACCAAGGCTGAGGGTGGATAATTTATTTAGTGCTGCACCCAGGTGCATTTTGGATTTCCACAGATACATGTGATCATTTGGGTTGCAGGACATCCATCTGCAAATGGAGCTCCTGGCAGACACAGGAAAGAAAGGTTTGCCATCTCCCATGCAATTATCAAGATGGGGAATTCCAGGCTCTTGCTTGGCATGAGGGCCGCCCCCAGTGCAGTCTGGCTCAGACATATGGGGGCATGTGGGAAGGAGGGGCCATAGTACAAGGGGCATGTGATACCCTTACAGTGAATGGGCAGGGAGTGGTTCATTCCACTTCCTCAAGGGCTGGAAAGAGAAGCCCTGAGCCAGGGGACTCATTGCTCTGCTCCAGAACAGGATGTGCTTGAGGGGTACTCACTTGTTGGGAAGCACAGATCTTCAGGAGCTACCTGAGGTTTCCCACTAGAGCCTCAGATCTTGCACTGGCAGCACACGGGGACACAGCAGCTGGACTGGGAGCAGCAGGGCTTGCAGCAGCTGGACTGGGAGCAGCAGGGCTTACAGCAGCTGGACTGGCAGCAGGATGACCCACAGCCTGAGGAGCAGCAGGGCTTGCAGCAGCTGGACTGGGAGCAGCAGGGCTTACAGCAGCTGGACTGGCAGCAGGATGACCCACAGCCTGAAGAGCAGCAGGGCTTGCAGCAGCTGGACTGGGAGCAGCAGGATGACCCACAGCCTGAAGAGCAGCAGGGCTTGCAGCAGCTGGACTGGGAGCAGCAGGGCTTACAGCAGCTGGACTGGCAGCAGGATGACCCACAGCCTGAGGAGGAGCAGCAGGGCTTGCAGCAACTGTACTGGGAGCAGCCACAAGAACCACAGATCCCCTTAGAGCCACCACAAGAGCCACAGCCACAGCCTCCTTTGGAGCCCCCACAGGAGCCACAGCCCCCCTTGGAGCCCCCACAGGAGCCACAGCTGGAGCAGGAACAGGCTGGGACACAGCAGCACACAGGCTTGTAGCAGCAGACGGGCACACAGCAGCTGGAGCCACAGGCCCCACAGCCAGAGCCACAGCTCCCACAGCTGGAGCCACAGCCTTCAGAGCAGCCACAGCAGCCCATGGTTCTGGTGGGTTGAGGGTGGAGCAGGTAGATGAGGAGGTGAGAGAGAAGTGCAGGTGTGGAGTCCCCTGGGCCTGGGCTCTTTATATATCTGTCTAGGGGTCATGGGGTGCACATGGTCCCTTCCTGGTTCTTACTGATGTCCTCTCCTTAGGGAACTTGTGTGTCTTTTAAAATAAAAATACTGTGTTGCCTCGTGACACACTTCCTCCTCCTGCATTGTTTTCCTGTCAACACCCTCTGGGCCCAAATCCTCCCCTCTCAAGACCCCCAGGATTGAGTGGAGCCTCCTCTGTTCCTGCCTCTGCCCTCAGACCCCAGCCTTCTATCGCTGTTCTAGAAGGATTCCCCTTACCAGTGTTTTAAGTGGTTTCTTTGTCTCAGTGTTTCTATCCATGCATACACTCTGGGCTCTTCTGGTTCAGGAATGAAACTCAGCATAGCCAAAGTCTTGTTCTCCACCAGGTCTGAGGGCAGGAGACTGCTGACAGTGTCTCTGCCCCTCCTGCTGTTCTAGAGAGCCCAGCTACCCCAGGCTCCGGTCCATCTGTCAGCCCCCTGACTGTTCTAGCTGCTTCTTCCCTTCAGCGTGTCAGCAGCTTGACTGGGAGCAGCAGGGCTTGCAGCAGCTGGACTGGCAGCAGGATGACCCACAACCTGGGGAGCAGCAACAGGGCTTCCAGCAACTGCACTGGGAGCAGCCACAGGAACACAGCCCCCCTTAGAGACACTACAGGAGTCACAGTCCCCCTCTTGGAGCCACCACAGGAGCCACAGCCCCTCTTGGAACCCCCACACTCTCTCTGTGGCAGGTTGGAGAGCTTCTGTGTTCATCACACATCTCTGTTTTGAGAGGCATGGCTTCCTTTGAGATGTATGTGTTCCTCTTCTCTTCTGTAATACAATTTCCAGTGTGTGTGACTATGTGTCTGCGCATGTGTGTGCATGTGACTGTGTGTGCATGTGTGTCTATCTGAGTGTGTGTGTGCATGTGTGTGTGAGACAATGGAGATTCCGCTCTGACTCAAGCACAGAAAGTCACCAGAGACCATTGCTCTCATCACATCAATTAAAATGAGCCAGATAAACCCCAAAGCATCCACCAGGGCACAGAGAGTTTTACAACCCACTGGGGGCAAGGACACAGAGAAACTCCAAGGAACTGAGCTCCGGGGAGTGCTGAGCCCTTCCCGGGAAAGACGAGGCCCTGGCTGCTGCCAGGCCTGCGGGGATGGGAAGGTGCAGACTGCACCAGGGCAGGGAGAGGCCTGCTGGACATCAGAGGAAATGCGAAGCCATGCCCGAGGGCTGGTGTGTCAGACAAGAATCCCAGATTCCTAGAGTTCAGGTCCACAACCACCTGCCACCTCCTCCCAGGGTTCTCTTTGGAGGGTTTGGGCGGGAACTCCCTAATGCCCAGGCAGGGAGGACAGTGGGTCTGAGACCCGGGAGTTCGTAAGGTTCCTGCCGGGTACGGAACCAGGTGCTGCCCTCTAGAAATGAGCGGGGCAGGAGAGCTGAGGACCTCTCCACAAGGCATCCAGTCGCTCACCCAGGAAAGCCGGACAGGAAGGAGGGCTGGGAGGAGCCACAAGTGTTCCACGCCTTTAGGGAGCACTGAGAAAGATCAGGGTTGCAGGAAGCAGGGGCAGAAAAGTGAAGGAGAGAAAAGAGAATTTGCAGCACCCCATCGCCTGGTGGGGACAGAGCCCTGCGGAGCACAGGAGGTGAGAACAGTGCCCTGAAGTGAAGAGAAAACAGGGGCAGAAGGCTGGGGTCAGAGGACGGGGCAGAAACAGACCAGGTTCCACTCATTCCTGGGAGTCCACGGAGGGGAGGACTTGGACCCTGAGGATTTAGAGCGGAAAACCACGTAGGAAGAGGAAGTGTGTCACAAGGAAACACAGTATTTTTGTTATTTTAAATGACACACAAGTTTCCTGGGAAAGAATTTTAGGAGGAACAAGGAAGGACCCCTGTGACCCACCTGACCCCTAGACAGGTGTATAAAGAGCCCAGCCTTGGGGGCTCCACACCTGTACCTCCCTCTCACCTGTTCCTCTACCTGCTCCACCCTCAATCCACCAGAACCATGGGCTGCTGTGGCTGCTCTGGAGGCTGTGGCTCCGGCTGTGGGGGCTGTGGTTCCGGCTGTGGGGGCTGTGGCTCTGGCTGTGGGGGCTGTGGCTCTGGCTGTGGGGGCTGTGGCTCCGGCTGTGGGGGCTGTGGTTCCGGCTGTGGGGGCTGTGGCTCCGGCTGTGGGGGCTGTGGCTCCAGCTGCTGTGTGCCCGTCTGCTGCTGCAAGCCTGTGTGCTGCTGTGTCCCAGCCTGTTCCTGCTCCAGCTGTGGCTCCTGTGGGGGCTCCAAGGGGGGCTGTGGCTCTTGTGGGGGCTCCAAGGGAGGCTGTGGCTCTTGTAGGGGCTCCAAGGGAGGCTGTGGCTGTGGCTCTAGTGGTGGCTCTAAGGGAGGCTGTGGTTCTTGTGGCTGTTCCCAGTGTAGTTGCTGTAAGCCCTGCTGCTGCCAGTCCATCTGCTGGAAGCCCTGCTGCTCCTCAGGCTGTGGGTCATCCTGCTGCCAGTCCAGCTGCTGCAAGCCCTGCTGCTCTTCAGGCTGTGGGTCACCCTGCTGCCAGTCCAGCTGCTGCAAGCCCTGCTGCTCCTCAGGCTGTGGGTCATCCTGCTGCCAGTCCAGCTGCTGCAAACCCTGCTGCTCCCAGTCCAGCTGCTGTGTCCCCGTGTGCTGCCAGTGCAAGATCTGAGGCTCTAGTGGGAAACCTCAGGTAGCTCCTGAAGATCTGCGCTTCCCAACAAGTGAGTATCCCTCAAGCACATCCTGTTCTGGAGCAGAGCAATGAGTCCCCTGGCTCAGGGCTTCTTTTTCCAGCCCTTGCGGAAGTAGAATGAACCACTCCCTGCCCATTCACTGTAAGGGTATCACATGCCCCTTGGACTATGGCCCCTCCTTCCCACATGCCCCCATATGTCTGAGCCAGACTGCACTGGGGGCGGCCCTCATGCCAATAAGAGCCTGGAATTCCCCATCTTGATAATTCCATGGGAGACAGCAAACCTTTCTCTCCTGTGTCTGCCAGGAGCTCCATTTACAGATGGATGTCCTGCAACCCAAATGATCACATGTATCTGTGGAAATCCAAAATGCACCTGGGTGCAGCACTAAATAAATTCTACATCCTCAGCCTTGGTCTCACTGACTCTTTTCTTTCAGCCTCTGTCTCATTGCTAAACTGGCCACATGTGCTTCCCCTCCCTCCCTGATGGCTTACTACTGCCACCACTGTAACAGTGTGCCAGGCCCAGCTCGCATTCCAGGAACAGTTGTTGAACTGATTAATGAAGGAGTCACTAGCAGTGTGTATGAATGAATGAAGACAAGTGAATGAATGAGTGAATGGGTGAGGCTTTCTCATTAGTACACAGGGAGCCCCAGCTGTGTCTCAGTGGGATTCAGTCTGTCTTGGTTGGAATTGTGCACTCCTGCTTCTTCCCCGTGGGAGGATATGTTTGCGGGAGAAGGAGATCTTTGCCCTCAGTGTCTAGGAAGGGCTATAATGGGTGGCCTCTGTGCCCATCCAGGCCCCAGAGTGAAGGTCAAGCGCGTAGAGGAGGAAGGGAGACTAGAATGAGCTGTGTTCCTGAGATGCTCTGTAGGACAACACTGGAAATTGTGCTGCCTCAGGTACCCAAGATGGTGTGGCCAAGCACAGGCTCAGGTGCGCCCTTCTTCTCTGGGCACAGAGTGAAGAAGAATCCAAGTGTTCTCTGACCACTCACAGGTTTCCCAGCTTTGGTTTTGCACAGGGAGGAACAGAAGGGAATTTTCTCAGCCTGAAAAAGGGCATCTACCCACACTGAACACTATACGTAACTGTGAAAACCTGGATGTTTCCCCATAAAATCAGGAACAAGGAAAGGGTGTCCACACTCACCACTTCTATGCAACATGTCACTGAAGCTATAGCCAGAGTAATATGACAAGAAAATGAAATGAAAAGCACCCAGGCAGGAAAAAACTAAGCAAAAGTTTCTCTATTTATAGAAAACCTTATCTTGTATGTAGAAAATCCTAAGGGATACACACACACACACACACACACACACACACACACACATTATGCCCAGTGAATGAGCTCAAAAGAGTTCAGGGCACAATTCCTATACACAAAAGTCAGCTATGTTTCTACAACCACCAATGAGCAATGCAAACAGGATGTAAGGGAATAATTCTGTCAAAAAGTGTATAATTCTTAGGAATACAGACAACCAAAAAGTCTAAGACTTGGACACTTAACACTACAAGACATCAATGGAAGAAATTAAAGAGGACCAAACTATATGGGGGGAAAATCCCATGTTCATGTATTGGAAGACCTAATATTGTGAAGATTGAAACACTCTAAAAAACTTGATCTACCAATTCAATGCAATTACATCCCAGATTTCTTTTCTGCAGAAATTGACAAGCTGATTCTAAAATTTATGTAAACATTCAAGGAACCCAAAATGGCTAAAACATCTTTGAAAAAGAAAAATAAAGTTGACGACTCATGTTTTCCGATTTCTAAATGGGCTACAAAGCAAGCAGTAATCAAGGCAGTGTGGTGGTTGTCTGAAGATAGAAAGACGTATTAATGGAATAGATTTGAGACCCTTGAGATAAAGCCTCACAGTTGTGGTCAATGGATTTTCAACAAGAGTACGAAACAATTCCACGGGAAAAAAGGAGCCTTTTCAACAAGCAATGCCACTGAGACAACTGGATGTCCACATGCAGAAGAATGAATTTGGACCTTTACCTCTTACCATATACCAAACACACGAACAAGACAAAAACAGAAAAAAATAGCTCAATGGCCTAATTGTAAAAGCCAAAACTAGAGGACTGTGAGAAGAAAAACAGGTTAAGTCTTTTATGACCTTGGAGTGTGCAACGGCTCTTAGAGAATGACACCAAAAGCACGAGGGATTAAAGGAAAAACTAGATTAAATAACTCTATCAAAACTAATCGTTTTTATGCTTCTAAGAGGACTATCAAGAAAATGAAAAGACACCAATGGAATGGGAGAAACTACTTTCAAATCATATATTTGATAATGAACTTGCATCCAGACATAAAGAATTCTTAGTACTCAAACATAAAATCCAATTAAAAACACAGCAGAGGATTTAAATAGGCATTTTCTGAAGATATACAAATGGCTCATAAGCTTGTGAAAAGGGGCTCATCACTGATTTATGTTTTTGCCTGTAACTTCTGTTCCCCAAGACATATGAGATCAAGTTGTAGCCTAACCACCTGGTGATGATATCAAGACTTCTAGAGACTGTGTTCTGACCATGGTCACTCACATTTGGCTCAGATATTTGACAGAGTTTGCCTTTTTTCATCAGCAGGTCATTAACTTCAGATCTGTCTTCTCTTTAAATGTGTGTGTTTATGGTTATAAACTTCTACCTCACACTGCTTTTGATGCATCCATAAACTTTGGTATGCTGTGTTTTCCCTTCCATTTGTCTCTAGGTATTTCTCTTGTGACTTCTTCTTTGCTTCATCGGTTAAGAGTGTGCTGTTTAATTTCCACATGGTTGTAGATTTTCCGTTTTTCCTTCTCCTATGGATTTCTAGTTTTAATCCACTGTGCTTGGAGAAAACACCATATAATTTCACATTTAAAATGTGTTGAAATTTGTTCTGTGGCCTGACATATGGTCTATCCTGGAGAAAATTCCATGTGCACCTGAGAGAAAGGTATACTCTGCTGCTGTTGGGTTGGAGTCATCTGTGTATTAGCCATTTGTATATCTTCTTCAGAAAATGCCTATTTACATCCTCTGCTAAGTTTTTAATTGGACTGTACGTTTGAGTACTAATAATTCTTTATGTCTGGATGCAAGTTCATTATCAAATATATGATTCAAAAGTAGTTTCCTCCATTCTGTTGGTGTCTTTTCATTTTCTTAATAGTGCTCTTAGAAGCATAAAAGTTATTAGTTTTGATGGAGTTATTCTAGTTTTTTCTTTTATCCCTCGTGCTTTAGGTGTCATTCTCTAAGAGCCATTGCATACTCCACGGTCATAAGGTTTAACCTGTTTTTCTTCTCACAGTCCTCTAGTTTTGGCTTGTACAATTAAGCCATTGAGCTATTTTTTTCTGTTTTTGTCATGTTCGGTTGTTTGGTATATGGTAAGAGGTAAAGGTCCAAATTCATTCTTCTGCATGTGGACATCCAGTTGTCTCAGTGGCATTGGTTGTGGAAAAGGTTCCTTTTTCCCATGGAATTGTTTCGTACTCTTGAAAATCCACTGACCACAACTGTGAGGTTTATCTCAACGGTCTTGAATCTACTCCACTGATGCATCTTTCTATATTTAGACAAGCACCACTCTGCCTTGATTACTGTTTGCTTTGGAGCCCATTTAGAAATTGGAAAACATGAGTCCTCAATTTTGTTTTTCTTTTTCAAGATTGTTTTAGCTCTTTAGGATTCCTTGAATATTTACATACATTTAAGAATCAGCTTGTCCATTTCTGCAGAAAAGAAACCTGAGATGTAATTCCATTGAACTGGTAGATCAATTTTTATAGTGTTTCAGTCTTCACAATATTCTTCTTCCAATACATGAACATGGGATTTTCCCCCCATTTACTTTGGTCCTCTTTGACTTCTTCCAGTGATGTCTTGTAGTGTTAAGTGTCCAAATCTTGAATTTTTGGTTGCTGGTATTCCTAGGAATTTTATTCTTTTTGATAGAATTGTTCCCTTATATCCTGTTTGCATTGCTCATTGGTGGTTGTAGAAACACAGCTGACTTTTGTGTATAGGACTTGTGCCCTGAACCCTGTTGAGCTCATTTATTGGGTATAATAGTTGTGTGTGTCTGTGTGTGTGTGTGTGAGTGTGTGTCCCTTAGGATTTCCTACATACAAGATGAGGTTTTCTGCAAATAAAGATACTTTTGCCTAGTTTTTTTCCTGCCTGGGTGCTGTTTATATCATTTTCTTGTCATATTACTCTGGCTATAGCTTCAGTAAAATGTTGCATAGAAGTGGTGGGTGTGAACATCCTTTTCTTGTTCCTGATCTTAGGGGGAAACATTCAGGTTTGCACAGTTGCATATAGTGTTCACTGTGGGTAGATGCCCTTTATCAGGCTGAGAAAAGTCTCTTCTGTTCCTCCCTGTGCAAAACTAAAGCTGAGAAGCCTGTGAGTGGTGGAAGAACATTGGATTCTTCATCACTCTGTGCCCAGAGAAGGAGGGCGCACCTCAACCTGTGCTGGGCCACACCCTCTCGGGTCCCTGAAGCAGCACAGTTTCCAGTGTTGTCCTACAGAGTATCTCAGAGACACACCTCATTCTAGTCTAACTTCCCCCTCTCCCCGCTTGACCACCACTCTGAGGCCTAGATGGGCACAGAGACCACCCATTATAACCCTTCCTAAGCACAGAGGGCAAGATCTCCTTCTCTGCCAAACATATCCTCCCATGGGGAAGAAGCAGGAGTCCACAATTCCAACCAAGACAGACTGAATCCCACTGAGATTCAGCTGGGGCTCCCTGTGTACTAATGAGAGATCCTCACTCACTCACTCATTCATACATTCATCTTCATTCATTCATACACACTGCTAGTGGTTCCTTCATTAATCAGTTCAACAACTGTTTCTGGAATGGGAGCTGGGCCTGGCACATAGTTACAGCAGTGTGAGAAATAAGCTATCAGGGAGGGAGGGGAAGGACTGTTTACCAATGAGAGAGAGGCTGGAAGAAAAGAGTCAGTGAGACCAAGGCTGAGGGTTGTAGAATTTATTTAGTGCTGCACTCAGATCCATTTTGGATTTCCATAGATACATGTGATCATTTGGGTTGCAGGACATCCATCTGCAAATGCCACGGAGCTCCTGGTAGGCACAGGAAAGAAGGGTTGGCTGTCTCCCATGGAATTATCAAGAAGGGGAATTCCAGGCTCTTATTGGCATGAGGGCCGCCCCCAGTGCAGTCTGGCTCAGACATATGGGGGCATGTGGGAAGGATTGGCAAAAGTCCCCAGGGCATGTGATACCCTTAAAGGGAATGGGCAGGGAGTAGTTCATTTCACTTCTTCAAAGGCTGGAATAAGACGACCTGAGCCAAGGGACTCATTGTTCTGGTCCAGAACAGGATGTGCTTCAAGGGTAGTCACTCGTTCGGAAGCACAGATCTTCAGGAGCTACCTGAGGTTTCCCACTAGAGCCTCAGATCTTGCACTGGCAGCACACGGGGACACAGCAGCTGGACTGGGAGCAGCAGGGCTTGCAGCAGCTGGACTGGCAGCAGGATGACCCACAGCCTGAGCAGCAGGGATTGCAGCAGCTGGACTGGCAGCAGCAGGGCTTACAGCAGCTGGACTGGCAGCAGGATGACCCACAGCCTGAGGAGGAGCAACAGGGCTTACAGCAGCTGGACTGAGAGCAACATGGCTTACAGCAGCTGGACTGGCAGCAGGATGACCCACAGCCTGAGGTGGAACAGCAGGGCTTGCAGCAACTGCACTGGGAGCAGCCACAAGGACCACATCCCCCCTTAGAGCCACCACAAGAGCCACAGGCACAGACTCCCTTGGAGACCCCACAAGAGCCACAGCCCCCCTTGGAGCCCCCACAGGACCCACAGCCCCCCTTGGAACCCCCACAGGAGCCACAGCCCCCCTTGGAGCCCCCACAGGAGCCACAGCTGGAGCAGGAACAGGCTGGGACACAGCAGCACACAGGCTTGCAGTAGCAGACGGGCACACAGCAGCTGGAGCCACAGCCCCCACAGCCAGAGCCACAGCCCCCACAGCTGGAGCCACAGCCTCCACAGCCGGAGCCACAGCCTCCGGAGCAGCCACAGCAGCCCATGGTTCTGGTGGATTGAGGGTGGAGCAGGTAGATGAGGAGGTGAGAGAGAAGTGCAGGTGTGGAGTCCCCTGGGCCTGGGCTCTTTATATATCTGTCTAGGGGTCATGGGGTGCACATGGTCCCTTCCTGGTTCTTACTGATATTCTCTCCTTAGGGAACTTGTGTGTCATTTAGAATAAAAATACTGTGTTGCCTCGTGACACACTTCCCCCTCCTGCATTGTTTTCCTCTCTACAGCCTCTGGGCCCAAGTCCTGCCCTCCCACAACCCCCAGGATTGAGTGGAGCCTCCTCTGTTCCTGCCTCTGCCCTCAGACCACAGCCTTCTATCGCTGTTCCAGAAGGATTCGCCTTACCGGTGTTTTAAATGGTTTATTTGTCTGTGTTTCTATCCATGCATACACTCTGGGCTCTTCTAGTACAGGAGTGAAATTCAGCACGGCCAAGGTCTTGTTCTCCATCAGGTCTGGGGGCAGGAGGCTGCTGGACAGTGTCTCTGTCCCTCCTGCCATTCTGGAGAGCCCAGCTCCCCCAGGCTCCGGTCTGCCTGTCAGCCCCTGACTGTGCTGGCTTCTTCTTCCCTTCGGGGAGTCAGCAGCTGGACTGGCAGCAGGATGACCCACAACCTGGGGAGCAGCAAGAGGGCTTACAGCAACTGCACTGGGAGCAGCCACAAGGACGACAGCCCCCCTTAGAGCCACCACAGGAGTCACAACTCCCCTTGGAGCCCCCACAGGAGCCACAGACCCCCTTGTAGCTCCCACATCCTGTCTCTGTGGCAGGTTGGTGACCTGCTGTGTTCATCACACATCTCGATTTTGAGAGGCATGGCTTCCTTTGAGATGTGTGTGTTCCTTTTCTCTTCTGTAATACAACTTCAAATGTGTGTGAGTGTGTGTCTATGTGAGTGTGTGTGTGTGCGTGTGTGTGTGAGACAATGGAGATTCCGCTCTGACTCAAACATAGAAAGTCACCAGAGACCATTGCTCTCATCACATCAATAAACATGAGCCAGATAAACTCAAAAGAATCCACGAGGGCACAGAGAGTTTTACAACCCACTGGGGGCGAGGACACAGAGAAACTCCAAGGAACTGAGCTCCGGGGAGTGCTGAGCCCTTCCCGGGAAAGACGAGGCCCTGGCTGCTGCCAGGCCTGCGGGGATGGGAAGGTGCAGACTGCACCAGGGCAGGGAGAGGCCTGCTGGACATCAGAGGAAATGCGAAGCCATGCCCGAGGGCTGGTGTGTCAGACAAGAATCCCAGATTCCCAGAGTCCAGGCCCACGACCACATACCACCTCCTCCCAGGGTTCTCTTTGGAGGGTTTGGGCGGGAACTCCCTAATGCCCAGGCAGGGAGGACAGTAGGTCTGAGACCCGGGAGGTCGTGAGGTTCCTGCCGGGTACGGAACCAGGTGCTGCCCTCTAGAAATGAGCGGGGCAGGAGAGCTGAGGACCTCTCCACAAGGCATCCAGTCGCTCACCCAGGAAAGCCGGACAGGAAGGAGAGCTGGGAGGAGCCCCAAGCGTTCCACGCCTTTAGGGAGCACTGAGAAAGATCAGGGTTGCAGGAAGCAGGGGCAGAAAAGTGAAGGAGAGAAAAGGGAATTCGCAGCACCCCATCGCCTGGTGGGGACAGAGCCCTGCGGAGCACAGGAGGTGAGAACAGTGCCCTGAAGGGAAGAGAAAACAGGGGCAGAAGGCTGGGGTCAGAGGGCGGGGCAGAAACAGACCAGGTTCCACTCATTCCTGGGAGTCCACGGAGGGGAGGACTTGGACCCTGAGGATTTAGAGCGGAAAACCACGTAGGAAGAGGAAGTGTGTCACAAGGAAACACAGTATTTTTGTTATTTTAAACGACACACAAGTTTCCTGGGAAAGAACTTTAGAAGGAACAAGGAAGGGCCCCTGTGACCCACCTGACCCCTAGACAGGTGTATAAAGAGCCCAGGCTCAGGGGCTCCACATCTGCACCTCCCTCTCACCTGTTCCTCTACCTGCTCCACCCTCAATCCACCAGAATCATGGGCTGCTGTGGCTGCTCTGGAGGCTGTGGCTCCTGTTGTGGGTGCTGTGGTTCCGGCTGTGGCTCCGGTTGTGGGGGCTGTGGCTCTGGCTGTGGGGGCTGCAGCTCCAGTTGTGGGGGCTGTGGCTCTAGCTGCTGTGTGCCCGTCTGCTGCTGCAAGCCTGTGTGCTGCTGTGTCCCAGCCTGTTCCTGCTCCAGCTGTGGCTCCTGTGGGGGCTCCAAGGGGGGCTGTGGCTCTTGTGGGGGCTCCAAGGGAGGCTGTGGCTGTGGCTCTAGTGGTGGCTCTAAGGGAGGCTGTGGTTCTTGTGGATGTTCCCAGTGCAGTTGCTGTAAGCCCTGCTGCTGCCAGTCCAGCTGCTGCAAGCCCTGCTGCTCCTCAGGCTGTGGGTCACCCTGCTGCCAGTCCAGCTGCTGTAAACCCTGCTGCTCCTCAGGCTGTGGGTCATCCTGCTGCCAGTCCAGCTGCTGCAAACCCTGCTGCTCCCAGTCCAGCTGCTGTGTCCCCGTGTGCTGCCAGTGCAAGATCTGAGGCTCTAGTGGGAAACCTCAGGTAGCTCCTGAAGATCTGCGCTTCCCAACAAGTGAGTATCCCTCAAGCACATCCTGTTCTGGAGCAGAGCAATGAGTCCCCTGGCTCAGGGCTTCTTTTTCCAGCCCTTGAGGAAGTGGAATGAACCACTCCCTGCCCATTCACTGTAAGGGTATCACATGCCCCTTGTACTTTGGACCCTCCTTCCTACATGCCCCCATATGTCTGAGCCAGACTGCACTGGGGGCAGCCCTCATGCCAAGCAAGAGCCTGGAATTCCCCTTCTTGATAATTCCATGGGAGACAGCAAACTTTTCTTTCCTGTGTCTCCCAGGAGCTCCATTTACAGATGGATGTCCTGCAACCCAAATGATCACATGTATCTGTAGAAATCCAAAATGCACCTCGGTGCAGCACTAAATAAATTCTACACCCTCAGCCTTGGTCTCACTGACTCTTTTCTTTCAGCCTGTGTCTCATTGGTAAACTGGTCACATGTGCTTCCCCTCCCTCCCTGATGGCTTACTACTGCCACCACTGTAACAGTGTGCCAGGCCCAGCTCGCATTCCAGAAACAGTTGTTGAACTGATTAATGAAGGAGTCACTAGCAGTGTGTATGAATGAATGAAGACGAGTGAATGAATGAGTGAGTGAGTGAGTATCTCTCATTAGTACACAGGGAGCCCCAGCTGTGTCTCAGTGGGATTCAGTCTGTTTTGGCTGGAATTGTGGACTCCTGCTTCTTCCCCGTGGGAGGATATGTTTGGGGCAGAAGGAGATTGGCCCTTGGTCCCTAGGAAGGGTTATAATGGGTGGTCTCTGTTCCCATCCAGGACCCAGAGCAGGGGTCAAGCCTGTAGAGGGGGAAGGGAGACTAGAATGAGCTGTGTCCCTGAGATGCTCTGTAGGACAACACTGGAAACTGTGCTGCTTCAGGGACCCAAGACGGTACGGTTGAACACAGGCTGAGGTGCACCCTCCATGTCTGGGCTCAGAGGATGAAGAATTCAAGTGTTCTCCAACCATCAAAGGCTTCCCAGCTTTGGGTTGGCACAGGGAGGAACAGAAGGGAATTTTCTCAGCCTGATAAAGGGCATCTACCCACAGTGAACACTATATGTAACTGTGAAAACCTGGATGTTTTCCCCTAAGATCAGGAAAAAGAAAAGGATGTCCACACCCACCACTTCTATGCAACATTTCACTGAAGCTATAGCCAGAGTAATATGACAAGAAAGTGAAATAAAAGTCATCCAGTTTGGAAAAAACTAAGCAAAAGTATCTCTATTTACAGAAAACCACATCTTGTATGTAGAAAATTCTAAGGGAGACACACACACACACACACACACACACAACTATTATGCCCAATAAATGAGTTCAACAGAGTTCAGGGCACAAGTCCTATACACAAAAATCAGCTGTATTTCTACAATCACCAATGAGCAGTACAAACAGGATATAAGGGAACAATTCTGTAAAAAGAATAAAATTCCTAGGAATACCAGCAACCAAAAAGTACAAGACTTGGACACTTAACACTACAAGACATCACTGGAAGAAGTTAAAGACGACCAAAGTAAATGGGGGAGAAATCCCATGTTCATATATTGGAAGACCTAATATTGTGAAGATTGAAACACTAAAAAAATTGATCTACCAATTCAATGCAATTACAGGAGAATTGCTTGAATGGGGGAGGTGGAGGTTGCAGTGAGCCGAGATTACACCACTGCACTCCAGCTTGGGCAATGGAGCAACACTCCATCTCATTGTGCCTAAATGGTTAACACCACTTGGAAGCTGCCAAGGCTTACGGTTTCCACCCTCTGAAGCAGTGGCCTGAGCTGTACCTGGGCCACTCTGAGTGGCCTGGATGCAGGGAATAATGTCCCGAGGCTGCATAGGGGAGTGGGGCCCTAGGCCTGGATCCTCTACGCCTGATGAGAAGGGCCAAAGATCCCTGAAATACATTTGAAGCCTTTTTCTCATTGTCTTGGTTATCAGCACCTGCCTCCCTTTTATTCATGCAAACCTCTCTAGCAAGAGGTTGCTCCATAGCCTTCTTGAATTCCTCTCCTGATAATGCTTTTTCTTGCTCTGTCACTTGGCCAGGTTGCAAGTTTTCCAAGCTTTTACATTTTGTGTCCTCTTTAAATATAAATTCCAGCTTTCAGTCATTTATTTGCTCCTGCATCTGAGTGTAGACAGTTAGAAGGAGCCAGGTCATGCCTTGAATGTTTTGCTGCTTAGAAATTACTTCCACCAGATACCCTAAATCATCACTCCTAAGTACAAATTTCCACAGATTCCTAGAGTATGAACACAATACAGCAATGCTCTTTGCCACAGCATAACAAGAGTGACCTTTGATCCAGTTCCCAATGAATTCTGCATTTCCATCTGAGACCTCATCAGCCTGGACTTCACTATCCTTACCACTGTTAGCATTTTGGACACAACCATTTAACCAGTCTCTAAGAAGTTCCAAACTTTCCCTCATCCTCCTGTCTTCTTCTGAGCCTTTCAAACTCTTCCAGTCTCTGCCCATTACCCAGTTTCAAAGTCATTTCCACATTTTCAGGTGTCTTTATAGCAACACCTCACTCCTGGTACAATTTTCTGAGGCTGGATAATTCGTAAAGAAAAGGGGTTTAATGGGCTCATGGTTCTGCGGGCTGTACAAACATGGCATTAACATCTGCTTGGCTTCTGGTGAGGCCCTGGGTATGAAATAATCTGTACAACAAACGCCCATGATATGCGTCTACCAATATAACAAACCAGCACCTGTGCCCCTGAACTTAAAAGTTAAAAAAAGTTAAAGCAGTGGTTTGGGGTCTGGGCCACACTCTAATCCCCCAGACAGCTTTAAGCCACAACTTTAAGCCACAATGTTGCCCAGGCCCCACTCCAGGGATTCTCATTTATCTGGTCTGTGGCAACTTGGGTTTGGGAAATTCTAAATGCCACTCCCGCCCAGGTGATTTTTACATGCAGCAGGGGTGAGAACAATTGATTCCGGGTAATGAATGCATTCACTGTAGCTGGTTTCCATGCATACTGATGGGATTTGCCACATGGCTGCTCCTGAGTTTAGGGGCTTGAAAAATAGCTCTTCCCTGTTAAAAATCAAAGGACACCTCCAAGATGGACTCAGCTATTTGGATAAATTGCTGCAGAAAAAAAAAAAAAAGCCTTCTCAGCAGATGTATCTTTAAGTCACTTGATTTCAGAGTAAGAAGTTGTTTCAGTCACAGTACTTTTAGTCAGTGTGGAAAATTATACACAGCCTACAAATACCAAACAGGCATGAAAGCATTTACAGACATATAGGATATATTCTGTTTTAAAATTGCTCCTCCGTTGTTGGACTTTGATTTCCTAAAGTCATCTATCAGCCATTTCCCCCACATTATTCCATGTCCTTCCAAGAAGCTTCTGCAATTTCTTGAGGTGATTGATTATTCCCAGTGATAAACAGCACCATATGGACCCAAATCTAAAAGGAATTCTGCTTCTATTGCAGAAAGGTCACTCTCCAGAACCTCGCAGGCCTCGGGAAGCCGCATGAGCAATGTGGTCTATGCAGGAGTAAGGGCTGCAGAACCAGGCAGAGTTGATCCTGAGTACTAGCCCAGCTGCTTAGTAGCTGTGGGGCTTTGGGCAAGGTTCTTGACTTGAAAGAGTCATACAAACCTCTTCTGCAAAAAAGGGTAGACTAATATTGATTGCAGAAACAGCAGCAATTCTTCATTCCTCTCTGTATCTATGCTTTTTACCGTGTGCTTTTACTGCCACTCCCATCAAGAGGCGGAATGTTTCCCAAACCTTGCATCCGGCTGGGACTATTTGCTCTGGTTATAGAAAACTGTTGTATTAGTTCGTTTTCACACTGCTGATAAAGACATTCCTAAACATGGGAACAAAAAGAGGTTTAACTGGACTTACAGTTCCACATGGCTGGGGAGGCCTCGGAATCCTGACGGGAGGCAAAATGCACTTCTCACACGGTGGCGGGAAGAGAAGAAGGAGGAGGAAGCAAAAGTAGAAACCCTTGATAAACCCATCAGATCTCGTGAGACTTTTTCACTCACATGAGAACAGCATGAGAAAGACCCGCCCACATGATGCTATTACCCCCTCCCCCGGGTCCCTCCCACAACACGTGGGAATTCTAGGAGATATAATTCAAGTTGATATTTGGGTGGGGACACAGCCAGACCTTATCAACTGCGAACGTGACAGCTTTTGTGCTAGTTTTGGGTCTAGGCTCAAAAGGTCTTAAATGCTTCTGTTTTTCTCAGAACCTTGCTATCTTTATGAGATTAAGCCATGTTAGTCAGCTGGAGGATGACATACCATGGTGGGGAGAAGGAAGGTGCCACTGTTGATAGCCGTCTCATCCCCAGAAGCAGAGCCACCTAGTCAACCAGCAGCTGGCCATACATACATGAAGGAGTCCAGTTGTGACAAGAACAGCTCGGTTGAACTCAGCCTAAATGACTGATGAGCTCAATCATGAGCTATTAAGTTTTGGGTGGTTTGTTATGTAACAGGTAACTAATGCATGCTCCCAGGGCAGATAGGATGCCAGGATTCAGTGAAAGGTTGATTCCTAGTTACCTGCAAGAGAAAAGCACTTTATAGGTACTAATTTTCCCCCCTTATTTAAAGTTGGATCTTTTGTAAAATAATGTTCCGTCATACAGAAATGCATGTACACAGGTATATATGTGATTGGTGCTTTTACTCACACAGGCCCCCCTACCACAGGAAGAAACAGACAATCACAGCTCAGTCATTAGAGCTAAGGCCAAATAGCAAGATAAGTCTGCCTCTAGTCTGTTTACTCCATATCTAAATGTTGGAGGTCAAGGCTGTGGACAGATCTGAAGATGTGTTCTCTCCTCTTGGGTCGCCATTATTGGTGGGCAGCAGTCCTCTCCCCGTGGATATTTTCTTTTGCTGTCCCCTATGCTCTCTAGGATCACCATCTCGTCCACCCTTCGACCGGAGGAGAGATGTTTGTAGCAAGAGGCTGTTCCCTCACCTCTGGTTGAAAAGGGACGTTCAGACTCTCCACCCCCTGACATAAGGGAGGTTAGACCTCAGAGTTGCACTTTAATGTGGCAGCTATTGATCATGTGTGACTACTGAATATCTGGAATACAGCTGGTCTGAACTGAAATGTGCTGAAAAGGTAAAACACAGAGTGAGCTTCAAAGATTTAGTACCCCAAAATATATGCTTCCTTACCAATTATATATTGACCATATAGGAAAATGGTTACATACTGAGTTAAATTATTACAATCAACTTCACCTGTTTCTTAGTACATTTTAAAATGTGGCTACTAGAAAATTTAAGATTCACACGTGGCTCACATTTTAATTCTTAGAGGCTTGACTCCTTTTTGAAATTTCAGGCTCTCTGTTCAAAGGACCAAAAGCCAAGAAGGCCATAAAATATAAAAATTCAATATGAATATCATTATTTTATTTCCATTGGTGAATAACATATACTTATTATTTATAAATGAACATAAGCACAGTCACATGTGAAATGTAAATATCCTCTAGGTGGGGCCGGACCGCGCGGGTAGGAAGCCCTGCCCCCAAAAAACCGCGGCCAGCACCTGTCCTTGCTGTCTCATTCGGCCCATTGTCTGATTACAGCTCCTGTCACTCAGGGCCTGAGGGGCGGGGCGTGAGACCCTATCCAATCAGAGGAGCAGGGTCGGAGACTGTCCAATCAGGCACGCGTCTGGAGAGGAGAGGCCGGCTTCCGGAATCTGGCGGGGCCTTTGTCCAGACAGAGTTCCACTTCCTGTCCCCGCCGCTCTGCGTCCTCTGCTAGCCGTTGGCCGTGTGACCCGACCCGCAGGCACCGGGAGATCCAGAAGTGAAACGTCAGGCTCCCTGGAGACCAAGAGATGGTGAGTGTAGGGGCCAGGCCTCCTGAGAGACAGGCAGGGGCGGGCTGGAACCCGCGGTACCGGCTGGGGAGGAACCGGGCTGCCCGGGTGGGTTCCGGGCTCCGCGAACCCGAGGCCCTTCCAGCTGCACCATGGCGGCCGGGCCCCGCGCGCCTCGGCGCATCCCTGCAGAGCGGCTTTGGCCCAATCCCAGAGCCGTCTCCCCGCGGCTGCTCTTCGCCCGCAGACCCGCGTCTCCCCGAGTTAGGAAGGGAGAATCCCGACTCCGCGGGTGGTTTGTGCATAAGAGGATGATCTGTAGCCCGTGGGGGCCCCAGTCCCTCCTGTCTCCCGAGGGAGTCCTTGCAAAAATGTGAAACAGTTTTATTTGAGCAAAGAGTGATTCATGAATGGCAGAGGACCCGACCATGTTTTTTTGGTTTGGCAGTCCCACCAGCAGGCCTTGAAGGAAAGGCTTTTATCAGGTGCATGAGGAAGCAAACCACATTCATTAATTAGTTTGGTACAGTTACGTCATCTCCTGATTTGAGCTATCTAGGTTGAAATTTTCTGGTCCTGTAATCAGAGAGTAATTAGAGATTTGTGGTTGATGAATCCTGAATTTTGTTTCTGCAAGATAGTCATTTGCAAGAAACGCATTTAATTTTTTTTTTTTTTTTAACATAAGAACCCAGGGCACTAAAGCCACCTCAGTCGGATTGCCTGCTATTTAATTATCATTATTATCATTTTTGAGACAGAGTCTTGCTCTGTCGCCCAGGCTGGAGTGCAGTGGCGCGATCTTGGCTCACTGCAACTTCCGCCTCCGGGTTCAAGTGATTCTCCTGCCTCAGCCTCCCGAGTAGCTGGGATTACAGGCGTGCGCCACCACGCCCGGCTAATTTTTGCATTTTTATTGGAGACAGGGTTTCACCATGTGGGCCAGACTGGTCTCGAACTCTTGACTTCAGGTGATCCACCTGCCTCAGCCTCCCAAAGGGCTGGGATTACAGGTGTGAGCCACTCCGCTGGCCTAGTTAATTATTTTTAACACTCCAGGGAAAACTGGTTTCTCCGCTGCATTTTCCAAATGCATTTCAAGCAGGGTCTCAAAAACACCACCATGTTCTTCAGGCCTAACTCTAGCCTGTAGTAAAATACTAAATTTCCTGTACCTTCCAGATTCTCCCAAATGCTAACTTCCCCTTTCTAATTCACAACATTATTAACTATTCATCCTTGGCTGTAATGTTAGGCACAGTATTGTAATGAATCATTTTTTCACAATGCATTGGATGGCATTTTTTTTTTCTTTTTCTTTTTTTTGAGACGGAGTCTTGCTCTATCGCCCAGGCTGGAGTGCAGTGGTGTGTTCTCTGCTCACTGCAAACTCTGCCTCCCAGGTTCAAGCAATTCTTCTGCCTCAGCCTCCCAAGTAGCTGGGATTACAGTCCTGCACCACCACACCTGGCTAATTTTTATATTTGTAGTAGAGATGGGGTTTCACCATGTTGGCCAAGCTGGTCTTGGACTCCTGACCTCATGTGATCCACCCACCTCAGCCTCCCAAAGTCCTGGGATTACAGTCGTGAGCCACTGCGCCCAGCCTGGACGGCACTTTTTAAGAGATTTGTTTTCTGTTTGTAATCATTCCACACGACAGGAAAGCAGAGAATCATCCTCTGACACTATTGTAAAAAATCTTTGTGCCTCTCCTCCTTTTTATTTTCCCTAGGCACAGACGCCTTACCAGAATGTCTTTGGTTTGAGGTTCCACTTTGGAAACTTGACAGGGTGATTTGCTCTCAGCCACCCTCTGGACTTTTTCCCCAGTTTCAGTATTGTCTAGGGATAACACAGGATGCCCACCATGGCCGTGTCTGCTACAGCATCTAGTGAATTTCAGGCCCTGGGTTATTTCTCAAAGGACAGCCTGAGGTATGAAGTGTGGCCTCTCCAGGGAGCAGCTGGATGCCCTGGGCTGAGAGAAATCTCCTGGTCCACTCTTCCTCTAACACTTAGGACGTTAAGATTGTCTTCACCCAACCCAATTTTCAATCCTTGGAGACACATGGCTGATCAGCCAATCAGATGCTGCTGTCAGAGGGAAAAGACCGAAATCATTTCTGCCCTTTGGACTCTCAGATTTGTGAAGGGAGACAGAGTGTTTCAAAGGACAAGAAAACCCCACCTCCATGAGATGGTGCAAAAACCTGTGAAGCAAAATTCACCTGGGACACTCAGTGGGGCACAGTGCAGTGTATCATGGGGGGTGGCCAGTGAGCACTTCAGTGAACAGGATGGAGGTGGGAGAATCTCCCAAGGAATAGAATAGCCTGACTTAACACAAGTCTTTAGCTGTGTCTGTGTTCCAGTCGGCACTGCCACTCTCTGCATCTCCTTGAAATAATTTGTTCACTTACTGCAACTTTGGTTTTGTAATTATAAATTTACATTTTATCAGTAGCACTTGAAAGGTAAGAAAATACTTACAAAGGACGTGAAATAGGTCAATTTCAGGAAAAAGGTTAAATATCTAGTCATACATACCTTTTTCTTCTCCTGATTAAGGGTAGAAAGTTACTTAGGTCTGTTCTTTTGTGGAAGACGATTTCCAACAGAATCCCAGGGCTTAGCTTTGGGAATGCTACCAGAGAAAATAAAATGCTTCTTGGATGGCTGTGGAGAATGTTTACATTTTCTACAAAAAAATTATGGTAGATTACTTGGTAAATTACATAGATTCATCAGAACATGAGCTCCTCTTTTTGCAGGATGAATTTGTTATTATGAATATCTGTTTTATATCCTGTTCTCTACATGTCTGAGCTTAATGCTAACTTGTGGGAGACGGAACTTAGCACTTCTAAAAGTGTTCACATATGACTGCTTACTATGTGATTTGTTATGGAAAGAGTTAAACAACAAGTTTATTGTCTGAAAGCAATAAATAATTCTGCTTTTTCTGTGGAGGTGAAAGCGTAAGTGCCTTACAGTTTCCTTTTCTTCTGTAAATGCTGTTTGAGTGATTTTGTTGGATATTTCCAACAATGGGTATTACTTAAAACTAAGTGGATAGCCCTGATTGGGAAATTGAAGCCCAGGGACAGTCATTCCAAGCTAAGGCCAATATTCAGCCTGCAACAGAAAGCAATTGAAGGCCTGGCTCAAGCTTGTCCAACCAACCCACAGGCCTGGGCCACATGCTGTCCTGGGCTTTGAATGTGGTCCAACACAAATCAGTAAACTTTCTTAAAACATTATGGTATGTTTTCGTGATTTTTTTTTTTTTTCAGTTCATCAGCTATCGTTAGTGTTAGTGTATTTTATGTGTGGCCCAAGACAGTTCTTCCAGTGTGGCCCAGGGAAGCCAAGATTGGACGCCCCTGGCCTAGCTAGTGCTTCCCGAGGAGCCTCCCCTGCAGGTGCCCCAGCCTGCTCGCAACAGCCATGGAAGGAGAGAAGCTGCAGAGCCTGGGAGCCCTGGGGACCCACAGGCAGATGCAGTTAGAGTTGGGATGGAAGGGATTTGGGGAGGTCTTCCTGGGTATGGAATCGTTATTATCCTGGGGCTGTTTCTGGACTTCGTCAAATAAATTTAGCTTTAGGTAGGAAGTTACCGAACTCTAAAGGAGGATTGCAACAGGGAGAAGGTGGCAACTGTCATACCTTTGAGGATCTCAGAAGTTAGGCAGACACAGGCTTTTTTGTGTTTTTACAGGGAGGAGGGAAGACAGGATAGAGGGTGGGAAAACCAGATTCCAGATCCCAGAATGTTTTACTCTGAAATCTGTGTGTTCTTAGGAGGGGCAAGAAGGAGGGGTTGTGTGCTGGCTCAGACTGAGGGTAGTTCACAATTCAGGGGCTTGAGGGAAGGAGAGAAATTTTAGCAAGTTTTGATAGAGAAGTGTTTTGACCACCGAAGACAGAATTGTTCAGCTGTTTATGAGGAAAAAATGGGGATTTTCAAGAGTCTGTATCTGGTACTGTGGTAGGTAACAAAGTGAGTGTCGTCTGGGTCGTATTATAAAGGGGTTTCTCTTCATTCAGCTGCTCCTGGAGAACACAAAGAGGGAGCAATTCTGCTGCTCAGGCCTTTTGACCAGAATCTCTTCCTTCCCCACCCTTTCCCTGGCTTCGTGCGGCTGTTCCGTTTGGCCGTTGCTGATATGTATCTTTTACAGTAAACCAGTAGATATAAGTACAGTGTTTTGCTGAGTTCTTTGAGTAGTTTTATCAAATTACTGAACTTGACAGGAGGTTATGGGAGTACCCAGTTTATAGGCAATAGACATCAAAAATATAAATATTAGAAGTATAAATGGGTGCCCAAGGCTTGTGACTGGCATCTGTAGTGGAGCAGTGTTGTGGGACTGAGCCCTGAACTTTTGGGGTCTGGGCTGGCTCTAAGTGGTGTCAGAATTAAAATATTAGACACTTAGCCAGGCACAGTGGCTCATACCTGTAATCCCAGCACGCTGGGAGGCCGAGGCAGGTGGATCACTTGAGGCCAGGAGTTGGAGACCAGCCTGGCCAACATGGTGAAACCTCATCTCTACTAAAAATTACATCACCGGGCATTGTGGCACATATGTGTAATCCCAGCTACTCACATCTATAATCCCAGCTACCCAGGAGGCTGAGACATGAGAATCACTTGAGCCTAGGAGGTGGAGGTTGCAGTGAGCCAAGATCACAACACCACACTCCAGCCTGGGCGACAGAGCAAGACTGTCTCAAAAAAGAAAAGAAAAAGTTAGACACTCAGTTGGTGTTGAAGAATTGCTTGGTGTTTAGCAAACACCACACATTTGGAGTCCAAAGAAAGACATCACAGGGGCCCGGGCTGGAGGGAGACTCTGGATGTCTGGGGAAGCGAGGCTGTGTTCTGCACACAGGCTGTCGCGTGGCACGTTGTCCTGTGATTCCAGGTCCCTGAGGGTGAGAGGGAACTGAGAACCCTCCTCCCAGCTGTCATCACATGATTCCCACCCACTTAGGAACATGGACTTGCCGCGCCCCTTCCAAGAGTAGGCATCCCCTTCCAGAATTCACTGCAGCACCTTTGGTTTTAGAATTCCTCACCCAAAACCCACACACGTGCCTTCAGGACTCCTGGTGTATCCTCACCCCCAGAAATGGAATCTGCAGCACCAGCTTCTGCCACCAACCCATGCCCCTGGATCACCCAGTTGTACCCTCTTCCGCCTGCAGTACAAAGGGCCCAGTCAGATCATAGCCCCACCTGGGCCGCTGTCTGTCGGTTCATAGCCCCACCTGGGCCGCTGTCTGCCGGTTCATAGCCCCACCTGGGCCGCTGTCTGTCGGTTCATAGCCCCACCTGGGCCTCTGTCTGTCGGTTCATAGCCCCACCTGGGCCTCTGTCTGTCGGTTCATAGCCCCACCTGGGCCGCTGTCTGCCGGTTCATAGCCCCACCTGGGCCGCTGTCTGTCGGTTCATAGCCCCACCTGGGCCGCTGTCTGCCGGTTCATAGCCCCACCTGGGCCACTGTCTGTCGCACAACCAGTTTTGCTGCCAACTTTGCACTCTCTGTCTCCTGTGGATTCTTGAGAGCACCTTTCTCTCCTGATTTTTTTTGCCCACAAACCACTTTTATGTGTACATGGTGTGCCCAAGGCCACCCCTTCGGTGCCTGAATCCAGTGCCTGCTGTAATTAACATGTTCAGAATTTCAGGTCCATGGCCCTAGACTTGGCTCTTGCAGGAACAAATACAAATTAGAAACAAGAGGCTTAATTCTCTCACTTGAAAATAAGGAGAAATATTTTTTTCTTTTCCCAATTCTGAAAGGATTTACTTTAGGACACTTTAAGATGCAAATGTTTTCTCTGCTTTTTTGAAATATATGTAAGTCATTTAAACAGCTAAATAAGTCTTTTGTCATTCTTTTTAATTCAGGATTATCTTTATTTAGGACCTGAGAACCATTGCTTAGTTTTTGTTTTTAATTTGGCAAATATTTATTTTTTTCCATTTTCAGTCTTCTAAAGTAGACACAGATTGCTTAGAAGGAAGCTGATTTTAAGAGTACACAGCATAGAACTAAGCTCAGCGATACGGAGGGATGAAGGGTAAAGGATGCCAAGTGCCTTTGACAGAAAGCCAGTCATCCGAGGTGATTGCTTCAGGTCTGGAGGCTAAAGGACACACACTGCAAAGCAAGGACAGCTCAGTGTGTCAGCTAGACCGTGGGGTTTGCGGCCATACCTTGCATTCTATTTCTTTCTTAGGAACAACTAGCATAGTTATGTGTCGTTTTTAGTAAACAACTTGCATCCACTTAAATTAAACAGTATTTTCTACAATAATGTGATATAAAGGAACAGTATTTATTTTAGAAAAACCTCTTAAACAGTAATTTTAATACCAATGTTATTCATTCTTTTGAAATATGATGTGTTTTAACTGAATTAAAATTATGGAGAATTTTTAAATACAACATACATCATGACCAGTATATTAAAGTTATTCATACTGAGATACTTATATTTAATATCCAAAGAAAGTTCGCTCCCAAATTTTTCCATTTTCTACTCAGAATCAGCCTGCATCTCTCCCACCCAGGTGGCCATCGAGGGCCTCCGTGCAGGGTCACCAGGAACTCTCTCACCAGCGCCTGGAGTCTTTTGGACATTCGGGAGTGCACTGTGCAGACGGGGCTCAGGCTGACAAAACGGTCTATCTGTGCTTCTTTCATAGAAAAAGAGAAACGAGTCACCCAGGGTTTGTTCCTCCCCTCAGAGAAGAAACCTCGTTGGTATCCACATGGGAATTCCTCCAGTTTTCTGGTACTTGAGTAAAAAACAAAAATGAGATCTGGAGATTCAAACTGATAAACTAACTGATTCCATCTTGTGTAGCCATTAGGAAAACAGAAGGCAGCCATGGTCCCTACGAGCCAGAAACTTTCCATTTCCAGTAACTGGATAAATCATTGAATTCAGCATCTTGGGGTTAGCACGAAGAAGGGAGTGGTCAAAGGGACTTTGGCTTCATTTGGGCCATTTTCCTGATGTGGTCGTTGTGAGTTCTGATGTCGCGTTGAAGGGATATTCGGATAGAAAAAGTGGTGGTGGTATTATTTCTGTTGCTTTTGCCCTGCTAAAAATAAATATTTAGCTTCTACCATATACATCCTAGAAAACCCTAAAGGTTTGGTTAAATTCCTTGTTATTTCATGTTATAAAATAGAGAAGTGGCTAACATAGATTAAAATTATACAAACCCTGGGATTTAAATTTTGGGGGGGCAGTTTTAGGAAAAACAGAATTGTAAATATTCTAGTAGCACAGAGAGCAGAATCCTGCGTGCGGCCCTCTCCCTGCCCAGACATGCCCACACTCCCCTCCTCTGAGCCTCATCCAGGTCTGGCCTCACCCTGGACTCTGCTCCAACAGTTAACTACAGAGTTAAATCAGAGTTCGGGGTTTAACTACAGAGGTAAATCAGAGTTTGGGGTTTAACTACGGAGTTAAATCAGAGTTTGGGGTTTAACTACAGAGGTAAATCAGAGTTTGGGGTTTAACTACACAGTTAAATCAGAGTTTGGAGTTTATAGAGTTAAATCAGAGTTTGGGGTTTAACTACAGAGTTAAATCAGAGTTTGGAGTTTAACTACAGAGTTAAATCAGAGTTTGGAGTTTAACTACAGAGTTAAATCAGAGTTTGGGGTTTAACTACAGAGTTAAATCAGAGTTTGGAGTTTAACTACAGAGGTAAATCAGAGTTTGGGGTTTAACTACGGAGTTAAATCAGAGTTTGGGGTTTAACTACGGAGTTAAATCAGAGTTTGGGGTTTAACTACGGAGTTAAATCAGAGTTTGACTCCTGCTGCCTCTCCAGAACTAATACACAGAATTTTCTGAAACCCCAAAGCAGATAAATGGAATAAAAGAACTCTCTATTTTGGGGCCTTAATTTTTTTTCTTTTTTACTAACACCAGTGCTTTTAGAGACATCGCATCCAGCAACCTGTTTCTCAGTCCTGTGGGTCTAATAGTTGCTTCACAAGCCACAAGAAAGTGAGGATAAACGCAACAATGGAAAGTACCTCTGCACTGTATTTCATCCTCTCTGTATCCCTTCCATCGGTCTATATGGAGCTTTTATCATTACACTTTTAAAAAGTTAGTGATAGGAAAATAGAAGAACTACAAAGCCTGGGCCCTTCGTCTATATCTTGAGAGTTGTGGGACACTTGGTTCTATCACCCAGGGTGTGATGAGGATTGGCTCACATGACGTGAGGTGCCCAGCACAGTGCTGTCGCATACTTCTGAGCACACGGTGCCTGCTTAATAAACGCTGCGTTCATATGTGTGTACACATTGTTTTCCAAATGCAGACAGACTCAGACATTGCTTGCTTCTCCAGCCCTGGAAAACTTTCAAGAGCCAGAAAATAATATAATCTTTCAGAATGGAGATTGACTGTCTCCATTTGCACCACAAGAACTTGTGTTGTGGTAGGAGGGTTGGGTGTAAGGGACTGTGCTGGGGCTGCTTTGTTTAGCTGAGTGTTGATGATCACAAGTCTTGGGGGAGCAGCATCACCATTAGTGGCAGAACTGTTAAAAAAAAATCCAGCCCATGAACCCCTTTGAAATCTTCAGGATCACTTGACTCAGAGTGGGGCCAAAATTACCAGAAGATTCATATGCACATTGAAGCTTGAGAAGCAAGGCTTAGCTAAATGGTTCTCAACCTGGCTTCTAATTAAATCACATGGACAACTCAAGAAAAGGCCCTCACCATTGCCTTCCCCACAGATTCTGCCTATTGGTTTGGGTGGAAGCACCAGTGCTGTTTAAATCACATGCCTCATGGGATTCTAAGGTGTGGCCAGAATCAGTGATGGGGGATTTCAGATGCATTTGTACGAGTTGAGTTCAGCCTTGGTTCCAAAGGGAGGTCACAGGGCCTTCTTTGCCCAGGTTTCAGAGGCCGGCTCGGTGCAGTTTATGCTCCAGTTGCCAAAGCAGAATTGCTTTTGTTTAGCAGGGGAGGGAACCTGAGAGCCGGAAGAGAGAAAGTCACATTTTGATCTCCATGTAGAAGTTTACTGTTGCTGAATCTCTTTTATAAAGAACAGAAAAGCGTGGACTTTTTCTGTATTTCTACGTCTTTCCGTTGATGGGTGTGGTGGTCGCAGGTGAAGGGGTTGTGCTGACACCTTTAAAGGCATATTCTCATGATGCAGGTGTGATTTGTCCAGAGATCTTTCCTAAGAGGAAATCCCAGAGAAGCAGGAGAAAGAGAAAGAAATGGCTGGTGCTCAGGTAAATGCATCTCAGGTCAGGGGTTGTGTCCGCTTTTGCTCCTGAAATGTCATGTGTTTAGAATTTGGAAACCTTTACTTCTCTACTTGTGGTGTTTCTGCATAATAAGTTTGTTTCAGCTACTTTTTTTTTTTCTTATAATAATGAAGGGTCTCTGAACATATTTTTCTGCATACCAAAGCCGTCTGTTTTCTTCACCTTGACTTCTTATATGCCATGAAGAATTCTCACCATGACTTTATGACCTGCAGTATTAAAAACGTTCACTTCATGGCACTGAACGTGTGGATACCCAGGATTCCTCTCGAGGATGGGGTGCGGTTTTTGGATGTCAGCAAAGAAGGGAAACGTGCACTGTTTAGGTTTCATCTGGATGCTCCATTAGCTGCATGCAGAACAGGACTAAGAAAATAAACATTTAAACTCGATGACATTTATTGCCCAGAATAACTCAGAGCATTCTGGAAAAGAGAAAAATGAAAAGACACTTGCTTTTTAGAATGCTAAAGAAAGACTATTTTAATACACTATTAGAGATTACTGCTGGGCGCAGTGTCTCACGCCTATAATCCCAACACTTTGGGAGGCCTAGGCCTCCACTTGAGACCAGGAGTTCGAGACCAGCCTGGCCAACATGGTGAAACCCCATCTCTACTGAAAAAATACAAAAATTAGCCAAGCATGGTGGCACATGTGGATAGTTCCAGCTACTCCGGAGGCTGAGGGACGAGAATTGCCTGAACCAGGGAGGCAGAAGTAGCAGTGAGCTGAGATCACACCACTGCACTCCAGCCTGGGCTACAGAGTGAGACTCCGTCTCAAGACAAAAGAAGAGATTAGAGAACCTGGGAGATATTTGTCAGAACATAGGAGATATTTATTTGTCAGAACCTGGGACGTATTTGTCAGAACCTGGGTGTAGGGAGAACCCCTGAAACTACTGCTACAGAATAAAAGATGAAATGCTCCTAATTGTTGTAAATACAAAATTGCATGCAGGATTGTGTAGACAATGCCGGGTTGGGCTGCCAGAATGAACCAACAGCACGTGATGTGCTTCCCCCTGCAGAGAGCCTATGAACGGACGTGCAGTCAGAGAGGTTTCACATCACCAAGATTCCTATCCCAGAAAAGCAGAAGTTCATAGCTCTGGGAATGGAATGCTACCCTTGTGGAGAGCCTATAAATGGACACATGGGGGGCGCCTGTCCACATGGATAAGATAGGGCTATAAACGCCCTTATCTTGCCACGGCTCTTCTAGGTCTCTTTAGGGTGAAGGCATACTCCCTTCTGAGAATTTGTGGTCTAACCGTTTGTCTAGTTTGACGTCCTGCTTTCGTTGATTGTTTGTAACCAGCTTTTGCTGCCATTGTTACTGCTGTTTAATATCTTGCTAATCATAGGTTATGGATAGACTGTGTTTGTGTTTTAAGGCTCTGTTAGAAATTGCTGATGCACACACACTATATCGTAAATTCTTATCTCTGTATACTGTACTTCTGCATACCAATGTTATGTTAAAGAATTACTTCATCCCCATGTGACCATCTCACTTCATAATCAAACGACCCTAAATCCCTCACTAACCTACCCCCGCCCTCACTAAACTTAATAACAAATGCTGGTATATCCAGTGCATTGGCAGCATCGCAGGACCAGAAGGTGGTGACCCCCCCTGGACCCAGCTTTCACTATCTTGTGTGTGTCTTTTATTTCTCGACCTGCTGATCCGCTTGGGAACAAAGAAAGAGCCCCGTTGCATTGCAGGCTGTTGGCCCATACCTGGGAGATATTTATTTGTCACTTGAACTTTGCATAACAGTAAGTTTCAGTATGATTCGATTCAGATTATAATTGACCTTTTGGCCAATATGACACCAGTAATATGTCCTTCTCTGTGCATTGGCACATGATAAAAATCTGTCCTATTACAGTTGATATTAGTTTTATTCAGTTGGTGAAAGAGCTCTCTGACAGGTTTTTCCGTTGTAGAGTTTATTTTTTTCTCTTTAAGTACCTTGAGGAGATTTACTAATTAGTGTGCATAAATAATCACATTTAATCCGAAAGGTCTTTGCTTCTTAGATTCTTTTTGCATATGCCTTGCTTTAGAAGATGAAGAATCTGATCTCTCTTTGTGGTTCAGAAAAACTGGGATAAACCCATGCTCTGCCACTTACAGGATTTTGACAAAATATTGTCCTTGGGCCCAAAGGACTGGCATCACTGGTGAGCGCATTAGAAATTCGGAAACTCAGGCTTGACCTCTGATTTCCTGAAGCAAAATCTGCACAAGAGCTCTAGTTTATTGGACACATTAAAATTGTAGAGACAGCTTCTAACTCACCATGACTTTTCCACCTGAGAAATATACACACTTTATTCATGTGACGTAAATGTAGCACTCAAAAATGGACATGCCTTTGTTGATGCCCTTAATTTTATATTTCATCATCCAGAAAAGTATTGTATGTACACTGCTTATGTGGATCTTAGGCAATTCTCTTTCCTCAGAGTTAGAGAATATTCTTGTGCTAAAAATTACCTTATTTTATAATTCCAGTCACTTGTGTAAGTTAGAACCAGTTCTCTTCACTCGCTCATTTCACCTTGAATCCAGTTAAGAACTCTGCCCAAAGCCACTTGGTAAGTATTTGTTGTTGTTGTTGTTTCTTCTTCAGACACTGTTGACGTTCAGGGATGTGGCCATAGAATTCTCCCTGGAGGAGTGGAAATGCCTGGACCCTGCTCAGCAGAATTTGTACAGGGATGTGATGTTGGAGAACTACAGAAACTTGTTCTCCATTGGTGAGGATAACTTCAATACGTAATTCCTCATATGCCCTAAAGAGTTCCTTTCGTTCCTTTGCGGAATGTTTTTCGGGAGTTTCTGCATTGCATGAATGAGTTTCAGATCCCTGCTTTTAAGAAAAACATGGGGAATTGTTGATGTTAAAAAAAATCTTCAAAATGTGGTTCATTTTGACATAAACTTCCTTTTTTTTTAACTGATTTGTATCTTTCACTCTAGTGATAATTCCAGAGATTCAGTGGCATGAAATATTGTTGCCCACACCTTAAAGTCAAATTTCCATCACCAGTGTTTTATTTCAGCAGTACTGAGTGGTGAAACTGAGAACCCACAGATTTACAATACTTACTGAATATTGTTTATGTCAGGAAGCATAATTTTTGGATTAATTTTCTAGAATCTTCTATAATGTTCACTCTACTAAGCACAGTACAAGGTTGGTAATTGGAGAATTTCAGCAAGAGTAATGTCACTTTTTTCTAATAAAACAGGTCTCACTGTCTCTAAGCCAGGCCTGATCACCTGCCTGGAGCAAAGAAAAGAGCCCTGGAATGTGAAGAGACAGGAGGCAGTAGACGGACATCCAGGTGGGTGGGTGTGAACGAAGCAGGTAACCCAGGTGAGAGGTCCAGAGGTCGAGGAGGAAGCCAGAGCCAGAGCTTAAGATGTGGTTTGGGAAGCTCTGCTCTAGTGGAGATGGTTTCTGAGAGCCTGGGTGTCTTTCTCTTGCTGTCCCCTAGGAGCGTCTTCTGTCTCGTTCTCTTAAATTTTCTACAGACTCCGCTTCCTGTTTAGTGATCTTCCTTTATAAAAGTTACAGTAAAAATCAGATCCTCCTCCTGACGAGTAAGGGCCTGTATGGTCTCATGTCTTGCTCTGCCACTGCTTTTGGGAACATGCATGTACCTGCCTATGTTTGAGGAACTCTGTTAAATGTTTTTTGATTTCCTTTTTGCATCATGTCTGAAGTGTGCAAGAGGCGTGGTGATGGTGTTTGGTTCAGAAATCCCAGAAGTCCCATAAACAGATGTTGTATGCTTTCTGCTTTATGATTTCGTATCCTACAGAGGTTTCAAGTGGGAGTCTACAGAAATGTATACTCAGCAGTTTTCTCCAAACACTAGGCATCTGCCCAAATATGAGATGATCTAATGTTGTTTTACTTCAAAATTTTATTTATTTTTTTTTTAGTGTAAACTGAGGTTGGTCATTTAAACTCTATATTCCCTAACTCCCAACTGTAATAGTTATAATATTATCATTTTATAATTTCTTCTTTTTTAGTATGAGGCTTATCAGGACTGTGTCATTCATATGTATGTACGTGTATGTGTATGTATATATGTGTGTGTATATATCATATATCAACATCCTTTTGAAATGATAGGATTTCACTTTTTATGCTGGAGTAATATTCTGTTGTCTATTTACATCATATTTTCTTTATCCATTCGTATATACGCACACACATATATATACAGGTATGTCTATATGGGCATATGTGTAACAGATTATTTTAGAAATAAAAACTGTATATATTGTGTACAATGTAATAATTTGATATGTGTATACATTGTGAAATAATTAGTGCAATCACATTAAGGAACAAATCTATCACTTCACATAATTACCTTTTCTTGTGAGAACAGTTAATGTCTACTGTTGGCAAATTTTAAGCTACAAAAGATTATTAATAGTATTCATAAAGCTACTCATTAGATTCCCCAAACTTACTCATCTTACAACTGAAAGTTTGTACCTTTTGAACAACAGCTCATTTTCCCCAACTCCAGGCCCTGGCAACTGCCATCGTCCTCTGCTCCTGTGAGTTCAGCCATGACAGATTCCACATCTGAGGGGGAACGTGCAGTCTCTGTCTTGGGGCCTGGCTGAGTTTATTTAGCATCATGTCCTTCAGGGTCATCCATGTTGTTGAATAACAGGATTTCATTCCTTTTTTATGGCTAATATTCTGTTGTCTATTTATATCACATTTTCTTTATCCATTCAGCATCCACAAACGTTTAGCTTGTCTTTATATCTTGACAATTGTGAATAATGCTGCAGTGAACATGAGGGAGCAGATAATTCTTCAAGCTGCTGCTTTTATTCCCTTCAGTTATTATATACACAGAAGTGGGATTTCTGCATTGTAGAGTAGGTTTATCTTTTTTTAATTTTTAAATAACGCCCCCCTCCTGGTTTTCATAATGACTCTACCAGTTGAGAACTCTGAGTGTTCAGAATTGTTTTTTCTTTACATCCTTGTCAACATTGTTGTTAGGTTGCTGCAAAAGTAAGAGTGTTTCTTACTATTTAGAAGGCAAAAACCACAATTACTTTTGCACAGCCCTGATATACTGCTTATTTTTTATATTAGCCATCCTAATATCCAAAAGTTTGATTGTCAATGGTCTTTGGCGTGCAGAAGCTTTTTAGCGTAATGCAGTCCAGCTTGTTGATACTTACTTTTGTTGCTGTACTTTTGGTGTCATATCTAAAAAATGATTGCCAAGACCAGTATCAAAGAGGTTTTTTTCTCAGAGTTTTTAAGGATACATGTTTTACATTTAAGGCTTGATTTCAAGTTGATTTTTGAGTATGGTGTAAGAAAATTTGTCTGTTTCATTATTTTGATTGTGGGTATTCTGTTTCCCCAGGACCAAGTGTTGAAGAGACTGTACTGTCTGTCTTGTGTATTCTTCGTGCACTTGTGAAAGATTAGTTAAGTGGATATGCTTGAGTTTAATTCTGGGCTCTCCATTCTGTCCCATTGGTCTCTCTGGCAGTTTTCTTCTCTGTTCAGATACCATCCTGTTCTTACTACTGTAGTCTTAAAATGTCGCTTGAAATCAGAAAATATTATGTCTCTTGCCTTGTTCGTTTTCCTATAGATTCCTTTGGCTATGCCAAGTCTATTGTAATTCCATATACATTTTAGAATTCTATTTTCATTACTGTGAAAAAGGCCGCTGGAATTGGATAAGAAGTTTGTTGAATCTGTGGTCTTGGTCTTTAGCAGAATTGTACAGCCCCCTTCCTGGATTCCAGAGCTCTCTTAAAGGCATTTTTTTGCGATGAGGTCTCTCTGTGTCACCAAGGCTGGTTCTGAGCTTCTGCCCTGAAGTGAGCCTCTCACCCCAAGGTCCTGAACAGTTGGGATTGTAGGCGTGAGCTGCGGCGCCTGATTCTCTTGGAAAGGTGTTTCTGCACACAGAAGACTGACACGTTGTTGTTGTTGGGGGATAGATAAGCCTGGTCCACCTATTTCACCATTTTTCTATGTCACTCTCCTGTACATTTTCACTTTCTCTTTTGCTCCATTTCAGATTTATCTCTAATTTCAAATTCTAATATGCAGAACAATATGCTAGAATTAACGTGTTATATCTGAATTAAATTATTTCGGAAGCACTATTTGTTTATTTATTTATTTATTTTGAGATGGAGTTTGGCTCTTGTTACCCAGGCTGGAGTACAATGGCACTATCTCGGCTCAGTGCAACCTCCGCCTCCCAGGTTCAAGCGATCCTCCTGCCTCAGCCTCCCGAGTAGCTGGGATTTACACACAGGCATGTGCCACCACGCCTGGCTAATTTTTTGTATTTTTAGTAGAGACGGGGTTTGTCCTTGTTAGTCAGGCTGGCCTCGAACTCCCGACCTCAGGTGATCTGCCCGCCTCGGCCTCCCAAAGTGTCGGGATTTACAGGCATGAGCCACCGCACCCGGCAAGCACTCCATATTTATTAAATTATCCTATTTCTCCAATCCGTATATAAATAGTAATATTATTTATTCCCAAATGTTTATATTATCAGTGACTCTCACTATACTTTACATAATTTATATTTTTCTTTCTTTAGAAATATAAAGCTATTCCTTGCTTCTAAAAGTTGGATGGCAGCATTTTAATTTTGCATAAGAATCGCATCAGTATAGTAAACATATAATAAAAATTATCTTTAGTATCTTCTTTCTCATTAAAATGTTCTCAGTAGAGTCTTTTATTAATGATTGTAGTGCATTTTCTGTGAAGTTTCACTGCTGTACACTGCATGCCAGTGATTCAAAATACCTGCTTTTCATGATTACACAGTCACAGTTAAATATTGTAGTTATCTAGGCAAATTCTTTTTTAATGGTACATCAGTGTTTCATAGCAGATTTTATGACTAACATCTTAGTGTTTTGTAACTCCGTATTACTGTTTTTATGGTTGAATAATATTCCTTGTATGCAGATGCCACATTTTTTGTGTGTGTTCATCACTTGAGGCTTCCCCCATTTGACTTTTCTGAATAGTGACACAGTAAACATGGGTGTGCAAATATCTCTCCTAAGTCCTGAGTTGCAGTGTGTACTTTTGATATAGATCCAGAAGTGGGATTGCTAGATCATATAATTCCATTTTTAATTTTTTGAAGAACATGTATGCTATTTAAAAAAAAAAAAAAAACAGTCTCACTCTATCACCCAGGCTATAGTGCAGTGGCGCCATCTCAGCTCACTGCAACCTCTGCCTCCTGGGCTCGAGCCTTCCTCCCCCTTCAGCCTCCCGAGGACCTGGAAGTACAGGTGCCACCACCACACCCAGCTAACTTTTGTATTTTTAATAGAGACAAGGTTTTGCCATGTTGCCCAGACTGGTCTCGGACTCCTGGGCTCAAGTGATCCGCCCGCCTCAGTCTCCCAAAGTGCTGGGGTTCCAGTTGTGAGCCAGTGCGCCTGGCCTATGCTATCTTTCATCATGGCTGCATCCTTTCTTTCCTACCAGCAGGTTACGTGGTTTTCAACGTCTTCACATCCTTGACAGATCTGAATTTATTTTTTTACAGTGGCCATTCTAATACGTGTGAGGAAATAGCTTAATTGTCATTTTGTTTTGCATTTCTCTACAAATTAGTAATTTGAGCATTCATTCAGGTGCTTGTTGGGCGTTTCCATATCTTTTCTGAAGAGATTTCAGTTAGTCCTTCATCTATTTTTAAATCAAGTTATTTAATTGTTGTTGTTGAGTTGTAAAAGTTCCTTATATAATCTGAATATTAAGTCCTATCAAATGTGTGATTTCCAAGTATTTTTACCCATTTCTTAGGTGGCATTTTCACTTCACTCATTATTTTCTTTGATTTGCAGAAAGTTTGAAGTTTGATGTAGTTCAGTTTTTCTGTTCTTTTGTTGCTTATGCATTTGCTCTCCTATATTTTCTTCTAAGAGTTTTATTCTATTTCTGTACCTAAGTATTTCATTTAAAATACTTCTGTATATGGTACATGAAAAAGATATCACTTCACTTTTCCATGTAGATATCTAGTTTTTAACATCATTTGTTGAAAGGACTCTTCTCCATTGTGTGGTCATGGATACCTTGTGGAAAATTATTTGATTTTATCCACAAGAGTTTATTTCTGGGTCCCCTGCTTTGTTTCATCATTTAGTTATCTGTCTTTATGTCAGTACCACGTTGTTTTTATTTTCGTAGCTTTTTATATGTTTTAAAATCAGAAAGTGTAATGCCTCTTTGTTCTTTTTAAAGAATTTCGACTAGTTATTGTTCTTAAACTAATTTTAGGATTAAAAAATCAAAAAGTACCATTGGGAATTTGATAGAGATTATATTGAATATGTACATTAGTGTGGCCATTATTGACATCTTTAAAAAACTAAATTATCTGACCATTGAGCAAGAATGTGTATGTTCAAGGGCGTTTAATTTCCATACATTTTTGGCATTGCCAGTATTACTTTTGCTTTTGATTTCTAGTTTTATTACATTTTGGTTAGAAAACATGTCATGGGACTTTCATCTTTAAGAGTTATTTGTTGTAACAGAATGCACTTTGTGTATTTGAGAATATTGTATATTATGCTTTTTTTGACTGGAGCATTCTATACGTATCTGTTAAGTTGACCTGTGTAATTTTCTTTGTGTGTGTGTGTGTGTGTGTGTGTCGGAGTCTCACTCTGTCACCCAGGCTGGAGTGCAGTGACGCAATGTCGGCTCACTGCAAGCTCCACCTCTCGGGTTCAGGCCATTCTCCTGCCTCAGCCTCCCGAGTAGCTGGGACTACAGGCGCCCGCCGCCATATCCAGCTAATTTTTTTTTTTTGGTATTTGTAGTAGAGACGGGGTTTCACCGTGTTAGCCAGGCTGGTCTCGATCTCCTGACCTCATGATCCTCCCACCTCGGCCTCCCAAGGTGCTGCGATTACAGGTGTGAGCCACCCCACCCGGCCTTGATTTTTTGTGTAATTTTCTATTCTGTGTTGAAAATGGGGTCTTAGAGTCGATAATTATTGTATTTCTGTGTACGTCTTGCTTCACTTCTCTCCATATTTGCTTTATGTATCTGGGAACCCTGATGTTAGATATTAATATAGACAGATGAACAGTTACAGGTTCCTGGTTAATGGACACATTTTGCCATTACATGCTATTAATCGTTATGTCCCGTGACAGTTTTGACCTAAAGTATATTGTGTCTGATATAATGATAACCACCCCACCTGACTGTGGTTACTAATTGCATGGAATTTTTTTTTATTCTTACTTTCAGCCTATTTTTCTATTTAAAGCTAGAGTCTTTTGTAGCTAGCATATTGTTCTTAATTCAGCTATTTTATTTCTGTCAAATAAGTAGGTTAATTTATGTTTAAAATCATTTCTGAAGGAAATGAAGTTACTGTCACTATCTTGACTGTTACTGTTTTCTGTGTTTCTTGTAGATATGTTATCCCTCATTTCCTCTTTGACTATCTTCATTGTTTGTTTTGTGATTTTGTGTGGACATGCTTTCATTCTTTTCTCGTTGTGTTTTGCAGACCTTGTATAGGTATTTTCTTCGTGATCGCCTTGAAAAATGGAGAGTATGGCCGGGTGCGGTGGCTCACGCCTGTAATCTCAGCACTTTGGGAGGCCGAGACGGGCGGATCACGAGGTCAGGAGCTCAAGACCATCCTGGCTAACACAGTGAAACCCCGTCTCTACTAAAAAATACAAAAAACTAGCCGGGCGATGTGGCGGACGCCTGTAGTCCCAGCTACTCGGGAGGCTGAGGCAGGAGAATGGTGTGAACCCGGGAGGCGGAGCTTGCAGTGAGCTGAGATCCGGCCACTGCACTCCAGCCTGGGCGACAGAGCGAGACTCCGTCCCGAAAAAAAAAAAGAAAAATGGAGAGTACATCAAACACCTTAAAGTTATAGATTTTAATCTCACAACTTCATTAAATACAGAAACTGTAACACCCTCCAGTGTGCTATTAATGTAACAAATTATTGTATATTTTGTATCTGGTAGCAAAGATTCATGCAGATATTTTTTCAGATATTATGGCAGAATTTTGAGTTTTTTACACTATCATTATGATAGTAAAGTATTATATATCTGCTTATATACCTTTAACAGAGTTTTATATTTTCATATGGTTTTATAATGCTGTCTAGCATCATTGTCTTTTTAACACAATGAAGTCTTTTCAGTATTTTTTCTGTATTTTGTAGAGATTGGTTCTTGCTCTGTTGACCAGGCTAATTCATAACTCCTGATCTCAGGCAATCCTCCTACCTTGGCCCACCCAAAGCTGGTATTATGGGCATGAGCCACCATGCCTATCCAGCCTTTAGTATTTCTTATAGAACTATACTAGTGGTAGTGAACACCCTCATCTATTTATTTATTTTGGAAAGTCTTTATTTTTCCCTTGTTCTTTTGAAGTGAAATTATTCTAGATCAGGTGTTCTTGGTTAGTAACATTTTTATCATACTGAAATTTGGAAAGTTAACAGCCTTTTTTTCTTCGAATAATGCCTCTACTGCTTTTCTGCTATGTATTTTTTGTAAGACTTCTTTCATGAATATATTGGTTTAGATCATGGTGTTCAATAAATCCCATATTTTAGCTATTTGTTTTACAGTTTTATTTTTCTGTGTTTTATTTTTAAATCTGTGCTACATTCTGTTTTATTGTACTATTTGTCTGCCTTTATACCAATACCAAACTGTTTTAATTACGGTTGCCTCATAATGTGTTTTGAAGTCAGACAGTGTGATACCTCCAATATTGTTCCTCTGTTTGAAAATTGTTGGGTGCTTTACAGTCCCTTGAGATGTCTTAGGATTTTTAGGTTATTGCTTTTATTTCTGCAAAAAGAGGATTAGAAATTTGAAAGAGATTGCATAGAGTTTGTAGATTGCATTGGACAGCGTGAACATCTTTGCAATATTGAGTATTTCAACCCTTGAACAAGAGCACGCTCAAATGTGCTGTTTAATTTCCATATATTTGTGAATTTTTTTGTTTTTCTTTGTTATTTCCAGTTTCATTTCATTTTGGTCATATATAGTAATGCAGAAGACTTCCATTTTTTGAAATTTGGTAAGACATGTTTATTTGTTTAACAGGTGGCCTGTCCTGGAGAATGTTTCCTGAGCTCGTGGGAAGAGTGTGTCTCCTGCTGTGTTGTGTGGGGTGTTGTATCTATGTCTGTGAGGTAGAATTGCTTTGTAGTGCTTTCAGGTCCTCTCTACAATTATTAAGTCTTGCTTTATTATTCATTACTGAAAGTGGGTTCTAGAAGTATGCCACTATTATATTGCTGTCTGTTTCTTGCTTCAATGCTGTAATTATTTGTTTATAAAGAACTTGCAAAATTGAAGCAAGAAATAGCAATATAATAGGAAGTTACTTCAATACCCAAATACATATACAAATATGCACCCACACTTGTCATAGGTTCCCAGTTCATTCCCCCTTCTGTTATTGTTTTATGTTCTTGTTTTTTGTGAGCTCTGACTTAAAGTATGCTTTATGAAGTATGACATTTTTTTACTTAAGATGTATTTTGCATAATATAATTGTAATCTCTTCTCTCATTTCATTAACATTTGCATGAAATGTCTATTTCCATCTTGCCACTTTCAGTCTCTTTTTGTCATTAGGTCTCAGGTGAATTTCTTGTAGGTCAGCTATAGTTTGATCTTGGCTTGGTTTTAAATTATTTAGCATATGCCTTTTGATTGAGTAGTTTAGTTCCTAAATAAACAATTTACTGATATAAAAACATGTACTTTAGCCATTGTATTTTTTTTTTACTTGATTCTTGTAGCTTTTTCTTTCTCCCTTTCTTTTTTGTTTCTTTTTTTTTTTTTTTTTTTTTTAGACGGAGTCTCACGCTGTTGCCCAGGCTGGAGTGCAGTGGCGCGATCTCGGCTCACTGCAAGCTCCGCCTCCCAGGTTCCCGCCATTCTCCTGCCTCAGCCTCCTGAGTAGCTGGGACTACAGGTGCCCGCCACCGCGCCCGGCTAATTTTTTGTATTTTTAGTAGAGACGGGGTTTCACTGTGGTCTCGATCTCCTGACCTTGTGATCCGCCCGCCTCGGCCTCCCAAAGTGCTGGGATTACAGGCTTGAGCCACCACGCCCGGCCACTTTTTTGTGTCTTGTACTTTGTGTAATAAGCTTTGACTTCTTTTTAAATTTTCTTTTGTGTGTCTTATAGACATTTTCTTTGTAGTTACCATGGAAAGTATATAAAACATCTTAAAGTTACAGCAAGATATTTTACACTGGTAAATACTTAACCTTAGTTGTATACAAAAATTCTTTCTTATTAAATCTGCCCTCAACTTTGTTACTAATGTCACGAAATCATTTAATGTTATATATCCATTAACAGATATTTATGATTATTTTTCTACTTTCATCTTTCAAATTTTAGATAATAATTAAAAGTGATTTCTGCACCATCGTTATAGTACCACAGAATTTTATTTTTCTGTGTATGCGTATCTTTTCCATATATTTATTTTGATATGATTATATATTATTTTCTAGCATTGCATTATTTTCAATGGAAAGGACTCCTTTTACCGTTTCTTGTTTGACATGTGTAGTGGTAGTGTAGCCCTTGGTTATGTTAGAAAGTCTTTATTTGTTTTTATTTTGTAGGTCACTGGTTATATTATTCTTGCTTGGAAGTTTTGTGTTCAGCAATTAGACTTATCTCATCCGGTTCCCTTCTTGCTTCAGCTTGTACTTTTTTTGAAACAGGGATTTACTCTGTCACTCAAATTGGAGTGCAGTGGTGTGATCATGGCTCACTGCAGCCTCAACTTTCCAGGCTCAGGTGATTCTCCCACCCCAGCCTTCTGAGTAGCTGGGAAGCACAACAGCATACACAGCTAATTTTTTTTGTATTTTTTGTAGAGATGGGATTTCACCATGCTACTCAGGCTTGTCTCGAACTCCTGGGCTCAAGCGATCTGCCCGCCTCAGCCTCCCAAAGTGCTGAGATTACAGGTGTGAACCACTGTGCCCAGCCTGCCCTCAAGGTTTCTGTGGACAAATTCACTGGTAATCTCCTAAGAGCATACACCTTGCTTTTCACTTGCTGCTTTCAGGATTATTTTCTCCTTTGACTTTGGAAACTGCGGTTATAATGTGTCTTATGTCCCTTTTGTTTATACTAGTTGATGTGTTGAGCTTCTTGATTTTTTAATGTTTTTTTCTTACTTTTAAGAATTTCTCAGTAATTATTTCCTTTCATACCTGTTTCTCAGTCTGTTTTTCATACTTTATATCTTTTTATTGATATCCTCATTTTCCTAATTTTACTTAGTTTGCTGTTTTCCCATTTTTACTCATTGAGCATTATTCACATGGTAATTTTATTTTTTCAGTTAATTTATGCATCTCCATTGTTTTAGGGTTGATTTTTGAACTTTTTTTAATTTCTTTGATTGCGCCATGTGACCCTAATACTTTGTACATGTAATCTTTGATAGAGATTCAGGCATTAACAAAAAGCCTCCTGCCACAACCTTTATAATGTGGCTTTCTCCTGGGGTAGTCTAAAACAAATTGGGCCGGATTCTAGAGGCCACTTAAGCCTGTTCTGCAGTTGTGTCTTGTGTGGGATTGTGTGTGTATTTTTCAGTTAAAGAGAGTTTCTCAGGTTTCTTCACAGTGCCCTGTAATTACCCAATACACCTGTTGCCTGGTGCTGCTGCTGCAGCCTTCCTGCTGCTGTCACAGGTATTTCCTTTCGGTCTCAGCAGACCCAGCCTGTCACTCAGAGTACCGCCATTTCTCTCAGCCCTCTGTCATGGGGGCAGAAATCAGTCTTTGCCAAAGCTTCAAAAGGCCAAAAGTAAAAATACTTGCGCCAGTACTTTCTTTCTCTTTTGAAGGAGAAGCCAGGAGTTGAGGATGTACTCTCAAAGGCATTGTGCTGTACTGCGGAGGAGCAGGGGCTGTGGGGGGTAAATGTAACACACTTTTTTTCTTTTTATGTGGCTCCTAGCATTGTGCTCACCGGGGGTGCTGCAAACTCTGAAGTGGTTTTTAGAGTTCAGATGCATTTTCTCACTAGGTATTGTTACATTTATATGTTTATACAGAAATTAGGGCCTGTGGTATTTTTTATGCCATTTTGCTAATGTATTTGGCATTATTTTACAGATTAGATTCACAAAATATATTCATCTGTGTCTAGTAAGTGGGATAACTTTTTTTTTTTTTTCCAGCTATGTCTTCTCATGTTACCCAAGACCTTTTGCCAGAGCAGGGCATACAAGATGCGTTCCCAAAATCAATACTGAGAGGATATGGAAATTGTGGCCTTGATAATTTACATTTAAGGAAAGACTGGGAAAGTTTAAATGAGTGTAAGTTGCAAAAAGATTATAATGAACTTAACCAATGTTCATCAACTACCCATAGCAAAATCTTTCAATGTAATAAATATGTTAAAATCTTTAATAACTTTTCAAATTTGCATAGACATAATATAAGTAATACTGGAGAGAAACCTTTCAAATGTCAAGAATGTGGCAAATCCTTTCAAATGTTCTCATTCCTAACTGAACATCAGAAAATTCACACTGGAAAAAAATTGCAAAAATGTGGAGAATGTGGCAAAACCTTTATCCAGTGCTCACACTTTACTGAACATGAGAACATTGACACTGGAGAGAAACCTTACAGATGTCAAGAATGTGACAAAGTTTTTAAAACTTGCTCAGTCCTTACTAAAAATAGAATTTACGCTGGAGGGGAACATTACAAATGTGAAGAATTTGGAAAAGTATTTAACCAGTACTCCCACCTTACTGAACATGAGCGTGGTACTGAGGAAAAACCCTGCAAATATGAAGAGTGCAGCAGTGTCTTTATATCTTGCTCAAGCCTTTCTAATCAACAGCTGATTCTTGCTGGAGAGAAGCTCTCCAAATGTGAAACATGGTACAAAGGTTTTAACCACAGCCCAAATCCTTCCAAACATCAGAGAAATGAGATTGGAGGGAAACCTTTCAAATGTGAGGAATGTGACAGCATCTTCAAATGGTTCTCAGACCTTACTAAACATAAGAGAATTCACACTGGTGAGAAACCATACAAATGTGAAGAATGTGGGAAAGCCTATACGCAGTCCTCACACCTCAGTGAACACAGGAGGATTCACACCGGAGAGAAACCCTACCAGTGTGAAGAATGTGGGAAAGTCTTCAGAACTTGCTCAAGCCTTTCTAATCACAAGAGAACTCATTCTGAAGAAAAACCCTACACGTGTGAAGAATGTGGCAACATCTTTAAGCAGTTATCAGACCTCACTAAGCATAAGAAAACCCATACTGGAGAGAAACCCTACAAATGTGACGAATGTGGAAAGAACTTTACCCAGTCCTCAAACCTTATTGTACATAAGAGAATTCATACTGGAGAGAAACCCTACAAATGTGAAGAATGTGGCCGAGTCTTTATGTGGTTCTCAGATATTACCAAACATAAGAAAACCCATACTGGAGAGAAACCCTACAAATGTGACGAATGTGGAAAGAACTTTACCCAGTCCTCAAACCTTATTGTACATAAGAGAATTCATACTGGAGAGAAACCCTACAAGTGTGAAAAGTGTGGCAAAGCCTTCACCCAGTTCTCACACCTGACTGTACATGAAAGCATTCATACTTGAGAAAAAAAAAATATAAAAATAGGCACAGCCTTTAGTATCTGCTCGCATCCTACTTTACATCAGTTTGGACGTAACAAAGTTATTATAAATTTAATTACTATTGAAAGACCTTTCATGAAATGTAAGTCTCCAGAGCACACAAGAGTATTTCTTCTGAAAAAAAAAGTTACAATTATGTTTTATACTAGATGGAAGACATGCAACAGTTGCTTAAACTTCCAGAGAATTTGTAGAGAAACCCAACAAATATCATAACTGTGGAATAACATTTGTTCAAAAACGATAGCTTAGAAAACATCAGAGTTCATACTAAAAGATATTTTGCAAATACAGTAAATGGGAAACATAAGCAAAATTCAATTTAAGTAAACATTGGAGGATTTGAAGAAGAGAGGAACAGAGCGCGGACGCGTTCTAAGTAAACACTGGAGGATTTGAGGAAGAGAGGAACAGAGCACGGACACATTCGGAAACGACAGTGAATCCGTGTGTTGAGTCTACAGGGACATCTCGACTTGAAGTAGATTGTTCATTCTTATTTAAGTTTAAAAGGAGGATGAGACTGAGTTTTTGTAGAGTTATAATTACATTCAAAATACACGTTTTTGCATTGAAAAATGTTAAATTTTTGAAAAGCGAATATTGATGTCTTTTAATCCTCGAATCAGTTCATGCTGTGTCTTCATTTCTGGTGCTGATGTGAAAACACATGGTCAGTTGTTGCTGCATCAGAGATGTGAGAAATTCTCTTCTGTTAGGTGTGCATCACTGATATACTTGTCCATGAAAGGTGAAAGACACTGAAATGTAAGATGCGTGAGTAAAATCTTGGTAGAGGCTGTTTGTGGTTGTTTTATATACTTGTAAGTGATTTATGAGCTGGGTGTTTAGAATACTACTCTTCTGTTAGGGTCACCCTGACCAGAGCATTCCCTTCCCCTCCCACAGGCCTTACAGTACAGTCCCTTGCGCTCTCTGCACAGCTACCCCACGGCAAAAGACAAACCCGCCCTTCACCGTCCCCTCCAGTAACTGTCCAGACAGTTACAGGATGCGGTTAACATGTCTGTTCACCTCGCATAACAAAGCTGGCAAAAAACATCTCCAGGATGCAGACAAGACACCTGCACCCCCAACTCAGCTCCCCTACCCCAACCTAGTTCTCCTGCACCCCCAGCTCAGCTCCCCCACCCCGACCCAGTTCTCCTGCACCCCCAACTCAGCTCCCCAGCCCCGACCTGGTTCTGGCCCTATAAAACCCTGCTATAATCTATAAGCGGAGTTGCCTCCTCTAACTGGCAGAGCAGCCAGGCAGCTCAGTGAAGCTTGCTTGCCTGACTTTGGGTCTCCTCATCCTTTCTCTCGGCTGACCTTAGATTTCTGGTGCCAAAACCCAGGATGATGGTAGAGTTTGGCCTCCCTTTCTCCTTCCCTCCCTCCTTCCCCCAGCTAAACTCCCCCTTCCAGAACCTGCTGGAGACCCAAGGATCTTTCCATTGCTGGCGAACACATCGAACACGAAGGCCACCTGAGGGGTGAGTAAAGGAGACTTTTGCCTTCTTTCTGGAACCTTGTCTACTCTTTCCTTCCCAAAAGACCCAGCGCTGGGCCAAGGGTTTCCTCCTCCTCCCAGCCTCCAGGAGGCCCTTGATATCTCCCTATCGGGGATGCCTGAACTGGGGATTATCACACTTCTCCGACTTGAACCATGGGACAAGGGATGCCTTCTCCCACCATTCTAGTCTCTGGCCAAGTCTCCCATCTCTACCCCTCCCTTTCTCATTCCACCGTGGGAGCCTCCCAATCCACTCCCTCAAAGACATCCCCCGCTTGGGTGTCTCCTCTGTAACCTTAACGCCCTTAGCCTCCATTCCGAAATTCAGCTAAAAAAAACTCATCTTTTATTGGAACACTGCCTGGCCACAATATAAACTAAACAATGGCTCCCAATGTCCTGAAAACAGCACTTTCAGTTTCAACATTCTCGGGTACCAAGACAACTTCTGCCATCGCGATCAAAGTGGTCAGAGATCCCTTATGTTCGGGCTTTCGTTTGCCCTCCGTAGCTGTCCCTCCCTCTGTCAGTCCTGCTCTACTTTCCAGATCCTCCTCACCTGCTCCACACCTGACCCATTCTCAGACCCCCCACACCCGTCACCACTCCTCCCGATGATTCTTCCTCCTTTGACCCTGCCGACTTTTCCCCGACAGCACCATAATCCTCCCCCACATCATCACAGTCCTCCACCATACCCTCCCACTGCTGCCTTCTTTCTCTTCCTCTCTCCAACCACCCAGCTTCTGATTCTGATTCCTCCCCATCTCCACCTCATACCCACTCAGACTCAGCATGCCCAACAGTCGGCCCCCTTACTTCCCCTCTGAGAGGTGGCTAAAGGAGTCATTTGCGTCCACATTCCCTTCTCCCTGTCTAACCTTTCCCAAATTAAGAAACGTCTCAGGTCCTTTTCCTGCAATCCTGACACTTATATCAAATAGCTCACTTGGCATGATCTCTATATTATCCTCTTTTACTCTCCTGGAGAAAAAAAAAGAGTGGCTTGCAGCTCAGGCGCACGCCAGTGATCTTCATCGGCAAGAGCCTACTAAGCCCATAGGGGCCGCTGCAGTTCCCTGGGAAAAACCCTCCTGGGAGTACCAGCCCACACAACCTGGCCAGGCATCTGGTGATCACGTGATCACTTGCCTTATCAGAGGCCTTAACAAAGCGGCCGTAAGGCCATAACTTTGAAAAACTCGCCGGGCGCGGTGGCTCACGCCTGTAATCCCAGCACTTTGGGAGGCCGAGGCGGGCGGATCACAAGGTCAGGAGATCGAGACCACGGTGAAACCCCGTCTCTACTAAAAATACAAAAAAATTAGCCGGGCGCGGTTGTGGGCGCCTGTAGTCCCAGCTACTCGGGAGGCTGAGGCAGGAGAATGGCGTGAACCCGGGAGGCGGAGCTTGCAGTGAGCTGAGATCACGCCACTGCACTCCAGCCTGGGCGACAGAGCGAGACTCTGTCTCAAAAAAAAAAAAAAAGAAAAACTCAAAAAAATCTCCCAAAGGGCCGACAAAAATCCCACTAATTTCTTTCCTGCCTTACAGAGGCCTTCCAAAAATACACCCATGTTAACCCCACCTCCCGGGAAGGAACTATTGTTCTTAATATCCATTTCATCTCTCAGTCTGCTCCTGACGTATGGCACAAGCTCAAAAAGGTAGAAGACGGCCCTGAAACCCCTCAACAAGACCTCTTTAACCTGGCCTTTAAGGTCTTCAACAACAGAGATGAGCAAAATAAGATAAAGCCCAATGAGATCATGCCAAATACCAGCTCCTAGCAGCAGCTATTCATCAGCCTACTCAGGCTGCCCGGGGCACAAAAGACCCCATAGCAGTGACCCTCCCGGGCCCTGTTTCAAGTGCTGCAAACAAGGCTGTTGGGCCCGAGCATGCCCTAACCCATGAATGCCAAAAACTCCTTGCCTAGCTTGCCAACAAACTGGCCACTGGAAGTCTGATTGTCCTCAACAAGCAGACTAACAGGCCGGTTCCTCAAGGCCCTGGCAAAGCAAAGAGTGAAGAGTCACTCACACTCCCACAGCTCCTTGGCTGGGCCACTGAAGATTGACAGAGCCCAGGGCCCCCGGCCCCATCCGCCATCGCTGCATTGGAGCCCAGGGTAACTCTGCTAATAGCAGGTAAGCCAGTCTCTTTTTTAATTGATAATGGGGCCACCTACTCGGCTTTACCTGAATTTTTAGGACCCACTTACCCTTCCCAGGTCTCTGTTGTGGGGGTTGATCGACTCGTCTCGCATCCACATGCTACTGAATCCTTTACTTGTTCCCTGTTTAATACTATTTTTTCACACTCCTTCCTTATGCCTCATTGCTCCACCCCAATCCTAGGCCAAGACATTTTAACCAAATTCAAAGCTTCTATCACCTTTTCCTGTCTCCCTCAACCAGAGTCCCTCCTGTTCCTCTCTGCTAGTCCAGCCCCTGACCCCCCCCTTCCCCAGCACCTGCTACCCGCCTCCCTCATTAACCCAGTAGTGTGGGATACCACCACCCCTTCCATAGCTGCTCACCAGGACCCCATCAAAATCCCGTTAAAAGACCCTCTAAATTTCCCAACATTCTCCAATACCCTGTTTCCCTAACACACCAAAGGGCTTACAACCCATCACAAACAAGCTCTGCTCACACAGTCTGCTTAGACCAACACACTCTCCATGTAACACCCCCATCCTCCCTATTGAAAAATCTGACGGCTCATACTAACTCATTCAGGACCTCCGAGCTATCAGTCAGGCTGTTCTCCCTATTCAACCTGTAGTCCCTAACCCCTATATACTTCTCTCTCTCATCCCCTCCAACACCACCCACTACACCACAGTTGACCTAAAAGATGCCTTCTTCACCATTCCCCTACACCCTCATTCCCAAAACCTCTTTGCTTTCACCCAGACTGACCCCAACAGCCTCCAGTCACAACTCACGTGGACTGTCCTCCCTCAGGGCTTCAGGGATAGCCGTCATTTCTTCCGGCAAGCGCTAGCCCAAGACCTTGCCTCCTTGGATCTTTTACCCAGCCACCCCCTTCAATATGTAGATGACCTCCTTCTCTGTAGCCCTTCTCTAAAAAACTCCCGGACTCACACTGCCCCCTTCTCAGTTTCCTCACTAATAAAGGCTATAGGGTCACCCCCTCCAAAGAATGGCCCAGATCTCGAGCCATGACCCTGTCACTGGCAGCCTTAATAGACAGCCTATTCCATCTTCCTCAAAAAACTAAATCCGTTCCTTCCTAGGGCCAGCAGGCTTTTTAAAAATATGGACTCCCGGCAGGGCGCGGTGGCTCAAGCCTGTAATCCCAGCACTTTGGGAGGCCGAGACGGGCGGATCACAAGGTCAGGAGATTGAGACCATCCTGGCTAACACGGTGAAACCCTGTCTCTACTAAAAAAAAAAAATACAAAAAAACTAGCCGGGCGAGGTGGCGGGCACCTGCAGTCCCGGCTACTCAGGAGGCTGAGGCAGGAGAATGGTGTGAACCCGGGAGGTGGAGCTTGCAGTGAGCTGGGATCCGGCCACTGCACTCCAGCCTGGGCAACAGAGCGAGACTCCGTCTCAAAAAAAAAGAAAAAAAAAATAAGGACTCCCAACTTTGCCCTCCTAGCTCACCCCCTTTATAAAGCAGCCAAAGGCCCCTTCAATAAACCCCTAACCTCCTCACATAACATACTCCCCAACTTCCACAAACTCCAAACCGCTCTCATCACTGCACCGGCTCCGTCCTAACCTCATAGCTCCCAACCTGTCACTCTCCATACTGCCAAAAACCAAGGAATAGCCCTTGGTGTCTGAAGACAGCAAAAGTAAAATCCTCCCTCCTTTGCTCCTGTTCCTGCCTCTCTAAACAACCCAACAACACAGTCACAGGTGGCCAGCCTGTCTTACAGCACTAGCAGCAGTGGCTGTTTTAGCTCTAGAAAGCAGGAAATTGAACATTCAGCCCAAATACCACCATCTATATAGTCTTCATAATCTACAAGATCCCCTCTCCTCCCAAGCATTAAGCTCTCCTCCTCCTTCCCAGATTCAATTACTCCATGTCCTCTTTATCAAAAACCCCAAATTCTGCCTTACCAAAAGTGCTCCCCTCAACCCAGAATCCTTACTCCTGGTGTGCTCTTCCCTTCCTACTCATTCTTGCACTGACATCCTAGACCACCTGCACACTTCCCAAACGTTTCCTCCAAGCCTCTCACCAACCCCAATGACCAGCTATTCACAGAGGGCTCCTCTTCCAGGCCCACTGGCTCCCCCAGAATTGCTGGATATGCAGTTGTTTCTCTTGACCAAGTAATTAAAGCCAGGCCCCTCCCTCCAGGAACCTCCTCCCAAAAAGCAGAACTTAAAGCTGTCACCAGAGCCCTAACCCTTTCCAAATAGGCCTATCACATCCTTCATTCGCATGCTGCCGTCTGGCAAAAGAGAGGATTCCTTACTGCCAAAGGAACCCCCATCACTAAGGTCCCCCTTATTTACCAACTACTTCAGGCTGCACACCTTCCAACCAAAGTAGGACATCAAATGGGATCAAATAAAATCTCAAAAGGAAACAAAAGCCGATAAAGCAGCAAAAAAGGTCTCTGTTTCTTCTGCCCCTGGCTCTCTCCTCCTCATTACCCCTGCAATCCAACCCCAGAATTCCCCCACTAAAAAAAGCCTCACTACTACAACAAGGCACCTCCTTCCAAAGGAACTAGATCATCAAAAAACTCATCCTCCACCAAAAACAAATGAAAAAAAAAAAAATTCTAACATCCCTTCACCAATCTTTCCATGTTGGAGTGTACCCCCCTTACCTTCTCCTTTGCCTGTATTTCTCTTTGCCCCACCTGTCTACCTTACTAAAAAACATAACCTCAAACTGTCATATGTGCTCTGTCACTTCCTCCCAAGGGATGCTCCACTCTCCATCTATTCCTACATACCCAGTAAGAGGAACCTCATTATCGTATTTCCAGGCACTCTACAGACTTACAGGCTTCCCTGAAAAAAAAAAACAAAAAAAAAACTGTAGACTATGACCCACCTCCAAAACCAACTAGACTCCCTAGCAGCAGTTACCCTACAAAACCGCAAAGGCTTGATTTACTTACTGCAGAAAAGGAAGTCTCTGGATCTTCCTAGATGAGGAAGGCTGTTTCTACTTCAATCAGTCAGGCCTGGTTCAGAATGCAGTCAAAAAACTAAAAGACCAAGCCCCCAACCCCGCCAAAAAAAAAATCAGCTCCTCTGCCTGGCCCTGTTGCCCCCTTGGTCTCTCAGCTCTTGGGCCTCCTGGTTCCTCCCACTCATAGGACCCGTCATAACCATTCTCCTTCCAGTCTTTGGGCCCTGCCTCTTACATCTCTGTACCCAGTTTTTACAGAACCGCGTCCGAGCTTTCACCCACGGAACCATACAAGACATGACGCTACTACAAGAATACTGGCAATTTCAAAACCAGTACCAGGATCAACCCCTACCTTCCAGCCTTTCTCCTAACCACTGCGCCCTCTCGGCTTGAAGTAGCCAGACGAAAAATGGCATCCCTTTTCCTATCATCTATTAAATGGCTAAAATGTTAGGGTCACCCGACCAGACCATTCTCTTCCCCTCCCACAGGCCTTACAATACAGCCCTTGCACACTCCACACAGTTACCCCAGGGCAAAAGACAAACCCCCTTCACCGTCCCTTCCAGTGACTGTCCAGACAGTTACAGGATGCGGCTAACATGTCTGTTCACCTCGCATAACAAAGCTGGCAAAAAACATCTCCAGGATGCGGACAAGACACCTGCACCCCCAGCTCAGCTCCCCCACCCCGACCCAGTCCTCCTGCACCCCCAGCTCAGCTCCCCCACCCCGACCCAGTCCTCCTGCACCCCCAAGTCAGCTCCCCCACCCCGACCCAGTCCTCCTGCACCCCCAGCTCAGCTCCCACACCCCGACCTGGTTCCGGCCCTCTAAAACCCTGCTGTAGTCTGTAAGCGGCGCTGCCTCCTCGAACTGTGGCAGAGCAGCCAGGCGGCTCAGTACAGCCTGCTTGCCTGACTTTGGGTCTCCTCATCCTTTCTCTCGACTGACCTTACACCTTCTGCATTATAGGAAGAGGGAAACATTTTGAATTTTGTAAATTAATCGTTTTACCAGTATTTTATTAAGGTAATATACCATAAATTTTGAAATGCTTTTTAAGATTCTATGTGAACTTGATTTGTTTTTAAACACAACTGTGTTAAATGTGTTAAGCCTGGTGTTCATAGAATGAAGTGTTATCCTACCAAAAACCAATTCCATCTTAGTGAAAGATGTCGATAACAGATGGTAACAATGTACTATTGGGTGTGGCATAGTGGAATAGTGTCTCCCAGGGATTTTTTTAAATCCTTTCCCTCTTTTTGTAACTACAGAGTCATTATTATTGCTATAATAAATATTATACAGGTGTAAAAATACCTATATTTCGGAGTATTTTTTAATTTTTTCCTGCAGTTTTTGTTGGATGTGCAACTTCTCTGCCCTGCAGAACACATAGATTCAGCTTTGATTTACATGGAGTTAAATATACAAATATATTACTGTAAAGATAAACTAGACGTGTGCAGTGGCTCACGCCTGTAATCCCAGCACTTTGGGAGGCCGAGGTGGGTGGATCACCTGAGGTTGGGAGTTTGAGACCAGCCTGACCAACAACGAGAAACCCCATCTCCACTAAAAATACAAAATTAGCTGGGCGTGGTGGCGTATGCCTGTAATCCCAGCTACTCGGGAGGCTGAGACAGGAGAATTGCTTGAACGCAGAAGGTGGAGGTTGCAGTGAGCCAAGATTGTGCCATTGCACTCCAGCCTGGGCAACAAGAGTGAAACTCCATCTCAAAAAAAAAAATCGTAGACTATTTTATATAGTTTATATATATACACGTACACATATACACACACACACACATATATATGTGTATATACATGTAGATGTATGTATATACACATATATATGTGTGTGTGTGTGTATATGTGTACGTGTATATATAAAAACTAGGCTGGGCATGGTGGCTCACATCTGTAATCCCAGCACTTTGGGAGGCCAAGAAGGGAGTATCACTTAAGCTGAAAAGTTTGGGACCAGCCTGGGCAACATAGTAAGACCTTGTCTCTACTATAGATTTTTTAAAAATCAGCTGGGAGTGGTGGTGCACACTTTCAGTCCCAGCTACTCAGGAGGCTGAGGTGGAAGGACCATATGAGCCTGGGAGATCAAGGCTGCAGTGAGCTATGATCATGCCACTGCACTCCAGCCAGGACAGCAAAGTGTGCCCTTGTCTCAATAAAGAAAGGAAAGAAAAGAAAAGAGAGAGAAAAGAAAAGAAAAGAGGGGAGGGGAGAGGAGAGGAGCACAGAGAAATATTTAAAGTCAGATTTGCAAACATCCCAGCAGGGGAGAGCCCTTTTTTCTCCCATCCAATGGGCTTCTGGAGCTCCCATCGCTCTGATTGGACATGGACTCCTTGGAGGCAGCTCCCAAGAGCAGATGACTCAGAAGTTCCTAGAAAGTCATCAAACCAGATGACACAGAACTCAAACGACATTTCACTTCGTTTTGTATGAGACAAGGTCTCACTCTGTCGCCAAGGCTGGAGTGCAGTGGGGCGATCCTGGCTCACTGCAACCTCCACCTCTGTCCTGGCCGCCTCAGGGCGCCCTGAGAGGACCAGGACATGCGGCTGCAGTGGCTGCTCTTTTGGCTCCTCGTGCTGGGGTTTCCCAGCCATCAGTCCAGCCACATGAGTAGACAGTGAACCCGCGGGGTTCCTTCCTTTTCATTGGACTGTCATGGGGTGTGAAATGACACAGCTCACGCCTGTAATCCCAGCACTTTGGGGGCCCAAGGTGGGCAGATGGCTTGAGTCCAGGAATTTGAGACCAGCCTGGACATCATAGCAAAACCCCATCTCTACAAAAAATTCAAACAATTAGACCTGGCGGTGGGCACCTGTAGTCCCAGCTACTTGAGAGGCTGAGGTGGGACGATCGCTTGGGCCCAGGAGGTGGAGGTTGCAATGCGGAGTCCCCAGGAGTGACATGACCAGGATGTGAATGAGGACTATCTTGTCCTTTGTTCTGTAAAATGTGTCTTGTGCAGATCGTTGATTTACCCAAAGCAGAAAAGGTCTTAAAGTCCTTTTGATTGTCCAAATAGAAAGAAATCACAGGTTTCCACTTTGAAAGGTTTCACCCTCACGTTATAAAACCTCTCCACTATGCGCAGGAGAGGGCACCTTATGGAGATGAGAGTATTTGTTCCGAGTGGCATGCACCGGATTCTCGGAGAGGGAGCTGGAAAAGTCCAGTGATGGGGAGCAACCGCCGCATCGAGGCAGAATCGCCCCACATGAGTGCCTCCAATTAAAGAAGAGTCTCTTGATTCTTTTGAGTCTGTGAAGGAGGAAATGTCTTGATAATCTTGGTTGGAATGTTCTTCCCTTTACCTGGCTGCGTTTCATAGATCAGTTACGCTCTCTTTCCCTACCTTTGAAGACTTGGATACGTTTTCCTCATTGCATTTTCCACGTCCACCCTTGCCTCATGGCCGTCGACTGCCAGAACCTAAGCTTTTTCCTGGCCGCATGGGACCTAATCTGGGTAGGAGCCCACTACTGATAACCTGATAATTGTCAGATGTGACAAGAGTGCCCAAGACGGAGGATGTTTTCCTGGTCAGTGACAAGATGGCCTTTGTCCTTCTTGTGCATTTGATCCACATCTTTAACCATTGTGCCCAGAGCTCCTGCTTCCTTTCAGATGGAGGCTACTCAGTGGCAGTGCCTCCCTCCCAGGAGCCCGGGCTGCACTCATCTCCACCGTGAGGCTGAAGACAAAAGTGCCGCAGAGCTCAGAGGCTGCTTTCTACAGAGGTTGCATTTGCACAAAACTGAGTCTTGGTATGTGGATTGGTCTCAGTTGCATTTTGTATTTATTTTCTCCCCCAATACTTGTAAATCCAGTGATTGTAAAATAATATGTGTGCCTCGTGTGGTGGTGGCCATACATTCCAGGAAGTTTGGATTGCCTTCCATGTGGATTTCCAAGGTGCTCCTGAGTGCTTCCGGTGCTTTGCTCTAAAACATGAAGGTGACCTCTTGTTAGTGGTTACTTGGTACTGTGTTTTTGACTGACTTCAGTTCTCACAGTTTTAATCATAATTCCAAGGAGACTATGTTACGCAAATCTGTATGGACTTTGAAAATCTGACATGGAGTGCCCCGTTTCAGCAGTAGTGAACATTGATTTTCAAAAGTGAATGTTTTTAGAAACTCGGGCTAAACAACAATCTGTGATTATTTTTGTTGGAATATCACCTAGGTATTATTATAGCAGCTGTCCACTCTCAATTTGTGTATATGTAAATATATCTTTATGTAATATTTTCATCTATAACTTTCAGACTTTTTTCTTATATTTTTTTCTCATTTTTCCATACAGTGTGGACGTATTTTTGCATATATTTCAAAGAATGTAATACAAATTTTTAAATATATAAAAGACGACCTTGGCTTCCCAACCATTGTGAGTTTGTATTTTCTTCTCTCCATTTTAAATTGAATTATGCATTTCTAGGTAAAGTTCTATAATTTTTTAAATATTTGCAATGTTTTTGTCAGATAAATAAAAACTAATAATTTGTGTCTCAAATTTCCTTCCTACTTTTTAAGTGATATAAAATCCTGTATATTAACAGCCTCTTTATAAAGAATACAATTTGCTGACTTTTACATATGGACAAGACACAGCAATGAAAGCATCACCACATTCCAGATTCAGGACAATAAACACATTCCTCCCTCTTCAAAGTTTTCTCCTCCTCCTCTTGAATCCGTCTGTCCTTCTCCCTCCATCTTACTGTCTTCCCCCTGCTCTGCCATTGTGTGTAATGGAGTCATACAGGAGACATATTCTTGTTGTTCTGGATTCTGTAAAGTCAGCAGAATCATGTTCACATTGATTCATATTGTTTTAAATATTAATAGTTTGTCTTTGTTATATTGCTGAGTAAAATTCCTTTGTATGGACATATGACGGTGCATCTATCCTCTCCCTTGGAAAGAAATATAAGGCTTATTTTTCCCATTTGGTCTTTGTCCTGAAAACAAAAACCCATAAAGCAGCACCTCTGCAAGCTTTTCCTGTGTCCTTGCAATTTACAACGCCGGGATCAAGTGATAGAAAAAACACCCAGTTGATATTATGTGTAAAATTGTTCAAACATACAGAACGTGAATAATAATTATTTTGGAACTCTTGTTTAAAGGGGAAAAAATTACACGACACAAGTGGTTTTGGCAATTACCATCAACATTTTGCTATAAAAATGTTTGTAAATACAGCATTGATGTGTTAACACTTTAATGAACATGACTTAACATGTATCTGCCCATCTTTCCATCCCTCTATCCGTCCATCAGTCCATCTTATTTTAGATGTATTTCCAACTGTGTTGGAGACATCAACATACTTCCAATGAATAGTTTAGCAAAACTAATATTAACTAGAATTCAGTGTTTCTTTATAAAATTTTCTTCTAAACAAGAATGACACTGAACAAACTCTACAAATCTTAGGTGTAACATTGCTCACTTTGGAAAGCACACACACTGCATATCCAAAGCCCCTTTCAAGATCTATAATACTACGTTGCCCCAGAAAGTGAACTCTCCCTCTTCACAGCCAATCCCTTTCTCATCATAGGCTGATTTTGTTTCTTCTGGAATTTCACGTATATAGATGCGTGCCATACCATAGATACTCCTTTGTGTCTGTCTGATTCTGCTCAACACCGTGTTTTTTGAAATCATTCCCATTGTTGCACAGATCTCTAACTCAGTCTTTTCCATTTCGGACTCAGTATATGCTAAGTCCAACCTGTTGAATGCCTATCTCTATTTAATTCACCATCTTGAAAGAAGCACTTAAAATTAAGATGTTTTCAAGAACATACAGTTAAATCCTGAGGACTCTATATAGGAATGTTATCAGAAGCCATCTGAACTTACTCAAGGGAAGCCTTCGTCTTCATTCACATAAGAGTCTAATAGAATTAATATCAAGAATCTTAGAGATTTCCCGCACTATTCATGCCATATTCATGATCTCCACTTTGGTTATTATTAAGCCCTAAAATTTGATAACTTATTTCTGAGTGAAATCATCTCTTTATTGCAGTTTTTTTACTTATGGCGATCTTTAAATGGCAGAGACTCATTCATTCATAATCCAAGAGAGAAGTGTGATTCACAGGGATTCTTTTATCGTGTGATACATGATAAATACATCTAATATTATATGTCAATTTAAAAAGTAACTTTAAAAAATGATAATTACTTTAAACCTAGCTTGTCCAACCCACAGGTGACAGGCCACATGCAGCACAGGACAGCTTTGAACATGCCCCAATACAAATTTGTAAACTTTCTCAAAACATTATGAGATTTTTTGTAATTTTTTTTAGCTCATCAGCTAGTTCTAGTGTTAGTGTATTTTATGTGCAGCTCAAGACAGTTCTCCTTCTTTGAATATAGCCCAGGGAAGCCGAAAGATTGGACCTCCCTGCTTTAGACCAAAGGAAAAAGACACCCCACATTTGCAATGCTTAAAAACACTACCAGCCATGCAGGGAACATGAGACTGTCAACCTCCAATCCTTCTTGAAGCAGTTAAATTCGCTGGTGATATCTGAGGGGTGTGGTTACTTCTTGGAGGAGGTTGAGGGTTTCTAAGGATGAGTCTTTGTGACTGAAATATTGTCAATGTCATTGAGCCTTCTCATTATTTCAACTCTTATTATTCCAGGTCATCAGTGTTCTGCCGGACCGTTTTCAACCCGGCCTGACTTTCCTGGAATTCCCTGGATGCTTGTTATTGTTTCCCTGGGAATTTGTTCACTTGGCATTTTCTTCTGGAAAACTAGCCTTGGTGTGAGTATACTGACTTCCCGTAGAGGTATACTTGTAATCAATAATAAGAAGAAATTATTTAGAACAATTCATGGTTCTGGACTTCATTAGGAATATTGGGTTTTACCAAAAAAAATCAGGGAAGTGATGTATTAGCGTAAGAATTATGAAAATATCTACCATTTACATTATGAAAATTAAATAGGTTGGTGTTTGTTTCATAGAATGTCAACAGAGCTTTTGGTCGAAAATCCTTTTTTTTACCTTTGTACTCTTTATCAGAAATGGATAAAAGGTAAATGCTGGAGTCATTTTCACTCTGCCTATTTCAGGACACTTTCGCCTTTTCCCACAGCGCCCTCTCCTGGCCGGGCCTCTGCTCTGTGGGTTCTGGGGTGCCTTTCCTGGGTGGAGGTTTTCAAAAGCAAAATATTCCCCATGAGCTTCCAGGCTTCTCCGTTCCCAGCTGGTCATCTTCGGTGGCACCTGCAGAAGCCATAAATGCTCAGGGGCCGAGGGCTGAAGGGTGTTCACTGTTCTGTTTGCAGAAATAACATGAGGAGATGCCACTGAGCTCCACTGCTGTGGGTCTCATGGCCCAGGGGACCCTGACTGACCCATTTTACTCCAAATATGCTGGCGTCCCCTTTCCAAAATACGTAAGGTGTTCTTTTTTGCGTGACTTTATTTCTCTTCTGCCATAAGGTAGGTGATTAACCTTTAGAATATCTGCTGTAATCCCAGAAGTTAAAAAACTGAAAACTCATTAATCCAACATTAGTATGTGCAATTTTGAAAACTCTTTGACAAAGTCAATTCCATAATTCATCATAGTCCCAGCTCTGTTGGTAACTGTGTTGTGCAAAATCGCCCCACCCCCACCCAATGGTGCCCTTGATCTCATATTCTGGGTTTCAGAGTTTCCATATTTGCAACAGAAAATGTGCCCTGGCTGTGAGGTAGTGAAGAGTGAATGCCATTCATTACCTACAAGGACAATTCCCAGTGAAGACCTTCAGTGATGCTCAGGGAAGCTGGTCCTCATGTGGCCTCTGTAGTCTCGACAGCTGCTGCGTCCTCTGATGACACGTGATGGGACTTGTACACTTGAAATCAAACACACTTTTAAAACTTCTGTTGTTTAGAATTCCCCCCTCATTTTTCCGTGGACAACCTTATTTTTTATGTCTTAGTGCACTGAAAATTTGGTATTACCTGGGAGTTAAAAGCAACATGATAGCTGTGCCCCGGATGTGTGAAGGCTTTGGATCAGGGTGAGTAAATGGCTCGAGGTCTGGGAAATTTCACTTGGTTGTCAGGGGGCCCTGTCCCCCTGAGTTTTTAGGGCCTCACTAACAATGAAGATGGGTCGGGTTCAGTGGAGCTGTGGCCTTGGCCTTCAGAATGAGACCACCTCTGGTGGGGAAATCAAGGCCCATCCTGAACTGCTCTGGCATCATCTCATCCTCAGCACCCTCTCCTTCCCACCCGCAACTCCCAGCTTTGCATCTCCCAAGCTTGGCGTGCAAACTCCTCCTTTTCCCTGTGTCCCTGCTGCCTGAGCCTAGACACCAACTCTCAGTGGGGCTCAGAGGCCCAGCTTCCTTATAAATGAGCCAGGAATGATGAGGTCATTGTGAGGACTAAGAGACCAAGCCTATAAAGAAAGAATCTTGCAAAATAGCTGGTGGGTGTTAGACCCTCACCCCTCTCACTGGTTAAATGAAAATATTCTCACTCAGAAGATCAGCAAAAGATATTCACCAAAGTTCATTAAATAAACCTTAGGGTGTAACAGCTCAGGCCCGGGATTTCCAATCTCTGTTACAAAAGATAAGGGAAAGTGCCTGTCTCCAAGATGAAAACTCAGATCCTTACGAGATGAGGAAATGGTAGGAATGCATACGCAGTTCCCCTCTGAGATACATATCTGTGATCTGTAGATAATTATTCTCCATGACATACAGACACAGATGCAGCCACCCACAGATCCATTCAGCAGGGGCACAGATATTTTATAGAAGACAAAATGTGTATTGGGCAAAAGAAGATCACATGGAATAAACCAAATCCTGTTACCTACAGGACAATTGGAAAACTCTCCTGAGCCGTGATATCTTGGAATAGTATCCAACATGTTTTATGCTCCGTGCCTGGTGCTGCCTCCTCTCCCTCTCATTTCCATAGTGTTTCCTTAATAAACATTCGCAGTCCTGTCTCTCTGGGTGTCTGCTTCCTGGAGGCCCAGCTCACATCCCAGGGTGTACTGGGTGTGACTCCTCATACACTGTTCAAACCCAGGCAGGTACTGCCTTGCTGGCCATAGAAGTAGGGTTAGCCTTTGGGTAGTGTTGACTGGGAGGGGCCCGAGTGGGCCTTCTGGGGTGGGGGAACATCCTGTATCAAGCCATGGGTGGAGGTTGTGCTCATTCATTCTAGATATAGTCACTGTGTGCCTAGTGGCTGCCAGTGGTGCCTTGTGAGCAGATAGACAGGAAGATATCCCCGTGAGGTGGCCAACTACTCATGACAGGGAATAGAAGGGGGCCCAGAAGCAGCTGTGGAGCCAGTGAGGAGCCCCGCACAGGCTCAGGGTTTGTCAGAGCCATTTCCCCACTGAGCCGGCTGCCCCCAGCAGCACCAACTCCAGGCGGCTCTGAGGGAAGCTGAGCTGGGAGCAGACATTTCTCAATAAGTCCTCTACCCCCACCATCTTTCTGTAATGTTTTAATCACAGCATCTTCACACTTGTGGCCCGCACCCATGCTGCCCCCAGGTCCATGTAGAGTGCACCAGCCAGTGCCAAAAGCCACCTGCACTGGCTCCATGCTTCAATGACACCAACGGCCATGAGCATAGCCACAAATTTCCACCTCTTGAATGCCACCAACGGCTGTGAGCATAGCCACCAATTTCCACCTCTTCAATGCCACCAATGGCCATGAGCATAGCAACCAATTTCCACCTCTTCAATGCCACCAACGGCTGTGAGCATAGCCACCAATTTCCACCTCTTCAGTGATACCAATGGCTATGAGCATAGCCACCAATTTCCACCTCTTCAATGATACCAATGGCCGTGAGCATAGCCACCAATTCCCACCGCTTCAATGCCACCAACGGCTGTGAGCATAGCCACCAATTTCCACCTCTTCAGTGATACCAATGGCTATGAGCATAGCCACCAATTTCCACCTCTTCAATGATACCAATGGCCATGAGCATAGCCACCAATTTCCACCTCTTCAATGCCACCAACGGCTGTGAGCATAGCCACCAATTCCCACCTCTTCAATGATACCAATGGCCGTGAGCATAGCCACCAATTTCCACCTCTTCAATGCCACCAACGGCTGTGAGCATAGCCACCAATTCCCACCTCTTCAATGATACCAATGGCCGTGAGCATAGCCACCAATTCCCACCTCTTCAATGCCACCAACAGCCGTGAGCATAGCCACCAATTCCCACCTCTTCAATGCCACCAATGGCCATGAGCATAGCAACCAATTTCCACCTCTTCAATGCCACCAACGGCTGTGAGCATAGCCACCAATTTCCACCTCTTCAGTGATACCAATGGCTATGAGCATAGCCACCAATTTCCACCTCTTCAATGACACCAACGGCTGTGAGCATAGCCACCAATTTCCACCTCTTGAATGCCACCAACAGCCGTGAGCATAGCCACCAATTCCCACCTCTTCAGTGCCACCAGTGGCCATGAGCATAGCAACCAATTCCCACCTCTTCAATGCCACCAACAGCTGTGAGCATAGCCACCAATTTCCACCTCTTCAGTGATACCAACGGCTGTGAGCATAGCCACCAATTTCCACCTCTTCAATGCCACCAACGGCTGTGAGCATAGCCACCAATTTCCACCTCTTCAGTGATACCAATGGCTATGAGCATAGCCACCAATTTCCACCTCTTCAATGATACCAATGGCCGTGAGCATAGCCACCAATTCCCACCTCTTCAATGCCACCAACAGCCGTGAGCATAGCCACCAATTCCCACCTCTTCAATGCCACCAATGGCCATGAGCATAGCAACCAATTTCCACCTCTTCAATGCCACCAACGGCTGTGAGCATAGCCACCAATTTCCACCTCTTCAGTGATACCAATGGCTATGAGCATAGCCACCAATTTCCACCTCTTCAATGACACCAACGGCTGTGAGCATAGCCACCAATTTCCACCTCTTGAATGCCACCAACAGCCGTGAGCATAGCCACCAATTTCCACCTCTTCAATGCCACCAACAGCTGTGAGCCTAGCCACCAATTCCCACCTCTTCAATGCCACCAATGGCCATGAGCATAGCAACCAATTTCCACCTCTTCAATGCCACCAACGGCTGTGAGCATAGCCACCAATTTCCACCTCTTCAGTGATACCAATGGCTATGACCATAGCCACCAATTTCCACCTCTTCAATGATACCAATGGCCGTGAGCATAGCCACCAATTCCCACCTCTTCAATGCCACCAACGGCTGTGAGCATAGCCACCAATTTCCACCTCTTCAGTGATACCAACGGCTGTGAGCATAGCCACCAATTTCCACCTCTTCAATGCCACCAACAGCCGTGAGCATAGCAACCAATTCCCACCTCTTCAATGCCACCAATGGCCATGAGCATAGCAACCAATTCCCACCTCTTCAATGCCACCAACGGCTGTGAGCATAGCCACCAATTTCCACCTCTTCAATGCCACCAACAGCCGTGAGCATAGCAACCAATTCCCACGTCTTCAATGACACCAACGGCTGTGAGCATAGCCACCAATTTCCACCTCTTCAATGCCACCAACAGCCGTGAGCATAGCAACCAATTCCCACGTCTTCAATGACACCAACGGCTGTGAGCATAGCCACCAATTTCCACCTCTTCAATGCCACCAACAGCCGTGAGCATAGCCACCAATTCCCACCTCTTCAATGCCACCAATGGCCATGAGCATAGCAACCAATTCCCACCTCGTCAATGATACCAATGGCCGTGAGCATAGCCACCAATTCCCACCTCTTCAATGATACCAACAGCTGTGAGCATAGCCACCAATTCCCACCTCTTCTGGTACCACGAAGATGAATCTTGACAGAGTTTTTTTCAGAATGGGAATCGGCAGAATGGCTACAGAGACCTCTTTCTGCGCATCAGAAGACCCACACAGAAGCCCCTCTGGGAGCTACCGTCTCTTCCGAAGGATCCCGCTTGGCCAGCCTGACGAGCCTCCTGAGGCAGATGCACTCTCTCAACACAAAGTGTCTGCCAGACTCCAGCCTCCACTTGAATGGAGGCAGTTACCCCAGTGAGTGATTTCCTCTGAGCTGGAACAGCAAACTGAAGGAAGAGGACCTCAGTGAAATATGGATGACTTGCCTGCATGATTGCTGGGGCTGGAGGCTCCAATCACAAGCACTTCATACTCATTAGATACCTGTAGCTTCATATTTGTTATGAGCAATTTTTCTTTGTCAGATGCATTTTGAAATTTTTCATCTAAGGGATTACTGAAAATATTTAGTCCCATGAATATCAACAATATGGCAAACATATAGGAAAGTGCACCATATGTCAATTCTGAAATAATTACAGAATTTACATATTTGAGGAAAATCTCATAGCTCTAATTAGGTAGAATTCACATGGAGGCATGTATCTTCATGCAGACACATATAAAGAAGCCGAGCACAGCTGTGGTGTGAACCCCAAAACTTGGGGTGGAGATGAAAGGGCGAAGGGGAGTGTGGTTATGGACGGTGATTTAAGGGGTTCCAGGAAAGACTCACTGAGAATTAGGAGGTTTTAGTAATTATAAGATGGAGAGCAACTGAATAGTTACACAAAGAGTAATCACAAAGATATAAATGTAATTTGTTGTAAGATTAAAATTTGACGACACTGCTAAATGAAGTATTAGGTCTGTGCAAACGTAATTGCTGTTTTTGCCATGACTTCTAATTGCAAAACCACAATTACTTTTGCATCAACCTAATATTAATTCATCTACTCCAATAATTGCCATATTCTTATCATTACTCTTGTCTCAGTTAACTACTATAGATAAATTGTGTTACCACCCACATTAGGATATTATTTCTTTTTTTTTTTTTTTTTTTTTTTTTTTTTTTTTTTTTTTTGAGACGGAGTCTCACTGTGTCTCCCAGGCTGGAGTGCAGTGGCGTGATCTCGGCTCACTGCAAGCTCCGCCTCCCGGGTTCACGCCATTCTCCCGCCTCAGCCTCCCAAGTAGCTGAGACTACAGGCGCCCGCCACCACGCCCGGCTAGTTTTTTGTATTTTTAGTAGAGACGGGGTTTCACCATGTTAGCCAGGATAGTCTCGATCTCCTGACCTCGTGATCCACCCGCCTCGGCCTCCCAAAGTGCTGGGATTACAGGCTTGAGCCACCGCGCCCGGCCCACATTAGGATATTATTTCTATCTCTACTTCATCTAACTCTCAATAACAAAATAGATCACCTGTTATGATTACTCTTGTTTTACAGATGGAAAGAGCGAGGCCCAAAGAATCTGAGTGATTTGTCAAAGGTGTCTGTTTAATTATCAACAGACAGGCCCCTCCTCAATTCCACCTTCCTCTCTTTTTAATGTCCCATCTATTTTGTCACATTCTCAGCCATAATTCCAGAACTGTCTACATCTTTAATTCCCATCACATGGATAATCTGATGTTCCCTTTTTTTTCTGTAGTTCTTCTGAGATGCCTCTTGTCACAATCAGGACTTACACCCACATTGCCACAGCTGGTGATCACTTTCTTGTTCTCAGCTTATGGGGCTCTCAGAAGCTTTCAGCACAGTTGCCAGCTCTCCCCTGATGATATGGTTGGATTTGTGTCCCCGTCCAAATCTCATGTTGAATTATAATCCCCGGTGTTGGAGGAGGGGCCTGGTGGGAGGCAACTAGATCATAGGGGTGGATTTCCCTCTTGCTGTTCTTGTGACAGTGATGAGTTCTCACAACATCTGGCTGTTTAAAGGCATGTGGCTCCTCCCCTTCACTCTCTCTTCCTCCTTCTCTGGCTTGTAAGACTTGCCTGCTTCCCCTTCACCTTCCGCCATGATTGTAAGTTTCCTGAGGCCTCCCCAGCCATGCTTCCTGTACAGCCTTTGGAACTGTGGGTCAATTAAACCTCTTTTCTTTATAAATGGCCCAGTCTCAGGCAGTTCTTTACTGCAATGTGAGAACAGACAAATAGAAGCCCTCACTCAGGACTGCTTCTCTCTCATCAACACTTCCCCATGCTGCATCTGCCTCTCACCCAACTCTCATGCTCATGCTGACAACCAATGTTGATCCAATGTTTAACCTACAATCTTCTCCAATTTTGCCTCTAAAGAAATGCAAATCCTACTGGCATTGATGATTCATCTGTCTGGTATTCAATCCCACTTGGATCCATTAATTCCCCTTCTTGATATACATCTAAAGGATTTGAAATTAGCATATCAAAGACATCACTAGACTCCCGTGTTCACTGCAGCACTATCCACAATCGTCAAAATATGGAATCAACCTAAGTGTCCATCAAGGCATGAACAAATGAAGAAAATGTACATTTGCACAATGGAAGACTATTCAGCTTTTAAAAAGAAAAAACTCCTGTAATTCACAACAACATAGACAAACCTGGAGGACATGATATTAAGTGAAATAAGCCAGGCACAGAAAGACAAATACCACCTAACCTCACTCATCTGTGGAAAATTTTTAAAGTTGAACTCATCGAAGCAGAGAGAAGAATAGTGGTTACCAGAGGCTGAGGTATGGGGTGTGGTGTAAGAGATTGGGGAAATGTTGGTGAAAAGATACAAAATTTCAGTTGGACAGGAGGAATAAATTCAACAGACGCATTGTGCAGCATGATGCCTCTAGTTAATAACAACATACTGTATTTTCAAAAATAAAAGAAAAAAGAGTGAAAGGCTATATAATACAATGATAAGAAGGACATGCCTCGAGGTCTGACCTTGCCCAGCAGCGCCAGAAACCCAGAGGCAGCCTCCTCCCCAGCATGATGCCTGTGCATGAGGGCCTGGGTCCAGTCTGCAGATGTAGCCACTGTTGTACCCTGCAGTGGTGCAGATGGGTAGCAGCTGCCTAGTGGCCCCTGCAGGGGTTCAGTCTTAAGCCAACTCTTCCCTCTTCCTCTTGTTCAACTTCCTGCCAGGAAGGCAGGTAAATGTTTTGTACCAAAAAAGCACTAATTTCCGTTGAGATAGGATTTTAAGTTTTAGAGGAGAGAGGAGTGGAAAATAGATAATATAAAAAATGAAAATGTGAATAAAGATTTAATCCCAGTGAGGCTAGAATGTGCAGGGCTTGGCCTTGAAAGAGACTGAGCTGCGTGCTGACTCACCAGAGGGGCATGCGGATCCTCCAAGCCCGCTGTTGAGGAGTGCTGTGGGTGGAGGCTCCACTTTGCGGGGACCGGCTTCCCGAGTTTGCCTTCCTTGCTGTCAGCATGGCCTCATGGCCCTGAAGAAGCAGGGCTCGCAGGGCTCCCAAGGCCGCCAGACAACATAAATGTTAACACCATTGTAGGGATTATAGCTGTTGGTTTTCAGTCATGCTTTTACACACACTCTGGATGCTTTTGAAGTTCATTTGAATTCTATCCCTCAGATAAACGGACTCTCCTGAGAAAGACAAACAGTTTCCTAGGCGCCCTAGCAACAGCACAGTGCTTGGGTGGTGGTGGTTGTTATTGTTGTTGTTTGTTTTAATATTTACCTAAGGTCACAGTCACATCTTATAATTTATTATATCTGAATTATTTAGAGTGATTATAAACTGTCCATCTCAGGGCTTAATGTTAATGAATGCTTCGGGGAAATGAACAGAATGATAAATTCAGGCCGATGCAGGCACCTCCCCACTTTTATGGGAAGAAGGGCCCCACACTTGTCCTCTACACCCAGGAGGAGCCCTGACCCATCGACTCACTTCTCATTCTCTTGTCATTACAGATCTCTGCCTGGTTCCTCACACAATAACAGAGGAGATGGCTGAAACGCTGCCTTCTGGGAGTTTATAAACCATGGTCGCTGCCTATTTTCAGGAGGAAATGCTCCTGGAGCTGAGAGGGCTGTGCTGCCCTGTGAGGCTCCCATCCCCTTAGTTGCCAGCCCACCATCTTCCCTGGGGACCACACGCTGTGCAAATCCACCATCCATCCATTACCGTCCATTATCAGATGGAAGCTTTCCAGCCCCCTGGTGAGAAGCCAGAGAGCACTAATGTCCACATGGGGACAAAATTATTGACCATGAACTGAGGAAATGTATTTTTTTTTGCTTCTTCCCACTTTGATCGGAATTACTAACTTGATCAACATGAAATTAAAATGAAACACTTGGGGAAGAATCTCTTGAAGTCCATTTTTTTATCGCTGGGCTGAGACCATATTATGCAGTCAAAATGCCAGGTTATTTCAAATTAGTCAAATTAACAAATCTAACTCAGTCCTTGGCTATATTATTCATCCGTTTTAGGATATGATGAGAGAAAGTGTGTGACTTTTTCAGCAAGTTACACATTAGAAAATCGAGACGAGATGTCCAAGTTCACAGTCATCTCATCATGATGGAACAGAGGGATAATCACAGGAAAACATTGTTGCTTCCCTGGAACACTGAATTTCTATGTAATCAGGTAAAATTAGGCCATTTCAGTTGTCACCTGCCTACACAGGGTGTGGCTATAGCTGTCATTTATAAAGAAGGGGCGGTGTGGAGGGGTAGAAGCCACTGGAGAGCAGCTGTGGCTGGTGCTTACTTCCGGGCTCCTGGCAGGGTCTGAGCTGGGTGCCAAGTGCAGCAGTGGAAAATGGCCTGGACTCTGTGCCGAGGGCTCTGACCTCTTCCCCAGCTTGGCTATCATCTTGAGTCAACACTGCTGGGCCTCAGTTCCCCAGAGGGCTGTGCTGCCCTGTGAGGCTCCCATCCCCGTAGTTGCCAGCCTGTTGCAGGTCCTGTTGGAATTTGGAATCGGGGACTGGAAAGGACTCAGGGGTTTATACCGTTGCACTGATTTACAAGAAGTGTTGACAGCTAGAAGGCGGATCTAAGTTCAGGGACCCCACACAGCTGTGTGGAGACTCACCTCCTGGGGCCCTGAGCAGGGTCTCCCACTCCAGAGACTGTGGGAGTGCCGTGCCTCCCAGGGAGATGGCTGCTCTATCATCTGGGTGCTCAGTCCCACCCTTGGAGACTCTCCTTGTGATGTTTCAAACCAGCCCAGCAATGGTCCTGGGTCCTGAAGAGTCTTTGTCAACAATAGGCAACCCGTTTGGGATATTGGACTGCCCAGACCAGGCAGTTTCTTTCCAGAGGCAACGTGGCTTTGTCCTCACTGAGCGTGGAAAGTCCAGCCCTGCCATTCTTTAACTCGGCAACCTTGGGGATGTTGCTGGCTGCTCTGAGCCTTGGGTCTCCATTGGTTTCCTCAGTGAGAATCAGCACAGACAACTGTATTCAAGGCATTTGGTAACCAGGAAAGGTGTAAATAAATATCTGCCATTATTATGACACCAGGGGCAATTATTTCTGCTGCAAAGATGGAGATGTTTATTAACTTGGATCACAGCTAGCTTTCTGAGATTTTATAATCATTGTAACTATATCACTTTTTAAAATATATCATTCCTTACTCAGCTTATTGCTTGACAGGTTTCATTTAATGTCGTTTTGTATTTATAAAATTCTATTACCTATGTGATCTCATGTAATCCCCATGGCAACACTGTGAAGAGGTGCCACCACTTCTATTTGCAGAGGAACATGATGCCCCATGAGGTTTAAGGTTGTGTCCAAGGTCACACAGCAGCACAGCTAGAGCCAAATGCAAGATTCCCAAATTCCAGGCCAGTGACCTCTATGGCAAACCCCCAAACCTGAACTTCCTCAGACTGGAAGATTCCCATGGGCATTTGCTGCTTTACCTTGAGTGATCTTGGGCAAGTCACTGCAAGCTGAGGACTAGGCAAGCTGGGGTTCAAGGGATGCAAAAGTTCTCTCCAGATCTAAAATTCTGAATTTCTCTGGTGTTGTGTTTGCAGATTTTGCTCTTGCCAGTGCTTCATAGGGCCATGCCTTCCTGCTATGCCAGAAATAAAAGTAAGGACAAGAGCTGAGTCTTGGACACATTCTGTTGCACCTCTTTTCACCCAGAGTAGGCTACACACAATATGCTTCTTTTTTATTAATTTTAAAGGCCAGAGGCTTAGTACTTATTAGCCATTCCAAGACAGTTTATTTTGAGCCATTATTGCCTATTTTACAAACACGCATTAGCAATATGTACATACATTGCAACGTGTGACCTGCAAATAAGAGTTTATTATCTTCAAATGCTCACACTGCCTGTATAAAAAAGTGACACTAATAACTTACATTTTCCCTCCCTGTGGCTACTGCTAAACCAGCAATCTGTGTTAACCATTTGCTGACGTTCTCACAGGGAGGAAGAAAAAAGACCTTTTATGCTTCTTGCGAGTATGAAAAATGGCAGAAAGTTGAAGGAAAGGTAAACAGTTAAGGTTTTAGGGCTTTTTTCATTTTCAGATATGCATGTTAGAAATAAATTTTCATGCCAAAAAAGAAATAGCACTTGAACATAAATGTAATTTTCTCAGCAAGGCAATGTTACTTCTATAGAAAGGTGTGACTTACAGATGGAGCAATGGCAAGAGCACACCTGAACAAGGGAAGGGAAGGTGTTTTTATCCCTGATGCAGGCAGCCCCTACTGCTGTACCGTTCCCCTATTGGCTAGGGTTGGACTGCACAGTCTAAGCTAATTCTGATTGGCTATTTTAAAGAGAGTGAGGGTACGAGTCAGAGTGGTGGGGTGAGTAATTTGGTAGGAAGGACAGTTACAGAACAGGTGACTCAGGATGACTCAGGTCAGAGCAGGTGACCAGGAGTGACTCAGGCTGAAGCAGGTGACCAGGGGTGACGAAGATCAGAGCAGGTGATAGAAGCTAGGAGGGGATTGTTTACTGAAACTAGGGGCAAGGAGACAAAGAGAATGAGGACGTTAAATTTTAAAATGAACAACAAAGAACAGGGAAGCTGAACACACTGATGCACTGGTTCTTTGGAGAGGATCTCAGAACTCATTGTACTTGACAATTTACAGGCTAAAACCTTTGAAGAGGAATTTATTATATCCTACATGCAGAACCCTCGTGGAAATTCTTGCCGGGCACAAGAGTGGGAGTAACCACACTTCGGAGTGCTGGGTCTGACTTTACACAAACTTATCTTATTGCCCAAACTTGGCTTTGACCTGGGATGTCCAGACATGTGTTAGAAATGCAAAATGCTTGTTCCTCGATGTCACAAAGAAATAGCACTTGAACATAAATTTAATTTTCTCAGCAAGGCAACTTTTACTTTCTGCAGAAAGGGTGCTCCTCACAGATGGAACAATGATGAGAGCACACCTGGACAGGGGAGGGGAAGACGTTCTTATTCCTGACACAGGTAGCCCCTACTGCTGTGTCATTCCCCTATTGGCTAGGGTTGGACTGCACAGTCTAAGCTAATTCCAATTGGCTATTTAAAAAAAGAGCAGGAATATGAGCCAGAGTAGCGGGGTGAGTAGTTTGGCAGGAAGGCCTGTTAGGAACAGGTAACTAAAGGTGACTTAGGTCAGAGCAGGTGACCAGGGATGACTCAGGTCAAAGCAGGTGACCGAGATGAGTCAGAACAGAGCAGGTGACCAGGGGAACATATGTGAACTACTGATTAAAACTGGTGGAAAAGGTTGTTTACTGAAACTAGAAGCAAGAGGGTGAAGAGAACCAGGAAGATAAACTTTAAAGTGGAGAATCAAAGAATAAGAAAGCTGAACATACTGGCATACTGATTCTTTGAAGGGAATCTTGGGGTTCACTATTTTTAACACATGGACATGAAAAACCATCTACTGAGAAGTGCAAACCCAGAGTCTACTAAACACCAGCAATTGTCCTGCCCAGGGTGGTTCTGAGCTCTCTGGGGCTGAGTAATGCCAGTCAAGGACATGAGAGGCTATCCAGGCACCAGACCTTCTGGAAAGATTATGGAGTGACTTACCAATCTGGAAGTGGGTCAGGGGTTTTGGGGGAAGGTCATATGTAAAGCCCGTAGCATTGAAGAGGCTGGGCTTAGAATCCCAGAGCTCAGGCAACTGGACTTGAAATCTCAGAGAGATGTTGTAGAAAGTAGAAAAGTGCCTCTCCAAAGTTCATCTTGGTTTAAAAATAAAATAATAGACACTAGGAATAATAGCTCCTTACTCTAAAGCCTCCTATCAACTGTTAGTTCTTACACTTTAGCGCAGTTAGTCACCTTGGCTTACTCAGGCATGTCTGGACAGGCCCACGCAAGTCTTCGCTCATAGCTTATGCCCCTTCCTTATTTGGAAATGTTATTGCTTCCTTAAGCCTTTCATAAGCAACTTCCTCTCCTTCTTTGTTCTCCCTTGCACTTACCTAGTTGGGAAAGTTTTAGGTTATTAGCAAATCGGGTATCAGTTTAAGACTGTGAGGTCCTGCTCCAGCCAATGGATGCAGGACATAGCAGTAAGGATGACCCAAATGCATAAGGGATAAATATGTATGTTTTCCTTTGTTCAGGTGTGCTCTCGCCATTGTTTCATCTGTGACGGGCACCCTTTCTGCAGAAAGTAAAAATGGCCTTGCTGAGAGAATTAAATTTACGTTCAAGTGCTATTTCTTTGTGGCACCAGGGAACAAGCATTTTGCATTTCTAACAGATGTAGCTACAGTTGTCGAACTCCATGCAGACCACTTCAATCAGTTGCCAAAGCTCTTCCAGACAGGTTCAAATACAATTCAGTTACAGCCTTCCTCTAGATTAACTGTATACTTAACAATACAAAGCTGCCATTATTTGTGGGTCCAAAACAGTCCAGTATTGACAATTTTATGCAGTTCAACCTAATCACTTTTTTTTGGAGTTTCTATTTTAAATTAATTAGGCAAGCAAAAAGTGGCAAAAACAGTACAGAGAGGTCCATGTACCCATCACCCAGCTTCCCCCAATGGTGGCAGCTGATGTAATATGGTATCCTAATAAAAAACGGGCCTTGCTTGGATGTTACCAACCTAGCAGCTTCTGGGAGCTACCTCCTAGTTACTTCCACACTGACACATTTAACAATCTTTTAAGATCTGTTTATTTAACAGGTGAGAGATCATTCATTTTTTTTTTTTTTTTTTTTTGAGACGGAGTCTTGCTCTGTTGCCCGGGCTGGAGTGCAATGGCCGGATCTCAGCTCACTGCAAGCTCCGCCTCCCGGGTTTACGCCATTCTCCTGCCTCAGCCTCCTAAGTGACTGGGACTATAGGCGCCCGCCACCACGCCCGGCTAATTTTTTGTATTTTTTAGTAGAGACAGGGTTTCACCGTGTTAGCCAGGTTGGTCTCGATCTCCTGACCTCGTGATCCGCCCGTCTCGGCCTCCCAAAGTGCTGGGATTACAGGCTTGAGCCACCGCGCCCGGCCGAGATCATTCATTTTGTTAAGTTTTGCAAACATTATATTCTCAAGATAAAAAATTCAATTGATATAACTTTCTTCCTCACTCTTCTCTCTCATGCTGTGGAAGAAGCTGTTGTTGAAAATTTGAGGTAAATATCTCTTTACCTTCTCCTATGGGTATATATATAGTTACACATCATTTCTTTTACAAAACGATCATATTTTATAACCCTTTTCTCACTAGTATGTTATCCCAGGAGGGTTCTTGGCTTCACCCCAGAAAGAATTCAAGGACGAGCTGGTGGTGTTAGACAGCAACTTTGATTGAAGCAGCAGTGCACAGCAGCAGAAAAGGTGCTGCTCCTTGCAGACAGGGACACCCCATAGGCTGTGTGCCCAGAGCAGAGCTCAGAGTTCTGCACTCACATTTATACCCACTTTTAATTACACGTGAGTTAAGGGTCTCACATGTAATTTCTAGTTATGTAGAAATTTCTAGGAAAAGCGTGGTAACTTCTGGGTCATCCAGTCATTGCCATGAAAAGGAGTGGTAATACCAGGTGTTGCCATGGCAATGGTAAACTGACATGGCTCAGTGGTGGGCATGTCTTATGGAAACCAGTTTTTGCCTTGTCCCTCTTTAGCTAGTCCTCAATTTGGTCTTGTGTCCAAGCCCCACCTCCAGAATCAAATCCCACATCCTGCCTAAAAAGGAGAAATTATATAGACAAAACTAAATGGATAAAAAGACAAAGGAAAAGGTGGGGAATGAGAAACCTTTGACTCCTGGGTGGCCACATGGTTACCCATCTTAAGGAGCTACAGCTAGACTGCATTCAGTTACTAAAGGTGAAAGTCACCAGTGGAATTTAGAGGTAGATCATCCTCCAGGAAGTGGGTTCACTGGATGCATTAGGAAATGCAAACTAATAAGGAAAAAGCAAAATATCCAAGCCCGTGGCTGTTGTTATCTGTGATAGGTAAAATGACAGTGAATGAATGTTGGGTTTGGCCTTAAGGCCGGACCAAGCTCAGATGTGGGTTTGTCTCAGCTCAGGCCACGAGCCTCAAAGCTACCCACAAAAGGAAAAATCAAGGGCAGCAAAAGGTACCTCTGGAATCTGTGGTTACCTAGAAGATAGTCACCATTGGAAAGGGCAAAACCAGGTAACAAAACCAGGTGGTATAATGTAAAGGAACTGTTCCATTTTGTAGTTGGTATCATCAGCTTCCTAAGAAACCTTTACTAAAATGGACTGTAAGAGTAACTGCTTTAAGGACAGTACCCTTAATTTCAAATGCTACAGAATGAAAGAGCATGTTTGGAGTTGATGTAGACCCACAGCTCACTATTAAATAATTGCTGATGAGTATATGTGATCCAAATGCACAGGAGGTTGTTCCTGAGAATGACCAGCCTATTGGACCTGATAAATGCCACTGTAAGGGCTGTTTACCCTGAGGGGACTGCCCAACTCTCCCTATAAAATACTAAGTGGATCACCCCAGAGGAAGCAGTTGATATGCTTCATAAACAAGTCATGTGGGACTGACTTTGTGATAACCAGATATTCACCCACAGAATATGCCTATTACTCAGGTCACAGTTGATGCTGTGGTTGAGGGGACCCCTTCTCCATGGGCACCCCAGGTGACATTACTTCTGCAGAATCGAACAATGACTTGAGAAGCCTTCTCAAATTTGCTATCCTTCATGGGTATCACCGATGCTAGTAAAACATTAAGATAATTAACCAAAAAAAAAAAAAAAATGGGAAATGCAAAAGGGAGTCAGGGGACTCAACCCAGAAGGGTGGAAATCTTCCAATGGTTATTAAAAAATGAAACAAACGAAATGAAAATTGATGGAGCTAAAACAAAGATCTTTACAACACTATCAAAACTTGGGCGGACCAAAGGGAGCTCCTGCCACTCTCCCAACATTAAAAGGCCCCATACTAATTGTTCGCGGCATTTGCCCCAGATTGGAGAAATTTAAGAAAAATCAAAAGGCAAAGGTGATAATGAGAAAGCTGACATTGCCTGGAGCTATGCTGAGGAAAAATAAGATAAAGATTCACAAAAGGGACTGAGTCCCCTGGCTCAATCCCCTGCTGGGAACCCAAATCTTTTTTCACCAGAAAAGGTAAAATGGTCTGGGGGTAGAGAAGAAAAAAGTTCCTGGGACCAGAACATAAGAATATAAGGGATGATAGAATTATGAATTTTTAGATGTTTAAACAGGTTTATGTAAAGTAGTCGTCACTCCTTTACTTAAATGTCTTATGAAAATGGGTATTGTATCTATAAACAAAAAATAAAATTCTAGGTCAGCCACGATGGCTCATGTCTGTAATCCCAGCACTTTGGGAGGCCAAGATGGGCATATTACTTGAGCTCAGGAGTTCGAGACCAGCCTGGGCAACATGGTGAAACTCCATCTCTACAAAAAATACAAAAATTACCCAGTTGTGATGGCACATGCTTGTAGTCCCAACTACTAAGGAGGCTGAGGTGGGAGGATCACTTGAGCCTGGGAGTTTGAGGCTGCAGTGAGCTAAGATGGTGCCACTGCACTCCAGCCTGGGTGGCAGAGTGAGATCCTATCTCCAAAAAAAAAGAAAAAAAGAACAGAGACCTTAACATTGAAAAAACAGACCCTTTAAGTCTGATAAGAAACATTTACAATCTATTCTCTCCAAAGCCTGTTACCTGGAGGCTTCATCTGCATAATAAGAACCTTGGTCTTGGCCTGGCGAGGTGGCTCACACCATAATCCCAGCACTTTGGGGGGCTGAGGCAAGCAGATCACCTGAGGTCAGGAGTTGGACAGCCTGGCCAACATGGCAAAATCCCATCTCTACTAAAAATACAAAACATTAGCTGGGTATGGTGGCTCGCACCTGTAATCCCAGCTACTAGAGAGGCTGAGGAAGGAAAATCACTTGAACCTGGGATGTGGAAGTTGCAGTGAGCCGAGATCACACGATTGTACTCTTGCTTGGGTGACAGAGTGAGACTCTGTCTCAAAAAAAAAAAAAAGAAATAAAGAAAGAAAAAAGAACCTTGGTCTCCACAACCCTCATCTTAACCCAGACAGTCCCTTCTATTGAATCCAAATCTTTAGATCAACTCCTTCAACCAATAGCCAGTATGACAATTTTTGCGTCTACCTCTCACCTGGAAGACCCAGCTTTGAGTTGTGCTGCCTTTCCAGACCAAACAAATATATATCTTACATGTATTGATTGATGTCTTTGTCTCCCTAAAATGTTTAAAACCAAGCTGTAGCCCAACCATCTTGGCCTAATGTCATCAAGACCTCCTAAGGCTGTCGTGGGCATGTCCTTAACCTCGGCAAAATAAACTTCTAAATTGATTGAGATCTGTTCCAGATACTTTTTGATTTGTCTATCTGACTGGGGGATGTTTCTCCCCCCTAGTACTATAAAACTGAAGGCACGTAAACCTCCCCTGGGAGAAATGTTAATTGGACACGTTAAATGGGAACTGGTAAGATTGCCTGAGCCCACAGAATACAGTGTAGAAGCTGGAGTGCAAGCCGGAACAAACCCTCCACTTCAGAGTCTGCCGTGGAGTGTTCATTGGGGTTTACGGCAAAAGGCTGTGAGGACTTCCCAATGAACTGCTGGGACTTTGGACTCAAGAATTTCCACCTGAGGGGCATTTTCTGGCTTGCTATGTGATGTTAAGTGAAGCTAACCCCATGCTAATGGAATCAATGGTGCCCAAAAGAGTTCTATGGTAAAACAAAAATGGTTTATATAGGATCTGGCTGCCTGGGGAATGCAAGGAGGAGATACTCAGGAGCAGGGAGCCTGTTTTTCCTCTAGGAATGACTCAATGTGAGGAGCTGCTGGGTTCTGCTGTGTCCGACAACTCTCATCTCACTGACAAGAGCTGCTTAGTGTATGACAGCTCCAAGGTGAACACACGACATGTTGTTTGGAAGCTGCTGCTCTGGTTCAGGAAGACTCAAGGAAAGCTTTTCCTTTCTTTTATTTTTTTATTTTTTTATTTTTATTTATTTATTTATTTTTTTTTTGAGACGGAGTCTGGCTCTGTCGCCCAGGCTGGAGTGCAGTGGCCGGATCTCAGCTCACTGCAAGCTCCACCTCCCGGGTTTACGCCATTCTCCTGCCTCAGCCTCCCGAGTAGCTGGGACTACAGGCACCCACCACCTTGCCCGGCTAGTTTTTTTTTTTTGTATTTTTTAGTACAGACGGGGTTTCACCTTGTTAGCCAGGATGGTCTTGATCTCCTGACCTCGTGATCCGCCCGTCTCGGCCTCCCAAAGTGCTGGGATTACAGGCTTGAGCCACCGCGCCCGGCCTTATTTTTTTTTTTTTTTTTTTGTGAGACGGAGTGTTGCTCTGTCACCCAGGCTGCAGTGCAGTGGCACGATCTTGGCTCACTGCAACCTCCACCTCCCGGGTTCAAGCGATTCTTCTGCCTCAGCCTCCTGAGTAGCTGGGATTACAGGCACACACCACCATGCCCAGCTAATTTTTGTATTTTTAGTAGAGACAGAGTTTCACCATATTGGCCAAGCAGGTCTCGAACTCCTAACCTTGTGATCCACCCGCTCGGCCTCCCAAAGTGCTGGGATTACAGGCATGAGCCACCGCGCCCGGCCAGAAAGTTTTTTTCTCTTGAGTTATTTATAGTTTAGAGAAATCGGGTAAAGTAAGTTTTTATGAGTAAATATATCTTTCTCTCTATCTGAATTCTTCAAAATTCAGACCCTATTAGTGAATATTCTGATTTTATGGCGTTCAGTTGTTTACATAGGTTTAGTAAGAATGTTTTCTTTTGAAACGGGACACAATTGGAGACCTAGGTTATTTTACCAAGGCTTTGACTAGAATAATATATTTTTAGGTAAAGTTCCAGCAAAGTCAACTTGAAAGGAGCCTGTATGGCCAATTGGTTCTTGCTGCACTTTATAATCAGGGAAGTATAATCAGGGAAGCCTAAAACTTGTTTTGCACATAGATTGGTCTTACTATAATTTCTCTTTAGTAGAAAAGGAAGGCTAGAGAGAGGGAAATTTTTTCAAAGGAAAACTATAATACACCCATTACTAGATTCCAGCCCCGACTTTTGTTTGTTAGTGTGGATTGAATCATGAATTATTTCTTGGCTATAATAATCCTCTAAAGATGAACCAGGTTATAATTTTCTTCATGATGCTTTTAGCCAGTGCCCTAATGGAATAGATTCCTTTTTCTCTTCTGACACACACACATTCTCTTTTGATTGTCAAATTATTAATGTTGTTTATCTCTCCTTGTTTTACTTCTGAGGAAACCAGAATATGGTATTCTGAAAAACAGAGATGCAACTCTCCCTCACTGACATCCCACTGGGCCTGATCTGTTTTTCACTGCAAATACCTGCTGCTAAAATTATACCAGCACTCTTCCTCTAGGCCCAGGGACAGCTGTAGGTGAGGCAGGCATGTGAGATTGTAAGGGCCAGTTTGGGGGGATAGAATTCATTCAGATCCTCCAAATCAAGGATGGGCACAGAGATGCCTAAATCAGTGGCAAAAAAAAAGGGACTTTGCCTCCTGAGTTATTATGTGACCTGTTTTCATCCATCTCAACCATAATTTACTGCTTTCCATAGAATTCAAAGAAAATTACTGAGAAGATATAAAGATACCTCATGACAAAGCCTCTTGGGTATAATACTCCCAGTTATGAGATGTATGCAGTTGGATATATCTACATAAATTTATATATACACATATGTATGTATTTGTGTGTGTGTGTCTGTGTGTACATATTTATACATATAAAAAAAGTTTGGTGGAATTTTAAGGGTTGATGAATGCCTATCTACCTCCATTCCCTTCTGGCCTAGAATATTTAAATTGGCTGTAAGACTTTTGGCTCTAAGCCCCTTGGTCATAGGGGTCCCACTGAAGGTCACGATAGACCCAGGACAGGCAGCCATAACACCTCAGCAATGCTATGGGACAAAATAAAGTTTGGTGGCCATTGATGTTGCCTCTGGCAAGTCTTGGCCAGAGGAGGAGAATATAAACCAAAAATAAAATTCCAAGTCCCCCAACGAACTAAATGGAAAGGCATTCATTCTAAAGTAAACTTGAAACATTAGTTCAGGCCCTGATGAGAATGAGTGGTCAGACATGCCTCATACCTTCCTCCCTTTGGAATGCAGGCACAGCTGACCAGCATTCACATTAAAACAGAGAACTTAAGGCTGATAAAACAGACTTTTTGTAGCCATAAGATACCAATGTCATGTCAGATAGCAGGCCCTGATAGAAATCAAAGTATTTTACCCCTTATCTTAACCCAGGCATCCCTTTCTATTGATTCCAGGTCTTTAGATAATAACTCTTTTAACCAGTTGCCAATCAGAAAATCTTTGAATCCACCTATGATCTGGACGCACCCTGTTGGAGTTGTCTCGCCTTTCCAGATTGAACCAATGTACATCTTACATGTATTGATTAATGATTGATGTCTTAGGTCTCTCTAAAATGTATAAAACCAAGCTGCACCCCAAACACCTTGGGCACATGTTCTCAGGATCCCCTGGGGCTGTCACAGGCCACTGGTTATTCATAATTGACTCAGAATAAATCTCTTCAAATATTTTAGAGTTTGACCCTTTTTCTCAATCATTGGTAGATCAGTGCAATGGCTACATAATAAGGAGGAACTCTAGGAAGTTTTTGAAAAGGCTCAAGAGGAAGAGAGAAGTCTTCTTTGGAACAATACAGTAGAGGAAAAGAGAGAGAGGGGCAGCTAGTATTTTGCAAGACAAAAAGATCAAAAGTCTGCAGGACACAGAAATCTCTTCTCTCACTGCATCCCCCAACCTGCTCTACAAAAAAATCATGTTTTCCAAGACAGACCAAAAAAGAAGCTCATAAACTGGCATCTTTGAAACCACTCTATCTTGCCATCCTTACACACAAAAATGCAGAGACATAGTCTTCATCTATACAAAAGTTCTGGAAGAAAAAGCAGGAAAACGTCTCAAACAATTCAACTAAGTTCCCTCCCATTTAAAGAAAAAGCAAAACCCCAGCTGCACCTTATAAATTCTTTATCATTCTAAGATAAACTCAAACGGCTTACAATTCTTCCTTATATTATATGAAGTGTTCTGAGCCTATGTTCATGACAATATTGGTCTGTAGTTTTTTGTTCTTTGAATGTCTTTGTCCAGTTTGTATATTAGATTATTAGATTCATGCTGGCTTCCTAAAATGAACTGGAGTGTTCCTTACTCCTATTTTCTAAAATAATTTCATAGGGTTGGGATTATTTATTTTTTGTCTATCATATAGATTTGCCAGTGGAGCAATTTGGAACTAGAGACTTATTTGAGAGAAAGTGTTAAATTATGAGCTCACTGTTTTCCTGTTGAGAACTATCCATGTTTTCATTGTGTCTTTCAAAGAATTTGACCATTTCATCCAAATTGTCAAGCTTATTGGCACACAGTTTATTTTTATATTCCACCTTTACCATTTAAGTATCTGGGACCGGTAGTGGTATCCCCTCTTGTGTTACCAATATACAGGTGATTTGCATTTTCTCTTTTTTCTTCTTTTCTTTTTTTTCTTTTCTAGAGACAGAGTCTTGCTCTGTCACCCAGGCTGGAGTGCAGTGGCCTGATCTTGGCTCACTGCAGCCTCGACCTCCCAGGCTCAAACCATTCTCCCACCTCAGCCTCTCTCTCTTGAGTAGCTGGGACCACAGGCATGCACCACCATACCTAGACAATTTTGGGTTTTTTATTGTGTGTGTATTTTTTGTAGAGTCAGGATTGTGCTATGTCACCCAGGCTGGTCTCAAACTCCTGAGCTCAAGCACTTTTTATTTTCTTAACCAGTCCAGCCAAGGTTATTCCATTTTATTAATCATCTTAAATAAAACATCTTTGATGTCATTGCTTTTCTCTACAGCTTGTCCATTTGCTGTTGTCTTGATTGCCAGTCTTACCTGTATTGTTTTCAACCTTGTCCTGATCTGGCACTTAACCTGCTGAGCCCCTTTGCCTCTTCTGGCCTGTGTTGCAGTCTGGAAGCCACCTCCGGACAGAAAGTCAGGGTGAGCGTAGGGCATGCCCATCAGCTTCCATTTTCTTGGGACCACAGTCCTGCTCAGCCTGTTGTCTAAATCCACAAACCTTGTTTTGGTTTCTAGATTTTTATAATGGGAGGGTGATTCCAGCCCCTATTGCCCCTTTAGAATCAGAAGTAGAAGTCGTCATCCTCTTTCTGGAAGCTCCAATCCTGTCACATGCCACAGTGCTCCCTGTGTTATGATGATCAAGTCCAACAGGCAAATGGTCCCCCAAGGCGCCAACTTCAACATAACCCATTACAAGTGCTTGATTGACGATGAGCCACAGCGTGGCATGGATCACCAGTGTCACTGACCAGAAACTCATCACAACAGTCAAGGCCAAGGACATGACCAAACCAAGCCGAAATTACCACGTTTCCCCTAGGACCTTTCTGGGACCAATTTCAGCACCAGCAGGGACACAGTCAATAGGCAGAAGCTACCTATACTTTTGAAGGGATGAACTTAAAGAATTGTTCACTAGATATTGAAAAACCGAACACGTACAAAGGGAACACTAAAGTATTAGAGAAGAAACAACTGCAAAAAGACCCGCCACCCAGGGCACAGGGAACAAAGGAAGGAAGTTAAAACTATTGAAATTTAGGACCAGTGGGGACCACTAGAGTGTAATTCAGGCCCCTGAGGGGACTCCCAGGCAGTTAGTGGCCAGTGTCTCCAACAGGAAACGATGGGTCTGGATTTTCAAGTGCTGAGAAAACTGTAAAAGTCCATTCCTGCTACCAGGTGGAGAAAGTAGATGCGGGCCAGGCATGGTGGCTCAAAGCTACAATCCCAGCACCTTCGGAGGCCAAGGCAGGAGGACCACTTGAGCTCAGGAACTGTAGACAAGCCTAGGCAATATATTGAGACCCTATCTCTATAAAGTTAAAAATTTAAAAATTAGCCAGACAAGCTGCTGGTAGCCTGGCACTTGGTGCATGCCTGAAGTCCCAGCTACTCGGGAAGCTAAGGAAAAAATGCTTCAGCTTGCAAGTTGGAGGCTACAGTGAGCTGTGATCATGCCACTGCACCTCAGCCTGGCCAACAGAGTGGCATTCTGTTTCAAAAAAGAGAGAGAGAGAGACAGAGAGAGAGAGAGAGAAATTTGCTGTGGCAACACTGACAAGGAGTGAAAATGAAGCTAGAAAACAAAGGAAGATGTGGCTAACGCGGTGAAACCCCGTCTCTACTAAAAAAATACAAAAAAAAAAACTAGCCGGGCGAGGTGGCGGGCGCCTGTAGTCCCAGCTACTCGGGAGGCTGAGGCAGGAGAATGACGTAAACCCGGGAGGCGGAGCTTGCAGTGAGCTGAGATCTGGCCACTGTACTCCAGCCTGGGCGACAGAGTGAGACTCCGTCTCAAAAAAAAAAAAAAAAGAAAAGAAAACAAAGGAAGATGGACTAATTGAAAGGAGTTAGACAATTGGAGGGGTGGGGGAACTGGAAGGAGTGGGACAATAGGAGGGGTGGGACAATTGGAAGAGTGGGACAATTGGAAGGGTGGGACAACTAGAATGGTAGGACAGTTAAGGTAGGACAATTGGAAGGAGTGGGACAATTGGGAGGGTTGGACAATTAAAACGGTGAGACCATTGGAAGGGTGGGACAATGGAAAGAGTGGGACAATTAAAACCATGGGGAAATTGGAAGGTGGGACAATTGGAAAAGTGAGGCAATTGGAAGGCAGTACAATTGAAAGGAGTGGGACAACTGGAAGGAGGGGGGCAATTGACAGGTGGGAAAATTGAAAAGATGGATCAACTAAAAGAGTGGGATAATTAAAAGGATGAGGCAATTGGAAGGCAGTACAATTGGAAAGAGTGGGACAATTGGAAGGGTGAGACCATTAAAAGGGAGGGTCAACTGGAAAGAGTGGGAAAATAGGAAGGGTGGGACAATTGGAAGGCTAATACAATTGGAAGGTGGGATAATTGGAGGGTAGGACTATTGGAAGGGTAGGACAATTGGAAGGAGTGAAACGACTGAAAGGGTGGGACAATTGGAAGGAGTGGGAGACTTGGAAGGGTGGGACAATTGGAAGAATGAAACAATTGGAAGGTTGGGAAAACTGGAAGGGTGGGACAATTGAAAGAGACGGACAATTAAAAGGGTGGGGCAATTGGAAGGGTGGGACATTTGAAAGGTGGGACAACTGGAAGCGTGGGACAATTGGAAAAGTGGGGCAATCAGAAGGAGAGAGACAATTGAAAGGGTAGGACAATTGGAAGGGAGACAATTAGAAGGTGGAACAACTGGAATGAGTGGAACAATTAGAAGGGTGGGGAAATTGGAAGGGTGAGACCATTGAAAAGGTGAGCCAAGTGGAAGAGTAAGACAATTTGGAAGCTGGGACAATTGAAAGAGTGAGACAATTGGAAAGGTGAGACAATTAAAAGGGTGAGACAATTGGAAGGGTGGGACAATTAAAAGGGTGGGACAATTGGAAGGAGTGGGAGAATTGGAAGGGTGGGACAATAGGAAGGAATGGAAAAATTGGAAGGGTGGAGGAGCAATTGGAAGGAACAGGACAAGGAAAAGGGTGGGACAATTGGAAGATTGGGACAATTAAAGGCTGGGGTAATTGGAAGGAGTGGGACAATTGGAAGGTTCGGGCATTCGGAAGGGTGGGACAGTGTTAAGATGTAAGACAATTATAAGACATGGAAATTTTGACAGGGTGGGATGGACACTGGAAGGAGTGGCACTATTGGAACTGTAGGACAACTGGAAGGAGTGTGGCAGTTAGAAGGATAAGATATTTGGAACATGTGGGGCGATTGGAAGCACTTCCCCCACACTTCTGGGCCATCCTTGAGTGACCACCCACTGGCAGGGCCTCCCAGAGCGGTGGCAGAGCCCAGGCATGGTTTGCAGAGCCCCGAGCACCTGGCAGCTCGGATCCTGGTTTAGGAAAGGAGGATTTGAAGTTGAGACACAACTCAGCAAGTGGCACCGCTGCCTATCAGCCACCTGCCTGGCACGGACGTCAGACACCAGCATTGCACAGATGCCAAACGAGCTTTGCATGGCCCCTGCGTTTTGGGGATGGAGGATGCTGGTGCCCTGGGGGATGCCTGCTGATGTCGTGAAAGGTCATAGGCCACGCGTGGGAAACTTGCTCTCACGTGGCTCCGCAAGAGGAGCCTTCAGGCAGAGCACAGAGTGGGAAACGCTTCGGAGCAAATCCCTGCTGCTCCTGCGCTGTACCTTGGAGATTTTTCTAAAGACAAAGAAGAGAAAAGAGTTGCTGGGACCTGGACTCTGGGAGGAACAGAGGTCAAAAAATGACCTTGTATTCTTTTTCTTGGCACGCCCATTGTGATCTCCGCTAAGGCAGGGCACTGGAAGGAAAGACACGGTCTGAAACGAGACTCTTTTCCCTTCTGAGACAAGCAGAAATCGTTGAATTCACAAGGTCTCACCCAGCCTGACGCTGCTGTATGTGTTTGATTCTCCTCTGGCGGGGACCGCGCAGCAGCTTCTTGACACCAGCCATCTACTGTGTGCCTGTGAAGGAGGCAGGAGGGACGGCCTCACGCACATCCCCGCTCCTCCCCGCGGTCCGGTGCTGCCTGGAGAGCTGGGGCCGGCAGCCTGTGCTCTGCGGAGAAACAAACACATTTTTGCTGCAAGGACAAGTCCCCTGGCAGCCCGGCACTCGGCCGGCCCCTCCGAGACACAGATGGAGAGAATTGGTCCCTAAAGGGCCCTGCAGGGCTTGGTGTCTCTGAGCCAGGCATGCCGGTGAAGTCACAGCTTGGCTGGGCTCCACCCAGAGATCTCGTGGTTTCCTCCGCCTGCCGGGCCTGCCTGGAAGGCTGCAGGGAGGGTCGGGGTTTCTCTTGCTGTCCACACCTGGGCAAGAGCTGAGCAGAAGAGAAGGTGTCCTCAGAGATACGCCTTCCTGACCAGCCCCGTTCCAGCCGGACGCCGTGTGACTCGGAGGAGCTGGTGGACACTGAACAGGAGCCGCCCAGAGGCTCTGGGGACTGGAGCCTGCGGCTGCAGCCAGGACAGACCCAAGGCCCAGGGTCAGAGCAGGCAGGGCTCCGTCGCGCCTCTGCCCCAAACAGTGAGTAGCGCAGGTGGCTGGATCAAGGTGGGTTCTGGGGCCGGCCCAGGCACTTAGCAATTTCTGGGCTTTTCTGCTGGCCAGACGGTGGCAGGGGCGGGGCGTGGGCAACAGTGGATGCTCTCAACAGGGAGCTCTCCAGGCTTCAGCCTCCGCCCTCTGAGGGCCGCGCCACCTGGTCCGCAGCCAGCCCTGGGCTGACTCCAGAAGAGGACGCTCACTTGGGTGATGGCTCCCCCCACCCAGTGGCTCTGTCTCCTGTCTGCCTTGCTTCCTCCATGATCTAGAGTGTTCCATGCAGGTGCAGACTCTCAAGGGGAGTCATAGGGGCAGCTGGGGATAGGCCCTCTCCTCCCTGCCACACCTGGGCATTGATTCTGGACAGCCTCATGGCTTCTCAGTATTGACTGTCCCGGCAGGACACAGAGCCGCTCCTGGACCACCCAGGGATGGGGAATGCTGTGCCTCCCTCCTGTTCTCTTCCATCATCCTCCCCTGCCTCCTCCCCCGCCTCCTCCCCTCCTTCTCCTCCCTCTCCTCCTCCTCCCTCCTGTTCTCTTCCATCATCCTCCCCCGCCTCCTCCCCTCCTTCTCCTCCCTTTCCTCCTCCTCCCTCCTGTTCTCTTCCATCATCCTCCTGGACCTCTTCCCTTCCTTCTCCTCCCTCTCCTCCTCCTCCCTCCTCTTCTCTTCTATCGTCCTCCCATGCCTCCTCCCCTCCTTCTCCTCATGGATGTCAAGGAAAGGCCTGAAAGAGTTGGGGGCTGCTTTAAGATGATGACGAAAAGCCCCCCAGCCACTGTAAGCTGTCCCTCTGTGGTCACACCACTCATTAGGCATGAGCAGTGCCTCCTGCTCTGCCTTTGACTAAAATAAGGCTGCTCTTTGGGAGGCCGAGGCAGGCAGATCACAAAGTCAGGAGTTCGAGACCAGCCTGGCCAATATGGTGAAACCCCGTCTCTACTAAAAATATAATAAATTAGCTGGGCGTGGTGGCGGGCACCTGTAATTCCAGCTACTCAGGAGGCTGAGACAGGAGAATCACTTGAACCTGGGAGGCGGAGGTTGCAGTGAGCTGAGATCGTGCCATTGCACTCCAGCCTGGGCAACAGAACCAGACTCCATCTCAAAAAAAAAAAAAAAAAAAGACTGTTCCGAGGATCAAGGCACCACTAGCAACAGGAAACCCCATGGGTCTCGGACCCTCTTCCCACATCTCCTGGTCCCTGCCCCCACCTGGCCTGCAGGGACCAGCCCCACAGAAGGCCTTTGAGGCCAGGTAACCATGGGGAGGGGAGGAAGGGGGAGACCTTCCTCCTGAGTGTCTTAGGGAAGAGAGGCTTAGGTCGGGTGACTGAGGGTGGAAATGGGAGAGGAGTCTCCTCCTGGAGGGTCTCGCCATTCCCCTGGTCACCCACCCAACCCTTAGCTATCTCATCTCCCCGATGTCGGGGGGAGGAGGGGGCATGGATTCCTGAGCTCCACACTCAACTGTTGTGGTTACAGGGGCATCAGGAGAAAGAGCGAGCAGCAGCAGCACCCCTGTCCCCCAGCCTACGATGGAGTCCAGAGAAGCTGGACAGCATGCAGGGGCTGCCGACGGCGCCCAGGAGGATGTGGCTTTCAACCTCGTCATCCTGTCCCTCACTGAGGGGCTCGGCCTCGGTGGCCTGCTGGGGAACGGGGCGGTCCTCTGGCTGCTCAGCTCCAATGTCTACAGAAACCCCTTCGCCATCTACCTCCTGGACGTGGCCTGCGCGGACCTCATCTTCCTTGGCTGCCACATGGTGGCCATCATCCCCGACTTGCTGCAAGGCCGGCTGGACTTCCCGGGCTTCGTGCAGACCAGCCTGGCCACGCTGCGCTTTTTCTGCTACATCGTGGGCCTGAGTCTCCTGGTGGCCGTCAGTGTGGAGCAGTGCCTGGCCGCCCTCTTCCCGGCCTGGTACTCGTGCCGCCGCCCACGCCACCTGACCACCTGCGTGTGTGCCCTCACCTGGGCCTGTTGCCTGCTGCTGCACCTGCTGCTCAGTGGTGCCTGCACCCAGTTCTTCGGGGAGCCCAGCCGCCACCTGTGCCGGACACTGTGGCTGGTAGCAGCGGTGCTGCTGGCTGTGCTGTGCTGCACCATGTGTGGGGCCAGCCTCATGCTGCTGCTGCAAGTGGAGCGAGGCCCCCAGCGGCCCCCATCCCGGGGCTTCCCCACGCTCATCCTCCTGGCCGTCCTCCTCTTCCTCTTCTGCGGCCTGCCCTTCGGCATCTACTGGCTGTCCCGGAACCTGCTCTGGCACATCCCCCACTACTTCTACCACTTCAGCTTCCTCACGGCCGCCGTGTACTGCGCAGCCAAGCCCGTCGTCTACTTCTGCCTGGGCAGTGCCCAGGGCCGCAGGCTGCCCCTCCGGCTGGTCCTCCAGCGAGCGCTGGGAGACGAGGCTGAGCTGGGGGCCGTCAGGGAGACCTCCCGCCGGGGCCTGGTGGACATAGCAGCCTGAGACCTGGGGGCCCCGACCCCAGCTGCAGCCCCCATGAGGCAGGAGGGTGACTTGGGGAAGGCGGTAGGGTCAGAGGCTGGGGCCAGCTGGACCTGGAGGAGGCCTTGATGGGTGGCCCGGTCATGTGCTGCCAAATCTGTGACCGTCGGTCCGGAGCACGAGGCTCCCCTGGGAGCAGCTGGAAAGGCGAGGTCTCCACATGCCCAGGCAGGTGGGCTGGGTCTCCAGGGAGAAGGCCCAGGAACGTGCATTTTTGGGAAACCTCCCCAATGGTTCATGCACTGGCACTCGAGAGCTGCTGCTGCTACCCATTCCGTGCTCAGCTGCAGTGAGGAGACCCCGGAAAGGAAGGAAGCAAGGCCAGACACCAGGTGAGGGGCAGGTCCAGGCCCTCCCACAGCCCTCCTCCCTCCCACTCCAGCTTCCCCAGTGCTGCAGGGGCACCCACAGAGAACACAGCCATTCCCTCAGCTCGCCATGTCCCCTCTGTGGAAGCTAAATTGACCCTAAAATTCAAGACTGCCCAAAACTTGACCCCTTCCCCTGACAAACTGTGTCCAAAGCAGCCAGCAGCCTTTTTGACCCAGGTCCGTTACGTTTTCACGAGTTTTCAGCAGGAAATGCGGTGATACCGCAAAGCCACTCATTCTATCAGCATAAGGGTGTGCATTGATCAAAAGCTGTACCCCCAACCCCAGCACAGATGCTGTGAGGAAAAGCAGGGGCTGAGGCTTCTAGAAGGCTGTGGGGCTGTCCTTGGTCATCAGGCCGTTGCTCAAGGCCATGCCACCCAGACCTGGATGATGCAACCCTCACTCGGAGCTTCAGAAAAGCCGGCCCCATGGGTGACCCTGGATATTAGAGGATGCTCCCTGGATGGGTGGAGAGGCTCCTTACAGCCCTAGCCAGCAGCCTGCAGCCCTGTCTCCCCACAGGACCCAGGCCTTCAGCAACCGGAAAGCTTCCCACTGGCCCTATACAAGGCAGTTCACCCGCCTCTGTCCTGAGCAGTCCCGCTCCAGAGGATCCCTCTAAGGAAGGAACCCAGGCTTCACCCCTCAATGGGTTTTGAGCTTCCCCTGAGTGCCGGGCCTGGCTGCCATCCAGGAGCATGTGCCAGGGGGTGCTAGAGCGGGGGCTTTGGAGCCCACAGCCTGGGCTGAGCCCTGCTAGCCACCCCACTGTGCCGCTAAGGCCATCTCTGAACATCCCTATGCCTCTGCTTGCTCGTCTATAAAATATGAGAACCCAGTTCTTTGAGTCTTTGAGACCTGTCCAGCCTCTTGTGAGCCCAAGAGAAATGTTTGTCGATTCTACTGCCACCAACGCCGCCATCCAAGTCCACAGTACAATTCTTAGCCACAGACTAAGGCATCTGAGAGTGTTTTCTTTGATTTCTGCCTCCGGCCTCCATGCCTGGTGATGGAGGGACATTCCCTCTGGGCCATGACTGAGCCTGTCTCCCCTGAGTCTGGGTGTGAGTCGAAATCCCTGGTCAGCACCCTGGAATCTGGCTCCACCATGGGGGCTGCACCGGGCCCCTCCCAGCCCACACAGTGTGTTCACCCCAGGCTCCCGCACATGCCCAGCAAGCCTGGGTCCAGGTATCCCTTGAGACTAGGAGCCCCAGGGGCTGGACCACCTCTCCTAGAGCACCTCCAGCCCCCACTTGGGGACTGACTTCCTCCCAAATGATCTCTGGCCCAGGATCTGGGCAGGGCCGTCTCTCCCCACCTCCCAAATGATCTCTGGCCCAGGGTCTGAGCAGGCCCATCTCCCCCCACCTCCCAAATAATCTCTGGCCCAGGATCTGAGCAGGCCCATCTCTCCCCACCTCCCAAATGATCTCTGGCCCAGGGTCTGGGCAGGGCCCTCCCTCCCCACTTCCAGGACATGATTAGCAACTTCAGTTCCTTAGCTGGAAACGAGAACAGAAAGGGAAGTGGCGTGTCTGCAAATTCCGCTTTCAGCCCCAGGACATAAACTTCCCCCAAAACAAGAAAGAACCAGGAGGAAAAGCACAGATTCATCTCACGGACATGACCTCACCGTGGACACAATCCCGGGGAATCCTTGTAATAATGTAGGAAGGTGCTCCCACTCTACAGATGATACCACCAAGGCTCAGAGGGGCAATGTGGCCACTCAGGACCACAAGAAAGCGGCAGAGCCAGAAGGTGACTCCCAGCACCACCCTCCCACCCCACACTCTCCCACCCCACACTGGACCATGGCTGGCTCAGCCCCACACTGGCTCCCCCAACCCTGGCCCCATCCCCACCCAGACCCCTTTGCTGCATAAGGGTCCGGAGAGGTTGGGGACCGTTAGGATGCTCACTTCTTCCCGGAGAGCCTGCCCCCAGCGCCCAGGGGATTGGGGCGACTCTAGATTCCTCCTTATTAGTCCCTTCCTGAGGAGTCCGGGAAATGTGGCCTCATCTGAGGTCTCCATGGAAACTGGGCCCAGCCCGTCCCCACTCAAGCAGCTGGTGTGGCAGCAGGTATACGGCCTGATGGCCCAGGATGCTGGTGGGGTGTCCCCGTGGCCCCAGATCTGCCAGCTTAGCCTCCAGTTCTGTGGTCCCTGAGACCTCAGGACATTAGGACCATGTGGGCCGGTCTCCAAACTGGAGGCTGAGCTTCCGTGAAGGCTCCCACCTGCCCCTGCCTGGCCTGCGCTGCCTCTAACCTCCCCCGCTGCACCTCCTCTTCTGCTCCCAGAGCCACAAGGCCCCACCAGGGACCCCTAGACCCCACCCTGCAGGACCCTGGCACCATGCTGCTCAAAGGTCACCTCCACCTGGGTCGCAGGCAAAGCTCCTCGGCCAGGGCCCCGTCCACCCCGTCCACCCGCACCCCTGGGCCCCTGCAGGGCTTCTACAGCCAGCACAGAGTTCCCAAGAAGAGGCAGCTACTGCTGGGGGCAGCCAAAATTCCAGAGAGCCTGTGTAACCCGCTCTGTCCTCAGGGTCCAGGGAGGCTGTGGGTGAGGCCTGTGTGTGTGAGGACAGGAGCAGAGCCAGGCCCCCGGCCAAGCATCCCCGTCCCCTCCCCAGCGCCCAGGTGCGAGTCTGTAAATCAGCCCGTGCTGCGTGGCGTCTTCACGGGGCGAGGCAGGCTCACTCAGCTGGCTCATTAGCTCACACGCTGGAAAAATAAAACCAAACATCACACCTAAAACGTGACCACGGCTTTAGTTTTGTTGTTCTCGTGAAATTGCTCAATTCTTCCACAGCCCTGACCCTTTTCCTCTGAAACACACCCCATCCGCCCGCCTTGATGGTGCCTGCACAATGCCCAGCTGCAGAGAGGGTGCTCCTGGGAGCTCCTAAGGCCATGGGGTTTCCTGTCCCTTCAGCCTCCTGCTTTCCCACCACCCCATGTGTGGCCACTGAAGCACGTCAGACCTGCTTATTCTAATGAAGAGGTAATTTTCTTTTCAGCTGTTGGATCTCACTGGCAGCAGAGCCAGCGCATTCCGAGTCATTACTCTGCCTTGGGCGCTGGGTCACACATGTAACATGTATGATGTCACATGAACTACTTCCCAAGTAGCCCACGGGAAACTGAGGCTTCGAGAGACTGAGAGGGCCTGGCAGGAGCCACCACCGGACACAGCAGAGCCCAGTGCTGGCCGCCACTGAGGGGCTCTGGTTTCTAAGCTGGGTGCTCTCAGCCCGGAGCCCTCTGTCCCCTGGTAGAAGGAGGGAGCAGCAGCCCCATGGGAGCCCCCAGCTCTGGGCCACACAAGACTCCGACCTGGGAAGAAGGAGGGAGGGAGACAGAAGGAGGGCGGCCTCAAGTCCGGTCCACCAGCCTCCACAGCTCCCGGTACACCCTGTTCCACCCGGGTCTTCTTTTCTGTGTCTGAAGCTTTGGCATCTGAGGCCTTGAAGACCCCAGGGGACGGCCCTTCCCATGGTCAGTCAATTGCTAGAGAGTGACAACGCCTTCATGAGCTCACCTTTCAAATGCAGACCCATGCCCAGCCCCTCCTCTATCCGGCTCCCACACTCCCAGCCACTATCCCTGCCCTCATCACCCACCCCAGGGCCGGGTTCCAGACCACCAGGGACTGGCTCTAGGACCCAGAGCTCTGAAACTGTTCCAGCTGCCAACCCTAAACCCACTTACATCGGCTGCCTCGCCCACTCCTTCCTACAGAAACCATGAGGAAGCTCCGGTCCACATTTCCCCTCCCCTCTCCCTCTGCCTCCTGACCAACCCAGTACTGCCCCATGTGGCCCCTGTGGGGTCGCCTCCCCCTCCTCCTGGGAGCTATGAGTTAGCAACCATCTCTTCAACAGCAGCGTCTCCTGATCTGGCGGCCTCGCCTATCTGAATAATAATAACAATGATGCCTATATTAAAACACTCCCACTGTCGAGCTCCTCTGCAGACAGGTGGGGGTGAGGGTGAGCAGGACGCTGCTGGACACCCGGTTCCCACTCTCCACCTGCCCTGGGGGACCTAGAAAATCTTGTGTTCTCCCTTGGGTTGAGTCAGGCCGATGTTGTCCTGAAGGTCAGATAGGACGGTGGCATGGAAACCACGTGAACAGAGACGGTGGCGAACTGGCTGAATCCTGTGCTGTTCCTGCCTCCTCAGTGGCCCCCAGGCAGCCCCCACATAGATCACCACTGAGTCCCCACACACACCCGAGGTGATTAAACCATTGCCCACACTTTCAGACTGGGACACTGCCCAGGGCCACAGAGCTGCTGTAGGGTGAGCTGTGCAGAGTCGCCATGCAGCCCCGGCCCGCAGCGCAAACCATCAGACAAGCTCAGGATGGCCGTGTTCAGACAAACCACACTTGGGCGTCTGCACCACCTGGACAAGCAATTTAAGTTTCCGGCACCTTGGTTTCCCCGTCTGCGGGCAAGGATGACAAGGTCGCCATCTCAGACGGCGCTGTGGGGGCACGTGGGAGGCTCGGTGGAGTGGCCGGCGCTCACTCAGAGTGCTCACCCGAACGGTACCAGCGTGCCACCTGCCTTGCAGTCATTTCTTGTATCAGCCAGAACAAACAACCACAACCAGGTGGCTTCACACAGCAGGACTTTATTCTCTTGGTTACGGAGGACAGAAGTCTGAGGTCAAGGCGGTGGCAGGGCCGCGCTCCCCAAGGGCTCCAGGGGAAGGTGCGTCCTCATCTCTTCCAGCTCCTGGTGGCTCTGGCCCTCCTTGGCCTGTGGCTGTGTAACCCCTGCTGGCCTCCAACCTCACGTGGCCTCCCCCTGCTCTCCAGTGTCCCTCCTCTCCTTTCCTGTATAAGGACACTTGTCATTGGATTTAGGGCCCACACAGATACTCCAGGACGAGCTCATCTCAAAATCCGTGTATCTGCCAAGGCCCTTTTCCCCAGGAAGAGCTCGTGCACAGCTTCCAGCAACTGGGACATGGACACATCTTCTTAGGCCACCGTCGGCCATGACACGGATGGGGCAGGCATTGGCTCTGTCCTCCTTGCAACACTGGGAGCAGCTGCTCCCCCAGCGGAGGCTCCCTCCATGCATTCCACCTGCACCAGACGCCTCCCAGGTGAGAAAGTGGAAGCATGGCCTAGACGGTGGGCAAACACGAGAAGGGGCTGTGGGAGGGGTTAGGGGTGATGGAGAAACCATGGTTGGTGGCTGCCTGGGCCTGGCCGGGGCTGGCCGAGCTGCACAGGACGTCCTCCCTAAGAGCTTCACCCCAAGCTGCCTCAAACAACTGCCCTTGCCCAGCACAGTCTGAAGTGCCCAATAGAAAGCGGCCCAAGAAATTAGCCCATCCCACTCCCAGTGGCTCTTAGACAGGGGAAGCCCTCCATGGGCACAGGGTTGCGATTGCCGTCGGAGACCTGGGATAGGAGACTGCTACCTGGGATAGAAGCTGGGCGCCTTGCCTGGCTTGAGGATCTGCGAGGGATCAAAACTCTTCACCTTGCGCACTGTGGCCGACGCTCAGCTCCCCATCCCACCTCCGATGGCGAGGCGGCCAGGAGGGACCCAGGCAGGTGGTCTCCCTTTGTGTGTCCCTCTGGGCCCCCGGTGACTGCAGGGGACCGGAGCTACCAACGAAGTTAATAGAGATGCTCGAAGTTTCACCCAAACAGGAGGCAGGTAAGGAGGGCTTGGAGGGGCTAGTTGAAACAGGCCTGGACAGTGACCTCAGGGAGGAGGTGGAGCCATGCCGGGAGAGGTCCCGGAGACCAGCGAGGACCGGCATCTGGGGCAGAGCCGGCAGGCGGGGTGGCAGCAGGTGCCCCTGGGCCACACGAACTGTGCTGTGCGTTTCAAAGCCATGTGCAACAATGCTGGGGGCTGGGCAGCCGGCAGGTACCCTCCTAGAGCTCCACAGGCTGCTGACTGGTGTTACAGAAGTGATTTTCGAAGCCCAGTCCATTTAAGAAATGTGAAGAGAAACAGCATCTTTACGACCGAATTTCTGGCTTGTGCTAACACACGCTGCACCCCACTCAGGAGCTGTGGAGCGCAGTCCACGGAAGGAAAAAGAACATCTCACTGTCCAGTGTTCTGCAGAGCAGAATGCAGAAAACAATTCGTCAACGGCTGGGAGCCCAGCCTCCGAGGCAGACAGATGGACAGTGAGGGGGTCTCCTTAGGAAGGGGTTGGGGCCACCTCTGCAGACCACCCACGGACGCACTGGTCGGCTGACCCATTAGGAGAGCCAGTCCCAAGCCTGGGCACCCAGGCTTCCCGCTGTCCATAAACGGTCAGTCCAGTGAGAAGGGGAAACCAAGGCACAGAGAAGTTAGGTTATTCTCTCAAGGCCACACAGCCAGGGCCCTGCCCACTGTTCTAGGCCCCCTGTGCCCACAGCCAACCAAAGACTGGCAGGAGCAGCCCAACATCAGTGGGGCAGCTAGAAAGTGGTCCAGCCTCACTGGGCACAGAGGGTCTCCATTCACCTGCTCCCTCCCCTCCACGCACCAGGTGAGGTGGGAGCAGGTGGAAGACACTGGCCTGGGAATGTGCCTTCAGTTCCCCATGCCAGAGATGCTGAGGAGGAAGGAAAGGCCGGCCCACACTAACAACTCTTTGTTTTAGCTCATTCCTGCAATTCCTGTGAACAGTGCCACACCCTGCCACTTCTAGGGAACTGGCCGGATGTCCTCTGTCCAGCCAGATGGGTCCCAGAGGACATGAAAGGATTTAGGGACCAGGAGGAGCCTCCAGGCAATGAGTGCTGGTCTGAGCAAAGAAGGGCCCGAGAGAGCTGAGGGCAGCCTCGTCACAGGTGAGAAGGCTCTGTCTGCCCCCACCGCACCCCCCAGGTGAGGCACTGGCACCCTCCTCTGCCCTCCGTAGTGGCCCCTGCTCTCAGCCTGGGGCTGGCTGGGAAGTTTGGATTTCCTTTGGGAAGGGAAGGTAGGGCAGGATGGTGGTGGGAATGCTGGCTGAGTTGAAACGTGTGGACACTAGAGCTCGAGGGCATTGCTGGAGCTGGCCAGGCAGGTGAACCTGTTCTAATAAAAATGAAGATGCCCCCTCCTGCCACCATGCCACTCCTCTCTGTAACTCTCTTTCCAGGAACAGAGCCCACCCTCACCCCAGCACGGGGTCCCGAGCACCGGCCTCACCCCCAGCCCTCAGACTCTGAGCCGGAGCCAGAGCACAGCCAGGAGAGTCTGGTTACCTCCCCGGGGAAATTGAGGCTCACAGAGGGGAGGTGTGTGCCCACCCCACCACCCCACCCCCAGTCACCATAGTCACCACCACAAGCCAGGGGCCGGCCGAGGTCTCCCACTCCCCCTGACTGGGCTCGGAGGACAGGCCACCATCACCGTGTGCCTGGCCATGGCAAGGCACAGGAGCCGAGGCCCGAGCCGCACTCCCCACCCTCCGACTAGGGGCAAGGACAAGCACAAAGAAGGTGCTGGGGGATGCTCGGGCATGAGGCAGGGGGCTCACGGGGGCCGGAGGAAGCTGCAGGAGGTTGCAGGTCCCTGAGAAGGAGTCAAACCTTGAAGTAGGGCAGGACCTGGGTCAGGCAAGAGGTATTGAGCAGGATCTGGGTCAGGGAAGAGGTATTGAGGGCTGTCTGGGCTGGGGACACAGCCCAGGCAAAGGTGTGACAGACAGGGAGGTGTGTGTTGGCAGCTAGATCGCTCTCTGTCTGTTTGTCTGTCTCTCTGTCTCTCACCCTGTCTGTCTCATCTCTGTTTCTCTGTCTGTCTCTATCTCTGTCTCTTTGTATCTCTCTCCCTGTCTCTGTCTCTCTGTCTCTGTCTCTCTGTCTCTGTCTCTCAATGTCTGTCTACATCTCTCTGTCTCCCCGTCTCTCTGTCTCTCTCTATCTCTCTTCTCTCTCCCGTGTCTCTCACCGCTGATGCCCTCACTGCTGAGCCTGGGTCCTGATGCATCTCCCAGGACTAAGAACAGGACCCGTGTGGATCCTGGGGTTGGAGGGATGGCTGGAAAGGGAAGGGCTGCTCTGAGACCCTCTGCCTTTCAGTGCAGCTTCGTATGGCCAATCTCTCGCGCTCTGAGAACATCTGAGAACTTCCTCGGCCTCGCTCCTTGCAAATGGCCGCTTGTATCTGCCCCCGCCCCTTGTGTTAGCGGCTCCTGGAGAGGCCCTCTGGCCCTGCCACCATCACCAAAGCCCCTCCCTTGGTTTGAGGCTTCAGAGCAGCCTCCTGAGTGCACCAAGTGCACCGCCGGCAGCATGAGCCCCGGAATTCAGCCTCTGCTTAGGCCAGGAGTGCACAGGGAAGGCTGGGGCTCCCTCCAACTCCTCACACCACATCTTCCCTCCTCCCTCCTCCCTCCTTCTCAGGCCACCTGAAGCCTCTGCCTTTGGGCACCTCCCTGGACACCTCCAGAGACGCTCTGGGGAGAGGACTTTGCCGGCAGGCTGGTCTAGGCTCACCAGGTAGGAGCCCCATGGGGGTCCACCGTGGAGAAGCTCCCACCTCTGGGGGAAGAGGAAGGCCCCACACGTGGGTTCCCCATGCACGTGCCCTCTGTCTGCAGAGCCTTCCCTGGCACATGGTGGAGGGTGCAGCGTCGCCCTCACCACATCCATGAGGGATGCGGACATCTTTTGAGCACGTTAGTGCACCGTGCCAGGAGCCCAGGGCCTGCCCACAGGCATGGGGAGGCGTTAGGCACACTTGACCTGAGGTGCAGAGGGCTGAGCCCCGGCTGAGGTCCCGCCGCTGGGAAGGGAGGTCCAGGGGCTGCAGCCAGAGGGCATCTGCAGGGCCATGGATGCCACTCCCTGTGCCCCCAGCGGGGGCACAAAAGACGCCCGAGGACTATGTCTGTCTCCCTCTTGCAGGTCCCTCACCAGCACCCTCTGAGCCGGCCAGGATGTTGGGGCTGTTCAGCCTCTGGAAAACCTTTGACAGCGTGGTCTTCTACCTCACGCTGATCGTGGGCCTTGGGGGACTGGTAGGTAACGGGCTGGTGCTCTGGAACCTCGGCTTCCACATCAAGAAGGGCCCCTTCTCTGTCTACCTGCTGCACCTGGCCGCCGCTGACTTCCTGTTCCTCTCCTGCCACATGGGCTTCTCCGTGGCTCAGGCTGCCCTGGGTGCCCAGGACACACTCTACTTCGTGCTCACCTTCCTGTGGTTCGCGGTGGGGCTCTGGCTGCTGGCGGCCTTCAGCGTGGAGCGCTGCCTCTCCAACCTCTTCCCCACCTGCTACCAGGGCTGCTGGCCCAGACACGCCTCAGCCATCCTCTGCGCCCTGGTGTGGGCCCTGACCCTGCCCGCCGTGCTGCTGCCCGCCAACGCCTGCGGCCTGCTGCGCAACAGCACGCGCCTCCTGGTCTGCCTGCGCTACCACGTGGCCAGCGTCATCTGGCTCCTGGTGCTGGCCTGCGTGGCCTGCACGGCTGGCGTGGTCCTCTTTGTCTGGGTGACCTGCTGCTCCACGCGCCCGCGGCCCAGGCTCTACGGCATCGTCCTGGGCGCGCTGTTCCTGTTCTTCTTCTGTGGCCTGCCCTTGGTCCTCTACTGGAGCCTGCAGCCCCTGCTGAACTTCCTGCTGCACTTCCTGCTGCCCATGTTTTTACCGCTGGCCACGCTGCTGGCCTGCATCAACAGCAGCTCCAAGCCCCTCATCTACTTGGCGTCGGGCCGGCAGCCCGGGAAGCGGGAGCCACTGCGGGTGGTGCTGCGGAGGGCCCTGGGGGAGGGTGCCGAGCTAGGCGCGAGGGGACAGTCCCTGCCCATGGGCCTCCTATAAGTGGGCTTGCCCCACCCACAGGGCCTGCCAGGAAGTGCCCACCCCCCCAACCTCGCCCACCCCGCACCCAGATGCTTCCAGGACCGGGAGGAGCCCCACCCACCACCTAGCTCTTACCCTGAGCACCCAAGGGCTGGACACAGCTGGGGAGACTTGGTCCTGACCACCCCCTGGCCAGGCCTGCTGAGGATGAGGGAGGCAGGAAAATGGAGCTGGAGAGAGGTCGGGCAAGGTGGGAAAAAGGAGAAGCCTCCTGAATAGGGGTGAGAACGGGCACCACGCCCCCAGGCCCAGCCCAGATCCCCTCACCGGGCCCCTCTCCACCCTGCTGCACCTCAGTCACAGGGGAGAAAACTGCGAAGTAAAACAGAGCCAGCCCCCAGCCCACAGTGGCCGGATTGGAACTCAGGCTTCTGGACACCTGGGCTAGGTGGGCGCTGCCCATGCCACCTGCTGGCTGAGACTCTGATTCTCCCACTACAGAGTTGGGGTGGAACTACTCTTTACTCCCCGCCCCGCTCAGCCATCATCGTCCTGCCCGCCCCCCCCCCCCACAGGGACCACACCCAGGGCTCTGTCCCCCTCTCTGAGGCCCCAGGACGGGCAGATGACTGATGTCACCAGCAGAAGCCACCAGGTGGTGCTGTTTCTGTACAGAACAGACCCAGCCTCGTGGGCCGGCGGACACAGGAGCCTCCATCCCCTCGGTCCGCTCCCATCCCCTCGGTCCGCTCCCATCCCCTCGGTCCGCTCCCATCCCCTCGGTCCGCTCCCATCCCCTCCCACACTGGTCCCCACCAGGCCTCTCCTGAGCCCCCAAGGCCATCTGCTCTCTGCAGAGTTGCTCAAGTCTCCCACCTCTGTTTTCACCCTCCCTCCTCAGCCCTGGGACGTCTGGAGCTTTTGCACCCAGGGTTTGCTTTGGAGAGAGAGAGAGAGAGAGAGAGAGAGAGAGAGAGAGAGAGAGAGAGAGAGAGAGAGAGAAAGAGAGAGAGAAAGGAAGGAAAAGACAGAGAGAGAGGAGGTGAAGCCAAATTTCCAAAGCACAAACCATTTGATGTGTTTTCTGACCATGAAATAAAATACTTTCTGGTCAGTGTTAAAACATTCAAGCTCTGTAGAAAATACTAAAAAGATAAATCGCCGAAATATTTTTCCACTCAGAGGGGACATTTTTTATGAAAAGCACTCCAGTCGTGTATTTTTTTTTTAATAAAGACCAGCAGAAATTTTCTTTTTGCCCAAAGGAAGGCACTCAATGGGTGCTATTGGTGCCGGGTGGGACATTCTGCAGCTGCCTTTGAATAAAGTTGTTCTTTTTCCACTGGAAAAGTAATATGTTGCTCATTTATGGAAACCTTGAAGAACCTTAAAAACTGGAAAGAAAAAAAGCTTACATGTAGTCCCCCAACCCAGAGGCATGGGCCTTTGCTGGGTTTTCTTCCTTCCCCAGGATAAACGTGTTCTGGTCACACCAAGTCCCCCGACCCCTGCCCCCCGCTGCCAGTTCTCCCTAGACCGTGCCCTCAGGACAGGCAGCTCAGCAGGGAGTATGGGTGCTGTTTGTTGGTCTAAAGGCCATCTAGGGGGCTCAGGAGGAGGAAAGTGTGGGCATTGTTAGTCTAAAGGCCATCTGGGGAGCTCAGGAGGATGGGAAAACCTGAGCCCTGCTGGCCAGGGGAGGCTTAGGCTTTGAGGGGCAGGGTGGGAGGGGTTGTTCATTCTTGTGATACTTCACACAAGACCCCAGGAGCCATGTGGCCTCCTTCCTGAAAGACCTGGAAATGGGATAAGGGTGGGGACAGTTTCAGAGGTGACACCTACAGGACCCGTTCCATCCTCCCAGCCCAGGAAATAGCTGCAGGGCCCCCCGTGGGGCCATCCATCTGTGTACAGCAGGACAGGAAGGTGTCTGGCTGCTGATGGTGTCTGGAGCACATGACAAACAGCCCAGTCTAGACAGATGGAGAGCAAGGGGCCTCTGCCCCGGCACCCACTGCTAAGCCCAGAGACAACCAGGTCACGTTCTGGACCTGGAGAAGCTACAGCCACATGGAAGGATAAGGCTGCCTTGGGCTGGTCTGGGTCCAGGCAGCCGCAAAAGCTGGACTACAGACTGGGCAGAGCTTCACTCCAGTCCTGCCCGCTCTTCTCAGGCTGGGTGACCTCCAGCGTGTCACCTGACTGCTCTGAGCCCAGGTCTGTGAGAGACGTCAGGGCAAGGTCTCCTTGCCCGCATGGCAGGGATCCAGGCCTCCACAGAGGGCGGCCCGCCCAAACCTTCAAGACCAGATGCATCGCCTGGCCCGCCTCTGCAGAACTCCAGGTGTGTCCCGCCCGCCCTGACCTTGGCACACCCACCTCGCTGCCTTCTGGTGTCCCTGCCCCTGGCACCGTCTTGCTCAGCCTTCAGGGACCCGTCCTTGTGACTGTCTGTCCTGTTCTGTGATGCCCGGGGCTTCCTGGCAGCAGATGCCGAATTCTCAGCTCCTCTAGTGTGCACTGCCCCGTCAGTGCCCACAGTGACCACTGTGTCCAGCAGCCCCCACCCCTGACCAGCACAGTCCATTGTGTCATGTGCTTCCCACCCCTGCTTATTCGCTCCTGAGTTTGCCTCTTTAGTGTCTGTGTCTCCCTAGAAGGGGAGCTCCATGAGGGCACAGAGCCTGCAGCTGACTTGCTGCTGTCTCCCTGGGACTGGCAGGTAAAGTGGCTTGATGAGTTCTTGTCAAATGGAGGGACAAGCAGATGGATGGATAAGTGGATGGATGGATAAGTGGGTGGATAGATGGATGGATAAGTGGGTGGGTGGGTGGGTGGATGGATGGATGGATGGATGGATGGATGGACCACTGAAAGAGATATGGCCAAATGAATAAATGATGTGGTTAAGATAGAGTATAGTTAAGTGGAATCAGACCAGGCTGGTCCTGGATTCTGGAAGCTTCCTGGCCACTCTTGTCCTGATCTCTCACCTGACAGCTGAACGGATCATCAGAGGAGGGGCCCAGGTTTTCTCACAGCAGAGTCCAGTACTCCAGGCCCTCTCCCTCCCTTTTGGGTTCACAAACATCACTAAGTCAGCTCCGTGCTGGGCACCCGGCCTAGGGCTTGAGATGTGGACCCACCATGCTATGACCCCTGTCCCCAGAGAGCTTGACATCTGGAGAAGAGACAGACACAAACATAATGCAAAGACAGCGTGCTGAGGGTGCACGAGGTGTACAGAAGCCTTAAGGAGCTGCCATTTGTCCCAGCTCACCCTCAGTACTTCCAGTTCATGGCTGTGCCCGTGGCCTTAGTGCCCCCTTTACTGGCGAGGGCCCAGTTGGACGTCAAATCATCCAGTGGCCCTAATGTTAGAGGAGCAGGAGGGTCACATGTCCCCACTCAGAACGCAGGGCAGGCTTCCCGGAAGTGTGGTGTCTGCGCCTTCCAAGGGCAGTGTGGGTGCGGAGGAAGGGGTGACCGTCTCCAGCACAGTCAGGTCAGTCTAAGAAGAACCTTGAAGGGAAGGCAGGACCCTCCCAGGGAAACGGAGCCAAGGCAGGGTAAGGTACAGAGGCGCAACCCGGGCGCCATGAAGAAGAAGGAACCCCGATGCCAGTGGGCGGTGAGGAAGCTGAGGCAGACAAAGACACAGAGCGGAGCTGAGACAGGGCAGTGACAAGGGGCATGGCCTTAAAGGGCTATGATGAGGGGTGTGGCTTTAAAGGTCTGTAATGAGGGGTGTGGCTTAAAGGGCTGGGACGAGGGGCGTGGCTTAAAGGGCTGTGACGAGGGGCGTGGCTTAAAGGGCTGCGACGAGGGGCGTGGCTTTAAAGGGTTGTGATGAGGGGCGTGGCTTTCCCTCGGTTGCTCTGCGGGGGATTGCAAATGGATTTAAGCAGGAGAGGGATGATATCAGACGTACATGAAAGACATAAAACTGACAACTGAGAGGGGACCAGGCAGCGGGGGTGGGGGTCCAGGCTGAGCAGGGGACACACAGGAAGTTGCTGCCGCTATGCAGGGAAGACGGAAGAGCTGGTGCAGCCTCCAAAGAGAACAATGGCGGGAAGGCTGCAGGGGAGGATCTGAGGGCTGGGGGGAAGAGGTAGCCTAGAATTTGCAGTGGAACAAGGTCAGATCAGGAAAGGAAGAAGTCGGGAGCCTTCACAGAGGGGAAGGGTAGGAAAATAAAACACAGGCACCTGCCAAGAAGAACAGAAGGACCAGGATCCTGAGAGGGGGCTGTGGATCCTGGTGGGGGTCGTGGATCCTGGTGGGGGTCGTGGATCCTGGGAGGGGATCGTGGAACCTGAGATGGGGTGGTGGATCCTGAGAGGGGGCTGTAGATCCTGAGACGGGGCTGTGGATCCTGGGAGGGGGTCGTGGATCCTGGGAGGGGGCTGTCGGCAGTTGGCCCTGGGATGGGAACAGGGGCGTATCACACATGTAAAAAGGACTCCCAGGGGCCGATGGGTAAACTCCCAGGTTTACATTTCCTGTGTTCATCTCAAATTAAATGTAGATGGTGAGAAATGATGATCAAAGTTCATTTTGTCTGTTTCTTTCCCACGCACATCCAGTTGTTCTGGTAAAACCCCTTTCCCGTTGGATTGCGTTGGCATCTGTATTGTGAATCAACTGATTGTATAGGGTGGGTTGACTTCTGGACTCTATTCTGTTGACTGCTCTATTTCACTGTCCTTCTATCAATACCACACTGTCTTCACTACTGCAGCTTTACATTAAGTTACGATATCAAGTGGTGTTACTCTTACACTTTTATATTTCTTCTTCAAGATTTACATTTCCATATAAATTTCAGAATCAGCTTGACAGTTTATCCAAATGTCTACTGGTTTTGACTGGGATCGCATTTACTCTATTCAGTTACTCTGGATCAATTTATGGAGAACGGACATCTTTGCAACACTGAGTTTACCAATTTATGAACATTGTTTTTCTCTGTCTATTGTGGTCTTCTTCATTTCTGTCTCTTCTAGTTTTCATTATAGGTGTGTTATACATTTCTAGTAAAATGTATTGCTAGTTATTTAAGGCTTCTCAATGCTATGTAAAAATAGTCTTTTATTTGCTTTTTCCAATTGTTCATTGATAGTTTGTATATTTTTATATATTGATAGTTTGTATTATTTTTGTATATTGACTTTGATTTTTTTATATTTATCTAACAGCTATCCTGTGAACTTGCTAAATTAACTTATTCTAATAGTCTTTTTGAAAACTGCTTAGGATTTTTTATGTATACAATCAAATCATTTGCATGACATGAAATAATTATTATAAATCATGAATAATTATAAATAATAATTTAAAATGACACATGATTAATAGTTATAAATATAAGAGTTAGGAAATTTTAATAATTAATATTACACATGATTAATAGTTATTATAAATAATAATAACTAGAAATAATTTTACTAATTCATTTCTGGTCTTTGCACTTTTTGTTCTTTGCTTTATGTCACTCATTAAGACCTCCCATACAATGTTAATAGACACAGTAAAAGTGGACATCCTCACCTCATTCCCAGCCTTTCAGGAAAGTGCTCAGTATTTTGCCATTAAACATATTAGCTGCAGGTTTTTTGTTTGTGCCCCTCATCGTAGTGATATGATTCCTATCTAGTCCCAATTTTCTGACTTCTTTTCATCACACATAGGTATTGAATTGCATCAGCTTTTTTTCCTTCATTTATAAAGGCGACTATACAGTTTGTCTTTGTTAGTCTGTTAATGGGAGGAATTACATTGATTTATTTTCAAATGTTAACTTTGTATTCCTTGGATAGTCCCCGTCACATGTGTCCATGTGAAGAGACCACCAAACGGGCTTTGTGTGAGCAATAAAGCTTTTTAATCACCTGGGTGCAGGCGGACTGAGTCCAAAAAAGGAGTCAGCAAAGGGAGATAGGAGTGGGGCAGTTTTATAGGATTTGGGTAGGTAGTGGAAGATTACAGTTAAAGGGGGTTGTTCTCTTGCAGGCAGGGACAGGGGTCACAAGGTGCAGGGTAGGGAGATCTTGAGACTCATTGTCCAGGAGAAGAATATCACAAGGTCGATTGATTAGTTGGGGTGGGGCAGGAACAAATCACCATGGTGGAATGTCATCAGTTAAGGCAGGAACTGGCTATTCTCACTTCTTTTGTGGATCTTCAGTTGCTTCAGGCCATCAGGATGCATATGCAGGTCACAGGGGATATGATGGCTTAGCTTGGGCTCAGAGGCCTGACAATCCCCATTTGGCCATGACGTATTATCCTTCTTATATATTGGTGGATTTGATTTATGAATATATATATATATATATATACACACATTTTTTTTTTTGAGATGGAGTCTCGCTCTGTTGCCCAGGCTGGAGTGCAGTGGCACGATCTTGGCTCATTGCAAACTCTGTCTCCTGGATTCACAGCGTTCTCCTGCCTCAGCCTCCTGAGTAGCTGGGACTACAGGTGCCCACCACCACGCCCGGCTAATTTTTTGTATTTTTAGTAAAGACAGGGTTTCACCGTGGTCTTGATCTCCTGACCTCATGATCCGCCCGCCTCAGCCTCCCAAAGTGCTGGGATTACAGGTGTGAGCCACTGCGCCCGGCCAATTTATGAACATTTTGATATGGGTAGCATTTGTGTTCACAAGAGAGGTTGCTGTCTCATTTATTTTCTAGTAATGTTCTCTTCAGGTTTGGGCATCAGTTATTTCCTCTTGGGCTCAACTCTGTGTAAGACTTTAGATAAAGCCAATATTATTTCACCGGTGAAGCCAACTGAGTTTTTGTGAACAGGTTCTAAAACACAATTTCAATTTCTTTAACAAATATAGGGCTATTCAGATTCTCTTTTTCTTCTTGTGTCAGTTTTGTTTTTCAAGGAATTTGTCCGCTTTATTTTACCTGAGTTTGAATTTGTTAGCATAAACTTGCATACAATATCCCCTTATTAATCTTTTATTGTCTATCAAATTCACATATCTCTTTTTTATTTTTACTATGGGTACTTTGCATTTTCTCCTGATAATTCTCATTAAGGCCTTATCAATTTTAGTAATTTTTTCATAGAACCAACTTTTATTGATTTTTCCTATAGTGTTCATCTGTTTTCTATTTAATTAATTTCTGTTTATATATATTTATGATGTCTTTCCTTCTAAATCGTGAAAGTCAAATTTGTTCTTCTTTTTCTAGCTTTTTGAGTTAAGCAGCTTAGACAATTTTTTAAAAATCTTTTCTTGTAGACTTCCTAATGCTCCCTACCAAGATGTTCACCCACTTGTAATATAGAAACACTCCATATGAAAGCAGAGATTACCAGAATAGGCATTTTTTTCATGATGCAACAATATGCTGCCTACAAGAGACACATTTTAGATTCAAAGGCACAAATAAGTTAAATGCAGAAAGATATAAAATGAGGCTGGTCACAATGGTTTATGCCTGTAATCCCAGCACTTTGGGAAGCCAACACAAGGGGATCACTTGAGCTCAGGAGTTTGAGACCAGCCTGGGCAACACAGTGAGACCTTGTCACTACAAAAAATAAAAAATTCACCAGATGCAGTGGTGCACACCTGTAGCCCCAGCTGCTTGGGAGACTGAGGCCAGAGGATCCCTTGAGCCCAGGAGATCAAGACTGCAGTGAGCTGTGATTACACCACTGCACTCCAGCCTGTCTCGATAAATTTTTATTTCTATGTATTTATTTATTTATGTTTTGAGCTGGAGTCTTGCTCTGTTGCCAAGCTGGAGTGCAGTGGTGCAATCTCAGCTCACTGCAATCTTCACCTCCTGGGTTCAGGTGACTCTCCTGCCTCAGCCTCCCAAGTAGCTAGGACTACAGGCATGTGCCACCACACCCAACTAATTTTTGTATTTTTAGTGGAGACGGGATTTCACCATGTTGTTCAGGATGGTCTCTACCTCTTGACCTCATGTTCCAACCGCCTTGGCCTCCCAAAGTGCTGGGATTACAGGCAGATATAAAATGATATTCCATGTAAATAACAACCAAAAAAGAGCTGAAATGGCTATAATAATATCAGACTAAATAAACTTTAAGTAAAAAAATTGTTACTAGAGACACATAAGGACTTTCTACCATCATAAAAGCATCAGTCCATCAAGAGATACCACAACTATAAACATATATGCTTGTGGTAGGCTAAAAACAAAGCCCCCTTAAAACCTATCCATGTCCTAACCCCTGTAACCTGTGAATGTGACTTTCTATGACAAAAGTGACTTTGTAGATATGATTAAATTAAGGCCCTTGAGATGGATAGATGATATTAGATTATCTGGGTGGGCCCAAGGTAACCGCAGGCATCCTTGTAAGAGGGAGGCAGGAGACCAGGGTTAGTAGGAGGAGATGTGACGATGGAAGAAAGAGGCTGGAGTGATGTAAGGACAGGGTTATGAGCCAAGGAAGGCAAGCAGCCTCTGGAAGCTGGAAAAGCAAAGAAGAGACCCTCCCCTAGAGCTTCCAGAGGGAGTGCGGCCCCATGGACTCCCTGGTTTTAACCCGGTGAGACTGGTTTCAGACTGCTGACCTCCAGGGCTGTTAGATGATAAAGGCATGTTGTTTTAAGCCATTGAGTTTGTGGTCATTTGTGACATCAGTAACAGGAAATTCATACAGACCATGTCCCTTCCAGCTTCTGTCTTCTTTTATTTGCTCTCCTGTATCTTCAAACAGTTGCTTTTGATTCTTCCCAGAGTTGACAGTTATTTAATAACAGCAGGGCTGCTCTGATGTCAGCTACCCTACCATTACCAGAAACAGAACTCGAGTTACCCTTTCTAAAATGAAAAGGATATTTTTGACTTCCAAAGCATGTGGGTCCCCAAGGGTTTGCAAATCTGTACCTATCTTATAGGATGTGTGAGAGTTAAATGAGAGAATTCACTGCACAGGTGGGTTACAGGAAGCTGGCATGAACTGAGCCTTCAGTCATGCTAGTTATGGTCAGAAGAATAAAAGGGGGTCATCCAGGCCTACAATTTATAGGTGGATCCACAGGACTTAATGACAGGCTGGGTTTAGGGGTGCCTTGTACAGGCTGCACCTGGAATGTCCTCCCGTTCCCTTCTCCTTGTCTGTCCGTGCCTCCTCCTCCAAGCAGCCACACTGCCAAGTCAGTTTTTTCCTTCTGCAGACATGGAAGAAAGTATGTAAGCACAGTCCCAGGCAGGAGCTAAGAGTTTGCAGAATAAATAGATACTGGATCTGGAGGGAAACTGTTCTGAGGTCCAGGGAGGCCCCGCGCCATTCCACCTGCCTGCCCTGCCTTGCACTGCATCCTGGCATCCCACCTACTGGCTGAGCTTAGCCAGCCAAAGCTTCCCAGAGACCCATATGTCTGCACTGGATTCTCCTCCAATAGCTACAGGCCCCATAGCAGCGGCCCTGAGTAAAGACCCAACTCCTCCAAATTGTGTGGAACTGCTGCCAGAAGATATTTCATACCTCGAGACCACCTGGCATCCCTAGTGAGCATCACAGAGACCCTGCTTGGCCAGAGAGCTCACCAGATGCATCACAGCAAAGGGCAGGCCCTCACGGGCCATCCCCCTGGGTCAGAGGTCAGCAACAGTTGACCTGCAGACCAAACCAGTGGAGCCTGCAGATGCGCTTGGCTGGCATTCAGTGATTAAAGTCTTTTGGCGTTTGTTGCCAGCACTGAACAATAAGAAGATTCTACATTAAAATCCAGCTTTCTAGCCCTCCAGAACATCAGAAGCTGGCAAACCTGGCCCTCAATGCCACCTGGCCACAAAGGAGGGGTTGGAGAGAGTCTGAGGCTTCAGGCAGGCATGCGCTCTACCCCCATGAGCCCTTCTCTACTGTCATCCTGAGTCCCAGGTCAGCCATCACGGCACCACACTGTTCATTTCTAGATTGAAGATAAAATTGAGTGGGTTTTTTGCCACCGTTTTTTGTGAGAATAGGGAAAAACAGATTCAGAAGCCTCTTGTTTCAGGAAAAAATTGGAGCTGGCCTATTTCTTTGTGGATGAAATGAGTAGGTAACAAGACGTGTCTGGCACCAAATTCCCCTGCCAGGATAAGAATTAATCCCCCTTGGTCTGGACCCCATCCTTCTGCAATGGAGAAACTGAGGCCCAGGCAGGGTGAGACCGGCCCAAGGTCACACAGCCAAACAGCAGCTCGGCAGCGGTGCCTGGGGACCCGGTGGCACCCACAGTCTCCTCTGATGGGTATGTGAGCACATCTGTAATGCTCAGAGCCACACACCCCAGGGCTCTGACGAGGACTTTGTTTCAGTCTCCCAGGGCCTGAGGATTCTAGTGGACTCAGGCCTCTTAGAGATGTGCTGTCCCAGCGCTGTCCCCCAGACAAACTTGTGGGGCTCCAACAAGGGTGGCAGATGGCCTGTGGCTGGGCTAATGGCCTGGAAAAGGCTGCCCGCAGGAGGAGGGAGGCGGCTGCAGAGACACAATATAAGAATACTTGACAGTTTCCTGTAGGGAGCCAGGCCCAGTCTCGCCAAAGAGGCCGGGAACCCGGAGCAGACAGATGGAGCTGTCCCCTCTGAAGCCAGCCAGGCTGGCCGTGCAAGGCTTCCTCCTCGTCAGCATGTCATCACGAAGCTGTTCAGCATATGCACAAGGAGGGGGGCCACACCCTGCACAGTGTGGCCTTTTGGAGCTGATTTGCAGATAGAGCTATCCACGTTCCCAAAATATCGCCTCCACTGTCCTTCATGAGAAATTCCACCTTTAGCATCACACTTTTGGGGTAAGGTGAGATAGACGGAGCTACCAAATTAGAGAGCTAAATGGCAGGTCCCACACATGGACTGGGACCAGGGCTGGCCAGAAACCATGAAGTGGAAAGACCAGGTTTTCAAAGTGCCACCCCAGTTGCTGTGCTGAGAGGTAGTGGGGGACCAACTAGGCCTCCAGGAAAGCCCAGCGTCAGTGATGCCACCTCACACCAGGTGCCTGACATAGCACCCATTTCTCTTATCATCTTATCTTCACCATCACCATCCTCACCATCACCATCCTCAACATCACCATCATCACCATCACCACCACCACCATTATTTCCATCACCATCATCATTACTACCATTATCACTATCACCATCACCATCATCATCACCACCACCATCATCATTTCCATCACCATCATCATTACTACCATTATCACCATCACCATCATCACCATCACCACCACCATCGTCATCATTTCCATCACCATCATCATTACTACCATTATCACCATCACCATCATCACCATCACCATCATCACCATCACCATCATCATCACCATCATAATTACTATCATTATCACCATCACCATCGTCACCACCACCACCATCATCATTTCCATCACCATCATCATTACTACCATTATCACCATCACCATCACCATCATCATCACCACTGCCATCATCACCATCACCACCACCATCATCACCATCACCACCATCATCACCATCACCACCATCACCACCATCATCATCATCACCATCATCACCATCACCATCCTCAACATCACCATCATCACCATCACCACCACCATCGTCATCATTTCCATCACCATCATCATTACTACCATTATCACCATCACCATCATTATTTCCATCACTATCATCATTACTACCATTATCACCATCACCATCATTATCACCACTGCCATCATCACTATCACCACCACCATCACCATCATCACCATTACCACCATCATCACCATCATCACCATCACCACCATCATCATCATCACCATCATCAGCATCACCACCATCATCATCATCACCATCATGACCATCATCACCGCCACCACCATCATCACCATCATCACCATCACCACCATCACCATCATCACCATCACCACCACCATCATCATCACCATCATCACCATCACCACCATCATCATCACCATCATCATCATCACCACCATCAACATCATCACCATCATCATCATCATTACCACCATCACCACCATCATCACCATCATCACCATCACCACCACCATCACCATCACCACCATCACCATCATCACCATCACCACCATCACCATCATCACCATCACCACCATCATCATCATCACCATCATCACCATCACCACCATCATCATCATCATCATTATCACCATCACTATCACCACCATTATCACCATCACCATCATCACCATTATCATCAACATCACCATCACCACCATCATCATCACCATCACCACCATCACCATCAACATCATCATCACCATCATCATAACCACCACCATCACCACCACCATCATCATCATCACCATCATCACTATCATCACCATCACCATCACCACCATCACCATCACCACCATCACCACCATCATCATCATCACCATCATCATCACCATCATCATCATCTTCACCATCATAATCATCATCACCACCACCATCACCATCATCACCATTATCATCAACATCACCATCACCACCATCATCATCACCATCACCACCATCACCATCAACATCATCATCACCATCATCATAACCACCACCATCACCACCACCATCATCATCATCACCATCATCACTATCATCACCATCACCATCACCACCATCACCATCACCACCATCACCACCATCATCATCATCACCATCATCATCACCATCATCATCATCTTCACCATCATAATCATCATCACCACCACCATCACCATCATCACCATCACCATCATCACCACCACCATCACCGTCATCACCATCACAACCATCACCACCATCATCACCATCATCACCATCACCACCATCATCACCATCATCATCACCATGACCACCACCATCATCGTCATCATTATCACCATCACCATCACCACCATTATCACCATCACCATCATCACCATTATCATCAACATGATCACCATCACCACCATTATCATCACCATCATCAGTACCATCACCATCAACATCATCACCACCATCACTATCATCATCACCATCACCATTATCACCACCATCACCATAACCATCATCATCATTATCACTCCTCCTCCTTCTCCACATCCTCCTCAAAGTATTCCCAACTCTCTGCCAAGGAAGAGGGGATGAGGAAGAAAACAAGCCACCCATACCTCCTCCACACTCCACGCCTCAGCCCACAGCCAGCCCTACACCACTCTCCATGCACCTTGGCGCACGCTCTTCACACCTGAGAAACCTCCTCTACTGGGCAGGTCTCCAAATTCCTCAGTTTTGACGCCATCAGTCTCTACATCCTGCCTTGAGAGCAGCCTCCCTGGCAGGTGTACTCACTGAGCTTGTTTCCAAGCTCAGAAGCGCCTGGAGTCAGGGGCCATGTTTCTACCTTGGGGCTCCCAGGACTGGGTGCAGGACTGCCAGGGGTTCAACCACTGCCCAACAGAAGTGGGGCGGGGGAGAGAGAGAAGGGGATGAGAGGGAGGTGAGAGGAGGCAGGGGATGGAGCCAGGGAAATGAAAAGGGAAGCCGGGGAGAAGGGATGGGGAAGGAAGGGGGAGGAAGGAGAGGAGAGAATCACGGAGAAAGGGAGGGGACAGAAAGGAAGGAAGGGAGGAGTGTGGAAGTCAAGAAGGAAGGAGGGGAGGGGAGAAAGGGAGGGGACAAGGTGCCTGAAGAATAGACCAAATATTCGCTCTTGGCTCAGACTCATAAATTCCCTGGAAAGTGAAAACTTCCCAAGCCACAAGCAGCCTGACTAAGGGCCACTGACAAATCCTGGGGCTCTCTGAGACTGGTTTCATTCTCCGCTACAGAGAGAATAAAATGTCTGCTCAGCTGAATAAAAGGAAACCCAAATCACAGTGAATCTCCCTGTCATCGCCTGTTCGTGAGACTGGCAGTTTTTCTCTGTTCCTTGATAAACTAAATGCATCCTCTGTGTCCATCGAACCATGGAGGACACTGGCCAAAGTCCATTGCAGGAACTTCCAACTCTGGATCTCAGGGCCAGCGAGCCCTGGAGAAAGCCACACTGCAAGCAGCTCCCGGCCCCAGGACCTGCCACAGAGTTCCCATGGTTGCAGTGGGTATGAAAAGGCGCAGGATGGGGCAGCTGTGCTGTGTGTGCGGTAGTCCAATCCCCTGTCCCTCAGACCTGCCCAGACAGGTTACCACTGGGTGGTTCCCCCGACCACCTTGTTTCCTTATCAGTGGGCAGGATGCTGGCAATGACCCACACTCTGCTCGGTAAAGTCGGTGGCATCTGGAAGCTTCCAGCTGGCCCCTCTGGCTTCTATTAGTGCACAGGAAGTCTGTCCTGTCAGGGTTCTCTACTGGGGCCAGACAGGGGAGAGGCCATGCAGGGACGTAGGTGCTCTCGGTGACTGATGTGGGGAGCCCCTGGCCCTGGCCAGTGAGTGCAGAATGTCCTGGAATGCCAGGGTTCCCCAAGATGGACAAGATGAAAACGGAAAGGACAGATGATTACATGTACAAGCCCCTCACCTGTACTCCATCCTCCTCCCCACATCCAGCCCCACAGAGCAGCCTCCTTCTGCCTTAGCTGTCCCAGCTCAGGCGCACACGGGGTGTGAAGCTCGCCATGCCCCAAACCACCCTTCCTCAGGGACCTGGGACCAGTCAGTGAGCCACACGGAGACTTGGTGTCCACATCTGTCAAATGGGGAACCGGGTGAATGGCAGGCAGTGTTCTGTGAGACCGAATGAGAGAAAGTGTGTCACCATGTCACCGTGTGCTTGTTGAGCCTGACTACAGGCCACGAACTGGGCTATACAGAAATCGCCTCCCCTGATCCTCATGAGGTCAGCACAGGGCAGCTGAGTGGCCTTGCCAGCCGGTGGCAAAACCCAGGCCGTGGCCTCCAAGGCCTTTTGCTCCCTCCTTGATGGGCGCAGGAGTGGTCTGAGCACTGTGTTCACACAACGTTCACAGGATGGTGCCTAGCGGGGGGCGGGGGGCACGCTATGCACCCCTCTTGGAACCCCCTGCAGCCCCGGCTCCTGTGGCTGTGGCCACTTCCCACAGCACGCTGAGGTGGTCACCTGGCATCTGGGCCAGCAGGAGATCTAGCTGTGCAAAGGAGAGGCTGGCCCTGCCCCTCACTGGTGCACCGGAGGCAGACATGCCCACAGCAGAGGCCACATTCCAGGTACAAGGGAGAGGGCTCTGAGACGACGTGTCCACTTGCTTTCTCGCACCCCCGCCCATGGGCAGCCTCCGGGATCACCTGTGTGTTGGGTGCCTGTAGCCTCCGGGATCACCTGTGTGTTGGGTGCCTGTAGCCTCCGGGATCACCTGTGTGTTGGGTGCCTGTAGCCTCCGGGATCACCTGTGTGTTAGGTGCCTGCAGCCTCCAGGATCTCCTGTGTGTTGGGTGTTGGGTGCCTGCAGTTTCCTGGGCCCAGCCTCAGTGCTCTTGCCTCCCAAAAGACACTTGCTAGAAGCTACAGGCATTCCCTGGGGAAGGGTGAACATGGGGACTGTGGGTGGGGGGGCAGAGGGGGCTGGGCATGGAGGGACCCGAGTACCCAGGCGATGGGGAATAATTCTAGTCAGCCTGAACTGGGGAGGCAGCTAACTCGCTGTAGGACCCCAGGCTGCCGCCCACCCACCGTCTCTGTGCTCTGCCGCACCTCTCCTTGAGGTGAGAGGCCATGGGTGGTCCTGCGGTGCCGTGCCCTGTCAGCGGGTCTTCCCTGCGTGTGTTTCTCCATGCAGCCTTTGCTTCCCACTGCAATCCCTAAGCGAGCCCGCTACGGAGACGGAGCCGTTCCGAGGTGTTAGGTAACAGCAGCGCGCACAACTCCTGGACTGCAGCGGATGCAGCCAGGTCCGCCTAGCGCCCAGAAGGCGGCTGCAGCAGCAGCAGGTCCTGCGGGAGGGACAGCTGGCAGCCCCACGCGAGCGTACGGAGAGGCAGTTGTGGGTGCAGCTGGGATGCGAGTCTCCTGGACACGCCGTGAGAGCCACTGTCGCCTGCAGTGACCCGCACCCCCATCCCCAGCCTGACCTGCTCTCCCGAAAAACCCGCCTGTGCCGGGGGAGTCTTGGATACTCCGTTTGGAGCAGCCCGTCGGCCTGGGAGGGGAGTGGTCGTGCCTCAGGCACAGCCCACCCAGACAGGCAGCAGAGCAGAGCAGGCACAGGACCGGCCGGAGGAGGGACCCCAGCCTCGCCCCCATGCCCTGCTGCACGGTGAGTGCCGCCTCCGGGCAGCCCCCAGTCCGCCGCCTGGGAGCCTCGCGCCATCTGTGGAGGGGGCTCCCTTTCTCCACGGGCCACACTGCCGGTGGTGTCGGAGGGGACACTGTGGAGGAAGCGTTCAAGGGTCTGGAATAGTGTGTTGGGGAGGGGGCTGGGAGCAGCTTCTGCCGGGGAGTGCAGGGCCCCCCAACCCTGCCCCAGCCAGTTTTCTGCTGACTTTGCTTCAAAGTTCCCCAGGGCTGGAACCTTGGCCAGCAGGGCACTAGCTCTGTCTGGACACCTCACTCGCCCGCTGACCCCCAACAGTGTTCAGCCTGGTCGGAGCGCGGCAGGCAGGCAGGGCAGGCAGCAGGCTCCAGGGCAGAATCGCGAGGTGCCCCCAGGGCTGGGATGCTGCATTGCACCCACATCCCAGTGCCCTGTTCCCTCCTCCAGGGCAGCGCTGCCCACCGTGGTGGCGAGGGGACTGCCCAACCTCCCTCCAGGGGTGGGACGCCCACCAGGCAGGATGTGGGGCATGACAAATTAGGACGTGCAAGGTCACTTCTGAAGCATCTGTTCACCACCTGTGCCTTTGACTTTTGACTTCTTTTGCTCAAAAAAATTTTTTTTTAAGAAACAGACTTGAAAGGGGATATTTCTCAATTTGACTTAATATTGCATTGGCAGAATGGAGTTTACGCTGAGAGATCGGGGTGGTGAGTGGGGGGGAGTCTGCTACACACCCTGAGCTGGCAGGGGGACTTGGCAGGACCCTTGGGAACAGACAGGGGTCCTGGGAGCAGAGCGTGGGGTCAGCAGAGCCCAGCCTCCCAGGGCCTTTGGAGAGAGCTGAGCTGTCTGGGACACACTGCCAGGCCGACACCCCTCAAGGGAAGCCAGCCTCAGGCCTGAGATCATGGGGGTGCTGACCCTCGGCCTGAGGTCCAGGGTCCCTGGCGTCGTGGAGGCAGGGCAGTGCCACCTTTTTGTCTTTTGGCCTAAAGCTTCCTAAGAAAGGATGGCCAGCTCCCCATGGCTCTAGACGTTTTCCTGAGGGGCGCATGAGGAGCGGCGACACTGGACCAAGCCTCCCACCTGTCCCTGTAGGTCCCACCAGCAAATCCCCAGGGAAGGGGCAGGTGCAGATGGGAATCCCAGCTCCCTCCTGCCAGCTCGGCCTCGATTTCCAGAGATGCCACGTCTTCCTGTGTCAAATGGGAATTTGAGCAATCCAGGTAGTCATGACAAACAGGACCCTGGGTGTGATGGTACCTTCTCGGGGCCTCATGCTCACGGTGCTGGAAGAGGTCAGAGCCGTGGCCTCACGATGGCCAGAGGCCAGGAGGGACGCTGACGGCAACCGCTGCACGCCGTCTGCCCACATTTGCACAGCACACTCTACAGGTTAAATCCGCTGGCTGGCTGGCAGCCACTCAGAAGCCACTCTGCTCTCACGTGCCCTGTTGCATCCGCTCAGCTGCAAGTCCCAAGAGCCAGTGGGGGGTCCCGACGCCTGCTGGAGACCACCGTGCTCCGGCACTTACAGGAGTGCGGTCAGCAGGCGGCCTCCACAGAGGAGTCCTCCCAGTGTCCCAGCAGAGCAGCACATGCCAGGCAGTCCACTGCCAGGGATGTTCCTCTCTGACCAACTTGCTTCAAGGCAGAGGACGCACTGTGGGGACCCAGCGCCGGGGTGTGGGTCCTAGCGGTGCAGGCTCAGGCGGGGCGTTGAGCCTCTCTGACCTCAGTCTCTTCCTCTGTAGAGAGGGAGAACAGGCCCCGTCGTAGAAGCCTCGGGAGGCTGTGAGGAGAGGAAGAGGTGGTGCCTAAGGCTCCGAGCATGGCGCTTTTCAAGTTAATGACATAAAGTTAACCAGGACCACTAGGCAGCTGTGCATCGTGGCTGGGACTACTCATCGGTTCACGTGATGTGGTCCAGGGCTGGGACACGAGACCCAGGACCCAGCTGCCGCCCAGAGAAAATGGTTGAACTGAGCAGGCTGGATGAGGTTGCCCCCAGGACCCCCAGTTTCTCAGGCTCTGGGAGTCTACGGTGGAGAGCACAGAGCGGCAGCAACCGCCTGCCATCCTCTGCTCCGCCAGGAGGCTCCTCCAAGCCTTCGCTCTGCAGCTGTGCTCCAGCCAGTGTTCCTCTCTCCCACACCAGCGAGCCCCTGCTGCGGCCCTGGGCCTGCCCCGACTCTCCTTCAGAACTCTCTGGAAGCCCACATGGCAACAGAGGTGTCCTGAGGTTGGAAGGTGGCAGTGTGGGGAGGGGAGAGGAAGAGGAGGCCAGGGGCTGTGGGGGTCCTCACCTCCCCAGCACGGGAGCTGATGGGGTTTTGTCCTGGGTGGAGGTTGATCCTAGAGGCAGGTCCTGCCCCAGAACTAAGACTCCCAGCCCCGCACGGCCAGAGGGGCCTCAGAAGAGCCAAGGACCTCACAGCCTCCACGTCTGCCCCAGCTGCCCCAAGGGCCTTCCAAGCAGGCCACTGGCTCATTCCTCCCTCCCCAGCAGGGCCGAGCCCCATCCATGGGGGCCAGGTAGCAAGGGGCTCAGTCAACTCTCACTTCTCTGACCATCTCAGCTTAGGAGACCCCCAGAGCCCTTCCCTGCAGGGGGCCCGGGCTGTGCCGAGCCTCGTTCCTACCTCTGCCAGGTTCCTTGACTGGCATTGCCTCCTCTGTGACTTGGTGGCTCCAACCCATGAGAAAAGCTCAGCCTTGCGCTGCCCTCGAGGAGGCACAGATCTGCCTGGAGAGTCAAGGGGGCTTCCTGGAGGAGGTGGTGGAGAGTCGGGGGGCTTTCTGGAGGAGGTGGTGGAGAGTCAGGAGGGCTTCCTGGAGGAAGTGGTGGAGAGTCAGGGGGGGCTTCCTGGAGAAGGTGATGGAGAGTCAGGAGGGCTTCCTGAAGGAGGTGATAGAGAATCAGGGGGGCTTCCTGGAGGAGGTAGTGGAGAGTCAAGGGGGCTTCCTGCAGGAGGGAAGGCTCACCCAGGCTCTCCAGGGAGTTGGAACTGCCCTGCCCTATTCCAGGCCAAGCGGCTCCACATTCCAAGCATGGTGGTGTGGACACTTTTCCCCCTCCTCATTCTGTTCTGAGGGAGCTCTGTTGGGCACCAAGGAGGGTGTGTGCCTGGGATGATGGGGACTAGGCCAGAGGGGCCAGCATTGGCCAGATCAAGGAGAGCGTAGGACTCCAGGCTCATGAGCTTAGAGTCGGTCCTAAGAACAGCAGAGGCAGGAGGGTTCCAAGCCAGGGAATGATGTGGACAATGTAGGTTCTAGAAGGTCCTCAGGCTGCATCCTGGGGGCTCCCAAGGTGTGGGGAAGGCAGGAGGTGAGGAGCAGAGGGGGCCGAGCAGGACTCCCACGACCCTGCTCAAGGACCTTGGTCATGCCAGGCAGCCCCTTCCACTCAGCACCCCGGCTGCTTTCTTTCTCATTGTTCTCTGACCCGTCACCCTCTTTAGCCCCCAGGGCAGAGCAATCTGTTCCTGGGCTTTCGGCCCTGGGCTGTCCTTGGTGTATTCCCCACCTGGGTAGCAAACAGCCCTGAAACCCAGTGCCCGCCGCTGCCATCTCCATTCTGGAGACACCCGAGGAACTGGGGCCGGAGGGCAAACGGGCTGCAATGGAGCAGCTGAGCCCAACTGAGCCGCCTCCTTGCGCAGGGCCCAGCCTCTCTGCCTCTCCACGGAGCTGTGGGGAGGCCCCAGGCAGCAGGGCAGGGCCAGGGCCTTGGGGTGACAAGGAAGCAGGGCCTAGGCCTGTAGTCTGTGGTCCTGTGATTCTGTGGCCGGTGCCTCTGCCATCCACTCGAAGGCTCTCTGGCCTCTTGGGCCCCAACCTGCACCTTGTACCCTGCACCTAGCACCCTCTGAGCAGCAGGTTTTCTAGGGTCCCAGGTACCAGTGCTTCCCGAGACGTGTCAAACCACTGGGGACTCCCAGTGGCCTGAGCGGGCCGGATGCCCCCAAGCTGCAGCTTAGGACCCTTGGCAAACCCTCAGGGATGGAGCTCTGTTCCCAGGGCAGACCCACGCTGGCTCTCAGAGAACTGAGGTGTGGGGACTGCTCAGGGGGAGATGGAGGCTGGGGCGATCAAGGAGTCTGAGCTGGAGCCCTGGGGCGCTGTGCTGAACCCTGCCGCCTGTCATCAGTCCCGGAAGCAGCCCTCAAATGATAAATACGTCTATGCGGGACATAAGAGCCACACTAGACTCTGCTAATTGACTGAATAGGGCCTTGAAGTGAGGCACAGCAGGGTGAAGGTTGTGCTCACAGGATCTGAGTTCAAATCCCAGCCCCAGTACTTCCCAGCCGCGTGTCCCTGGGCAAGCACCCGTGGTCTTTCTCTGCCTCAGTTTTCCCATCTGTGGAGTGGGAAATGATGCTAATAATCTCACCTCACTGTCTCCCTGAGAATTAAGTGAGCTGCCTTGTGTGTGGTGCCTGGCACATAATCTGACGCTTTGTGTGGGTGGCTGCTGTTGCTAGAGAATTAATTTTGATGTTGCATTTTCTACTCATCACCGGGAGCCACAGCTTTACATCTCTGATATTTTGGTAGTTATCGAAATTCGTGTAAGCCCAAGGTACAGGAGGCCAGGTAGTGAAAAGTCCCTGGGCTCCAGGGCCATGACCCACAGCAACAGGCTCCATAAATGCAGCGATCAGGGGCATCCGTTGAGGGCGCGTCTGCTCCCGGCTCTGCCCACAGGAACAGCTGTCCCCAGGGGGTGGGATCCACTGGGCTCTGAAGTGGTCAGTCCGGGGTCTGAGCCTCAAACCCCAGCAGCTAGGAGTCAGGGGACCCAGCTACGATGGCAGGACACCCCGGAGGCAGAGGCAGCACCCAGACCTCCTCCAAGAAGCTTCCCAGCCCATACAGAAAGGGGACACTGGTTCTGCTCACCTCCCCATCTCCCCAGAAGACCCCTGGGCTGGGCCCACATCCTCCCAGGGGGCGCTGCCTGCTGGTCCCAGGAAGCTGAACCACTGGGCACAGTTCTTCAGCATCTCCTTTGCCCGGGGCTCCCACCAGGCCGGAGAGGAGGAGGTGAGGAAAGGCTAGTAATGGGGCTGAGCGGATGCCGGGCCCTCCAGCACTTCTCCTTCGGCCAAGCAAGGGGAGGGGGAGCTGCAGGGGATGCGAGACAGCTTGGTGCCCCTGAGGGAGAAGGGGGAAGGCAAGTAGGCCTCCCTGAGTATCCCTTGTCAGCTTCCCCGAGGCGTCCCCAGAGGCTGCCCTGCCTCAATGGGCCTCTCCAGCAAGGGACCTGCAGAGCTAGAACTGCCTTTAGTTGAAACCACGGGCTGCTGAGGTCAAGTCCATACTCTTCTCCTGATTGGAACCCCATGCCGATGGGCAGAGGCGGGTCCAGGAGCTGGCAAGAGCCAGAGGAAGGTGGGGACTATGGGGGGACTTTGAGGGGTCCCTGGGCTGGTACCGGCCACAGTGGAGCGGGGCTTATAGGGGAGGATTTAGAAGAGAGCCGAGCAGCCTCAAACCTCACATCCAGCCTGGGCTCCTGCTCCAGGGGCCCCCACAGGCCCCACAGGGATCCCTGAGCTGGGACAACCCAATGGAATACTCAAACTCATGTCCCTTCCCTCAGCTCCGGGGGTTCCTCCCCCAACACATCACAGCACCTCCGGCCAGACCCTGGCTGCCTCGTGGCCCCCCGACACACACTCCGTGGGTCAGACAAGACTGCACCCACCTTGCCCACCTGCCTCCTGCTCACACCCCTCAGGGTGAGGCTGGGCTAGGATAAGGACACCCAGATCCTGCCAGTCATTCGTGCCTGCACGGCACCAGCCCAGGGTGACCCTGGGACTTGGGACACAATCTGGGCCCTCCTGGGCCTTCCTTTCCAGCTGGCAAACATCTCGTCTTGGCTGGCGGCTGCGTCAGGAGCCTGCATTTCAGGACGACTGTCCTTGGCTGGCCTATAGTTCATCCTTGTCACATGAGTGCCCATCTCCCCAGACCCTGCTCACTCCAGGAGCCCACAGCACCCAGCTCATGTGCTGATACCTCCCTCACCCCTCCTTGGGCCTCCCAGGCTCCAGCATCTTCTCAGCTCCATCTGCAGGCCTGTGGGGACCCTGCCCTGCCATCTAGGGACTGGCTGGGCTGGAGCCTCCCTGTGCCACTCTAGGTGGTGAGCAAAGCTGCTGCTATCGGGAGCCAGCAGGGAAGGGCAGCTGAGTGCGGTCTCCAGGCCAGCTTAGTCTTGCATCTGAGCTGCCTGAGCTCAGCCCAAGCTGCCTGTGGCAGCCCCAGCAGGTGGGACAGTCTATGCTTTGCTCACCACTGGGCAGGGTTCCCAGGGCACATGGTGCTTGGTGCCAGGCAGCCTTGTAGTTATACCTGGGCACTGAGCTGCCCACTAGCCCACCTGGAGAGCAGATGGGGCTCCCAGGACCCCACCCAGGCAGAGGAAAGGCATCCCACAGGGCCAGGCCCACACAGTCAGCCCGTCCTGGATCTGAGCTCTGACGGTCCCCCACACCCAAGGACAGTGGGAGCCACAGCTCTGCAGGGCTTGGAGCCCTCTCCCCCGGGCCCAGGGACCTGCCCCCGTCACTGGCACCCTGCAGCCTGCAGTCATTACAGGCCTCATCTGAGCCGTCCTTCTCAGGGCTGTGAAGGAGAAGCAAGGTCGTGCAGGCCTCCTGGCACAGATGGGCCGGGCCAGCTGCTCATATGCCAGCTCACCCACCTGGCTGCTGTGCCTTCACCACCGAGGTGGTCGGGAGGGCTTGGGCCCCTCCAGAGGGAGGATAGTGGGTCCCCACACAGAGTCGCAGAGCCAGAGCCAGAGCCAGATCCCTTGCCCCAGCCCCTTTCTCTCCTGCATGCGAGACCCCCTCCCACTTTCTGCTGTGTGGACTTTCGTTTGACCTAGTCACAGGCCCTGTGGGCAAAAGCCAGAGTTACGTCAGGGACCCACTCCCACCTGCTCTCTCTCTCCCTATCCCGACTCACAAGTCCTGAGACCCTAATCACAGCCTGGGTGCCTCCACCTTCAATCGGTCCATATAACCGGGCTGTGCACTAGTGACCTGAGGTGGTCCTGACCAAGTCCATAGCCTGGATGATCCAGGCAACAGGAGTTTACTGTCTCACAGCTCCAGAAGTCTGAGGTCAAGGTGTGGGCAAGGCCAGTTCCCACTGAGACTGTGAGGCAGAATTGGTTCCCAGCCTCGGGGACAGCCCGTGGGGCCCTATCCAGAGGCCACAGGCAGGGGAGCTGCCACAGGAGGGAGGTCTTTGAGCACCAGCCTGCCTCTGACTGTCCAGGGTTGGCCCCAGAGCCACCTAGGTGGGGCCCCAAGCACATCCCACTGGCTAGGGAGGAACCAAGGTCTGCAGCAAAGACCTGCAGCCTACCTGCTCCCCGCTCAATCAGGGTCCCGGGGCAGGTCCAGGGCCCAAGGCAGAAGCGTCCTGGGCCGACTGCTTCCTGCAGGTGAGCTGAGCCACAGGTGCTACACCCGGCCCCGCACGGTGACAGGGAGACTTTTGGCGGCCTACAACAGTCCCGGAAGGCGGGGGCCGTGGGAGAAGTCTCCCAGCCAGGCAGGCGTAGGCCTCGGGGGTGCCAGGGAGCCTGCCCGCCTTCCAGCCGGCTCTTGTCTCAGTCAAGGTGCAATGAGTTTTTCCCACTTCCCCAATTTCCCAGAGCAGCTTCCTCTCTTCCCGGCAGGGGTCAGTGTGGGAGGGTTTGGCCAAGGCCGTTGCTAGGAAGAGCAGGCGGGAGAAGCTGGATGGGAGCTGCACGGGACTGGAGGCGGAAGCCCACCCTGTCCATAATGAGTGACCCCGTGAGCCTGGACCCTTCCCAGAGCCGCTACTCACTGGTCCCCACCACTGGGACTAGTGGAGCATTAATGGGGTGCCAGCTGCATGTTGGGCACGGGGCCTTGATGTTTGTGGGCACTCTCACATTCACTCCTACAAAACCTTTGCCAGGAAGGTGCTATGACGATCTCCATTTCACAGATGGGAAGGCTGAGGCCCGGGAAGGCTAAACGGCCTGCTGGGTTGTCTGCTAGGCTGAGGTTTTGGAGAGACCCGCGATGGGGGGTCCCTATCCTTCTCCTTCCCAGCCCTCGGTAGCTGTTCTTCAGGGGAGGAGATGGCCACCACGTGCTCCTTTGGGGTCAAGGGGATGAAGGTTTTGCTTCTCAGTAAGAATGTAAAAGCCTCTCAAAGACTCAAGATAAACGAGTAGCGATCAGTCACACCCCAGTGTGAATTAGGGAACGCTGCCCGAGTAGTTCACAGCAAAGGACCAGGCAGAGCGGTGGGCATCTTCCCGGATTTCGAGGGGGTCTCTATGTAGAGGGTGCACCCTGCAAAATAGCCTAAAAGGCAGCAGGAGCACAGGCAGCCCCAGAGGAGAAGGAGCATCTACCTCCCCCCCACCCACACCCTGGGAGCAGGGGTGCGCAGCAGCCCTGCAGAGACAGTTTCCCGGTTCCTAAGACCCTCTGTCCTCAGCATCCCCCGCACCCCTGTCTCAGAAGGGGCCTGGTCCTGGGGCCAACCTGGAAGGAGGGAAGGGGGGTAGGGGAGGGCAGGGGAGGTGATGCAGGGAGGCCACATCCCTCCCTAGACGCCCTGGACCCGGAGCTGGGGTAGAGCTGCCCCAGTGGGAGGGTCCCCTTCCTGCTGCGCCTCCCTCTGGTCAGGAAGGTAGAGGCCTAACCTTGGCAGGGGACGAGGGTAACTATCCCTCCTTCTTCGTCAGGAAGGATCTCGTCCATCAAGGACCTCTACAGTTCTACTCTGGCCAGAAAATGCCGGAAAATGCCAGAAAGAGCTGGAAAGAACAAATAGGCCAAGTGGGAAAAGGTGGAGGTGGCCACAGGCCTGGGGGTGCCCTCCCTTCTGGTTGGCCCGGCCACGCCCCTCTGCCCATGCAGTGTTGGGGAACGTGTCCTTGGAGAAGGGAGAAGTGGGGGCTGTGCTCCCAGACCACCATTGGCCCTTCAATCCAGGCCTCCCATCTCACCCCAAACACACCCTCCACCCACGTCCTCCTCTCTGGGATGCGGGTAGCATCTAGGTTCCCGGGTAGAGCTCCAGGCTGAAAATCATTAAAGCAAGGGGAAGGGGGACTCCCTGAGATTCCAGAGCAACAACCTCCTGGGGTGGCAGCACAGGTGGGTCCCCTTACCCTGCCTCTGCCCTCAAATCCCCCTCATGCCTGGAGCTGAAGTCCCAGTGGGTGCCCACTCACAGCATTTTGTGCCAAGTGACTTATTCACACCGTAGAGAGGCATCTGTGCGTGTGTCGGGGGCTGGGGAGCCAGTGTGCCCACCTCTCCTGGACTTTCTGCTTCTGAGAAAGGACGGTGGCCAATTCCAGCCGACTGTGGCCCTGGAGGGGCTGAGCCGCCCCCTACTCCTGCTCGTCATATCGCACAGCCCTTCAGAAGTTGGAGGGATCTTCCCTTTGACCCCTGTCCCCTCTGAGTGTCAGGGGCTCAGTTCCCTGGGGCCTGCTGAGCCCTGACCCAGAAAATGAGCTGAGTCGTCCATGGCCTCCCTGTCCAGTTTGGGGGTTTCTGGAAATCCCAAGGGAACCCATTCCTTCTAGGTTTTCACCCTGACTACACTTCCACACCACTGGGGAACTGGTAGAATCCCTGAGGCCTGGACCCCGCAAGTGCCACCACCAATAAAGTAGGAATCCCAGAGCTGGGAAGGGAGACCCTCTCTGGGTGCCTCCTGGGAGCCTGCAGCTGGCGTTGTACAGGGAAGGTGCTGCTTGATTCGAGGGGCTCTATGGAAAGCAGGTGGTGCTCACAGAAGCACCAGAGCCTGAATGACCTGGCTTGGAGGGAGGAGGGGGCAACAGTGACCCCAGGAGAGGTTGTCTGGGGAGCAGTTGGGTCACCCCACCGAGGCCCACCCTACCCTCTTCTCCGCCAGGGCAGATCTGCCCACACCCACTCACTTCAGCTCTGGCTGCCGAGCCACAGGCCTGAGCCGGGTCCCCGGGGGAAGGAAGAGACAGGGGGAGGCAGGGGCTGGGAGGAGAAGGGAGGTGCTCTCAGGAAAGGATGCTGCCACCTGAAACTCACAAGCCTCCACCTGCACGCTCCCTACGTGTATGGATGATTACCAGAGCCAGCCTCACCTGCAGTGAATGCTTTCCTGTTTACAAATTGCACGTGGATGCTCCACCGAGCAAAAGCACCCCAGCTGGGAGAAAAGGAGGATAACAAGTCCCAAGAACAAGGACATCAGAGTCCCTTCTGACCACATCACTCCCCCAAGTCCCCTGGCCTCAGCTGGGCACGGAGTCCTGCTAAGCAACCCCACATTCTTCAGACCCTGGCAGACAAACCCAGACTGGGGTCTATCTCCCAGGGCTTACAGCCACAGTCACCTCCAATTCCCACCCCGGGGCTTCAGGGAGGTGAGCTGAACTAGGAGGAGATCTGGGAGGGCTTCCAGGAGGAGGTGAGGCCAGAGCCCAGAGCTGAAGGAGGAGTAGGCTTACAAGCAGCAGAGAAGGGGCAGATGGGTTTCTGTGCAGGCCACCAGAAACACACCTGGCTGGCGGTGGTGTCTGTCCATTGTTTTATGCTTTCTCCTTGAATATTCTTGGCTTTCGAGCCATCACCTCCTCGTGTGTAGCTCCCACATCCACATCCCTCGGCTTCATTGTAGAAGCCACCGATTCCCAAGCAGCTGCCCCCATTTATGAGGCCTGTTCCCCTCCTGTGTCAGAGCCACTCTTGCTGAGGACCCTTCTGGAACTTTCCATTCTCGGCTGGGCTGCCCTCTGGAGCTACATGTATTAGGCCCTTCTTGCACTGCTATAAAGAAATGCCTGAGACTGGGTTATAAAGAGAAGAGGTTGAATTGGCTCACGGTTCTGCAGGCCATACAGGAATCATGCTACCGGCATCTTCTCGGCTTCAGGGGAGGCCTCAGGAACTTACAATCATGGTGGAAGGCAAAGGGGCAGCCAGCGCTGCACATGGCCGGAGAAGAAGAAAGGTGGGGGGTGGGCAGTGCTGCACACTTTTTAACAACGGTGTCTGGGGAGAACTCACTGTCACAAGAACAGCACCAAAGTGGGGAATCCACCCCCAGGATCCAATCACCTCCCAGCAGGCCTCACCTCCAGCACTGGGGATTACAATTCTACGTGAGATTTGGGTGGGGACACAGATCCAGACCATAGCACTACGGTTTTTTGGTTGAATAAGCTAAGACTCACCTGAACATTTGCTGAAAATGCTAATTCCCTGGTCTCCTCCAGACATTGGGGAGTCCCCACTGGGACCCTGGAGTCTGCCTTCACTGGCTCTGTGCTGTGGGCCCTTGGATCCTTGTCACTGGAACCCCCGTTAGAGCATATCTGGCACCAGATCACACCCTCTGCCAGCTCACAAGTATGTCCTGAGGGCTGCTGACCAAAGGCACCACCCCACCACTAAGGACAATTTTGTTTTTTTTTTTTTGAGACAGAGTCTCCCTCTGTCACCCAGGCTAGAGTGCGGTGGTGCGATCTCAGCTCACTGCAACCTCCGCCTCCCGGGTTCAAGCAATTCTCCTGCCTCAGCCTCCCGAGTAGCTAGGACTACAGATGTGTACCACCACCACGCCTGGCTAATTTTTTGTATTTTTAGTAGAGATGAGGTTTCACCATGTTAGCCAAGATGGTCTCGATCTCCTGACCGTGTGATCTGCCCACCTCAGCCTCTCAAAGTGCTGGGATTGCAGGCGTGAGCCACCGTGCCCGGCCTAAGTATAATATTTTATATTTTAATAGAGCCCCAGGGCTTCTTCACGTTTTTTCTAGGGCAGGAATTGGCTTTGGCCATCACGTGAAAACTCACCAAAGCAACACTACGGTGAACATGGAGCTATTCTGCTTAAAACAGGGGTGGAGGCCCCAAACCTGCCCATTCATCAGCCCCACCCCCTCCCTGTCTCTTCACCACTACAGCCACAGTTGGTGACCACTGATGTGGCAGGGGAGCTAATCTTCTGTGGGATTTGCCTGTGATTTTATAAAATCATCATCTACTCAGAAAGTTGCAGTTTGCTACACTTTTCCCCCTACTTAACGCTACCATTTACTTCTAGGTCAGCTGCATCTTACAAACATCCTAATCTGACGGCTTTAAAATCTATGACTCCATTTTCAGCCAAGTTTATTTTCACTAATAAAAAAATCTTCAAAGGAGACACTTCCTGCTGTGGACTGAATGTGGCCCCAAAGCTCATGTGTTGGAAGTGTAACCCCCAGTGCGACAGTGCGGGGTGTCGGGGCCTCTTGACAGGTGTTTAGCTCCTGGGCTGTGCCCCATGAATAGGTTAATGCCGCTGCCTGGGGTTTGGCCCCCTTCTGCCCTCCCCTCCCTTCTGCCCTGTGAGGACACAGCACTCCTGCACCGCAGAGGTCACAGCAACGAGGCACCGTTTTGGAAGCAGAGATGGGGGCCCTCACCAGACAGCAAACCCGCTGTCCCCAGCCTCCAGAACTGCAAGAAAATACATTTCTGTCTATAAATTACCCAGTCTCAGATATTCTGTTAGAGCAGCACAAAATGGACCGAAACACCTTCTTAATCGAATCCTAGCGTTGGAAGGATGCAAAAGTCACCACCTGGCTTCCCACCCAGCTATGGTCTCCTGAGTGAATGTGGCCCAGCAATGCCTTGGTTCACCCACACAGACTCCAAGAACCGACAGTGGAATCTTTCCCACTGAGCCTGGCTGTAATCTCTGAATCCTCAAGAGGACACTCCAGACCCAGTTCTGCTCCAGGGAGCCCTAAAAGCAGGGCAGCAAGCTCTCCATTTCCTTCATATTCCCCCACAAAACCCAATGGACTGGTCCGTCACCAGCCAGCCTGCCCTATTCTAGGTTCATCCCTATTTATCTATGTCTTTGCGCCCATTGCTGATCCACAAGCTCAGGTGTGATTTGATCAAGTTACAATACATTGGGATTATCACCTCCTATGATATGCACACTATATCCCTGTTAATGTGACCAAAGAGTGAAATTTTATAAATGTGTGTATACATACACACACACATGCACATGTGCACATACATCTGCACCCCACGCCCCAATCACAATTTAATGAGACTCACCTTTGGATGTTATTGGTCTTTACAGTTTAGGAGCTCACAGCCACCAGTGCTCAGGCTTCTCACCTGTCTCCTTCATGAGCCTCACATTCACACAGGGTTGGCAGCCCCTGTGCCCAGGGAGGGCACCCCGCAGACAAGCCTGGAATTGAGCCTGTCATCTGCCATTTGGGGCTGTAGACCTCAGGCAGGTCACTGCACCTCTCTGAGCTGCACATCCTCGCCCGTAAGGGAGTAATGGTATGGGCTGTGCTGAAGACCACATTGTCAGGCCTCTGAGCCCAAGTCAAGCCATGGCATCCCTGTGACTTGCACGGATACGCCCAGATGGCCTGAAGTAACTGAAGAATCACAAAAGAAGTGCAAATACCCTGCCTCGCCTTAACTGATGACATTCCACCACAAAAGAAGTGAAAATGGCCGGTCCTTGCCTTAAGTGATGATATTATCTTCTGAAATTCCTTTTCCTGGCTCATCCTGGCTCAAAAATCTCCCCCACTGAGCACCTTGTGACCCCCATTCCTGCCTGCCAGAGAACAACCCCCCTTTGACTGTAATTTCCCTTTACCTACCCAAATCCTATAAAACGTCCCACCCTTATCTCCCTTCGCTGACTCTCTTTTCGGACTCAGCCCACTTGCACCCAGGTAATTAAAAAGCTCTATTGCTCACACAAAGCCTGTTTGGTGGTCTCTTCACACAGACGCACATGACACACATGACAGCCCCAGTGGGGCTATTCTTCCTGCCTCCCGGGCCATGTCACTCATGTGCACTTGACCACTCGTCAGCTCTCAGTGGCAGTGGGGTCCCGGGGACCAGCCAGCAGCTGAAAGGCATCTGTCTCCTCCTCTGCTGGTGGAAACGGAGACTCCTGAGAAAGAAAAGCACTGGGCTGCTTGTGTGCTGGGTGTCAGGACAGAGTTCATGGGGATTTCTAAGCTGTGCAGCCACCCAGCCCCCAACCCCCACACTCCCCTACAACACACCGGCCGCCCTGGGCCAGAGTTCGTTAGCGTTTAAATGGAGTTTCAAAGCCCTCCCCACCCCCACCAAGGCAAATGGCCTGCCTCGCCAGCACTTGTCCAGTGACAACACAGCAAGTCACTTACCCCCTGCCGAGAAAAACTAGCAATAAGACCAGAGATAACAAAGGAGGCTGGCACAGTGGCTCCTACCTGTCATCCCAGCACTTTGGGAGGCCAAGGCAGTGGTGTCGGGGGAGCGGATCGCTTGAGCCCAGGAGTTGAGGCCCTCCTGGGCAACATGGCAAAACCCCATTTCTACAAAAAAATAAAAATAAAATGTCCTGGGTGTGGTGACACATGCCTGCAAATCATTTCAGTTACCTGGAAGGCTGAGGTGGGAGGATTGCCTAAGCCCAGGAGGTTAAGGCTGCAGCGAGCCATGATCATGCCACTGGACTCCAGCCTGGATGACAGAGCGAGACCCTGACTGAAATAAATAAACACACACAAAGAAGGCCGCAGCCCTTCCAGGGACACTGTGGCAGCCTTCTCTACCTGTCAGGTCCAGCAACTGGGAGGCATGCGGTTGGCTAACCAGGCTCAGGGTCCCCTGCAGCTCCCCGAAGGACCTTGCCAAGGACCATCCCTGCCAAACCTCTCCTCCTAGGGCTGAGAGCCGAGGACAGAGGCCAATTGCTTTGGGTGACCACACTCAGCCCAAATGCCACCTCCTGAGATGCCTTTCCACATTCCTTCTCAGCAACACAAAACCAGTCAGCACCCTGCCAGCCCCCATCCCACGCATTCACGCCCTCACTCTGTTATGAGCTTTTGTGAGAGATTTTTTTTTTTTTTTTTTTTTTTGAGACAGAGTCTCGCTGTGTCACCCAGGCAGGAGTGCAGTGGCTCGATGTCGGCTCACTGCAACCTCTGCCTCCGGGGTTCAAGCGATTCTCCTGCCTCAGCCTCCCGAGTAGCTGGGATTGTAGGCGCATACCACCACGCCTGGCTAATTTTTTTATTTTTAGTATAGATGGGGTTTCACCATGTTGACCAGGCTGATTTCCAACACCTGACCTCAAGTGATCCACCCACTTCGGCCTCCCAAGGTGCTGGGATTACAGCATGAGCCACCGCGCCCGGCCTTGTGAGAGATTTTTCCTCCCCGCTGCCCGGCTGAAGAGCACCTTGGGGCCCAAGCTGGGTCTCCTCCCGTGTACATGGAATGATGAGCACAGGCACTAATGCATGGATGGATCCATGAGCATCGAGATGTGGCAACAACAGTTAAATGCATTCCTGCACCCTGGAGACGCCCCTGGGGGTGCAGGGGACTCCTGGGGGAGTCTCTGAGCTGCAGTGAGGTGCTGAGAGCACACAGTGAGGTGCCGTGTTTTGAGCGCAGCCATCCTGACAGGGAGAGGTGGCCCCTCAGTGGGGTTTTGATTCACATTTTCCTAATGATTAGCGACGTCCGGCACCTTTTCGTGTTGGCTGTCCATTTGTGTATCATCTTTGCAGCAATCTCTATTCTGGTCCTTTGCCCGCTTTTGAATCTGTTGTTTGGTTTCTGTCGGGTGGTGGCTGAATTGTAGGAGTTCTTGACATCTTCTCACACTAATCCCCTTCTCAGATACGTGATTTGCAGACATTTTCTCCATTCCGCGGGCTGCCTTTTCACTCTTGATGGTGACTTTGATACACAAAAGTTTTTAATTCTGATGATGTCCAATTTGTCTGTTTTTTCTTTTGTTGCCTGGGCCTTGGTGTCATATCCAAGAAATCATTGCCAAATCCAATGTCACGAAGCCTTTCCCCTACGTTTTCTTCTAAAAGTTTTATGTTTTCAGCTCTTATGTTTAGGACTCGGATCCATTTCGAGTTAATTTTTGTATGCGGTTTAGGAGAAGGGTCCAGCTTGGTGCTTTTCCGTGTGGATTTTCAGTTTTTCCAGCACCGTTTGTTGAAAAGACTGTTCTTTCCACATTGAAGGGTCTTGGCACCCTTATTAAAAATCATTTGCCCGCATATTCAAGGGTTTCTTTCTGGGCTCCTATTCTGTGTAGCTGGTCTTGGTGTCTGTCTTTATGCCAGTGCCAGTGTCTTGATTACTGTAGCTTTGCAAAAGCTTTCAAAATCAGGGCATGTGAGTCCTCCAGCTTTGTCCTTTTTCAAGATTGTTTTGGCCATTTAGGTCCCATGAGATTCCATAAAAATTCTAGGATGGGCTTTTCTATTTCTGCAAAAAAAAAAAAAAAAAAAAAAAAAAAAAAAAACTCAGTTTGGGTTGTCTCAACATCTTAACGGGCAATTTCTTTTTACCCCAGACCCTTTTCACCTGCTAATCACCCACGCATGTCTAAAGGGAGAGAGGTCTCAGCAGAAAAGCAGATAAACAATTATTAAAAAGTCAAAAAACGACAGATGCTGGCAAGGCTGCAGAGAAAAGGGAATGCTTATGTTATACACTATTGGTGGGAGTGTAAGTTCGTTCGGCCACTGTGGAAAGCAGTTTGGAGATATCTCTAAGAACCTGAAACAGAACTACCATTCTTTTTTTTTTTTTTTTTTTTTTTTGAGATGGAGTCTCGCTCTGTCGCCCGGGTTGGAGTGCAGTGGCTGGATCTCAGTTCACTGCAAGCTCCGCCTCCCGGGTTTACGCCATTCTCCTGCCTCAGCCTCCCGAGTAGCTGGGACTACAGGCGCCCGCCACCTCGCCCGGCTAGTTTTTTGTATTTTTTTAGTAGAGACGGGGTTTCACCGTATTAGCCAGGATGGTCTTGATCTCCTGACCTCGTGACCGCCCGTCTCGGCCTCCCAGAGTGCTGGGATTACAGGCTTGAGCCACCGCGCCCGGCCAGAACTACCATTCAACCCAGCAGTCCCACTCATCACTGGGTACATATCCAAAGAAAAATAAACATTCGACCAAAAACACACCTGCACCTGCCTGCCCGTCACAGCAACTGTTCACGAGAGCAAAGACGTGGAAGCAACCCAGGTGTCCAGCAGGGTGGATGCAAAGAAAACGTGGTATGCATACACCATAGAATATTGTGCAGCCATGAAAAATGAAATAATATCTGTTGCAGCCACATGGATGCAGCTGGAGGCCATTATCCTAAGCAAACTAATATGGAAACAGAAAGCCAAATACCACATGTTCTCACTTACCCATGGGAGCTAAATCCTGGGTTCACATGGACATAAAGATAGGAACCACAGATACTGGCAACTCCAAAAGGAGGGAGGCTAGGAGGGGGCAAGGGCCAAAAACATTCCTGTTGGGTGCTACGTTCACTACCTGGGTGACGGGATCAGTAGAAGACCAAAACCTCAGCACCACACAATATTCCCTGGTAACAAAGCTGCACATGTTTCCCCTAAATCTAAAAGAAAAATGGAAACTTGTTTTAAAAAGACAAGGAAAGGGGGTTGGAGGAAAAGGGGAGGGGAGAGCATTAGGACAAATATCTAATGCATGCAGGGGCATAAAGCCTAGATGACGGGTTGATAGGGGCAGCAAACCACCATGGCACTGTATATGTATGTAACAAACCTGCACGTTCAGCACATGTATCCCAGAACTGAAAGTAAAATAAAAACAAAATAAAATAATATCAGAATGTGTTTCCCAAAAAAATAAGAACCCTCTCTTTCACTATAAATACAGTTGGAAGTATTTTAAAAAATGAAAGAAAGGAAAAGAGAACGACTATCCCCAAATCTCAGTGATTGAACCCAAAAGTTTATTTCTAACTCACACTGCATGTCTACTGACTCTGCTAGTCACCCAGAGGCCATGCTGGGGAAGGTTCTACCAACCAACTTCTAGCCGTGTTATTTAGACCATGTGGCCTTCTCTGTCACTATGGTAGGGGAAGAGAGAGACTGGAGAATCACTTTGGGCTAGTTTACTATCAGCTCCAAATTGATACAGCATCATTACTGCTATGGGTTGAATGTGTGTGTCCCTGAAACATTTGTAGGTTGGAACCCTCCCCCCGAATGTGACGATATTTGGAAGTGAGGCCTATGGGAGTGAATTAGATCTAGGTGAAGTCGTGAGGGAGGGGTCCTTCCTCATAAGTGTCCTTATGAGAAAGGACACCAGAGAGCCAGCTTTCTGTCTGCCTCTGCCAGGTGAGGATACAGCAAAATGGTGACCATCTGCAAACCAGCAACCACGCTCTCATCAGACACCAAGCCTGCTTGCACCTTGACATGGTTTGGATTTGTGGCCCCACCCAAATCTCATGTGGAACTGTAATCCCCAGTGTTGGAGGAGGAGGCTCAGGGGGAGGTGATTGGACCATGGGAGTGGACTTCCCCCTTGCTGTTCTTGTGATAGGGATGAGTACTCATGAGATCTGGTTGCTTTGAAGTGTGCAGCTCCTCCCCCTGGCCTCTCTTCCTCCTGCTCCAGCCATGTAAGACATGCCTCCTTCCCCTTTGCCTTCCGCCATGATTGTAAGTTTCCTGAGGCCTCCCAGCTATGCTTCCTGTACAGCCTGTGGAACGGTGAGTCAATCAAACCTATATTCTTTATAAATTACCCAGTCTCAGGTCGTTCTTTATAGCAATGTGAGAACAGACAAGTACACACCTTAGTCTTAGACTTTCCAGCCTCCAGAATTGTGAAAGACAAATACTTGTTGTTGAAGTCACTCAAAAAAGAGCACATCAACCACTTTATTTTAAATCTAAGAAATAGGTCTCCCTCTGTCACCCAGGCTGGAGTGCAGTGGTGCAATCATAGCTCACTGCAGCCTCACATTCCTGGACTCAAGCAATTCTCCTGTCTGTGCCTCCAAAGTACCTGGGACTAGAGGCATGCACCAGTACATCCAGCTAATTTTTTTATTTTATTGTACAGATGGGGTCTCACTCTGTTGCCCAGGCTGGTCTCTAGTTGCAGGAACTACAGGTGTGAGCCACCAGTCCCAACCCCAGATAAACCACTTTTTTTTGAGATGGAGTCTCGTTCTGTTGCCCAAGCTGGAGTGCAGTGGCGCAATCTTGGCTCACTGCAACCTCTGCCTCCTGGGTTCAAGTGATTCTCATGCCTCAGCCTCCTGAGTAGCTGGAATTACAAGCATGCGCCACTATGCCCAGTTAATTTTTGTATTTTTAGTAGAAACAGGGTATTACCATGTTGACCAGGCTGGTCTCAAACTCCCTGCCTCAAGCAATTCACCCACCTCGGCCTCCCAAAATGCTGGGATAACAGGTGTGAGCCACCTTGCCTGGCCAGATAAACCACTTTTAAGAGTCTAGATCTGCACTGTCCATAGTGTAGCCACTGGCCACACAGGGTTATTTAAACCGACAATATTAATTAAAACTCAGTTCCATGGTGGCACCAGCCCCATTTTAAGAGCTAAAGAACTGTGTGCAGCTAGTTCCTCCTACAGCAAGCCAGGCAGCTTGTGGGACACTGTCATCACTTCAGAAAGCTCTACTGGATGGAGCCATTCTTGACCTTTTTTGGGTTGCAAGAGGCCAGCATTGGAAAAGTGATCCCAAATGCTTACAGGCTCTGAATGGGCTGAGATTGTTTCCACAAAATAGGTCCTCGAATAGAAACAAAGAGAGCCATGGTGAGTTGTTGGGAGGTGGAGTTACAATTCTGTCTCGCAGAGAGTGTGCACTTTGAAGAGGACACGGTGCCTACTAGGAAGGAAGAAGGAGGCGGATGGGCACTGGGCAAAGCCTTCTCTGGAGTCCCATCCTGAGGAGGTCAAGGCAAGGACCAGAAGCTGCAGGCCCGGCCTAGCCCGGCCGTGGTGCAGCATGGGTTGGACACAGAGTTTTCAAGGTAGGACATAATTACCCCTTCCCTCACTCTGTCCTCACTAAACTGCTCTTGCCAGCCCACCCTCATCTCCACCCTCAGCAAATGCAAGAGTGAGGACCCCTTTCCTCCCTGGCCAGAGAGCCTGGCACCAGGAGAGGGTCAGAGAGGGTGGTTTGGATGTGGTCTGTCTCCACCAAAACTTGTCTTGAAATTGGGTCCCCAGTGTGGCAGTGACAGGAGAAGGGCCTAGTGGAAAGCGTTTGGGTCATGGGGGCAGATCCCTCATGAATGGATCAACCCCTCCCACGGGAGTGAGTCCTTCAAGAAATGATTCAATCCCTGGAGAGTAGGTTGTTAAAGAGTCTAGTTGTAATCCTAGGATTTCGGGAGGCTCGAGTTGGGAAGATCACTTGACGCCAGGAGTTCCAGACCAGTGTAAGCAACATCGCAAGACTCCATCTCAAAAAAAAAAAAAAAACACTTTTTTTAAATTAGCCAGGTGTGGTGGCCACACCTGTGTTCCCAGTGACTGGGGAGGCTGAGGCAGGAGGACCACTTGAGCCCAGGAAGTCAAGGCTGCAGTGAGCTATGATAGTGCCACTGTACTCCCACCTGGGCAACAGAGTGAGATCCTATTTCTAAAAATAATAATTTAAAAGTCAAAAAAAAAGAGAATCTGGCACTGTTGCTTTCTCTTGCCATGTGGTCTCCTTGCCCATGCCTGCCCCTTTCCATTTTGTACTGTGAGTGGAAGCTGCTGAGGCCCTCACCAGACACAGTTGCCCAATCTTGATCATTCCAGCCACCAGAACCATGAACCAATCTCTTTTCTCTATACATTATCCAGCCTAAGGTATTCTGTAATAGCAACACAGAAAGGACTAAGACAGAGGGTGACTGGCCCCTGCCCCGCCATAGCCAAGGCTTGCAGCGCTGTCCCCCAGCCCCACAGGGCCACTGTGTGCCCCTTCATCTTTGGCCAGAGTACGAGGTGGAGCAGCTGAGCTCTGCCGCTGTCCTATCACAGGGCACACCTGGCACCCAACAGCTCAGGAGACCAATGACTGGGCAGGACCTGACCCCTGGCCTTTGCCTGCATGCACTTGTGTCTGGGGATGGGCCAGACCCAAGCCAGAGCTGCTGTTGTCTAGGAGGGCCACCCCACACTTGCTGCCAAGCTCCTCTGGCAAGGAGCACACAGAGGTGCCCCTCAGCCCTGCGGTGACAGACCCACCCTCACCCAGCTCAGGACAAGGCTGTGGTCATTTCCCAGCAGGACACTCACTCGAGGTTCCACATTTGCTTTCAGGGATTTTGAAGTGGCTGCACCCATCCAGCCCCTGGCCCGGCCTGTAGAGGCCCTCGGGCAGTCCTCACCTGCCAGAATCGATGGCTCCCCGGTTCTGAGCTGGCCCTGGGGCTGTTCTGCTACCCTCCACAGATGACCAACATCTGTGGGCCCCCCACCTCATGAGCCAGAAAGCACGTCTTCAGAGAGTTTGGGGCCCCCAGCAGAGCCCTGGCGACCAGACTCCAGCATGCCAGGACCGGAAGAAAGTGTCTCTGGAAAGGGCGACCTCGGGAGTGTTTTTGATGCCTACTGCTTTTTTTTTTTTTAATCACATATAAGTAATAAGCAACTATTTGAAAGCAAGCAAATGTGGTTTGTGCATTAGACAGGATTTGAGCACGGGCTGCTCTTGGGCCTGGATCCTTTTTCCACCATTCCATTCATACGCCTTTTTTGAGGGGGCCCGGATCTTTTTTTCAGCATTCCCTTCTTATGCCTTTTTTGAGGTATAGTTGTATTCGGTGTCAATCATAATCCCCAAAGACACAATCCTGAACTGCGTAATCCGCAATGCTGAAATCCCTAAGTCGAAAATCCCTCATGTCAGATCAAAATCCTGAATGCCAAAATCCTGAAAGCTGAGTCCTGGGGAAAGGATTGGTGCCTGTCTGTCTGTACACAGGACAGTTGCACCGTGTTGGGCAGAACTGCGAGGTAGACCTGTGGACCTAATTTTAGGTGTCAACTTGACTGGGCTAAGAGGTACCCAGAAACCTGGTAAAACAGTAGTTCAGTTGTATCCATGAGGGTGTTTCCAGAGGAGATGGAAACATTCTCAGCTAAGCAGCATCTAAATGCACTTGCTTCATCACAAAACTTGAGAATAGCAGGAATGAATGTCCTCCCTGACAAACCTTCTGTGCTGGCATCGTACAAGTGCATTTCCACCCTGTTATTAGTTATCGCCCCTATTTCAGAGTTGATAATACTTCACTCACTCACGCGTGAGTCTGAGTGGACTCAGGGGAAGATCAGCCCTCGGTGTTGGCAGGCACCATCCAGTCAACCAGGGCCTAGAAAGAGTAAATACAGACATGGAAATCAGTCTTTCTCTGAGAGCTGGGACAGACTCTTCTTCTGCTGCCTTGGACATGAGAAATCCAGGGTTGCCAGCTTCGGACCCCAGGACATACATCAGCAGCCCCCTGGGGTCCTGAGGCTTGTGTGGACTCAGAGTTAGAGACCACTGGACCACTGGCGTCCCTGGTTCTGAGGCCTTTGGACTTGGACTGAGCCTTGCCCCTGGCATTACGGGGTCTCCAGCTTGCCTGTCATGGGACTTTCCAGCCACCATAATCGCATGAGTCCATTCCCCAGGGTAATCCCCGCTCTTATATCTGTATACCTATCTTATCAGTTCTGTCTCGCTGGAGAAGCTTAGTATAGATCTGGTACTGGGGAAGTCAAATATTCCTTCTTACTGTGTTTCTCACAACGTAATGATACAGAGCTGTGAAAGTGATCCCTTGCAAAAATGCCGTGATAAGTGTACTGAACGATGGAATATTAAAGATTTAAAGCTAATTATTATTAAGGCTGTGAAAGCAGATATCACTTAACTGCAACTGCTGACCAAGACCAGACTTGCAAATGGACAGCAAAGACATAATTTGTAGGCCACAACCACTCTCCAAGTGCAGCAAATGTTTCAAAGATCACAGAAGAAGTGAAAATGCAGGTGAAACATTTAGGAAGTCTTTTCCACCAAATTATTCCATCATGTGCAGTTTCCGCCCCTTCACACGTAGCGCCAATTTGCCATGCTGTATTTCATCTTCATATCATTTCCAACACTGGAGGCATAAATCATGTTACTTCAAAATGTACCTGAATATGTCCACTTCTCCTGACCTCCCATTCAAGCACCACAAAACAACCCGAAACAACGCTGACTCTGTTTACAAGACTTCCTGTCTCCATTCTGTCTGTACAACAAAAACAAAGACCATCACATTCCCTCCTCAGAACTCCCTAAATGGCTTCCATCACAATCAGAATAAAATCAAACTCCACATGGGGCACAGGAAGCCAGGTGTGACGGCCCCTGCAACCTCCCTGATCTACTTCCTGCCCTTCTCCCTCCCCCTGGCCACCCTGGCCTCTGGCCATTATGTGAACACACCAAGCTCATGGCTTCCTGGTGCCTGGGTACCTGCTGTTTCCTCTGCCTGGGACACACTTAACCCTGAGGTGCTGTGGCTCACCCACTCCCTTGCTTCATGAGGGTTTCTGCTCAAATGTTCTCTCCCCAGAAAAAGTCCTCACTGGCCCCCCTCTCCAAGCCCATTCAACACTGCATGCCTCCTCCTACCTCCTGCCCCGGACTGGCTTTCCTTCCTTCCAATGTCGCTGGGGCTGTGTTCATGCACTCATTTTCTGTCTTTCTCACAAAAGTTTGAGCAACATGCAGGCGGGAGTCCTGTTTGTCCCCTTCACAGCCATGTCCCCATGCCTAGACACTATCTAGCACCCAATAGGTACTCTAAAAATAAGTGATTATGGAGAGGGAGCATCATGGGCCTGCCTGCAAGTATCCCCAGCCCAAAGAACAGAGCAGAGCTGAGAGGTGGGACGACGCCTCACTATCACTAGCCTGCACCTCACCCTGCCACACCCCACTCTGCTGTCTTCCATAGGCCTGGCCACCTCCCCCATGCAAGTCTTACAGCTGGGGCAGCTGTGACAACAGGGGTGAGCATTCACCCAGTGCCACAGTGTGCCATGCCTGGGGGATGATGCTTTTCACATGGGACTCTCCCACCCCAAGATGGGTGTAATTTTAATGCCTGTTTTACATGATCAAGAGGATTGTGTTAACGTTGACATGCACATAGCCAGTGCCTGGTCCTTAGTAGATATTCAGATAAACTATTAACATTAGCAATATTCCCAACTAACAAGCAACAAATAGAGACAAACCAAGCTCGAGTAACTTCCCAGGATCAGAGAGAACAGAGACAAACAGATTGATATTCAGAGCATGCTCCACCAAGCAATTTAACTTTTATAAGCTTCAGTCTCCTCACCTGTAAAAATGGATAATACTACCTGCCTGGTAGAATTCTATGGTGATTAGAGAAAATGACTTATAAAGACCTGACACAGTGTCTGGCACACAGCTCATGCTCAGCCAAAGGGAGGCAGTAATCGTGAGAATAGTCATGATAATGGTGGTGGTAATGATGGAAATGGTGGTGGCATTGTGGTAATGCTGGTGATGGTGATGGTAATACTGATGAAGGAGATGATGATGGTGATGAAAGAGATGATTATGATGATGATGATAGTGATGATGATGATGATGGTGATTATGATGGTGATGGTGATGAAAACAATGATGGCTGATGATGGTGGTGGTGATGATGGTGATGGTGGTGATGATGATAGTGATAGTGATAACGATGATGATGAATGTGGTGATGGTGTTTATGATGATGATGAAAGCAATGATGATTGATGATGGTGATGATGATGATGGTGGTGGTGATGATGATGATGGTGAGGATAGTGATGATGATGATGATGGTGGTGGTGATGGTGATTATGATGATTGAAAGCAATGATGGTTGATGATGGTGATGGTGATGGTGATTATGATGATGATGGTGATGATAGTGATGATGATGAAGATGGTGACAGTGATCATGATGGTGATGGTGATGAAAGCAATGATGGTTGATGATGGTGGTGGTGATGATGGTGATGATGGTGGTGGTGGTGATGATGATAGTGATGATGATGATGATGATGGTGATTATGATGGTGATGGTGATGAAAACAATGATGGCTGATGATGATGGTGGTGGTGATGATGGTGATGGTGGTGATGATGATAGTGATAGTGATAATGATGATGATGAATGTGGTGATGGTGTTTATGATGATGATGAAAGCAATGATGATTGATGATGGTGATGATGATGATGGTGGTGGTGATGGTGATGGTGAGGATAGTGATGATGATGATGATGGTGATGGTGATGGTGATTATGATGATGATGGTGATGATAGTGATGATGATGAAGATGGTGACGGTGATCATGATGGTGATGGTGATGAAAGCAATGATGGTTGATGATGGTGGTGGTGATGATGGTGGTGGTGGTGATGATGGTGATGGTGAGGATAGTGATGATGATGATGATGGTGGTGGTGATGGTGATTATGATGATTGAAAGCAATGATGGTTGATGATGGTGATGGTGATTATGATGATGATGGTAATGATGGTGATGATGATGAAGATGGTGATGGTGATCATGATGGTGATGGTGATGAAAGCAATGATGGTTGATGATGGTGGTGGCGATGATGGTGATGGTGAGGATAGTGATGATGATGATGGTGGTGGTGGTGACGGTGATTATGATGATGAAAGCTATGATGGTTGATGCGGTAATGACGGTGCTGGTGGTGATAATGATGGTGGAGGTTGAGGTAACAATGGTAGTAGAGGAATAGGTGAGGATGGCAAAGCCTAGATTCACACCCAGCTCTGACCCCAAAGCCCAACCCCTCTTCAGCACATCATACTGGAATCCCTACTCTGCCTTCCAGCATCCTCTACATCCATGGTTTGCAAGCCTTTTGGTCTTAGGGTCCTTTATAGTCTTAAAAAATTACTGAGAACCACAAAGAACATTTGTTTCTGTAGGTTATGTCTATCAGTATTCACCAAATGTTTTAAAATCTGCATTTAATTATTCATTTAAAAAGTAACTACTATAAATCCATTACATTGTTAATGTAAATAACACATTATTTATGAGAACCAACCATATTCTACAAAACAAAAATATTTTATGAAAAGAGTGGCATTGTTGTCCATTTTTGTGAGTCTCCTTAATGCCTGGCTTAACAGACGCTAGCTGGATCCTTGCATCTGCTTCTGTATTCTCTCCGTCGCAATATCACACACGGGCTGCCTCCAGAAAACTCCACTGTACGTTGTAAGAGAACAAGGGTGGAAAGGGCAAATAGCATCCTAGTATTACAATGAAAATAAGTTTGACCTCTTGGACTCCTGAAAGGGTCTCAAGGACCCCAAGAGGCTGAGTCTGTCCACTTGGGAGACTCCAGGCACACACTCAAAATCACTGCTCTAGCTCCTCTTAAATGAGTAACCATCAGCCAGGCATGGTGGCTCATGCCTGTAATCTCAGCACTTTGGGAGGACGAGGCAGGTGGATCACCGGAGGTCAGGAGTTCGAGACCAGACTGGTCAATGTGGTGAAACCCCGTCTCTACTAAAAATACAAAAATTAGCCAGGCGTGGTGGTGGATGCCTGTAGTCCCAACTACTCGGGAGGCTGAGGCAGGAGAATCGTTTGAACCCGGGAGGCAGAGGTTGCAGTGAGCCAAGATCATGCCACTGCACTGCAGCGTGGGTGACAGAAAGAAACTCTGTCTCAAAAAAAAAAAAAAAAATGAGTAGCCATCTCCAGCTGTGGGTTGTCTCGTTGTTCCTGCAGGGGTGACAGGAGAGCCGCAGGTCATGCGTGCCCCAATACTGACTTGCCCTGAGTCCTGGGTGACCCTCCCTCCAGGTCTTGGTCATCTTTAGGGCCTTTCCATCTGCCTCTCAGTGCACAAGTTACACCTGCCAACCAACCCCAATTCCGTAAGAAAGTGACTTCTCAGTGGTGGCCCTGTGAGTACAAGCAGGGTCTGCAGCATCCGGGACTCCCCTCCTACCCCACAGACCTGGCCATGCGATTCTGCAGTCTTGGGTTTCTGTATCCTGAGAGGAAAAGGCGGCATCTCTCCTGGGCATCACAGGGTGGCCACTAAGACTGCAGATTCTTTGGTCAGATCCTGCCTTGGGGCAGTCATTTCCTTTCCCCACCCATTCACTGTGTGTCACCAGGAAGCAGCCCCAGGCCTTCCCCAACAGATGGAAGACAGAACGTGCTAGATTCCCCATGATCCTCCCGAGGGCAGTTTGAAGATCCCTGGAGGGAAGCCAGCCTTCCACCCCAATGTGCACTTGCCAAAATCCTGCTCCTCGGGGTACCCAGTTGTTCCTGGCTAGAAATCAGCAAGCCAAAAGGGCAGCTTCTAGCAAAAGCATAGACCCTCCACTGCTCCCGGGAGGTGCTGACCGCCCCATTCAACCCTCTCCATTAGTAGGGGCCAGAACAGCCTCCAGCTTGAGGCACAGAGCCAGGATCTGCTCCATCGAGGCTTCCAGGCCCCGAGGCTGTGCACTCAACAGAGACCCAGAACACAAGCATTTAGGACAGGAAAGAAGTTCAACCGGCTCACCAAAACCAACGGCATTCAATGGGAAAATCAACACAACACTGCCAAGGTTACCTTGCGCAGGGCCAAACCCCCAGTACCTGTGAATGTGACACTATTTGGAAATAGGGTCTTCACAGATGTAATCAAAGGAAGGATTTTCGGAGATGAAATCATCCTGGATTACCCCAGTGGGCCCTAAATCCTACGACTGGTGCCCTTATAAGAGAAAGGAGATGGAGATTTGAGACATAGACACAGAAAGGGAAGGATGCCATGGCTGAGGACGGAGGCAGAGATTGGAGGGACGCATCTCCAAGCCAAGGAGTGCCTAGGATTGCCAGCCACCAGAAACTGGGGAGAAGCAGGGAAGGACCCTCCCTCGGAGCCTCCAGAAGGAACCCAGCTGCTGACACCTTGATTTCAGGCTTCCAGCCCCCAGAACTGTGGGGGAAGCAATTCCTGTTGATTCAAGCCCCCTGGCGTGTGGCAGCTGTTTGTTCTGGTGGTTCCGGGAAGTGAGCACACCTGTTTACAGTTGGTCTGAGGGTTGAGGAGAAACACCGGGGTTTTATTTGGTCACCACATCCACTAAGGTCACTGCGTGTCTTCGAGCACCAGCATTCTGAAGTCAGGGATGGGGTCGTCCTCATGGGGTGTCAGCAACTTATTAGGAAGGCTCCAGGTCTCATTAACTTGGAGCCAGATCTAGGTGAGGTGACCCTGCGTACTTCTGGCTTATGGCAGGTGCTGTTAGTTCTTCCTGAGGGGCACACGCACCCAGGATGCAGGGGGCAGGCCTTAGCCTCTCAGGCCTTCAGCCCTCTCCTCCTTGTCTGTGTCCCAGGAGGGCCCTGCTTTCCTGCAGCAGGTCCTCAGCCCCAAGCCAACGGGGAGGTTCAGGACCCAGCTCTGATCTCAGGAGTCAGTGCCAGGGAGCACCGCCTGAGTGAGCAGGCTCCAGGAGGCTGCCCCTCAGATAGCCATATCCCTGCGGGGTCTGCAGCCTTCCAAGTGGACACACTGGACCTCCTGGGTGAGAACTTGGACACGATGTGCCTCCCTTAGAGACGTGTCTGCTCCGGATGCCCCTTGATCTGCTCCTTCAGGTACCAGCACCGAGGAGACCCTGCCCCCAGCTCCCTGCGGCCTTACCCAGGGCTCTCACCACACCCACAGCTGACCGACATGCTGTGCCTGCTCCTTGGGCGGGGAGGATCACTGCCTCCCTCCTCAGAGCGGGGACAGAAGCTTCCCCTGAGCCCCAAGCAGGAGCCTGGGGCCCCCGTGAACTGCCCCCTCCCAGCCTCCCTCCCTGCCTCCAGCAGCACCGTGGGGCAGGCGGACGCCCATGACTGTGGCAGATGCAGCCCATGGCCAAGGGTGACAGGCAAGGGGCTCCTAAATCCAGGTCCTGAGCTGGGTGTGCCCCTGACCCCTGAGAAGAGGCCCGGCTGGAGCCCAAGTCAGTGCCCCCAGCCAGCAGATCCCCGGAGCAGCTGCCCCCACTCAACCTGGGCACCAGCCAGCTTTGGGAACCTCTGGGCATGTCTTTCTTTACCCCGTGAGGTTTCTGTGGTGTATCACCAACCTCCCTGCAGTGCCCACGAGGCCCTGCTCCTCCTCCTGACCAGGTGCGGTGGAGGATGGCATAGGGCTGGCTGCACATAGCAGGGCCATAGGCAGAGCCCGTCGCCCTCGGAGTCAGCTCTGAGGACTGGCTCCACGCTCGTGGGGAGGTCTGAGCACGAGCTTATCCCACATATCCAATGCCATTCAGCGGCACCCACAGCCCCCTGGAGCCACCTCAGCTTCCCACCGAGTCCTGCGGAGGTTTTGACCCTATAAATAGCATCTTCTTTTCCTTTCAGGCAGGAGTCCAAATACTGTCACCAAGAGAGGTGGGAAACTCCGTTTTTATTATGATCATATTACAATGCCTGTATCACAGGTTTAGATATGGCTTTCTGGAAGACAGGGGTGTGTGTGAGTGTGCGTGTGTGTGTGTGTGCACACGTGTGCATCAGAGAGAGAGAGAGAGAGAGACAGACAGACAGAGACACAGAGTAACAGAGTCAGAGACACACAGGCAGACAGAGCCAGAGAGCTGGGGCGAGCCTTCAGGCAGCAGGCCTGCTCAGGACACATTGTGGACAGTGCGGCCCAAAGCTGGGAAGGGAGTCCTGCAGGCTGCCCCAGGAAAAAACCAAAAGAACAGAAAACAGCCACTGCTCCGTCCCGCTCCCCACACCTGGCTTTGTGACTCAGCCCGGGAGACGCCACCACAGTCTCCCTAGGAAGAGGAGGAGGAACGCATGTGGGGACCCAGTATGTCCCTGCTCCTCCTCAGGCCCCCAGCCCCTGCACCCCTGTGGGATCCAGGAGAGGAAAGGACTTGGCTCCCTCCCACGGCTGGTGGCCCAAAGAGGCAGCCATGTCCAGCCCTGAAGGAGAGAACAGCGGGGAAATCCTGCCTCCTGTAACCTGAACGCCAGCTTGGCTTCCAGTCCTGCCTGGGACGCTCCTCAGTGGCCAGCCTGGAGCTGGTGGCATCACCTCCCTGACTTTCCACTTCGGCGTCTGTAAGCTGGGGATGCTAATAACCACAGGCTTGCCGGCAGTGCGGGGGGATGCAATCCGGTCACGTGAAGTTGAGGACATAGTGTCAAGTGCACAGCAAATGGTCTATACATACTGCAATGTTCTTGTGATTAGCTTTGTGCCATGGAGACTACCTGGACGCTTTGAGTTTCACTGATGCCCCACTGCCTACGGGAGATGTCATCTCATCCCCCTGCACAGGGGAGGAAACAGAATTAGCAGCAAAGGCTCCCACAAAAGACCACACCGGGGGGTGGATGTGCCCTCAGGGTAGCAGGGAGGGCAGCAGAGCCCAGGCTCACCCCTGGATCTCCCCACTGCAGCCCAGGGAAACCGGGCAGGTGCCCCGCTAGGGGTCGGAGACCCACCTAAGTCCAGGTTCACCCCTTACTACTGGGACCTCAGTTTCCTCATCTGTCCAAGGGAGAGAAGTGGTTATTGCTGCCTCAGAAGACTGAAAAGGACCGGGCGTGGTGGTTCACGCCTGGAATTCCAGCACTTTGGGAGGCCGAGGCAGATGGATCACGAGGTCAGGAGTTCAAGACCATCCTGGCCAAGATGGTGAAATGCCGCCTCTACAAAAAATACCAAAATTAGCTGGGCGCGGTGGCAGGCACCTGTAATCTCAGCTACTCAGGAGGCTCAGGCAGGAGAACTGCTTGAACCCAGAGGGCGGAGGTTGCAATGTGCTGAGATTGCGCCACTGCACTCCAGCATGGGAGACAGAGTGAGACTCCATCTCAGAAAAAAAAAAAAAAAAAAAAGCAGGCTGAGAAGGACTAAAGGAGATAACCGATGACAGTTTACAGGCCCACACCTGCTGAAGGTCTCTCCCCAGGGGGCCACACCCAGCCCCGCGGGCTCCTGCAGTGGCTGCAGCCCTGAGCAAGGCTTTCCTGGTTGGTGGCACTTTCTCTGGATTGGGCCCAGCCCTGTTCCCACGTGTCCTGGCCACCCCAGCCCTTTCCAGGGAGGCAGCCAGATGTAGCAGAAGGGGCAGGGGCTTTGGGGGGTCTCCTCTGAGCCAGTGGGTCGTCATCATGAACCAGGTGGCAGAGCACAGCGGATCAGAGCACAGTTCTGGAGCCAGAGAGGTTGGTGACTGCCTCGCCTGCTGTGCCTCAGCTTCCCCATCTGTAAAATGGAGTCAATCACGACAGAACTAGCTCATAAGTTTGTGAGACAGATGAAATGCACCAAGTGTCTAAAGCCCTCAGAAAAGGGTCTGACAGAAGAAAGGTGCCCACAGCCATCTTATTCACCCCTCAGTTGGTGTCAGGAGGAGTAGATGAGATGCAAAGAACCTGGGACAGGGTAGGGGCTCCATCAGCAGGAGGCCTTGGGGGCTTAGACCAACCACCCGAAACCAAGGAGTGATGCCAGCAGGTGGACATGTATTCACTTCTGGGGCAGGGATTCTTGACCACTGCATGACCAGCATTTGGGGCCGGGTCACTCTTTGTGGTGGAGGCTGTCCTGTGCATGACAACGTGTTTAGCAGCATCCTTGGCCTCTACCCACTAGACACCAGTAGCAACCTCCAAGGACACCTATCTCCAGGCAGTGCCAAATGCCACCTGGAAACTGGAGGCAAAACCACCCCTAGCAGAGAACTGCCATTCTGGAGACTTGGATTGGAACTGCCCTGATTTTAAATTGCACTCTGCTTGCAAAGCATTTTAAAAATTCTTACTTATCACAGACATATTTGTCTGAATTACCATAAATTCCAAACTAACCAGCTGGGCGCTGCAAGCCGTTCCTTCCCATAGTTCACTCATGGTCCCCAATGCCCACCAACAGCCAGCACTTGCAAAGTCTGTTAGCCCACGGGGGACTCACGGAAGCTCATGCAGCGGAAACTGCTCTGGTCATCATTGCCATTTACAGATGAGGAAACTGAGGCACAGCCAGTTGCACAAACTTGCTCAAGGGCTCCTGGATGGTGGGGCCTATTGGGCATGCCCCCCTAAAGCTGGTGCCGTTGGCACCTGGCTCTGCCCATCTCTGAGAATTCTCATGCCCTCATTTCCTGCGCTGACCACCAGGCACAGATGCTGTGTCCATCTGACAGGAGAGGAAGTGGGGGCCTGGGAGGAACAAGCCACTGTCTGGTGATGGAACTTCTTTCTGGCAGCAGCAGGATTCAGACCTACCTCTTGTTGGGGGCGACCTCTTCGGCTCAATGCCTCTCCAAAACCAGGCAAGAGGCTGGAAATGGGGCTTTCTGGAAAAATGCAGACCCTGCTGGGAAGCAGGGCAGACACCTGACACCTGTCGCTCAGCCTGGCAGGTGGCGTGTTCTTCATTTCTTGTGTGGTCATCTGGCTGTCACACTCAACCCAGTGAGAGGCTCGACCCTCGTCCTGCTCCGCCCCAGCCCCAACCTGCTGTCATCTATGGCCCCTTTCCCCACCCCGTCAGGTGCCTCTTTGACTTTTGACCTCTGCCCTCAGCAGTGTCATTTCATGAAACCCAGGCCCCGGACAGCCAGCATCAAGCACCTGGCAACCTTCCATACTTCGCCCCTGAGACCTCTGCCCTAGGGATAGGGGCTTTGTTTTCTTCCCTAATTCCCTTTGGATTGGCCCCAGCAACCAGCAATTTACCAGGCAGCAGCACCCCAGCTTTGGGCGGAGTCTTCAAAGAGCAAACCCAGCAGGTGTCTGTGGATCCCGGCTGCACAGACCCTCTCCTGGAGAGGCAGAGGCCACCTGCCACAGGCCACGCGGAGCAGGGTCCCACCATGGCCCTGAGAATCTTGACTGAGCAGTTCTGCATCCCAAGACCTCACAAGGTGACTATGGAATGGCAAGGCTAGCCCTGGGGGTAAGCTTAGGGCAAGTCCGAGTAGCCAACTCACCTCCATAAGCCGTGGGTTCCTGTGATCGGCGCACAAGGGGCTGGTGCTGCTATCCACAGGAGGATACCCACCAACTTGTCTAATGGGGTGGGCGAGGCCAGGGCTGAGAGGAGAAGGGGTCTGGCTTGTTGTGAGCAGAGCACCTGCATGCTGTGCCACTCCCCCTTCAGGTGCTGGAAGGAGCCTTCCTGGGTGGCTCGCCCTCCGCAGCCCTGCTGGGAGGTCTTGCACACGCCCATGATAGCCAGGTTTAGGGCCTCCCGAATGCACCTGCAGCGTGAAACCGTGGAAACACGCGTGTCAGTGGCAGTTCCGTGCGGGGAGGAGCCCGGGGCTCTCTCCGGAGGGTCAGTTCTGTCCCTTTTAAGGTTCTGCGTGGAAAAGGCTAGGCGCCTTCTTGGGTCTACCTACATCTGGGGATGCCAGAGCCCAGCTCCCAGTTTTTCTGATATTTGGGGGCATACCATAGGAAGGACCTGCAGGGCACCTCAGGCTTGTATACTACGGCTGCAAACCTTGGGGCCAACCCTGGGCTCACACCCAATTCAGGGTCTACAGGCAGCGAGCCGGGGGCCAGGGGAGGGCCTCTCAGCTCCCACTGGGGATGCTGTTTAGGGGAATTAGAATGTATTTTATATACAAGAGAACTGAGGGGTCTAAAAGGGTCTCTGGGGGGTAGAAAAAAGTGAGGAGGAAACACAGGAAGAAATGCACATGAGGGTAGGTTCTTGTCAAAAGGGTCCTGAGAAAGACGTACAGTTAGAAACAGAGTGTGACTGAGGGTCCTTCTTAGCACGTAAGGGGCAAGGACAATAGTCTTAGATGTCTGGGGCTCCTCTTGTGTTCTGATGGTTCCTGAGACGGGGAGAAACGGCGACAGTTTCTTGGGTTCAGAGAGGGAGAGGAGGCGCCTCACACTCTGGCTAGGGTGGGCTGGGGGCCTGCACCCCTAAATTGGAGAACCCCACTAAGCTGACCCCACTCACCACTGCCCACCCCGCCAAGCCTCCTGGCCATTTTCAGCGGAGTGTCCCGACCTCTGGCCGCCCGGGTGAGTGTGAGCCCCGGAGCGCGCGCGGGGTTGGGGGGCGAGGAGAAGCGGCAGCCGGTGGGGGGGGGCCCTGGGCGGCGCCCGCTCCGCGCGGCGATTCGGCCCGGGTTTTGCGGCCGCCGCGCCTCCTCCTCCCGCCTCCGGGCTCCCTGGGCCTCCTCCCTCCGCCGCGCCCTCGCTCCGCCTCGCGCGGAGGGACCATCTGCTGGCATTTCCTGCAGCCGGGCCCGCGCCGCCAGCGGAGCCCCCGCGCGCCCGGCCGTCCCGGAGCACGGAGCTCGCGGCACGGTAGGAGGTAGGAGCGCGGCGGCCCGGGGGGCAGCGGGGGACGGCGGGGGGATGGCGGACTGGGAAGGACCCGGAGGGCCCGGCCGGGCAGGGCCGGAGCGAACCGGGGGCCGCGGGGGGCCGGCCGAAGGGATCCGGGAGCCCGCGCCGCAGCCCCGCGGACCCCGGCAGTGGCCAGTGCGGGGAGCCGCGCCGGGGCCGGTCGTGCGCGGGGGAGCCTGGGGGCGCCCCGGGCCAGGGCGGGTCGGCGCCTGGTGGGTTGGGGCGGGTGGGGCCCGCGAGTGGGAAGCGGCGCGCCCAGCACGGCTCTCCCCACTTGGTGGGGCTTAAAGGAGACGGGACCGCCAGGGAGGGTGGCTGGGTCTGACCGCCCAGACCCTGGCCAGTGCGGGGGTCTGTGTCCCCACCTCGGCCGACGCGGGCTCCAAGGAGCCTGCGTGGGGTCTGGGATCTGAGTCTGGCGTCCCAGCTGCGGGCTTGGGAGGGCGGCTGTGTCTGAGTCCGCAGAGTCAGGGGCTGCCTGGATTACAGGCTAGGGAAGGACCCTTGCCCACAGTCCCCATCTCTGGGGCACTGACCCCCTGAAGATATGGAGCCTCAGGGACTGTTGAGGTGCCTGAGTCCTCAAGAGGGTCTGGTGCACTTGAAGATTCCTCCCGGGGAGCGAGGTGCAGGAGGGTGGGGCAGGCAGGAAGGAGGCTGGAGTCTGCAGCCCCCCGGGCAACAGGCCCGTCCTGGGCTTCCCAGGCACCGCCCCGACCCCCACCCAGACCTTTGGGCCGCCTGCTGTCAGAAGCCAGCTGGAGTTAGGGTTTGGGGTGACTCCTGGGGGTATGGAGGGTGGGCTTACCTGCCCCTCTCTCATCCCTGGGCTGAGCCCACTGCCCCTCCCTCATCCTTGGGCTGAGCGGGTCTGCCCTGCCGAAGCGGCTGGGTGGATTTCGTGTCTTGCTATTTGGTAACTTGCTCCCCTCTGTGTGTCTGCCCCAGTCTCTTCAAGGTGCCTTTTACAGGCAGACTTCTGTAAGGGTCCCACCCCACCTGATACAGCCTCCCAAACTCTGGAGAAGTGGGCCAGCCTTTGGGATCCTAGGTAGATGCTTTTAGGTCTGCCTGCACCAGGGCTGATCCCGGACTGAGCAGAAACCCTGCCCCCCACCCCCAAGAGTAAGGCCCTTCTGCATGTTTTTATCCCACCTCCTTGTTACACAGGGGCCTTGCTGTTCCTTGAACCTGCCAGGTGAGAGGGGGCTTTGCAGGCATCAGGCAGGTCTGGGGCAACCTGGGGTGGCGTCAGGTGCCGGGCTGTTCCCTTCAGGCCTCAGGCTCCAGAACTGCAGATCCTATTGTCTGCCTGCACGCGTGTGGGGCTGGCCCCGGGTGCCCAGGAGGCAGGCACTGCGTGTGTCTGTTTTGCCAGGCGGTGTTTAGGAAAGGTGACACAGCAGATGGGCCGGATGAGGAGCCTCTGACCCGCAGTCCTGGGCCTGGTCTTGGAGAGGCTGCCCTGCAGATGTTGATCCCTGGACAGCCATCCTGCATGTCCAGTGGAGGCTCCTTTCTGGGTCCAGATTGGGCCATGAATAGGCCAAGTTCTTCAAAGAACTGCTTTCAGCTCTTCACAGAATGCAAATGCAGGAACCCCTGCCCCGCCCCCACCCAGGGTTGTATTTACTATGCTGAGAATGCCTGGTATCAGTTTCTCTCCTGAAATCTTGGCCTTGCTCTGAGCTCTGATAGTAATCTGACATGTAACGCTTGGGGGAGGGAGAAACACTCCGTGACAAGCCGGCGGGTGGAAGGGCTGTGTGTGTGTCTGACAGCTGTGTTTTGGGGACTGGTGCTCTCTGCTGATTCTATGGTTAAGCCCTCACACGTTTGCACACATACAGGCACAGCATGCAGGTGGAGAACTTACCCAAGATGACAGAAGGTGCATCCCACCCTGTTCCCATTTATTGTTCAAGGGACAGGTGAATCTGAGTCTGTGACCGCAGCTAAGAAATGTTGTGGACCCAGCTCAGGGTTCTCCCTGGGGAGAGAAGGAAGCTGGGGAGAGGCCTGGGGAGCTGGAAGCTCTGACCTCCTGGACAGGGGGTTGTAGAGGGGCCGAGGCCCAGGGGTGCATCGTGCCAAAAGGATCCCGGTCATTTTGATAGGAAGGGAGCTGTCAGGGAGGGAGCCGTCAGGTGCAGCTCCCCTTGTGGAGCCCAAGGGCCAGGTGGGTAGAAGTGCTCACTGCTTGCAGGGTTGGCAGGGCAGCCCAGGGAGCACACTGGTGTGCTGGGGAGTAGATGTTGGGTGGTGCAGATGAGGGCCACTGGCCTCCCAACAGGGACAGGCGTGCTGCCCTGGATGTCCTCGTGCTGCTTGTGACCAGCACAAAGGAAAAGAATATTGTTCTTGATGCCAGCTTTGCTTGATGACTTACCTACCGAGCCTGCAGCTTGAGGAGGCAACTGACAGCCTGAGGATGGGGCTCCTGGGCTGGTCAAGATTTTTAAGGGTTTTGCGGCCTTGGTGGCTGGGTCTTGGCCACGGCTGGGTCACCTTTCCCGTGGAGATGTATGGGCAGATAGAGAAGCTGCCGCAGAGTGGTAGGCTTGGCGGTCGAGTACAAAGGACTTGGACTGAGGACCGCGTCATTCTCTTAGCATCACAGTTGTTCTGAGCCAGGACCTCTGGGATCATGTCCACGAGGGTGTGAGGTTGCCTTGTGCTGGCATCTACACTAAATGGAGCCCTGGGCACCAGCTGTGTCCTCAGGACCAGGGCTTGAGGTGGGAGATGGGGAGGGGATGGGACATGAGCCTTGTTGGCTGGTTTAGAGGGATCTAGAATTCCTAGAGGACCTTTGTTGCAAATCTCAGAGCCACCCAGGCTGAAAGCAAATGCTTTGCTCGGCCTCCCAGCCCGCCTCACATCCGGCTGCTCCCTCCAGGGCTGGCCTCCACTCCCCTCCTGGCCCTACCAGCTCTTGCCTGGAGCTCCACATCAGCTACCTGCAAGGTTCCCCTTTCATGGCCTTCCTAGCCCTTCTCCAGCCAGCAGCCAGCACGGTGTTTAAAAAGATAAACCACTTCATGTAGTTTGCCTACTTACAGCCCTTTGAGATTTGCCATGGGTCTCACTCAGTAAGTCCTGACCCCTTTCCAGACCCCACAGGCCCTGGACACCCCTCCACTCCACCTCCCTTCCCATGTCCTCCTCTCCCCCTTCCCTGCCCTCCCTCTCTCCTCCTTGCTCCCAGGGGTCCAGGCTCAGCCCTGGCTTCTTACTTCAGGGCCTTCGCACTGGCTGTGCCTCTGTTTTTGGCCCCTCCTTGGATCTACACTTGGTGGGCTCCATCTAATTCAGGTCCCAGCTCGGATGCCGCCTCCCCTGAGAGAGTCTCTGTTCCTGACACGATATCCATTCCAAAGCAGTTCTCAGCTGTGTGTTTTGTTTTCTCTTTATTTATACTGAAATGATCTTGTTTAGTTGAATGGCTTCCTATGGAGAAAGCGATTGAGCCAAGCCAGGTCCATGGTGGGCGCCGCTGCTGCGTGGCATCTGTCCCCGTGCACGGTTGCCTGCAAGTCTGCTCCGGGCTCTCTTCCCAGGGGCTGGCACACAGTAGGTGCTCTATGGTTAAGTGAGGCACATGTGGAAAGCCAGCATACTGTCTCATCCCAGGGAGGTCAGTAGGTTGAGACTGGCTGCCCCCATCTAGCAAGTCCCACCCACCATGTCCGGGTTTCAGCAGCATCGACTGGTGTGGGACGTGCCCAGCTCATTTCCTCCATGCCCTAGGATGGCGAGGACAAGAGTGTGTGTGTGACTCTTCCCAGGGTCCCATCATCTCTGATTTAGGAATGGAGCCCTTAGGGTGTCTCACCTCCTCGGGGTGCCTAATATTTTATTTGGTGAATGCAGATGGACTTAACTGGCCCGTCGATCTCCTCTGACCCTGCTGACACGAAGAGAAGGATGAAGGGGAAAGATGAGGCTCAACACCTGAACAGTATTCCCTCTAACTATGTACATTCTTCGGGAGTTTAAGTGGGAAATAGGGAGGAGATGTGGGGCATACCCCACCTCGGCAGGCAGCTGGTCAGGCTGCCGTTGTGACCAGCCTGGGGTCGCCTTCCCTTCATCCAAGGCCAGGGGAGTTTGCAAACCTGTAGTAAGCCCTGCTGTACCTGGCAGAGCAGAAGCACCACCCCGGCTTGAAGAGAGCAGGCCCCTGACTGCCGGCCATGGATGGCCCCTTGGGAAGTGCCCTGTGCTTCTGAGCAAGGAGGGAACGGGCCTCCAGGCGCTCGGGGACAGCACAGAGGGCACTCTGTCGCCCGTGCCTTTGTCCCTTCTCTCGCTGGCCCATTCTCAGCTGCTTCCTCTTGGGGAAGGGCCTTCCTTGGCCAGGGGAGGGAGCACTCAGTGGCCCGGCGCTGCGGAGGTATTGATGTGCTATTGGGGTGAATACGGCACTCGGTGTGGGGGTGGGGGCGGGAGGGTTGTCATTTAAAGGGGCCTTTGGGGATAGTCAGCAGAGGAAGGCGTGGTGTTGGGGCGGGGCATCCGCATCTCCGCGCCCCGTTCCTGGCAGCCAGCGGAATTTCTCATGTCTAGCTATTGCAGCGAATAAGACAGACAGTCAACTAAAGGGCGCGCCACTGTAGGTCCTGTTCGCTGGGCTGCGGCTCCAGGCAAAGGCATTTGTATGCCTGCCTATTAGGGTGAATGTGACGCAGGGAGTGTGGGTCGCTTAAAGGGCCGGGACTCTGGCAGCAGTGCGTCCCGCTCATGCCCGCCTATTGCGGTGAATACGGTGCAGTAGTCGGGTCGCTTAAAGGGTCCTGGTGTCCTGCTTGCTGGACTGTGCTGCTTTGGGGCAGCTCCTGGTCCTGGGCGGACCAGGAGACGCTGGCCCGTCGGGCAGGAAGGCTAGGTGCCCTTCTTACAGGATGAGTGAGCCTCACCCCCACCCCACCCCCTGCTGCCTTAGGAAGTCACCCAAATTTAGCAAAATTCAAGCCACAGCCAGCAGGCACCAGGGCGGGGCATGTGACCCTGTTCTGGAGGGCTGGCGGGGCCAGGGCAGGGAGGGGCCCGGGCCTAAGAGATTGATGGTGGTGATGGTGGCAGGCGCCGCCTGGGATCTGATCAGAAGGCCTAGCCGAGGAAGACGCAGCTGGAATTCTTCACCCCAGGTGCCAGGGTCAGCAGATTTTATTTGCCTCCTAAACCTTGGTTACCCCGTCTGTAAAGTGAGGCTCATGGCTGGCCCGTGAGAAGTCCCGAGATGGTCTTTGTACACAAGCGCTGGGTGAGCATCGGCCATTGTGTGGGTGACTGGCATGACCCACTACCCCACCCCTATAGGCTGCCAGTCAAAGGTTTCCACCCTCCAGCCACCATCTCCCTGGCTCAGATAGTCCTGGGTGGCCCTGGCCCTCCCCAGGTGGACCCTGTCCCTGCCGGCAGACCCTCCACCTCTCTAGCTCTCTCCTCTGCTCCTGAACTTGGCATTGGTCCCAGGCTGCCCTGAGCTGTCTCAGGGGACTCCTGACCCGTGAAGGGGCAGCGAGTCCACGGGAGGCAGTTGGCCTGGGCTCTTCGAGGCTGTTGTCCTTACCTGTAGAGCAGGGACCACTGCACATGGTGCTCCTGAGTGTAGCGGATGCAATGAGTGGCCTGGCACAGGGCCAGGGAGAACTGGGATGCCTTAGTCTCTGGCCCACACACTCCCTACCAGCGAGCACTTTGTGGGTTAGGTACCAGACCTCGTTAGCCTGAGGCTGGGGTGCTGTGGACAAGGTGCTGGGACTTAGCATTAATGCTCAAAGATGAGCTACAGAGGTAGCGAGATCTCCCAGCCCCAGGGACACCTGAGAGTTCTACGTCTTCCCCACGCCAGCCTCAAGAACATACCTGGGCAAAAACCGACCCTCATGTTGCATTCTCTGTGGCTTCAGGGTGTGTGCACTCTTGCCTGGGCCCTCACCCTGCTGTCCCTTGTGTTCAGAGTGTGGCTGGTCCAAGGGCTCACAGCATCTGACAGGCTCCCCTCTGAGACGGAGGAAATGGGGCCCCAAGAATGGCAGGGTCATGGTGCTACTCCTCGCTGGGCCTCAGTTTCTCCATCTTAAGCCACCCCCATCCCTGACATTTGCTCCCAACCCCCACACCTGCGGGGCTAAGGCACCCGCACACAAGCAACACCCCAGCAGGAACTGAGACGGAAACCTGGACATCCAGAGCTCCCTCTCCACTCCCGAGGCCTCAACTTCTCCAAAGGCTTCTGTCCATCTGCTCCTACGCCTTGAGCTGTTTTATATCTTGAGGATGCACCCCAGGTTTTATGCAGAAAGAAGCGTCCACTAATTTTTAAAGGTTTGAGACTGAGTGATTGGAAATCTTTCTCGTCCTTCCTCCTTCCTCTCTCCTGTACCAGTATGCGGCCCGGGAGAGGCCTCATGTGTCACTGACCACGTACCAGTGTGCAGCCGGGAAGAGACCTCATGTGTCACTGACACTCCACGAGTCTAACTTCTGCATGTGGAGTGTCCCTGTTGCTGGTCCTGGGGCGGTGGACTGGCCTGATGCTGCCAAGGACGCCCCACTTTCCCACAAAGCTCCACCCTGCTGTCTTGCACATCCTGGGGCCAGGACAGGAAGAGCGCCCTGCGGATTGGAAAAGCAGGTGCCATTGTGGGCACCAAGAGCCCTTTGTGCTTTGTAGGATCGCGTGCTGCCACATGGCACCCTCTGATCTCCTTAGGGCAGAGGAAAAGAGCAGCCAGCTTCGACGGGAACCCTTGCCCACTCCAGCGCCCATGCTGGGTTTCTACTTTGGGCCCAGCTCCTGCAGGAACGCACAGATCTCTCTCGCTCCGAGACCTAGATTCTGCCTTGGAACGGCACAGCTGTCCCCAAAGGGCAGGCCGGGGCAGGCAGCTTGGCCACAGGAGGCTGGGAGAGTTTGGAGCATGAAGAACACCTAGAAATGTCAGAATGTGGGCCCCATCTGGAAACCTGAGGCTGAGGCCGCTTCAGGACAGGGCCTGGTTTCTTGTCCCATTACAGTGCCACAGTGGGTCATCCTCCCCAGCCTGGCACCACGAAGGCTCCCAGAGAGAGGAGGACAGAGGTGCTCTCTGTTGATGACTAGCACCCAAGGGTGCTTGGCCCCAGTGTGCTGCTGAACACACATGGCCGCCGTGGTCGAGGCCATCAGGAATCCCCACCCTCGTGCCTTGCACCGAGTGCAGCTGTGTGGCTCTTTCCTGCCCAGACCCTCCCTGCTCGCAGGTGCCCACCAATAGCCAGAAGAACCTTCCGGCTGCTGCAAGCCCAGCAGGCTGGACCAGTTTCTCCTTCATCTGGTTGCTGTGAGCAGAGGAGAACGAGTTACTCAGTCCCCAGCCGGCCGGGGGCGGGGCCGCCTTCGTCTCTGCTCCGTGGCTGCTGGGTGCTCACACTCTAAAGTGATGTGGGTGGCAGGAAGTGGCCTTGTGGCGCCCACCCGCTGGGCACAGGGCTGGCCTGTGGAGCTACCCTAGTCATGGAGCCAAGCTGGCTGGGTCTCTCCTGCCCCCGTCTGTCTTGGCACAGGCCCTTCCCAGGCCTGCAAAGCCTGCTTCCATCGGGGCACTGCCTCAGTACCTGCAGCACACATGACATCTAGGCTAGCTAACTTGGTACCCAGGACCCCTCTTGGCCTCCCTGGGTCTCTTGGGGACGTCACCTTCTCCTGGAACCCTGTCTCATCAGGGTGACCTCTCAAAAGTCCAGCCTCATTCCTTATCTGCCCCTTGCCATCCTTTTACCGGTCAGGGTCTCTCTGCTGCTGGCCCTGACTCCCTTAGATCTGGGCCCTGCAAGGCCCACTTTTTCCCACGTGCTCAGGAAGCGCCGCTTGCTTTCCTCCCTCGTGGGCTGTGAGCCTGGTCCTGTGTGTTTGGCCTGTGTCATTTGCACAGAGGCACGCAGCTCTCTGATTGTTGGTGCGTGAAGCCAGGTGCCCTGGGCCGTAAGCACCGCCCAGTAAAGGCGCCCTTCACTTTCTGACGTGTGCGAGCTGGGAGTTTGCTGCCCTTGGGGGCCCCGAGGAGTGACCCGTCTGACCTTGTGGACAGGGGCACAGTGCTTAGAACATGGGCTTAGCAGTTGGCAAAGCAGGTGGGAATCTCCACCCTGTGGGGCCATGGGCAAGTCCTAAAGCCCCAGACCTTGGTTTCCTTGTCTGTGAAATGGGCCATTGCAGGGACAGCCTCCTGGAGGTGCCTCGGGACGTGGTGGGAGCATGAGCCAGCTCATCGTGAGCGCCGGCCCTAGGCCTGTGTGGAAGTGGCACGGGCTCTCAGAGCAGGGAGGGGCCACCTCCTATCATGCCTATCATTAATGAAAACTTTCACTGTGAAAGATCTAAACACAGGAACCATACAGAATAACAGAACCAACCCCAGCCTTGTCAAGGTCCTGGCACCTGGCCGTATTTGCTTAAGGTGTCTTTCAACAGCTACAAGTTGTGTGTAGGGAGGGCCCCAGAGCTCCCTTCTTTCCCCAGAGCTGCCATCCTGGGTTTCCAGGCTCATGCTTCCAGGCGAGTTTTGGGCTTTACTATATATGGATGGATCCGTAAACACACACAGACAGAGGTCACGTGACCACCGATGTTCTGCTCACATCCTTCTTTCTGATCGTTTTAGAGTCACAGAGAAGTCGCAAAAACAGTAGTTCACCGCCCTCTGCAACCTCTTCTTGTCTGTGTGGTTCTGTATGTCTTGTACATTTTCCTTGCTTTATATACATAAATCACATGGATTTCCATCCTTTGGAAGGACTTTCTGGTAGTTCCATTCCGTCCCTGGAGCAAGGTCTGCGTTCCGGTTTCCTTGGGCACGGCCGAGGGCACTCCCCCAGGGGACGGACCTGGGGTGGGGTCAGCAGCCCGGTGGGATGGGGCCCAGTCCCTCCTGTGCTCAGTGCTGCCTTCCCTGCCCCCTTGTCCCAGAGGGAATCATCCCTACCGCCCCCCCTTACTCTGCCTCAGCATAGGGCAGCGGGAGGCATCCTGGCCCCCGAGGAACATACCTTACAAAGATGTTTGCCAGGGCCCCCCAGGGGCCTCTCAGTGACCAACACATTTTGTTAGTTAAAACCAGAAACACAGGCTTGAGCCTGAGACTGAGGGTCCAGGAAGGGCAGGGTCTGGCCGAGACTCTGCAGGTCTGCTCACAGCCTGTTCCAGCACTGCAACCCCTTGCTGAAACCACACGTGTGTGGCCTTGCCAAAGATGGGGAGACGGGGCTTGGGAATACTGGCCAAGCCTCAGACCCGCAGCACCTCCACAAAGCTGGGTTAAATGGAAGTGAACTGTCGGCATAGTGGCTGCTGCCCTAGCCATCTGGCCGCTTGGGATATGAGTGGCAGAGCTGGGGTGAGTGGCAGAGCTGAGACGAGTGAGTGGCAGAGCTGGGGTGAGTGGCAGAGCTGGGATGAGTGAGTGGCAGAGCTGAGGTGAGTGAGTGGCAGAGCTAGGGTACCCATCTCCCCTCGGTGCTTGGGATCACCCCAGGTCTCCAGTTGGGAAGTGGCCCAGGCAGGATTTGAGCCCGAGTCTGCCAGGCTGTGCCAGGCGTTATTCCTGGGAGAGAGGCCCTGTGGCACCTCCTGATGTGGCCAGGGAGAAATCCCCTTTTCCCAAGGAAGCTGGTGCTATAGTCCGTCTGTCCTAGGAAGGCCCTCCTGGGCGGGTGTGTGAGTTTGCAGGGGTTTCCACCACTAAGCAGCCCAGACGTTGATTCTTTCTCAGTTCTGGAGGCTGAAGTCCAAGATCAAGGCCTTGCAGGGCTGGTTTCTCCTGAGGCCTCGCTCCTGATCGTGCAGGCAACCACCTTCTCCCTGTGTCCTTGCAGGGTCATCCCTCTGTGTGCCTGTGTCCTCATCTCCTCTTTTTATTTTTTATTTATTTATTTATTTTTATTTTTTTGAGACTGAGTCTGGCTCTGTCGCCCAGGCTGGAGTGCAGTGGCCGGATCTCAGCTCACTGCAAGCTCCGCCTCCCGGGTTTACGCCATTCTCCTGCCTCAGCCTCCGGAGTAGCTGGGACCACAGGCGCCCGCCACCTCGCCCGGCTAGTTTTTTGTATTTTTTAGTAGAGATGGGGTTTCACCGTGTTAGCCAGGATGGTCTCGATCTCCTGACCTTGTGATCCGCCCGTCTCAGCCTCCCAAAGTGCTGGGATTACAGGCTTGAGCCACCGTGCCCGGCCATCTCCTCTTTTTATAAGGACACCAGTGAGATTGGACTAGGGCCCACCCTCATGACCTGTTTTAATTTAATATGCTCCTTAAAGACCCCATCTCCAAGTACAGCCACTTTCTCAGGTCCTAGGGACTAAGACATCAGCACATGAATTGAGGGGGACACAATTTAGCCCGTGACCGTGGGTAGTGGAGCAGCCAGACTAACCCCAGGCGTCTCGTCAGTGGGTTCTGTTTTTATTTCCTGTGAGGACCCAGCGTTTGCTGGGAGTGAGATTTTGATGTGATCAGAGGCTTTCCACACCCTTGAGTGTGTGCAGTGTTCTCAGATTTCACCTGCTTGAATCTTGACTGTTTTATGCCCTCCCAAGAGCCCCAGCTCAGCTGGAACCTGGGGGAGCTGTAGAGACCCCTGCTTGGTGAACGAAGCGTCAGCAGGAACACGCTCACCCTTCCAGGCTCACCCCTCCTGGGCCACACGCCGTCAGCCACTCTGTCCCACCGGCAGAGTGGGCAGGGAGGCCGGGATGCGGGTCACTCGGTGTGTGTGGGGTCAGCAAGCCCTCTACGACGCATCCTGCCACCCACTGGCAGGTGCTGCACGCAGGGCCGTGCTCTCCAGGTCCCAGCATCCTGGGCCAGCATCTGCGGGCTGGAGTGTGTCAGCCGCCCCTTCGCCGTTGCCCTCCCGTTCAGCAAACACCGCCTGCAGCAGCCCTCTGGACACCTCACGGGGCCTTTCCTCCCAGGGAGGGCGGATAAGGGGCCACACACCAGCAGGGGTTTGAATGCCGTGTATTTCCCGGGCACAGACCTTCCTCAGGGGCTGCGGGCCTGCCCTGGGGCTCCCTGCTGTGTGTGCAGTGTCGGCAGCACTGTCGGGGAGCCGGTAACCCCGGGGCTCCCAGCTGCAGCCACCTTATCTGGGCTTCACCTATATGGAGCTTCTGCCGTCCAGAGCTCCGACGAGAACTCCAAATGCAGCAAAAAAGAAAACGAAAACGAAAGACTTCTCCCGAGCAGCCGTTGCGGACACCCACCCGTCACTCACAGCCGGGCCTGGTGGGCCGCTCGGGAGTCGTGCCAACGTGGGCCGCTGCTTCCCGGCAGCTTGAGCCGGTGGTCAGTTTTTAAACTGAGGTTTAACGAATGACCGCAGGCAAATAACTGTCCTCCCGCCCTGTTCATTATTTTTAAACTGTGTCTGCTTTGAATGTGCAAGGAACATGCTGTTTGTCTCTGGTGGGCGCCTGTTCTCCTGGCTGTGGCCATTCATTATTCCTGGGCCTCAGCCCTAGCGATGGTGCTGGCGTCATCAGCCCCCCGCAGCTTGCTGGAACAGGAATAGCCCCGGGAATTTGTGACCTCAGTGAGCCACATCTTCAGGCTAGAGCGAGCTTTCCCGCACAAGAGCAGCTTATCCCACGGAGGCTCAGATCTTTACACACATTTGCGCTGTTCCGTGCATATCCCAAAATGCATTACGTGCAACCTTGAGGTCTACATGAGGGACACTGGAACCTTCTTCCTGCTGACTTGTGTCATTATAACAGTTAATTTTGATAATGATTAACATGTATTTTATTGAGGCTTTTGGAATGACTTATCTCTTTTAACCCTTGAAACAACCCTATGCCATAAGTTCTATTATTGTCCCCATCTTACAGATGGGGACACGGGGGCTCAGAGAGGTGAAGCAACCTGCCCGGAGTCACCCACCCCTACGTGACAGGACTGGGATTGGAAGCAGCTCACCTCGTAGCTGGGACTCCCTGGCGCCCGGGGGATGTTGCACTCTGTGGGCTGTTTCTCGCTGTACTCAATGGCCCCAGACTCCTCCTCTTCTCCTTGTCGGAAGGGCTGTCAATGATCATTCCCGCCCACTGCTGTCTAGGAAACCAGATGAGTAAGATTGTTAGAAAAGTGAGCAAATCAGGAGCGGACGGACGTGGCAGGAGAACCCAGGAAGTGCCAGCGAGGCGTGAATGAGACCTGGCATGCGGTGTTTCATGATGCTTGATTGGGCTGTTTAGGGGGATCTTTTCTGTGTTTCTCATTCTTCTGATTCTCGCTCAACATCCAGTGTGGATCACACGGTATTGACAGCCAGCAGCGTGTATCAAACGCCTGCTTGCGCCCAGCTCTTCCTGGAGGCTTTGCAGGCACTGGTTCTGTTCACACTTAAGTGCCCTTTCAGGATAGAACCAGGGTTAGGGACGCTGCGTGCCTCGCCCGAGCCCAAGCCCATCGCACCCTGCAGGCTACTCCGATAATCCTGCAGGCCCCCACTGGTGTTCCAGGTGGGATCCCTGGAAGGGGGCCTGGTGAAAACCAAGGCCTGGTCCCTGCCCGCAGGAGAAGGGAACATAGGGGTCTCTTGGTCAGGAAGGAGTCCCACACTTTGAGCAGTTTCTGGCGTTTTTAGAACAGCTTTCAGTGTGCGCAGACCACCTTGGCAATCCAATGTCACCTATACTGTTATTTAAGACCTAGCTCTTTAATAAATCAACTCACTTCTTTTTGAAGTCTATTTATAACCTAGAAGACGTGTTAATGATTGCTGCAGTTAAAAAATCAACATCACCTGTGATAAATTGCAGGTAACTATGAAAACATGCACAATGAACACGAACCACTGACTACATGTTAGCTTTTGGGTGCTCTGGCCACAGGGACTCACATTGTTTGCTGTGAGCTTTGCGCCCGGGGCCACCCTGCCTTCCTTAAATAGAGAGATGATGAGCAGGGGCAGAGCCACCATAAAGACCCATTCTCTTGTCCCTTGATGTAATCAGGAGGCTGGGAAGAGAATGGAGAAGGCCTCGCTTTCTCACTGTGACCTAATGGTGAAGGCCGCCTGTACTGCTGGTGTCACCAGGGGCATCGGTGACGTGCACACTTCCAAGCTGGCTCGAGAGGCAGAGGGGGCGTTTCAGTGGCCAATTCCAGGGGATTTGAGAACGGGCCCCTCTCCAGGAGCAGCCTGAGGAACAGGCAGCTGTCGGGGCTGCAAAGCCTGCCCCGGGGAGGCGGGAGAAGGTGACCCCAGTGACGGGGCCCATCCAGGTTCCCAGCACAGTGCGGCTGTGTTGCCTGGAGACCCCTTCCCACGGGGCCGACTGGCATCTGCCGAGTCACGGACCGTTCTCCAAGGAGTCACCAGTTTTCTTTTTGGATTAATGCCAGGACAGTGTGTTCGGCAGGGATTCCAGAGGGGTGTAAGAACCGTTTTTTGTGCCGTGGGGAAATAAAGGTACATGAGGCTTCATCTTCAATCCCTTGACTTTTCTTTTTCTTTTCTTTTTTTTTTTTTTTTTTTTGAGATGGAGTCTTGCTCTGTCGCCCAGGCTGGAGTACAGTGGCGCGATCTCAGCTCACCGCAAGCTCCGCCTCCCAGGTTCACGCCATTCTCCTGCCTCAGCCTCCCGAGTAGCTGGGACTACAGGCGCCTGCCACCGCGCCCGACCAATTTTTTGTATTTTTAGTAGAGACGGGGTTTCATCGTGTCAGCCAGGATGGTCTCGATCTCCTGACCTCGTGATCCGCCCGTCTCGGCCTCCCAAAGTGCTGGGATTACAGGCGTGAGCCACTGCGCCCGGCCCCCCTTGGCTTTTCATGGGGGAAAGGGCAGGAGGACGGTTTGGTCGCGTCCCCAGCACATGGGGAGTGGGGAAGACAGCTGGGCTGACAGGAAGTGGCCAGGTCAGGCTGGTGCCGGGTCTGTCTGGTCGCCTGCTGTGTGTGTGTGGAGGAGGGGGTGCGCTTTTCTGCGGTTTCTTCCATGCCTGTGGCAGAGGGGCTGAGGAAGAGGCGTTCGCACCTTTGGCCAGGCTCTTCCCTGCTCCCAGCTCTGTACCCAGGGCATGGGTGCTCTGGGGCTGCCATAACAAATGACCACAAACTGGGTGGCTTAGAACAACACAGATTCATTCATTCACAGTGGTGGGGCCCAGAAGTCTGAAATCCCAGTGCTGGCCGGCCTGCTCTCCCTCCAAAGGCGCTGGGGGAGGATTCTTCCTGCCTCTTCCAGCTCCCGGGGACTCCAGGTGTTCCTTGGCTTCTGGCTGCATCGCTCCGATCTCCGCCTCTGTCTTCACAGCACATTCTCCTCTGTCTGCGTCTCCTCCCCTGTCTTGTCACACGTGGACCCCAGTCATTGGACAAGGACCCCAGGCAGTGACCCTCTTTCCAAGGTCAGGGTCACAGGTACTGAGGTTAGGACTTGGACACATCTTTCATGAAGACACAATGCAACCCTCCACCGCTGGGAGAAGGTGGCCACAGTGGGCAGCCTGCCATGACTCCGGGGAAGATGGACTAGGATCGGAACCTGTAGAAAGACCAGGGGTGGCATTCTGGGGCGTGGGGATGACATCACAGAGGCAGGCGTGCGTGATCACAGTCGTGTTTAGTTCTAGGGAGCAGGGGGTTGCCGTATTTCACAGATGAGAATAATGAGGCCTTTCAAGAAACCAGGAGCTGCCTGGGGCACCCAGGCTGTCAGCAGTGAGCTGGGAATGAAAGTTGGGGGTGGCCACCAGGGAGCCCCACCCCAGGGAAGGGAAGAGTTCTGCTCCCACTGGAGGCATGTTTGTCCAGCTCTCACGACACCACAGGCCGCTGGCCTCTGTGTCTGTGAGGTGGGACACCTTGATCCCCTGGCCTCCTGACCCCTGGCCTTTCCCTGAGATAGTTCCTACGTGCTACTGACATGGCGGCCCAGCTTGGACAGGAGGGGATGCCCACCTGGGGGCTGCTGGGCTCCTCCCTAAGGAGGAGGAGGAGCTGCTGCTGGGTTCCTCCCCAAGGCTGCAGCCTTGTCCCAGGACCCCGGAAGACAACCTGGGACAGGACTGTGGTTGCATCAGGCATGTTTACCTGGGAACCAGAAAACGTTTTTTAAACAAAGCTGTCTTTAAAAAGTGAGGGGGAAAAAAGTACTGTCTGCTTCCCCCGGGGACTTGGGATCCTGGCTCCCGAGGGCGACTTGCCTTTTTGTACTGGCTCAGCCTGGAGCCTCCCGCCTGGGCCTCTGGGCCACAGTGCCCTCTTGGGAGGCAGCAGCTCTGCCAACAGGGGAAACAGCCGCTGGTTGGCTTCTGCATCCTGATTTGCTATGTGTGTGTGTCTGTGTGTGCGCATGCATATCTGTGTGCTTATGCATGTGTGTGCAGGCATGCATCAGTGCACATGTGTATGTGTGTGTGCCGTGCCTGTGGTTGTGTGTGTCCATGCATCTGTGTGTGTGCCTGGGATGGGGCGGTGAGCAGTCAGGATAAAAGAGGAATGCAAGGCCACCATCGCACTCCTGTGTGTCAGCACCTGGCACACAGGGAACACTCACCAGCAGCCACAGCGGGCCCTTGTGCCCCGGGCTATGTGGTGCCTGCCAGGGCAGTGACCACCCGTTGACTGGTCAGTGAGGGTGGGGTCATTTGATGATCAAAGAGGAAGAAGGGACAGGGAGTAGGGGCCTCGGGGAGCACCACTGTGTGCTGGAAACCACACGTCCTGATAGGACCTGCCTCCCAGGATGACTGTGAGGACCAAATCAGATCAAAGGAGCCCGGACAAGGCTGCAGCAGGCACCTGCTGCTTGCCTGATGCACCAACTGTCCCCACGGCCTGCGTAGGCGGCACCCCGCCACAGGCACACGTGGGCAGGGGAAGCTCATGGAGTGGCAAGCACTAGGTGATGTTGATGGGGACAGGGAGGATGCTGGCAAGAGGGTCAGCCACGGTCACAGCGCCCACTGCCTCCCTCACCAGAACCCAGCACAGCACAAGATCTTGCCCCTTTCCCGGCCACCAGATAGGGTAGGGGGGCTGGGAGGTCTCCCAAAGGGCGACTGCCCCGCCACCAGCCCACGCCTGTGGGAACAGAAGACTGCTCTGGGGGGCCTGACTTGGGGCCTCTGCTGCATTCTGGACTTGGGGGCTTCCAGCACGGTGGTGTGGATGCTCAGGGGGCCTGTTTCAAGTCTGATACTCCCTGGACAGTGGGAGAGCCATTCTGATAAGGCCGGAAGCCTCTGGAAAGGGCGGTTGCTAAGACACAGGGCTGGGGGGCCCAGGAGGTGGCTTTGGCAGCTGATATATAAAGGTGGCTCTGCGGTGGGCCCAGCGGGGAGGTCAGGGCTGGGGCAGGTTCTGAGCCTCTGGGGGTCCAGGCTCTCTGGAGGCTGCAGCCCACGGAGGAGACCTGGCCGGTCCCTGCCAACCCACAGCAGAGGCTACTCAGCTCCTTCTCTGCTAATTCTCCAGCTCATCCTGAGTCTTAATCCCTTTATCTTAATAACCTCTTTTATCTTGTGCCAGTTACTTGATTTTTCACCTGTTTGAAGCCTCTTCTTATCTAGCTGGTTGTCACCTTTGCCTTCTTAAAAACCCTTAGCCTCCCTCGGGGGATGGGATTCTGCTATTACACCCAGTGTCCTCTCCTGCTTTGAGGCTCTTCCAAAATTCTCCTCTTAAAACCCCATCCGGGTAGTGGATTTCCCTTCACGTTGTGCCTTCAAGAGAAATCTATGGCTTCTCCTATTTGGCTTCATATGATAGAAAACGTCAAAGACGTACAAAAGTGCAGAGGGCAGTGCCCCCGCCCCGCCGTCATGGAAGTGGGTCCCAGACAGCGCCCCGTCTCCTCCACCCGGACAGCCACTGGAAAGAGACTCCGTGCGCACCTCTGGTCCTCTCTCTTCTGTGACCTCTGTTCTTCCATCTTGTTACCCACCTTCAGGGCGGCCAGCAGGAAGGTGTGGGGGGCAAAGCACATGTCATGGCAGGGGCACTTCCTCTCCACCCTCCCTGGCCCCTCAGCCCTTGCCTCCCCAGGTCAGGGGTGGGGGCCCACATGTCAGCATTGGGTAGCAGAAGGAATGGGGAAGGTTCTGGAAGGTCCCACCCCGATGCCCCTCATGACCTTGGGGAGTATGTGGTGGGGTCCAGTCCACCCTCCCAAAAGACACCTAAGAAAGTCAGCAGGTGCGATTTCTGACCTGCTCCCTAGGGAGTCCCCGCTGTACTGTATACACATCACGGTCAGACTCACCCAGAAGGCATTCATTGGCACCTACTCCATGCTCAGGCACTGGGGGTGCAGGGAGAGCTGTCTACTCCATGGAATGGGAGCCTCTGCAGTGAGTGTGCCAAGTGCTGGGTGCCAGGGGAGTGGGGAGGATGAAGAACAGGAGAGTGACCAGGCAGGAGCCCAGCTAGTGGCCCCAGAGGTCCTGGGAAGCAAGGGCAGCTCGGTGAGGCCGGGGCCATGGTGGACGTTGAGTCGCAAGAACAGGCTCCTGGTGGTGGAGACCCAGACAAGACGGAAGGGCCTGGGTCGTGCGCATCAACTCCCACTCACTGAGGCTGGTCCCGTTCCTCCCCGCACCTTGCATGCCCCTGTGCCCCGTCCCTGGACACGCTCACTCCCATAAAAGCCACTGCCAGCCATCCGCCTCTCTTCCGGCAGATATTGATTACAGAGCGTTTTAGTCCCAAGGGTAAATTTCTGGAAGTCCATCCCCGGCTTAAAGGATACATGAGCACTTGGCGCCTTGATTCGAGTTCACAAACGGCCCTCTGGAGAGGTCAGTGCAGCTCTGCCTGCGTCGCTGCCGTCCCAGCTGGGCCTGCATGGGGCTGTGTGCCCATAGCAGGGCTGACTGGGCTGACCCACAGCCTGGGACACGAGGGAGAGGCTGGAAACAGACCTTGTCACCGTGGGCTGGCCTCGGCTGCGGCTGTCCCGGCCCAGGCAGCTTGAGGTCAAGCCAGGTTGGCCTGCAGAGGCAGGAGCCGTGCCCAGGCCTGTGGCCAGCCCTGTGGGACACAGAGTGTCAGACACATCCAGTACTCGAGCTGGCCCCTGCTCCCCCTCCTCCCAGGGCCTCTGCCAGCATCCTCCTGGGTGGGCCCGGCCCAGCCCTAGCCCCTGACTCTGGAGCAAGAGTCCTAAGTCCAGCGCTCAGGCCTCATAGAGGCCTTGCAGCCTCCCACCCACGCGGCCCGCTTGAGACAGGGTGAGTCACACGGCTGTGGTTCTGCCTTGGGGAAAACTGAAGCCCAGGACAGAGCTGGGGCCTCAGCCCGCCCAGAGGTAACAAGGTACAGGCTGTGCATTTAGCCCAGGAGAGTTGTGACAGCTGCCAAGACCCCTGTGCCCTCAGCTGAGCCACCTCGAAAATCCCAGCCCCTTGTCAAGACCAGAGGTGGGTGTGCTGGGAAGGGGCATGAGAGGCGAATCATAAATAGAAACGCCAGCTCCAGCCACAGCGAAGGGGCTCCTGGCTGCCAGGGACCCCGCAGTCTTTGCTGCCCTGTGCTGCCCTATGCCAGACCGTTTCAGAACAGGCTGTACAAAGGCCAACTCAGTCATCTCCCAAACCCCAGAGGAGCCCCAGGATTGTCCCCCTCCCCAGAGAGAAGCCTGCAGCCTGGAGCTGGCCTCTCCCCAGGCTCTCAGGCGCAGCTGTGTGCCCAGTGGCTTAGCAGCTCTGCAGAAGGCAAGCGATGGAGTGCCCGAAACCGGGTGCGATGGAAACCGGGTGCCAGAAATACACCAGGTCCCTTGTCCCAGCCATGCTGTGACAGGGTCCAACAACCGTGCCCACGGGCGGGGGGCTTCTGACCACCATGTCCCACCCAGCCTCTCCTCAGGCCAGAATCTCCACCTGCATTCTCTCTGTCCCCAACTCTCAGAGTTCCCACCAAATCCTGTAGAGGAATCCACAAAAGAGACCCCTTTCCTACCTTCCCGTGAGTTCCCCTCCTCGGCTGCCCTCTTCTCCCCCACCCTGGGAGTGAGCTCTGGCTCCTCAGAGTCCCACATGCCCTGGGAGTTTCCTGCAGGAAACAACAGTCTTCCCCAGAGGCGGCTGTGCCGGGGGCGCGGCTCCTAAGGGCAGTGTGTCAGTCTCGCTGGTCTGCCCGCCCTGGTCTGAGAGCTCCTGCGGGGCCGCTGGACCCTGTCTTATTTTTCTGTGTACCCCTAGCATCTGGTGAGATGGAAGGGCCTGGACTAGAAATAACGCGCGGCCTCCGTGGGCTCCTGGGGCCAAGGCCACTGGGTCTGGCGTGGTCCCGGCAGGGCGGAGGGGCCCCAGGTGGATCCTCCCTTCCGCAGGTGGAACAGCAGCTGAGGGTGGTGTTCAGAGCACGTTTGCCGACTGTGACCCCGGGAGCATTTACCAGCGTCCCTGTAACTCTCAGCCCACCCAGAGTCATCTGGGAGTGTCGTGGAGTCGTGACCTTCCTCCAGGTAACCAAGTTAAGTGAATACAGGATGGGCTACCAGGTGCCCGTTGCCAACCACTGAGGTCGACAGGCTGGGGTTCTGGTCCGGTCTTGGTCGGCCAGGCCCCGCTTCCCACCAGGGCCTCCCTTCTCATCTGTAAACTGCACAGGGGCTCTAAATGCCACGTTGGCCCTGCCGATCTGGGGTCTGAGGGTGCGAGTCTGTGAGTGTCCCCCAGGAAGCAGCCCCCAGCGCAGACCCCCGTTCCCGTGGTGTGTGGGTCTCAGCCGGCGCGGGGACTGCAGCCACGTCCAATGTTCCCAGCCCTCAGGAGGCCAAACTCCCACCCCAAGAACATCATGGCCAGGACAGCAGGCAAGAGAGTGCCAACTCGCTGGGCAGGGTTGGCTTCCAGAAGGTTCAGTGGAGGCTGTGGGGCAGTGGGAGACACTGCTGGCCCGGGAGGAGGGGATGTGACCAAGGGATTGGGGCTGGTGAAGCGGCCTGGCTTGTGGGACTGGTTGCAGGGGCTGCCAGTGTGACAGAATTGTGGGCCCTGCTGCGGTGGGCACTGAGCTGGCACAGCCGGTGGTGGAGGGAGGAGCAGGGCCTGAGGCTTCATCTGGAGGCTGGAGCCTGGGGGAGGTTCATCAAAGGGCGGATGGGGTTGAAAAGGTGGCTCTGCCACAGGCGATGGGAGGCAGTGGGGCAAGTTGATTAGGCTTTGCCTAATCCAGGTGGGCACGGGGCCGGCGCAGCTGCACGCGGAGAATGTGAGGGCCAGGCAGAGCGGGGAGGGATGGGCTTCTGTGGCTGAGGGGCGCACAATGCCCCTTCCGTGGGGAGTTGCAAAGAGCCAGGCTGCCCCCCAGAGGCCTCCACTGGGCTAGATGCTACTGAAGCTGCCTGTAATGGGGTGAACAGTGTCCCCCAAAAATGTGTCCAGGTCCTAACCCCAGGTACTTGTGGACGTGGCCTTGCTTGGAATCCGGGTCTCTGCAGATGTAACTGAAGATCTTGGTATGAGACCCTCCTGGAGGATCCGGGTGCCAGGGGGGTGATTCTTACAGGGCCTGGGGAATGGGCTACAGCCTGGCCCCAGGCCTGACCTCCCGCCAGGGTGGCTGCCGGAGCGTGGGGATGCCCTTTGGTCCGGACTTGCAGGATTTGTAAGGGGGGCGTGTTTTTCCCATTATAAAATGATCCCCAAGAGGCAACATAACATGGGGTGTCCCCAAAGTCAGAGGACCCACACGTGTGTGGCTGCTTGGCCAGATGCAGGTGGTTTAATTTGGGGCCGGCGTCTGCTGTCTCAATGTCGGTGGAACGGGGTCAGGCCGGGCCCAGCCCGCACTCCCCTGCAGAGGTCAGCTGGTCCCGGCCACGGAGCCTGGCAGGTTCGCTGCTGGCTGTGATCACGATCAATGCATTGATGGGAATGTGAAGAGCTGTGGAAATTCCACTTTGTTTTTTAAAGAAACAGCATTGGTCACCCAAAGTCCACCGCCGCCAGCGTTTCTGCGCACTCCAGCTCCCCATCACGGGGGCTTTACCATGTCGAGGGCACCTCACCCTGTTTCTCAGCACCGTGGCACCCAACTTCCCTGGGGCTGTCGTTGTCAGCGGTTTCATTGTATCCCCCAGGGTGTGAGCTGCAGACGAGGGGGCACTTTCTGTCCCCACCTGCCTGTCACTTCTACCCGCGATGGGTTTTTTGTGTATTTCTGTCCTGATGCAGCCTGCTTGAACCACCTCCCAAACAATAAACCTGTGTTTGGTCCCAGGGCTGTGGGACGCCCTGAGGATGGGGGAGCCATCGAGGCTTGCCGGGCTCAGTGGGTGTTGGAGCAGCTGCCCCCCGCCAGGCCTGACTCAGTGTGGCTTGAGGCCATCAACCCTCCGTCCTGCTGCCCAAACCCAGTGCCCACCCCAGAGCTCCCATGGTACAGAGCTCCCATGGTACAGGATGATCCCAAGAGCTGCTGATTCCGGCCAGACGCGGTGGCTCAAGCCTGTAATCCCAGCACTTTGGGAGGCCAAGGCGGGTGGATCACGAGGTCAGGAGATCGAGACCATCCTGGCTAACACGGTGAAACCCCGCCTCTACTAAAAGTACCAAAAAAAAAAAAAAATAGCCGGGCGAGGTGGCGGGCACCTATAGTCCCAGCTACTCGGGAGGCTGAGGCAGGAGAATGGCATAAACCCAAGAGGCAGAGCTTGCAATGATCCGAGATCGCGCCACTGCACTCCAGCCTGGGCAACAGTGCATGACTCCGTCTCAAAAAACAAAACAAAAAAAGAGTTGCCTATTTCACAGCATCTGCTGTGCACTGCAGCCCGGGTACCTTCCTCGGGCCCTGCCCAGCTCTGACCACAGCCAGGAGCTAGGAGGACCCCCCGGGCTGCCGTAAAGCAAACCAAGGGCTCAGGGCTCCAGAATCATCTGGTCACCCTCCAGTCTTAGTGAACTCCAAAGCCCGTGTTCTTTCCCCAAAGAGCCCCAGGAAACCGGGAAAGAACCGGGCCGGGCCCTGGCAAGCACCAGTTTGCATTCCGTGTCTGGACCTGCCTGTCCTGGATACTGCGTGGGCGTGGAAGCAGACAAGATGTGTGGCCTTTGGTATCTGGCTTCTTTTACTTGGCTCATCTGTGGGGCTCATCTGTGTCGTCGCATGTTGTTGTCGCATGTTGTCGCATGTTGTTGCATGTGTGAGTGCTGTGCTTCCTTCCTCTTGAAGGTCGAATGTTCTTCCGTCCGTCGCGCAGATGTGACCCATGTTTATCCGTTCACCCGTGTGGACGTCTGGCCGTGTCTACTTTCTGATGGGCCTGAGCCATGCTGCTGGGAGCGCGCGTGCGCGTACCACCTGGGGGCATGCACTCGTTTCTCTTGGGCGTGTGCTCGTTTCTCTTGGGTGTGTGTGCTTCTTTCTCTTGGGTGTGTGTGCTCCTTTCTCTTGGGCGTGTGCTCGTTTCTCTTGGGTTCGTGTGCTTATTTCTCTTGGGTATGTTGTGTCCGTGCATTTTCACCCACAGTGCAGCCCCCTGTGGGCCCCTGGAGTCAGTCACTGGTCCATGCACTGGGCTGTACCTGCCTCCTCTGCCCTGCTCTGCAGGCACCAGTACCGTCCACACCTAGATGCGGGGTCCCTAGGGTCTCTGCTCACACACCCCCACCCCGCGTGCTGTCTGCTGTCCTAGGTGACCGATTTTGTTCTTTTCCTCTGGCCTCACTGTTTCTGTGTGTGCAGGGGATGGGCAGTCACTGCCCTTACACCCGCAAGGCTGCATGGGGATCAGGGATCCCCATGGCCAGGCCCCCTGGACACGGAGACAGAGGGACAGGTCTCCACCTGAGTGGGTCTATGTGGAGAGGCAGAGACATGAAACCAGCAGCCCTGTTGATAAACGCACCACCCAGGCTCTCCGCCCGCGAGACAGTAACTCTCAGGCCTGTAGGATGGAGTCATTCGTTTCACTTCCCTGGGTCTCAGTTTCCTCATCTGTAAAATTGGAGGGGAGCTAAACATCTGGGTGAAATCTGACCTCCTGGGACACGGAGCGGTGAGTGGGGAGGAATCCTGGGCCCTGTAGCAGCAGGGCGTGGAGGGGTCATGGTGGAGAGGCAGGGGCTTCCCGGTTGTACGGACCAGCAGCCCAGAAAATGTTCTCTTGGACCATCCGAGCATCGCACTCCCCCAGCTGTGGGCAGCCCCGTGGACTTTGGGGTTGCGCCAGGGCCCAGCACCTCTGGCACCAACCTGCTGTGTGGCCCTGGGCGAGTCAGCTTCTTCTCTTGGCCTCAGAAACTGCAGCTGTCGGCAAGGCGCGGTGGCTCACTCTTGTAATCCCAGCACTTTGGGAGGTCAAGGTGGGTGGATCACTTGAGGTCGGGCGTTCGAGACCAGCCTGGCCAACATGGTGAAACCCCATCTCTACTGAAAAAAATACAAAAAAATTTAGCCGGTCATGGTGGCAGGTACCTGTAGTCCCGGCAACACGGGAGGCTGAGACAGGATAATCGCTTGAACCCAGGAGGCAGAGGTTGCAGTGATCCAAGATCGTGCCATTGCACTCCAGTCTAGGCAACAGAGTGAGACCCCGTCTCAAAAAAAAGAAAGAAAGAAAAGAAACTGCAGCTGTAACATGGAGAGAAAGTGGGGAAATGGTGCCTTTGCTCTCCTGGGGTTTTTCTCCTTCCAGGGCGTAGAAACCTCCCAGTCCCTGCACTGGGTGGGAGGTGGGTGGGGAGTGGGTGTTCCTACTGCCACCCCATTTAGCATCCTGTGCCCAGGGGAGGATGCACATGCAAAGGTTGCGTGGACACCTTGGTGAAGCACTGGGATGCATGGGAATCGCAACTTGGCAACGCATTGAGCAAGGCACGAGCTTTCCGTTCATAGAAGGGTTCCCCTTGGAGGTCAGCAAAATCCAGCCCCTCCCTGTCCTCTCTGTGCAACTCGGGCCATAATGGACCCCATTAATCCCTTTTCCTGAACACCTTGGCAAGCCCTCCACCACAGCGGAAGACAGATTGGGGGTCCTTCTGTTGGAGACCCCCCCGTTTCCTGTGTGAGACAGATTGGGGGCCCTTCTGGAAGCTCTGTTCTGAGGGGAACCAAGGAGGCCTCGGGGCTGGACCTGCCTGCTGGGGCAGGAGGGGTTTCTAGAGTCTGTGTCCTCCCCACTGTGCAGAGTCACAGGGAGGAAGCTGGACCCGAGGGTCCGTTCCCAGGTGAGCAGGAGGTGCTTCGTCAAGGGACACTGTGCATTGTCCAGGAGCATTCACGACCTGCTGGCGTCCCCTGTGCCCTCCCTGCGTCACGTGTGATGACAATACTGTCTGCTGGGCAGGGGGAGGATTGGGTGGCTAACAGAATCGAAGCGCTCGAAACAGCCTGGAATGAGGCTTTACGGGTTGACTTTGTTGTTTCTGTTGTTAGGTGATTTTTATTCCTGTTTTGGGGTTCTCTCTGTACAAGACATTGGGCTGACCTCCCCCACCCAAGTTGGTGCCCCCAGGGTCCTACCTGCCAGGCTTTGTGTTTTATCTGCAGTGTGTGACCCCTGTCCCTTGACAGATGGCATCAGGGAAGGAGTGGCTCTGAGGTGGCCGCCTGCCCTGGGGTCCCCTGGGCTGTCACACCCATGGGCTGACCAGAGCACCAACTGCAGCCCTGCATTGGCGGGTGGGAGTGGGGTAGCCACCTCACCTTGATACACCCAGGGGCAGCCTCAGCTCCTGGACATGAGGGGCCGCCCCAGGTACCTGCATACCCCAAGGAGAGCTAGGGTGGGACGTGTGGGCAGCAGGTGACCTTATGACCTCTCTGGTCTTGGAAAGAAGGCTCCTACAGCCAGTCCTGGGTAATGTGAGCTGGGGGACAGAGGGGAGCCGGGATGACGATGCCTGTCTGGGATGACAATGGTACTGGCGGGGTACCATGTACCTGGTGGGCAGAGGGCACTGCCCGGGGTCCTGGCTTCCCTCGGTGCCCCTCTCTGCTGGGGGAGGCCCTGCGTGCTCACAGAGTGTTGAAAGTGGGCTACCCGGTCAGGGCCTTGTGTTCCCCCTCAGACTGGGACCCCTGAGTGTCCTCATAGGCCTCTCAGGAGGACATACTGTGCTGGCTTCTCCTGGGCTGCCTTGGCCCTGGGAAAGGTGTCCTGGCTCGGCTGTGAGCGCCACCCTGCCTGTCCAGCACCTGAGGGATACAGGGGAGAGCTTGGCTGTGTGTGTCACACCTGGGTGGCACCACGCTGGCCCTTCATAGAGAGCACTGCTGTGGGCTGCCCCTTCCTGAGGCACCCAGAGCCGAACCCAGCAGCCTGGCCAGGGAGACTCCACTGCAATTATCCCCTCCCTCCTTCTGAGGACTCAATCTCTGTTAATACAGCCCGAGATGGTGGCTGCAATTTGGGAGACCTTGGCCAGGTTTTCCTCTGCAGAGGGAGCTCCTTGGCAGACCGCTGCAGACCCCACTCTCATGCTGCACTGACAAGCCGTGGGCCCGGGGCTTGCGATGAATGTTCGCGTGAGTCTGGCTCCTCAGAGCAGGGGGGCCGCCTCTGCAGTCCTGCCAGGAGCTGCAGGGAAGAGCTCCTGTTGGTGTCCTTGGCCACAAGGACAGAAGGACCAACCACAGGCCAGGCCGTGAGCGCCCCACCCCCGCCACCACCTTCCGCCTCTGCAAGTGAACGCACCCTAGGAGCTTGTGTTCCTTCGGGCGCTTGGCTGGGCCACGGGGCCTCCAGCAGGGAAGGCTGGCTGCTTGAAGGAAGAGAGGCCAGGGGGAAGCAGTGCTTGGACCCAGGGTCCAGGAGCCCAGAGAGGGGAGCCGAGGGACAGAGAGAGAGGAGGGGAGGCTGGATATGCCCTCAGGAGGCCTCTGGAAGTGGCTCCTCACCACGGAGCAAGGCAGCAAGGCCTCCCTGGGGCGGGGGCTTGTCCGGAGGCCGGGGAAGGGCTGCTACCTCCATCCTGCCACCAAACACCTGCGGGCAGGGCTGGGTGCCTGGGCTGGTGATTAAAGCCCCCTGCTCACTGGCTTTCCCCAGCTCACTGGAGGCCACTCCTCCCTGCCTGTCCCAGAATGGGCTCAACTCCATCACTGGGGTCTGTCTCCACCTCTGCCCCAGCCCGGTGGCTCCTCCTTCCCCCATCACCCCGGCTGGTTGCACGTGGCCCCACAGAATGCTGGCAAGAGCACAGCCGGCACCTTCAGAGCTGATGCCCCTGGCAGACCCCAGCAGGCTTGGCCATGGCCCCGGACCCTGGGGCTGCCCCTGCTGCACGGCCTCCTGGTCTCTGCTCACTCAGCTGGCCGGTGGCCACGTGCTCCTCCAGGGCTGGAGGCTTCCTCCTGTCTGGCTCTCAGGCCCGCTGCCTCATGGTCACCCCAGGGTCCCCTGAACAGGAACAGCTGCGGAAGGTCCCCATGGAGGTGGTGTGTGGGTGGGCAGTGGAGGAGACTGAGGCTGGAGGGTTTTGGGGGAGAGTGTGGGCCTGCTTGCACCCCAGGCTCCCCACTCGGTGTCAGCGATGACCTGTCACCCAGTCCCTGCCCTTGGAGCTCAGGTGCCCCTGGAGGGCAGAGAGAGACCTCAGTCTTAGCCCACAGCAGCTGCATCCTCTTTGTTTCACTCTGGTCTTCTTGTTGGAGTTTTTACCCACATGCCTGGATCCAGGCTGCGCTGGAATTAGGAGGATGAGCAGGCTGGGGCCAGATGAGGAGACACAGCCATATGCCAGCTTCTCAGCTGCGTGTCCCTAGGTGGCCACAACCCAGCCGCTTCTCCCTCTGTCCCCCCACCTGGGTAGTCAGTGGCCGGCAAGGCAGTCCACCGGGGGTGGCACACTGAGCCCAGGAGCCTCACCAGGAGGGCCAGGCGAGGGGGCACTGGCACCACCCAGAAGAGGCCCCAGGTGTGCCTGAGGGCGTTCAGGACAGAGGCCAGCCCCACAGCACAGCAGTCAAGCGTCTCTTCTGGAAATGGGTGTCTAGGCTCCCCTGGGGGCCCAGGTTCATGTCCTATTTCCAGTGTAAATGCTGAGGCTCAGCATGGCGGGTTTGAGATTGTGTCCACAACCCCAGCAGGCCCCTGCCTCCAGCTGCACTGCCTCCAAGTGACGGCCCCCACCCCCTTACCCGCTCCCCGGCAGACCCCTGCTGCCACCTGGCTGCAGCTTGCAACTGAAAATCAGTCTCTTTTCAGTTGGGACAGGGGTGCTGGGTCTGGCTGGGACCTGGTGGGGCCAGGCCTGCCTCAGGGACCACGCCCAGCCTGGCCCCCATGGCCAAGGCTTCCTAGGGCTGGTGGAGTGATCAGCTACAGGGGTGTGGGGTCAGGGTACTAACGCCAGCTGACCCGGTAGCTGCTCTGAGCCTTCAGTGGCCTGGTGTCAATCAGGAGGACAGGTGGACAGGGCCGGGGGCGGGCTGGCCTGGCCGGGCCCACAGGCACAGGACTTGGCTGAGGCAGCCCGGAGAACACGAAGGCATGGCTCGAAGCAGCATCCTCAGCAGGGCAGGCCACTTCATACGCCCCTCTTGAGGTCCAACCACTCCATGGCTGCCTCTGAGAAATGTCTTCCCAGTAGGAGGCCTGCCCTCCCCTCTCACCACCTCTGCTATCTCCAAAGTGCATTTGGGGCTTGAGCTGTGCTCCTTTGAGGGGATCCCAGGCACGGTGTGGCCCACGAGACCTTGGATGGGCCGTTTCTCCTCTTGGGGCCCCAGTTTCTTCTTCGTGTGTGTGTGTGTGTGTGTGTGTGATGGGGGTCTCGCTTTGTAACCCAGGCTGAGTGCAGTGACTTGACCACAGCTCACAGCAGCCTCGACCTCCCAGGCTCCAGCCATCCTCCCACCTCAGCCTCTCTAGTAGCTGGGACCACAGGCATGTGCCACCACAACCAGCTAATTTTTTTATTTTTGTAGAGACAGGGTCTCGCTATGTTGCCCAGGCTGATCTCGATCTTCCGGGCTCAAGCGATCTGCCCACCTCAGCCTCCCAAAGTGTTGGAATTACAGGTGTGAGCCACCACACCCGGCCCACTGCATCTTTAAAATGTGATGATGACCCCTGCTCCCCGCACCTTGCGAGCGTTCTGAGAATCATATCAGATGGGATAGAACATCCAGGAGGGCCTGGGGGCTTTAAGGTCCATCAATGCAGCAGATGTGCTGGGAAAGCCCCTGTCCCAAGCCCCCCGGGGCCCAGCTGCCACAGCTGAAGTGCATGCCACGGCTCTCTGAAGAGGCTGCTGCTCCTGCAGGGGTGGGCAGGCTGCCCACATTAGCACTAGGCATTCGGTCCACCCAGACACAGCAGCCTGGTCCCTTGTGCTGCCGTCTGCTCTCAGGGAGGGCATCTGCTGCTGTGGTGGTCTCCATGGGGTGACTCAGGAGGCCTGCTGCTGTGGTGGTCTCCATGGGGTGATCCTTTGCTCACAGCAGGATCTTCATGGTCACTTGCACTGGGACCTTAGTAAGTTTCTGGAATGCAACTGTGTGGTGTTGACATGATGGCTGCTGTCCTTTAACTGATGGCTGCTGTCCTTCCTTGGGACCCACTGACCTCTCCATCCCATGTGTGAAGAGCCAAGCATGTGGGCTTACATTCCTTTATCCTTGTGATTTCAGAGCATTTCCACCCCCGCAGTCTTGAATGAGAATCTATCTGGTTTAAGCAGAAGTATCTGTGCCAGATGCTGCTGCTGAAGGCTGACCGCGAGCTCCTGCTTTTCTGGCCCCTGCCAGTTGATGGAGCACCCCAGTGGCTGAGCCTCCTCTCTGCCCCCGTGCAGCTCAGCCCAGCCCTGTCACTCTGGGCTGTGGGTGAGGAGGCCACGCAGGCATGGAGGGGGCTGGGTCTGGGCTCACACTCACCTCTGCAAGCGCCTTCCCCAGGGCCTCCTGTGGGCCTGGGACATCATCTCCCTGACTCAGAGCACGCCCTGATTTACAAACAGGGCCCGAGAGATGAATGTGGCCAGCTGAGGCCACACAACCGTTGGAGGCAGGGCTGAGCCCTTTTCCCCAGCTCTGTGGTCCCTGGGCCTCTGCAGGAGGACAGGGGAGGAATTGGGCACAGGGAGGATGCAGAGTGAGTCCAGGACTCAGTTGGATTCCTTCTCAGAGCTTCAGCCTTTCCCAGAGCAGAGGCAGTGTCTGCCCCGGCCCAGGTTCAGCTGAGTGTGGTCCCAGCTGACAGCTCTGTGTGGCCCGACGAGGCGCCAGTGACCTTTCTTTACAAAAATCCCTTTATCCCAGCCTGAAGGCGAGCGTCTGGGAGGCAGGGGGTGGGGAGCACTTTGGAGGCCAGATAACTGCTGGGAAGGCAGCTAGGGGAGGCAGGGGGGCCATGTGCACTGGCTCTGGGTGGGGACCCTGAGGGGCCTGGGCCCCATGCTGCCAAACAGCTGGCCGTGGCCTGGGGTCAGAGAGCATGGCCCCTCCCTGGGTGTCCGGAGGCGAGCATCCCCTGGGACACAGGGCTGGCCAGGTGGAGGCAACCTGACCTGTCCCTCCCCACCTGCTCTGGGCTGGCACCACATGGGACCTCTTGTCCCCCAGTGATGGGAGGGGTCTTTCGTGCCCCGCATGAGAAACGGAAGGAAGAGCATGCTGCAGCCTACGCAGTGGGGGTTGTGGAGGGGTGGTCAGCCCAGTGTCAGAGCTCACTTCCTTCCTGTGCCCTCGCCTCTGTCCCCTCCGCAACTCCTAGATGGCCCGGGAAACTCAGCAGGGCAGGAGGAAGTGGGAGCCATGAGGAGGGGACCAGAAGGTGCCTGTGGTTAACAGGAAGGGCGGTCAAGCAGTGGCTCTGGGCATGGGTGGGACCCTGCCGCGGGCAGGGCGGCCCCCAGGCGCTGCCACCATGGGGCGGTGGTTTCGCTGTGGTCTCAGGAGTGCAGCAGCTGCACAACACCATCACGGCCACCTGCAGTCCCCAAGAGCCCCACGTGTCCGCCTGGCCTGGGCATTCTGCAGCCCTGGGCACAGGCAGGGGTGGGAGTCTGGGGCCGGTCTGGAGGAGGATGCTGGGGTCTCAGGAGAGGACCTGGAAGGGGCACCCATCCCTGCCTGCCCTGAGGAGGCCCTGAGGAGGGCCTCAGGAGTGGCTTCTGCCTGGCTGCCACGGTTCTGGCTCTCTGTCCCACTTACTCCCTGGCCCTCCAGAACGTTCCCCGGCCCTTAGCAGCTCCAGGGTCTCTCAAGCCCCCTTCCAGCCATGAGCGAATTCATTCTAGAGATGCAGCATTGGCCCCTGTGTGTACCTCACCCGACTGAGTCCAGAGCTGGGCCTGTGTCCCCTCAGCGGAAGCACAGCCCTGCCCAGCCCAGCCAGGCTCAGCTAAGGGGAACCCACCTGGGCCAAAGCGAAGCACTGCCACCGTGCACTTCAGGTCCAAAGAGACGGGCGGGGGCAGTCAGCTGCTCCTGAGGACCGACAGCAGGGGAAAGGATCCTGGACAAAGGGGCTGGGTCTCCAAGGAAGAAGGAGGAGCCCCCTGCAGAGGGCCAGGCAGAAGCAAAAGCCCAGCTCGGGGGCTGGGGTGCAGAGAAAGGGGGGCCTTCTGTGGGCCAACCGTCTCCCACGTTCCCTCTCCAGCCTAGTGGGACCATGAGTGGGAGGCTGGTGGGTGGCTCTGCCCACTGACCTGCACCTGGCACCCACACACGCCCCTCCCCGACCCTCAGCCTCACCCCTCTCTGGGTCACAGGATCACCCTTACCCCACCCCCAAGTCCTAGCAGACCTCTGAGGAGACCCACTCACGCAGCCCCTGTGGGCTCCCTAGCCCATCCCGCTATATGGCAGAGGAGGCTCTGCTCAGAGCCCGTTCTTTCAGTGGACAGCGGGTTTCCAGCCCAACCCAAATCCAAAGTGTTCCCTTTTGGTGCCCCCCTCCCTCCTTTCCAAAAGGCCCAAAGAGGCACAAAGTGGCACAAAGTCATGACTGAGAAGAGCGGCTGGGCAGGGCAGCCACCTGGGATGGGCCAGGGGCCAGCAGGAGGAGGGGCTGGGGGGCCAGCCCTGCCTCACCGTGAGACTTCACAGGCTGGGGAGTGGGCCTGGCTCACTCTGGACTAGGAAGAGTGGCCCCCACCCTGGTCACTAGGTCTGCCCAACAGCTGAACAAAACCTGGCGCTGCCCCAGGCAAGGGGCACTTGGAGAATTGGTTCCTGAGGGCACACGCGACCCCCCACGCTGGGAGTCGTGCCTGCTGGGTGGCCAGCGGATGGCTACAGTGGCAAACACAGGGCCCCTGGAGGAGAGAAGGAGGCCCTTCCTGTCCTGTCTGGTGACCAGCAGGAGGCCCACAAGGCGACTCAGCACCTGACATGACGTTGGAAGAGGAAATTTCCTCAGGCCCCCCAGGAATGGAAGCTGCAGAGGAGGGTCGTGGCTGATTTGGACTTGGGGTCAGGTGGTGGCTTCCAGGCCCACCTGTCACCTGCCTGTTTCCTGCTGAGCTCCAGGCCTGCACCGTTCCATCCTCCCAGGCTTGGCCAGAGCTGGGCACTGGGGACCACATACATTTAGTGACCCTCCCCAGCCACTCCTTGTTCCCTGGCCTCCTGGCCTGGCCTCCAGAGTGAGCCTCCTTAGGGGACCTTGGGGTCTTGGGGCTGGGACCCCACCAGGCAGAAACGTGACCTTTCAGACTGGAATTGCCCACACTTCCTCTCTGGCCCCAGGGACAGTCTCGCCGTGGGAGGGGCACTCCTGGGCTCCTTCCTCCCAGGACTCACAGCGTCCCTCCTGCACTTGGACTTCAGGACTGTGGGGGCAGGGTGAGACCACAGCTGGAGGTGGACACAGCACCGCGCACAGTGGAGACCACAGCTGGAGGTGGACACAGCACCGCGCACAGTGGAGACCACAGCTGGAGGTGGACACAGCACCGTGCACAGTGGTGGAAAAGGGTTTGACAACTGCAGGCTGAGGCCCAGCTGTGTACAGATGAGCAGATAGTCACTGGGGGCTCTGGGGGTGAAGGTGCTGCTGGCATCAGGGACGGGCCAGCCCCCCAGGGAATGGAGGCCACTGAGAGCGACCCCCACATCAACCCTGGGCGGCCTCAGGCAGGCAGAATCCTGAGGGCTGGGCCCAGAGGGTCCACCTGGAGTCCTTGGTCGCTGGAGCCTGGCCCGGGGCTTCCCCACAGGCAGTGCAGGCCAGTGGCGATTGCAGGCATTTTGTGTTTCCCAGCTTGAGTGGGATCCCAGGTTGCTGCTGCCTCAGCCAGCGTGTCTGTTTCCTTGTCCACCCATCCTTTCCCTCTCTCCCTCCCCTCACGGGGGGTTCCCATGGGGGGCTGTGCTCCCTGGGGCTCCCAGCCTTCAGCTTTCACTGCCGTGGATGAAAGTCCTGCCAGCGCCGAGAGGGCCTCAGCAGCTCACACCCTGCAGATGCCAACTGTCCGTTATTCCTTAGGCAACGCCTGGTGTGGCAGGTGGCCGGGGGATGGGAACCTCACTAGGGTTCCAGTGGAAATCAGCCCTGAAACTAACCCTGCTCACCTCTCTGAGGACTCTGCCCTGATCTGGAGACGTCAGGAACAGTGGGGAGGCAGACGGGCGCCCCAGGCACCTCCACTGGGGAGGGCCTGCCACACACCACCCAGGGTCTCCACCCCGGAGCCGTGTGACACGTGACAGGCAGCCTGTGTGAATCCAAACACGGGAAGCACCTGCCGCATATCCCTGCCCTGTCTGCTGGGACAGAGCCACGATCAGACCCTGCCACCCCTCACCTGCACTGCAGCTGTTGGGAGAAGAGAATGTGCAAAGAACAAAGAAGTGCAATGTGGAGCCCTCCAAGCACTCCCAGTGCTACGTGGAGAATCCGAATTGACTCCCCGAGTGGCCAAGCCTCTGGGAAGTGACATGGAAGCTGAGAGTGGAATTTGAGGAGGACCCGGCCGTGTGGAGACGGTGGGCGGGCACATTCAGCAGGAACGGGAGCATAAAGGGGCCAGTGTGGCTGGAGCAGAGTGGGCGCCAGAGTGGGCTGGGGAATGGGGTGGCAGGGAGGGCTTGGGGAACAGGGGGATGAGATGAGACTGGATTTGTTCTAAATGCCGTGTGGAGCCACTGGGGACATGTGGCCTTTAACATGAACAAAACACCTCCCCATCAGGTGACCATATGGGGGCACTCAGCCGGCACCTCTCAGCTGTAGGGCAACGGATGGGGGACTCCAGAAGGGCTCCACAGACCAGGATGCCTTGTGATACGAGCTGCTGCCCACCCTGTCTGAGTGGGTCAGAGGTGGTCTGCAGAGCGCAGGGCACTGGACACTGGTCTGGGGTTGTTGGCACACAAAGTGATAGTCGCTGGTACGTCTGGATTGGTGAGTGTTCCGTATCAGTGTTTCAGTCATTATTTGAATACCACCTCAGATGTGTCTGAGTGTGAGGTAAATGGGAAGGAAGGCGGAATCAGGCTGGTCAACTGACTGGCTGGAAAGCTTCGTGGAGGGAGAAAGGGGTGGCAGGTGGGTGGGTGGATGGATGGATGGACAGACAGATGGACAGGAGGATGGATGGATGCCTGAAAGGGAGGGAGGGTATGTGGGTGGGTGGATGGATGGAAGGATGGATGCCTGGGAGGATGGATGGATGGAGGGATGGATGGATGGATGGATGGATGGATGGATGGATGGATGGAGGGTTTGGTGGGTGGATGGATGGGAGGATGGATGGATGAGTGGGTGGGTGGATGGACGGATGGATGGATGAATGGGTGGATGGATGGATGGATGGATGGGAAGATGGTGGATGGATGGATGGATGCCTGGGAGGATGAATGGATGAGTGGGTGGATGGATGTGTGGGTGGATGGATGGGTGGATGGATGAATGGATGGATGGATGCCTGGGAGGATGGGTGGATGGATGGATGGATGAATGAATGAGTGGGTGGATGGATGGATATATGAATGGGTGGATGGATGGATGGATGGGAGGACGGCAGATGGATGGATGGATGGATAGATGGGAAGACGGTAGATGATGGATGGATGGATGGATGGATGGATGGATGGATGGATGGATGGATGGGTGGATAGGTGGATGGATGAATGGGTGGGTGGATGGGTGGGTAGGTGGGTGGGTGGGTAGGTGGGTGGATGGATGGATGGATGGATGGATGGATGGATGGATGGGTGGGTGGATAGGTGGATGGATGAATGGCTGGGTGGATAGGTGGATGGGTGAATGGGTGGGTGGATGGATGGATGGATGGATGGATGGATGGATGGATGGATGGCTGGGTGGATAGGTGGATGGATGAATGGCTGGGTGGATAGGTGGATGGGTGAATGGGTGGGTGGATAGGTGGGTGGGTGGATGGATGGATGGATGGATGGATGGATGGATGGATGGATGCCTGGAAGGGAAGACGTATGTATGTATAGATGGAGGGATACAAGGGAGTGGGAGAGTGTGGTGTGTAGATGAGTGGATGATGGTGCTCACAGACTAAGAAGTCCCACTGGCTGTCACTGGTGCTGGGAGAAGGCATGTGGGGTGTCTGAGCAGAAAGGCACCAAGATCCCTATGCCCTCTGCACTTTGGCCCAGGTGGAGCTGGAGCAGACAGCCAGACAGGGCAGCTGAGGCTAGGTTGTGAGCCCCTCTCCCTGCCTCAGGAGGTTCCGAGTGAGGGAGACCTACCTGGGCATCACTGTCACCACACTGCCTGGGACATCCCGGGGCTCTCTGTGGGTCCTGAGAGCAGAATCGCTGCTGACACATTGGCTGCCCGGTGCCCAGCCCAGCCTGGGTGCTCGGAAAATCTCAGCTGGCTGAGTGAGTAAGCCCGGCCTCCGCTCAGCTGCTGGTTCCCAGCCTGAGCCGCACCTGGGCAGGTAGGACATGTTTGTTGTGATTGACAAGTAGGGGCAGGACTTCTCACCCGCCCACTTCCCTGCGGCAGGTTCGCAGGTTCGCTGAGCCGAGCTGAGACACTGAGGGGCAGACGCTCAGCGGCCAGGTTTTAGGATCGGTTGCACCTGGCTCAAGGACGAGCATTGCTGATTGTTAGCTCTGTGACCTGGGCCAAAACCCCAGCCTCTCTGAAACCAGCTTCCTTGTGTGTAAGATGGCCAAGGTCACGAGCCGAGCCAGGTGTCGGGTGAGAGAGGGGCTGGCTCAGCCTGGCTGCAGCCTTGGAGCTCCTCCCAACTCTGACTTCGGGACTGGGGGCAAAGAGGGGGCTTTGGGGTGGTGGACAGAAGCCCCCAGGATCACAGACACCCTGAACCACCCAGCCCACTCCTGAAGGCACAGCAGGAAAGGCTCTGTGTGTCTGAGGCCCCGCCCAGCAAAGCCCAGGGCCATGAGAGAAATCGAGGCCTTTGTCCCGGGCTTGGCAGGAAGCAGCCCCAGAAAATTGGGAAAGGAGGAAAATTGACCAGTAGTTTTTAAGGAGCTCGTCCTTAGGAAGTGGACACAAGATTAGGAACTGGAGAGGATACTCTGCCAACCCCTATCAGGTCGGTCACGATTACAGGGTGGGGTCTTCCATTCCCTGAGCCATGATTTTCTCATCTGTAAAATGGGCTGAGACCTCGGTGGTTTTGGCGCCGTCAACTTCAAGTGCCTGCAAAGGCATGACTGCAGTCAGTTATCCTCTGCTTGGCCCAGCACTGCTAGGGGTAGGGGTGTGGGGGAGCAGGGTAGAGGGGACCGCCTGTTGTCCACAACCAACCTCCTTCCAGGGGAGGAGACGAGAAACCCGCTTCTGAACCCACAGGGGAAAGGCAGGTCTGCCAGTGGGTGGGGCTGGGAGAGTGAGGCAGGTGGGTGTCAGGGTCCAGCTGTGGGGCCTCCCTCTTTTGTGAAGCAGGGAGGAAGCTCCCACTGGGAATGCAACGTCTTGGGCTGGGCGTAGACGCAGATGTGCCTGGCTGTGAGCGCCCAGAACTCCCTCTCTTGCTGGGGTGCATGTGGGTACAACTGAAACCATTGGGGTACCCAAGCATCAGGCGGGCTTGACCAGAGGCACTCCTGGGACCCTTAGGTGGACAGCAGGCCATGCTCCCGGACTGCCCAGTGCCATGCTAGCCACTCCCTGGTGCTCAGGGGCCACCTGGTCTCACCCCGCTGCGTCTTCTCCATGAGCAGACAAGCTCTAGACCCCTCCCCACCACAGAGCGCTGTCACGTGGGAGGGAAATGCAGGAGGGAAAACCTGTGTCCCCAGGTGGGTCTGCTTGGCTGCGGCCAGGGTCTCACAGAACCTGGGGTGGGGGTTCTGAGAAGGACGTCTTCTGAGGGTGCTGATGAGCCTCTCTGACCAGGGCTCCATCCAGCCCTCCTGCCAGGCCTGGAAAGGGCTGGCACCAGCCAAAGCCATTCTCCTGAGCTGGGCTGCCCTGGCCAACCACCCATGACCAGGCTCCCAGGGCCCAGGCCTTCCTCACCCTGCCTGGGAAGTCCCCTGAGACCGGGACTTCTCAGCCAGGGGCACCCCCACCGCGTGGCTCTGAAGCCCCTTCCCAGGCGGTGACCTCCTGCTGCCCCTCCTTCCTTCCTTCCAGAAGCCCCCGAGTGCCCACAGCATGAAGGAGGAGGCCTTCCTCCGGCGCCGCTTCTCCCTGTGTCCGCCTTCCTCCACCCCTCAGAAAGTCGACCCCCGGAAGCTCACCCGGAACCTGCTCCTCGGCGGAGACAATGAGCTCTACCCACTCAGCCCAGGTCAGTGCCGGCCGCGGGCAGGGCATCCTGGCCCCCAGCTTGGGCCCGGTGGGGTGACCCCAGGCGGCCCAACCCCTCCGTGCCCCTCGAGGTCCACAGCCTCCATGCTGGGGACTGTGCAGGTTTCATGATCAAAGGGTTGATAGCTTGGTAGAGGGCCAGGTAATACGGCTTCTTGGCTTGACCTGTGGGGCCAGGTGAAGCCCATCTGGTTGAGGAGGGGGCTCCCACAGCCCAGGCTTTGGGAGTTGTGTAGTGCAGTCATCCCAAAACAGGCTCCAGGGACAGGTGGCCTGAGCCCCAGTCCTGGCAGGGTAACCCCAGGCCGGCAACTTGACCTCTCTCGGCCTCAGTTGACTGATCTGTAAAACGGGACAATATTAGTACCGACTTCCAGCTACACACGGGTCCTGGGCTCTGGGAGGGAACCGTTGGAACCAGGTCTGCCTTCATGCAATTGTGGATAAAGCACCCAGCACACAGACTCAGAACCTCTGCCCACCAATGCTGCCACGCTCCAGGCCCCTCCCTGGCACCTAACTATTCACAACCCCTGCCCCTTGGGCTGTGACTGCTATCCCCCAGAAAACCCAGCCCTTCCTCCCCTGTTCCCCTGAGAGTAGGAGGTAGGGGCTGGCACCTGCCTGGAGGGCCTCTCCCCAGCTCCACCCTTGCTCCTCCCACTGTCTGCTTTGGGGCGGAGGAAGTGGGAGCCCCAGCCCTGCCTGGCCATGGTCATCTGTTCTGCCCTGGGGGGAGTGGGAGAGCATTGGGCAGACCCACCATCCAGGCTCGAGGGGCGTGTGGATGGTCACAGCCAAAGTCCCATCCAATAGATGGAAAAACCGAGTCCCAGCGTAGAGGTGGCCTCGCTGAAGGTCCTGTGGCAGGCAGGGGCACTCGACACCCGATGAGGTAAATCCCACACCTTTTATTCTCTGCTGTCACGTTCACCCTGGCCGGAGCCTTAGAAGCACTTGCAGAGTCAGGGGTGGGGAGGAAGGGCCCGGTCCCAGCTGCTGGTCAGTTTCCGAGGGACTCGGACTGCAGAGCAACTGGCCCAGGTGGTGCAGAACACGGGCTGGGAAGGGCCTTCTCCGAGGAACAGAGGCAGCAGGTCCCGGGCCAGGGGAGTGGGGTGGGTGTGGACAGGCTGCGAGGAGAAGGACCAGTGCTGGCCTCCCCCTGCCCAGGGCACCTGCACCCTGTCCCTTTGAATGCTCCTAGGGCCCCCGCCTTTGAGTCCTCCCGGCCAGGAGGCAGCATCCACATGGGAAGTAGTTTGCTAGTGGCCACAGGCCAAGGCCCCAGAACCTTGTGAGAAAGCACCAGAGGAAAGAGCGCCGCTGCTGGCCTCCCTCCAGCACTCCGGGTCAGGCGCGTGGCACCCTGCAGATGGGGAAGCAGAGGCTCTCCCGGGTGGGGGAGCAGCCACCGCCAGCCAGGGGCAGTGATGTCCTGTGACTGTGAGTGGCCACAGTCCAGGACCTTTGGACAGAACCACTTCCTCAGGTCACTGTTCTGGCTTTTCCGTTCTTCGTCCCCACCCAGTCCCTGCCCAGGGCTGTCAGGGAAGGACGGCTGTAGACCCCAGGCCTTCCAGCTGGTCTGTGGCGTCTGTCCGTACACCCAGCCTATTGCTGGCCTGTCGCCTGTGGCCTAGGCAGGATGGGGCTCACTGCAGCCCTCAGCCCCTCCGAGTCTCAGTGCCAGGGACCGGGGCAGTCAACCCTCACCCACCAGCCACAGAAAGCAGCGGAAGTAGCCCTACTGGGCAGGCCTCAGGCCTCAGGCCTCTCCTGCAGCCATGCCCTCCTTCCTCCTGTCCATAAATCGTACCTTGGGAAACTGGCGCTAAAGCAAACAGAGCCAGGAAAGGGGAGGCCATTTCCCCCAGAAGCAAACGCAGACACCTCAGGTCTCCCTCCCTCGCCTCTCCCTCCTTACCCAGCCTGCCAGGGTGGGATGACAGACAGGACTGACCACCTGCCAGCAAGAGCTCCCAGCAAGAGCCCCGGCCAGAGGGATGCACAGTCCAGGGGCCCCAAACCTGCCGTGTGCCTTTGAGACTGGATGTCACGTTCTTTGTCTGAAAACTGGGGACTCTGGCCTTAACAGAACGCCAATTGCACACCACAGCAGGCCCAGGGCACCGGTTCCTACCAGCTCCTGTCCCAGCTTCCTCCCTGTAGGTCCTGGAGGCCCTGCCAGATCTCCTGGGTCCCTCCCACAGTGACGCTCGCTGGCGTTTATTACACCTCTCAGGCAGTGTCCTGTTCCTGCTACCACCTCCGGCTGGCTTCCTGCCCCTCCCAGGCCGTCCACACCCACCCCTCGCCTGCAGCACACCAGGCAACCAGCCTGAGAAGCCCGGCCCGCCCACCATGCCTGGGTCCTCACTCCCACTGCTCTCTTGCAGGGAAGGACATGGAGCCCAACGGCCCGCCGCTGCCCAGGGATGAAGGGCCACCGACCCCAAGCTCTGCCACGAAGGTGCCACCGGTAAGAGCCTGGGTATGGGGGGATCCATGAGCCAGAGCCTGGCCCTGGGGACAGCAAGAAATGGCTGGGGAAAAGGACAGCAGGGCGTCCAGCTGAGCCTACCGTTCCGGCCTGTTCCGGGGAAACAGCTTGCAATCCCGGACTGTGCTGCTCCGGGAGGGCTGCTGATGTATATTTGGGCTGTTTTCACCGTATAGCTGTCATGAAAAATGCTTCTGTGAACATGTGTGCACGTGTATTTGAGTATCAGTTTTCAGTTCTCTCGGCTATAAACCTAGAGTGGAATTGCTAGGTCACATGGTAATTCCGTGATAATATAGAATTCTCAAAATTCTCTGGTTTAACTTTGGGAGGAACTGCCAAACTCCTTTCCCAGCGGCTGCACCATCTTACATGGCCACCCACACAGTGCACAAGGGCTCCAGTTCCTCACATCCTCACCAACACTTGCTATTTTCTGATTTGTTCTTTTCTTTTTTTCTTTTTTTTTTTTTTGAGGCGGAGTCGCCCTCTGTCACCCAGGCTGGAGTGCGGTGGCGCGATCTTGGCTCATTTCAAGCTCCGCCTCCCAGGTTCACACCATTCTCCTGCCTCAGCCTCCCGAGTAGCTGGGGCTACAGGGGCTCGCCACAACGCCCGGCCAATTTTTTGTATTTTTAGTAGAGACAGGTTTCACCATATTAGCCAGGATGGTCTCGATCTCCTGACCTCATGATCCACTCACCTCAGCCTCCCAAAGTGCTGGGATTACAGGCGTGATTTGTTCTTTTTGGCATTATTTGTATAGGTCTCCTAGTGGGTATGAAGTGGCATCTCAGCTTCAGTTTGCATCTCTAATGACTGGTAACATTGAACATCTTCATGCACGTGTTGGCCATTTGTATGTCCTGTTTGGAGAAATGTCTATTCCAGTTCTTTGTCCATTTTGGGAATGGGATGTTTGCCTTTTCGTTGCTGAGCTGCAAGAGTTCTTTACACGCTCTGGATACGAGGTCCTTATCTGATACATGGTTTGCGACTACTTCCTCCCATTTTGTAGGTTGTTCTAAATTATATATATATATATATATATATATTTTTTTTTTTTTTTTTTTTGAGATGGAGTCTCACTCTGTTGCCCAGGCTGGAGTGCAGTGGCACAATCTCAGCTCACTGCAAGCTCTGCTTCCCGGGTTCACGCCATTCTCCTGCCTCAGCCTCCTGAGTAGCTGGGACGACAGGCGCCCGGCACCACGCCCGGCTAATTTTTTTTTTTTTTTTTTGAGACGGAGTCTCGCTCTGTCGCCCAGGCTGGAGTGCGGTGGCGCGATCTTGGCTCACTGCAAGCTCCACCTCCCAGGTTCACGCCATTCTCCTGCCTCAGCCTCCTGAGTAGCTGGGACTACAGGCGCCCGCCACCACGCCCGGCTAGTTTTTTGTATTTTTAGTAGAGACGGGGTTTCACCGTGTTAGCCAGGATGGTCTCGATCTCCTGACCTTGTGATCTGCCCGCCTCGGCCTCCCAAAGTGCTGGGATTACAGGTGTGAGCCACCACGCCTGGCCTCTAAATTATATTTTTAAGGAATTTTCATAGGTTGCAAAGTTCTGGTCAGACTGAAGTTCACGGTTCTGAGCAGCACTTCTCATCTCTCAGGTGCCTCCTTGTGGCACCGTGCGCTGATGCACAGTAGCACTGAGGAGTGAGCAGAGGACCTGGCGTGCCTGGATGGGGTACCCACCTGGTCTGCAGGAAGGAGGAGTGGGCAGGCACTCTCTGCAATGCTGGGGCTGCAGGGGCTGCAGTGACCAGACCCCAAGGGTCCTGCCCATTTGGGGAGCAGGGGTTGCAAGTGCTCCATCCCATGCCCCACAGTCTTGCCTCTATTTTCCCCTGTTACCTCAAACAAACACAGCTCCATTCAGCTGCATCTAGTGGGAGACTGGGCAGAGGGGAATTGGCAGCAGGTTCATGCATCCATGCATCCATCCATCCATCCATCCATCCATCCATCCATCCATCCATCATCCATCCATTCATTCGAGATGCTTGCTAAGCCCCCAGCTGCCAGTGTGAATGGGCAGTAGGGTAGAACCGTCCACTGGTAGGAGCCATACACAATCATCAGTTCACCACAGAAACGGCTGTGTGACTGTATTGCAAAAGTCCATTGACCCTGGGCGGGCCAAGGGTGGTATGTGTCACCAGGACCTGTGCCAGCAGGGATATGAGCTGTCCTACTTCTGGGGAAGCAGCTCAGGGAGAAAGAAAGGAGCAGGGGCTACCCAGCCACAGGGAAAAGCATTCCAGGCTGGGAACAGCATGTGCCAAGGTAACTAAGGGCACCGTGAACAAGACTGTAGCTCAGGGGACTCCCAGGAGGGCAACTTAGGACACCTTCTCTGCCAGCCTGGGTCCCTGGAGACCTGTCACCTGGCCAGGGTCTGGCACATGCCTCCTCACTCAGATCTGCCTCCTCCTTATCACTCATCATCAGCCCAAAGACTGCTTCCAAGTCAGAGCCCTCCGGGCGCCCCGTCTTGTGCCCTTTTCTTGTGATCCTGAATGCTCTGACTTGGTTAAGAAAGTGCTACACTGGAGTGACACTGCCTGGGTTCAGTCCCAGCTCAGCTCCTTATTAGCTGTGTGACCTTGGGCAGGTTTCTGAACCTCTCTGTGTGTAGGCTCTTCCTCTGCACAATGCTGATAGTAACGATGATGATCTGAGCTGTGGGACCTAATGTGCTTACATCCACGCGCAGGACTGCAGAACCGCAGCACTCACCTGACCCCTGGCTCCTCCCGCCTCTGCGTGCTGGTGGCTGGTCTGTCTCTCCCTGAAAGAGCAGGACACTGGCATCTTTACTTTCTAACCTCAGTGCCTAAGGCCAAGCCTGGCTCCCAGTGCTGCCAGGACTGCCAGTCCTTGGAATGGTTCCATGCCCTGCCCCTTGCTAGCTCTTCACTTCTCTGTGCCTTGATTTCCCAGGCACAAATAAAATAGGGACCATAACCGGCCCCACCTCATGCTTGGCTGCAGAATGAAGGGGATGAATACAGGCAGCACCCGAACAGGACCTGGTGCCCCAGCAGACAAGGCTTTAGCTCTGTACTTAGCACCATCATGATTGGGGTGGTGGGCAGTCCCCAGCGTCCTGGGCTTCCAGCCACGAGGAGGCCTGAGGGAGGCTTTCCTTGCACTGGAGGCTCCCCTGGAAAGTGCTGAGCACCCACAGATGCCCAGCCAGAGCAGGGCAGGGCGGGCACGCTTTCTCTGGAAAAGGCCAGACAGCATTTAGGCCCCGCCATGGCGCAGGCTCCGTTCCAGGTTCTCGGTGCAGCCATCCAAGTGTGAGAACAGCCACAGACAACGCGTGCCAGATCGCCTGGCTGTGTGCCAAGAAAACCTTATTTATGGACTCCTCATTTGAATTTCATATAATTTTCACATCTCACAAAATATTCTTGTGATTTTTTTTTCAACTGATTAAAACTGTGGAAGCTGTTCTTAGCTTGCAGACCACATGGAAGGAAGCAGCAGGCAGGATTTAGGTCGTAGCTTGTTGTCCCCAGCCTACAGCCTTTAGACCTGGTTCTGTGTCCCAACTACCCCCCTACCTGGCCTCAGGTTCCCCATCTATAGAAGAACCATGGCCCCTTCTGCCTCCAAGATCTTGGGACTGCTGCCCTGGGCCCGTGCAGTCAGCCACGTGTTGGACTCGGGTTCGGGCCTGGACAGTGACGCCTGCCCTTGGCTCCCAAGAGATGGGGTGGGCACCTGCACTACACACCCCCCCAGCACATTGGCCCTGCCCAGAGCTGGGCACATGCAGTGGCCAAGGAGCAGCCATGCTGGGTACCGTGCAGGGAAGACAAGGCAGGGAAGCTGTTCTTTTCGGTGGATGCAAGGCTGGTCCCCAGAGACCCAGCCTGAGTGCTTGTTACCACCATCTCGTGGCTACCGCCGAGCTCCCCTTCTGCAAACTCCACCCTCTGGCTCCCCGACTGCCTTCCTCAGAGGCCTCCCAGGTGTCCCCTCAAAGAGGACCGTCCCTCAGGGCTCAGTCAGACCCATGGAAAGTCAGCCCTGGACCCTGATGTCCCCACATGTCCCTCCTTCCTGACCGCCCTGCCGCATCCCAGCTTGTGCCCCGAGGAAGATGGGTCTCCCCCGGTCACTGGCATGCGCCCATGGAGGGGCTCTTGTCAGCCGCCCTTGTTCTTCCATCCCCCATGGCAGCCCTGGAAGTTCTGGTCGGGGGGACAGAGGGTGCCAGGTGGGAGGGGAGCAGAGCACCCTTCTCTGACCTCTGCCTCTCATATCCTTGGCATCAGGCCAACCTGGGCTCCTAGCCCTGGGCCGGCCCCTGTGCCCGGTCCGCCATACCCACCTCTCTCTTGTAGGCCGAGTACAGGCTGTGCAACGGGTCAGACAAGGAATGTGTGTCCCCCACCACCAGGGTCACCAAGAAGGAGACTCTCAAGGTGAGTCCAGGCCCGGGAAGGGTGCAGCCGTGTCATTGTCAGACCGATGGCCACTTGAGCCAGGGAAATCACCCTCCCCACCTGTCAAAAGGAGGGGGACAAACCACACCTGGTCGCCTCCACGCCCCCTGCTTCCTCCCCTGCCCCTGGACCCCCCACTGGGCCGGACGGTGGGAGGACCTGGGGCAGCTTGGTGCCTTCTCCCATGACCCACCGTGGGTGCCCTGGGCCCAGGCGCAGAAGGAGAACTACCGGCAGGAGAAGAAGCGTGCCACACGGCAGCTGCTCAGCGCTCTGACAGACCCCAGCGTGGTCATCATGGCCGACAGCCTGAAGGTAGGTGACACCAGCCTCTGGCCACCCAGGACACGGGTCAGCATGCTGCTGCCATAGCAAAGGACCACCAGTGGGGTGGCCTGAAACCATGGAAATTCACTTCCCTGCATCCAGCCGCATCACTGCAGCCTCTGCTCCATCCTCATGCGGCCTTTCCTTATCCACCTGTCTCCCCCTTTCTATAAGGACACCGGTGGTAGGAATTAGGACCACCTTACTCCAGGGTAGCCCCATCTTCACCTGATTATGTCTGCAAAGGCCCCATTTCTGAATACAGTAGGCCCTGGTCAGTGGGTGGAGGGCACTGGGGAGGGAGGCATTGCTGCAGCTTCCGGGAGAGGACCCCACATCAGGGCGGGGTGTCCTGTGCTCAGACCTCACGGAGACCATGGCCATTCACTCAGCCTCTGAGCCTCCATTTCCCCTTGCGCACAGTGGAGGTAAAACTACCCAACTCGAAGGCTGCTGGGCAGCACATACCAGATAAGTGTGCCCGGCCCTGGTGTCTGCAGAGCCCTGGCCCATGTGGGCTCCTTCTACCCACATACCAAAATTATGAATCAAAAGTTAGGTGCAAAAGTGAGTATTCAGAATGAGAAAAGAAGTGACAACTACTTTCAGAATTTACAGAGCTGCCAGGCCAGGCGCGGTGGCTCCCGCCTGTAATCCCAACACTTTGGGAGGCCAAGGTGGGTGGATCACCTAAGGTCAGGAGTTTGAGACCGGCCTGTCTAAAATGGTGAAACCCCATCTCTACTAAAAATACAAAAATTAGCCCGGCATGGTGGTGGGTGCCTGTAATCCCAGCTACTCGGGTGACTGAGGCAGGAGAATCGCTTGAACCTGGGAAGCGGAGGTTGCAGTGAGCCGAGATTGTGCCACTGCACTCTGGCCTGGGCAACAGAGACTGTCTCAAAAAAAAAAAAAAAAAGAGTTTACAAAGCTGCCAGTTACAATAGTCACGCCACTCATTGCTGGTTCCTCCCTAAGGGCCTTGACCTTGAACATGACCTTCACAAGTAAATTTGTCCTTGCTGCCACATATTTCTTTGCATTCACCATAACACATGGGCTCCTTTTAAAAACTAAATGAGGACCCTGCCCCGAGTTCCACTCTGAGTCCTGGGGCCCTGCTCACTGTGGCCTGGCCCCTGCTCGGGCATGCGACAGACACAGGACACCACCCCAGGGAGTGGGGGTGAGGAAAGGGTGAGTTCTGAGCTGGTGTGGGGGAGTGAGGGAAGAGAAGTGCCCCTCAGCAGCCCACTCTGGTCTGTGCCCGGCTCCCTGCCAAGCCCTCAAGATGCCCCCCGGGGTGGTGGCCCCGGAGGGTGGGCATTGACGCCGGCACCCTCCCTGCAGATCCGTGGCACCCTGAAGAGCTGGACCAAGCTGTGGTGTGTGCTGAAGCCGGGGGTACTGCTCATCTACAAGACGCCCAAGGTGGGCCAGTGGGTGGGCACGGTGCTGCTGCACTGCTGTGAGCTCATCGAGCGGCCCTCCAAGAAGGACGGCTTCTGCTTCAAGCTCTTCCACCCGCTGGATCAGTCCGTCTGGGCCGTGAAGGTGCTGCAGAGGGACGGGGTTGAAGATAGAGGCCCCGGAGGGCCAAGGGGCTCATTCCTGGGGCCTCGGCGGAGGGTGGAGCCAGCCAGCTAAATGGCCCCCTGGGGGCGTTGGGCAGGTCTCTCACCTTCTCTGAGCCCCACATGCGGTGGGGGGGGCGGGGTGGCGGGGGATGATGATCAGATGTGGTCACTGGTCCTCCAAGAAGCAAACAGTAGGCTGCAAGGAGGTGGCCGGCTGGCAGCAAGGTCACCCCAGCCCCTCACCCAGCTGCTGTCCAGGAGGGAGAATAGTAGCCACTCCCCAGGGGTGGCTGAGGAACAGCTCCTGGCCCTCACCCCTCCTAACCCGGGGCTGCCCTGCCAGGTCTAATGGGTAGGAAACCAGAGAAACCCAGAACACCTGGTTACATTTGGATTTCAGCGAAACATCAGGGTTCTTTCATACGAGTCTGACCCCAGTCGTGCATGGGAAATACTTAGACCAAAAAGCTACTCATGGTTTTTCTGGGATTCAGACATCACTGGGCATCCTGGATGTGCATTTGCTGATTCTGGCCACCCCGAGTTGGGAGGCTCAGAGCTGGAAAGCTGAGGGCAGAGCTGCCGGCTAAGAAAAGGGACAGAGCTCCCTCACCTACCCGCCTCTCGGCAGCCAAGTGTCTACCTGGCCAGGTGCCTGGCCCCACCTGGTAGCCCTGTGGCCCTGGGGGTATCCAGGTGGTCCCGGGTGTGGGTCCGCATGGTTCTGCCTGACCTGTCTGTGTAGCTGGCCCTGGGTGTTGCCTTGGGTGACACCCAGATCCTCTCTCTCCAGGGCCCCAAAGGCGAGAGCGTGGGCTCCATCACACAGCCCCTGCCCAGCAGCTACCTGATCTTCAGGGCCGCCTCCGAGTCAGATGGTAAGTGCCTGACAGCTTGCGCCTCTCTCCAGTGCCCCCACCTGAAGTGGGCCCCCTTTTGAGGTTGTAGCCCAGGTACAGGTGGCCCCAGTTCAGTCCCTTCCACTGCCTGGGGGCAGCCTGAAGTCTGGCCAGGATGAGTCTGGCTCAGAGCTAGGCCTGCACTCGCAGAGCCCCCATTCCTAGCCTCAGTTCCCCATGAGTAAAACGTGACATTAAAATACCACCTGTCAAAGGCCAGGCATGGTGGCTCACACCTGTAATCCCAGCACTTTGGGAGGCCGAGGCGGGTAGATCACTTGAGGTCAGGAGTTCAGGACCAGCCTGGCCAACATGGTGAAACCCCAACTCTACTGAAAAATACAAAACTTAGCCAGGCGTGGTGGCAGACGACTGTAATCCCAGCTACTCAGGAGGCTGAGACAGGAGAATTGCTTGAACCCGGGAGGTGGAAGTTGCAGCGATCCAAGATCATGCCATTGCACTCCAGCCTGGGCAACAAGAATGCAAGTCCATCTTAAAATAAATAAATAAATAAAAACACCTGTCACCTCAATGGTGTGAGAACCCAGTGACATTATAAAAGCACTCATATAACAATTATTGAGCTGCAACCACATGCCAGTGTGAACCCCAAACATCTGAGACAGGTCTCAGATAATTTAGAAAGTTTATTTTGCCAGGCTGGGTGCAGTGGCTCACACCTGTAATCCCAGCACTTTGGGAGGCCGAGGCAGGTGGATCACCTGAGGTCAGGAGTTTGATCAGCCTGATCAACATGGCGAAACCCTGTCTCTATTAAAAATACAAAATTAGCTGGGCATGGTGGTGGGTGCCTGTGATCCCAACTACTCGGGAGGCTGAGGCAGGAGAATTGCTTGAACCCGGGAGGTGGAGGTTGCAGTGAGCCAAGATCAGGCCACTGCACTCCAGCCTGGGCAACAGAGGGAGATTCCATCTCAAAAAAAAAAAAAAAAAGTTTATTTTGCCAAGGTTGAGGCCACGCCTGTGACACAGCCTCAGGAAGTCCTGACGATGTGCCCAAGGTGGTCAGAGCACAGTTTGGTTTTATACATTTTAGGGAGACATGAGACATCAGTCGGCACATGCAAGATGAACATTGGTTCGGTCTGGAAAGGCAGGACAATCAAAGCAGGGAGGGGGCTTCCAGGTCATAGGTAGATTAGAGACAAATGGTTGCATTCCTTTGAGCTTCTGATGAGCTTCTCCAAAGGAGGCCATCAGATATGCATTTATCTCAGTGAGCAGAGGGGTGACTGAGTAGAATGGGAGGCAGGTTGGCCCCAAGCAGTGCCCAGTTTGACTTTTCCCTTTAGCTTCGTGATTTTGGGAGCCCAAGATATTTTCATTTCACATTTCCCCCCTTTTTCTTTTTAAAAATCTTTTGGAGAAAGCATTTTAGAAGAAAACGAGTCTCTGGTCTCAGGTTCCACCTGATCTCTCATGGCTAGGATGGTTTATTCCTACACACGTAGGTCCCAAGTTATTAGGAAAGCTCATTTTTAGAAGGTTGTGAAGTCTTGCGTCCTATGAAGAGAAAATAGGGGGAGGAAGGGAGAAAAGCAACAACAAACAAAAGAACAATCCTGGGAAATTGGTATAGGCCACATTACTCTGAAGTCCATACATCAGGAGGCAGGTATGAAAGTGGCTTATGTATGTAATAGGTTGCTGTTATTTTCTTCTGAAGTTTAAGTTGCCTAGCTTCAGTTTGCAGGGCTTTAAGAAAGCACAACTTAGTCTTCAGTGACTCCAAATTAGGAAAAATGGGGAAAAAAAAGAAGGAAAAAATTTGAAAACATTATTTTGAAGACTCGTAGCCAAGAAAAGTTAGAATTTCGTCCAAACTGTAGAAAATAACAAAAATTGAAAAACATTAGGGAAGACTAGAATCTAACAACAGCTGTACTATAGATTTTGAAACACATTTTTTTCTCTCCAGTTTCCCATTTTAACTAAGGACGAATCATGGTAGGACTGGTTTGCTTTATTATACTTGGACTAATTATTTCTATACATTGCAGCAAGAGTAATTATTTTTTCCATAGGCTTTTAAATTGTCTTTGATAGAACTTTGTTCCATAGAAGAAATCTCAGATAAGATTTTTAAAAAACTGAGCCCAGTCATGGATTTGTGCCATGAAATGCCTATAAGTTGGGTGAATTATCATCTTCTTGAGGTTCCAAGATAAATTTGGAGCTCCTGGGCCTGTCAGAAAGTGACATTCTTTACTTACCACAGGTCAGGGACTGTGTGGACGAGGTAAGAGGCCAGTTTTTCCAAGGGGCTTTCATTGGTTCCATAAGTCAAGTTTGAGTCCTTAAAGGAAAGCACATCATTCCAAGCAAAGCCTTGGTAAAATAACCCATTTCTCCAATTGTGTCCTGTTACAAATGAAAACAGATTCTTTTTTTTTTTTTTTTTTTTTTTTTTTTTTTTTTTTTTTGAGACGGAGTCTTGCTCTGTCACCCAGGCTGGAGTGCAGTGGCCGGATCTCAGCTCACTGCAAGCTCCGCCTCCCGGGTTTACGCCATTCTCCTGCCTCAGCCTCCCGAGTAGCTGGGACTACAGGCGCCCGCCACCTCGCCCGGCTAGTTTTTTTTTTTTGTATTTTTTAGTAGAGACGGGGTTTCACCGTGTTAGCCAGGATGGTCTCTCGATCTCCTAACCTCGTGATCCGCCCGTCTCGGCCTCCCAAAGTGCTGGGATTACAGGCTTGAGCCACCGCGCCCGGCCGAAAACAGATTCTTATTGCACTTATGCAAATAATTACATTGTCATAAGTTACGAATACTCAGATAGTTTCCAAATTCTGTAAAAATCAGGTAGAGAGAAACAAATATGCTCCAAATTTTGTTCATAGGAGTATACTTTACTCAATTGTTAAAAGCCATAAATAGCTTAAAGTTTTCTTGACTCTGAAAAACAAAACAAAGGATCAGCAATATTTTAAGCAAAAAGTCAAAAAGATTACTTCATACTTCTTTGTTGTTGTTGTTGTTGTTGTTGTCGTGATGAAGTCTCGCTCTGTTCCCCAGGCTGGAGTACAGTGGCGCCATCTTGGCTCACTGCAACCTCCTCCCGGGTTCAAGCGATTCTCTTGCCTCAGCCTCCCGAGTAGCTGGGGTTACAGGCATCCGCCATAATGCCCATTTAATTTTTGTATTTTTAGTAGAGATGGGCTTTCACTATGTTGGCTGAAGTTTTATAGCTGATTATAAAACCATTATAAAACCCCCTTCTAAAGAGGACCAAAACAAGACAACGATTGTCTGTGGATGACAAAAAGTTTTAGGGCAGCCATAGTCAAAGACATAATTGACAAGGAAATTTGTTACCTCTGTGGCACAAAGTAATTTAACATAACAATTATAATTATTACTGATAACGTACATTAGGTCATATCAGAATTATAGGAGTTTCCCATAATTTTGGAACACATACCAATAACATATTTATACAAATACAGCCCAAAGAAAACCAAACACCATTTTATATTTGACAATGCTTCGTGTATAATTTTTATACCAAATAAAAGCCAAACATGTCCTTTTTGGACTTTAGGGAACCTATTAATAATATCTTAAAGGATTAGGTTAGAAAAAGATATAATTTATAATTTGATTTTGGAAAGTTTGTCAAATATTAAAGGTTTAAAACACTTGATATTACAAAATAGGATTACAAGTCATTGTAAAATCATTCATTTGAACAAAGTGATAACTCAAGGATTTTTTTAGAAAGGCAAAAACCTTCATTCTTTGAGACAGGAGACTTAGTTTTCCAAACAATAAGCCCTAATAACATCATGAAGCCAATTAAATTATTTTCCAAAATTACAGTCTATAAAACTTTCATCTTGATCATAAGATATAACTTCCATAAGCCTTTATAACCTTTATTAAGGAGTCAGTTATTGTTTCATGAAAACCTTGTTTATCTGACACAGGGGCCCATATGCCAGTCTTGCATCAGTGTGTCTTTGACATTAATGATTAATTTATAGAGAAACTGAACTTACTATTTTTTTTTTTGAGATGGAGTCTCGCTCTGTCACCCAGGCTGGAGTGCAGTGGCACAATCTCGGCTCACTGCAAGCTCCACCTCCTGGGTTCATGCCATCCACAGATTACAGGCGTGAGCCACCGCACCTGGCTGAGAAACTGAACTTATTTTATCTCTCAAAGTCAGCTCTTACAGTCTCACATGCCTACCTCTTCTGGGATAGTCTCTGGGCCTTGAGGAGTTGAAGAGTTTTAATTTCCGTGTCTCAGGAATGTGGTTTATTTTGATTGGCATCTTCTACCAGGCCTGAAGATGAAGATTTAATTGCTGTCAGTGTTTAAAATTTAGGAGGACTTGGTGTTCTTTTTATACCCACGAGTCAAATCCCTGTAACTTGATGTCACAAGGATTTTAAAAGCACATACAAGAAGATACAAGGATGTAATAACCTTGATTAAAACAAATTTTTTAATCTCAGTTTTTCCTAAGCAAACCAAACTTAATAATAATGGCATAGGAATTATTTTGATAAAACATAAAATCTGTTAGGCCACTTACCAAAAGGCAGAAGAAAATACCTTCTACAGTGTATAGAATATTATGTTAGAAAAAAACATTTTCTTTAAGAAAACATTGTTAGCATCAGGCCACATACACACAAAAAAACAGAACCTGAGGAGGAAAACAAAACTTATATGAGCTGAAAATGAGTTGAAGGGAAGTGTTACTATTTTGTACCTTTTAAAAGGGAAGAGAAAACTGAAACTGGCAAGATGCAATAAAAGTTGAACTTTGGATTAAAATTTAAAAATTAAAATCTCTTGTAATTGATTCAGAGTAAATCAACCCCTTAAGAAAATGTCATTGTTCTAACCAATTATTTAGTCTGTAACTGTTTTTTTACATCAAACCCAGTATCTAGAAAGACCATTATAATTTCCCTTTAGTCATAGACAACTTGATCGTATAAAAGGCTTTGTTTTTTTAATAGATCCTCTTATTGTGACTTACATAGATCATTCATGACATACTTGGACTTTCTTGTTTGTCCTGAACATCCCTCTTTCTTAAACAACCAGTCATTTTACTCTAGGACTAAATTTACCATACAAGATTCTTTCTCATATGAAATTATTTCTCTTTAAACTTTCTTACCCCCCACCAAAAAAACTTCTTTGTAACTTTCTTTACATCTCTTTTACTATTTTATTTCCTGGTTCCTTTTACCTTGTTTTATACATGACCTTTAAATAAGCTTTGAATTAGGCAAAAATTGTTCATCTTTTTAAAAAGGACACACTTTTTCTTAGAAAGTATGTTTTCCTACAAATATATTTTTATTGGAAAATATCCAAATAGTGAATTATCTATTATTTAATCTAACTTTAAATTCTAAATTATGATGAGTTTGTCTGCAAGTATTTGTCTTACTACATTCACTTAATTATTTTAATCATTTACCTAGATTATTTATAAAAACTGCAATTGTCATTATTTAAAGTATGGAACCACCATTGCAAAATTATAACTGAGACAGTGAAAGAGATTTGACCTAACTGACTCCATCTTGCTTCTAACCTCCAAGCTGTCCTTGTTCATTCCTGGGCATTGGTTGAACTAACTTTGGGAGGAACTTAGTTTATAGTTTAGCTGAAACAAAGACTATAACAGTCTTTCTCAAAATAAACCTTACTGCCTGTGGACTAGACTACCTAAAGCCACCAGATTAGAAGGTATGGTAATCTTACTAAATTTAAGATGTAGCTATTTTTATTAAACCAATATCAATGTTTGTTTGTTTGTTTGTTTTTGAGACAGAGTCTTGCTCTGTCTCCCAGGCCAGAGTGCAGTGGCGCAATCTCAGCTCACTGTTACCTCTGCCTCCCAGGTCAAGCGATTCTCCTGCCTCAGCCTCGTGAGTAGCTGGGATTACAGGTGCCTGCCACCATGCCTGGCTGATTTTTGTATTTTTAGTAGAGACGGGGTTTCACTATATGGCCAGGCTGGTCTTGAACTCCTGACTTTGTGATCCACCCACCTCAGCCTCCCAAAGTGCTGAGGTTACAGGCATGAGCCACCGTGCCCAGCCATCAATGTCTTATTTATTAAAGATTACACAAGCAAAGATCATTCTCTCTTGGGCTGGGTTTGTAGTTTCATAACTCTTTTTTTTTTTTTTTTTTTTTTTTTTTTGAGACGGAGTCTCGCTCTGTCGCCCTGGCTGGAGTGCAGTGGCGCCATCTCCACTCACTGCAAGCTCCGCCTCCCGGGTTCACGGCATTCCCCTGCCTCAGCCTCCCAAGTAGCTGGGACTACAGGTGCCGCCACCACGCCCGGCAAATTTTTTGTGTTTTCGGTAGAGACGGGGTTTCACCGTGTTAGCCAGGATGGTCTCGATCTCCTGACCTCGTGATCCGCCTGCCTCGGCCTCCCAAAGTGCTGGGATTACAAGCGTGAGCCACCGCGCCCGGCCAGTTTCATAACTCTTATGCCAAATTTTGACACCTATGGTGTTTGGCAGGGATAAGTATGAAATTGCTTGATTAATAAATGCAAACAAAAATGTATGCTGGCAATTCTTAAGACATTTCTAATATTACTTTACCAATAATTTTAAAGCTAGCTTATTCATTAAAGATTTTACTTAAGTTACATAAACTTGAAAAAGCACTGGACTCATCTTTTCTTTTTTCTTGATCAAGTAATTGATTCAAGTGCGTTTATTTTCTTAAGCCAATTAGAGCCCTTTTATATATTTTCAGTAGTGAAACATTGTGTACACAACGCAGAAATACATAGACATATTAGGCATGCCAATAGAAATACATTTTATAGGTTTATAAAAACTTTTTTTTCCTATCTTAGACTTTCAGATTCTTGAGAACCTGTTTCACAACCCTAGGCAATTGTCAGCTAAATAGTCTTAATTTGCATATTAAAGGAAACAACTCAGGTGAAAGTCAAATAGCAAAATTTGCATCATAAGGTACAGAGAGAAGAAGTCTGGTGGTGCTAGAGGGAGACTAAAGATGGATGCCAAATCAAACAAAATTATAGAAGTCTATCATAGTATTGCATTAGGAGACCAGTTTTATTTAGTAGGGACTACCTATCATTTAACTGGATCTCTGAGCTCTGGGAAGAGCCCACACTGAATCCTGGGTCTCCAAAAAGGGAGAATTATTATGAGGTTAGACTACGTAATGCTTTTATAGTGCACTTAAAAAAAAGTTTTTAAACAAAGACATTTCTAAGTGTCTAAACCACATCTTCCTTAAAAACCCAAGAGTAGCCTCTGTTGCAATAACTATTTTAGTCAAAAAGAAAACACAAAACAGTTTACACAATACAAAAGTAAGCAGTTTAAGAGCTGAGACAAACTTGTCTGTTTACATTCTTGGGGTTTCATAAGAAAAAGCAAGTTTCTCCCCCAGAGGGAGTCTGGCGCCTTCTCCATTTTCTTTAAGGAACCCCAGGCTACTGTAAACTATTTTAGGTCCCCCACGCAGCAGAGGGTGCAAGAGAAAGGAGAGACAGCAGAAGTAAATCAAGAAAACAGAATTCAGTCAACTGAAAAGAAAAAAACCTTTTGCCCAAAAAAAGACAAGGTCCTAGGAGAAAAACAAAAACAAAAACATGAAGGTCTCTTAAATACAAACACACACAAATGCACACACACACACACGCACACACACACCTGCACACAAACACACACATATGCACACACACACATCTTGGATGTTAGCTTTTCATTAAACTGACTTTTAACCATTGAGCTTCTTTAAAAAAATCTTTTTAAATCTCATTCCATATTTCAACGGACCAATTTTAATGAGGACACAGAAGTACAGTCATTACTCTTTCAGTTTGGCCTGGCTAGTGAAAATGTGGCATTATTATATCAATAAAGCCCCTTAGTAGTCAAAAATCAAAATCTTTCCTCTTTTTTTTTTCCTTTTGCTGGCCATTTTTCTCCCCCCATCACACCACCATTGTGTGTGTGGCGGGGAGGGTAATTTAGCCACTTCAGAGGCCTTGTTCCCCATAATTTGGAACTTCCTTGGGATTTGATCAAGCCAGATAGAGTTCAATGGGAAAAAGACCAAAACAACAAAAACAGAAACAATCAACAACAAAAAAACAGTTAAGCGAAACAAACCATCGCACAACTTCTGTGATTACTGAGCGCTCTAATAGTGAGGAGAAGTTAAGACCAGCTGGTTGTTAATCTTAACTTTAGCCAAGACAAACCACAATTCAGTTACTTACCTAGGGATGGGTCTCAGGCTGAAAACTGCTCTCCACTGTCCTAGAAGCAGGAAAACAAAACAAACAAATCTCATCTTCCCTATTGGAAGCGAGCTCAAATTCCATAAAGGAGTTACCCGCCTTCCGTCGTCATAGAAGCAGGAAAAACTTGCCTTCGTTGTGTTGGAAGCAAGTAAAACTCCAAAAAGAGAAGTTGTACAGCAAAGTAAACTTTGGATCTCGGCCACATTTTGAGAGATCAGGGATTCTCTGGGGTGGGTGCTTCCGGGACTCAGCAAATTGTCTTACTGGTTTGAGCCATAAAGTTAGCTTAAGCTAGTACCAAGCACCAATAGGAGACTTGTGAAAAGTCAGGGGCGTCTCCACTCAGAATCCCTCAGTGGATACCAAAACGTGAACCCCGAAAATCTGAGACAGGTCTCGGTTAATTTAGAAAGTTTATTTTGCCAAGGTTGAGGACGCCCACCAATGACACAGCCTCAGGAGATCCTGATGACGTGCCCACGGTAGTCAGAGCACAGTTTGGTTTTAGGGAGACATGAGACATTAACCAACATATGTAAGATGAACATTGGTTTTGGTCTGGAAAGGCAGGACAACTTCAAGCAGGGAGGGGGCTCCCAGGTCATAGGTAGATAAGAGAGAGATGATTGCATTTCTTTGAGTTTCTGATGAGCTTCTCCAAAGGAGACAATCAGATATGCATTTATCTAAGTGAACAGAGGGGTGACTTCGAATAGAATGGGAGGCAAGTTGGCCCTAAGCAGTTCCCAGCTTGAGTTTTTCCCTTTAGCTTAGGGATTTGAGGGGCCCAAGATTTTTCTTTCACACCAGGCACCTTTGAACCAACAGGTTCTACTGTTATCATCCACATTAGACAGATCAGGAAACTGAGGCACCGGCAAACTGCCAGCAAGAAAGTGCTAGAGCCTGGACATGAATGTGAATTTCCCTGACTGCCAAGTGCATTGCACGCTGTTGGTGTGCCCTGAGTGGCCGCTCAGGCAGCTGTGACTGTGGTGATCCTGCACCTGGAGGGATTCCCTCTTGGTGGTGCCTCCCTCTAACCTGAGGTTGGGGCCTTGCCCCACCGCACCCTCCAGTGGCTGCTCTGGGTAAATGTGGTTGCTCCACCCCCTCTAACCCCAGCTGGTGCCTCCCAGAGCAGCAGGGTGAGGGGCTCCCATCCCACCAGTGGTGCAGACCTAAAGCAGCCTGGCCTTGACCACGGGGCTCTGGTGCCTGTCAGGTTGGAGTCTTGGTGCCACATCACCCCTGGTGGTCAGGTGCCAGATCCGTGCTTCCTCCTGGGCCATCCTGAGTCCCCGACTCTGTGCCAGGTCCCATGCAGGCCCTGGGATGGACAGGGTAGCCCACAGCCTCTGTGCTCCTGGGTGAGGTAGATAACCAACCATCTGATAAGGCAGGTTGGGCTGAGGCATGTGCTGAGCCCCTGATAGGGTGGGGGCCACCATCTGGGAGGAGGGATGTCCCCAGCCCCTGTGGGTATCAGGGTGGGCTTCCAGGAAGAAGAGGAAGAGGTCTCGGAATGAGCTCCAAAGGATGCGTAATATTCAGGATGTCTAGTCCTTTGTGGCAGCTACAAAGCACAGATGTTCAGGCCCTGGGGCCAACTCGGCAGTTGTGACCCCTCCAGCTCCCCACCACCAGCCACTGCCATCCCTCCCCCAACCCTAGTGTTCAGCCCAGGCTTGACCACTCTGGCACCAACCAAGCCTGCAATGGAACCAGCAGGATCCCAGATATCCCTCCAACCCAATGAGAAGGGCAGCTCTAGAGACCCAGGAGCCACTGTCTAGGCAGGTCCCTCCCTACCCTGGACCCTGGGATGCTCCACAAGAGCAGGATTTCGTGGATCTGAAAGTGAGGGAGAGAAACTCACTGTCTCCAGGAGCTCCAAAAGGCAGAGGCTCAGAGAGGCACAGAACCGCCTTCAATGCTCTTCAGCCCCATCTTCCACCTGATGTGACCCCAGAAGCCTTCTTTGAATAACACTAATTAATAGCCCAGGCACGGTGACTCACGCCTGTAATCCCAGCACTTTGGGAGGCCGAGGTGGGCAGGTCACTTGAGGCCCGGAGGTTGAGACCAGCCTGGCCAACATGGTGAAACCCCATCTCTACTAAAAACAAAAAAAAATTACAGGCAGGCACCTGTAATCCCAGATACTTGGGAGACTGAGGCAGGAGAATCACTTGAACCCTGGAGCCAGAGTTTGCAGCGAGCTGAGATCACCCCACTACACTCCAGCCTGGGTGACAGAGCGAGACCCCATCTCAAAACCACAACAAAAACAAAAAACACACTTATTGACCCGGCGCGGTGGCTCACGCCTGTAATCCCAGCACTTTGGGAGGCCGAGGCAGGCAGATCACCTGAGGTCTGGAGTTTGAGACCAGCCTGACCAACATGGAGAAACCCCATCTCTACTAAAAATACAAAATTAGCTGGGTGTGGTGGCGCACCCCTGTAATCCCAGCTACTCAGGAGGCTGAGTCAGGAGAATTGCTTGAACCCAGGAAGCAGAGGTTGCGGTGAGCTGAGATCGTGCCATTGTACTCCAACCTGGACAACAAGAGTGAAACCCCATCTCAAAAAAACAAACAAACAAAAAAAAAAAAACGTATTAATAGTGTGACCTGTCATAGGCCACCACAAGATGCTCTTCTGAGTGCAAGGGCCGCTGTTAGTAATCACACCGGGACACCGGTGTCACCCAGATGGACACATGCCCCACAGGAGGACCCTCGGGTGGTGCTGTCACCCTGCTTAGGAAGACAGCAGGGCACAGGGCCCAGAGCAGGGCTTGGAGGTGCCCAGCTGTCGACCGGCCTCTGCTCCGCCACTACCCACAGAGCCTCTGGGTGGCCTCCAGCAGGGCTCCTCCCTGGTGTGCAAACCCCTCCTCAGACTTCCCCACCCTCCTCCCTGGACTCCAGGTGGGACCCCCACCAGTGCTTCCCAGTGAGGGAGGACCCTCCTCCCTGACTCCACCTGCAGAAACCTGTAGGAGGCTGGCTCCTACCCTGGGTTTGTGACCTGGAGGGGTCACTTACGCCGGCCTCTTGTCAGCAATGTGGGTGGTGGAGGTGGGTGGGGACGTGCTGTGAGCATCCCCAGGCACCTCTGTAGGGCTGCCTCCCCTGGCACACCTGTCCCCAGGCCGGGCTTGCCTGCTTGGGAAGTCCTCAATCTTCAGGGGTTCCCGATGTCTGTCCCCACACAATCTGCAGCTGGATGTCGGGGTGGGAAGAGAGGGCGTGTCCCTGCTGGGGCAGGGGCAGGGGTGGGTCTGGGATAGAGGGGGTGGGTCCCTGAAGAGTCAGAGTGAGGGGAGCCTCCTGGTGGCTCCTTGGGGGATGGGGGATATAGAGAGGTGGGGGTGGGGCCTGCTCACCCCGTGTCCCCCACAGGTCGCTGCTGGCTGGATGCCTTGGAGCTGGCCCTGCGCTGCTCTAGCCTGCTGAGACTGGGCACCTGCAAGCCGGGCCGAGACGGGGAGCCAGGGACCTCGCCAGACGCATCACCCTCATCGCTCTGCGGGCTGCCAACCTCGGCCACCGTCCACCCAGACCAAGACCTGTTCCCGTGAGTGCGGCGAGGGCACGAGGTGGTGCTGACTCATGGGGTCTCCCTGTAGGCAAGGAAGACGGGGAGAGGACGGCCCCAGCCTCTGCTCTGACGGGCTGCGGGGCTGCAGGCAGGGACGTGTTTACTGCCGTGTGCCCTGGGAGCCTCGGTTTCTTCCTCTATAAAATGGGGCTAATCGTGTCAAATGTGGGTTGTGGAGGTGATGACAGGCAGGAACGTATGTGAAGCACCAAGCAGCGAGGGGTGGGCGGCCCGGAGGCGTGTGCTGGGGTCTCACCTGTGACGGACCCACTGGCACCATCCACCTTCCAGGCTGAACGGGTCTTCCCTGGAGAACGACGCGTTCTCAGACAAGTCGGAGAGAGAGAACCCTGAGGAGTCAGATACCGAGACCCAGGAACATAGCCGGAAGACGGAGAGTGGCAGCGACCAGTCAGAGACCCCTGGGGTCCCGGCGCGGAGAGGGACCACGTATGTGGAGCAGGTCCAGGAGGAGCTGGGGGAGGTAAGAGCCCCCCCCAGCCAGGAGCCCCACACGTCTCCCCGGCCTCAGCCCCTCATTCTGGAAGCAGAGGTAGCCATGCCTCATCCTCAGGGAAGCAGGCAGAGCCCAGGGGGTGGCTTTTGTCCCCATCACTTGGCAGTGAGCTCAGGAGCTGTCTTTTAGGTGAATAGGCTCCTCCTCTCTTCCAAAGAGGCTGCCTCGCTGGCTGCCGGGGTGCAGATGCGTGGATGGGGCAGGGGTTCGCTGCAAACAGGCAACTCCCTCCTCGGGCTGGAATGCGCTGATGGGAGAACAGGAGGCTCAGGAGGGGCCCTTGACCCCATCTGGTGGGCGGCCCCACTTCCTGAGGGAACACAGAGGAGGGCATGCAAGACCTGGGTCCCATGCTCACAGGCCCCTGCGCACCTGGTGCTCCCCTGGGGCCCTGGGAGAGCCGTGAACGAGACAGACCTGGGCCCTGGGCCTGGGCCTCCAGTGTATGGGCAGCAGGAAACACAGAGGATAAACCCACAAACACAAGACAAGGCTGGGGAGTGGGTGAGGGAGGCAAGCCGGGCCATGGGCTCTTTCTGAAGATGTGAGTGACGGGAGGGAGGATGGCGTTCCAAAAAGAGGGACGGCCGGTGCACGAGCCCAAGGCAGGGGGCAGGCGGCGGGCGGCAGTGTCCCCAGAGCATGCCTGAGGCTGAACAGCCAGGGTGGCTGACTCCCCGCAGCTGGAGAGAACTCGTGTGGCCCTGGGCACCGTGGGGCGCCTCAGGAAGGGGAGTCCGGAAGGAATCACAGGATCTAAGCTTCCACTGGGCAACTTGGGTGCAGGCTGAGGAAGCCGGGCTCTGGGGTGGGCGCTGTCAGGAACAGGGGATTCTGTGGTCTGGGATCTTGTCATTCTCATCCGGGAGGCGAGACAAGAGCAAGGCCGTGGCTGTCACTGAGGGCAAGGGGCAGTCCGTGGCTGTCACTGAGGGCAAGGGGCAGTCCTGGTTTCTGCAGGAAAGGGGAATTAGGTCCTTGCTGCTGTTTGGACAGCATCGTGTTCACATCTTGCTCTGCACAGGCCCAGAGCGGGCTCCTCCGTGGTCTGTGAAATCCTTGTGTTCAGTGGAACACCATGGCCTCCCTGTGGGCTGCCGTTCCCACAGAGCTCAGACTTCCGTGCACGGATGGGAAGGTTAGGATGGGCCTGTGGGGAGTGGACCGAGGGCCCCGGGGGCCTTGGGCTGAGAGTATTGGGGAAGCCACCAGCGGGTTAGGCAAGGGCCTCGGGATAGCCGAGGGGCGGGGGTGGACACCGGGCCACTCGTAGGGAAGAGCCATTGTTAGGAGAAAGCTGAGGACGCCCTGGACCCAGCTGTGATGGAGAAGAGAGAAGTGGGCAGACTCAGGGTATTTCGGAAGGTGGTTTGGGCAGATCTCAGCCAGATGGTGATGAGCAACGCTGCTGTGAGCCAGGCAGGGCGGGCTGCTGCGGGTGCGAGCCTGGGGCTCCGGGCAGAGGGCATGGAGCAGGCAGCCAAGGGGACCGGGCACCCAACCTTCAGAGGCCGAGCACAGATAAGGCTTCACAGAGGTAGGGCAGGGAGGTGGCAGGAGCCAGGAGCCCAGGTGTCTCAGAGCCAGCTGGGCCGAAAGGTGGGGCAGGATGAGAAGCAGGGATGGCTGCTGGAGCAGTGAGAGGCGATGGGAACCTACAGCAAGACTGTCTCAGTAGAGAAGAAGGCAGAAGCCTGGTGGAGAGGGTTAAGGAGGACGGGAGCACGTGGACAGAGCGGGAAGATTCCTGACACCAAAGCTACCCATGATGTCCAAGCCCCAAAGCTGGCTTGGAAATCAAAGCTATAGCACTGGGCTCCCCGTGACCCCTCATGGGGTCAGACGTGGCTCCTGGGTGTCCACGCACACTATCCACTAGGCCAGTGCCATGAGGATCTGTCCGTGGCCCTCATGCACAGAGAGGCGAAGCCGTTTGCCTGAGTCCCGGCAGCGGGGATGAGATCCTGACGCAGGACTCAACAGGCCACGCTCCATCTTGACCCCTCCCTGGGGCAGCTGCTGTCGGGCTAAACATGCAGAGAGCGCAGAGTTCAGACCTCATCTCTGCCGCATAGCAGCTGTGTGACCTTGGGAGGTCACTTGTCCCCTCGGTGGAGGGGGAGGACCAGTGTCCCGGTACCCCGGGGCTGCGGTGAGGTACAAATCTGGAGTGAAGTCACTTATTCGGGAGCTGTGGTGAGGGTTGGGTGTCTCAGAAAAGGAGGAGACGAGGGGCCTTCGTGAGTGGCACACAGGCTTTGGAACTGAGGGGTGAGTTCACGGCGCCCGTGTCGGTTTCGCGTTGTAGGCTCCCCGCCAGACTCACCCATTTGTCCCCGTTCAATATGTGAAGGCTTCTGTGTACCAGTCATGCCTCAAAAAAGTGGTTCAAAAACAGAGAAAGAAATGTTACAATAACCTTTTTTAAAAAATGGAAGAGGCCGGGCGCGATGGCTCAAGCCTGTAATCCCAGCACTCTGGGAGGCCGAGACGGGCGGATCACGAGGTCAGGAGATCGAGACCATCCTGGCGAACACGGTGAAACCCCGTCTCTACTAAAAAATACAAAAAAAAACTAGCCGGGCGTGGTGGCGGCGCCTGTAGTCCCAGCTACTCGGGAGGCTGAGTCAGGAGAATGGCGGGAACCCGGGGGGCGGAGCTTGCAGTGAGCTGAGATCCGGCCACTGCACTCCAGCCCGGGCGACAGAGCCAGACTCCGTCTCAAAAAAAAAAAAAAAAAAAAAAAAAATGGAAGAGCAGGCCAAATCCCTGCCTCCCCAGGCAGCCGTGAAGACAGGGTGGGCTGCAGCCTCTCTGTTCCCTGAGCCCAGGGTCCCACGATGCACAGACGGGTTTCAACTGCAGGTGTTGGGAGGCTGCAGCCTGGACTTTGAAGGGGCAGGGCATGGGGTCCCTGCACCAGGTGCAGAGACAGGAGCGGGCCTGGACCCGGGCTGCAGGTGCCCCGGGGCGGGGTGGAGACGCATTGGGAAGAGTTCACATCTGATGGGGCTGAGTCAGCCTCATGAGGCTATGGGAGCCGAGCCAGGGGTTTACACCCAAAGGGGTGGCAGGTACAGCCTCCTCCAGCCAGAGCTGCCACTGTCCTGCCACCCCTTCCTCCCGGCTCTTCTGGGCAGGGCCTGACTGCAGCCTGTCTGCCGCAGCTGGGCGAGGCGTCCCAGGTGGAGACGGTGTCAGAGGAGAACAAGAGTCTGATGTGGACCCTGCTGAAGCAGTTGCGGCCAGGCATGGACCTGTCCCGCGTGGTGCTGCCCACGTTCGTACTGGAGCCGCGCTCCTTCCTGAACAAGCTCTCCGACTACTACTACCACGCAGACCTGCTCTCCAGGTGGGCGCCACGCCGGGGGGGGGGCACCCCACACCTTGTCCTGCATCTGCATGAGACCCCGCAGCCCCCTCGGCACCTGCCTGCCCTGTTGGGGCTTCCAGAGAATCCCCTGGCTGATCCCAGCCCACTGTTCCTGCAGCTCTAGCCTCCTGGGGGCCCTGTCTCCAAGATGGGCCTGGGAGGAGCCAGGGTCATCCGTGGTGAGAGGGGGGTCAGTCACCAGCACTTGCCACGCACCCTGAGCCCTGCACCCTCGAGCTGGATGGGATGGGCTGCAGAGGCTGGAAAGGGGCAGCAGAGGCTGGAAGGGGGCAGCAGAGGCTGGAAGGGGGCAGCAGAGGCTGGAAGGGGGCTGCAGAGGCTGGAAGGGGGCGCTGCAGAGGCTGGAAGGGGGCTGCAGAGGCAGGAAGGGGGCTGCAGAGGCTGGAAGGGGGCGCTGCAGAGGCTGGAAGGGGGCTGCAGAGGCTGGAAGGGGGCTGCAGAGGCTGGAAGGGGATGCACAGGCTGGAAGGGGCTGCAGAGGCAGGAAGGGGGGCAGCAGAGGCCGGAAGGGGGCTGCAGAGGCCGGAAGGGGGCTGCAGAGGCTGGAAGGGGGCAGCAGAGGCTGGAAGGGGGCTGCAGAGGCAGGAAGGGGGGCAGCAGAGGCTGGAAGGGGGCAGCAGAGGCTGGAAGGGGCAGCAGAGGCTGGAAGGGGCAGCAGAGGCTGGAAGGGGCAGCAGAGGCTGGAAGGGGGCAGCAGAGGCTGGAAGGGGCAGCAGAGGCTGGAAGGGGCAGCAGAGGCTGGAAAGGGGATGCACAGGCTGGAAGGGGCAGCAGAGGCTGGAAGGGGGGCAGCAGAGGCTGGAAGGGGCAGCAGAGGCTGGAAGGGGCTGCAGAGGCTGGAAGGGGGTTGCAGAGGCTGGAAGGGGTTGCAGAGGCTGGGAGGGGATGCACAGGCTGGAAGGGCAGCAGAGGCTGGAAGGGGGTTGCAGAGGCTGGAAGGGGGGCAGCAGAGGCAGGAAGGGGATGCACAGGCTGGAAGGGGTTGCAGAGGCTGGGAGGGGATGCACAGGCTGGAAGGGGCAGCACAGGCTGGAAGGGGCAGCAGAGGCTGGAAGGGGATGCACAGGCTGGAAGGGGACTGCAGAGACTGGAAGGGGGCAACAGAGGCAGGAAGGGGGCTGCAGGCTCGGGAGCCAGGCAGAGGGAGCAGGGTGGGAACAAGAGCATGGGCAGGGAGGCTTCCTGGAGACAGGGGCACCCTGGCAGCCCAGGTCAGCAGTGTCCTCTCTGCCCCAGCGTGGGAGCAGCCCTGGCACTTTCTGATTAGAAGAACCCACTTCCCCGGAGAAAATTCTCCTGCTTGGGGGTGACCAGAGCGCCTGGGCCAAGCGGCCTGTTTCCAGCTGAGTGGGTGGAGGTTGGGATGGTAGGAGGGAGGATCAGGAAAGGGAGATGGCCACAGCCCCGGAGCTGGGGTCAGCGTTCTTCCGCCCATGGCAGGGCTGCGGTGGAGGAGGATGCCTACAGCCGCATGAAGCTGGTGCTGCAGTGGTACCTGTCTGGCTTCTACAAGAAGCCCAAGGTGAGCCCCTGCCAGCCAGGGAGGGCGGGGCTGCGGCCCAGGGGTCTGTCTGCTCAGCCCTCGTCCCTTGGCACTTTCCCGAGTCCCCAGGCCACCCCCTACCCCACATGGCCTTGAAGGATCCTGGTCCTTGATGATAGGGGACAGGGTGGGGGCCCTGGATGGCTCAGGCCAGGCCCCCAAGGGTAGTCTCATCCCTCAAGGCCCCAAGCTGGACCCCTTCCCCACCCCGCAAGAAAACAGCCTCAGGCCTCAGGCCGTGCTAGAGGTGGTGCCAAAAGAAAGGGGCTTTCAACCCTAAACCTCAAGGTACCTTTGGGATCTGTGGTTTTCACAAATTTTTAGCTATGGAACCCCCTTTTAGAACCCCAAACCCAGGACTCCAGTGACAGCAGGGCTGCTCTGGTTGTAGTGAGGGAGAAGGCCTGCAGCTCCCCTGACCCACCACGGAGCCCTGGGGTTCCATGGGAAGCAAGTTTGAAAACCACGACCCTAGTTCCACGTCTTCGTTGTGCAGATGGGGAAACTGAGGCTCAGAGAGGAGAAAGGATGGCCCGAGTTGCACAGCAGGTTTGGGGTGGAGGCAGGACTCCTGACGGCCTGGTGCCTTCGTGGCTTTCAGCAGGCTGTGTGCAGGTTACACCCAAGGTCCAGGGAGAGTGTGACAAGATCAGGGTCTTGTGTCCCCTCTCCGAGCTAAGAAGTAGACAGGGTTCCCCTGAGGCTGTCCCCCAAGAATGTAAACCACAGGCAAAGCATCATCCCACCAAAGCAGCGGTGAGGTGGTGTTCCCAGATGCCAGCAGCAAACCAGGCCAGCAGGAAGTGGGGAGCCCACCCACGCTGCCCCTCAGTGCACATCCCTCACCTGCTCTGCACAGCGGGCCTCTTCCCACCTGGTTCCTCACACGAGTCTCTGTTGTCCACAGGGAATCAAGAAGCCGTACAACCCCATCCTGGGGGAGACCTTCCGCTGCTGCTGGTTCCACCCCCACACTGACAGCCGTACATTCTACATAGCAGAGCAGGTAAGAGCACCTCCGCTGCACCCGGCCTGGGCGCGGGGCTCTGTGGGGGCGGGGCCCTGGCAGCAGGCAAGGGCAAGCGTGACCCCGAGGGCCCGCTTCCTGGGGGCCCCACGTCCTACGCAGCAGAAGGGCTGTGGACCCAGCCGCTGCCAATAGGGATTCTTGCAGAAAGTGCAGACCCACCATGGCTGTGACAGCAGACAGTGTCCCCCCCAGAGGGAGGACCATGTGTCCCCTCTCCCAAGGAGGCCTTCTAGGGCAACTCAGGGCTCCCAAGCCCCACAGCTGAGGCCTACCTGCTCTGGCCGTCGTGAGAGAGAGCCAGGAAGGCCCCTACCCAAATCCTGGGACCAGGGGAAGGGATGTGACATCAGGGACAGGGAGGGGTTTTTGTGGGGGAAGCTGGGATTACCTGTTTCTGAGGCCGTTTACAGAGCCGCCTCCCTGCCTACAGGTGTCCCACCACCCTCCCGTGTCTGCCTTCCACGTCAGCAACCGGAAGGACGGCTTCTGCATCAGTGGCAGCATCACAGCCAAGTCCAGGTTCTATGGTGAGGGGGTCACCGCGGGCACCGCCTGGGGCCTCAGGGAAATGCGATGGTCAGGGGGGCTCCAGGAGCCAGTGGACCAAGATCTCAGGTGGGGGCCGTGTGCCTGTCCCTCCCAGCCCCTCGTAGTCAGAGACCATGTGGTGGTCAAGTGCTCAGACCCAGGCATCAGGCAGAGCTGGCCCGTAGCTCCCCTGAGCTGAGAGTGGGCACCTTTTGTAGGGACGTGGTGAGGACTGAGAGAGGGCACCTACATGGAAAGGTGCGGACTGGGGCTGAGCAGCCCCACGGCACTGCATGACTATTTGAATTGGCTAAAATGAAATGAAACTTAAAGTCGGGCACGGTCGCTCACGCCTGTAATCCCAGCACTTTGGGAGGCTGAGGTGGGTGGATCACCTGAGGTCAGGAGTTTGAGAACAGCCTGGCCAACATGGTGAAACCCCATCTCTACTAAAAATACGAAAATTAGCCGGGCGTGGTGGCACGCGCCTATAATCCCAGCTACTTGGGAGGCTGAGGCAGGGGAATCGCTTGAACCCAGGAGGTGAGGGTTGCAGTGAGCCAAGATGGTGCTACTGCACTCCAGCCTGGGTGACAGGGTGAGACTCTGTCTCAAAAAAAAAATAAAAAGAAAAAGAAATGAAACCACAGTCCCTCTGTTGCCACATCACACAGGCTCAGTGTTGGCCCTGGAGTGGGACAGGCAGGAGGGAAGCTCTGGGCTTCACAGACAGCCCCATTGGACTGCGCTGCTCTGGGGCCTGGCAGCCTCGGGTGCTCAGAAAGTGTCCATTTGCATTTCATCCCGTCCGTTGTACCTTTTTCATCAGTTTCATCCATGGGCAGGTGTGCGCCTGTTGCCTCTGTGTGCCCGGCTCTCTGCTGGGTGTGTGGAAGTCTGGGAGAGGGTCCCAGGTGCGACCCTCAGGTTCAGCCCACCTTTTCCACCTCTGTCCTCTCCTCACCAGCAGTGCCTGTGACTCTTGGCCCCGAGCGGGGCGCGCTCCCTCCACATGGACGTTTAAAATCTGAGCAGGGCTCAGGTGGGTTTGAAAAAGTTTGCAGACCCCACCCTGCGAATCTTCAGTTTTGTGACTGCAATAAACCACTAACATGTCAAAGGTGAAATAACTTCTCAGCACAGATGTCCTGTGCACACTGGACAGGGATTTTACAGAATCTGAGGCCCAGAGAGGTTAAGTGACTCACGCACAGTCACACCACTGGAGGTGCCAGGAGCGTGTTCAGCTGTTGGAAGGGGCTCAGATCCTGTGATTTAGGGGTGGCTTCAGGTGCAAAGGGGCTGTCCCCACTCACTGGTCCTGCTGCCTCTTGTCTCTGCAGGGAACTCGCTGTCGGCACTGCTGGACGGCAAAGCCACGCTCACCTTCCTGAACCGAGCCGAGGATTACACCCTCACCATGCCCTACGCCCACTGCAAAGGTGAGAGGCTCAGCCACCCACGCCGAGGGCACAGCGAGGCTCCTCCCTCAGTGAGAGCGGCTAGGTGCTAAAACCCTTTGGTTGTTGCTTGAAGAAATCTTTACTTCACCTTCACTCACCCGTGACTTTTTTTTCTTTTTTTTGAGAAGGAGTTTCACTCTTGTTGCCCAGGCTGGAGCGCAATGGCGCAATCTCGGCTCCAAGTAGCTGGGATGACAGGCATGCGCCACCACGCCCAGCTAATTTTGTATTTTAGTAGGGTTTCACCATGTTGGTAGGGCTGGTCTTGAACTCCCGACCTCAGGTGATCCGCCCGCCTCGGCCTCCCAAAGTGCTGGGATTACAGGCATGAGCCACTGTGCCCAGCCTTGCCCATGACTTTTGAAGGTGGGTAATTCCAGGTGGAGGCTGTTTTACTGCCCTTTGAATATGTGCATTGTGCTTTTTTGCCTTGTGGCTTCCACTGCTGTGGGGAATGATTAGCTGTCAGCTTATTTGTTACATAATCTGCTTTTCCCTGTAGCTGCTTTGAAGATACTCTCCTTGCCTTGGTACCCTGTAGTCTTGCTATAGTGCTTCAATGTTGGAATTTCTTTTTTGTTTTTTCATTAATAGACTTTCCTTTTTACAGTAGTGTTGTGTTTACAGAAAAATTGAGCAGGAAGTACAGAGAGTTCCTGTGTATCCCCTACACAGTTTCCCCTGTTACTAACATCTCACACTGAGGTGCTACATTTGGTACCATCGATGAGCCAATACTGATACATTGTTACTAACTGAGTACAGAGTTCTTCCCTTTCACTCCTTGTGTTGCTCATTCTGTGGGTTTTGATAAATACAGAAGGACATGTATCTGCCATTACCATATCTCACAGAATAGTTGCACCACCCTAAAAATCTCTTATGATTAAACATGAATAGATGGATCCACATATTCCTCAGTCCCCCCAGGCCCTGGCAAAATACTAGTTTTGCCTTTTCCAGAATGTCGTGTAGTTGGAATCATATGGTGTGGAGCCTTTTCAGATTGGCTTCTTTCACTCAGGAATATGCACTTAAAGATTCCTCCACTAGGCGTGGTGGCTCATGCCTATAAATCCCTGTGCTTTGGGAGGTAGAGGTGGGGGGATCACTTGAGCCCAAGAGTTCAAGACCAGCCTGGGCAACATGGCAAAACCCTGTCTCTACAAAAAGTACCAAAAAATTAACTAGGCATGATGGTGCACCTGTGGTCCCAGCCTTGGGAGGTTGAAGTGGGAGGATAACCTGAGCCCAGGAGGCAGAGGCTTTGAGGAGCCATCATGGTACCAGTGCACTCCAGCCTGGGCAGCAGAGTAAGACCCCATCTCAAAAAAAAAAAAAAAAATCCTTGCCTGGCGCAGTGGCTCACACCTGTAATCCCAGCACTTTGGGAGGTCAAGGCGGGTGGATCACCTAAGGTCGGGAGTTTAAGACCAGCCTGACCAACATGGAGAAACCCCATCTCTAATAAATATACAAAACCAGCCAGGCGTGGTGGCGCATGCCTGTAATCCCAGCTACTCGGGAGGCTGAGGCAGGAGAATCGCTTGAACCCGGGAGGTGAAGGATACAGTGAACTGAGATCATGTCATTGCACTCCAGCCTGGGCAACAAGAGAGAAACTCCATTTCAAAAAAAAAAAAAATCCTTCATGTCTTTTTGTAGCTTGATAGCTCTGGATTTCTTTTTAATTTTTGCTGATTGAGGGTTTTTGTTTGTTTGAACTCTTTGAAACTGAGGTTTTGTGGCTTTGATGAAGTCCGAAAATTTTTAGCCATTTTTTTTTAAGTGCCTCACTCCTGATTTCCCCATTTTTCCTAGAACTCCAATGAGATAGAATTTAAACCATCTTGCTTTGTCTCTCTTAATGTTTCCATCATATCTCTTGTCTCTTTGCATTCTAGATTATTTATTTAGATGTATCTTTAACTCTAATTAACTTGATGTATAACTCATCCACTGAGTTTTCCATTTTGATATATTGTTTCCCAAGAAGTTCTACTTGGTTTCATATCAAACCTGCCTGTTTTGTTTGTTTGTTTGTTTTTGGGGTTTTGTTTTGTTTTGTTTTGAGACGAAGTTGGAGTTTCACTCTTGTTGCCCTGGCGGGAGCGCAATGGTGCCATCTCAGCTCACTGCAACCTCCGCCTCCTGGGTTCAAGCAATTCTCCTGCCTCAGCCTCCTGAGTAGCTGGGACTACAGGCATGCGCCACCACACCTGGCTAATTTTTTGTATTTTTAATAGAGACGGGGTTTCTCCATGTTGGCCAGGTTGGTCTCAAACTCCTGACCTCAGGTGATCTGCCCGCCTCGGCCTCCCAAAGTGCTGGGATTACAGGCGTGAACCACTGCACCCGGCCTTGCCTGTTCTTTTATACTCGTACGTTGTTCCTCGGTCATGTTTGCAATCCTTTCTGATAAATCTTTGAGCATTGTAATAAACACAGTGTTTTGTCATCTCTAGCTGGTCATTCTGATATTATAATTTGTCTGCTGCTGTATCCTCACTGTCCATAGTGATACCCTCGAAGGTGCTCAATAATTATTCGAAGAATGGCTGTGTTTAGTAAAACCTCGGGATTCTAACTTGCTAGTTTTTTCTTTGTTTTCGTTTTGTTGGCCGAACTTGTTTTGTTGGCTCTCACATTTTCTTAGTAGGTTGTTTATGGGGCACAGAGGAAGTAGAGATTTGAATCCCAAACTCACCCTACACGTTCGTGGAGAGTTTTGGGGTTTCTTTTTAACCCCTAGAGCACAGGCCCAAAATGAATGTTTCCTTGACTCTCCCTCTGGGATGAACGGGCTTTCTGCGGCTGTTCCTTTTGTTGAGTGTGTAGCCATGTGCGAGCGCCTGCTCTGTGGAAATGTCTCGGAAAAAATCTCTCTTGGTTACTCCGACCCGAGGACCTGTCTACCGCTTCCCACAGGAACCTCGGAAACCAAGATCTCAGATCAGCAAATGCCGCTCCTTCTCTTCCCCGTCTTTCCTCTTCTCCTCCTCTCCTCCTGCCGTCTTCTCCCTCTTTATTTTTTCTTGTAGGGGAGTTCCCATATTTTCTTGCTTGCTCATTGACGCCTCCATACTTCATAGATTTTTTTCAACTTTTTATTATGGCAAAGTTCAAACATATATAGAAGCACAGTTCACCCCACGTACCCTCAGCACAGCAAGCCGCCCACCTTCATGCTCTCTCCCGAGTTAATTGGAAGTAAATCCCAGATGTCATATCATGTCATTTGTGTATTTTATTTTATATCACTAAAGATAAGGATTTCCCTTCTTTCTTTTTTTTTTTTTTTTTTTTGACAGAGTCTTGCTGTGTCACCCAGGATGGAGTGCAGTGGTGTGATCTCAGCTCACTGCAAGCTCCACCTCCCGGGTTCAAGCGATTCTCCTACCGCAGCCTCTCGTGTAGCTGGGATTACAGGCAGGTGCCACCACACCCAGCTAATTTTTGTATTTCAGTAGAGATAGGGTTTCACTATGTTGGCCAGGCTTGTCACAAACTCCTGACCTCAAGTGATCAGCCTGCCTCAGCCTCCCAAAGTGCTGGGAGTATGGGCTTGAGCCCCCACGCCAGGCCAGGATTTCCCTTAACCATAGCCACAGTACTGTCATCCGACTAAAAACAAACAAACAAACAAACTCTTTGTTATCATCAAATCTGCAGTCTAGGTTCAGATCCCCAGCTGCCATGTGCCTGTGTCTTGATCCCCCACACACATGACAGCTGGCCGTTTGGCTAAGTCTCTGCATCATGCTCTGTGCATGACTGCCCTGTGTTTACATCTCCTTAGTGTCCCTCCCTCCTGTTTTTCCCTTGCAGTATATTAGTCATTTCCTCCTAGTCCCCTCCAGCATGGATTTTCCTGGCTGCATTCCTCTGCCCTGGGGATTTCCTATAAACCACCAATTGATTTGATCTCTAGTCGCCTGATCACGTTCAGCACAATTTTTTCAACACGACGCTTAATCGGGGGTTTCGTGTCTTTCCACAGCAGAGTGCACAGGGCCTGTTGTTCTTTGTGACATTAGCGAACACTGATTCTCAACGTCTGGATCCGTTCATGTATCAGGCATTGCTAGATGGTGACGTTCCATCCTCTTTCACTAAATCACCGGAAGGCTTCTTGAAAGAGAAACCCCCTTGTCTACTACGTGGTTGCCCAACAGGATTGGTTTGTTTTAGGATAAATCCCAGGTTTTTTATCTTTTCAAAATAATGACTTTTTTCCCCTGCTGTCTTCCAAAGGTGATTGGCAAAGGTCATTATTGCCATGTATTATTTGATAGGAACATATTTGGTGATTTCAGAACCTTTCAGTTGTTAACTTTATTGATACTGATATTGCCCCGTCTTTGGCCAGTGGGGGCCATAGTTGGCTCTGGGGCCCCCTGCACACCCCAGTAGCTCGGCTGGCATCCTTCCTTCTGCCCTGACCACGTGTGGACCCAGGACATTTCCTACACTAGACCTCAAATCGACCCTTTCTCCAGGAAGCTCCAGGTTCCTTTCAGTAGGAAATAATATTTAGTGATCACAATCTGGAGGTCAGATCTGTTTTGTTTTTCTTTTTTTTTTCTTTCTTTTTTTTTTTGAGACAGAATCTCACTCTGTTGCCCAGGCTGGAGTGCAGTGGTGTGATCTCGGCTCACTGCAACCTCCACCTCCTGGGCCTTCTTCCTCTCCTTGGAGCCTGGAGACCCCCCCAGAGCTGCAGAGAGCTGCCCCTTTGTCTTTCTAGGCCGCATAGCTTTCCATCGTGTGCATGGACCAGGGTGCACTCACACAGCGCCCTCTGGAGGGATTTGGGGGTATTTCAAGCCTTTGTTGGGAAAAGTAGCTTGTTGTTTCTTTTCTTCATTTTTAAGAGACATATTTTGCCGCACATTTCTAAGTGGTTTTTAGAGTGCAAATGTTTGGGTTTTGATGGCGGCGGTGGTGGTGCTTCTTTAATTAGATTAACTCCTCCATATGCCGGAAATGGAAGAGTTGTTCTTTCCTTCATTAATTGAAAAAAAAAAAAAAGTATTAATTTTTTTAAACATACGGGATGCCTTCGTGGGTGCCGGTGCCCACTGTGTTCCGGGTGCCATTCGGGGACGCAGCAGTGAGTGAGAAGATGCCTGCTCTCAGGAGCCTGACGTCGGAGCGGGAACTGGGGAGTGAAGTGAAGCACGATGCATGCCTCACGGCGCTGGTGGCCTCCCGGAAGCCTGGAACAGGAGGCGACACATGGCATGAGCAAAGGCCCTGGCGAGGACAGGGCCCCCTTAGTCTGGGAGACGGCCCCTGAGGGACCAGGCGTGCCTCCCAGGCTCCACGCCTCCCAGGCTCCACACCCTCACCAGCCTCTCCCTGTGGGCTCTGCTCCCAGTGCCTCCTGTCCTTCTCACCCTCCCAGGGGTTGGTGCTGCTGGGTTGGGACTCAGCAGGGCCTGGGGCTCAGCAGGGCTGGGGCTGCCTGGCCCCTGACACTGGCTGCATTTCAGGAATCCTGTATGGCACGATGACCATGGAGCTGGGTGGGAAGGTCACCATCGAGTGTGCGAAGAACAACTTCCAGGCCGAGCTGGAATTCAAACTCAAGGTAGCGCTGGCTGCAGCCTGGGGGAGACGAGGCCAGGGAAAAAACGAGGCCTTGGCGATCCCCCTCACACCCTCTCCAGGCCCCAAGGAAGGTTCCCCAAGGCAGTGCACTTGAAGGGAACAGCTCTTGACATCCCAGAACACAGACAGGGCCCAGAGAGGGGAGGCTGCTGCCTGCAGCCACACAGCGGAGCCAGCCCAGGCCCTGTCTCTGTAGCAGGGACCCTGCATCCTTGGGCAGAGGCGTGAGGGTCCCCAAGGCCTTGTTGGCTAGTGTTGGGTCCGTCCTCCTGGGCTCCCAGGTACCCCAAGAGAATAACTGTTCCGTGCCCCCATGAGGATGTGACTCTGAAGGCCCCAGCCCCCTCTCACTGGGCTGTGTTCTGGGTGTGGCCCTGCAGCCCTTCTTCGGGGGTAGCACCAGCATCAACCAGATCTCGGGAAAGATCACGTCGGGAGAGGAAGTCCTGGCGAGCCTCAGTGGCCACTGGGTAAGGGGCCGTCCCTCAGGGCAGGCACGGCCGGGCGGTCATCGCCAGGCCAGCCTCTGACCCCGCTGGCCATCTGGGGCAGGACAGGGACGTGTTTATCAAGGAGGAAGGGAGTGGAAGCACTGCGCTTTTCTGGACCCCGAGCGAGGAGGTCCGAAGACAGAGGCTGAGGCAGCACACGGTGCCGCTGGAGGAGCAGACGGAGCTGGAGTCCGAGAGGTGAGGCCCTTCGGCGCCCAGGGCTCTGACCACAGCCTGGCATGGCCGGTCAGGCAGGTCAGCAGGGTTACAGTGCTGTGAGCATGGCCCCAGGATGTCCCTGGCAGGGAGGGCAGGCCTGGTGCATCCCTGGTGGCAGATCACGTGTCCTGGAAAGGACAGATGGAGGGAGGGGGTGTGGCCTGGAGTGGAGCTGGCTCCCCCTGACCTCTCACTGCCTCACTGCCGGTGGGTGACCAACAGGGGAGGTCCCTGCAGGGCAGGAGGTGGGAGCTTAGTTTTGGAAAAACCCATCTCATGGACAAAAGAAAAGCTCCCTTCAAAGTAGTGAGCTCCCTGTCACTGGAGGTAATCAGGCAGAGGTTGCTCTGTGCCTTCCTTCTGGTGCCAAGGGGCCCTGATTCCCAGCTGCCTAGGAGTCAGGCTGCCCGGGCCACTGACTCAGGGCGGGTCCCTGGCCCGCAGGCTCTGGCAGCACGTCACCAGGGCCATCGGCAAGGGCGACCAGCACAGAGCCACACAGGAGAAGTTTGCACTGGAGGAGGCACAGCGGCGGCGGGCCCGAGAGCGCCAGGAGAGCCTCACACCCTGGAAGCCACAGCTGTTCCACCTGGACCCCACCACCCAGGAGTGGCACTACCGATATGAGGAGTGAGTGCCGGCAAAGCCCTGGGGGCCACAGGGTGGGGCTGGGCCTAGCAGATGGGCTGAGAAGGGCCCAGGGGCTCCCAGCTTCCCTCTGACCTTCAGCCTGTCCCCTGGAGGAGCCAGTGGAGGAGGGTCAGATAGTGACACCCCCCACCGCCAGTCCTTACTGCAAGCCCTGCCCATGGGGTACGGGCAGTGGTCATTCTCCTGGAGGTCTCTGGCCACTGTTGGGGGGCTGAAGGCTGGGCCAGGACAGCCCCCTCACCTGAAGGCCACTGCCTGTGCTGACGGACACCCTCTGGACCCTCCAGCCACAGCCCCTGGGACCCCCTGAAGGACATCGCCCAGTTTGAGCAAGACGGGATCCTGCGGACCCTGCAGCAGGAGGCTGTGGCCCGCCAGACCACCTTCCTGGGCAGCCCAGGGCCCAGGCCTGAGGTCAGTACCCCAGAGGCCCCACCCAGGGCTGCTCTTAGCTGCACGTGTGGCCACCACCACCCTTCGCTCCTCACCTCGCTCCTCCCTTCCCCTCGCTCTGTTAAGTCTTAGCCCTTGTCTCCCAGTGGACCTGGGACACAAGCGTAGGCCCTCACATCCTTATCCCCCAGCCCCCTCGTCCCCTTTCCCTCTCTGCCCAGCATGGGACTCAGGAAACCAGAATTTGCAGGATGCTTAGTTCTAGGGGCACCTTGGCATGTGGGACCCTGTGTCTACTGTCTCTCAGTCCACTCCCCCCAAAGTCTCCCTCTGCCAAGTTAGCAGCCACATTATCCCATTCCACTGATGAGGAAACAGAAGGTCAGGGCAGCCCAGGGCCCTGCCCAGGTAGGAGGAGGAGGAGCCAGCACTTGCACAGATCTTGGGTCTGGAAAGGGGAAGCAGGACAGCAGGGAGGCTCTGCAGAGGAACCCGAGGAAGCTGCCTTGGGTGTGTATTGGTGCCATGCCTTGGGCGGCCACCAGGTGGCGCCAAACCCACACGCCCCCGTTCCAGGTGTGCTGAGCCACACCAGCCGTGCACCTACTGCGTGCAGAGCATGCAGAGTACGGCCAGTGCTCACCCGCGGCAGGCGGGATGGGGCATATTTCCCAGCTGATGCCGTCTGGGCCAGACTTAGATGAGAGGCCATGCTTGCCTGATGGTCCTAACTTCCTGAGAAAGCTGGGGACCACGGTATCTCCTTGGCCTCATATCCCATGCTCTGCCTGCCAAGGGACCAGGGAAGAAGCCTCAGGAAGGCAGACAGATGCACCCCTGCACCCCCTTTGTCTGCAGCACAGTTTCCATCCCCCCGAGCTCAGGCCAGACAGCTAGCTCCCGCCTTCCCTTGGCCCCAGCCCCTCCCAGTCCCACTCCTCAGCCCCTCCCCACCGATCTCCAGCAAATGTCCATCCCCAATGCCCTCTGCAGCCTCCCACCCCTCAGCCTCTGCAGTCAGCCTGGGCTCCGCCATGCCTCAAAAACCGTCCCATGGAGTACCTTGTGGCCAAACCCACCTGCCCCACCTCTGACCCCACCTGTCCTGGCTCTGACCCAACTGCACCATCGCTGACCACACCCAATGCAGAGCGTCCCTGGCACCTCTCTGGCCCAAAAGGCTTGTTACGTGGTAGTTCCACAGCCAGGTTCTGCTCTTTCCCCACCCCTGAGCATCGGTTCCTGTCCTGGGTTCCTTGTGAGCTCAAGTAAGGGCTGAATGGATGAGCCCTGCCTGCACTCCTGGGGTTGTGAGCAGCCAGCTGAGTCTGGGGGTTCCCCCCGGAGATGCCCCTTGACATGGGGAACCCTAGCCATCTGGGGTTCCTATGGACCCGCCAGCTCCCACAGTGGCCTCGGCTTTCATCTGTCCTCGTGGTTCAGGGGTCAGAACCACCCTCGGCCCCCCATGCCTTCATCTCTGCATTTATTGGATGCCACCCCGTGGTGGGCCCAGGGCAGGTGCATCTGCACCACCTTGCAGGCCCTTGCTCACTGTGAGGGGTCAGCAGCTCTGTCTCACCCATGAGGAAACAGGCCCAAAGGGGCCATGGCTACTCCAGGCCATGCCGGGGCTGAGACAGACCCCTCCAGCCAGCTCCACAGTCCAGCAGCTGCCCTCCCTGCCAGCCGCCTCTAATACTGTCCTGGCATGAGCATGCCACCATGTCCCTGGGGCCTGGGCAGGGGGCGTGGGTGGCTCTCAGCTGCAGCAGCTCTGTTTCTCCGCAGAGGTCTGGCCCAGAGCAGCGGCTTCGGAAGGCCAGCGACCAGCCCTCTGGCCATAGCCAGGCCACGGAGAGCAGCGGATCCACGCCTGAGTCCTGCCCAGAGCTCTCGGACGAGGAGCAAGATGGTGACTTTATCCCTGGTGAGCCCCCTTGGGCCCAGCCCCAAGGCCTCTGTCTGGTTCGCGCCTCAGATGCTGACCTGGCTGGTGGGGAAGCCAGAGAAGCACCTGCCCAGATGTAGGGCAGCCTCCCAGCAAAAGCTCCTCTGCTGCCCTGAGGGGCCCCCAGCAGGCTCTGCCCTCTCAGAGTCTGGGAGGCAGCCCAAGGGCCGAAGTGGGGCATGGTGGGGGCGGGGAAGAAAGGGAGCGGGCCCAGGTCAGGGGCTCCCCAGTGGCGAGGGTGGCATAAGGGGCAGGTCTAGTGGCATCCTGCCCCTGCCCTCTGCTCCTTTCCTGTCACCAGGAGCTGTGTCTCCCCGACTTTGCCCCTGCCTCTGTAATGGATGGGCCTTGCCTTGGCCACTTCTGCCTCCCAGGCCTGTTAGAGGCTGGTCCAGCCAGGGAGTTCCCTCCAGAAACATCCTTAGCGCCCCTCCCTCATCTCCGTGTCTCCAGCTTGACCCTGCAGATTTCCCATGAGGTGGGGTGGAGGCCCGAGCTGGATGTGACCCCAGGACCCACATGCCAGTGCCTCCGGACCTCCAGCTCATCCTTGCTTCTCCCTTCCCCTCCTGTGTCTCCTTCGGGGCCATCCCAGGCGGTGAGAGCCCATGCCCTCGGTGCAGGAAGGAGGCGCGGCGGCTGCAGGCCCTGCACGAGGCCATCCTCTCCATCCGAGAGGCCCAGCAGGAGCTGCACAGGTGGGCCACACTCATTGTGTGCATCCAGGCTCTGGGTCAGAGAGTGCGGGAGACCTGGTAGAGCTAGGGCAGGAGGCGGGGAGGCCAGGAGGCCGGGGCCGGGCTTGTCATTGGAGCTGGAAAGCAAAAGACCTGCAGGGTGATGAAAGGAGGAAAACTGCCGAGGGCAGGAGAGGGTGTGGGAGTGGCGGGCGGTGCGGTGTGACCAACTAGCCAAGTTGGCCATGCCTGGCAGATACTGAGCCGGAGATGTCCTGGAGCCCAGAGGAAGGTGCCAGCCCAGCATGGCCTGGGGTAGCCCCAGGAGAGACCCTGAGGTGTGTGGAGCGAGGTCGCAGCCTGGGCTCACTGCGGTGGCCCCGCACCTGCACACGGTGGCTTCTCAGGAATGGCTGGGGAAGGAGCAAATGGGAGTGGCCGAGAGCCGGCGGTTGCAGGCCACCAGGGCCACATGGCCCCTTTCCGTCAGCAGATGCCACCGATGGGGAGCGGAGCACAGGGTCCATCTCGGGTCCAAAGCTCCTGGCTCTGAGCCAGGCTGAGGCTCTCCCTGGCTGTGGGACCTCGGCTGTCAGACCTCAGCCTCCCCTCTGTAAAGCGGGCTTGATATCCCCGGGTGAGATGCAGCCAGGGCACAGGCCTGGGCTCTGGGAGGCTCCAGAGCCTTCGAGAGCTGTCACTGTCCCTGTGTGAGCATTTCCAGAAGGTGCTCCCTGGTGAGGCTGTGTGGGCAAAGAAACAGGGAGGCCTGGCTCCCCAGAAGCAGGTCAGCTGTCAGGCAGGTGGCCAGGGCTCAGCCAGAAGCTTCTGCAGCAAACCAGATACCATGTCAGGGGCCAGGTCCTCCACAGCAAAGTACTCCAGCTCGGGGGCCAGGGTCTCCACAGCAAAGTACTCCAGCTCGGGGGCCAGGGTCTCCACGGCAGAGTACTCCAGCTCAGGGGCCAGGGTCTCCACAGCAAAGTACTCCAGCTCAGGGGCCAGGGTCTCCACGGCAGAGTACTCCAGCTCGGGGGCCAGGGTCTCCACGGCAGAGTACTCCAGCTCAGGGGCCAGGGTCTCCACGGCAGAGTACTCCAGCTCAGGGGCCAGGGTCTCCACGGCAGAGTACTCCAGCTCAGGGGCCAGGGTCTCCACGGCAGAGTACTCCAGCTCAGGGGCCAGGGTCTCCACGGCAGAGTACTCCAGCTCAGGGGCCAGGGTCTCCACGGCAAAGTACTCCAGCGTGGGGGCCAGGGTCCCCATGGCAAAGTACTTCAGCTCAGGGGTCAGGAACTCCACGGCAGAGTACTCCAGCTCGGGGGCCAGGGTCTCCACGGCAGAGTACTGCCAGCAAGAGGCTCGGACAGCAGCGTCTGCTCCCTCACGGTCCTGGAGGCTGGAGTCCGAGATCTCGGTGCCGCAGGGCTCGTTTATCCCGAGACCTCTCCTGCCTGGCAGACGCCACCTTCTCACTGTGTCTGTGTCTTCATCTCCTCGTCGTATAAGGATGCCAATCCTATGGGACCAGGGCCCACCCTAATGGTCTCAATTTAAATAAATACCTCTTTAAGGACCCCATCTCCAAATACAGTCTTATCTGAGGTGGAAGGGGTTAGGACTCCAACATATGAAGGTGGCAGAGGCATGACTCAGCCATAATCGCAGAGGTGGGAGGGAGGATGTAAAAGGTTGGCTCCCTGATCCCTGACCCTCCTCTGCCCTGGATGTGCCCAGGGAATCCCAGTGTAGCCATGGTGCCCTGGGGCCCTCCCACTAACACGCTTTCCACCCCCACCTGCTCCGATGCCCCTGGAGGGCCATCCTGTCTCCACCTCGGCCCTGGGTCCAGCACCTGGTCAAGCACCCAGGGCACCATCCTGTTCTGTGGGAGGGGGACTTGCTGGCATTGTCACAGTCCCCATGACCTGTCCCCTGTCCTTGCAGGCACCTTTCCGCCATGCTGAGCTCCACGGCACGGGCGGCACAGGCACCGGCCCCAGGCCTCCTGCAGAGCCCCCGATCCTGGTTCCTGCTCTGTGTGTTCCTGGCGTGTCAGCTGTTCATTAACCACATCCTCAAATAGGAGCCCTGAGGGCAGAGCTCCTGGCCAGCCCCAAGCCCTCCCTCCCAGGCACCCAGCACTTTAAGCCTGCTCCGTGGAGGCAGAGAGGCCTGGCAAGCACAGCCACTGTGACGGGGAGTCCAGGCGCAGGAGGGACCCGGGGCCACAAGGGCGCTGCGGGCCCAGGTGTGCTAGGCCCCTCTCGGGGGGCACTGGCCTCTCTGCAGGGCCTTCTGCCCAGCGCCGGCCTTAATGCTAAAGCCAAATGCAGCTTCTGCTGTGCAACACACTCCCGGCCATCTTGCTGTGTCACCCCCTGTCCAGCCTCCACTTGCCATGGGGGATGGATGGATTTAGGGTGGGAGGGCCTGCCAGGGCCCTGGACAGTCACACCCTAGCAGCAGTGAGTGGGCAGGTTTGGAGGAGCAGCCAGGGAGCCCCGAGTGGCCCAGGAGTCCCCACACACACATGGACGCATAGGCCTGCCTTCCTGAGACCCTGTCCACGTTGCCGGGGCCACCCTGGTGGGGCCACTGGTGGGTGCCAGGGACAGGTTAGGGCCACGCTGGGGAGGGCAGTTTGGTTTTTTATTCTACCATGTGCAGTTTGGATGGGAGCCCCACAGAGGCAGGTCCTGGAACCACCCACCCTTACACCTGGACACTCGCTCTGGTGGGGACACGCACAGGTGGAGGTGGTTGTGGGTGCAGGGGTGTGGGGGGCACAGGGGTGTGGCCTAGCTGGCCCCGCACGTGGGCCGGGGAGGCTCAAGTTCGCCACTTTACTCAGACCGATGCACAGTCTTCCCATTTTACACTTTTTTAATAAACATAATTGCAATATTTTCGGCAGGCTGTGAGCCGCAGTCAGCCTCCGCGTCTGGCCTCAGTCCCCGTGTCAGTGCCGCTCTGCGTGTGCGTGAGCGTGTGCGTGTGTGTGAGCCTCTACACATATGTATATACATACAGAGCCTTAAACTACATCGTGGCGGTGCCGTCTGAGCTGTAGCGGATGGTTTTGTTTCCAGTTTTTGTACCCATGTCCTTGTCTCCCTTCCTCCCCCATCTGGGGATGTGTCTGTGCTCCACACCTTGAAATAAACAGACACATGTGTAGAACGGGACTTCTGGAAACGAGATGGGGGCTTCCCAGGAAGACTCAAGGCCAGCGTGGAGCGGTGTGGGGCTGGCTGGAGGGGCCCGGGAGGGAGGAGGGTGCAGAGTTCGCAGGGAGCCACGGGCAGCTGGCCCGCCCTGTGGAGCAAATGCTGGGAGGCTGGGGTCCCATCACCGCCCAATGAGCCAGCAGGGGACACGGAGTGACACTTCCCACAGGCGCTCCAGGCACCTCAGAGGCTGCTGGGGGGCATTGGCACAGCCCCTGAGGCCAATGCTGCCAGTCACTGAAGGGGACCCCCAGGCTGGACCACCTGACCTGCTACCCCTTGTTTCAGTTCCACTGTGGCCACCGCCCCTGCTACTCGGACACCACGGCCAGTGAGTGGGCCTGCCCAGGGTGCCCCTGAAGGAGGGGTGGGGGCACCTGACCACAGGCCCCATGTGACAGCAAAGGGAGACTGCAGCCCACCCCTCACAGCAACCAGAAGACGAGGGCAGCCAGGCAGTGCCCAGGAGAGGAGAACGCAAAGGGCCTCGGGTCACCACCTCCCTCAGCACCTCCCTGCCTCGACCCCCAAGGCCCCAGGAGAGGAGGGGCTGTGGCTGGGGTGGAGGGAGAGGCAGGGGGTCCTGCCCCCAGCTCCTCTAGGGAGCCTCATGTTCACCTCAGACAGCCAGGACTCCCAAGACCCCCCAAACCACCTGGAGGAGGGGCGGGGGGCCCTGCCTGGCTCCAGCACCCCTGTGTGGAGGCCACATGCCATGGGGCAAACATGAGCTCAGAATGTGAACCCTGGGGGTGACGGCCTTCTGCATCTTGATGCCGGGGCAGGCTGTTTTAGACACCCCACCTGGGACCCCTATCTTGCCTCCTGCACCCTGGGCCCATGCAGAGCAAACATGCTCAGCCAGATGGCCCTTCCCAGAGGCAGCCTACCCAGGGGTCCTCCTCCCACCAGCTCCAGCTCACCACAGGGCAGGCCCTCCCCCCACACCTCAGCAGCTTCACACACCCAGGGGCAAGACTGGGATCCCCTCCAGAATTCTCCCTCTATCTTATTAAGAGCTGTTTATTTTTTAATGTATTTTCGAGACAAGATCTCACTCTGCCACCCAGGCTGGAGTGCAGTAGTCTGATCGAAGCTCACTGCAGCCTTGACCTCCCAGGCTCAAGTGATCCTCCTGCCTCAGCCTCCAGAATAGCTGGGACTACAGACACACACTACCATGTCTAGCTCATTTTTTTTTAGAGACGGGTCTCACTATGTTTCCCAGGCTCATCTGAAACTCCTGGCCTCAAGCAGTCCTGCCTTGGCCTCTCAAAGTGCTGGGATTACAGGTGTGAGCCATGGCTCCCAGCCTCTTGCTAAGAACTATTTTACATCAACAAGGAAGAGAAAGCAACTATCCCAGGAGGAAAAACACAGAGTCCAGACCCCAACGTGTCCAGGGTGAGCATAATCCTAAGGGAATAATTGCCTAAAATCCTAAGGGAATAGATGCCCAAAGAGGTGCCTACACAGGTGTTCAGGGAGCACTTTACAACAGTAATCACCTGGCCTTGGTTTGAAACTTTGCAGGAGGTGGAAGGGAGGGCACCTGACCAGCATTTCAAATGTTCAGCAAGGTTCATTGTAGCCAGTGTCACTATTTGGAGAGCTCCAGTTGTCACTCTGCAACTCTTGGGACAGGATTCATCAAATGAATATGCCATAGAGGCTGTCAAGGTTCAGGGGAAATCAACTGGTCTGAAATTGAAAGCCCAGTCTGCACTGGTTGTATTGAAGAGGGCGCAGCAAGAGCTTCCAGCTCATCAGAAGAAAATCCTCCATGCCTCCAACCGTGCTGGTGTCTCAGTTGCAGGGCTTACTGCGGATGCCAGACTGTGACGTATTTCATGCGCCAGGAGCGTTTGATTCCAGATGCGTGTTTGACACTCTTCCTGTGTGTCCCGTTGTATCTCTAATTGGAAGCAAGACAGAAACCAGCACAACAGGCTGGCCAGACACTTTATGGTGCTTATTGCTGGTTGTGATGACAGGTGCCTCCATATTTTCTTTTTTTTTTTTTTTGAGACAGAGTCTTGCTGTCACCCAGGCTAGAGTGCAGTGGCACAATCTCAGCTCCCTGCAACTTCCACCTCCCAGATTCAAGCAGTTCTCACGCCTCAGCCTCCCCAGTAGCCAGGATTACTGGCACACGCCACCACGCCCAGCTAATTTTTGTATTTTTAGTAGACATGGGCGTTCACCATGTTGGCCAGGCTGGTCTTGAACTCCTGAATTCAAGTGATTCACCAGCCTCGGCCTTCTAAAGTGCTGGGATTACAGGCATGAGCCACCACCCCCGGCCAAGCCTCCCATATTTTCCAAATCTGTCCATCTGGGATTTTGACTGCAGAGCTATGTCCACTAAAGCCCATTGTCAGTCCGCTATTATTTACGTGGAGAGACTTGTGGGCGTTTATGGAGTATGATTCGACTGAGCTGCTTCAAGTGGTCTGCATGCCTTAAGAGAGACATTTCTGAAAGGCAGGACTTTACACCAAATGTTTCTGCTGCAATTGCTGGCAAAGATATGGGGCTTAGCATCTGTGATGATGATGCTGTGTCTCCGTTCCTGGAATGTCCTGGAGAAAGGTCACAGAGGAAAGCACGGCGCACTGCACCTGCCGATGCACCTGCAGAGAAGGCTGGTGACCTGGGGAACATCCTGAGAAACCAGGATATATGTGCATCACCAAACACACAGAGTGAGGAGCAGGCAGTGATGACAATAATCGATACTTAGAGCCAAAAGCTGCGGCGCGGTGGGTCGGTGTGCTTTAGGAATCAGTCCAGACGTGAGTTTTTTCCAAGCAGCCTCACCAAAACCGTACCATGGAGGCCTCTCCCTCAAGGGGCCTGTACACTCGTTCTCCAGAAAGTACAGGGATTGGCACGAAGAAAATAGTGTCGTTTTGGTTTAAAGACAACTGTAGAATAAAATTAATCTATGAAAACAAATAAATAATAAAACCCTGAACATGGTTTTTGGGTCCATCAGTGAAGGATGCCCCAGGTGAGTTTTGTATGCGGACGCTGGAGATGAAACAGTGGGTGGTGATATTTGCTGACGATGGGGGTGTCCAGAGCTGTGCCTCCAGCCCCACTGCAGCAGAGCACCTGGTCTCAGTCCCCGGCCCTCCCCTGCCCTGAGCCACTCCATGTGAGGGGCTATGCCTGGCTAGACCACCTGGGCTTCTGTTCCACATCCCAGACTGGACAGGAGAGTGCAGGAGCAACTGCAACCTTTCCGCAACCTGCCCCTGCCCCCAACTCCGCTCAGAAAATATTGTGGGAATGAGGGAAGGAGGAGGGACAGACACGGGGGGGCTGCTGACTGGGTACCAGAGCTGGAAGGGACCCCCAAGACATCTTGTGGGGAGAACAAGGCTAGAGGTGGTGCTTGCTCTGGAGGGGCTGGGGAAGGGGAGGCCAATGAGGAGCCCCCTTTTCTCTTCCGCTGGTGGAGCCTGGACCCTCTTGGAGTGCATGGTCAGGGTGAAAGTCAAGATACCTCTTCGCCTCCCTAGGAAGTGACCAGGCAGCAAGGAGAACCTCTCGTGCTGGGCGGGGGATGGGGGTGCTGGGGAAGGGATGGGGAGGGCCCGTCCTGGTGGATGCCGAATTCTGAAGCCCAATCAGTGGCTTTACAGTTTTAGCTCTTATATTTCAGTCTTTGACAAATTGTAAGGAAATACAAATCAAAACTACAAAGAGTCAACCCTTCAGATGTCTTCAAGGTATATTCACATTGTTACATGTGCCAGAATGTCCTTCCTGTTTTTGGCTGAATTAGTATTTTCTTGTATGAATAGACCACATTTTGTTTAACCATTCATCTGTTCATGGATACTCAGTTTTTTTCCTTCTACCTTTTGGCTATCATAAGTAATGCTGTGGCTGGGTGCGGTGGCTCATGCCTGTCATCCCAGCACTTTGAGAGGCTGAGACGGGCGGATCACCTGAGGTCAGGAGTTTGAGACCAGCCTGGCCAACATGGTGAAACCCCGTCTCTAATAAAAATACAAAAATTAGCCGGGCATGGTGTTGGGTGCCTGAAATCCCAGCTACTCAGGAGGGTGAGGCACGAGAATCGAATGAACCCAGGGGGCGGAGGTTGCAGTGAGCCGAGATTAGGCCATTGCACTCCAGCCTGGGTGACAGAGCAAAACTCCATCTCAAAATATAAAAAAATAAAGAAATAAGTAATGTTGCTCACTGTTCACAATAGCAAAGACGTGGAATCAATAAATGCCCATCAGTGGTAGACCAGATAAAGAAAATGTGGTACATATACACCATGGAATACTATGCAGCCATAAAAAAAGAAGGAGATCATGGAGCTGGAGTCCATTATTCTTAGCAAACTAATGTAGGAACAGAAAACCAAATGCCACATGTTCTCACAAGTGGGAGCTAAATAATGAGAACACATGGACACAGAGAGGGGAACAACACACACTGGGGCCTACTTGAGAGTAGAGAGTGGGAGGAGAGAGAGGATCAGAAAAAATAACTCTTGGGTACTGGGTGACAAAATAACCTGTACAACAAACCCCATGACACGAGTTTACCTACATAACAAACCTGCACCTGTATCCCCAAACCTAACAGAAAAGTTAAAAAAAAAAAGAGCCGGGCGCAGTGGCTCAAGCCTGTAATCCCAGCACTTTGGGAGGCCGAGACGGGCGGATCACGAGGTCAGGAGATCGAGACCATCCTGGCTAACACGGTGAAACCCTGTCTCCACTAAAAAAAAAAAAAAAAAAAAACTAGCGGGGTGCCTGTAGTCCCAGCTGCTTGGGAGGCTGAGGCAGGAGAATGGCGTAAACCCAGGAGGCAGAGCTTGCAGTGAGCTGAGATGCAGCCACTGCACTCCAGCCTGGGCGACAGAGCAAGACTCTGTCGCAAAAAAAAAAAAAAAGAGAGATTAAAAAAAAGAACAACGGCAATGAAAACAATGAATAATAAATAAATAAATAATGCTGCTATGGACATGGGTATACACGTATCTGTTTGAGCACTTGTTTTGGGGTATATAATATCCAAAAGGAGGAGGGACAGATGCGGGGGATGCTGGTTGGGCATCAGAGCTGGAAGGGACCCCCAAGACATCTTGCGGGGAGAACAAGGCTAGAAGTGGTGCTTGCCCTGGAGGGGCTCGGGAAGGGCAGGCCAGCGAAGAGCCCCCTTTTCTCTTCTCGCCCACCACCACACCTGGCTAATTTTGTCTTTTTAGTGGAGACGGGATTTCACCATGTTGGCCAGGCTGGTCTTGAACTCCTGACCTCAGGTGATCCACCCGCCTCGGCCTCTCAAAGTGCTGGGATTACAGGCATGAGCCACTATGCCTGGTCAATATATTGTTGTTAACGGTAGTCACCATGTTATACATGGCAGTTACTCCTCCAGTCTAATGGACATATACCCAAAAGTAGAATCTCTGAATCATGCAGTAATTCTATTTTTACTTATTTTACTTTATTCTTCAAAAGTGACAGGGCCAGGCACAGTGGCTCAGGAGAATCACTTGAACCCAGGAGGCGGAGGTTGCCGTGAGCCGAGATCGTGCCATTGCATTCCAGCTGGGCAACAAGAGTGAAACTCCGTCTCAAAAAAAAAAAAAGGAAAGAAAAAGAAAAAAAAAGTGACAGATAAAGTTGAGTATATTACAATGTACACCATGATCTTCTACAATATGTATAAATTGTGGAATGGCTAAATCAAGCTAAGTGACATAAGCACACCTCACATAGTTGTTCTTGTGATAAGAAGACTTAAAATCTACTCTGTCAGCATTTTTCAAGAATATAATATATTGTTGGTTTTTCATGGGTTTTTTTGTTTGTTTGAGAGGGAGTCTGACTCTGTGGCCCAGGCTGGAGTGCAGCGGTGCGATCTCGGCTCAGGGCAGCCTCTGCCTCCTGGGTTCAAGCAATTCTTCTGCCTCAGCCTCCTGAGTAGCTGGGATTACAGGCGCGCGCCACCATGCCCAGCTAATTTTGTCTCTTTAGTCGAGACAGGGTTTCACCACGTTGGCCAGGCTGGTCTTGAACTCCTGACCTCAGGTGATCCACCCACCTCGGCCTCCCCAAATGCTGGGATTACAGGCGTAAGCCACCAGGCTGGTCAATATATTGTTGTTAATGGTAGTCACCATGTTATACATGGAAGTTACTCCTCCTGTCTAACAGAAATTTTGGAACCTTTGACCAACATTTCCCCAGCCATCTCCTCACCACCTCTCCAGCTCCTGGTAACCACCATTTTACTCTTCTCTTCTGTGGGTTCAACTTTTTTAGACTTTGCATGTGAGTGAGTTCATGCAGCATTTGACCTTTGGGCTAGCTCATTTCACCTAACGTAATGTCCTCCAGATTTATCTATGTTGTTACAAATGACAGGATTTCCTTCTTTTTTCTTGCTGCATAGTATTTCATTGTATATACGTAGCACATTTTCTTTATCCATTTATCTGTCTATGGACACAGGTTGATTCTCTATCTTGGCTGTTGTGACTAGTGCTTCAATCAACCAGGAAGTGCAGATATTTCTTTGATATACTGACTTCACTTGTTTGGAGCATCTACCTAGCAATGGGATTGCTGGATTATATAGTAGTACTATTTAAAATTTTTTTTTAGGAACCTCTGTACTGTTTTCCATAATGGCTGCAATAATTTGCACTCCCACCAAGAATGAGCAAGGGTTCCCTTTTATCCACAGCCTCACCAACAGTTGTTATCTTTGGTCTTTTTGATAATACCCATTCTGATAGGTGCGAGGTGGTATTGCACTGTGGTACTAATTTGCATTTCCCTGATGATCAAGATATTGAGCATTTTTTCATATACCTGTTAGCGACTTGCATATCTTCTTTTGAGATATGTTTATTTAGTCCTTTGCCTATTTTTTTAATTAGGCTGATTTCTTGCTATTGAGTTGCTATATATTCTGGATATAAACCGCTTATCAGTTGTACGGTTTGCAAATATTTTCTCCCATTCTGCAGGCTGTCTGTTCACTCGGTTGACTGTTGCATTTGCTATGCAGAAGCTTTTTGGCTTGATGTAATCACAGTTGTCTATTTCTGCTTTTGTTGACTTATTTTTAATTTTTCAAGGAACTGGTTTCCACAACAGTGACATCACTTTGCATCTCCAGGAGCAGTACACAAGGGTTCTAATTTCTTCATGAACACTCTCTTTTCTGTTGTTTTGCTTTGTTTTGTTTTTTGATAATAGTCCTCCTACTGGATCTGGAATGGTATATCATTGTGGGTTTGATTTGCATTTTCCTAACGATTAGTAATGTTGAGCATGTTTTCTTTACTTTTCTTTTTTCTCTCTCTTTTTTAATGGACACAAGGTCTCTCCATGTTGCCCAAGCTGGTCTTGAACTACTGGGCTCGAGTGATCCTCCAGTCTCAGCCTCCTAAAGTGCTGGGATTACAGGCATGATCCATCGCGTTCAGCCAAGCATCTTTTCGTCTGCTTTTTAGCCATTCCTTTTTTTTTTTTTTTTTTTTTTTTTTGAGACGGAGTCTCGCTCTGTCGCCCAGGCTGGAGTGCCGCGGCCGGATCTCAGCTCACTGCAAGCTCCGCCTCCCAGGTTCACGCCATTCTCCCGCCTCAGCCTCCCGAGTAGCTGGGACTACAGGCGCCCGCCACTTCGCCCGGCTAGTTTTTTGTATTTTTTAGTGGAGACGGGGTTTCACCGTGTTAGCCAGGATGGTCTCGATCTCCTGACCTTGTGATCCACCCGTCTCGGCCTCCCAAAGTGCTGGGATTACAGGCTTGAGCCACCGCGCCCGGCCAGCCATTCCTATATCTTCTTTGAAGAAATGTCTGTTCAAGTCCTTTGACCTTTTTTTTTTAGACAGGGTCCCACTCGATTGCCCAGACTGGGGTGCAGTGGCATGATCACAGCTTACTGCAGCCTCAATCTCTAGCTCAAGCAATCCTCCTCCCTCAGCCTCCCAAGTAGCTGGGACCACAGGTGCACGTCACAACACTTAGCTGATTATTTTTTATTTTGTGTAGAAACAGGGTCTCCCTATGTTCCCCAGTCTGGTCTTGAACTCCTGGGTTCAAGTGATCCTCCTGCCTCGGCCTCCCAAAGTGCTGAGATTACATGTATTAGCCACCGCACCTGGCTGGTGTTAGTTCTTCTTTAAATGTTTGGTAGACTTGGCCGGGCGCAGGGGCTCACGTCTGTAATCCCAGCACTTTGGGAGGCCGAGGCGGGCGGATCACCTGAGGTTAGGAGTTCAAGACCAGCTTGGCCAACATGGAGAAACCCCATTTCTACTAAAAATATAAAAATTAGCCAGGCGTGGTGGCACATGCCTGTAGTCCCAGTTACTTGGGAAGCTGAGGCATGAGAATCACTTGAACCTGGGAGGTGGAGGTTGCAGTGAGCCAAGATGGTAGCAGTGAGCCGAGATGGCAGCATTGCACTCCAGACTGGGGGACAGAGCAAGACTCTGTCACACACACAAAAAAAGAAAAAAAAAAAAAAACTTAGGAGAAAGCCAAATACCCATTGATCAAACATTTGGAAAGAGGAACGGAACTATCCAGCAAATGGCCATTGATCCAGCATTTGGGTAGAGGAATCAGCCAGGACAGTTTTGGCGCTCAGCAGTTGCTGGGAAGATGTGGCTGTAGGATTTTTATTGGCATAAAAAATTGTTCCCAGCCAGGCACGGTGGCTCATGCCTGTAATCCCAGCACTTTGGGAGGCTGAGGCGGTCAGATCACCTGAGGTCAGGAGTTCAAGACCAGCCTGAACAATATGGAAAGACCCCATCTCCACTAAAAATACAAAAAAAAATTAGCTGGGCATCGTGGCATATGCCTGTAACCCCAGCTACTCGGGAGGCTGAGGCAGGAGAATCGCTTGAACCCGGGAGGTGGAGGTTGCGGCGAACCAAGATCATGCCATTGCACTCCAGCCTGGGCAACAAGACTGAAACTCTGTCACCAAAAAAAGAAAAAAAAAATTGTTTCCAATGTATTTTCAGAATGGGACAAAGTAACAAGAATTACACTTACATTCTGATCCAAATTTCAAAGCAACGTTTTTTTTTTGGTTTTGAGGCTGAGTTTGTATTTTTAGTAGAGATGGGGTTTCGCCATGTTGACCAGGCTGGTCTAGAATTCCTGACCTCAGGTGATCCACCCGCCTCAGCCTCCCAAAGGGCTGGGCTTACAGGCGTGAGCTACCGCGCCCAGCCTGATGACAGTTTATACTTTGTAGGGCATGACTCCCCAGACTCCTTAGATAAGAATTTGGGCAAGATTTAAAAAATTAGACTTTAGGCCTCAGTCCTAACAGTTCATGTGCATAGGCACCTGGTAGACAGTGAGGTGGTCTGTAAAGAGCGGGTTTGCCTCCTCTTTGGAAGCTCTGTTTTTATTTATTTTCTGGTTCTGTGCTGCCATGCAACTGATGCCAACAGAATGAGGCCAGTAATAAAATGCTACTGACCTCATCCTGTTTGCATCAGTTTACAGTCACCCTACAAAAGTAGGTGGATTACTTTCTGTCCTCCTCCCTTCTCTACCAGGAGAGCAGACAAGGAGGATTCAGAAATCTCTAGCTCCTCCTTCTCAGAAATCCTGGATGGCCACAGTATCTTCTAGGCTTGAGGAGAGAGCTTTGGTCAAGGAGACCCTGCTTACCCACTCCAGTGCCCCTCCGCCCCGCCCCCGCCAGCTCTGCTTTCAGGCGGGGTGATCACCTCCAGAACCCAGTTTCTTCTGTAAAAGTCCCACCCGGCAGGCACGGCTGGTGTGAGTTGAGATACACAATGATGGACCTGGCACTGTTCCCACTGCCCAAGACCCGCACCTGGCACCCCATTGAGGCTGTGCCCGGAGGTCATGGTCTCCTGCTGCCATGGGAGAGGCCTCCGATTCAGTCTGGCTGCTAGAGAAGCAGCTTCCACAAACAGCTTAGGCAGGAAGGCGGTCACCAGAGAGCCGCTGGGCAGTGGGCCAGGCTGACGGGGGTGCAGTCGTGGTGATTCCCAGGGATGGCAAAGCTCAAGTTCACAGCCCGGGTTAGGTGTGGATGGCATGCCTGCAGAGCCCTGCTACCCACACACCAGGCCCTAAAGCCTGCACCCCCCCACAGCCAGATGTGGGCTCTGTCACCAATGCCAACATCACCACTGGTGGCACAGGCAGCCAGCTACAGAGAGACCCTCAGTGTCTGCTTCTTCACGTACCGGATGCCAATGGCAAGTCTAAGGCCGGGCACCCACCAGGGACCCACTTGTCTGGCTTCACCCATTACTTTCTCGGTTTTAGCACTGAAAGTGCAGTGTCCTGGGCAAGCCAGGATGGCTGGTACCTTCACTCCCTGAGGCTGCTGGAACAAAAGACCATAAATACATGGCTTAAAACCTCAGGAATCTATTCTCTCCTAACTCTGAAGGCTCAAGGGGAGAATCCTTCCTGACTCTGGCTTCAGTGGCCTTCTGTGGCTTGGGCTGCATCACTCAGTCTCTACCTCCATCTTCACATGACCTTCTCCCTTCTGTGTCCAATCTTCCTGTGTCACTCTTCTTATAAGGACACTTTGTCACTGCATTTAGGGCCTACCCTAAATCCAGAATGCTGTCATCTCAAGATCTCCCCACTACCTTTGTTTTCTCGAGACAGGGTCAGGCTCTGTGGCCCAGGCTGGAGTGCAGTGGCACAATCTCAGGTCACTGCAACCTCCCCACCTCCCAAGCTCAAGGGATCCTCCCACCTCAGTCTCCTGAGTAGTTGGGGCTACAGGCATGCACCACCATGGCTGCCTAATTTTTGTAATTTTTTTTTTTTTTTTTTTTTTGAGATGGAGTTTCACTCTTGTTGCCCAGGCTGGAGTGCAGTGGCACAATCTCGACTCACTGCAATCTGCACCTCCCAGGTTCAAGCAATTCTCCTGCCTCAGCCTCCCGAGTAGCTGGGACTACAGGTGCCCGCTACCACGCCTGGCTAATTTTTGTATGTTTAGTAGAGATGGGGTTTCACCATGTTGGCCAGGCTGGTCTTGAACTCCTGACTTCAGGTGATCCACCCACCTCGGCCCCCTAAAGTGCTGGAATTACAGGTGTGAGCCACCGTGCCCAGCACTTTTTGTAATTTTTGTAGAGATGGGCTCTCACTCTATTGCCCAGGATGGTCTCAAACTCCAGGGCTCAAGCCATCCTCCTGCATCGGCCTCCTAAAGTGCTGGAATTATAGGAGTGAGCCACTGCACCCTGTCTTTTTTCAAGGGTCATTATTCTTCAAAGTTACATCGTCATAATGAATGATGGATGTTTCCAAAAGCAGCAAGTAGAGAATATGACTACTACATGACTGACTCCTCGGTAAACTCAAATCAAGAAAGTGTAAAAGAAGGATCGCCGGCCAGGCACGGTGGCTCACACCTGTAATCCCAGCACTATGGAAGGCCGATGTGGGAGTGGATCACCTGAGGTCAGGAGTTTGAGACCAGCCTGACCAACATGGTGAAACCCCGTCTCTACTAAAAATACAAAGATTAGCTGGGTGTGGTGGTGGGCATCTGTAATTCCAGTTACTCAGGAGGCTGAGGCAGGAGAATCACTTGAACCCAGGAGGCAGAGGTTGCAGTGAACCAAGATTGTGCCATTGCACTCCAGCCTGGGCGATAACATCAAAATTCCATCTTAAAGAAAAATAAACAAAGAAGGATTGTTCACACCCAGGGACCTGTTGCACAGACTTCTGTCCTTTCAACTTGTAAGTGCTCCCAGAGAGGCTCAGACTTTCCACCCCTCCTGCATTGCTGAGTTTTTTTGAGTCAAACTTTCCACAGGATGGATATTTTTCTCCCTTGATAATAGTGCCTTTCCTGTTTTAGTCCTTTTAAACAATGGGTATTGTATCAACATCTGTTTTTGTGTGTGTGAAATTCCTGGCCTTCATGTGTTTTTACTTCAAGTGCATTCATGCACAACAGCTCCTGAGAAGTGTGCTCAGCTCTCCGGGCTGCTTGCTTCTGAATGTGTACTTGCTGGATCACCGCTTTCAAGGTAGAACCGGAGGAACTTATTGAATCACAGTGGAAAACACAACTACTTAGCCTAATTAAGGAGAGAGGGGTACTGTCTACTTCCATGGTAACTGGACATGGGAAAAGGGCCAATATCTGTCATCTCTTTAGGGACCTGTTTTGCATGCCCACCCCTGTCCCCATCTTATTGTTTGTTTGTTTGTTTGTTTTGAAATGGAGTCTCACTCTGTCACCCAGGCTGGAGTGCAATGGTGCAATCTCACCTCACTGCAACCTCTGCCCATTGGGTTCAAGCGATTCTCGTGCCTCAGCCTCCGAAGTAGCTGGTATTACAGGTGCCTGCCACTGTGCCCGGCTAATTTTTGTACTTTTAGTAGAGACGGGGTTTCACCATCTTGTCCAGACTGGTCTTGAACTCCTGACCTCGTGATCCACCTGCTTGGCCTCCCAAAGTGCTGGGATTACAGGCGTGAGCCACTGCAGCCCAGCCTTATTTATTTATTTATTTATTTATTTATTTGAATGTACAAAAAATAAATAAATAAAACAAAACAAAACAAAACAAAACTAAGGTTGTAGAATTATAAAATTGCTTCAGCCTCAGAACCTTAAGTAGGATGCCCTTGAATTGACTTATGTTAGTCCTTAGGGAGTCAACATGTGTGCTGCTGCTTACTTAAATACAGTTTAGTTGGAGCCCGAGATGCAATGTCTTCCCCAGGCTTCTTAGACGCCTTCCTCTTCCCGAATCCTAGAAGAGGTGGGCACCTGAGTGGGGAATCTCAGGTGACTTAATTGAGTTTGCCAGGGCCTACTCTATTGAAGAACTGGGTTTTCATTCTTGAGAAGAAACTCATGGAAGGGCGTGTTTCCTATCAAGGTTCACATACTAATTTTGTTGTTGTTGTTTAGTGCTCTGTTGCCCAGACTGGAGTGCAGTGGCAGGATCTTGGCTCACTGCAACCTCTACCTCCCGGTTCAAGCAACTTTCCTGCCTCAGCCTCCCTAGTAGCTGGGATTACAGGCACACGCCACCACGCCTGGCTAATTTGTGTGTGTGTATGTGTGTGTGTGTGTGTGGTTTTTTTTTTTTTTTTTTTTTGAGACGGAGTCTTGCTCTGTTGCCCAGGCTGGAGTGCAGTGGCCGGATCTCAGCTCACTGCAAGCTCCGCCTCCCGGGTTCACGCCATTCTCCTGCCTCAGCCTCCCGAGTAGCTGGGACTACAGGCGCCCGCCACTTCGCCCGGCTAGTTTTTTGTATTTTTTTTTTTTTTTTTTTTTTTGAGACGGAGTCTCACGCTGTTGCCCAGGCTGGAGTGCAGTGGCCGGATCTCAGCTCACTGCAAGCTCCGCCTCCCGGGTTCCCGCCATTCTCCTGCCTCAGCCTCCCGAGTAGCTGGGACTACAGGAGCCCGCCACCGCGCCCGGCTAATTTTTTTTTTTTTTTTTGTATTTTTAGTAGGGACGGGGTTTCACTGTGGTCTCGATCTCCTGACCTTGTGATCCGCCCGCCTCGGCCTCCCAAAGTGCTGGGATTACAGGCTTGAGCCACCGCGCCCGGCCGTTTTTTGTATTTTTTAGTAGAGACGGGGTTTCACCGTGTTAGCCAGGATGGTCTCAATCTCCTGACCTCGTGATCCGCCCGTCTCGGCCTCCCAAAGTGCTGGGATTACAGGCTTGAGCCACTGCGCCCGGCCGTGTGTGTGTTTTTAGTAGAGATGAGGTATCACTATGTTGGCCAGGCTGGTCTCCAACTCCTGACCTCAGGTGATCCACCCGCCTCATCCTCCCATAGTGCTGGGATGACAGGCGAGATCCACTGCGCCCAGCCAACATACTAATTTTTTTGTTGTTGAATTTCCTTGGTGCTACTTATGCCAAGCAATTATGAAGAATTTTTGCTTTTCTTACGGAATATTTCATGAAGGCAATAAAGTTAGAACAGGCAAGTCCAGAGTGGGAAAGCTTTATCTACCTCATTTATTTTTTATTTTTTGCAGCCATAGAATTTTCTATTCTAAGACTGCTGAAGTAGTCCCAGGTCCTATCTAAAACCTAAGAGTTGGCCAGGCATGGTGGCTAACACCTGTAATATCAGCCCTTTGGGAGGGTGAGGAAGGCAGATCACCTGAGGTCAGGAGTTCCAGACCAGCCTGGCCAACATAGCAACACCCCATCTCTACTAAAAATATAAAAATTAGGGCTGAGTGCGGTGACTCACACCTGTAATCTCAGCACTTTGGGAGGCTGAGGCAGGCGGATCAACTAAGGTCGAGTGTTCGAGACCAGCCTGACCAACATGGAGAAACCTCGACTCTACTAAAAATACAAAATTGGCCAGGCTTGGTGGCAGGCGCCTGCAGTCCCAGCTACTGGGGAGACTGAGGCAGGAGAATTGCCTGAACCTGGGAGATGGAGGTTGCAGTGAGCCGAGATCGCACCTTTGCACTCCAGCCTGGGCAACAAGAGCAAAACTCCATCTCAAAATAAATAAAATAAAATAAATAAAAATTAGCCAGGTGTGGTGGCACACTCCTGTAATCCCAGCTACTTGGGAGTCTCAGGCAGAAGAATTGCTTGAACCCAGGAGGTGGAGGTTGCAGTGAACTGAGATCAGGCCACTACACTCCAGCCTGGGCAACAGAGCGAGACTCCATCTTAAAAAAATAAATAAATAAAACCTAAGACTTGATGTATTGGTGGGAAGAGCTGAACGTTCAACATGGTTTTGTGAAGGCTTTTTTTTTGTAATCTCCTTTTGTAGGTGTAATAGTGAACAAGTGAAACATTGCTGTCACGGTTTAACAAGGAGAAAGAGCCCAGGTATGATGGCTCACGCCTGTAATTCCAATACTTTGGGAGGCCGAGGCCTGTGGATTGCTTGAGTCCAGGAGTTTGAGACCAGCCTGGGCAATATGGCAAAACCCCCATCTCTCCCAAAAAGACAAAAATTAGCCCAGTGTGGTGGCATGCACCTGTAATCCCAACTACTCAAGAGGCTGAGGTGGGAGGATCACTGGATCCTGGGAGATCAAGGCTGCAGTGAGCTGTGATCATGCTACTGCACTCAAGCCTAGGTGACAGAGTCAGACCCTGTTAAAAAAAAAAAAAAAAAAAAAAAGCACAACAATAAAGAAAACAAATTACCAATATCATTTTTCACAGAATGAGTAAAACTATTCTAAAATTCATATGTAATCAAAAAAGAGCCCAAATTGCCAAAGTAATCCTAAGCAAAAAGAACAAAGCCAGAGGCATCACATTACCTGACTTCAAACTATACTCTAAGGCTACAGTAACCAAAACATCATGGTACTGGTACAAAAATAGACACATAGACCAACAAACAGAAATAAAGCCACACACCTATAGCCATCTGATCTTGACAAAGTCAACAAAAATAAGCAATGGGAAAAAGACTCCCTAGTCAATAAATGCTACTGGGATAGCTGGCTAGTCATATGCAGAAGAATGAAACTGGACCCTTGTCTTTCACCATATACAAAAATTAACTCAAGATGGATTAAAGAGTTAAATGGAAGACCTCAAACTATAAGAATCCTAGAAGAAAACCTAGGAAACACCATTTTGGACATTAGCCTTGGGAAGGAATTTATGACTAAGTCCTCAAAAGCAATTGCAACAAAAACAAAAATTGACAAGTGGGACCTACTTAGACTAAAGAACTTCTGCACAGAAAAAGAAACTAGCAGCAGAGTATATAGAAAATCTACAGAATGGGAAAAAGTATTTGCAAACTATCTGTCTGACAAAGGTCTAATATCCAGACTCCATAAGGAACTTAAACAATTCAACAAGCAACAAACAAATAATCCCACTAAAAAGTGGTCCAAAGGCTGGGTGTGGTGGTTCACACCTCTAATCCTAGCACTTTGAGAGGCCAAGGTGGGTGGATCACGAGGTCAAGAGATTGAGACCATCCTGGCCAACATGGTGAAACCCCATCTCTACTGAAAATATAAAATTAGCCAGGCATGGTGGTATGTGTCTGCAGTCCCAGCTACTCAGGAGGCCGAGGCAGGAGAATTGCTTGAACCTCGGAGGTAGAGGTTGCAGTGAGCCGAGATCACGCCACTGCACTCTAGCCTGGTGACACAGCAAGACTCCAGCTCAAAAAAAAAAAAAAAAATAAAAAAAATAAAAAAAAAATACATGAACAAACATTTCTCAAAAGAAGACACACAAACAGCCAACAAACATGAAAAAATGCTCAACATCTGATAGGATCTGGCTGTGTCCCCACCCAAATATCATCTTGAATTGTACTCTCATAATTCCCACATGTTGTGAGAGGGACCCAGTGGGAGATAATTTCAATCATGGGGGTGTTTTCCCCCATACTGTTCTTGTGGTAGGAATAAGTCTCACAAGATCTGATGGTTTTATCAGGCGTTTCTGCTTTTCCATCTCTCGTCACTTTCTCTTGCCGCCGCCACGTAAGAAGTGCCTTTTGGGAGGTTGTAGTGAGTGGAGATCGAGCCACTGCACTCCAGCCTGGGCAACAAGAGTGAAACTCCATCTCAAAAAAAAAAAGTGCCTTTTGTTTCCCGCCATGTTTCTGAGACTTCCCCAGCCATGTGGAACTGTAAGTTCAATTAAACCTCCTTTCCTTCCCAGTCTTGGGTATGTCTTTATCAGCAGCATGGAAACAGACTGATACAGAAATCGGTACCAGTAGGGTGAGGCATTGCTAAAAAGATACCTGAAAATGTGGAAGTGGCTTTGGAACTGGGTAACAGGCAGAGATTGAAACAGTTTGGAGGGCTCAGAAGGAGACAGGAAAATGTGGGAAAGTTTGGAACCTCCTAGAGACTTGTTGAATGGCTTTGACCAAAAGCCTGATAGCGATATGGGACAATAAGGTCCTCTGAGGTGGTCTCAGAGGGAGATGAGGAACTTGTTGGGAACTGGAGCAAAGGTGATTCTTGTTATATTTTAGCAAAGAGACTGGCAGCATTTTGCCCCTGTCCTAGAGATTTGTGGAAGTTTGAATTTGAGAGAGATGATTGAGGGTATCTGGCAGAAGAAATTTCTAAGCAGCAAAACATTGAAGAGGTGACTTGGGTACTGTTAAAGGCATTCAGTTTTATAAGGGAAGCAGAGCGTAAAAGTTTGGAAAATTTGCAGTCTGACAATGTGATAGAAAAGAAAAACCCATTTTCTGAGGAGAAATTCAAGCCAGCTGCAGAAATTTGCATGAGTAACGAGGAGAGCTGAATATTAATCCCCAAGACAATGAGGTAAATGTCTCCAGGGCATGTCAGAGGTCTTCACAGGCCTGGAGGCCTGGGAGAAAATGGTTTTGTGGGCTGGGCCCAGGGTCCTGCAATGTGTGCAGCCTAGGGACTTGGTGCTCTTCGTCCCAGCTGCTCCAGCCATGGCTGAAAGGGGCACTTCTTACATGGTGGCAGCAAGAGAAAATGAGGAAGATGCAAAAGCGGAAACCCCTGATAAAACCATCAGATCTTGTGAGACTGACTCACTACCACAAGAACCGTATGGGGGAAAACACCCCCATGATTCAAATTATCTCCCACCAGGTCTCCCCCACAACACGTGGGAATTATAAGAGTACAATTCAAGATGAGATCTGGGTGGGGACACGGCCAAACCATATCATTCCACTCCTGACCCCTCCAAATCTCAAGTCCTCACATTTCAAAATCAATCATGCCTTTCCTACAGTCTCCCAAAGTCTTAGCTTATTTCAGCATTAACCCAAAAGGCCACAGTCCAAAGTTTCATCTGAGACAAGGCAAGTCCCTTCTGCCTGTGAGCCTGTAAAATCAAAAGCAAGCTAGTTACTTCCCAGAAACAACGGGGGTACAGGCATTGGGTAAATACAGCTGTTTCAAATGGGAGAAACTGGTCAAAACAAAGGGGTTACAGGGTCCAAAATCCAGAGGGGGAGTGGAATTTTAAAGCTCCAAAATGATCTCTTTTGACTCCAGGTCACATAGATGCAAAAGGTAGGTTCGCATGGTCTTGGGCAGCTCTGGCCCTGTGGCTTTTCAGGGTACAACCTCCCTCCTGGCTGCTTTCACAGGCTGGTGTTGAGTGTTTCCACTCACTGCAGCCTTGACTGCTGGGCTCAAGCGATCCTCCTGCCTCAGGCTCCCAAGCAGATGTCCACGACAGAGAAAGGACTGTGAACAGCTGTGAGTTCCACAGCAGCACACTGCACAGCTGTGAGAGAGGACTGGGGGTCCCTGCACACCACGAGGGGTCCCACAGAGGTGAGGGCATGCCACAGGACGGTATGCACAGCATGACCCCCTTGATGTCAGCTCACGGGCATGTGCTGTTCGACACGTCTGCTCCAGGGCTGTTCAAGAGGGTGGTGTAATTATAGACAGAAGACGAAGGCTGACGTGGGATGTGAGCTGTGCATGGTCAAGTTCTTGGTATCAAGCCAGGAGAGACTGGTGCTACTTGAGCCAGGGAGGTCCTCGGGGGAGCTGGGGGCTTCCGGGCTGGGCACTGACAAAGCCCATCCACTCCGTGTTCTGCCAGATGTTCAGCAATGGGTTGACAAGTTTTTCAAATATAAGTAGATTTCTTGGTTATGAATTAAAAGCATTTTCATTCCTTCACAGAAGTCATGGTCCCAGTTAATAGAAATTCATTTCACGTCTCCTCTTTTTGCTTTCAGAAGAGGCAAATGAGCCCGGCAGCCCTGGAAGGACCGTGCTAGTGTTTGGGCACATCCTCCTGGAAATGCCTGACGGTGTCTCAGAGCCCCGGCACAGAGCTGGGCGTTTAGGCCTTCACATGGGCAAAGCAAAGTCCCCAAAAGTTCCAGGAGTGGGTGTGGGGCAGCCCCAGGCCTTCCCGCCTGCACCCCCAGTTTTAGCCTGTGTCATGGTGTTTGCATTCACCTTATTGTAGCCCCAGGTGTCTGTGCTGGAAGACTGAAATTCTGGTTGTTTAGACCACTGAGTGGAAACTGAGGCACAGGGAGGAAAAGGGCTTCATCCAAACGTCCCAGAGCTGCAGTAATAAATGACAACAAACTGCGGTGTTCAAACCATCAGGATTTACACACCCACCATGCACTCACAACAATTAAACATTAAAAACAGGAACAATAGGAATTCACACATCAACCATGTACATTCCCACAACAATTAAATATTAAAACTAAAAACAGAAACAATCGGGATTTACACAACCACCAAGCACCCACAACAATTAAACATTAAATATAGGCCGGGTGCAGTGGCTCAAGCCTGTAATCCCAGCACTTTGGGAGGCCGAGACGGGCAGATCACGAGGTCAGGAGATCGAGACCATCCTGGCTAACACGGTGAAACCCCGTCTCTACTAAAAAATACAAAAAACTAGCCGGGCGAGGTGGCGGGCGCCTGTAGTCCCAGCTACTCGGGAGGCTGAGGCAGGAGAATGGCGGGAACCCGGGAGACGGAGCTTGCAGTGAACTGAGATCCGGCCACTGCACTCCAGCCTGGGTGACAGAGCAAGACTCCGTCTCAAAAAAAAAAAAAAAAAAAAAAAGCAAAAAACCAATAGGGATTTACGTGCCTGCCTACCACATACCCACAACAATTAAACAGTAAAAACAAAAACAGAAACAACAGGGATTGATTATTTCACAGCTATAGAGGCCAGAAGTTCCAAATCAAGGCGTCCGCGGGTGGGTTCCTTCAGGGCCTCTCCAGGAGGTCCTTCCTTGCCTCTCTCCTGGCTTCTGGTGGCCACTTCGTGGCTCCATCACTGGCTTCTGGTTTCTGGTGGCCACTTCGTGGCTCCATCCTGGCTTCTGGTGGCCACTTCTGGTTTCTGGTGGCCACTTCCTGGCTTCTGGTGGCCACTTCGTGGCTCCATCACTCCAACTGCTTCCCCCTTCACATCTATCTCTGTATCTCTGAATCTCTCTTCCCATAAAGACACCAGGCATTGGCTTAGGGCTCATTCTAATCCAGATGACCTCATTTTAACTTGATTATATCTGCAAGGACCCCTGTTTCAAATAAAGCCAGCCAGGTACAGGGGCTCATGCCTGCAGTCCTCTCAATTTGGGAGGGCAAGGTGGGAGGATTGCTTGAGCCCTGGAGTTCAAGACCAGCCTGAGCAACATAATGAAACCCCACCTCTACAAAAATATAAAAAATTAGCCAGGTATGGTGGTGTACATCTGCAGTCCCAGCTACTCAGGAGGCTGAGGTGGGAAGATCACCTGAGCCCAGGAGGCTGAGGCAGGAGCTGTGACTGCACCACTGCACTCCAGCCAGGGTGACAGAGTGAGATCCTGCTTCCATAAATAAATAAATAAATAAATAAATAAATAAATAAAAAGAAGTAAAAAGCAAGTCACAGTCACAGGTACCAGGGGCTAGAACATGGGCATAATCATTTTGGGGGGAACACAGCTCAACCCACAACAGGCTTGTCTTGGGACCCCCCAGGAGTTGGTAGCAGAGCTGGGAGCTCACCCATGTGTGTTCATCTCTAACCCTGTGCTGCCCCGGCTTGCAGGCCATGCGGCATTTCTTTCCCTAAAAGTGGTTTGGGTAGGACCTGAGCTGCTGGCTGTGCCAGCAAAGAAATGACTCTGCTTTAGTCACCTCAAAGCGGTGGGCCCAGCGACATCCTCCTGCCCATGGACACTGAGGGGGACCATCCATCCTCTGGCATGGAAAGAGCAGTGTTCTTGGAGAAGAACTTGGCCTTGGCCCTTAGGACACTCAAGGGAGAGCCCTGCATGGTGGCCACTGGTGGCCGAGAAAAGCCCAGCTGCCCAGGGAAGGTGCTGTTCACTCACCCACTGCCCGTGGCCCAGGGCCAGACCAAGGCATCAGCCCCTCAGCCATTCAGAACAGGCCAATGAAGCTTCAGGATGGGTCTGCACTTGTGGAATATTTAGTAGGCAGGGTTCTGTGTTACGTCCTTACCCTACGTGCTCTTGTGAAATCCTCATTATCAGTTTGCTGGGGCTGCCACGCTTGGGGGCTTCAATAAGGATTTATTGTCTCACAGTTCTGCAGGCTGGAAGTCTCAGGTCAGGGCATCAGCAGGGTGGGCTCCTTCTGGGGCTGTGACGGAGAATCTGTCCCAGGTTCTCCCCTGACTTCTGGTGAGTTGCTGACAATGCTTGGTGCCCTTTGGCTTGTAGAAGCATCGCCCTGATTTCTGCCTTTATCTTAACATGGCACCCTCCCTGCTTGTCAGTGTCCAAATTTCCTCCACTTAAAAATTTTAATTAATTGGCCGGGCACAGTGGCTCACGCTTATAATCCCAGCACTTTGGGAGGCCGAGGCGGGCAGATCACCTGAGGTTGGGAGTTCGAGACCAGCCTGACCAACATGGAGAAACCCGTCTCTACTAAAAACACAAAATTAGCTGGGTGTGGTGGCACATGCCTGTAATCCCAGCTATTCGGGAGGCTGAGGCGGGAGAATCTCTTGAACCCGGGAGGCGGTGAGCCAAGATTGTGCCACTGCACTCTAGCCTGGGCAACAAGAGTGAAACTCCATCTCAAAAAAAATTTTTTTAATTAATTTATATATGTGTATTTATTTATTTATTTATTTATTTATTTATTTTAGAGACAGGGTCTCACTCTGCACCCAGGCTGGAGTGCAGTGGCACAATCATAGCTCACTGCAACTTGAAACTCCGGGGCTCAAGCCATCCTCCCTCTTCAGCCTCCCAGAGTGCTGGGATTACAGGCGTGAGCCACCATGCCCAGCTGAAATTTTCCGTTTTTTTTTTTTTTTTTTGAGAGAGAGTCTCGGTCTGTCGCCCAGGCTGGAGTGCAGTAGCGCGATCTCGGCTCACTGCAAGCTCCGCCACCTCCCGGGTTCATGCCATTCTCCTGCCTCAGCCTCCTGAGAAGCTGGGACTACAGGTGCCCGCCACCACGCCTGGCTAATTTTTTTGTGTTTTCAGTAGAGACGGGGTTTCATCGTGTTTAGCCAGGATGGTCTCGATCTCCTGACCTCGTGATCCGCCCACCTCGGCCTCCCAAAGTGCTGGGATTACAAGCATGAGCTACCGCGCCCGGCCAATTTTCCCTTTTTACAAGGGTATCAGTTATACTGGATTAAGGTCCACCCTAATGACCTCATCTTATGACTTTATCATCTGCAAAGACCCTATTTCCATATAAGGTCACATCCACAGGTCCTGGTGGTTATAGGACTTCCACATCTTTTGAGAGAGACACAATTCAACCCATAAGAACCTGTGACCCAATGTGCTGCCCCAACGAACTACGACACCAGAGGGATGCTGAGGTTCAGAGAGTGTCCTCGCCCTGGTGGTAGGGCTGGGACGCAGCAGGACCGAGGAGGCGGGACCCACTGCTGCTGGACACTGCAGCACTCTTAGACACAGCTTGGCCACCTGAGCAGGTGATCATTTTCCAGTTCTGCTCTGCAGCCTTTTTTTTTTTTTTTTTTTCCAGTAGAGATGGGGTTTCACTATGTTGGCCAGGCTGGTTTCGCACTCCTGACCTCAAATGATCTGGCTGCCTCGGTCTCCCAAAGTGTTGGGATTACAGGCATGAGCCACCGCACCCGTCCCCCCTTTGCAGATTTAAAAACAAGACATCTGGAAGCTCAGAGAAGTTAAACTCACCCCAGGTCTCACAGCCAAACTCTGGTTTGCCTGACCTGATGTCAGGAGGCCTTCTCAGTGCGAGAAAGGAAGGGTGGGGCAAACCTTAGCCGACTGTTTACCTCCAAGAGGCTTCTGACTCTCCTGGGCGCCTCTGGTTCCTTCTCCAAGGAAGGCATGTGGCCGAGCTGGGCTTGGGTGATTCATGGTCCTAGAGTGATGAGTGAGCAACAGGCACCATGAGAGTCATGGTAGGACCTGGCCAGACCTTCATCCCCTAAGTCCTGGACCTGGACCCTTCTTTGGGATCAGTTGGGATCTCACAGAGCCTCCCACATCCTGGGCAACAGTTACGGCACATGCTACAGGGGCTTCGCAGAAATGTAAACAAACTCTTCCCTCGTTTTTTTTTGTTTGTTTGTTTGTTTTTTGCCACCAATAGAATTTAGAATTAATTTATTATTTATTTATTTTTTATTTTTTTATTTTTTTGAGACAGAGTCTCGCTCTGTTGCCAGGCTGGAGTGCAATGGCGCAGTCTGGGCTCACTGCAACCTCCGCCTCCCGGGTTCAAGCGACTCTCCTGCCTCAGCCTCCTGAGTGGCTGGGACTACAGGCAAGCGCCACCATGCCCAGCTAATTTTTGCATTTTTAGTAGAGACGGGGTTTCACCATGTTGGCCAGGATGGTCTCGATCTCTTGACCTCGTGATCCGCCCACCTTGGCCTCCCAAAGTGCTGGGATTACAGGTGTGAGCCACAGCGCCCGGCCTCAGAATTTATTATGAAATTAGACATGAGGTTCCAAAAAGTAACTAGAAGATTTTTGATTTTTTTATTTTTCGAGAAAGGGTCTCACTCTGTCGCCTAGGCTGGAATGCAGTGGCAATCATAGCTCACTGCAGCTTCAAAATCCTGGACTCAATGATCCTCCTGCTTTGGCCTTCCAAGGTGCTGGGATTACAGGCATGAGCCACTACTCCTGGCTAATAATTTTTCTTGACATACTAAAATTCTGTTTCTCAAATAGCATTTCCTCTCATTTTGGGTGGGTGCACGAACCTTGGGAGGGATATCCTTGGGAGATGACATCATGCACACTGAGGAGCCCTAACGGGGTTGGAGATGGCTCCAGAACGGGGTCTGAGAAGGAGATGAAGAAGCCTGTTCACGGAACACTTGCTTTCCGCAGGGTCACTGGCAGGACGGTCCCTAGGCCTGGAGCGCGCTTCCCGTCCATCCCCAGGCCCTGCTCCAGGTCGGCCTCCTGGGAACCATCCCGTCTCACACCCAGCCCCAAGGCCGCCTCTGACCTCCAGGCTGGGCCTGGTCCTCACGGCGCTTAGTGCAATGGTGACTTAAACACCTATTACAGGACACTCAGTCTTTAGTGCCTGTCTCCCCGCGGCTGGGCTGACTACTCCCAGCACGGACACCCAACGCTTTGCCGCGCGATGCTCCAGAGAGCGGGTCGCCGGGGGTTGAACTACAGCTCCCAGCATGCTCCGGGCCAGCGACATCCTGAGCCGCTGGTGGTTGCCTAGCGACCGGGCGTGTCCCGGAAGACGGGCCCGGCGCGGGGCGGGACTTCCGGGGCGGTGATTGCATCAGATTCTGGGAAGTGTCTGTAGCCGCAGCTGTGGGTCCGGGATTCCCAGCCATGGCAGGTTCCTCCGGGCAGCAGGGTGAGCGGCGCGGCCGGGCCGGGCTGAGGGCGGCTGGGGTGCTCGGCTCGAAGGGCGGCGAGTCCTTATGTCTGAGGGGCCTGCGTGCCTGGGGTCTGAGGGGCGTCAGTGCCCGGGGTCTTAGGGACGGCACGTCCTTGGGTCTGAGGGGCGGCAGTGCCCGGGGTCTGAGGGACACAGCAAGTCGTCGGGTCCAAGGGGCGGCGGGTCCTGAGGTTCGAGGGGTGGCACGTCCTAGGATCCGAATGACAACGGGTGCCCGGCTCCGAGGGACGGCCACTGGGACCTCTGCGTGAGGGTCTGCCCGACCCGTGGCTGGAGCACAGACCCGCGGTGACCCGAGCCCGGCCGGGGAGCTGCCCAGACCACCCAGCCTCAGTTTCCTCACTTGGTTCCTGCAGAGGTCCCCTTGCATCCTCACCCCGGGAGGTGGCCCTGCATCAAACAGCCTCTCCCCAGCCGGTGCCTGGGCGGGCCCTCGCCCCCTCTTGCCCCAGCTGGACTTTGGGGGGGAGACAAAGGCCCAAGGGTTGTTTTGGTTTTCTGCCCAGACCTGGCAGCTTCCGGGAGGTGGGCGGAGGGCACCTGAGGTTGGTACTTAGGGAAATGGGGCAGAGGACGCCAGGGGTACGCGTACACACAGTAAAAGGGCTTGGGGCTTTACGAAGGCTTTCATCTCCAGTTCCGCAGGCAGTCCACTGCAAGCTGATTGTGAGAGCATTACTGACCCACTTTATTGCCAACCTGGGAGGTTCCCCAGGGACACAGCTGTGTCAGCTCCCCCAGTCACTCATGTCACCAGCGGGTAGACCTCGAGAGACCAGTGGGTCTTCTCTCACTGTCCCTCCAGCAAAATTTTAGGTGCTGGAAAGGCAAGAGACTGAATCAGAAAGCCCAGATTCCTAACAATCTGGAGCAGGCTTTCCAAAGGAAACATTCTCAGTGTCTAGTTTTTAATTCTCTTGGCTGCAAAAATTAGATGCAAGCTCTTTTAAGACACCTCCAGGCCCCATCGTCAGTTTAGATTGCACCAGGATTTCCTTGGCATCCGGTGGTGCCCTTTGCCCCTGAGGGTTTATTGGGTTATAGATAGGTAGTTCTGACAACCTGGGTAATCTGGCAGCGTGGGGACACCCAGATGACAGGGCTACACTCTTGTGCCTAGTGGCAGGAGGTAGTCACCTTCCAGGCACGCCACCTACCACCCTACCTGTGTGCCTGGATTCCAGCACCATCTCCACCCGTCCCAGAGCCGGGCAGTCCTCAGAAGTCACCCAGATTCCTGTAAAACAGCATCATGGTTAACAGCACCAACTCTGGAACCACGTTGACAGGGCCAGGGTCCCAGCTCTGCGCCCCCCTCACAGCAAACCATGGGTAATGGCTCCTACCTTGGAGCATGGAGCGTAAATGAGTTAATAGATGGGAAGGACTTAGAACAGTGCCTGGCACTCAGTAAGTGCTGTGTCCATGCTGAAAACTAGAGCTTTTTTGTTTTCAAAGTAAAAATGTGTTTTTGTTCATTCGTGAACATAAACGACATATTAGTAGTGTTTTATATCTTGTTTTTAAAAATAGCTTCAGAATTTTAGGTTTTCAGAGCCTTGTAAGAATTGCCTTCTTTTTGGAGCTTGCCAGGTAGCTTGGGATTGCCCACTCCTGGCTCTCAGGGCAGCAGGCAGATTGCCCAGTCCTCAGCCTGCTCACAACATCTCCGGCCGGTGTTCTTCTGCCCCAGGGCATGGCCCACCTGCCCTTTACTATCAGCTCCTCCCATCACACACACACTCTCAAAGATGAGAACAGGAAATAAAATCCAATCGTAAATGCTTTCAGTGATCATCTTCCTAGATTTTTCAAAGAGGCCCTCATTTTTGTACCATCTTCCCTAAGTTGACTCAGAACGTCTGTTTCTTCTTCATGATCTCATTGGGTGTACAGCTTCTCCTTTGTAGTCTTGAAGGTGCATAGGCTTGGTGCCCGTCCAAGGGCCCGATTATTTCAGAAGGATGAGTTTCATTTCTGAGATTTCTGGGGTAGACGAAGCCTACCTCAGGGCCTTTCCATACAGACTTGGGATACCACTTGGGTGACTGCTCATTAGGTCAGACTTATAGTTTAATTTTTATACAGTTTAATTCAAGGGTCTTCATAATAACACAGCCAGCATTTTTTCAGCATGAGTCTGTGCCAGGCATTGCTCTAAATGCTTTACCTCTGTTATCTCCTGCCACCCTTGGAGGAACCCCTTTGAGGAAGATCCTGCCGGCATCTTGTACAGATGAGAACCCTGAGGTTCAGAGAAGTCAAGCAATCTGTCCACCATCATGACTAGCCAGAGGCACAGCCAGGCTCCCAACCTGGGCAGCCTGACTCAATAGGGACCTTAACTACTGTGCTGTGCTGCCTTTGATGATTCTCTTCAGACTCAGAGTAACTCAACCGAGTTAAGGCAGATGAGAATGAAGCTGATGCCCTTCGATGTGTTCCCCAGAGCCACGTGAAATGTTTGCTCCTCTATGAACTCAGGTACCATATTTCCAGATATTCGAAGAGTCTTAGGCAGTACCCTTGGGATAGAGATCAAGCCATTTCCAGTGTGGGTGCTCTGGGTGGCAATATGGCTGGCTGATCGCCCCACAGGCTCACTGTGAGGGATGTTGGATTTCCCTAATAATGAATAACCTCCCTGCCAGTAAGGAGGAAGATGGAGGTGCCATTCTTGGGGGTGAGAGAGGATGCCTGGGGGCCAGCTTTGTGAACGAGTGACAGCTGGACCTCTGGGGCTGGTGATCAGGAGAGATGGAGGCAGGGCGGATGAGTGAGCCCTCACCTGTGGGAGGAGGCTCTGGTCTCTGGGAGTGGATGGTGTTGGCTCCTAGTTGGTGAGAGCAGGGGTGCATGCCCCTCTCTCCTCCCCACGATTCATGTCTGGGGCTTTTTCCAGTCCTCTTTCTGAGCACTTCTTGGGTAGGGAGTGGGTCACTGGGAAGGACCCAAGAGGAGCCACTGTAGAGGGTGGGGGGCGGGGTGGGATCAGGGAAACATTTGTAGAAAGGGAGTAACCTGCAGGGTGAGGTGTTGCCTGGACACCCACAAGATGAGGACCCTGGTGGGACCGTAGAAGTAGCAGATTCAGAGAGCAAAGGGTCAGGGTGAGTGTGGGGTGCAGACCCCACCAAACCGAGGCACTTCTTAGGAGCTCAGACCTGCTGTAAAAGGGTCTGCGTTTTAGCGAGCTGCCCACCCATAGGGAAGGTAGTTTAAACCTTACTTGCTGGGCCCACCCCAGAGATTCTGATTTGGCAGGTCTCTGGTGGGTGCAAGAAAGTGACTTCTATGGAGCCCCCAGATTCTGCTACTGATGGCAGACCAGGACTATGCCTGGAGTGGAGCTGGGAGAACCTCAAGGGAAGGCAGGAAGAGAAACAGGGCAGCCGGGAGAGGTTTAAATGCCGATAGGAGGCCAGGCGCGGTGGCTCACACCTGCAATCCCAGCACTTTGGGAGGCCAAGGTGGGTGGATCACCTGAGGTCAGGAGTTCGAGACCAGCCTAGCTAATATGGTGAAACCCCGTCTCTACTAAAGATACAAAAATTAGCTAGGTGTGGTGGCAGGCGCCTGTAATCCCAGCTACTGGGGAGGCTGAGGCAGGAGAATCGCTTGATCCCGGGAGACAGAGGTTGTGGTCAGCCGAGATCATGCCACTGCACTCCAGCCTGGGTGGCAAGAGCAAGACTCCGTCTCAAAATAAAATAAAATAAAATAAAATAAATAAATAAATAAATAAATGCCGATAGGAAAGAGCCAGAGAGAGGGAGAGGTCGCACTGGCACGGTTGTTCGACGTGTCTGGGATGTGGTTCATTTGGTGTAGATTTGTTTTGGTATCTGTGCTGAGTGATTGCTTGGTACTTGCACTTTATTTCAATAAATGTTCTGTAGAGACTCCACGTTTGTAGCCAGTGATAACCACCCTCCACCTTTGGGACATTGCCATGTCCTTCAGTGTGTTGATGAACTGAACTGCAAGGTCACCCGGTAGTGGACATTCCTTCCCATGGGGGCAGAGCAGGCGTTTCAGCACGGAGTGTGCAGGCTCTACAGTGAGGGCCAGTGTCGAGGAACAGGTCCCTGGGAGGTTTTCCATCTGCTCAGAAGTGTTCTCATCTGATCTCAGCATCAGACTGATAGACCACAGCCTGGCTCAAACCCATGACCACTTGATAGCTAATCTATTTTTATTTGTTTCCTCGAGACACACTTAAATGCAGCTACCACAATTACCCAAATGACTGACTGCGTCCATCTCGTGGAAGCCTGTTGTTCTCCTCTGCTTCCCTGGGCACCAGCACCTTTCTGCTCTGAGAGGATCCTTCTCAAGCGTGGACTTGGTTCCCTTTTGATGAGTAGTCTAGGCTGCTCTAGACGGTACATTTAAGAATGATGTGGTCCAAGATCAAGGCAGATTTGGTAATAAACTTTTAAAATAATAAAATTAATTTAATAAAAATGAGTGCATGATCCCCAGGAAAACTCCAGGAAATTCTCTATGTGTAGCATGCGGCTATTACCATAACTCTAATAATACCAGAGCGATTATGATAATAATGATGGCAAATGGGGCCCCTGACTCTGTGCCAGGCAGCTTTTAAACATTTTACAAGTGTAATTTGACTTAATGGCCTGCAGCTTTACAAGGCGGACGTTCTGAGTGTGTTTTACCATGAGGAAATGCTGCTGTGGGTGTGAGTGTAGGCACTCAGCCCTGGAGGGCGTCAGGGCCGCCCCTCGGGTCTCCAGAGAGCGGATCTGCAGCAGCTTCAGTTCCCAGACTGCTTCCTCAGCACTCAAAAGCCACTGCAACCGTTAGGACATATTATGTTTTTCTCATTTTAAAAATAGCAGATGCTTACCGCAGAAAATGTGAGCAATGAGGAAAAAGGGGGAATTAAAATCACCTGTAACCCCCTCTCATCAACCACCGTCACTGTCAGTGTTCAGGCCGTTGCTGGTGGTCTGTTCATCAGAATCGATTCTGAGTGTGAGAGGCGCATGCCTGTCAGCTCGCTGTCGGAGCTGGAAGCCGACGCTGTGTCACTGTTTCTCAGGGTGCTGCTGTTGTCTAGCCCAACCCAGGCATGAGCAGTTGCAGAAGACCAAGGCTCAGCGAGGGGGCAGGAGAGGAGTGGGGAGGGTCAGCATCGGGGAACAGCTTTCGAACTGTGGCCTGACCTGTGAGGGTCACCTTCCGGCTCTGTCCATCCCTCTGGCAGGTTCTCTAATCTTTAGTGAACTTCATTTTCTTTTTTTTTTTTTTTTTTTTTTTGAGACGGAGTCTCGCTCTGTCGCCCAGGCTGGAGTGCAGTGGCGCAATCTCGGCTCACTGCAAGCTCCGCCTCCCGGGTTCACGCCATTCTCCTGCCTCAGCCTCCCGAGTAGCTGGGACTACAGGCGCCCACAACCGCGCCCGGCTAATTTTTTGTATTTTTAGTAGAGACGGGGTTTCACCGTGGTCTCGATCTCCTGACCTTGTGATCCGCCCGCCTCGGCCTCCCAAAGTGCTGGGATTACAGGCGTGAGCCACCGCGCCCGGCCGAACTTCATTTTCTTTATCATGAAATGGGACCGCTGCTGGCGGCTGCAGAGCTGTTGGAGGGAAATGTCCAGCTAAACTAGAAGTCTCCCGGTTGGAAGTTGCTCTGCAAAAGAGTTTGTAGGAGTCTGATATTTATTTAGAGTTAGTTTTCCAGGACCTCGCTTTGGGGTGCTTGGAGCTGCCATGGTGGGTCTGCCTCCGCCTCCGTCCTCCCTGATCTCATCTCCAGCTGGGAGGAGAGCGCATTTCCGTGTGAGCAGCCTCCTTCCTTTCTCAGAGGGAAGCCCCGGCAGTGCCAGTGCTGACACCGGGCCTGTAACTGTGGGGATGGGGCAGGTGAGCTCACAGGCCCTCAAGGGCTCCCAGCACCCCCCTGGCATCTTCAGCAGGGCCAGAGTCTGCCCCTGTGTTTCTCTTTCCTTGGACTGTTGGAAGAGCTGAAGTGAAAAGTGACTTGTTCTTGTGTCTCTGGTATCTTTGGGCAGCAGGGCTCCTGCTAAGCAAGCCCTTGGGGGCCCAAAGCAGCAGAGGCTGTGGCCGGTTCCCAGCACTGGTCCTTGTGCAAGTGTCCTTCTGAGAAGGGTGCGTGAGGCCCAGTGCCATAGGGGAACGCCAGCCCACCACCGGTGGCAGGCACTCTGTGGTGCCATTCTGCTGTCCACTCATCTGTTCCCTCAGCAACTTTCGCTGGTATCTGGAATGTCACACGCTCAGTTGTAGATGCTGAAGATCGAGCAGTGACTAAGGTAGATGGAGCAGTGGGGCAGATGGTGAAGGAAAGAAATGCGTGCATATGTTAGACGGGGGTGCTGCGGAGAGAAACAGCAGCCAGACTCGGGGTCTAGAGGCGGGCACCATATGGACCAGGAGTCCTTGAAGACCTGGTGGGGAAGCCAGCACCCAGCAGAGCTGTGAAGGATTAAGGGGCCTACTGGTGTGTGGGGAGCATTCCCCCTAAAAAAGGAGCAGCAGGTGGAAGGGCCCTGTGACCAGGGTATGGAGAGCCAGGTGGGGGTCCATGGCCAGCATGAGGACAGGCTTGTGTTGCTGGCGAGGTGGGTGTTAGGGGACAGTAATGTGAACTTTCTCTTTTCAGCAAAGCTGCAGGAGCCCTGTGGCTGTGAGGGGAGAGCCATGCTCTCCAGGTGGCGGTGTCTGGCTTACAGGAATCCAGGTGACAAAGGCTGGCTCTCAAGTCCAAAGCCTCTTGAGTTAGTGGCCCTGGATCCTCCCATGGGTTGGCTATCGGTGCTCATAAGGATAACTCATAAAGGGGTGTGATTCCAGCTTTGGCTAGAGAGCGTGCCCAGAGCTTTGCTTCTGGGTGCCTCTGGCTGCTTGGAGTGGGTGGCCATCTTATTGGGGTCAGATGGGACGGTGGCTCCGTGCAGGGGGAGGGAAGCAGGGCAAGTTAGAGGGACACTGCACTCATCATCCCACCAGCGAGAGTCATCCCAGGAAGTCATTTTAAGCCCTGCATCCATGTTGAGACTTCAGGAAGGCTTTCTCACACAGTGCCCACCCCTTTACTGCAGGTGGCTTCAGGATATCCTCTCCGGCGGCCACGGAGGCCGGGCCCTGGGGCATCACGTGGCTCCGTGGGCTCCCTGGCGGGTGAAGAACTCGACCCAGGGGGGCATTCTTGCTGCTGCAGCTATGCACTCCGTTCTGACTCATCTTTGCTGACACCACAGCGTTGTGGGAAATGCCAGTTATTGGCCTGACGCTAAGGGTTTTCCCCACCCTAGGCAAAGCAGGAAAGGCATTTGTGTGCAGTTACCCCCACAACACACTCTGCTCTCCGTTTTCAGAAGCTGCGTGGGTCTGGTTGGGGTGACTGGCTCTGTGCCAGGGAGTAAACACAGAGATGGGGGACAAAAGGAAATGGGAGAGGGCAGAGAGGGGGACTGTGACGTGCAGGTCATCCACCCCCATGGCGGTGATGTCGGGCAGCTTGTGCCCAGGAAGGGGTGGCCAGACATGTGCTTTCCCACCCTGAGTGAACTCGAGTGGGAGGGTGTCTGCGTGGAAGGAGCAAGCATTGGGCCTTTTCCCGCAGTCCTCTCAGCAAGCACAGTCACTGGTTCAAGGTTTGGATGCACTTGTGCTCATGGGCTCAGGGACCAGACTCCCTCCCCTGGCCGGAAACCTGGTACCGTCTGCCTGCTCTGCCCCCACTTTAGGGAGGCGGGCTGTGGACACAGCACCTGGTCCCCAACTCTCGTGTCGGAGGTAATTGCAGGCAGATATTCCTTAGAATGGTGAGACAGATTTTATTCCCTAATTCCTGGCAGTAAGGGAAGGAGCTACGTTCCCTGCCGACTCAGCAGAGGTGACTTTTGAATTTAAAGGGAGAATAATTAGCTGGGCCTGGTGGCATGTGCCTGTAGTCCCAGCTACTCGGGAGGCTTAGGCTGGAAGGTCACTTGAGCCCAGCATTTTGAGGATGTGATGAGCCTTGATTGCACCACTGCACTCCAGCCTGGGCAGTAGAGTCAGACCCAGTCTCTAAAAAATAAAAATAAATAAATAAAAATAAAAAATAGAGGGAGAATGAAGGAGGAGAAGGAGGGTGAGCAGGGGCTCAAGTGCACAATGCCATGGGGCTGGTCAGCGTGCATGTGCCAAGGTAGCTTTGTCTACAGCTGGCAGTGGTAAAAGTTAGGGTTCTGCTGATCCTCCCAATGGTGACATGCGGAACAGCGGCTCTTGGGTCCTTGAGTGACACACCTGAGTGGTGGAGGTGCATGCTTACTACTTTGAAGGCTCTAAGGAAGGAGGCTGGGGCCTGGAGCCAGGGGCCAGGGGCCAGGGGCCAGGTGAGGCTGGCTGGAGCAGCCACGTTATCCTGGCAGCCCTGTGCTTTCTTGGGCTGGTCCTTTGAGGGGGCTCAGTCCTCCTGAGGCTGTGGCCTTGACCTGCAGAAGGCACGCTAGAGTCCAGCTGTCTCTTGGTACAGGGGTGTAAATGGCACACATTGTCAATGTGGGGTTCTCCCTACCCCTCATCCCCCAGCACCCAGAGGGAGAGGGTGCCACTGCGGCAAAGAGACTTGAAGTTGGTTTGGTTTGGGAGATTTTTGTTGTGAGTTTTAAAACATTGAGGTAAAGTTCACGTAACATACTTACCTGGCAGGAGGGATACCACGATGGTGTAGGCAGCTCTCCCAAGGCGAGGCTTATCCTTTACACTCCAGATGGGCTGACCCCGGTGATTTCCACAAATGTCAGAAACTGAACTGCACAATTTGTGATAGTGTGGAACTGTGTTTGTGCTTTCCCTGATAGAAAAAATAAATTAAAAACTTAAAAACTGGCCGGGCGCGGGGGCTCAAGCCTGTAATCCCAGCACTTTGGGAGGCCGAGACGGGCGGATCATGAGGTCAGGAGATCGAGACCATCCTGGCGAACACGGTGAAACCCCGTCTCTACTAAAAAAATACAAAAAACTAGCCGGGCGAGGTGGCGGGCGCCTGTAGTCCCAGCTACACAGGAGGCTGAGGCAGGAGAATGGCGTAAACCCGGGAGGCGGAGCTTGCAGTGAGCTGAGATCCGGCCACTGCGCTCCAGCCCCGGCGACAGAGCGAGACTCCGTCTCAAAAAAAAAAAAAAAAAAAAAACTTAAAAACTAATTTCTATGACATAAAATGAAAAGTGCACAATTCCGTGGTATTTGGTGCACCATGTTGTCATGCAGCCTTCAGTTCTGTCTAGTTCCAAAGCATTTCATCACTCAAGAGGAAACCCGTCCATACCTGTTAGGTAGTCACTCCCCCGACCCCAGTGGACGTGCTGCCCCGTCCCTTTGCCTGTTCTGGATGTTTGGCGTCCAGGGAAGGGCTTGAGCACCTTTTTCCTTGGTTCTGCGCCATCCCCTGGTCCCTGTCTCTCTGAGTTCTGCCTGGCGGCCTCTGGGCTGCCTACCTGCTGCCTGACGCCGTGTGCCCTCTGTCTTTGCAGCTCCTGACTACAGGTCCATTCTGAGCATTAGTGACGAGGCAGCCAGGGCACAAGCCCTGAACGAGCACCTCAGCACGCGTAGCTATGTCCAGGGGTACTCACTGTCCCAGGCAGACGTGGACGCGTTCAGGCAGCTCTCGACCCCGCCTGCTGACCCCCAGCTCTTCCACGTGGCTCGGTGGTTCAGGCACATAGAAGCGCTCCTGGGTAGCCCCTGTGGCAAAGGCCAGCCCTGCAGGCTCCAAGCAAGTGAGTAACAGAGTGGGTTCCCTGGCCATTAGAACCTCTCCCCGCAAGGTCGAGGGCTTTCTCCATCACCCTGGTGCTTACCTGGCACCTGTGGATACCTCAGAGGGAGCCTCGCCCAAGTGTGTCTCGAGCAAGTGGCCTGGATGGGCAGATCCAGCGCTCGCTGGGTGGAGGTTGGGATAAAGTCATACCCTGTGGAGTTGGGTATTCAGGAGCAAGATGTTCACATCACTGTTGTGGCAGAATTGCCTGAGGTGGTGGGGTGCAGAGCTGCTGCGGCTCTGGGGTTCCATGTAGCATGCCCAGGCCACGGGCCCTAGCCTTGTGATTTTTAGCTAAGACTGTGCCTGGCTCTGGTTGACTCAGTTCTTTCTCTTTATTTTTTCCATAAGATTGCAGCGTGTCTATCCTCCAGCTTTAAAATCGTTGAATCCTAAAGTTTTTTTGTTTTTGTTTTTGTTTTTTTGAGGCGGAGTCTCGCTCTGTCACCCAGGCTGGAGTGCAATGGCGTGGTCTCGGCTCACTGCACCCTCCGCCTCATGGGTCCATACCATTCTCCTGCCTCAGCCTCCCAAGTAGCTGGGACTACAGGCGCCCGCCACCACGCCCAGCTAATTTTTTTGTATTTTTAGTGGAGACGGGGTTTCCCCATGTTAGCCAGGATGATCTGGATCTTCTGACCTCGAGATCCACCCTCCTCGGCCTCCTGAAGTGCTGGGATTACAGCTGTGAGCCACCGCGCCCAGTGAATCCTAAAGTATTAATTGGCATTGAACTTTTAAAAAATCGGAAATAAGTCATTTTTTCTCTTTGAGATGATGTCTGTCCCATAGCTCCAGCCTGTGGTTGTTGGTTGTGTCTGGGAAACGTGGCTGTGGTTATCTGAGGGAGATACTCCTGGGGTACCTGCATGGCTTTGTCACTGTCTGTGGCAAATCTGAGGGGGCTCCATGTCATTATCACTGAAGTATGCCTTTGGGTGGCTCAGCTCCTCCTGTGGCTGTGGGCACTCCTCCACCTTCATGTGGGGGTAGGTTTTGTGCCCTGGTAGTCCTGGCTGTACCTGGTGGCCTCCTGGGGGCTTCTCTAAACTCATTTGGGGCCTGGGATTTGGAACATGCCACCCCGCCTCTGCCATGGGTCAGGCCTCTGCTAGACCACTGTTTGAACCAGGGTGGAGGTGGGGATGTCACATCTCCTAGGGGCCGTGTTTTCTGGATAACTCTGCAGCAGACACTCCTTCCCCAGCATAGGGTGGAGGCCGTTGCTGTGCAGGTCATCTCCTTCCCCATGTAGCCATTCCTGCCTGAGCCTCCAGTGTGGTCACCCAGGTGACACCTATGCTATGAGGTGCCTTCTCTCCAAGTGCTCGGGTGTCAGGTTGTTCCCCCTGCCATGTGCCGTTCCAAGACACAGGCAGAGGGGGGCGGAATTAGGGGGTGGAGTGGGCCTCGTACCTCTAGCTCAGCAGTGGCCTGTCCAGTTTTCCCTCATAGGGACTTGTTGAAAGAGCGGTACAGACACAAGCCTCCATCCACACTATGAGATGAAGGAAGGGTTTTGCAAACACCTTTTAACCTACAGAGAGGAAGCAGAGCCATGTTGTTGTGTAACAGAATGGACCGTGGATAGCACTAATGGAGTTGTTGTGCCCTCCCCAGGTTCCAAATCCCCTCATCACCCAGGCTGCCCAAGAGGCTGCCAGGGACTGCTTGTGCCAGGAATGATGGACATTATGTCAGGCGACCCTCACTCAAGCTTGGTGTACACTGAGCAGGGGCTGAAGAGGGAGGTGGGAACTGGAGCCTGGTACTGCTAGAGCATCCAGTGACCTCTAGTGGGTCCGAGGCGCCATGGAGTCCAGTGGAGTGTCCTCACTCATGTCCCCAGGATGACGGTAGCCGTGGATCTCCCTCCATGTAGCTGTGAGAATCAGAGCCGCTGCCCTCACTGAGTGGGAACGCCCTCCATTTCCATTGCTCATACTCCCCAAGTATGCACCTTCCCTCCTGGCACGGTAGGCCACGTGCCCCTCCTCCTGCTCGCCCTTCCACCTCTGCTGGCCATCCCAGCAGCATCAAATGTGCCCGTGTCCGGCCCTCAGCATGCCCGCCTGTCACCAGCCCCTCCCATGTACCTTCTGTGTCCTTTCTCTGAGACCATGGGCCTCAGCAGCCCGAGGGATCTTCTCAGACATGGAAAGGCTGTGCTTGGCCAGGCGCGGTGGCTCACGCCTATAATCCCAGCACTTTGGGAGGCCTAGGCGGGCGGAGCATGAGGTCAGGAGATTGAGACCATGCTCGCTAACTCGGTGAAACCCCATCGCTATCAAAAATACAAAAAATTAGCCAGGCATGGTGGTGGGGGCCTGTAGTCCCAGCTCCTCCGGAAGCTGAGGCAGGAGAATGGCGTGAACCTGGGAGGCGGAGCTTGCAGTGAGCCGAGATCGTGCCGTTGCACTCCAGCCTGGGCGACAGAGCGAGACTCTGTCTCAGGGGGGGAAAAAAAAAAAAGGAAAGGCTCTGCGTAACCCCCAGGGCCCTATTCCTGTGAAGCCAGACCCCTTCCAGGGGAATCCCTTCCCTGGATCGCCGGCCTCCAGCATGGAGGTCCACTGGATATCAGGACGTTGAACTTGTTGGGCACTTCTCACCCACAGTGGAGGCTCAGCCCTTGCAGCCTGCCGGCCTCTGCCTGCCCCCGGGAAAGAGTGTCAGGCACACCCTTCACTGAGGAAGGTGTGGGTCTGTCAGACGAGGCCGTGGTTTTACGAACATGAAGGTTTGGTGTTGCTCTCTCCCCTCGGATGGAGGACCCTTAACTTCCTGATGAAGGATTTCTCTCCATGAACCCCTCGCTTGGGTCCTGATTTCTCTCCATGAACCCCTTGCTTGGGTCCTGATTTCTCTCCCTGAACCCCTTGCTTGGGTCCTGATTTCTGTCTGTGAGCCCCTTGCTTGGTCCTGATTTCTCTCCATGAACCCCTTGCTTCATCCTGATTTATCTCCGTGAACCCCTTGCTTGGTCCTGATTTCTCTCCGTGAAACCCTTGCTTGGTCCTGATTTCTCTCCATGAACCCCTTGCTTGGTCCTGACTTCTCTCCGTGAACCCCTTGCTTGGTCCTGACTTCTCTCCGTGAACCCCTTGCTTGGTCCTGATTTCTCTCCATGAACCCCTTGCTTGGTCCTGACTTCTCTCCGTGAAACCCTTGCTTGGTCCTGACTTCTCTCCGTGAAACCCTTGCTTGGTCCTGACTTCTCTCCGTGAAACCCTTGCTTGGTCCTGACTTCTCTCCGTGAAACCCTTGCTTGGTCCTGATTTCTCTCCGTGAAACCCTTGCTTGGTCCTGATTTCTCTCCCTGAACCCCTTGCTTGGGTCCTGATTTCTCTCCGTGAACCCCTTGCTTGGTCCTGACTTCTCTCCATGAACCCCTTGCTTGGGTCCTGATTTCTCTCCATGAACCCCTTGCTTGGGTCCTGTCTGCATCTGATGTGATGTAGGCAGACACTGCTTGCCACTTCCTGGCTTCTCTCTCCATCGTTTTATCGTCATCCTCCCACATCCCTGTTTTGAAGGCATGTCTCTCATGAGCGGTTCATAGTTGTTCTGTTGTTGGATCTCTCAGGTCAGGGTGGGACTGTGGAATCAATGAATGTATCTTCATTTTTCCCAAAAAAACAAAAGCACAGGCCGGGTGCGGTGGCTCACGCCTGTAATCCCAGCACTTTAGGAGGCCGAGGCAGGCAGATCACGAAGTCAGGAGTCCGAGACCAGCCTGGCCAATATGGTGCAACTCCATCTCTACTAAAAATACAAAGACTAGTGGGGCGTGGTGGCGGGCACCTGTAGTCCCAGCTACTCTGGAGGCTGAGGCAGGATAATTGCTTGAACTCGGGAGGCGGAGGTTGCAGTGAGCTGTGATTGTGCCACTGCACTTCAACCTGGGTGACAGAGCGAGATTTTGTCTTGAAAAAAAAAAAAAAAAAAAAAAGCCGGGGGGACAAGGGTCCTTATGTAGTATCTCTCAGTTCTTTCCTTTTGCAAATCTGAATTTGTATATCTGGGCCTCGTAACCCGTTTCCTGGGGAGCCCATCGCCAGCTGTATGGAGGTAGCAGCCTTAGGGGAGCTGGAAAGCTGGCTGTGGCCAGGCTTCTTGGACGAACTTTCAGTCCTGTGAACCCTGGGCCCTTTCCTCATAGCAGGGCAAGTGTGATGATCCCGTGGCCTCATGGCTGTGTTTCTGGGCAGTGTCTCCAGCTGTCTGAGATGGCAGCAGTGTCCTATGGAAGGAGCTCCAGGGTCTTAGTGAGGGAGGAGAGTGAGGGATCCTAGAGTGACCGGATCCTAGAGTGACCAGTTGAATGCCTCCAGGCATTGAGTGAGATTCTCCTTCAAGGGCTTGTGAGGCATTTAACGTAAACTGAGGCCCAGCTACACTTGGCCTCAATAAGCACATGATGTTTGATTAGGATTGGGAATTTCCTATGCTTTAGAATCTGACCACCTGTGACTGCTGGAACTCACCTAGAGTGGGGGCTTCTGCTGAGCACTGGACCTGTCTCCGTCTCCTGCCCCATCTCCTATCTGCCCACACTTCCCTCCCTGCCCAGACACACACACTGCAGCCGCCCTCCTTCCTGCCCTTGGCCTGTTTGTCATCACCGTCTGCCGTCCTGGCTCTTGTGGCCCAAGCAAGAGCCAGGAGGCCAGGAGATGGCTGCTGCCCAGGACCAACTTCCCCGTGATCACTGTGTGGCGATTTGCTGGCCATGCTGCCAGACTGTCTGGCACAGAAACCAAGGACAGGAGGAGGCAGGATGCGAGCACCCTGGTGAGCTGCCAGGCGGCCTGCTGGGGTGGGCGCAGGTCAGTGCCAGGAGTATCCAGAGTATCCATCTTATAGGCCTTCCTGGTGCCACTCAGCAGCGATATGTGAAGCCCTTCCCAGGGCCAGGCACCAGCTGAGGTCAGAGGTGTCCAGCAGAGCATAACGCAGAACCTGGACCTGTAGGCGACAACTGTGGAGGAAAGTGGGGATCTGCTGAGGGGGCAGGGCAGGCAGGAGCCGGCCGAGGACAATGGCAAAGTCACCAGGTACCGTCCTCCACACCCAGCTTTGCAGGATTGACGTTTCAGAGGATGAATAATCACCCTGTGACTGCCCCTGGCCCCAGGGACAGAGCTCTGCCCCTTCAGGGGTCCCAGATGTAGGTTGTGTAAGGACAGCCTCATGCCAGGTTGGAAGCCAGACCTGGAAGCAGTGTGGTCAGAGCAGCCCAGGCAGCCCACAGGCGAGTGGAGGGGAACAACTGGGGAAGTCTGGCTAGGAGGAGGTGACTGCACTGAGGGGCTAGCTGGCAAGGGTCTCTGCCTGGGGGCTGAGAGGAGCTCAGGTTATTTCTGAAGGCAGTATAGACCTGTGTGGAGCTTGAAGCCCAGTGTCTGGATCAGAGTCTGCTGGGCTGCGGGCCCAGAGCTGGGAGCCAGCCGCTGGCTTCTGCAGTGTCCGAAGTGGTGAGGAGGAGCTGGGCTGGAGCCAGTCTTGCCTGCTGGCAGTAGCCACGGTGGGGTCCTTTCTGCCCTGACTCCTGGCCTCTGTTGCCAGGGCTTGGAGGCTTGGAGGTGGCCTCTGTCCCAAGAAGAGTCCCCAAAATCCTCACTTTGTCCAGTGAGGGATTCTGGGCGGGGGAGGTTCCCAGGACTGCGGCGGCACAGACCATACCTTGTCAGTGTTGAGCCCTGACTGACCCAGGAGTGCCAGGTGGTGGTGTGCTCGCTGCCAGCAAGGGGCCAGTATTTGAAGAGCAGTGGAGTGTGCTGAGCACGCTGTGTAGGCGTTCCTCAGCCCTTCTGGGTTCCAAGGGTGTTGTTGGGGTACGCTGCCATGCAGAATATGAGAAAGCAAAAGAAACACACGGTTGTCAGGAGGCGGAGCTTGCAGTGAGCCGAGATCACGCCACTGCACTCCGGCCTGGGCCACAGAGCGAGACTCCGTCTAAAAAAAAAAGAAAGACACGGTTGTCTTTGACCTGCGTGATGTTGACCGAGGTTCGTGTGGTTTCACGTTGTGTAAATTTCATGGAAAACTGTAGTCCCGTTGTAAAAACCAAGTCTCCAGACGAAGAGGCGACTTGCACTTCCTGGTGCTGCCCCTGGACCCTGACCCTGCTCTCTTCGCCTCCCAGGTAAAGGCCGGCGTGTCCAGCCCCAGTGGTCCCCTCCTGCTGGGACCCAGCCATGCAGACTCCACCTTTACAACAGCCTCACCAGGAACAAGGTAAGGAGGACACAGATGCTGTGGTACATGCACACGATGGGAGGCAGGACGGCCCCTGTGCCTTGTCACACAACAGACTTCTCCGTTCCTTGTGTTGGGCTCTGGAATTCCATAAATCCAGGTTTAAGATCCTTCAGTCACTTCCATGTTAGAATCTCTGTGGCCCAGGGGCAGAGCTGTCCTCTGAAACTCAGACACATGAAGGATCACGCCTCATGTGGCAGCCTGCGCATGGCTTCTGGGCATGGATCACCCTGGCTTGTCTCTCGGACTCTGCCCAACCGTGAATACTTGAGGTCATCCACAGCCAGGCCTTTCAGGAGGACATGTGGTTGCAGCAGGTGTCACCGTGTGAGCCAAGCAGGATGGGCAAAACTGTAAACCGGCTGGATGTTGCTGGGAGCACAGCAGGTTTTGAGAAGAAGGCAGGATTGGTTCCTAACAGAATGGGGTTTGCATGGTTTGCTTGGCTCAGGGCATGGCCAGTGACTCCAGAGATTTCAGACCAGACTCTGGCCGGGGGTGCTTGGATTTCCATCAGGGAGCACGTTTGGCAGACAGAGAGTCAGGTGTGAGGGAGTTCATGGCCTTCCTCTGGAAACTGGTTGAGGATACTGCCCCCAGAGAGGTCTGAGGATGCTGGGAGGTTGAGGGGTGGTGCCAGAACAGTGGTGAGCAGCACCACGATTCAGGGGTCCTGGCCTCCAAGCCGGGCTCCTCCGACAGGGACTGACCCTGGCCAAGTGCTGTCTGCCTCAGTTTCTTTATCTGTTAAAAGAAAATGACATAACCTACATCCTAGAGTGTACTACGTATTGAGTATTTAACTCAGGGCCTAGCACATGGTGGGTACTCAGTAATATTAACTGTGTTATTGTTAAATAAGCAGCATTTCAGCAATAAGTAAGATCATGGATTCCCTTTATAGCGTCCCTCCATAGGTGAGTAGAAGGCCAGGGAGGAAGAGGCCCCACCCACCCAGGGCTCAGTTGGTGGGAGGTGCTGTACATCTCACTGGGCTCCCACTGAGACTGTGACTTTTCACAGTAAAACAAAATGGTCTCTGTTGAATTGTTTGCACAAAACACAAGCCACACTGTGATGTTTGTTGCTGTTTTTGGTAATCCTGTGCAGTGTTTCTTGCATTTCTTGTGATCGTCATTCCTTCATTCCTAACAAAGGAAGTGTTCATACCTCAAGATGGGAAAAAGGTGACGTGGTATTGCTGTGGGCCAACCGTCTATGACGCATCTCACATGGGGCACGCCAGGTAGGTCCACTGCGGAGTGTCCCTGCGGCTTCTGCAGTTGTACGCAGAAGTCAGAGCCACTGGGATCCACAGCGGGAATCTTAGGTCCACAGAAATCTTAGATCTGCTACAGAGACCTGAGATTTGAGGAATCAAGCCTGAATTTCTTCTCTTGTTTTTATGATGAAAATTTTAATTCCATAAGTAATCCATATTCGCTGCAGAAAGACTACAGATCACCAAAAACAAAATGTCCATAGCCCCACTGCTAACATGCTGGACTCGACCTAGGCACTTTTTCTCACGTACCTTAAAGTTTTCTCTCATCCCTCAGGCTCTGGTGGGGGTCCCCAGATGCTGAGTTCCCGTGACACTCAGACCTGACAGGCCTGAGGCTGAGTTGGCTGTGACCCCCCTGACCACTGGATGGTCATGGCTGTAGCTCCTGATGAGTAGCTGGCTGTAGATGCCACAGAGTCCTTTTATTTGTTCATGTTTTAGTTGCAGTGCCAAGGACATGTATAGTCAACCCTTGAACAACCTGGAGGGTAGAGGGCGTGACCCTCTGCACATTTGAAAACCCACACATAACTTTTTTTTTTTTTTTTTTTTTTTTGAGACGGAGTCTCGCTCTGTCACCCAGGCTGGAGTGCAGTGGCCGGATCTCAGCTCACTGCAAGCTCCGCCTCCCGGGTTCACGCCATTCTCCTGCCTCAGCCTCCCGAGTAGCTGGGACTACAGGCGCCTGCCACCTCGCCCGGCTAAGTTTTTGTATTTTTAGTAGAGACGGGGTTTCACTGTGTTAGCCAGGATGGTCTCGATCTCCTGACCTCGTGATCCGCCCGTCTCGGCCTCCCAAAGTGCTGGGATTACAGGCTTGAGCCACCGCGCCCGGCCACACATAACTTTTGATTCCCCAAAAACTTCACTACCAAAATAGCCTCCTGTTGACCAGAAGCCATACCAATAGCATGCCAGTCAGTGAACACGTATTTTGTATATACATTACATACTGTATTCCTAACGATAAAGAAAGCCAGAGAAAAGAAAATATTATGAAGAAAATCTTCAGGGAGAGGACATGTATTTACTATTCGTTAGGTGGAAGTGGATCATCATGAAGGTCATCTTCCTTGCCATCTTCATGTTGAGTAGGCTGAGGAGGAGAAGAGGGGGTTCTTGCTGTTTCAGGGATGGCAGCGAAAATCATGTATAAGTGGGCCCATGCAATTGAAACCTGTGTTGTTGGAGGTTCAGCTGTACATATCGTCTGGTCTGGAAATGTTTGTTTTTTCGTTGCTTTAGGTCCTACATCTCTTTTGATATCTTGAGAAGAGTGTTGAAAGATTACTTCAAATTTGATGTCTTTTATTGCATGAACATTACGGATATTGACGACAAGGTAAAGGGAATTTGTAAGATTAAATTTTAAATGCAATTGGATGGTGTGAAAGGAGATAGGACTTTTGCATAAGTAAATAAAATAATGTAGGCTTGAGCTAGCCTGTGTTTTGACCTGATAAACATCATTTTAATCCCCTCCATGAGTTAATATTACCACTTATGCTGCTGATATCATTTCTATGATGCTCAGACAGGTTAGAAACCTGCATGTTGCTCAGGGGTCAGTAGCCCCTGGTGTTGTGCAGAAGGAAGGCGTCCCATAGCACGCACTTCAACGTGTGGCTTGCAGGGGAAGCTGGGGCCCCCCGGGCTCATTTCGTTAAGTGTCACAAAGATCACATTAGGCCTTGGGCACTAGGGCAGGTGGGAGATGGAGGGTGGTGTTTCTATTTGATGATGGTATGCGTGTCTGGGGCCCACAGTTGTCTGCCACCACCCTCACCCTCACTTAGGGTTGGCCAAGGGAGAGAGTGGCCTGCAGCAGAGGGATGCAGCTGGGTTCCAAGCTTCACTCCCCAATGTCTCTCTTCCCTCCCTAGATCATCAAGAGGGCCCGGCAGAACCACCTGTTCGAGCAGTATCTGGAGAAGAGGCCTGAAGCGGCACAGCTCTTGGAGGATGTTCAGGCTGCCCTGAAGGTGGGCCTCTTGCTGTCTGCTCTAGAAACCAAACCCTTTGCTTCTTTTCTCGGTCCTTTGTAGATTACTGTCCTAGGGTAGTGTCAGTCTCACAGGCTTTCACAAAGTGTATGTTACTCAAGCCAGTTCCATCAGGGGCACTGAAGTCTCGATAGGTAAGGTCCCCTGGCCTGTGACAAAGTCACCAGGAAAGATGCACTGGGGTGGAGTGGAGAGTAGGTGACCTTCCTACCACTTACAGGAAAACAACTGAATTCATCACGGTGCCGCTAATTACACCTATAAAAATGCTTGCCAATATTGCTATCTAATTTTCAATGCCAAGGTCACAAGTAAATCAGAAACTTCTGCCTGAGACACAAAAGCTGTACTAAGCTTTTTAATTTGGTAATACTGTAAATTTCCAGAATCTTTTGAAGAAGTTAGTTCTCTCTAGTATTTTCATTCTGAGTAACCATTATTATATAGTTATTTTTATGACAATAGTAAGAATAGGTGACTTTACTCTCTACTAATTATCTTTAGTAATTACAGTAATCATTACAGATATGTTTATGGCATTTTATCTCTGGAATTAAAAACAGGAATAAAATTAGAGCTTAGCAATCTTTTAGGTCAGTGAGGCCTGAGTGCCTTCTTTTTTTTTTTTTTTTTTTTTTTTTTGAGACGGAGTCTCGCTCTGTCGCCCAGGCTGGAGTGCAGTGGCTGGATCTCAGCTCACTGCAAGCTCCGTGTCCCGGGTTCACGCCGTTCTCCTGCCTCAGCCTCCCGAGTAGCTGGGAACTCACTGGGTGGCCCACTTTTCCTCATCCCCAGAACAGCCCTAGAAATACTGCTCTCACACCCATTTTGCATTGGAGAAACTGAGGCACAGAGAGGTTAGGTGCCCTGTCCAGGGGCACACATGAGAGGGCAGTACCAGGAGCTCCTGAGTGGGGTGCTTCAGTCTCCCTTAGTTACTTACTGCCCTGCCACTTGGGGTGCAAACTTCTCTATCTCTATGGGCCGTGGGAAAAACTGGTCTGTTTCCTACCTGGAATCACCTTTATGAACTCGGGGTTTTGCTGAGCAGTATCTAATAGGTTTGACATCTCTTTATGGTTGTAGCCATTTTCAGTAAAATTAAATGAGACGACGGATCCTGATAAAAAGCAGATGCTCGAACGGATTCAGCACGAAGTGCAGCTTGCCACAGAACCGCTTGAGAAAGCTGTGCAGTCCAGACTCACTGGAGAGGAAGTCAGCAGCTGTGTGGAGGTGAGGCTTCACATGTCTCCAGCCAGCCCTTTCGGGTCACATGTCGGGCCGTGCATAGATGGATCTGTGTGCGCGGATTGATTCCACGGTTTGTCTTAGTGGAAGACACGCTGTGTCTCCCGTAGCCCCACTGCGGCAGGTGGCCCTGTTCTGTGGTGGCAGAGTCAGTGCTCCTCCCCTCCCACACCCTCTTGCCCCATTTCCTGGGTGCAGAGCCTGTGCCGCTGGAAGGAGACTCGGGATCCACACCCTCCCAGCACTCCCATCAGATAGGCAGGAGGTGCACTTGGAATGTGGGGAGGCCGCCTTCTGTGGAAGCATTCCAGGATTCTCCAGTGGACTCTCCCCCCACCCGCTGGAGAAGGAGGAGCAGGGATTACCACTGAATGGAGAATTGAGGCCTGTGGGTGCCTACTGAGCTTGGAGCCTTCACGTTGACCAGCTCTGCTGCCCCTGCCGAGATCTCCTTCAGACACAGGGGAGAGACCTGGGTGCAGAGGGGACCCTGCCCTCTTCCTCAGGCCTTCCCCCTGTGACTGGCACCCTGTCAGGAAGGCCTTCTCCTTTGTGCCAGCGCCACCTGCTGGTCACCCTTTAAGAACTCGATGGGAAAGAGAAGAGATGGCTGCAGCTGTGCGTGGAAAAAAGAGGCCCCACTCAGGCGGCAGCCTTGCCTTCCCTCACCACCGCCCTGGCCCCACCTCAGTGATGGGGCAGGGAGTCCGCGTCTGCCCTTCGCCGGCATGTTTCTTTCTAGTTTGGTCTCTTCTGTGTCCTGACTCAGCAGATTGCTTCGTTGTGCCTGTTTCCAAACTTCATGGAAACGCGCCCCGTGTGTGTAGTCATGAGTGTGCTTTCACCCAAGCTGTGCTTCTGGGACGGACCCGCATGTGGTCGCTGTCACTCCCTCAGTGCCCACCTGGGGGCCGAGCTGTTTGTCTGTTCTCCTGGGACAGGCAGTTAGGTTTCCTTGTTACCAACAATGCTGCTGTAATTTTTTTCCCAGTTGTTCCACTAATATATATATTTTTAAATTGTGGTAAAACACACATTATAAGAAATTTACCATCTTAGCCATTTTTAAAAGCTTTTTTTTTTTTTGTAGAGACAGTGTCCTTTTGTGTCTGGTTTATTTTGCCCAGCGTAGTGTCCCCATGGTTGACCCATGCTGTAGCACGTGTCAGACTCTGCTTCCTTCCTGTGACTGAACGATGCTCTGTTGTATATAGATGGGCCACATTTTGCTCATCCTTTCACCTGCCCTTGGACACGTGGGTGGTTTCCACATTTTGACGATTGCGAGTAATGCTGCCGTAAACCTGGGTGTACAAATATCTGTTTGAGTTCTTGCTTTCACTTCTTTGGGGGACATACCCAGAAGTGGAATTGCTGGGTCATAGGATGATTCTATTTTTGATATTCCGCGTAACCACTGTATTGTTTCTGCAGTGGCTGCGCTATTACACATTCCCACCCATAGTGCACTGGGGTTCTGTTTTCTCCGTATCCTTGCCAAAGCTTGTTATTCTTCATTTTTTCCATTCTAGTAGGTGTGAGGTGGTATATCCTGTGGTTTTGGTTTGCATTTCCCTAATAACTAGTGACGTGGAGCGTCTTTTCCTGAACCATGAGTTGTTCTGTGTTGTCTCTAGGTAGACATTTGCAAGTTTCTTAAGGCCGTATACCTGCAAGTGGAATTGCTGGGTTGTATAGGATATATGTGGGTGACTGTGTCGGGGTTCCCAACACTGCCCACACATTCTGGGGTCCTCTAGAAGGACTCATAAGACTTGGCATTGACTTATCATCTCGTCTAAGGTTTATAACAGTGACACAGCGAGGGTGCAGAATCTCAGGCAGAGTCTTCGGTCATCCACGGACAGGCTGCTGAAGCTTCCTCCCTCCCTCCCATGAGGGGACGCAGCACACTTTCCCCCACCAGGAAACAATGCAGCCATATGTGTGAAATGTCCCTCCCCAGGGAAGCCCATCACATAGGCCCCCTCTGCCTGGCACATGCCACAATTCCCGACTCCCCAGAAGGAAAGCTGGGGTTCCACCTGCATAAGCCACAGTGTTTGTTCAACAGCCCACGGGGCTGCTGCCGCAGAGCTGGGTTTCCCGGCCTCTTAGCACAGGGGACATTTCAGCTCCTGGATGACAGCCAATGGCCAGCTCTACAGGCAGGCCTTTCTCAGGTGGCAGACACAGACCTGCTAGGCTCATTCTTATCTTCACAGTAGCCATATCAGAAATGTCTATGTGGCCAGGCACAGTGGCTCACACCTATAATCCCAGCACTTTGGGAAGCCAGGGCAAGAGAATCACTTGAGCCCAGGAGCTCCAGACCAGCCTAGGCAATATAGTGAGACTATTTCTACAAAAAATTTAAAAACCAGCCAAGCATGGTGATGCATGCCTGTGGTTCCAGCTACTGGGGAGGCTGAGGTGAGACAATTACCTGAGCCCAGGAGTTTGAGGCTGCAGTGAGCCATGATCGCACCACTGCACTCCAGCCTGGGCAGCAGAGTGAGACCCAGACTCTTAAAAAAAAAAGAAATAGGCCGGGCGCGGTGGCTCAAGCCTGTAATCCCAGCACTTTGGGAGGCCGAGACGGGCGGATCATGAGGTCAGGAGATCGAGACCATCCTGGCGAACACTGTGAAACCCCGTCTCTACTAAAAAATACAAAAAACTAGCCGGGCGAGGTGGCGGGCGCCTGTAGTCCCAGCTACTCGGGAGGCTGAGGCAGGAGAATGGCATAAACCCGGGAGGCGGAGCTTGCAGTGAGCTGAGATCCGGCCACTGCACTCCAGCCCGGGCGACAGAGCGAGACTCCATCTCAAAAAAAAAAATAAAAAAAAAGAAATAAATGTCTATGCAAATTTCTTCTTCCTCTACCACATTTCGGGTATGCTGTGTATTTGCACATACACCCACCCCACATTTGTATTGTCAGATTCTTCCCTTTCAACAATGCCATGAATGCAAAGTGCTGATTTCTTTGGTTTCAATGTCCCTTTTTCCAACCTTTCCTGAGACTGAGCATTTTGTCACATGCTTGCTTCCAGCTGTGATTCTGTGCCCCCATATCTCCCCCTTTCCCATGCGGTTATTGGTCCTTTTCTTACTGTTTTGTATCATTCTTATGTCTTCCGATACTGATTTCTATGATTTGAATGTTTGTTCCCTCCAAAGCTCATGTTGAAACTTACTCCCTAGTGTAACAGTGTTAAGAGGTAAGGCCTTTTAGAGGTGACTGGGTCATGAGAGCTCTGCCCTCATGAATGGGTTAATGGATTAATGGGTTATCACAGGAGTGGGGTAGTTATCATGAGAGTGAGGCTGTTACAGAAGCCAGTTTGGCCTTCATGAGGCCCCGGCCATATGATGCTCCACGCCACCCTGGGACTCTGCGGAGAGTCCCCACCAGCAAGAAGGCCCAGAACAGATGTGGCCCCTTGACCTTGAACTTCCCAGCCTACAGAATTGTAAGAAACAAATTTTCTTTTAAAATTACCCATTCCTAGGCCGGGCATGGTGGCTCACGCCTGTAATCCAGCACTTTGGGATGCCGAGGTGGGCAGATCAAGAGGTCAGGAGATCGAGACCATCCTGGCCAACATGATGAAACCCCATCTCTACTAAAAACACAAAAAATTAGCTGGGCATGGTGGTGCGCATCTGTAATTCCAGCTACTCGGGAGGCTGAGGTGGGAGAATCCCTTGAACCAGGAAGTCAGAGGTTGCAGTGAGCCAAGATCGTGCCATTGCACTCCAGCCTGGCGACAGACCAAGAGTCTGTCTCAAAAAGAAAAAAAAAAAAAATTACCCATTCCCAGCCAGGCGCAATGGGTCGCACCTATAATCCTAGCATTTTGGGAGGCTGAGGTGGGCGGATCACCTGAGGTCGGGGGTTTGAGACCAGCCTGACCAACATGGCAAAACACCGTCTCTACTAAAAATACAAAAATTAGCCAGGTGTGGTGGCGGGCGCCTGTAATCCCAGCTACTCTGGAGGCTGAGACAGGAGAATAGCTTGAACCCAGGAGGCGGAGGTTGTAGTGAGCCGAGATCACGCCACTGCATTCCAGCCTGGGCAACAGAGTGAGACTGTCTCAAAAACAAAACAAAACAAAAACAGACTAAGACACAAATTATCTCCGTTACATGTTGGGTCTCCATGTGTTTGTGTCTCTTAGTTCCGTTCTGTTGGTCAAATTGTCCAGCCCAGACCAGGTGCAGTGGCTCGTGCCTGTGATCATAGCACCTTGGGAGGCCAAGGCAAGAGGATCCCTTGAGCCCAGGAGCTTGAGATCAACCAGGACAACATAGTGAGACTCTTATCTCTATAAAACATTTAAGAATTTAAAATTTTAAAAATTTATAAAAATTGTCCCGTCCTGCAGGAGTGTCATGCTGTCTCTCACACGTAGCTGGCGGGTAAGAGGCCCCATCTTGGTTTTGTCGTTAGGTGTGTTTTGAAGCCTCAGCTTGTCAAGTTCCATGTAAGACACTGTTGGGATTTTGCATGTTGTATCTAAGAACCAGTATCTCGGCCGGGTGCGGTGGCTCAAGCCTATAATCCCAGCACTTTGGGAGGCCGAGACGGGCGGATCACGAGGTCAGGAGATCGAGACCATCCTGGCTAACCCGGTGAAACCCCGTCTCTACTGAAAAATACAAAACACTAGCCGGGCGAGGTGGCGGCGCCTGTAGTCCCAGCTACTCGGGAGGCTGAGGCAGGAGAATGGCGGGAACCCGGGAGGCGGAGCTTGCAGTGAGCTGAGATCCGGCCACTGCACTCCAGCCTGGGCAACAGAGCGAGACTCCGTGTCAAAAAAAAAAAAAAAAAAAAAGAACCGGTATCTCAGATCCAGTTTTGTTGTGTCGATCCTCTCTAGTCTTTTTGTTTTTATCAGTTTTTGTCCATTCTTTATTACTACTTTTCTTCTTTTTTTCTTTGGATTTATTCTGTTTTTCATTGTCTCACTTAGCAGTTTAGCTCATTTTCTGATTTAAGAATTTAAGGCTATACATTTTCCTCTGAGTGTTTTTGCTGCAAAATTTGACATCATGTACTTGTGAACAATTTCTAATACCATTTTGGATTTTTCAGCCCAGGAATGATCTAGATGTAATTATCTAAAAGTTAATTATCTAAAATTACCTAGAAGTTTGAAATTTCCAAATGGATGGTATTTTTTCATATTAACTTATTGTTATTCCCTTATAACTTAATTACCCAGTGGTTGGAGAGTATGGTCTGTCCCGAGCTGGATCTGAACAGAGACTTGTGTTGTGGCCCCTGTGTGTGCTGGCTTCTGAATGTTCTCTTGTGTTTGAGAAGATTTTGTCTGATCACCTACTGCACAGTCCCACATGCCATCCGCTTAGCTATACCTGTTGGCCATGTTGTTAATATTTTGTGTGTCTTTGCTAATTCTTCCTGCTGGCTTAGCCTATTCATACAGTTGCCTAAAAAACAAAAACAAGAACCAAAACAAAACTCCTCCTCTGACGGTGAATTTGTCTGTTTCTCCTTATTTTTTCACTTTTTAGAAAAAAAAAAGTTCTTTTTTTAAGAGTAGATTCTGGTTCACATCAGAAGTGAGAGGTCATATGTATATCCCCTACCCACCTCACCGTCACCTCCCCCGGTGTCCGCACCCACCAGAGGGTACGTTTGTTACAGTCAGTGAACCTGCACTGAACGTCATGACCCTGAGTCTGTGGTTTACATTAGGATTCACTCTCAGGATTGTACATCCTGTGGGTTTGGACAAATACTATCTCGTATCCCCCATTACAGTATCACACAGAGTAGTTTCACTGCCCTGAACGTCCTCTGTGCTCCAGCCATTATCCCTCCCTCCCCACCCCAACTCCTGACAACAGCTAGTCTTTTTACTGTCTCCATAGTTTTGCCTTTTCCAGAATGTCACATACTTGGAATCCTACAGTGTGTAGCTGTTTCATATTGGCTTCTGTTTGAGGTAGGGGGGAAACAATGTTTAAATTATGTAGGGATTTCTCCCTCACCCAACCCACCTCTGCCCCAACAACCTGTCAGTTCTCTAGCAAGCATCAGCTGGGAGTCCTGTAATTTATTTCATTTCCAACACAATCTGCCAGGAGGCAGTGTCAGATCGGACAGGTTGAAGGCTTAGTCCCGTAAGACTGTCCCCATTTCAGATGTCAATTGAAAGTAGTAGTTTGTTACCTGTACTTCTGACCTACCAGTTATTGGCCGGGTATGGTGGCTCATGCCTGAAATCCCAGCACTTTGGGAGGCCCAAATGGGCAGGTCACAAGATCAGGAGATTGAGACCATCCTGGCCAACATGGTGAAACCCCATCTCTATTGAAAATGCAGGCCGGGCGCGGTGGCTCAAGCCTGTAATCCCAGCACTTTGGGAGGCCGAGGCGGGCGGATCACAAGGTCAGGAGATCGAGACCACAGTGAAACCCCGTCTCTACTAAAAATACAAAAAATTAGCCGGGCGCGGTGGCGGGTGCCTGTAGTCCCAGCTACTCAGGAGGCTGAGGCAGGAGAATGGCGGGAACCCGGGAGGCGGAGCTTGCAGTGAGCCGAGATCGCGCCACTGCACTCCAGCCTGGGCAACAGCGTGAGACTCCGTCTCAAAAAAAAAAAAAAAAAAGAAAATGCAAAAATTAGTTGGGCGTGGCGTCACGTGCTTGTAATCCCTTCTACTCAGGAGGCTGAGTTAGGAGAATTGCTTGAACCCAGGAGGCGGAGGTTGCAGTGAGCCGAGATTGCACCACTGCACTCCAGCCTGGCGACAGAGCTAGACTCTGTCTCAAAAAAGAAAGAAAGAAAGAAGGAAAGAGAGAGAGAGAGAAAGAGGAAGAGAAGAAAAGAAAAGAACAGAGTGCACTGGTGTATTTTGGAATGCTTCCTTTCCCTTCTTGCTATTGGAAACACAAGGGGATTTTTCTCCAGTATTCACTGTGAGAGCCTGGTCAGGTTCCTAGAGGTAAAACTCACAAAAGTGTTGGGTCACCTTTGACTGGGTCCTTGGAGTTTTCAGCTGTCTGACTTGCCTACACCAAGCGTACAGCAATCTCTCAGTTACAGTCCTGGTTTTCCTCCCCCAGCAGTGGTTCCCCCAATAAGTTTTCAGCTTATGAGTCTCTGCTCTGGTAAGTTGTGATTCTCTGTCTTCTCCTGTTGGTCTCTCCAGTTTGGGGGGCAGTGGTTTGCCCTATGACCTTACTTCTCTTATGGATCTAAGAAGAGTTGGCTTTTCAGTTTGTTCAGCTTTTTACCTATTGTTAGGTAGAGTGACAACTTCCAAGCTCCTGACTTACGTGAAACTGAAACCAGAAGTCTCTTATCTTTTTGTATTTATACATTTTGATAGTTAATCTGTATGACCAGCAGCATTGAGTATTCCAATCCTATCACCAGGCAAGTTTTAGAAACATCATCTTAGAAGTATTGGTGGGAAGCAGCTTTTGTCTATCTCGAAGTGTGTATATCTCCCTGTTTGTTCGAGGTGGTTGCCGTCCTCTGGCTTCCATTGTTGGCTGTTGTTGAAAACATCGGTTGCCCTTCAAATCACTTTTCTTTGATCGGTAAATATGCCTTTTCTATCAGGCACCTTATCAAAATATTCTCTCTCTTCAGTTTTCTGCTATTTGACTAAGACATTATAAGAGATTTGTTTTTACTTATCCTATTGGATATTTTGTGTGCTTCCTGGGTCTGGATTGTTGCCTGGGTTTCGAGAAATTCTCAGACGCGTCTTCAAGTATCACTTTTACTCAATTCCCTCCCTCTTCTCCTCTGGGATGCCAATTAGATGTGGGTCTCATCATTTCATCTCATCCTTCTCCGTGTCTCTTAACCTGTCTTTCATATTTTCCTTCTTGTCTCTATTCCATTTTGGATGACTTCTTCAGTTCTGTCTTCCTGTTCACAAATTCTCCTTCAGACAGGAAGTGAAACACAGTCACTCAGTAGGATACGTAAGACTCTTTCGCCGGTTAATAGATTTCATCTCTGCAGGTTCCGTTCGCCTCTATTTTCAGATCTACCTGGGCCATTTTGCTGGCCTCTCCCTGCTTGCTGTTGCGTATCTGTGTCTCCTTATTTCTTTAAGCATGTCATACTTAGTGGATTGTATTATGTATCTGATAACTCTTGCATCTGAAGCGTCCATCTGTTTGTCGTTTCTGCTGACTCCCATTCACAGTTGCTCATGTGCTTGGGCGTTTGGTGACCTTGATTAGGACATCAGTTCGTGCTGGGTCATGGCCTTGGTGACCCTGAGGGCCAGGATGCATGTGTCCCTGTTCTTGGGACAGTCCCAGAGTTTGCTTTCCAGGCAGCAGACTTGGCAGCCTTTGCTCCCCAGGGCGCACACCCTGCTTTTGGTGCTTGTCTACGCACTGGATGCCCCGCCGTGATGGGAGGGTGTGCTCACTCCTGCAGACGTGCCTTGCCACTCGCAGGCCTGCAATACATTAGCACATCTGTTTGATTCAGGAGCTGTAGGCAGGGACTGCGTCAAGAGCCTGGCCCACATGGGCCCTGTTCCCCTTCTCTGTCTGTGTTGTGGCTTCTCTGTCCACCCTGTGTCCTCACTGTCTGCCAGGCCATTTTCCTACACTTTTTCCCTCTATCCTTGGTTCTCTGCCTCCCATCCCCATAGTAGGCCACAGACCATCCGCTTGGTGCCACGCCCTGTCCTAGGTCCAGGTCAGTACACTGTGAGCGCTAGGTCCCTCCAAGGTAGGCGGAGGGTGGACATTTCTCTCTTCTGACATGAGTGCATTTGGGACATGTCTCATGCTTAGAGTGTGTGTGGTCAGTACCTGGGTCACACGGATGCAATGTTGTTCTGGGATTGGTGGTTTTTCCTCCCATTCCATGGTGTGTCAAGTGGGGATGGCATCTTCAATCAATGGCATCAGGGAGATGGGGCTTTTGAGACCTCTGGGACCAGTGCCTTGCCTGTCTCTGCTAACCTCTGGTTGTCCCTGTCATGAATCTTCCTGAACGCACCAAGTGGTTGTGTGTAGATGACACACTGTGTACTCCTGCCCAGCCTCTGCCCATGACCCTGCCCTGCACGCCCCAGGTAGGCTGCACACGCTCACCAGGCTCACCGTGGCGCTCCCACCTCTTTGTGCCTCTGCACCCACAGTCCCCTCGGCTCTGCTCTTCTGAGTTCATGTGAGACTCGCCTGTTTGTGGAGTCTTGTGTTTGTCCCAGCCAAGCCAGTTGTGTAAGCATCGCTGTCTCCCTGGGAGACGGTGACTCTTCACAGATCAAGGTCAGCACCTTTGAATTCAGGGCACTGATGGGCTCACACCAACTGCACGAGATGTGCTCACACGAAGTATGTGCCCACTCCTGGGTTTTTGTTTCTTTCTCTTCAGGTGTTGCTGGAAGAGGCCAAGGATTTGCTCTCTGACTGGCTGGATTCTACACTTGGCAGTGACGTGACTGACAATTCCATCTTCTCCAAGCTGCCCAAGTTCTGGGAAGGGGAGTTCCACAGAGACATGGAGGCTCTAAACGTAAGTGTCACGATTGTCTCATGCTGGCTCTCTTGCACTGAGGGCCCTGGTTTCTGAATTCCTGTTTTGGCAAAGCTGGCTCAATTAAGTGGCCAAGTCAACATTGAACTTGAGTTGGGGGCATAATGGGCTTTTTTGTTTTGTGAACTGGGGACGTTTTTATGGAGCGTGTGGTTTTCAGAAGGAAAATCCCAGGGCTTTCTCATATCTTGCACAGGTTCTCCCTCCAGATGTCTTAACCCGGGTTAGTGAGTATGTGCCCGAAATCGTGAACTTCGTCCAGAAGATTGTGGACAACGGTTACGGGTAAGCACAAGGGCCCTCCCTAGGGAGGGGGGCTGCAGAACATCGCTCAGGGAGGAGCTCCCCAGCTCTGAGTCTGAGTTCGGGAAGCAGAGGAGCAGGTGTTCTGGGGCTGCGTAGCTAGAAGTCCCCAGCAGACCCTCCTGAAACTCTGGGCCCCACCCAGGGGCTGAGGAGGATGGGTCTGCACTGCCCTGGGGGCCATGGTGAGAACCTAACCCAAAATCTGCTGGGAAGCTCGGCAGCCAAGACCATTGGTCATGGGGCCCCAGAGCTGCATAATGGTGAGTGTGAATACTGCTGGGCCTTCACAGACATCAGCGCCATTGCACAGACATTTTGAGAGCGCTAGTCCTGGTGTCATATCCCGAGGGAGAGTGCGTTTCATCAGCATCTATTGCTTGGCTATGATTTTAGTGACTTTTTGTTGGCGAGTCCATTGCACACTTCCCTGGCCCGTATTGTCTCAATCTCCAAAGTAAGCATTTTCAGAAATGGCCAACAAATGGGAATGCAAACAGGAACCCGGTTATCTGTCTGTAGCGCTCAGTGCTGTACCGTGCCCCTGCTCCGGGAGACCCACTGTGTCCAGCCTCAGGTTGCTTCCCTCCCACAGGAGCTACACTGGCTGGATGAAAGAGAAACGAGAGGTTGTGGCAGTGCCAGGAACGGGGAGACTCTTTAGCATTAACGCTGCTTCTCTCCCCACTTAACACAGACTACTGTGAGGCAGCATAAGAGGCTGTGCCAAGCTGAGAGGCACGGGCAAGCCGAAGTTCAGAGAGGACGGGTCATTCCAGACTGGAGTAATCTGGAGTGCTTCGTGGAGGCCAAGAGCCTCAGCTGGGCCAAGCTGAGGGTGTGTGGACATTCAGGGAAGGCAAGGCCACACAGGAGTGAGGATGGCAGCAGGCCTGAGCAAGGCAGGGTGGGAGCTGCATGGGTCACAGGACGCCAGGCAGAGGGGTGAGCTGCCCAGGGCAAGCAGGCCGCCTCCTCAGCGGGATGGGCCCTCGTGTCCCACTCAGTCCAAACAGCTGATACCGTTTTCAGTGGCCACCACAGAGAGTAGATAGGCCACAGATTTCGCAGTTTTATAGCCCTGCTTTATTTTGTTACTGTCATCCTGCTGAAACACTTTTGGGTCTATTAGATTCCCCCCACCCAATTCCTCTTTTGTTTTCCAGCTATGTCTCCAATGGGTCTGTCTACTTTGATACAGCGAAGTTTGCTTCTAGCGAGAAGCACTCCTATGGGAAGCTGGTGCCTGAGGCCGTTGGTGATCAGAAAGCCCTTCAGGAAGGGGAAGGTGAGGAGGGCATGCCTGAGAGCACTGTGGGCTCTCCCTCCTGGCACAGCTTGGGTTGTGTTTATTCTGCATGGCCACGGAGGCTGCGCTGAGCCCACTCCTCAGTCTCTTGGGAACAGCGGTTTTTCACCTGAAGGAATTAGGAGTTTTCTACACTCACCGTGATGCAGCTCTAAGACCATGGAATGTGTTTTTTTAATTGATACATAATAATTGTGCAATTTACGGGGTACATGTGATGTTTTAATACATGCACACAATGTGTAATGATCAGGGTAATTAGGATGCTCATCATCTTAGACATTTATCTTTTCTTTGCATTGGGAATGTTCCAGATCTAGCTATTTTGAAATATACAACAAATTTTTTGGTAACTGTAGTCACGCTACTGTGCTGTTGAACACAAGAACTTATTCCTTCTATCTGTGTGTTTGTGCCTAGAAACCAACCTCTCTTCACTCCCTCGCCCTGACCTGACCCTTCTCAGCCTCTGGTGACCACTGTTCTACTCTATATCTCCTTGAGGTCCACCATTTTTTAGCTCCCACATAAGAGAGAGAACATGTGATACTTGTCTTTCTCTGCCTGGCTTATTTCACTTAACAGAACATCTTCCAGTTCCATCCATGTTGCTGTAAAAGACAGGATTTCATTTTTTTATGGTGCGTTATTTTTTAAGAAACAAAAGACAGTAAACACACCGCTGTCTTGAGAAACATAGCGGCCCCTGGGGCCTGGATTCTCAGGCTGGTGTTTGCTGGCTGAGCATGTGAGGTTTAGGGGGATTGTGGGGTGCCGGGATGTGTGCTGAGTGATGCATGTTTGACAACAGCCTCTGCACCCATCTGGATCCAAATGCTTCAAACACAGATATTGGGCTTTTTATAGACCAGGCAGAATTATATTGGGAACCCTTTCATTGGCGTTTTCTTCATGTTTATTCCTTAAGTGAATCTGGGGACACATCCACAAGAGGCAAGGTGGGAAGCCTCCCTGCAGAGTGGGAATTCCCTCAGTGTGCCAGGGCACGTTCTGTACCCCCACCTGCCTGCTCTCGTGTTTCTGGAAGACAAATTTGGCCATAAAAATGTTCATACTTTTTGATCTAATTTTAGGTCTCTATCCTAAAGAAATATCAGAACCTAAAATAAAGGTGCAGTGGCTCATGCCTATAATCCCAGCACTTTGGGAGGCTGAGGTGGGCGGATCACCTGAGGGTTGGGAGTTCGAGACCAGCCTGGCCAACATGGTGAAACCCCATATCACTAAAAATACACAAATTAGCTGGGTGTGGTGGTGCATGCCTGTAATCCCAGCTACTCAAGAGGCTGAGGCATGAGAATCACTTGAACCCGGGAGGCAGAGGTTATAGTGAGCCAAGATAGTGCCACTGCGCTCCAGCCTGGGTGACAGAATGAGACTCTGCTTCAAAAAAAATAATAATAAAATAAAACCACACAACACAGACTGAGAAAAGATAGAGGTAGCCAGGTTAACATGTAAGTATCAGACCCATGGCATTTTAGGCTCCAGGTTTGTGAGTAGAGGGGCGGGTTTGTGATGATAAAATGCCTCAGCTCTGAGAGGACACAGCTTGGGCCTCTGTGGACCAGAAGCCTCCACAATCCTAGAAGCAGAGTGGACACACCCACATTTCACACACTTCCCCGGAGTTGACAGATCAAGTAGGCCAAGAATTAATATGGGTATGGAAGGTTTGAAATACAGTTAACAGGCTTGGTTTGAGAGCTGGGAACTTCGCACTCAGGAATTAAAGGACATCCTTTCCTTCCAAGAACACAGAACCATACGCCGGGCCGCAGAAAGAGATTTCCAGAAATCCCAAAGAACCGTTTTCAAGGAGACCTCATTCTCTGACCACGGAGCAATTGTATTAGATAACTATACTTGGCCGGATATGGCGATCCACACCTGTAATCCCGGCACTTTGGGAGGCCGAGGCAGGAGGATCGCTTGAGTCCAGGAGTTCAAGACCAGCCTGGGCAACATAGGGAGACCCCCTTTCTACAAAAAGTTTAAAAATGAGCTGGATGTGGTGGCATGTGCCTATAGTCCCAGCTACTGAAGAGCCTGAGGCAGGAGGATCACTTGAGCCCAAGAGGTCGAGGCTGCAGTGAGCCCTGATTGTGCCGTTGCACTCCAGCCTGGGCAACAGAGCAAGACTGTCTCAAAAACATTAAAAAAAAATTTTTTAATAGAAAAGATACCAACACTAACAGGACATCTGAAGTGTACAAACTTGTCTGGGCGGTTGAAATCATGCTCCTGGATAACTCCTAGGAAAGAAAACCACGATGGGAAATAAGGGGTGTTTAAGCAGAGTAGGAGCAAAGCTGCCACACACCGAATCTGGAGAATGCCTCTAAAGCACCAATTAGAGGAAATTGATGTTTTTAAATGTAGTTATTAAAAAACAAAGATTAAAAATGAGTGAGCCGCCGGGCACAGTGGCTCACTCCTGTAATCCCAGCACTTTGGGAGGCCAAGGCAGGCAGATCACAAGGTCAGGAGTTCGTGACCAGCCTGGCCAATGTGATGAAACCCCATCTCTACTAAAAATACAAAAATTAGCCGGGCGTGGTGGTGCTTGCCTGTAGTCCCAGCTGCTTGGGGGGCCGAGGCAGAAGAATCGCTTGAACCCCAGAGGCGGAGGTTGCAGTGAGCTGAGATCGTGCCACTGCACTCCAACCTGGGTGACAGAGAGACTCCATCTCAAATTTAAAAAAAGGAAATAAGTGAGCTAAGCAGTGAGTCAAAAAGTCGAGAAAGGAACAAGAAGAAGTGGAAAGAAATAGGAGGACATAAAGTAAAATCAGAGATTAAAGAAACAAATAATTGTAAAAGCCAAAAGCTGATTCTTCTCAAAAAATAATATAGAAAAACCCTTAGCAAGTTTTTTTTTTTTTTTTTTTGGGACAGAGTCTCGCTCTGTCGCCTAGGCTGGAGTGCAGTGGTGCGATCTCGGCTGCACTGCAAGCTCCGCCTCCCGGGTTCACGCCATTTTCCTGCCTCAGCCTCCTGAGTAGCTGGGACTACAGGCACCCGCCACCGCACCCGGCTAATTTTTGTATTTTTAGTAGAGACGGGGTTTCACGGTGGTCTCGATCTCCTGACCTTGTGATCCGCCCTCCTCGGCCTCCCAAAGTGCTGGGATTACAGGCGTGAGCCACCGCGCCCGGCCAGCAAGTTTAATTAATGAAAGTAGAAGATTGAAAAACATATTAGGGCTGAATTATAGCTCATGCCTGTAATTCAGCACTTTGGGAGGCCGAGGCAGGAGGATTGCTTGAGGCCAGGAAATCGAGACCAGCATGGGCAACGTAGTGAGACCCCATCTCTAAAAAAAATTTAAAAATTAACTGAGCGTGGTATCGTGCACCTGTAGTCCCAGCTACTCAGGGGGCTGATGTGACAGGGTTGCTTGAGGCAGGGAGGTCGAGGCTGTAGCAAGCTGTGATTGCACCCTTTCTCTCCAGCTGGGGTGACAGAGCAAGATCCTGTGTGTATGTATGTATGTATGTATGTATGTTTGAATAACAAGACAAAAACGGAATGTAACTATGGATATAGTCGAGCGTTTCTTAAAGTCCTTAGAGGAAGCCGTGAATAACTCACACTGCATTTGACACTTAGATGCCAGGAGGAAACCCGAAGCGCATGGGAAAAATGGGAGTGGTAAGTGGAGCAGTGCCCTCAGGTCACGTGGTGAAGGAATGTTCCGGAGGCAGCTAGAGCACGCTGACTCACCACTTTATGAAGAATTTTGCTATGGGCCCCATCTAGGCTCTTTTTCTTAAGTATCATTTATTCTTGGACCCATTTTCTTCCAGAATGACTTCAGCATTGGTTTAAGTTCCAGGAAACAGGAGTAGAATCTAACAGCAAATATGCAGGACGGAAGAGGGACATGGATTTCCACCCCTCCACAGTCAGTGATCAGACCTGAGCACATGACCACCCCCACAACCTTCCCCCACCGTAGGGAGTCATAAGGAGTGTAGCCTCAGCTCTGTGCAGTCACATGCCTCTAGTCATGGGGACTCTAATGGTAGAGGAAAAGGGGAGAGGTGATGCTGGGGCCCGAGTGGTCCTAGATGATGACAGCTTCTCCCTCCGTCAAGTAAGATGGCCCACCAGAGGCCGATGGGCCCTGCAGACCACTTGGGAAGGCATGTGGCAGGGAGGAAGCTCCCTCGATGGGAGAGAACAGGACCCTGTTGTGCTGGTATGGACATGCTTGTAGGGTCAAAGCTAGAAACACTCACTCTGCCTCTGGGGAGAGAGACAGGAAGTGAAACCAAGAAGGAAAACTTGAACGAGATTGTGTTGTAACCGTAATAGGTCTGTTGCCCAATGCACAGTGAGTCAAAATACCGGGATACCAGGGGTTGCCACAGAAAAAGTGTAGTAATTGCGTGGTGGACAAATGGAGATGGGAGGAAACCTCAGACCCGCCTCCCTGAGAGATTTGTGGAGGGGTTTTTAATTGGCCTGGACAGGTGATGGGGATTGCTGGTTGCTGGGGAAGTGAGGGGTGAAGTCATGGGACAGGGAGGTAAACCGCATTTCTGCGACGAGTCAGTTCCTTGGTGCAGGTCTTCAGACCAGTTGGCAGCAGCTGTCCTCCCGGAATTCAGAATCTGAAAAATACCTTAAGTAATTCTTGGTAAAAAGGTCCAGGGTCAGAGAGTCTATTTCTAGGAACAGTGGTGGAGCAGGTGGTCAGCGGGTTGTGTGACTCTCAGTTAGTTAGAGCTGCAGGGAAGCGGGTGGACATGCGCTACACCTGGCCGGTGACCGGCCTCGTCATTCTGCCTGTAACCTGGCTCGGAATTCTCATTAACCCTATGAGGGCAGTTGCAGTGTGACATTTGCTGGAGGATAGGGTATTTGTGGGGAGGGTCCTGTGTTCTCTGTTGTAAATTTTTTCAAAGTGTATTTTTTAAAAATCAGATATAAACTTTCATGAGTAACTTCATAATAATGAAAAATTAAAAACGTAAATGTACATTTTCTATCAAAGAGCATCTAAAAGAGAATGTCATGAGCCATATCAAATTGTGCTTTCGCAGAATTGTCGATGGCAGAACGGTGAGGGGGTAGAAGGAAACTAGGACAGAGTCCTTCCATGTTGGTGGATAAATCTGGTGGATAAATCAGAGGTTTTCTGTTTTTGTTTTTGTTTTTTAAATCTGGGATCCAGTGCTCCAAAATGTTAACAGTAGTAATTCCTAGGTTAAATGATTATGGCAATTTTTTTCCTAGTTTTCTTTTTTTTTAATCTTCCAAATATTTTACATTTAGTACATACTTTATAATCATGAAGTTGGTGTTTTAAAAAATATATTTAACAGTACTTTTCCTCTTGACTCTGTTTCTCAGGGCAGCTTAGGTCTGTTCCCTGATTAGGTACCTGAAAAGTGGATTTGTTACCTGGAAAACTCTCACTGCAGCCTCTTCAAGGTCACCTGAGTTAGAACCCTAGGTGGAGTCTGTTCTTCCTCCACAAGGGGGTGACAGCACCTAAGGCAGCCCTTCGACCAGGGACCAGGGAAGGCTGCAGCAGCCGGGCAAGACCTGGAGTGGGTCCTGGCAACCTTGCGCCGGCAGGGAAGGCCTCTGCTCTGCCCATTGGTCGAACAAAGGGTGATTCTCTGCGTGGCCTTTGGACTGGCTCACAGGTTTCTGTGTTCACAGCAGCTACTCTCTTCCATTGGTCCTGCATGTATCGTTGAGAGAAATCTGCAGTGATGGTGCATTCCTTTTCTGGGGACTCAGACCATCTTGTACCCTGAGTATCAGGTGGCTGAGTGTCACCAAGTCAATGCATGGAATTCACCAAGGGCTTATTTCTCACCCCTCCGGCAAGGCCTAGACTGTCTCATTTTTTGTTGGCCGGGTGATCATTGGCTTTGTCTAGGAAGTAGAATTTGTGCCAAGAGTAGTACTCCCCTTTTCTTATGGCCTTCCTGGACTCTTCTTTAGTTTCCTTCACCTTTTTTCCCCTTACAAATACGCAGGGACAGCAAGTGTCCTCTTCACCACTGCACTGCCGCCAGGTTCCCTGCAGTAGTACACGGCAGCTTAGCTGCGTCCTTGTATCCCCCAGAACCCGTAAGCAAGTAGTCGTGCAGGCCCTTGACATATTGGCCCCGCCTGCGTGAGCCAGGCAGGATCCCTGAGCCATGCCCCAGTGGGCTGTACCACTACGTCACCTCCTAGCTTTAGCCCAGAGTGCTATCACCTGTCCTAGACACTGGTGGGCTGATGCTGTGAGAAGGCAGCAGGAAGGAGAATGTCTTATGGAGACCCCAGATGTGGCCTCAGGTCAGCCAGGTCTGCTTGGACACTGGTGTATACGCTGGTAACTTTGGGGCTTATGAACCATTTTGTAAATCTAGACACTGGGTCAACACCAGAATCTGGTAATACATAGTAAACTTGAAGCAGTGCTTGAGCCAAGTTAATAAACAGAAGTTAATCAGAAGGACTGACCGTTAGGCACCCAGGATGGCCTTGAAGTGAGACACCTGGATCTGTGGGTGCTGCTGAGTGACCTTGCCTGGCATCCCTCGTGTTTGCAGGGGACCTGAGCATCTCTGCAGACCGCCTGAGCGAGAAGCGCTCTCCCAACGACTTTGCTCTATGGAAGGCCTCTAAGCCCGGAGAACCATCCTGGCCATGCCCTTGGGGAAAGGTGAGCGAGTGGCCTAGAAGGTGTGGGGCTTGGGCAGGGGCACTGGCACCAGCCGCACTCTCAGGCCCCCAGCAGGGGCCGCTTTATGTGTGAAGGATGTTGTCACTGGGCCAGAACCTGGTGTGTGTGCAGCACACTGGCCCGAGGGACCTGGACATCATGGAAACTCCCTGAGTCTCTGGACAAATCACTTCCCTCCGGGGATTTCTGTTTCCTGGCCTGTAAGTGGAGACGTGATCAGAGTAGACCCCCATGGAGGCTTCTTGGTTCTCGTGTTGTGTGACTCTGAGTATTCCAGGCCCCAGGGTGTAGGATGCCTTCTGATACTCCCGGTGACAGCAGTTCTCGACTGCAGGGTAACCTAGGAAGGGGCGTGACCATCTGCAGCTGTCCAGGGCTCAGAGGTCTGGATGTAATTCACTAACTTCACCTAAGCCTCAGCTCATACAGGACTGGTTTATGAACTTCACCAAAGAAGGCTATCCGTAGTCTTTTTTTTTTTTTTTTTTTTTTTTTTTGAGATAGAGTCTCGCTCTGTCACCAGGCTGGAGTGCAGTGGCGCGATCTCACCTCACTGCAACCTCTCCCTCCTGGTCCTGGTTCAAGCGATTCTCCTGCCTCAGCCTCCGGAGTAGCTGGGATTACAGGCACATGCCACCATGCTCAGCTAATTTTTGTATTTTTAGTAGAGACGGGGTTTCACCATGTCGGCCAGGCTTCTCTTGAACCCCTGACCTCGTGATCTGCCGCCTCGGCCTCCCAAAGTGCTGGGATTATAGGTGTGAGCCACCTTGCCCGGCCTTCCCTTGGTCTTTTCATGTGTGGGATTTAACGCTTATTCCAATAAAGTTCAGAGGGTTTAAGGGCCATCAACTTGGAGTGATAAATGATAAAGGCCTGGACACGTGGATAGGCCAGTCGGTCACTGTGTGTTCGACTTTCTCCAGGGTCGTCCGGGCTGGCATATCGAGTGCTCGGCCATGGCAGGCACCCTCCTAGGGGCTTCGATGGACATTCACGGAGGTGGGTTCGACCTCCGATTCCCCCACCATGACAACGAGCTGGCGCAGTCGGAGGTAGGCGGAGACAGGGTCCCCTTGTCAGCTGCAAGAGCACTGCAGTGGAGGAAAAGTCAGCCCGGGCCTCGCCTCAGGAAGGCCTCTCTCACTAGCACTTGACAGCTTCCTCAGGGCTTGTGGAATCTGAACCCTGATCGTTTAGTGTGGTTGCCTGCATTGACAGCCTGGCCTTTGGCAACAGACTGGCCTGGATTTGAACCAGTTGTGGTACCTGCTGGCTTATTAACCTGGGCTCTCCTTCCAAGCCCTGCCTGCACCACCTGGGAAGTGCAGCTCCTGCCTGTGGACAGCACCCACAAGGCAGCAGACAGTGCAGGTGGCAGGAGGCGGCCCCAGTGACACATGACTGTTGACGTCCTATGTCTCTTTCCGCACAGGCCTACTTTGAAAACGACTGCTGGGTCAGGTACTTCCTACATACAGGCCACCTGACCATTGCAGGCTGCAAAATGTCAAAGTCACTGAAAAACTTCATCACCATTAAAGATGCCTTGAAGAAGCATTCAGGTATACACTGGCTTCTCCCACAGACCCTACCCACCTTCTCATAGATGTGTAATGGCTGTAGCACTCGGGAAGATAAGGGCGTCGCTGTCTTGTGTCCCCCTGCAGCACGGCAGTTGCGGCTGGCCTTCCTCATGCACTCGTGGAAGGACACCCTGGACTACTCCAGCAACACCATGGAGTCAGCGCTTCAGTATGAGAAGTTCTTGAATGTGAGTTCCCAGCCCCTTCGTGGAGGTTGGCAGAGCAGCCTCCCCTGCACAGTGAGCTCCTTGTGGAGTGGTCATAGGTGCAGCAGCCTCCTGATGCCTCTAATGGAGACCAGCACATTGGTGAAAGCATCTCCATGCTAGTGGGTAAAGCAGGCTCGGGACCGCTCCTGAAATGGCCGATGGCTCAGCAGAACGGACGGAGGCCTCATCCTCCTCGTCACTGCAGTGCACGTCCTTCTGACTTGTACTTCCCACCAAATGAGCATCCGTGAACCTAAAGCAAGAACATGTTTCTGTCAAAGAAATATCTTTTCCTTTCTTTCTGACCACTTGCATAATGTCAGTGTATTCTGATCTTTCAGGTTTTTACCAAAAGTAAAATCACAGCAGTAGAACAGTTTTATCAGATATTTCAGGATAGAAAAGTTGTCTAAATGCTGTTAAACTGATTTTTCTAACTTCAGGAGTTTTTCTTAAATGTGAAAGATATCCTTCGAGCTCCTGTTGACATCACTGGTCAGTTTGAAAAGTGGGGAGAAGAAGAAGCGGAACTGAATAAGAAGTAAGGTGGTGCATTTTCTTTGGGGTTTTCCAGCATGCCCATGTTCTATGCCTAGCCTCGCATCTTGGCCACCATGTGTCCTGGACTGTCGAGGAAGGGCTGGGGACACTGTCGTACATTGTGCAGAATTCATTCAGGATAGGTGGCTCCGCTAATGGGAGCTGCTCTGATTGTTGAAGTGCATGGAGAATTTATTTTTTGTTTTTTTTCCTTTTGAGATGGAGTTTCACCCTTGTTGCCCAGGCTGGAGTGCAATGGCCTAATCTCGGCTCACCGAAACCTCCACCTCGCGGGTTCAAGTGATTCTCCTGCCTCAGCCTCCTGAGTAGCTGGGATTACAGGCGCCTGCCACCATGCCCAGCTAATTTCATATTTTTAGTAGAGACGGGGGTTTCTCCATGATTGTCAGGCTGGTCTTGAACTCCCGACCTCAGGTGATCCACCCACCTCAGCCTCCCAGAGTGCTGGGATTACAGGTGCTGTAATCCCTGTAATCTGCACCTGGCCACATGGAGAATTTCTATGATGTGTTATCAGGTCTGACTTCACATTCCTTCCTCTTTGTTGCTCAGCTTTTATGACAAGAAGACAGCAATTCATGAAGCCCTCTGTGACAACGTTGACACCCGCACAGTCATGGAAGAGATGCGGGCCTTGGTCAGTCAGTGCAACCTCTATATGGCAGCCCGGAAAGCCATGAGGAAGAGGCCCAACCGGGCTCTGCTGGAGAACATCGCCCTCTACCTCACCCATATGTTGAAGGTAACCCAGGCCCCAGGTAGGCATATCCCTCAGCCTGTGCAGACACAGGAGCCAGGCCCCAGGACTGGGAGAACAGAGGCCTCTGGTGCCCCACAAAGCTGTGCCTGGTGCCCAGCACCTCTGAGTCGTGGAGACGTGCTTCTATCCACGTGTTTGGTTCCCGGTGTACTTTTCACGCGTTAAGAGATGACACCCATAAGCACAGCACAGCTATAGCCTATAACCTATAACACTTTGGGAGTTATAACCACCTGTAACCCCAACACTTTGGGAGGTAGGTGAGTGTATCACTTGAGCCCAGGAGTTCAAAACCAGCCTGGGCAACATAGTGAGACCCCATGTCTATAAAATACATTAAAAATTAGCCAGGTATGGTGGCACACACTTGTTACCCAGCTGCTTGGGAGGCTGAGGTGAGGGGCTCGCTTGAGCCCAGGAGGTTAAGGCCATAGTGAGGCGTGATTGTACTACTGTGCTCCACCCTGGGCAGTAGAGGGGAGACCCTGTCTTAAAAGCAGACAAAAAGAAGTAACACCCATATAGTTGTCCTTTATTCAGAGCTATTTCTTTCCTTTGCCTCAGTTTCCCTCTACTCCCATCTTGGAGTTTGAAAAGCAAAACCAGGCCAGGCGCGGTGGCTCATGCCTGTAATCCCAGCGCTTTGGGAGACCCAGACAGGCAGATCACGAGGTCAGGAGATCGAGACCATCCTGGCTAACACGGTGAAACCCCGTCTCTACTAAAAAAAAATACAAAAAATTAGCCAGGCGTGGTTGCGGGCTCCTGTAGTCCCAGCTACTCGGGAGGCTGAGGCAGGAGAATGGCGTGAACCCGGGAAGCGGAGCTTGCAGTGAGCCGAGATTGCGCCACTGCTCTCCAGCCTGGGCGACGGAGTGAGACTGCATCTCAAAAAAAAAAAAAAAAAGAGAGAAGGAAAACCAGGAACAAGGCCTCCTCTCTGAAGACATCCTTCTCCGCAGTGCACGTTGAGAGGCCAGCAGGGCCTGGCCTCACTCCCCTGCCCTCTCCTCCTCTTTCCTTGTTGTCGGGCTCCAGTGGCTTCTGGCTGAAACAGAGCTGCAGAGGGTAGCTGTGAGTCAGGGCCATCCTGGAACAGTGAGGGCACCCTCAGGCTCGTGTTTCTGGGGCTCCTGGAGCTGCCGCTTCCGTCTCTTTCCTGGTTTTGGGGCACCCCCTCCCGTGAGTGAGGAACACAGCTCATGGCTGCTCACCACATGCGGGCTTCATTTCCCCACAGCTTCAGGTCCCATCTGTTTCTTTTCCTAGATCTTTGGGGCCATAGAAGAGGAGAGCTCCCTGGGGTTCCCGGTTGGAGGGTCTGGAACCAGCCTCAATGTGAGTAGCATACAGGGTCCTGCCTTCTGCACCTGCTCCCTCCCCACGCCCTACCGCTCTGTGTCCTTCTGAACTGCCCCTCCTCTTCTAGCCACCCACACCAGACCCTTCCGGGTGGCGCCTCGGGCTGAAAGGCAGATCTGGCTCTGAGAGTACTAAGTGTGGTCAGCTGCCCTGCCAGTGTGGAGGGTCTGTCTCGGTTGTGACTGTTGGTTCGGGGCACTTTGCCATTGTGCTGTCCCATGAGCTTAGTCTTGGACCCCAACTACATAGGCCACTGCTTATTTGCATTTTGCTGTGGCCACTTGGCATCATGAACTCTCACGTGACTTTGTCACATATGCTGACCTGTATTCAGTAACGCTTCATCGAAAGGCTGCAGAGTTCACAAACAGCACAGAGTTTACACTGATGGGGAGATACACCACCATCTGCCTCAGTCCCCATGGGGCTGGGCAGATGCCCTGCCAGGCCCAGTCCTGACCCTGAGCCCAGGTCGGTCCACATGGCCTGAACCAGAACCCCCTGCCCCTAGAACTGTGGCCCACAGGTCAGGGGAGGTCTTCCTCTAGAGCCCCCTGTCTAGTGGGTCTGTGCAGTGAGAAGATCTATCCGGAACGCCCTGACTGTCCGTTGCTGGCTTCCATTTGCAGTCGGCATGTGAGCAGACGCTGTCAGTCATATCCCTCTGCTGTAGAACCCCGGCCCCTCTGACATGACCACAGTCTGGCTTCTTCAAATGGACTTCCACCCCCTCCCGGGTCAAGAATGCTCTTTAATATTCGATTAGAATGCAGATCTAAATATTTAAATATAACAACGGTAATTTTAATTAAAACAGGAGCTTAGTACAAAGTGAAAATGCAAAACCTTTTTAAAATCCTGTTTCCTAATGACAAGTGGTGTGAAGAGCCCCCACGCAGATGGAGCTTACAGATGCTCCCCCAGGAACCAACTTGCAAAGAGAAAACAGTCCATGTCGTAAGAAGTCCTGCCAGAGCGCCTAGCCTGTGTTTCTGGTGCCTTTTGCCAGCCTTAGCACTAGCTAGCTGTTGGTGTGGTATTTTTGAGACTTCCTGATATGAACCTTCTTTGGTGCTTTTAAGAAAACCCACATAGCTTCTTTGTTCTCTTGCGCAAATGATACTAAGATATTTATTTTCTTTAAAAACAAAAAACCAAAACATACCTCCTGGGTTAAAGTCAGCCTGCCTTTGAACTGCAGGGTTTTTCCTCTTAATGGCTGCTGTGGTTGGTGGGGGGTGCCGTCAGTGTGCTGTGTACATGCATCTGCATCCCCCAAGCAGCCTCGTTTGGCCTTTGCAATCACCTGATTGGGAAGAAGCAGCTGCGGCGAATGGTGAGCCTGCTGGCAAAACGTCCTCTGCCCACACATCATGGCCATTTGACATTCATGGATTAACTTCCAAATCCAAATGGTTTTAGGAGCAAGCGAGGCAGCTCCTACATCTTGTACCATCTCAGTGTTGCCACACAGCCACCTGCTAGTGTGCTCAGGTGGGGGTTGCAGCCCCAGGCATCCTTGAGACAGGCCCCTGCAGCCATTCTGAGAGCTCCCTTCCAGTGCCCCTAAGGCTGGGGCTGAGCCTGGCAGTGGGGTCCTTCCCTGAGGCTTGTCTGGGTTGGCTGTGTGATGGGTGGAGATACAGATCTAAAACCCCCAAGAAGTCCAAAGTTCAGATGCAGAATTGGATGTAAGGGAGCTTGGCTTAGACTCAAGGGCTTGTTAACCTGCCTGACTTTTGCACTTGCTAAATTTGTGTGTTTTTGTTTTTGAGATGGAGTCTCACTCTGTCGCCCAGGCTGGAGTGCAGTGGCGCCATCTCCGGTCACTGCAACCTCCGCCTCCTGAGTTCAAGTGATTCTCCTGCCTCAGCCTCCCAAGTAGCTGGGACTATAGGCGTGCACCACCATGCCTGGCTAATTTTTTTTGTATTTTAGTAGAGACTGGGTTTCACTATGTTGGCCAGGCTAGTCTCGAACTCCTGACCTCATGATCCACCCGCCTCGCCCTCCCAAAGTGCTGGGATTACAGTCGTGAGTCAATGTGCCCAACTAGCACTTGCTAATGTTTTTGTTTTGGTTATTGAGCTGCTGAATCAGCTAAGGGGCAGGGAGCAACCTTGCTCAAAAGCCTAAAACCTTTTCTGTCCTGTTAAAAAAAAGGGAAATGCTAGCCCAGCGTGGTGGCTCACACCTGTAATCCCAGCACTTTGGGAGGCTGAGGTGGGTGGATCACCTGAGGTCGGGAGTTTGAGACCAGCCTGACCAACATCGAGAAACCCTGTCTCTACTAAAAATACAAAATTAGCCAGGCGTGGTGGCACATGCCTGTAATCCCAGCTACTTGGGAGGCTGAGGCAGGAGAATTGCTTGAACCTGGAAGGCGGAGGTTGCGGTGAGTCAAGATCACCATTGCATGCCAGCCTGGGCAACAAGAGCGAAACTCTGTCTCAAAAATAAAAAGGGGGAAATGCTTTGGGAGGCCGAGGTGGGCGGATCACGAGGTCAGGAGATTGAGAACATCCTGGCCGACATGGTGAAACCCTGTCTCTACTAAAAATACAAAAAATTGGTTGGGCGTGGTGGTGCGTGCCTGTAATCCCAGCCACTCGGGAGGCTGAGGCAGGTGAATCTCTTGAACCTGGGAGGCGGAGGTTGTAGTGAGCTGAGATCACACCACTTCACTGCAGCCTGGTGACAGAGCAAGACTCCATCTCAAAAAAAAAGGGAAATGTAGTAGAAAGGTTTTTCTATCCTGTGGCCGCCTCCCCAGTGTTACTGTGGGTAGTGAATCTTAGTGTAGCTGCTATTGTGCATGTAGATAGTAGGTACTTAATGGAGTTCATTAATCTTAAACAAGTGTATGTGTGACCACAGATCAGACGAAAGCACGGCCCGGGAGCCGCCAGCCTCAGCATAGGTAAGGCCCCAGCCTGGGGAGTGATGTCCTTGGGCCCCTTAGGAAATAGTCCCTCCCAGAGATGGCCCCTCTGCAACCGTAAAGACAAGCTGTTTCACAGCAGCGTGTCTGACCTGAGAAAAGCAGGGCCTGTCAGCAGCTGGGCAGAGCGGCTGCAGAGCCCACCTGCTGCAGTAGGTGCAGTAGAAAGGAGGCTCACTTCATGCTGTCTGACCTGAGAGTCTGTGTGACCTGCACACCTAGCAGGGACCGCGCGTCGGGGACGAGAGCATCCAGGCTCTGGGATGCCGGTCACAGCTGTAGTGTGCACAGCAGCACTGCCCATGGCAGTCCCTGCCCTGTGTCGTGGCCGCTGAGTTATTATTCAGTTATGAATATAGGAGTGTGAGCAGCTCTCAGCGAACCAAAATTGTTCTTTCCACAGCTCGAGTCCACGGTCATGCCCTACCTTCAGGTGTTATCAGAATTCCGAGAAGGAGTGCGGAAGATTGCCCGAGAGCAAAAAGGTGAGGACCAGTTGCTGGAAAGAGTGTGGGAGCCGTTCCCCTCACTGGGCTCTCTGGACTCGGGCGTCTCCCCCTAGGCACTATGGCGTTCGGGCCGGATCACCCTCTGTGAAGGCTGCCCTGTGCACCACAGGGTGTTGAACGGCGTCCCGGGCCTGGACCCACCAGGTCCATTAGCACCACACACCCCAGTCACCACAGCCCTGCCTGTCCCTGCAGGGCAGACTCCTTGAGTGAGTGCAGCTGAGTGGGCACTGGGGACCAAGGATGTGATACGATGGGCCAGGGTTGATTTGCCTCTTCTTCTCTGAGCTGAGACAGAATGGAGGGCCTTCTGACCAGCCCAGTCACCACCTGCCCTTTGGCTCACGCTGCGGCTTTTTTTGCTCCTGGTGACCTGGTAGGCTGGGTGCGCTGAGGTGTGGCTCGTTCCTGCTGCAGAGTGGAGCTGAGGTGGAGCTTCCGGAGTTCCCTTTTCTGCTCAGGCATGCCAGATGAATGCTTGAACTTGGGGTTCACACCGTGGCCCCTCACTGTCCATAAGCAGCCATTCCCTCACCTTTTGACATTTCTGAGATGTGTGTGGTTTAAGACTTAGAAAGTGCTGGATCTGAGCATTCATTTTGAGGGCCAGTTTTTAAAAAGTGTTAAACCCAGCAACAAGCAGCGTCAGTCAGGCCTTTGCTTCTCACTGAGTAGTTCTGATTGGTGAGTAACAGCACAGCTGGGAACACACACTGAGGACTTAGGATGTGCTGGGCCCTGCCTACTGCTTTCTGCACATTGCCTCATTTACCCCCATGATCCTCCAAAAGAGGAAAGCAGAGCCCCAGCCAGGTCACAGTGACCTTGAATGCTACTCCATCACCTGCTGTGCTATGCTCCCTCCCCAGGGGGCCTCTATGTTGTGGGAAGTCAGACCTAGGATCCACCTGGTCCCCATCTGTGCATAGCCCATCATGGAGGGTCACAGTGGGGCAGCATCCCGGCAGGGCACGCTGAAGATAGAGCAGACAGAGACTCAGCAAGCCTCTAGGAGAAGCTGCACCTTGAGGAAGGTCAGGAAGCCTGGGCAGGTGGAGGGGCTGAGAGGTGGAGGAGCCGAATCCGGGCCTGTTTCAGGCAGGAGACAGCGGAGCAGGAGGCGGGAGGGCAGGAAGGAGTTTCAGGAGCTCAGAGCTCCACAGGCTGCAGGACAGAGTGCAGGACACTGGGTGAAAGGAGAGGCTGGCTGGGCTGCTGGGCTGCCACAAGTGGTCTGTGGAGAGGGGCCTGGGCCTGACCGAGCCCCTAAGAGGCCACGGTGGGTGCACTTGACCTGACCAGGTAAGCACCATCGCCTCTCTCCAACACCTGATGCCCTCAGCATTTCAAAGCACTTGAATCAAACGGAACCAAGCCTGGACCAGCCCATTCAGGACCAGCGCAGGGCTCTCCAGCGATCTTGGCAGCATTGACTTAGCGACATCGCTGGGGTCATGGGCTTGGGAAGACCATTCTTGGAGGCAGCCTGGGCATTTCCATCTGCCTTCTGGGGAACATCGAAGGCCGAGCCCGGGCCCCAGCAACCTGGGTCACGCAAGACTGTGCGTGTGGCCTTGGCTTCTCTGGCATGCCACAGCCCCAGGAGGACGCTGAAGGGGGACTGGCCAGGCACAAGCTCGTGCTCGGTGGCACTGTCCAGGACAGGGCTTGCTCAGGCCTGGAGAGTGGCACCAGCCAGCCAGCATTGGAAGTGGTTTGGTTTTGCTTTCAGTTTGCTTTTCACTTTTGTTTTGTTTTGTTGCTTGGAGCAGGTAGATGGATGATGTGGCCCCAGGTTAAGGTGGGGGTGACCCTACCCTGTACATCATCCCATATGTGCCTTGTGAGCCAGAGACCCTGGGGGTCCAGGGGCCCAGACCTGCCGATGGGGCAGCGTGTTAGAGGTGGCTCTGGTGCAATCATCCTGTCTCCCCAGCAGCAGCAAATAGTGACGTTTTTGTTATTCACTGTTATCTCATGGCTGGCCGAGGAGAAAGTGAGTGTATAACAGACTCAGGGTGGCCCTCAGATCAGCTGGGATCTGCTTGGCCCAGGCCAGGTGCTCCACAGACGAGAAAGAAACCGTTTCCCCTGGAAACGCCTCCATGGTCTAGTCAGCTAGAGAGCACAGGCCTGGCAAGGAGGGTCGTGGGTTCGGGGTTTGACCAGGAGAGAGGCATTGAAGTGAGAAAGCCAGGGGCTAAGCCAGGGTCCGCTGCACTGGCGAGATGATGCCATTTCCCCATTGCCAGTTTTTTGTTTTCATTGTGTTAAAATACACAGCTCAGTGCCATTAGGGACGTTCACGGTGTTGTGCAGCTGCCACCATCCGTCTCCGCAACTCTTCCCTTTTCCCAAACTGGAACTCTGTCCCCGTGGAACAGCAACTCCACATCCCCTCCCTCAGCCCCTGGTGCCCACCCTCTACTTCTGTCTCTGTGGATTTGACTACTCCAGGGACCTCACATGAGTGGAGTCACACAGTGTTTGTCCTGTGTCTGGCTTATTTCGCTGAGCACAGTGTCCTCAGGTCTACCCATGTCGCAGCCTGTGTCAGGACCTCCTGCCTTTTTAGTGGCCGAATCATATTCCGTCAGTGGATGGACCCTGATCTGTCTGTTCTTCCGTGGATGAATTCTCATCACCTTTGCGTTATCTTTGTAGCCCACGTTTCTCTTCAGTAAATCCCTGATGATGATGTCACTGTCTGCTCCTCTGCCCCAGCTCTGCTAACAGAAGCCGCAGAGGCTAGCAATGGGTGACCATCGGAGCAGGCACCAGGAAGCCTCCCAGGCCACACTCCCTGTGGGAAAGGGACACACGCCGTACCCCTCAGGCCCACACCGGCCTCTGGGTCTGGATTCTGAGGAGCTGAGGAAGAAGCCTCGTAGCCACTATGGCACCCAGCAAAGGAAAATGTCCCTGGGTCAGGGGCCACTCACGAGGGCACCTGCGCCAGCTGACCAGCCTCACAGGGTCAGGGGCTGCTCACGAGGGTACCTGCGCCAGCTGCCACACCAGAAGAGGTGTGCCCGTGCCTGGCATCTGCACTTAAGCTCTGTGAACACAGGTTCCTGGAGCGCCAGGGAATGCCCACCACGGGCTGGGCCGGGGGCAGGAGGCAGGACACTTGCTGGGGAGGCAGCAGTTACACTGTAGGTGTTCAGGCGCTGTGGGTTCCCCTGATGCTTCTGAGGAGCTGCTCACTGGCAGGTGGCCCCGATGCACCTTCTCCTTCTCAAATGTCACGGAGACAGCCTCCTACATTCGACAGGACTGTGAGGCTGGGCAGCTGGCACAGGTGCACTTGTGAGTGGCCCCCGACCCAGGGACTACATTTTCCTTTGCTAGGTGCTGTAGTGGCTACGAGGCTTCTTCCTCAGCTCCTCAGAATCCAGACCCAGAGGCCGGTGTGGGCCTCAGGGGTACGATGTGTGTCCCTTTCCCCCAGGGAGTGTGACCCAGGAGGTTTCTTGGTGCCTGCTCTGATGATCACCCATGGTGGGTGGGCTGGGGTGCTGGCCTTGTGGCCTCCCATGACACCCATGACAGTAACCACAGGTGCTGGCTTGCCTGCCTTCTAATGAGGGTGCTGTCCAGCGATGGCTTTCAAAGACTGAAAGGCAGGCACCTACCTCAGCTCATGCCCCAGTCAGTCCTTCCTCAGATGACTGAGGAGGGCCCATTCCCAGGAATGATACTGCGGACAAATATAAAGGCCATTGTTCCCCTAGGTCCCTGCCTGGGGAGGTTGAAACTCAGGAAGCTGCCCAAGGTGGCTGTGCTTGTGGGCAGGTCCTTGAAACCCAAGGATATGCATTTTTTTTTTTTTTTTTGAGACGGAGCCCGTCGCCAGGCCGGAGTGCGGTGGTGGTGTCATCTTGGCTCACTGCAACCTCTGACTCCCTGGTTCGAGCGATTCTTCTGCCTCAGCGTCCCCAGTAGCTGGGATTACAGGCACGTTATACCACACCCAGAGAGTTTTTGTATTTTTAGTAGAGATGGGATGTCACCATGTTGGCCAGGATGGTCTCGATCTCCTGACCTCGTGATCCACTCGACTCAGCCTCCCAAAGTGCTGGGATTACAGTCATGAGTCACCATGCCTGGCTGGATATGTAAATGTTCTATCTAGCAGTGAATGAAGGTGTGGGGCGCCCAGCAAGGAGCTGTAGGGGGTCTCAGTCATGAGGACACAGCAGGAAAAGGACAGATGAGAATGGCAGCATGCGTGTGGTCAGTGCCGCCCAAAGTCAGGGCAGGCAGGAGGATGGGGTGGGATGGCGGGGGTCCCAGCAGGCTGCGGGCAGGGCACCTGCCCACCTAGCACAGTTGGGTGCAGCAAGCTGAGGGGCCAGAAGAAAACTAAAGGGTGTGGTGATTCCAGCAAACCCAAGGTCAGATTTCAGAGCAGAAAGTTGTCACTTGGAGAGCAGTAAGCATCCATCCTGTCGATGTAGTCTAGCAGATGCTGTTGCATCACCCAATACTCAGGAGTCTTTCTGAGATAGGTTGGCATCCCATTTACCCTGCAACACCCAAAACTCCTTATGTCCTGTTCCCCACCTGGGCGTTGTGCGTGGGCTGGGGACGGGGAAAACTTGGGCAGAGCAGAGGCACAGGGGGGCGTCTGGTAGAGACTGCATGAGGAGCCCCTCAGGAGAACCGTGGGATGCCGGGCAAGTCTGCAGTGCTGTGCTCTGAAGCCAGTCAGCCACAGACATGTGGGTTTCCAAGTGAAGCTCCCTCCCCATGTGATGGAGGTCATAGCCGCTCTCCCTGTCATGCTTCCCTTCACCCTCCCAGCTGGGCTTGGTCCCCATTCAGAGGCAGAGGTGAGCACAGTCTTGGGAAGCAACCTGTGGTCCAGCCCCACTGCTCACCCCTGCCTTTCCAGCTGCATGTGCTTCAGCCCTGGGAGGCCTGATTCTCACAGAGCCAGAGCTCTTTAGTGGTCCTGGGACTTAGCTCTCCTGGGTCCCGGTCAGGACCCCCGTCCCAGTCCTGTGTGCATTTGGGAACCAAGTCCTTAGGGGCTTGAGTCTAAACGGTCCTTCCGTAAGAAAACTGATTGTAGCATCAACAGAGAAACTGCCTCAGATGAAGAGCGTTAGCACCCGTAGGGACCCCCAGGCCTGTCCTGACCCTCCCGCCCCTGCTATTGGCCCAACTTGTGTCCCTTTCCTGGAAGAACCGCTTCCAGCAGCCATTGTGCTATGCTTCCTCCTGGCTCTGCCCTGCACCCCCAGAACAGCCCCTGGGTTTACGGGGGACACTAGTCTCTGGGCTTCTGCAGCCGGTCAAGCTGCTGGCCCCTCCCTCCCAAGCACTGGAGGAGGCACTCGTTCTGTGGGCCCCGGCCCCTCATGTCTGATGGAACTGCTCTGCTTTCCCTGCAGTCCCTGAGGTTCTGCAGCTCAGCGATGCCCTGCGGGACGACATCCTGCCCGAGCTTGGGGTGCGGTTTGAAGACCACGAAGGTGGGTGAGCCCTTGCTGTTTGCTATGAAGTTACCAGGAGCTTGGAGAGGTGTCACAGGGAGAGCTCCCGGGGCTGGGCCGAGGCTCCTGCATCATAATTGTTGATGCAGAATCCCAAAGTGGCAGCCCCATGGGTCCCCCGGCACCATTCCTACACTGGCCAGCCTGGCAGGGGCAGGGGAGCACCCCGTAGCTCCATCCCACTGCAGCGTGTGGTGGCGTCACCTCCCCTGCGTGTCATCTCCCCTTGGGGCCTGGCTGCCCACTGCCCCTGTTGCTGCTGCCTCTGATGCTCTCAGCTAAGGAAACCAGCCTGTATCCTGTACACTGTCAACAAATTTCATGCTGTCCTCCCACTTGGTAGAGGTTTTTTTGTTCTACAGAAAATTAATTTTTTTGTTTTTTATTTTTATTTTTAATTTTAATTATTTTATTTTATTTTATTTTATTTTTTTTGAGGCGGAGTCTCGCTTTGTCGCCCAGGCTGGAGTGCAGTGGCCGGATCTCAGCTCACTGCAAGCTCCGCCTCCCGGATTTACGCCATTCTCCTGCCTCAGCCTCCCGAGTAGCTGGGACTACAGGCGCCGCCACCTCGCCCGGCTAGTTTTTTGTATTTTTTAGTAGAGACGGGGTTTCACTGTGTTAGCCAGGATGGTCTCGATCTCCTGACCTCGTGATCCGCCTGTCTTGGCCTCCCAAAGTGCTGGGATTACAGGCTTGAGCCACCACGCCCGGCCTTTAATTTTTATTTATTTGTTGAGACGGAGTTTCGCTCTGTTGCCCAGGCTGGAGTACAGTGGCGCGATCTCGGCTCATTGCAACCTCTGCCTCTCGAGTTCAAGCAATTCTCTTGCCTCAGCCTCCCGAGTAGCTGGGATTACAGACGCCCACCACCATACACGGATAATTTTCATATTTTTAGTAGAGATAGGGTTTCACTGTGTTGGCCAGGCTGGTCTTGAACTCCTGACCTCAAGTGATCTGCCCACCTCGGCCTCCTAAAGTGGCATGAGCCACCATGCCCGGCCTTATTTTCAGTTTTTGTGGATACATAATAGTTGTACAAATTTATCGGCTATATGTGATATTTTGATACATGCATATGATGTATTATGATCAAATCTAGGTAACTGAGATTTCCATCATCTCAAGCATTTATCATTTCTTGTGTTATGAACCCTCCAATTCCACTCTTCCACTCTGCCCCTGGTAATTTTAAATCTCAGATGACATGTCATATTTTCCTACTCCTGGCTAGCAAGACCTTCCTATCTTCCAATTACAAAATGTTCTCGCCAGGTATGGTGGCTCATACCTGTATCCTAGCACTTTGGGAGACTGAGGTCGGCGGATTACCTGAGGTCAGGAGTTCGAGACCAGCCTAGGTAACATGGTGGAACCCTGTCTCCACTAAAATATAAAACATTAGCTGGGTGTGGTAATGCGTGTCTGTAGTCCCAGCTACTCATGAAGCTGAGGCACGAGAATTGCTTGAACCTGATAGGCAAAGGTTGCAGTGAGCTGACATCATGTCACTGCACTCCAGCCTGGATGACAGAGCAAGACTGTCTCAAAAAAAAAAAAAAAAAAATCACACATAAACCAAAATGTTCTCTTGTGCTACACTGCTGCTATGGAGGTTCTTGTTTGTTTTTCTCCAGTGGGCCCTCGCTCTGACTGGGCAGCACGGCATGGTCTGGGCAGGGCAGGGCAGGGCAGGGCTGGCCCAGCAGTGGGGATGGCCCACAGAGCCCAGCCTCTTCTCACACGCTGTTTATTTTGCAGGACTGCCCACGGTGGTGAAACTGGTAGACAGAAACACCTTATTAAAAGAGAGAGAAGAAAAGAGACAGGTGAGTAAAGTGAAAATGACTTAAGCTTGATATTTTTTGAAAATGTAAAAACCATTGCAGTTATTACATAGTTTACTTTTTAAGCATTGATGTTTACACTTTTTTTAAAATCCCAGTATTTATAAATGTCAGAAAGAAAAATTAACTAGTATCTTCTAATGAAGCACCTCTTTTAAAAAGATTATTCCCTCAGTTTAAGTGAAAACCAGTCACTTTTAGCAAACTGTGAAGCTGACATGTTAAGATCCCAGTCACACCTTGCCCTCACCTGGGTGGTGCGTGTCACTGATGCATCTCCACCTCCTATGCCCAGCATACTCCCCACTTGCGCCCCACAACACTCCCAGGATTAGGGATGGTCCAAGTTCCTCGGTGCCTGATAGGAGAGAAGAACAGGAACAAAAACGCAGTGTCAGAACCTCTGGGCACAGTGTGTGGGGCACCCTGGGATGCAGGCAGCAGGATGAGAGGCACGTGGGCCCCCAGTGCACACTATGGGAGGTGGGCCTTGGGTGCTGTTGCCACCAGCAGGTGGGTCCCCAAGAGGCTTAAAGCAGGAGACCGCCGTGGAGAGCGAGTTTGGATGTCACAGTTCTCAGGAAGGAGGCTCTGGGAAGAACTGAGGAAGGAGAATCGACAGGGTGGGTGATTGACAGATGAGATGTGCAAGGTCAGGGAAGGCATCTGTGCCCAGCCCTGGACTGGCCCAAGGCACAAAGGGAGAGCTGATGCCAGATGCAAATGTGGGTGGCTGGAGTTTGCAGTGCTTTGGAGGAATGACAAACTGGAACTCTGGGGAAAGCTCCAGTGGTGAGTGGTCTGCAGGTCCATCCTGGTTGGCAGGTTGGGAGGAGCTGGGCTTGCCCTGTGAGGTTGGCTGGTGTGACTGCCTCATCAGGGCCCCTCCTCATTCCATCACAGTCACTCACCTAGCCTTGGGTCTCGCCTGCCATGCTGTGCTGTGAGGCGGCCTGGTGCTGGCTGTACAAACACCCTGGCTTGCTGCACTCCCTGGCAGAGTGCTCAGAAGCAGGAAGCAGACAAGAGGAGCGCCAGGGTGGCCCGACCAGAGCCTTGCAGGCCCTGTACTCTTTGTGCTGGCCTTTCCACTGGCCACCTTGGCTGTGGCTTGTGACTTCTAGTAGCTCCTGTTTCCCAACCAAGGGACTCTTACCTCACCACACTGCCGCGAGAAGGCATCCCCAGGCCCGAGGCACCACGGGGGAGGGATCCTGCCTCCCTGTACCATTCCCACCAGCACATAAACATACCCTAACTTTTAAAGGGAAAAAGCAGAAATCCTGAGCACTGCCTCTCTGGTTCCTTCAAGCTCAGTGCCCAGCTCCTTCCTCCCCCACCTCAGCCCCTTCCCCTTGGCCGGCCCTGCCCTCCCTCCATCTACCTCGAAAGAGCTCGATCCTGTTGGCCCAGCCCCTTCCTGAGTCTCTGAGATCTTTGTGCCTTCCTGGTTTCTTTTCCCCAGCTCTGTGTGTGGAGCTCCAGGAGACCTTACCTGGTCCTGCGGCTTCTCCACCATCTATCATGTAGCCGATGGCCCAAAAACACTTGTGCCCAGCTGCCTACCTGATAGCTCCACTGGGCCGGGAAGCACCTGAAACCTAGGCTGTCCAAAGGAAATGTGAAAATGTGATTTTCAACTCCCCAAACTTGTTCCTTTTCCGTCAGTGGAGGGCATGTCTATTCGTGCAGTGGCTCAGGCCAGAACCTCCCAAAGCAACGGAGGGCCTCCCTCACCAGCACACAGCCTGCTGGCTCCACTAATAAGCTCTCCCTGCAGCATCAGGCTGCGCTCGCCCCTGCCCGGGTACTGCCTGCTGGTTGGAGTGGGCTCTGGTCTCCTCACCCAGCCCCCAAGGCTGGCCTCCACCCTCCTCTCCCCATCCTGCCCTGGGGCTCTTGCTCCTTCCCAAGTATCCCAAGACCCGCTCAGGGTAACCCTCGCAGTGCTGTCCTGGTCATGACCTGACGGATCCTCTCTCCTTAGGCCAGGCTGACCATGCTGGTCCATTTCTTCATGTTAGTGGTGCCTGGATCTTTTAGCATTGGTTCTGTTTGTCTGCCTACTGCATACCTTTGCATCTAGGGCAGGGCCAGGCACCCAGGGGTTCCCCTGAGGATCCCCAAAGGGAACGGAAGAGGGTGGGTGTGCTGCCCAGCACATGGACTTGCCTCCCCACAGTGGAGTGGGCCTGGTCAGAGTTCAGCCCTCCATGCCAGGCCCTACGGGAGGGGCTTGTTTTGCGGGACCTCTCACTCTGAGAGAACCAGCAGCCTGAGGCAGCCCTGTCTCATCTGGCTGTGTGCTGCCCCTCTAGGTTGAAGAGGAGAAGAGGAAGAAGAAAGAGGAGGCGGCCCGGAGGAAACAGGAACAAGAAGTAATGCACTTTGTTTGTTTGGGGGTGGGGGCTCTCCTGGGCAGGAGTGCACCCTGACTCCATGCCCTGTGACTCTCTGTGCCTCCGTGGACCTTAGCCAGGCCCCTGCAGACCCTCGCAGAAGGAGCTCCGCTCTCTGCCTCCACCACCTAAGGCCTGCCAGGCCCTTCTCACGTCGGGTGCAGGGAAGGCCTGGCCAAGGGGAAGGCTGTGCCATTTGGTCACAAGCTCCAAGACAGCATTTACAGACTTACTACTATTAGTGGTTCTAGCAAGCTTTCCACTATTGCTGTAGAAATAACATCTCGTTTAATTTTAAATTCCTTGTATGTTCCCTCCACCTTGGCTTTTCCCTTCCCGTCTTTCGTAGCACTCTGAATCTGAGGGCTGGGAAGCAAGTTGACAGCTGGAGGTATGAGCAGATGTCGTTCACAGTGTGGAGCCCCAGGTGCTGCTCAGTGGCAGTGACTGTGCTGTGTTGTGTGTTCCAGGCAGCAAAGCTGGCCAAGATGAAGATTCCTCCTAGTGAGATGTTCTTGTCAGAAACCGACAAATACTCCAAGTTTGATGAAAATGTAAGCATCCTTCTCTTCTTTTCGGAACTTTATTAGACCACATTAAATTGGGAGGACAGGAATTTTCAATCTTGGACAAGCAGATTTTCTGTCTGTAGAAAATTTGGAATCAAATCTGACACCTGCTTTAGGTCCAGGGCCTCCTGGCCCAACTACCGAGCTCCTTCCACAGCCCAGGCAGCTAGGCAGGCCCGTGCCAGGGCCACCCCTCCACTGGTGTGGCAAGCTCTGGTTCCTAGCCCTGGGAGTTGTGGCCCGGGCCGAGATCCACCCAGGCCCTCACAAGCTGGCTGAAGTGCAGTGGTGCAGATAGGCCTCCTGCCCCCAGGTCCTTCGTCATAGCGATTCACAGCCACTGCCTCCAAACCTCTAGGCCCCTCCCTGCTGGCATTTGGATGTGTTTGCTGTGTACCTTTGGGCCGGCTGTGTCAGAACTCAGCCATGGGTAGGCTCTGAGGGGCACAGTGCCTCTCACCTTAGTCAGGAAGCACCCCCAGACTCTGGCCGCCCCTCTCCCATTCTTAGCTGCTAGAGCTGGCACTGCCAGGTCAGTGTGCCAGCACCAGATCCGTGTGCTGGCTCCAGAGCAGCGTGGCGACTGTCCAAGCAAGAAGACATGGCTGCGTCAGGGAGACGCACACTTTGAGACAGGAGGGCAAAGAAAGGGGAGTCGGGCTTACCCAGGTGCAGAGGAGACCGACAGCCACTGTGCTCTGGCTTTTCAGGGTCTGCCCACACATGACGCGGAGGGCAAAGAGCTCAGCAAAGGGCAAGCCAAGAAGGTGAAGAAGCTCTTCGAGGCTCAGGAGAAGCTCTACAAGGAATATTTGCAGATGCCTCAGAATGGAAGCTTCCAGTGAGGGGCGCAGGACTGACTTTTTAAACCGTTGCGGACTAGCGGCTCCTGTCTGCCTCAGTGACAACGCTCCAATGCTCCAGTCATGCTTACAGTTGCCCTTGGGTCCTAAATTAAGAGTTGTGTTCATGTAGGTTCATGTCGTCATTGGCTCTGAGACATTATAATAAATTTTTCTGAACAGTGAGACCCTCTCTGCCTTGTTCTGCATGTTCAGCACTTGGCAGGGGGCCTGGTGGCCGGCCAGGGCCGCTTGGTCAGCAGGTCACAACCTAGGTGCTTGGGTCAGTTGAGCTGCTTCAGCTGGCCGAGGAATTTCTCCCCCATGCTGATGGCTATCGGCTAATCTCTGGTGTGTGGGCACATTTGGAGGTATTTGAGTAGGAAAAAGACAGGCTCAGACTGGCAGAGCCTGCTGAGCCCTAGACAAAGGCCACTCAGTCTGCCCTCGGGTTCTGATGAATAAACACACTGCAGGTTTTCCTAGAGCCATTCCATACTGGGCAGCAGCATAGCCAGTGGCTCAGCAGGCGGGCCCCTGGCGAGCTGCCCAGAACTGCCGTTGGAGACAGCAAGTCCAGGATGTGCATGGCTCATGGGTGAGATGTGGGGGTGTTCTCAACACAGCAGGGACCTTCTGTCCCCAGTGCCCAGTGTTGTCCTTGCCACCCTGCCCCTACACTTGGTTCACCTGGACTGAGAATCAGCACCCAGACGCGAAGGTGCTTACCCATCCTTGGCTGAGGAGGGCGTAAGCAGAAGCCAGAGCCTGCTTCATGCCTGTGGAAGCTGGTGCCAGGCCATATCCATCCCGACAGAAGACAGTCATTGGTGCTGTGGACAGCCGGGGGACACTCTATCCAGTGCACGTGGCTGGTGGCAGCAGCCCCAGCATGGGGAGTGTGGCAGTGTTGGGTTGTGGGCGCGCCGGTTCTTTGTTGTTGCCCTCCACGCGCGCTTGCTGTTTACTGCAGTAGTGTGTGACACAGCAAAAGGCTGGAACCAGCCTGTCTGTGCATCAGCAGGGTGCTTGGCACAGCTTGAGATCACCCACCCAATTATGTAGGGAGCACTAAGCTTATAAATCAATGGGGACAGTCTCTGGGTATTGATAGGTCTGACTTTGAACCTTGTCAGTGTTTTTTATATACATATATATAAATTTAAACCAGCAAGAAAGAAAAGTCCCCCAAACAAAATAAAACAAACGTGTTCAGTTATCTGTTGCCACTTAACAAATCACCCCACAACTTCATGGCTGAAAACAACAACGATCATGTGAATAACTCATGGCTCTGGATTGACTGGACTCAGCGGATTGGTTTTCAGTTGTAGGCAGATGGGGTCATCTCTAGGTTTGTGCCTGGGTCCCATACTGGGGCTGCTTGGGCACCTTTTATCTCTGTGTGGTTTCTCTAGCTTGGCGGCTTCGGGGTGGCTGATTTCTGTCACAGCAGCCTGTAGCTCCAAAGGTGCAAGTCCTGAGAGAGAGAGAGACGGGAGCTGTCTGGCCTTTTAGGATCTAACCTCGGAGGTCATGTCCTGACTTCCACTGTCCTCCCTAGTGGAGGCCGTCACCAGGCCCACCCACGTCCATGGGGAGGGGGAGGCATAGACACCACCCTGTGATGGGCATTACTGGGTTCCAGAAGGGATGGGAAATACTACTGTGGCTATTTCAGAAAGTACCATCCGGCACAAAACGATAAATCAAATTGGCAACCTCAAGAATTTGAACTTTCTGAGAATTGGCCATTTTTTGCTACACATCTTTAATGGGGTATCTTCTAAGGTCAAAAAAGGTGCAGAAAAGTCAAACAATCCAATAGTTTGTTTTTTTTTTTTTTTGAGACGGAGTCTCGCTCTGTCGCCCAGGCTGGAGTGCAGTGGCCGGATCTCAGCTCACTGCAAGCTCCGCCTCCCGGGTTCACACCATTCTCCTGCCTCAGCCTCCCGAGTAGCTGGTACTACAGGCGCCCGCCACCTCGCCCAGTTCGTTTTGTTTTTTTTGTATTTTTTTTTTTTTAGTAGAGACAGGGTTTCACCTGTTAGCCAGGATGGTCTCAATCTTGTGACCTTGTGATCCGCCCGTCTCGGCCTCCCAAAGTGCTGGGATTACAGGCTTGAGCCACTGCGCCCAGCGCAATAGTTTTGTTGTTAGTAGTAATGTTGACACTGTAATTTTCAAACTCTATATGCCAAGACAAATAAGATCACTGACACCCAGGCTGGAGTGTGGTGAAGCAATCTCAGCTTGCTGCAACCTCCACCTCCTGGGTTCAAGCTATTCTTTTGCCTCAGCCTCCCAAGTAGCTGGGACCACAGCCACGTGCCACCAAGTCCAGCTAATTTTTGTATTTCTAGTAGAGATGGGGTTTCACCATGTTGGCCAGGCTGGTCTTGAACTCCTGACCTCAAGAGATCCGCCCACCTCAGCCTCCCAAAGTGCTGGGATTACAGGTGTGAGCCACTGTGCCCAGCCTAGCAACCAAGTTTTTAATGTAAAAGAAAAAAATACAAGGATAAAAATCAAAGAAGTCAAGGAAAAGCACTTTACTATTAAATATGAATTAGAAAATAGGAAGTAACTTGTGATTTTAAAAAGTAGGTTGTTTCTTGGCTGTGTAGATGGGAAGGGTGGAGAAGCAAGGCAGCCCTGGTGGCAGTGAGCAGCCCCAGCCCCGATCTGGGGCTCTAAATCCCATCCCCCTACCCCCTGGAGAAATGGCCAGTTTCAGGTCTGCAGCAGCAGGAGTAGCCAAGCACTCTTGTGCCCCAAAAGGGGAGCCTTCGAACACCAAGAAGTCAGGTCAGAAGGACACTGGACAAGCTAGTGACACATAGCAGCTGGGTGGTATGTGTCAGGGGCATTCTGCTGGGTGGAAAAGCCACCCCTGAAAGGTTGCCTACTGTGTGATTCCATGTAGATAACATTCTCAAAATCCAAGCTGTAGGAATAGAGAACAGATGGTGGTAGCTGGGGTTAAAGATGGTGGGGGGCAGGTTGGGGGAGTGACTGTACAGGGACAGCGGGGGGTGGGGGTTGGTGGGGAGGGCACGTCCATGTTCTCGTTGCCATGGTGATCACACAAATCTGCATGTGTGATAACACAACGTAGAGTCACACACATTGTACCAATGTCAGTCTCCTATGTTGATCATGAACTCTGGCCAGGCAAGGTGTGACCATCAGGAAACAAATTTTGCAGTTTTCTGGGAGCCTGTACTTACTGTAAAATAAGGCTTCAGGAGCTCCTACTGGCTAAGTTTGGGACAATTTGAACATTGAAAAGAATGATTCCAGCCAGGGCAACATAGTGAGACCCCATCTCTACTAAAAATAAAAAAAATTGGCCGGTTTGGTGGTGCACTTGTGATCCCAGCTACTCAGGAGGCTGAGGTTGGAGGACTGCCTGAGCATGGGAGGTGGAGGCTGCAGTGAGCTGTGATCACACCACTGCATTCCAGTCTGGGTGACAGAGCAAGACTCTCTCTCAAAAAAAAAAAAAAAAAAAGATTAATCAAAACCCAGGCATCTATTTATTCTCAAAAATAGAGAAAGCTAAAACATATTGTCATTACTGGAGGTGGCTCCTGTGTCAGCTTTCTGTAGAGTTACTCATTGGTGACAGAACCAAGTATTTCACCTTGCATGGGAAGTGTATTTCAGAAATGGCCCTAGCTGAAAGGAGAAAGTTGTTCTTTCCCCAGAGATGCCAGCTAAGGGAAGAAGCACCAGGATCAGACATCTCCATTCTGCAGCCCCAAATGAAGTCATTGATTCAGGCAGGGGCTGACCATGGAAGCTGAGACCCCTGGGTGAAAGCTGGTAGGTGCTGGATAATTTCGTGGTGCCAAAGTGTCACCTTGTGCGTGGCTTGTAGGTTTCCAGGAGGGGATATGTGTTACTTTCTGATGCCGGGCTCTGGCTCTCAGCCCCCCCCACAAAAAGAAGGATTTCCTCTAAAAGTATAAGTCAGTATTGAATGAAGCTTTTAGGCTAGGGCTCCTCAACCTTGAATGAGAATATAAACTGCCCAGGATTGCTTGTTAACACAAATTCCAGTTCAGACCTAGGAGGAGCCCGAGAGTCTGCATTCCTGCAGTCTCCCAGCTGTGGCCTGTGCTGCTGGGCTAGAGGCCCCTCAGGAGCAAGGCTGTCCAGCTCACTTCCTGTCTGCAGGAAATACTGGACCCAGAGGGACAATGCAGGTGAGGCCATGAAGCAGCCACCACACGTGTGCAGAAGGTGGGGCATTCTGCCAGATGCCCAGCTGGTGTCTTCAATATGCCTGCGTCAAAGGGAGCAGAATAGGGCATAAAAAAGGACTGGGAGAGATTCAAGAAACAAAACCACCAGGTTTGAGGGATAATCTTTGAAGGATTTGAACAAACCTGCTGTAAAGACATTTCAAGGGGGGCTGGGCGTGGTGGCTCACACCTGTAATCCCAGCACTTTGGGAGGCCGAAGCGGGCGGATCATTTTTAGTAGAGATTCCATTTCTACTAAAAATACAAAATAATTGGTTGGGCATGGTGGTGCATGCCAGCTACTCAGGAGGCTGAGGAAGGAGAATCACTTGAACCCAGGAGGTAGAGGTTGCGGTGAGCTTGAGCTGAGATCGCGCCATTGCACTCCAGCCTGGGCAACAAGAGTGAAACACTGTCTCAAAATAAAAATAAAAATAAAAATCAAGAAATTTGAATGACCAGGTATTGGATGACAGTCAAGATTTTTTGCTAATTTCGTTAGTGTGGTGATGGCAGCTGCCTCCAGAGGTGTCTTTAATGAGATACAAAGTAGCCTGAAGCCGGTAACTCAGTATCCTTCAGCCAAGGAAACTGATGAAGCCCAGCGGTCACCCCAGCAGCAGCAATCCCTTCCACAGTGTATCCTGTCTACCAGCCTGTGCTGGAAACCATGTGTCAAACGTCCTGACAACCGGGCCATGAGGAAATACCCTTGTCTGTAGCTGCCACGACTGGGGTGAGCGGAGGTTGGCCCAAGGCCACGGTGCCATCCAAGGAGACAGGAAGGAGTGGCCTGTGCCCCCCCGTTTCCAGTGGTGAGTGCACAAAAACGTATTCAGATCGCCAGGGGCACACCTGGTCCCCACAGCTGAGGAAGGCCTGGCTCTACCTGGACTGGAGTAGGGTCAGGCTGTGGCCCCTGTTTCACACCCCCTCCCCCATTCAGAGTAATTCTGGGCCGATTTTCTGCCTGGAGTTTACCCCCTCTGAGTGCCCACTACCCGGTGTGCCTTCTCCCTGCCCTCCCCTAACTTCCTCCAGTCTCCCCAGGTTGGGTCGAGGGCCTGCAGTGACAACAGGCTGGCTGGCCAGGCCACTGGCTTGGTCCCCAAGAGGACCCCAGCACCTCCCTACCCTGCAGTATCTTGCTGTCAGGCTGCAGCAGATCCTTCTTGATCAATGTGGGGTGGACACTTTTCTTAACTTGTATAATATTAGTTTGCCTGTGAAGTGTTTCTTTTGTGTACATGAAAGCTCTGTTCAGCTGTAAGAGCCAGATTTACATCTTCCTGTTTTTCCACAAAGAGCAATCTTTGGTGTCTTTACTATAAAAAGTCATGTATTCATTATTTAAAAATAAATAATATAGAAAATTTCCAATATAAAGTAGAAACTGAAAGGCCCTGTGCCCTACCTCTCAAATCCCTGCAACATTTGGGGTACAGTCTTCAGATGCCTTCTTTCTGAGGCTGTGAAGTTTACAAAGTCACTCCCTGACTGTGCACCCCGCTTTTGTGCACAGTACACCATGGGTGTTTTCTGTTCTCCATACACCAGAAGAAACCTGCCGCCTCTCTTGGATGTCTCCAGGGCCCCACTTTGTTAATGCCCCATAGGCTGAGCCACCACCCTACTGAGGAGGATTTGGGCATTTCTGAGGCCTAGGCTCCAGCTCTTGGCGGCTGCGAGGTCGTTTGAGGAGTAGCGCCCCGCCGCAGGTGAAGGGCACGGTCCCCTCCAGGGCCAGAGCCACTTAGCTGGGGGCATTACAGGGGTTTCTCTGTTTTCTCCTCTGTTTAATGGGACAGTGATTCCTGCCTCTACTTCCAGGCCAAGGTGTAGCCATTGTCAGTAGCACCCAGGTAAGGGCACAGCTCGCCAAGTGCCAGGCACTTTTCCAGGTGCTGGCCATGTGAAGGAGAAACACGTGGTGTCTGTCCAGGACAGTCTCCCGGAACCCCACTGAGCACAAGGCAGCCAGGATCAGAACCACAGGCAAGGCAGCCTCTGGAGGGGACTCCTGATCTCCAGGTTGGAGAAGGCTGAGATGGCAGAGGGGTTGTAGACAGGTGGGCTCATGCCTGAGGCCTGGCAGAGGCAGCGCTGGGAAAACGGATGAAACCCACCGAATGCTGGCTACCCTGGGAGTCCTGATCCCAGTGGTCCTCAGCCCTGGTTGCATGTCTGTCATCTGGGGACTTCTTTTTTTTGACACAGGGTCTTGGTCTTGCTCTGTCACCCAGGCCACTGCATGATCACAGCTCACTGCAGCCTCCAACTCCCAGGCACAAGTGATCCTCCCACCTCAGCCCTCAAGCAGCTGGGACTATAGATGCACCACCATGCCTGGCTAATTTTTAGATACTTGGTAGAGATGGGATCTCATCATGTTGCCCAGGCTGGTCTCAAACTCTTGCGTTCAAGCAATCTGCCCATTCGGCCTCATTACCTAATTGCATCTGTGAAGACTCTTATTTCCAAATGAGAACCTTCCAAGGAGAGAAACCACCAACCACCAAGAGAAAAACACCACCACCACAATCATTCCAGTTCCAGCAGATCTCGCAGGGAGCAGGTCCAGCTGCCCCCAGCCCCAAAGCCCAGCTCCCTCAGAGGCTCCACCCACCCGGATGCCACCCCCCACCAACCCCAACATCTAGGAGCAGCTGGATCCCATTACTGCAAATGGACTAGAGACTTTATTAGACGGGAGGAAGGACCCTCAAAACTTCAAATGCCCAGGTTCTTGTGTCGTTTCTTTCCTTGTTTATGCTTCCACAAAGCATAAAGCATGACCATTGTAGAAAAGTCTGAAAGTCTAAATAAGTAAAATAGGAATTGAGAGCACACACACCCTCTCCTAAAACACAGATGGCCAGACAGGACTGAGCACGCTGTGTGGGTCAGGGCTCAGCTATGCACCGGTCACCTCTGAGGGGTTTTTACGGTTTTTGTTTTTGTTTTAATTAGTTTCTTTTTCTTTTTCTTTTTTTTTTGAGACGGAGTCTCACTCTATTGCCCAGGCTGGAGTGCAGTGGCACGATCTCGGCTCACTGCAAGCTCCACCTCCCCAGTTCACGCCATTCTCCTGGCTCAGCCTCTGGAGTAGCTGGGACTACAGGCCACCATGCCCGGTTAATTTTGTTTTTGTATTTTTAGTAGAGACGGGGTTTCACCGTGTTAGCCAGGATGGTCTCGATCTCCTGACCTTGTGATCTGCCTGGCTTCGCCTCCCAAAGTGCTGGGATTACAGGCATGAGCCACCACGCCTGGCCTCTTTTTCTTTTCTTTTCTTTTTTTTTTGAGACTGAGTCTTGCTCTGTCGCTGAGGCTGGAGTGCAATGGCACGATCTTGGCTCACTGCAAGCTCCGCCTCCCGGGTTCACGCCATTCTCCTGCCTCAGCCTCCCGAGTAGCTGGGACTACAGGCGCCCGCCACCACACCCGGCTAATTTTTTTGTATTTTTAGTAGAGACGGGGTTTCAAACTGTGTTAGCCAGGATGGTCTCGAATTCCTGACCTCGTGATCTGCCCACCTCGGCCTTCCAAAGTGCTGGGATTACAGGCGTGAGCCACCGTGCACGGCCTCTTTTTTGTTTTTTTTGAGACAATATACCCCTCTGGTTACCCAGGCTGGAGTGCAGTGGCCCAATCTCTGCTCACTGCAGCCTTGACCTCACGGGCTCAGGTAATTCTCCCATCTCAGCCTCCCAAGTAGCTGGTATTACAGGCCTGAGCCACCATGCCTGGGGAATTTTTTTTTTTTTTTTTTTGGAGCGGGGGAAAGGTGCTCTCACTATGTTGCCCAGGCTGGACTTGTTGTCTCTACCTCCCAGAGTGCTGGGTTTACAGGCCTGAGCCATGGCGCTCCGCATTAAATTCTTTTTTTTTTTTTTTTTTTTTTGAGACGGAGTCTTACTCTGTAGCCCAGGCTGGAGTGCAGTGGCCGGATCTCAGCTCACTGCAAGCTCCGCCTCCCGGGTTCACGCCATTCTCCGGCCTCAGCCTCCCAGGTAGCTGGGACTACAGGCGCCCGCCACCTCGCCCAGCTAGTTTTTTTTTTTATTTCTTAGTAGAGACGGAGTTTCACCGTGTTAGCCAGGATGGTCTCGATCTCCTGACCTCGTGATCCACCCGTCTCGGCCTCCCAAAGTGCTGGGATTACAGGCTTGAGCCACCGCGCCCGGCCTAAATTCTTTTTAGAGATGAAGTTTCACTATGTTGCCCAGGCTGGACTTGAATTCCTGGGCTCAAGGGATCCTCCTGCCTCAGCCTCCCAGGTTACCTCTGAGGTTTATAACTGACGCTATGTTCTTAATCCCTCAACCAGAAGCCTTTAGATGGTTACAAATTTTCCCCATTACAGGCATGACTTGCTAATAATAATAATAATTAGCAATTGTTTCAAAAGTAACCTCACCCCCAAAAAAAGAACGTTTCTGAAAAAAATGCACAAGACTTGAAGACCCCCAATGGCACGGTTGAACATGGAAATGACTAGCCTCAAAAGCCCCCAGCGCAGGGGTTATTTTCTGATCAAATTGGATGTCTTTCTACAAAATGTGATGTGAAGAGGCTGGGGCTGTTACCTTCACCCCAGCCCAAGCGGCACCCTGAGAGGGAGAACAGGGTGGGCGAAACGGGCCAGCTCCTCCCCAGCCCCCCGCCCTGCTCTGCTTCAGGGGCCTGATCTGAGGGCCCAGTGCGCACTGTTTTTCCTCCTTGTCCGACAGTGTCTCCCCCAGGCCAGAACTAGGTTGCTGGGACACTGCAGGGCTCAGGGCGTGCGGGAAGAGACGCAGGAAGTGGGTAGTCCCGTCGTGTCCGCGGAGGCGACCCAGCCTCGACCTTTTCGCAGAGGAAGTGAAGTGTTATCCAGCCTGGGACCTGGGGGATGAGCAGGGGTTAAGCTTAGGTCCCAACCACTAACGGGACTGGTTGAAAACGGCTCCCAGGCGGTGGGGCCCCCCGCGATGTTCTCAAGGAGTAGCGCCAGGGGACGACGTGGGAGGTGGGGTTCTCACACCAGCGGGCGCACGGACGGCTGGAGGCACCGACCCGCCGCGGACGGGATTGAACTAGGGAACTGGGAGGGCGCAGGAGATAAAGACGGCCGGGACCCACGGAGACAGGTGGTGCCCAGTGTCCCGCGAGGATGCAGTGCCAACTGGGGAGGGTCCCGGGAGCGGGGACCCAGGCCGGCGCAGAACCACACACGTGGTCTGCACCTCGCCCCGCCCCATCTAAAGAGGCGGAGGAACGCAGGGCGAGGGCAGCGCGGAGGGATATTTGCATAAGGCGGGGCGATTCTTCGGTGGCTTCTGATTGGCTGCCGTCTGCGGCGCGAAGCGCAGTTGACTTGCGCCGCGCTCGCCCAATCGCAGCCTGTCTTGCTCGCGGAGAGAAGAGCTAGGAGCCTCGGCCAATGGGAGGCGGCGTTGTTGGCGGCCACGGCGGCGCAGCCCCAAAGCGAGCGAAGCCAGGGTCGCCGCCAGTGCCGCAGGAGGCGTGAGGTGCGGAGACGCGGGTGCTGGGCCGGTAACGGCGGCTGGGGAGGGCGGCTGGGCCGGGGCGGGCGGTAGGGGCCTCGGGGCCGGCGCGGGCGCGGCGGCGGCCATCTCTGGAAGCCGCGGGGCGGTGGGGCAGGGGCGGGGCCGCGTCCTCGTCAGAGCAGGTAGCGGCGGCCGCGGCGGGCCTGGAGCCTGGGGCTTGGAGCTTGGGGCCTGGAGCCCGGGCCTGGGGCGCTGGCGGGCGGCCCCTCCCAACTCCCGGCGCGCCTCTCCCGGCTGCCGGCCCCCCTGAAGGTCAGGGCGCTTTGTTCTGCGCCGCGGGCGGCCTCCTGGGCGGCGGCCCCGCGGAGGAGGCGAAGACGGCTAGAGGCGGCGGCCGCTCAAATCTCCCGCTAGCCCGGCCCGCCCCGCGTGCGGGGGCCGCGGCGGTTACACGGCCGGGCGCGCCGGAGCGTTCAGGCTTCCCGTTTTTAAGGTGGAGACGCCCAGGACCTCTTTATTAGATGTTGATGAATTTGAGTTTTTCCGTAGGGCGATGGTCATCGTGAGCCTCTGTGGGGTCAGGCTGCGCTAACTGGGGTTTTGATGTCAGTTTGGTGTGGCCGAGGGCATGTCTGACGGGGAAGAAAGTCCTTGGCGTTGCTTCTTAGCTGTTGGGAGCTGTGCGGTGCGAGCGAGATGGGCGGCGTGCGCTCCCGGGGACTGGCCTGAGTAGCCTTAGACTAGTTACTCGCGGGACTTGGTTTCCCAGCCAAGGTGGGCAGCAAGTCTGTTTACTGTTTAAAACCGTCTTTCACAAGGGAAAAGCAAAATCTCCCAAAAAAAAAAAATTGTACACGTTATGAATGGAAAAGTGCCATGCTTTTCTTTCAGTTCAGAGATGGTGAAAGAGGTCACATTTGTATTTTTTGACCTGACCAGTGTCTTTGTTTTTTTTCAATTTTCCCCTTCTAAATGCTTTCCGTTCACCCCAGCGAAGGATGGCCTGGTCATGATAAGACTTTTCACCGTCCACAGTTCACTAAGTCTGATTGCGGGGCAGGAGGCAGACAAGTTTAGGGTCCAGGAAAGGGGACTCCAGCCTTGGGACCTTTAGACCCTAACGTGCGTGTCACATCACCTGCCTGAGTGACTCTGCGCTCCTCTGGCAGGAAGGTCCGCCATTTCATTATGTTCTCGGCAGAATCGTCGGGGCACATTCATCTGTGCTGTTCACATACCCAGTCTGCATTACTTTTTCCTGTAGTAATCCCTGTCTCATCTTCCTGCATTAGGTGTACGGTATAAAATAGACTTTTAAAAGTTATCTTACCTTAAAAATATACAAGTATGTAGATGAGGTTGTTGGACCTTAAAGGTAAGTCTTTTTAAGTTACTGCCTTGCAATAGGAACTGTATCTCTAAATGACTAATACCTGCACTACGCACCAGGGACTCCTTCAGCCTGTTTGCGTGTATTAACTCATTTCGTAATCTAATAACTCGTGAGATAGATAGTATTGTTTTTCCATTTAGCTACTCTGGAAGCTGAGGCCCTAGGAGGTTACGTATAATGACTTGTCCAAGGTGATAAAGCTTAGGTAAAGACCCAGGCAGTTTTAACTTTACCCAGGGTTACTGCTTCTGTAGAGGGAATGAAAGAATTTTTAATCACACGTTGTTTTCACCATTGTACTAAGCCTCACTGAACTCGAGCTTACGAGGTTTTGAGCTGGTTGATCATTTCCATCTCAAATTATTCCACAGCATGCCAAATGCCTCCCGTAGTAGAATTTTGAGATTCAGACCGGGATGAGCAATTACTAATAGAATAAATAATATGCAAATGTGAAATGAAGTTAAGAGAAAGGAACGTGGTGATAGAATCGGGATATATTCCAAAGATAAAATGAGTGACTACAGAGAGAGAGAAAAGTTAGTTATTTAGTAGTAGTTCACAAGTTTACTTAGAGACATTTTTACTAGAATTTTAGGGCCTCATGATGTGATTTTTATGGACCGTTTTAACACGTTACTGCTCTTTTTTTTTTTTTTTTTTTTTTTTTTTTTTTTTTTTTTTTTTTTTTTGAGACGGAGTCCCACTGTATCGGCAGGCTGGAGTGCAGTGGTGCGATCTCCGCTCACTGCAGCCTCCGCCTCCCGAATTCAAGCAATTCTCCTGCCTCAGCCTCCCGAGTAGCTGGCACTGCAGGCGCCCACCACCATGCCCGGCTAATTTTTGTGTTTTTATTAGAGACGGGGTTTCACCATGTTGGCCAGGATGGTCTCGATCTCTTGACCTCGTGATCCACCCGCCTCAGCCTCCCAAAGAGCTGAGATTACAGGGGTAAACCACCGCGCCCGGCCTACTGCTGTCTTAAATAGCTGTTATTACATATTCAGTTGCAGCCTTTTTTTTTTTTTTCTGGTTGAGCAGTGTTATTGCTTCAGAATGTCTGCAGTTATTTGTGCCTATATGTCATGGCATCTTAACACTTTTGTGAATTTTGTTTTGTAAGCTTTAAATCCGGTACTATTTTTCAAAATGAATATGGAGTAGTCATTGGAGAAATTGGTTGAATTCTTTGCAGTAGCAAATAAATTGTATTCATTTTTAAGTTTGATAACCTTGGTAAACTGAATTCTGCAAAGTTTACACGTGTTTTAGGATCCCCTCAAAATGTACAGGGCATTGTGTTTTGCAAAATAGCCATTTAGCCATCAGATTCTTCTGTAGAATTTTGATCTTTTTGCCCATGTGAGAGGTAGTTCTTATTTGTATGGAGATTAAGTACCTGCGGATGGGATATGTTCATCACCACTTTACAGTATGAATTTGAACTTGAAACTGAAGTGAAAACTTTTCTGTTAACCTGTCAGAGTTTTTAGTAGCCTCTTGTTATTGACCACATATTAATTCCCTATGTTAGTTATTCGAAGCTAAGTGTGGGGACTGAAATCTTTGTTTTTCTTATTTTGAGCAGTTGATAGTCTCTAGCATCAGGAGGAGGTGACCTCAAATATGTATGTATATATAGTAGTGCTTTTCTTCCTTCTCTTTCGTTGTCTGCAGTTTAAAAACTGTTGTGATAAGTTTATGTTGTACTTCCAAAAATGTTGCCAAAGAGCCTATATTTTTCCATTTGTTTTGGAAGAAAATTACTTTGTGGGCAAGAAGGTGATTTAAATTCCTGACGGCCTAAGAGGCGTCCGCTGTGTGAAATAGGCCGCTGCTGTTAGTGCTTGAGATCGATGATGGTTTGTATTTGGTTAAGACACAGAGATGGACTTGTTGGGAGTTTGGCCTGAGATCGCTAGCTGAGGAATGCTTGCTTTTTTTCTTGAAGGGAAATGTGTTTTAGGCATCCAGAGTAAAAAGCTGGTGTTACTTAGTTTGATTCTTCGACCACTATGGTGATAGGAAGTAGCCAGTCTGTGCAGGAAACTGCTGTTATCCGGCCTCAACTTAGTTTTTGTGGGACCTCTTGAGGTTAGCAAATTTATGCCTCCCGAAACTATAGTTGTAAGGTTTGTCTTTGAGCATATAGTAATGGAAAAACCCTTATCAATAGGTAGATAGTAAATAATTTTGTATTTGGCTGCTATGAAATTTTTAAGAAACAGTTTGTGGTGATGTGAATTTGTTTTCATCTGGCAGTCACTGGTTTTTCCACCCTGCCCTCTTAAGAGAACAGGGTTGCTTTAATTTGTTTGCCAGAACTTTAAATTTTGCATTTAGTAACAACAGAGGCATTGTGTTTTTGTAGTATGAAAACAACGAAAGATCACTTTGTGAACTTTACTTTGTGATATTGACCACTTGCTGTGTAGCCTTAAATTTCTTACAAGTATCCCCTGTTAACTGTTAAACACAAAATCTATGTTCATTTCATGTTCTTGGGACCTTTAAAAATGCAGCGTGCATTATCCAGAAAAGCCTGTTCAAAAACAAGGTGAGATGGTTTTTGTTTAATAAACTTGTGGTAGAAAGAATGACTGTACACTTTTATGTGCAAAGGTTTTAAGTATAATAATTAAAATAGTACTTGTTTACTCAGTTACTGAAAAGTAGCTTTCAGTGATTTGCATCTATTTCCTTATTCATGAGCGTCTTCTATGTGCTGGGCACAGTTCTAGGTACTGGGGTCTCCCGCTGAATAAAACAGAAGTCTTTGCCCTTGTTTCTGCTGTGGGAGACAGACGAACAAGTTAGATGGTGGCAGGTGCTTTTGAGAAACAGTGGAGAGGAGTAGGGACTTTGGTGGTTGCAATTTGAAATAGGTAGAGAGGGAAATGCCTTACTTTCAAGATGACAAGATCTTACGGTGTCTCACTCTGTCTCTCAGGCCGAAGTGCAGCGGCACAATCTCGGTTTACTGCAAGCTCTGCCTCCTGGGTTCACGCCATTCTCCCGCCTCAGCCTCCCGAGTAGCTGGGATTACAGGCGCCTGCCACCATGCCCGGCTAATTTTTTATATTGTTTAGTAGAGACGGGGTTTCACCGTGTTAGCCAGGATGGTCTCGATCTCCTGACCTCGTGATCCGCCCGTCTCGGCCTCTCAAAGTGCTGGGATTACAGGCGTGAGCCACTGCACCTGGCCAACAAAATCTTTTAATATGTATTGGATTAAGAAGTTAGCGTCATTGAGTCATATACTAATGAACTGCCCAGAAAAGAAGGGTGGAGGAGATGGGAGTTTACGCCACAAGTAAACGTAGTGTTTCAGTTAAGGAAAGGAAATCATTTTTTACTTTCTTGAAACCCCAGGGCGTGGCACCCTACAAGTCTCTGAAGAGAGTCTGCTGCTGTTTGGAGGCAGGTATTTCAGTAGATCTTGTAACCAAACCTCAATGACTAAAGCAGTGTCTCTCTGTGTCTTCAGAAACTGCTTGAGACAGGCACGTGTGTGCATGGAGTCCCGGACACCATGCATGCTGTGTACTGGTAACACAGAGACAAGCTGTCACTTGCTAGCAGTAAGTTAAGCAAAGATTTCTTGGCAACCAGTCTCATCCCAAGTCTTGTGCTGGGCCCTAGAACCGCTGCATTGGGCAAGTAGACAGGCTCCCTGCCCTCGTGGAACTTGTTCTTTAGTGGGCAAACGTGTATTATTCATTGGTTTTTTTTTTTGGAGTTGGAGTCTCGCTCTGACGCCCAGGCTGGAAGTGCAGTGGCATGGTCTCAGCTCACTGCAACATCTGCCTCCCAGGTTCAAGCAATTCTGTCTCAGCCTCCCGAGTAGCTGGGATTACAGGTGCCTACCACCACGCCTGGGTAATATTTGTTCTTTTTAGTAGAGATGGGTTTCACCATATTGGTCAGGCTGGTCTCGAACTCCTGACCTCAGGTGATCTGGCCACCTGGGCCTCCCAAAGTTCTGGGATTACAGGCGTGAGGCGCCGTGCCCAGCCTGTTCATTGCTTTTAAACAGTATCATGGGCCTGGCACGGTGGCTCATGCCTGTAATCCCAGCACTTTGGGAGGCTGAGGTGGGCAGATCACCTGACGGTCAGGAGTGTGAGACCCTCTCCAGCCTGGGCGACAGAGCAAGACTCCACCTCAAAAAACAAAACAAAACAAAAAAGCAAAAAACATTATCGTGGAAAGTTTAACAACATGATTAACTTCTGATCCTGGAGAGTGGTAATGGTAGCCTGGATCAGGAGTCTACTGGTCAGGGCAATAAAAATGGAATCTGAAGTGTCTCAGGGCTTCGTATAATTGTCAGGTTTTGTGGGTGGGGGTGTTGGGGTGTCCTGCAGGGGTATCTTGATTCCTTCTGAGAACAGATCATTCCTTTGTCCCTTCTGATGTCCTAATCTAAAACACTACTCCTGGAAGATTTGAACCTGTACCCAGTGACCGGTCAGACTCCCTCTTGGATTGAGAATGTTGGATTGCCATTCCTCAGACTGAATGTGGGCCAAGCAATTGTGCTTTAGAAATTTATCTTAGAGGCCGGGCGCGGTGGCTCATGCCTGTAATCCCAGCACTTTGGGAGGCTGAGGCAGGTGGATCACCTGAGGTGGGGAGTTCAAGACCAAGCTTGGCCAACATGGTGAAACCCTGTCTCTACTGAAAATACAAAAAAAAAAAAAAAAAAAAAGCGCCACTCGGGAGGCTGAGGCAGGAGAATCGCTTGAACCCGGGAGGTGGAGGTTGCAGTGAGCTGAGATCGCGCCTCCAGCCTGGGCAACAAGAACAAAACTCTATCTCAAAAAAAAAAAAAAAATTACTACCATCCCTAATTTTGTAGGATTTATAGGATGTAAGGAAATTATAAGGAGTCTTGTGAAAACAGTAATTACATTTGAATTAATTTTAATCCTTCAGTTATCTCCCATAAAGACACTGAGGACCTTTGAGTTTATTAAGACAGAGTAAATATATAAAAGTTTTGGGGAGTATGACCACACTGTCTTTTGTGTCTCAAGCATGGCCCAATTTTTTTTCCTTTCTTTCTTTTTTTTTTTTTTTTTTTTGAGACTTGTCACCCAGGCTGGAGTCTAGTGGCGCCATCTTGGCTCGCTACAACCTCTGCCCCCCAGGTTCAAGCAGTTCTCCTGTCTCAGCCTCCTGAGTAGCTGGGACCACAGGCGTGTGCCACCATGCCCAGCTAATTTTTGTATTTTTAATGGAGATGGAGTTTCACCATGTTGGCCAGGCTGGCCTCGAACTCCCGACTTCATGTGATCCGCTCGCCTTGGTCTCCCAAAGTGCTGCCCAATTTTATAGTTACTCTAGCTATAGAGTAGATGTTTTCAGTTCAAAATTAGGAATGTAAGGTTATATTTTGTTACAAAAATCTTTTAAAATTTCATATGAAAACAGTTGTTTGGGGTAAAAGGAAGTTAATCCATAAAGAGGATTGTTACAGTGTCTAATATAAATAAAAGAACATTTGTGTAATCATGGGGATTCATTTTTTTTTCTCAACCCAATTAAAGATAAAAATTTGCTTGCCAGTTCAGATTTAGAATTATAGACACAGTTAAAGTTTTTGATCTTGGGAGGGAATCTGAACTTTAGAAAACTTACAACATTCTTCTGCCTGGTATCGCTGTTATAATTTAATTTGATTGTCTTTTATTTATTTTTAATTATTAACACAAAAATTATATTTATGATGTATAATGTGATGTTTTGAAGTATACATTGTGGAATGGCTAAGTCAAATTAATTCACATTAAGTGATATACTGATTCTGACAAGAACACTTAAAATCTGCTCTCAGCAATTTTTCAATTATGTGATACATTGTTAACTATAGTCACCAGATTGTATAGATCCCTGGATTGCCTTTTAAAAGTGAGAGAACGTTCTGGATGAGTCTTTGGGCTCTGGTTTTATAAAACTAATATTAAACTGAATATATCAACATTTAAAACAAACACTTATTTTCCTCACACCTGTATATTTGATAGTTCCTTATAACTTTCTGTTTTAAGGGTGATAGGGATTGTTAAACAAAAATAAATAATTTGTGTTGCTGAAACTTGACTGAATTCTAGCTTGTTTATAATACCACCACTCTATGTTGTCTTTCCTTATACAGGTTGAGCACTCCTGATCCCAAAATCAAAAGTCCAAATGCTCCAAATTCTGAAACTTTGTTAGTGTTGACATTGATGTTACAAGTGGAAAATTACACACCTGACTTCATGTGATGGGTCACTATTAAAACTTTGTTTCATGCACAAAATTATTTAAAATAATGGTGTATAAAATTACCTTCAGTCTGTGTGAATAAGATGTGTAGGAAACATGAATGAATTTCATGTTTAGATTTGGGTCCCATCCCCAAGATACCTGATCATGTTTGTACAAATATTCCAAAATCTGAAACACTTCTGGTCCCAAGCATTTCAGATAAGAGATACTCAACCTGTATAAAGGGTGCAGTGTTTAAAGTAACTCAGTATGTTGGTTTCATATCAAGGAATAGATACAGTCTATATGCATGACGGTTACAAAAGTGAAAAGAGACCTGGCCTGCTGTTATGTACTAGGCAATTTATCTTCATTAACAGCTTTTCAAGTAGCCACTGAAGTTTTTGGCTGATGATACTGAGATACAGAGGAAGGTTCTGCAGAAGAGCGTGAGTGGAAATGAGTATGGGGAAGTAGACAGGGTCTGAATTGATAGGAATGTGTATTCTGCAAAAGGTGACGGGGGAACCACTGAAGTGTGTTTTTTGTTAGTGTTTTGTTTTGTTTTTGTTTTTGTTTTTTGTCTTCGAGACGGAGTTTTCGTTCTTGTTGCCCAGGCTGGAGTGCAATGGCGCAATCTCGGCTTGCTGTAAACTCCGCCTCCCGGGTTCAAGAGATTCTCCTGCCTCAGCCTCCTGAGTAGCTGAGATTACAGGGGTGTGCCACCATGCCCGGCTAATTTTGTATTTTTAGTAGAGATGGGTTTCTCCATGTTGGTCAGGCTGGTCTGGAACTCCCAACCTCAGGTGATTCACCTGCCTTGGCTGGGATTACAGGTGGGAGCCACTGTGCCTGGCCACCATTAAAGGGTTTTTGAATGTTCACTGACTAGAGCTGGGTTTGGGTTGCTGCTGTAGTCGTGGTGGTGAGCATAGCCAGCCATTGTAGGATTTGTTGCGCCTTTTTTTTTTTTTGAGACAGGGTCTTTCTCTGTTGTCCAGGCTGGAGTTCAGTGGTGCAATCATAGCTCACTGCAGCTGCCAGGCCTCCAGCTCCTGGGCTGAAGTGATGCTCCTGTCTCAGCCTCTCAAGTAGCTGGGACCAGAGGCATCAACTTCCGTGTCCGGCCTCTTTTTTTTTTCCCCCTGTTTCTGTTTTGAGACAGTCTCACTCTGTCTCCCAGGCAGGAGTGCAGTGATGTTATTTCAGCTCACTGCAACCTCTGCCTCCTGTGCTCAAGCGATTCTCCTGCCTCAGCCCCCTGAGTAGCTGGGACTACAGGTTCACACCACCATGCCTGGCTAATTTTGTTTTGTTTTGTTTTCCTTTCTTTTTTTCTTTTTTTGTAGAAACAGGGTTTCCCCATGTTGCCCAGGCTGGTCTGAAACTCCTGAGCTTCAGGCAATCTGCCCACCTTGGCCTCCCAAAGTGCTGGGGTTATAGGCATGAACCACTGTGCCTGCTGCACTTTTTTTTTTTCTTGGTTTTCATCTTCTTCATTAAAATGTAATTTAGTTTTTTGAAAAAGTGTGTAATACTTGTTGTATTTTGAATCTTAAAAATAGCACATTTTATTTCTAAACAAAAATTTTAAAAAGTAGTTAATACAGAACAGTCATAGATCATAATTAGAGCTGTTTTTGTTAAATATAGAGGGTTTTTTTGTTGTTGTTGGTTTGTTTTACCCTAAACAACCATGGTTCTGTGGTTTGGGCTTCACTCAGGTACTGAAGAATGAATATTGACCAGTTTTCTGCTGGAACAATCCTTTAGCAAGGCCCTCAGGTGTATTTCCCACATCTGAGTTTAAGGAACTTTATAACCACAACTGGGTTATTTTACATTTAAGGACCTTTTTAAGCTATGCATTTAGCTGTTACTTTAAAAGCATTTAGATTAGATTTTGAAATTGTATAGGCCAGGCATGTTGACTCACACTTGTAATCCCAACACTTTGGTAGGCTGAGGTGGGAAGATCTGTTGAGGCCAGGAGTTTGAGACCAGCCTGGGCAACTTAGCCAGACCCTAGCTCTACAAAAAATAAAATCAGCTGGGCATGGTGGCATGTGCCTATTGTCCCTGCTACTCAGGAGACTGAGATGGGAGGATTGCTCGAGCCCAGGACGTTGAGGCTGCAGTGAGCCAGGATTGCATAACTACACTGCAGCCTTGGTGACAGATTGAGATCCTGTCTCAAAAAAAATGATAAATTTTTTTTAGTTTTATTTATATCAAGTTCTGTTTAAGAAGTAAATGCCCTAGAACACACCCTTAATATTCAGCTACAATGTCATCTAATTCTACCAATATAGAAATAATCATCTTTTAAAGTGGGATAATACTGAGTATATTACACAAGGTTTTTACACAAGCAGTACATCCTCAGTGTAGAAGTAATGGAAGATATGGAATAAATGCAATTAGAAAATAATCCCATAAGCTTGAAAGTGTAAACACTAGTAAATGCTTTGAATTACTCTAAAATAATTGGGCTATCATTAATATATGTTTGTGTTGCCAAATGTATTATAAAAAATAAGGCAAATTAGAATTGACATTATTCTGAAGTCTGATTATTTTAGTGCCAATAAGAGAGTTTTCTTTTTTTTTTTTTTTTTTTTTTAGATGGAGTTTCACTCTTGTCGCCCAGGCTGGAGTGCAATGGTACGATCTCGGCTCACTGCAACCTCCGCCTCCTGGGTTCAAGTGATTCTCCTGCCTCAGCCTCCCAAGTAGCTGGGATTACAGGCATGCGCCGCCATGCTCGGCTAATTTTGTAGTTTTAGTAGAGACGGGGTTTCACTATGTTGGTCAGGCGGGTCTTGAACTCCTGACCTCAAATGATCCACCCACCACGGCCTCCCAAAGTACTGGGATTACAGGCCAAGAAATTTTTTTTTGTTATTTTTTGTGTTTTTTTTTTTTGAGGTGGAGTCTCGCTCTGTCGCCCAGGCTGGAGTGCAGTGGCCGGATCTCAGCTCACTGCAAGCTCCGCCTCCCGGGTTCACGCCATTCTCCTGCCTCAGCCTCCCGAGTAGCTGGGACTACAGGCGCCCGTCACTATGCCTGGCTAATTTTTTGTATTTTTTAGTAGAGACGGGGTTTCACCGTGTTAGCCAGGATGGTTTCGATCTCCTGACCTCGTGATCTGCCTGTCTCGGCCTCCCAAAGTGCTAGGATTACAGGCTTGAGCCACCGCGCCCGGCCAAGAAATGTTTTTATGAGTAAGGTATGTGTGTGATGAAATGCACAGATCTGAAGTGTACAGTTTAATGAGCTTTAACAAATGTATACACCGAGGTAACCTCAGTCAAGATCTAGAACATTTTCATCACTCTAGAAAGTTCCCTCCTGTCCCTTCTAGTGGACTCAATCCCATAGACAACCATTGTTTAAAAAGTATATTGAACAAGTATTTTTGTTATATGAATATAATTATTACAACTCTTTTTAATTTATAGGGGATAAAAACATTCAGATGGCAGATCACAGGTAAGCCAAAGTGTACTTTGTTTATTGGAGTTTAAAATTCAGTTGGTGAGCAACAGCCAAGCCATATTTCAATAAATATTAGAATCAAAGTTAAATGCATTTCAGAGTCTAGCTGATGGCTCTTTTCTTGTGTATGTATTTGAGCACATAAAGAAATTACTTCAGACATGAACAGTGCCTCAGATGTTGATACTTACAGATCTTTTATGGAAAGCAATCATTTTGCTCTCCATGCTTTAACAAAACCCCTGGGGTGAAGTCAGGTAATTTTGACACTATCCTAACGGTCTGTGGTTGTCAGTGATCAAGTGGGAGATTTTGTTTTGTGGATTGAGGGTTACTTTTAGTTGTGTATATTGTTTGATGTTTATTTTTTATGAGGGAGGTATGTCCAGGCATCTTTGAAAACTGTTTCATGGCTTATTTTACATTTGTTGTAGCTAATTTTACAAAGCCACTTTGGACACTGTCTTAACTTCGTAAGACTGCCTTACTCTGTCTGATCACATGAGCTGCTGACCAAACAGTAACATGTTTGTTGGTTGATGGGTTTGGTTTGAGGGTTGGGAGCAGATTTTTTGAGGAAAGAAGCTGTAGAAATGAAAGCTGTCTAAGAAGCTTTGGCTAAGGTTGGAAATAAGAACTTTGTAGGGCTTTATGTTTGGGAGACGAGGGGCGTGTTAAGTAGTAGAATATTTTTATAGCAGGGAGGACAGCCTCTGAGATGACACATGCACATTAGTAGTTGTCTTCTCAAATCTGACGTCACTGTAGAGATGCCTCTTAATATATTGAATAAGAAACGTCCATTTCTGCTACTTCTTTGGAGCTTTCTTGACAATGATACCTTTTAAACGTACCGTTGTTTTAGTTTTTCAGATGGGGTTCCTTCAGATTCCGTGGAAGCTGCTAAAAATGCAAGTAATACAGGTCAGTTCACTGCACATGGAGAGTTTGCATCCAGTATGGGGAATCTTCCTCTCTCTTGGAAACATTAATACAAGTAAAGGATTCCTTCCTGTACTTCAGTGGTTTTAGGAAAGCTAGAGTAATTAAAATGAAAAATCAGTATCTTATTAATAAAAGATTTATTTATTATAGGAATTCAGACTCTACAGTAGTAAAGAGAATAATAGTACAGTCTACCTTCTTGTACCTACCATCACTGAGCTTTAGTATTGATTAACAAATGACCAGTCTTTTTTCTTATTTTTGAGATGGAGCCTTGCTGTGTTACCCAGGCTGCTCTTGAACTCCTGGGCTTAAGCAATTTTCCTGCCTCAGCCTCCCAAGTAATTGGGGCTGCAGGCACAGACCACTGCACCTGTCTTTTTTTTTTTTTTTTTTTTTTTTTAATCTATACCCTTAACTTTCCTTCCTTTGGAAAGCAAATCCTAGGAATGTTATTTTGTTCATAAATTCGCAGATGTGATATCTTTCCCCCATTAAAAAATAACCCTATATATCTGTACTCCCCACTCCCTCCAAACTGTTTGAAAGCAAGTGGTGGATATTTGTTTTCCTAAAACAATTCTACAATGCCATTACCAAGAAACTTAGCATTGGAGCAATACCATTCTCTAATAGACAGTCATGCTCCTGTTTTCCCTGGTTTTCTCAGCAATTTTTACCCCACCCCCAAATCTAGCACCTACTCAAAGATCATGCGTTTTGTTTTGTTCTAGAGTCATCTCCCTACCTTTTGTATCTTTTATTAATACATCAACACAGCAGCGCTCTGGGCCACTGTGGTCTTATAGAGTGCTCACAGTCTGGATTTGCCCGGTCGTTTCTTCCTGATGAGATTCAGGGTAAACATTTGGCAAGAAGGGCACACAGGTGACATGATGCAGTGGTCATTGCTTCCGGAGGCACAGTATGTTGGCTCGGCACCTGTCCGGGGACATTGTGATTGATTAAGACAATGCCTGCCAGACTTCTCTGTTACCAAGGTCCTTTCACCTTGGAAGCAATCTGTCAGGCACGTGTAGATATCCTCTTCTTTTTCAGCAAACTTTCACACAGTGGTTTTAGCACCCATTGATGTGTGTTTGTATATGCATGTAGTATTTACATACTATACATGTGTATACAATTTTATATATACAAATTATGTACCTTAAATATACTTCACGTGCTTCATGTTAGTGGTTGTGTTTGCAGTTCTGTTATAAATGTTTAAAATTGAGTGCCTACTTGGTGTGTTTGACTTACCCACATCATGGGAGAATACTCAGGATGGGAGAATACTTGGGTATGTACTGGCTCTAAGCAAGGGAAGGGCGCTAGGTTTGGGTTTTTCTATATTGTATCATTAAGAGGGAAATTGTTAAGTGTCTGTGTCATGAGCCAGATGTCTGCCACTCCTTAGTCACACAGCTGGGTAGAAGGACAGTCACTACCCTCTCAGGATCTCATTCATTGGTTTATTGGGAAATGGGCTTCTAAATACAAACATCTCGAGATTGTGAGCTCACTACACATGTAGGTTAGCAGTAAGTGGGGTGGAATGGTCAGAAGTACTTCCTGGAACGAGATGGGCTTAGGCAGAGGAACATTCAAGGCAGAGGCGAGAAGCACATGCAAAGAAAACTTAGGAAACAGTGCCGTCAGGGAGCTAGTGAGCCTTGGGCTCTCCTGGACTGTGAAGGCCATGGCACCACAGTGAGCGAGGGAACTGGTGGATGCTCTTTCACTTTGAAAAACTGATCTCATCTCTGTTCTTGGCTTCTGGACACCACACTGGGACTTGGGGGTAGACCATGTGAACTTCCATTAATGATGTCCTCAGTTGTTTAAGCCTGGGGGTTAAACAGCCGCAGTCCTGGTGAGAACCAGGACTCTCTAGGTATTTATTCAGTAAATTTGTAACTACCCATCAGGTGATTAACCTAGAGTGTTAAATGCTCTTAAAATAAATTTTAATTATTTTCAAAACGTGTTTTAGAAGTCACTGGTATGTGTATTTAGAAATTAGTAGATGTAAATCTAGGCAAAGCTAAGTAGATATGCTACTCATTTTTGACTCTTGGCTATTGTGTGTGGTGGGCATATTTTAAATATGTTTGGTCTTAACTCTTCATAGAAAAGCTCACAGATCAGGTGATGCAGAATCCTCGAGTTTTGGCAGCTTTACAGGAGCGACTTGACAGTGTCCCTCACACCCCTTCCAGCTACATCGAAACGTAAGTGTGCTGTGGATCGGGTCTCATGCAATTTGGAGAAACAAAAGGAAAACAAAGGAAGAAACTGTTTTTCAGTTCCTCAAAACAGGAATAAATGTTTTTTTTTCATTCCAAGACATCGTCTGTGAGAGACAGGCCCTGGGATATGAGAAGAATGACCCTACCCGGTGCTTAGTCTCAGAGTTTGCCTGGTGGACGGAAGAGAGTGACCTGTCAGTTTCTGATAGGAAGTGCACAGTGCCATCCTGTGGAGGGCTAGAGGACTTCACGGATCAGCCGAGTTGGGGAGGACAGCTGGTGGCTCCTACATTAAACTAAGAGAACCGCTCCTTCCTGACTTACCCACATGAGCCTGTGACACCAACACCTTAAAAAAAAAAAAAAAAGCTGGGCATAGTACCAAATACCTGTGAGTTTTCACTACCCTCCAGCCTGGGTGACAGTGAGACTGTCTTTTTAAAAAAAAAAAAAAAGAAAAAAAAGTTAGAATCTTGCTATATTGCCTAGGCTGGTTTTGGTTTTGAACTCCTGGGCTTAATTGGTTCTCCTGCCTCAGCCTCCCAAAATGCTGGGATAACGAGTGAGCCATTGCACCTGGTTGACACCTTTCCTTTTTTTTTTTTTTTTTTTTTTTTTTTGAGACGGAGTCTCGCTCTGTCGCCCAGCCTGGAGTGCAGTGGCCGGATCTCAGCTCACTGCAAGCTCCGCCTCCCGGGTTTACGCCATTCTCCTGCCTCAGCCTCCCGAGTAGCTGGGACTACAGGCGCCTGCCACCTCGCCCGGCTAGTTTTTTGTATTTTTTAGTAGAGACCGGGTTTCACCGGGTTAGCCAGGATGGTCTTGATCTCCTGACCTCGTGATCTGCCCGTCTTGGCCTCCCTAAGTGCTGGGATTACAGGCTTGAGCCACCGCGCCTGGCCTGACACCTTTCCTTTCTTATGAGAGTCTTATGTCCTAAGTGTATTGCACTATGAAAATGATAAGGATGGTGATCCTAAAATCCTAGGATGGCTCTTGTCAGGACCTCCCTGTCTTACTTCTGGAAGGAATTTTTGGTTTTTGAGTTGGAGTCTCACTTTGTTGCCCAGGCTGAAGTGCAGTGGCATGTAATAGCTCATTGTAACCTTGAACTTCTGAGTTCAAGTAATCCTTCTACCTCAGCCTTCAGAGTAGCTGGAACTATAAGCATGTATCACCATACCATGCCTGGCAATTTTTTTTTTTTTTGAAAGGGATGAGCTGTTACTGGTCTTCCATCTGTAATCGAGTCAAGGCTTGGTCTCCCAGGAGGCCCCACCTTCCAACTGGTTTCCCCGCTATTATGACAAGAAGGGGACCTTTATTTTTTATTTTTATTTTTTGAGACAGAGTCTCGCTCTGTCACCCAGGCTGGAGTGCGGTAACTTGGGATCTCAACAACTTCCGCCTTCCAGTTTCAAGTGATTCTCCTGCCTCAGTCTCCCGAGTAGCTGGAATTACAGGTGCACGCCACCACGCCCAGCTAATTTTTTGTATTTTTATTGTTCTGGGGTAGATATGCTGAACGTGCAGGTTTGTTACATAGGTATACATGTGCCATGGAGATTTGCTGCACGTGTTTTTTTGTATTTTTAGTAGAGACAGGGTTTCGCCATGTTGGCCGGGCTGATCTCTAACTCCTGACCTCAGGTGATCTGCCCACCTTGGCCCCCCAAAGTGCTGGGATTACAGGCATGAGCCACAGCGCCCAGCCTAGAAGGGGACATTTAGAGTTTGCTTTGCCCATTTAGAAGCTTCTTGGGGATTACTTAGTGGGCCAGGTTTTTTGATTTTTTTTTTTGCAGACTACATTGATGGGATGGAGTGATACTGTGTAGGAGTGGCAAGAATTGAGAATGAGTAATGGTTTCTAGTTTTCTCGCTTTAGAAACTGGGTTGGTGGGGTGGCATTCTGTGAGAGGAACTGCTTGAGTGGGAACAAGTTTATGTGAGACTAGAAGTGGTTCCATATTGGCCATATTGCAGGAAAAGTGCCCGCAGATGGCTGGGTGTAGTTGGTATGAATGATTGAAGGACTGCTAGGGGCACACTAGGGTCCAGTTTGTTTAACATCCTTTGTCATTTTACTTCAGTTGGAAAGCTTCAAAAATTAAACTAATTTAAAATTGTATAATTAGTCAGGCGTGGTAGCTCACACCTGTAATCCTAGCACTTTGGGAGGCCAAGGCAGGCAGATCGTTTGAGCCCAGAAGTTCAAGACCAGCCTGGGCAACATGGTCAAACCCCATCTCTACAGGATGCAAAAAAACTAGCTGGGCATGGCTATGTGCCCCTGTAGTCCAGCTACTCGGAATGCTGAGGTGGGAGGATCATTTGAGCCCAGAAAGTTGAGGTTGTAGTGAGCCGAGATGGCACCACTGCACTGCAGCCTGGGCAACAGAGTGAGATCCTATCACAGTAAATGAATGAATGAATGAATGAATGATCAGTGCTGAAAAGAGGTACAAGTGGCAGTGGGAGTCTATGATTTTGTTAAATTCTTTTTGCTTTTCCCTTGTTCTCATCTACTACTAGCAGTAGTTCTAGAATGTTAAGCATTATTTGAGAGTCTAAACTAAGGACCTTTAGCTTGAGGTAACTGTGATTATATTTCACCCAGGAGAGTGGTCCTTTGGGATGCAAGGCAGTTGTTCTAATACCTCCCAGACCAGTGATATGTGTGTGTGAATTGCCTGCTGCTCTGTGCTGTGTGGTGTTGGAGGATAAGTCAAGTGCTTAGACTTGAGAACTCTGATCATGTGAATGGGTATCTAAGATTCAGGACCCAGGGCCCTGCCCCAGGTAGATTATTTGGGTCTATGATGAGGCCGGGAATCTGCTGTTCAGTCCACATGATTATGACCAGGGGCTTTGCTTTAAGCAAATAGTTTTGATAGGTTAAACAGGGATTTTTCTTCTGATTTATAGAAGTTATACATACAAACTAAAATATTTTTTAAAACATAGAACAGGATTGAGCAAACTCATAGTTGACCTGACTCTCAAGGACAAAGTTGTGTTGCCTGTGGTCTGTGTTTCTCAGATTTTTCCTCCAGTGTGTTAACAAGTATGGACTCCCACGTGGCACTAAATATTCCTGTACAATGTGATTATAAATAGGCCATATTTGAATACCGTTGAACTTCCATTGTCCAGTTTTTCACTTGTACAGATCTATCGATGGACAATCCAGCATAAATACTTGATTAGGATAAATTTTTTTTTCCTTTTGGTAAGATAGGGTCTTGCTCTGTTTCCCAAGCTGGAGTGCGGTAGCACAATCATAGCTCCCTGCTGCCTTGACCTCCCAGACTCAAGTGATCCTCCCACTTCAGCTTCCTGAGTAGCTGGGACTACAGGGGCACACTTGGCTAATTTTTTAAATTTTTTGTAGTGAGGGGTCTTGCTATATTGCTCAGGCTGGTCTTGTAGTCCTGCCCTCAAGCCGTCCTCCCACCTTGGCCTCCCAGAGTGGTGGGATTACAGGCATGAGCCACTGCACCCAGCCTTAAGGATAAATTCTTAGAAGTGGAATTACTGGGTCCAAAGAACACTTTCAGTATTTCTGCCCTTAAGAAAGATGAGTCAGAGGGCTGCTTGACCCTTAGCCTCGTAAAACCTAGGTGTTTTGTTTTGGTTTTTAATTGCCAATTTGGTAAGGAAAAGATGAGCATTCTTTTTTTTTTTTTTTTTTTTTTTTGAGACGGAGTCTCGCTCTGTCACCCAGGCTGGAGTGCGGTGGCCGGATCTCAGCTCACTGCAAGCTCCGCCTCCCGGGTTTATGCCATTCTCCTGGCTCAGCCTCCCGAGTAGCTGGGACTACAGGCGCCCGCCACCTCGCCCGGCTAGTTTTTTGTACTTTTTTAGTAGAGACGGGGTTTCACCGTGTTAGCCAGGATGGTCTCGATCTCCTGACCTCGTGATCCGCCCGTCTCGGCCTCCCAAAGTGCTGGGATTACAGGCTTGAGCCACCGCGCCCGGCCAAGATGAGCATTCTTAAATGTTTGCATTCTTTTGGATATTTTATGAGATTGAATCTTTCTTCATGTTTGACAATTTGTGTTTTTTCTTTTGTGAATTATCTTTTCTGCCTCCTGTATCCTTTTTTTCCTATTGGGGTATTTGTCCTTTTCCTAATTTTTAAGAGGTCTTGTTCATTATGTTAATTCCATGTTAACCTAAATTTATTTTAATAAAATTGAAAAGCATGGTGCCTTATTTTGCAGGCATGAGGATGTTGTATTTCTTACTCCTTTTTTTTTAGTTTACCTAAAGCAGTAAAAAGAAGAATTAATGCATTGAAACAACTTCAGGTGAGATGTGCTCACATAGAAGCCAAGTTCTATGAAGAGGTACATGACTTGGAAAGAAAGTATGCAGCACTATACCAGCCTCTTTTTGACAAGGTAGGGAACTCTCTTAACGAATTTAATATACAGATAGTCTTCAACTTACAATGGTGTTAGGTTGTGATAAACCCATTATAAGTTGACAACATCTAGGGTAAGAACGCATCTAAGCTACCAAACATAGCTTAGTCTAGACTACCTTAAATAAGCTCAGAACACTTAAATGAGCCTGCAGTCAGGCAAAATCATCTTCCACAAAGCCTATTTTATAATAAAGTGCTGAGTATCTCATGTAATGTATTGAACACTACACAGAGAGTGGAACAGAGTGTGGCTGTATTGGTACTCAAAGTGTGATGGCTTCTGCACCATCATGAAGTTGAAAATCTTTAGTTGAGCCATTGGAAATCAGGGACCGCCTTTATTTTAGATCTTTAGGTGAAACATCCAGATTTACCCAGGAAATCATTTAATATTTTTCTTTGAACCCTAAAATTTAGAATCTTAAAATAAGTTATAAAAATACCCAGTTTTCAAAGTCTTTTTGTAGACATTATTTATAAATTTAACTCTTGAGTTTCCAAGTAAGCTAATAACACAATTCTAATAAGGTCTCATTTTTATGTAGAGAAGAGAATTTATCACCGGTGATGTTGAACCAACAGATGCGGAATCGGAATGGCACAGTGAAAATGAAGAGGAAGAGAAATTGGCTGTAAGTCTTTTGAAAAATGTGACTTATGTTCTGTTTTAATACTATTAAAAATAAGCATTTTTTAATGATTTTTAATGACTAGTAAACTTACGTGCTTCTAGCAGTAGGTGCTGCTGCATCATTAGGTTGGGTTTAGATTCCTTTCTGATACTGATCTAGCATCTGGCACAGTACTGTCAGTTCATAGGAGGAGTAAGATGTAGTGCCATGTCAGTTATCTGTGGACAGGAGCATATTGAAATAAAGGATCAGACAAAGATTAAAACATCAGAGAAAGCAAAGATCAAGAAGAGATACCCCTGTGTTCTCAGTCACTGGAATATTGGGGGAGTTGTGAGGGGAGTGCCTTCCTGCTCAGTGGCGTGGACTAGCGTGCTCCCTGACAGGTGCTCAGCCAGTGGATTGGTTGCGTATGGTGGTTGTGGTATGGCCGTCAGTTACCTGCTCACAGCCGTGAAAGCTCCCAGTGTCAGCCTGATTTTTTGTTTGGGAGACAAGTAACTTTTATCCTATAACTAACTTTTGGCATGGGTTTTTTTTTTTTTTTTTTTTTAAGGTATATGATAATTTTGGTAGCCTTATGTGTTTTTTGATCTTTTTAAAATATGTAGAACCTGGCCGAATTGAAGCCATGGCTGTGGATTGATACAGTTGTGAATCAGCTTCTAACAGCTCAAGGAAATCTGCCTTCGCTAATTTAAAAGGCCTACGAGATCATTTCATCATAACAATCCCATTTGGCAAGGCATTCAGAATCTCCCATAGTTCCATTTAGTGTTATGTTTTACCTCCCTTGGTCTACCTTTTCCCTGGGGCCTGATGTTATAAGACTCCCCTTCACTTTACCATGTACCCTTTCTGATCACTTTCTGATGCTTGCGTTATGTCCATGAACCAGCATTTATAGCCACCTGCTTAAAGCTGGATAAGTTGCTGAGCACTTTCTTGCTGCAGATACTGCTGCAGCAAATTTTTTTTTTTTTTTTTACTTCAACTTACTGCCCCTACCCCACAAATTTTAACCAGAGGTCAGATTATTAGTCCAAGTGAACTTACTGATCCTTGGACTGGACTTTTTTTTCCCAGTGATAGATGTTCTGCATATTTGCATTCCATTTCCTTAAGGTTGATGTACAGTCTTTGCATCTGCATTTGTGATGATGATTGTCTCAGGATGGCACCTCACAGAGTTAGCACTGGATGACCTTTCCCAGAGTTGGTGGCACTTTGTCATCTCTTCAGTTTCTTCGCCTTTGATGTGAAATCATAAGGAATTCCATGTGGATATAACGCCTTGACTGCTTTTTTCCCTCGGAAGCATCTGAGAAGTGTTGCATGGCACAGTGAATGGTTTGGAGATGCAGACTCTGAAAGAAAGGTTTTTGATCGGAGATAATACAGGATTTGGAAATGGTACTCTACATTAAGCCACTGCGTTATTTTTAAATTTGTATTTTTTGCGATCTTTTTGCATCTTTATTTTTTTTAGGGAGACATGAAAAATAAAGTAGTCATAACAGAAAAAGAAGCAGCAACAGCTGAAGAGCCAAATCCCAAAGGAATTCCAGAGTTCTGGTTTACCATCTTTAGAAATGTAGATATGCTAAGTGAATTAGTCCAGGTAAGCACATTTCTATCTTTTAGAGAGATTATGTGGTAGTCTTCTAACATTACTTATCTATGGCATTTTTTTAAGCACTAAACTGGGCGTTGAAAGGTTGTTCATAGTGGGCGGAAGGGCACTTTCTGTGACCAGGACCTAAGGTGAGCAGTCCTGATCTCACAGTGAATGGTTTATTCACAGTGGGGCTTCCATGCTGTCTTTTGCAGTTCTTGGTGGAAAGCCAGGCAGCTCAGCCTGATCCAAAACTTTCAAATCAATTCCTTTTACCTCCTGTAAATGTCTGTTGTCTCGCCTGTGAATAGATTCAAGAGCGCATCTGTGTCTTACTGTGGTGTGAGTGCGCAGGAAAGGGTGAGGGCGGGAGACCAGAGTAGGAGAATGAATTTTGAAGGGATAAGTTCTATGTGTGTGTATACACACACACATCCCAGTGAATTTTTGAACAAGTTGCTAATATTTTCTGATCATTTCTCTTGAAAAGTGTCTATTTTAAAAAAAGAAGGCCAGGCATGGTAGCTCATGTCTGTAGCCCCAGCACTTTGGGAGGCTGAGGTAGGCAGATTGTTTAAGACCAGCGTGGGCAGCATGGCGAAATCCCATCTCTACAAAAAATACAGAAGTTAGCCGGGCATTGTGTTGTGCACCTGTGGTCCCAGGTACTTGGGAGGCTGAGGCAGGAGGATCACCTGAGCCCAGGAGGTCGAGGCTGTGGTAAGCCATGATCATGGCGCTACACTTCATCCTGGTGGGTGACAGAGTGAGACCCTGTCTCAAAAAAAAAAAAAAACAAAACCAACCAACATTTCTGATTTTGTCTTGCCTTGACATTTTACTTTCTACAGTGAAATGGTGAACAAATTAAAAGGTGACAAATTTGGTTTTCCCTGAAATTAGTTATAATAGAAGTTTCTACAACACAGAAACAAATCTTGCCTTAAGTCTCACTGACTGACTTGCTGTCAGTTTTTATTGCTCCAGAGTCCCCAGAAACAGTACATCTACATTCACACTTGCTCAGGACAGCTCCAGGCTCTGCTTGTGTGGGCAGAGTGCTTCTCCCATCACAGAGCATAGCCACTGTCTGTTGTCCTTTACAAACTGCTGTATTGTAATTTGCACGGGATTTTACAGCTACGTTTTTTAATGGTTTTCACAAATGTATCACATTGCTGCCTCTGCTACCTCCCTTGTTTCATGCTTATCCTGTGTCCTAAGCCAAAACTTGAGAATTCAAGATGGAAAGAATGATGTATTTCTTATTCTCCTTCCAGAGCAGAAAGCATCTAAAATAGAACAGCCTTGGTTTTTCCTGATCTGAGCTTCCTTTTTATATGAAAAGGTGGAATTTACGAAGACTAGACCATACTTTTAAAAGAATGCCATGCACCAGAATTTCATTGGAAAAATTAAGTAATGTGTACCAGAGCCGTAGTCTCACCCTGACTGTGTATTACAATCACCTGAGCAGCTTTAAAAACTAAATAGCAAAAACTGAATGCCTCATCTGTCACCACGGCACTGAGAGTTTTGAGGTGGTTTTAGGAACTCTGATATGCATGCTGAGAGTTGAAAATCCCCATGGTAGGGAGCAGGTGGAAAGACTAGCTCTTAGGTTAGTTCTTCTCAGACTTCGGGGGGCATGGGGAGTGGCCATGGCAGTGCAGATTCTGGTTCTGTGGGGCTGCCTGTCTCATGGGCCCCAGGGTGATGCTCATGCTGCAGGGTTGGAGCATTTTCACGTGGGATTGGGGGTGCAGTGATAACAGGGTTTGGGAGCAAGAGTTAGGTGACTTGAGTGAGTTTTGGTGTCCCCTTCTGTGCATGTGGCCACCTGGTTATGGCATTGGGGTCACTGGCCATGGATAGCGCTGCCTTGGGTTTTGAGAGCACAGTGAGGCATTTGGCCACATTTTAATGGGGTGTCCCTTCTCATTCTCCCAGCACCTCTGTATTAGTGTCAGTGCTTCAGCATTTCAGCCAAGAGGTGTCTTGTTGCTTTTTGTTTTAAAAGCTTTAAAAAGATATGCAGGGGTTGATAGAGTACTCATTTAATATGCAGAGAATGAGGAAATGTTATTTGTACTGTTTGTAACCTCATAGCAGGTAACGGTAGCATGTTCTATTTTGATTTTTTAACACATTTTTTTTTTTTTTTTTTTTACGGAGTCTTGCTCTGTTGCCCAGGCTGGAGTGCAGTGGCATGTTCTCAGCTCGCTGCAAGCTCCGCCTTCCGGGTTCACGCCATTCTCCTGCCTCAGCCTCCCGAGTATCTGGGACTACAGGTACCCGCCACCATGCCCGGCTAATTTTTTGTATTTTTAGTAGAGACGAGGTTTCACCATGTTAGCCAAGATAGTCTCGATCTCCTGACCTCATGATCCCGTCCGCCTCAGCCTCCCAAAGTGCTGGGATTACAGGCGTGAGCCACCGCGCCCGGCCAACAATTATGTTTTAATGTCTGGTGTTGGAGTCTGCCATTTCTGAGAGAATCCTTTTCCTTTTTAAGGGACATGGTCTTGCTATGATACCCAGCCTAGAGGTCAGTGGCTTTTCATAGGCACAGTCAGTGCACTGCTGTCTCAGTCTCTTAGCCTCAAGTGGTCCTCCCAAGTAACTGGGACTGCAGGTGTGCGCCACTGTACCCAGCTCATTTTGGTCAAATATTAAATTCCAAAGTTGGATTAACTCTGAATCCCTTTGTTCTAAATTTGGGGATAGTTGAAATATATTCCTTCAAGTAGAGTGGAAAATTTGAGATGGCGGCTTTATGATCTGAGTGTGATGCTTCCAGTGTTGTTTGTGTCTTTGCTTCCTGAGTCTTGAGTGTCTGCCAGTGTGGGGCATTGCCTTATATCTGCCCTGGACATTTAAATTTTGACCCACAGGGTACATGGCTGCTTGAGGAAATTAGAACATAATGGTTATTTTATGAAGTTTGGGAAAACATCAGTGGGCACTGTGTCTTTGAGTGGGATGAGTTTGAAGTTGCCAGTGCCATCTCTGGAAAGCATGCTGGTGAAGGTGTTCATCTTGGTGATCGAGAGCCAGTGCATGCCTCCATGGGTGGCACGCGCAGTGTTGGAGACTGAACATCGCATGCAGGTGTGGCCCATTTAGCAACTGCCTTTGGGTTACTTTTTGTCTGAATACTTGCAGGTATCTTTTTGTCGCTGTTTTTGTTTTTTCTATAATGTCAAAAGAGTTGAAAATTAGGACTCACTTAATGGAAAGTCAGGCACAGAAAGGGAAATACCTCATGTTCACACTCATGTGGGAGCTACAAAAACAGCTTACCGAAGCAGAGTTGTTAAAGGCTTAGAGGGAGAGAGAGGGGAGAACAAACAGGGACAGGTCCGTTATTGGATACAGAGTCACTGCTAGATTGGAGGAGTAAGTTCCGGTGTTTTGTAGCACTGTAGGGTGAATGTGGCTAACGATAATTTAGTGTGTATTTTCAGAAAGCTAGAGGACGGGTTTTGAATGTTCAAAAATAAATGAGGTGATGGTCCTGATTTATTACACATTGTATATGTGCATCAAAATGTCACTGTGTCCCATAAATTACTACAGTTGTTACATAGAACTAAAAAAGGGAAAAAATGATTTAAGAAAAACTTAATGGAACTTCAAGACATTTTGAGGTTCAGTGCCCAGACTTCGGGGGTAAAGAAGCGACTGTAATGTTACAAACGAAGCACCTGCTGCCAGTGCGTGTTTATGAGGATTCAGGTCTTTCCATTCCTCTTCTGACTTTCCTCACTTGAACCTTCTAAGCTGACAGGTATCAGCAAACTCTGAGTTTGAAGAAATACCACTTGTAAAATGATACAGACAGATAAGAATTGTACGCTCTTCCATGGTGCCTGCAAGTTAGATCTCAGACACGCTCTGTGTAACTGTCCTTAAAGAAGTTACCGCGTGTGGCTGGGCGCGGTGGCTCATGCTGGTAATCCCAGCACTTTGGGAGGCCGAGGCGGGTGGATCACGAGGTCAGGAGATCGAGACCATCCTGGCTAACACGGTGAAACCTCATCTCTACTAAAAATACAAAAAATTAGCCGGGCGTGGTGGCGGGCACCCGTAGTCCCAGCTACTCAGGATGCTGAGGCAGGAGAATGGAATGAACCTGGGAGGCAGAGCTTGCAGTGAGCTGAGATTGCGCCGTTGCACTCCAGCCTGGGTGACAGAGCAAGACTCTGTCTCAAAAAAAAAATAAAGAAGTGACCGTCTGTATAGTGAATTTTGGATACAGTCATGAGCCACATAACACATTTTGGTCACAACAGACTGCATATAGGATGGCGGTCCTGTAAGATTATGATACCATATTCTTACTGTACGTTCTCTGTGTTTGATACACAAATAATTACCATCACTATCTGCTTCCAGTATTCAGTACAGTCACAAGCTGTACAGGTTTGTAGTGTAGGAGCAGTAGTGGATAGTAGGCTGCACTGTCTAGGTTTGTGTAAGTATGCTCTGATGATTGCATGCCGAATTGCCTAATGGTGTGTTTCTCAGGAGGTGCCCCCATTGTTAAGGCATGCACAACTTTATTGCTGCAGGTGGGGAAGCTGGTTGCCACGGCTGTAGCTGATCTAGCCTTCTCTTCTGACTTCCAGGCTTCTGCTCTGTCTCCTTAGCAGTCTTGGTTGGTAGCATTTCTGATCTCTGTGTGCAGTGGCAGCTGGTGGCAGGAAAGCAGTGAAGGCCCTTGCCCCAGTATTGCAGGCATGCGGGTGTCAGTGGCACTGCCCTTCGCTGTCAGTGACACCCACCGTTGCTCCACACTAGGGAAAGGGGACACCTTGGTGCTGCTTTTCTATGACAGGGAGTTGGTGAATAAGTTTGGGTTTCTTCCTGATAGTTATTACTTGACAAGGACAGAATTCCAGTAGGGCTAGTTATGCAGCATCTGGGAGCCCATGCAGCCATGACGCTTGGGGAGAGATGTGCTGTTTTTTAAAAGCCGACTGGAATTTTTTTTCTCTTTTTGATTAGGAATATGATGAACCAATCTTGAAACACCTGCAGGATATTAAAGTGAAGTTTTCTGACCCTGGACAGCCTATGGTGAGTACTGACTTGACCTTCTGGTTGGCATCAGAGTCAGTCCACAAAGATGGAAAAACTTGGAGCCAGGGGCAAGAAACCCGCAAAACCCACACTTAGCCACTCATCTGCTGGGCAGCGCTGGGCAAGACAGCTCTCCAAGAGTTAGACTGAGTACCGCATTGTCTCTTTGCTCCCTGAGAGTTAGACGGGATCCCATTGCCTTTCTGTCTCGTGCTTGGCACTGTAGTCGTGAGTCTCTGCTGGATGATTTGACAGTGATGCCGACCATGTGATGTTCCAGACCCTACAGCCAGGTGGGCACCAACGCAGGAGTCAGACTGCAACTCCTGGGCTGTGGTGGTGCTGTCCACTGTGCCTGCCCTCGGTCTTGTAGTTTGTTTGTTTACTCGGTTGGTTGGAGATGATACCGTTCTTTTCCCAAGTGTCTCTCAAGTTTGCATGCATCTAATGTGTATTTTTAACGTTTAAAAAGATGGGAGCTATGTATACCATATGAACAGCACTTATTTGAAAATCTGAACCTACTAGGTTTTACCCTAAAAAAAAAGGCACAAAGACTGAAAAATGTTTTCCTGCTCTTTGCTTTGTCCTGAAACAAATCTTTCCAATATACTTGCTTTGGTGTATCATTGCAGTAGTAATGTTAGTGGCATGGATCAGCCTGCCAGTTGGTAAGACAAGCTTGACTAGGTCAGCCCTTACTTTTATCTGAGGAAACATGCTCATCTTCAGATAGCCTTCCCAGGCTGTCTCATCCTAGCCTGGTTCTCCCAGGGAGCACTGTTCGTTAACCTGTTAGCCTGGCTGTAGCTAATGGGTTCCATTCCAGTGCAATAGCATTTCCAGCGACACATGACTGACTGACTGGTGGCTTTCAGTTTCAGGTCTTGGAGACAAATACTGCATGACAGGCTGTGGGTTAGGGATCTTGCGGATGGGTGATGGTGGTAGGGACCTGGGACCAGTCAGCAGTGTCTTCCTTCCTCCCCATCTCAGCACTGGGGCCCAGGCTAATGGATGAGGGCCACTAGGAGTGGGATTTCTTCAGTATTGGGGCCCGGGCTAATGGATGAGGGCCACTAGGAGTAAAATTTCTTCACTGCAAGTGCTGCAAGTAATGCCTGGGGCAGCGGCAGGGGCAGGCAGTGGATCCACCTGTATCTGTCCCTTCTACTTTTTCCTGTTCCTGTCTGTTTTCCACTATGGAAGGTGATATTCGGGTGTCTCTCTCCAGGTGGGGCACTGGGAGTCAGGAGTGATGCCTGCTCACCAGCTAGGGGCTGCCTCCAGAGGGGACACCCCATCTTCCCTGTCCCATGTGGGTCATAGCAGGTCCTTCTTCCTGGGCTTGCATCTCTTCTGTTTAGACTTTATCACAGGGCCCCCGGGAGCCGCCTGGGCACGTCTGCCTAGTTTGCCCTCATTGGTGTGCATTCTCTTCCCCATGGTGTGAGTGTGTGGTGCTTTAAGGTTCTGTGTGTGTTTTCCTTGTACTTAATTCATCCAGACTCAATTAACTTTTTTTCTCCTTTGGGTTAGTTCCTTTTTTTCCCCTTTCTTTTCTTTTCTTTTTATTATTACTATTTTTTGAGACGGAGTCTCACTCTGTCGCCAGGCTGGAGTGCAGTGCTATGATCTCAGCTCACTGCAACCTCCGCCTCCCGAGTTCAAGCTATTCTCCTGCCTCAGCCTCCCGAGTAGCTGGGATTACAGGTGTGCGCCACCACGCCCAGCTGATTTTTGTATTTTTAGTAGAGACAGGATTTTACCACATTGGCAAGGATGGTCTCAATCTCTTGACCTCGTGATCTGCTCACCTCAGCCTCCCAAATGCTGGGATTACAGGCGTGAGCCCCCACACCCGGCCTCTTTTTTCTTATTGGACACCTGTTTGATGATTTCCTAGGTCAATTTTCTTTCTTTCTTAGCCTGTCATCTTCTTTTCCTCCATCTCATGGTGACTCATAGACTAGAGCTCTGGTTGTGGTAGACTGTGGACCAGTAATCTTTTTTTCTTTTTACTTCCCTATTATTAAAGTCATATGTAGAAAATACGGGCAAGTGTAAAGAACACCATACAAATCTGATTTTTATAAGTAAATAGCAGCAGCTTAGTGAGTTTCCCCATACTCTTTTTCCTTTGTAAAATTATTATGAAGCATCTGAGGCATTTTAAGTTATAAAGAGAAATAAAACTTCAAAATGAGTCTTGGCTGGTGTTTTTGCAGCTCCCCACCATGCCTCATTCCCTTCCCTTGAGCACTTGCCCACCTGGACACACAGTGCACACGTGTGCCACATGGCTCCTGCCACACCACATGGTGTGTGCACAGTGTCACCCTGCTGTCACATCACACAGGCTTGGCTGGGGGAATAGTTGTTACTGCCGCCATTGGCTATAAAATGTTTTAACATTCCCCTGCATGCACTACCTCCCCCATTGTAAATTGTTGCATTATGATCAGCATACTTGAACCCAAATTTGTGTTAAATTAAATGTTTGTTAATTTATTTAGTTTAGATTCCTTTCAGTATACTTACTGAGTGAAAGAAGATGAAGCTTTAGAAGGCCCAAAGGTCGTTCAGTTGGGATTACAGGCATGAGCCACCTAGGCCCTGCTAATTTTACATTTCTTTAGTTGCTTGTAAGATTGAGCGTGGTTAGCATATTTGTGGCTTGCCTGACTGTAGTGCGTGTGTGAATTAAGCAATCTTATCTTCAAGCCACTTTTCATTTGGGCAGTTAAACACTTTCTTGAATCATCTTCAGTTGTCTTTGGGTTACTCTTGACTGAACAAAGTCAGAGGGGAGAGAAAAAAGGAAAATAGGAAGAAATATGAATCTATCTATAGAAAAGTAGGCTGGGTGTGGCAGCTCATGCCTGTAATCCCAGCACTTTAGGAGGCCAAGGTGGAGGATTGCTCGAGCCCGGGAGTTCGAGACCAGCCTGGGCAACATAGAGAGAACTGGTCTTTAAAAGAGAAAGTAAAAAGGAGGGGAAAAATGAGTAGGACATGGTGAAGGACCACAAGTCTAATAATATTATTTGTATTATTGGGGTCATCCCATGCCCTGGGTTGGTTGTCCACACTGTGGTTACAGCCTTAAACAGTTCTGGGATCACAGCAGTCTCTCCATTGGTTGGCTGCTTGCCTTCCCTCTTTATGTTGTTTTTTTTTTTTTAAAGCCCTGGAGGGTTGGGAGAGAAATTGGCATTTTATTTGATGCTGATTCCCTGTAGCTGCCTCTTCCTTTCCTTGTGACTTACCAGGCAAGTGACTGGCCTTTCCTTTGTGTGGTTCATCTGCAGTGCCCTACCCGCTTCCTTTGCTCTTGCCAAGGCCAGTGGAGAGCTCCTAGCCAGGTCCTGCTGTTATCGCTTCTAGAAACCAACTACACTGTCTCCCTGATCCTGACTTCCTAAGCCCTCATGGCTCCCCTCTCCTCCTCCACCTTTCTTTGGAAGTTACTTTTTCAATTCTCCTTTGTGCAAGTGATTTGTTTGAATGTATAAACTTTTTTTTGAGGAAATTATTACTGTATTTTTTTTTTTAGTCCTCTTAATTTCCCCTCCATTGATGGTTTTACCATTACAATGAAAATGGAAACAGCTAACGTTTAACCAGCCTTGTCCATAAACCCGGCTCTGTTCTAAGTCGTCTAGATTAACCGTCAAGGCAGCTCCTAGAGAGGGAGAGAGTTATTTCCAGTTTCTAGAAGGGATGACAGCAGGATCTGGCTAGGAGCTCTCCACTGGCCTTGGCAATGGAGAAAAGCAGAGCACGGAGACATTGAGTAGGTTCTGCGAATTGCCCAGCACTGAAGGCAGAGATGGGATTTGAACCCAGGCTGTCTGAGCGCAGAATTGGTCTTGTAAACTGTCTATAAATTACTCGACCAAGCTCATCTTCCAGGTTTTTCTTTTATAAATAGGGATGAGGTAAAATGTCTTTGCACATACCAATGCATCATCCAGGTATTTTTCTCAAATTGAAGAAGTTCCTCAAAATGGAATTATTGAGTCAGGGAATATGCCTTTTTATTTTATTATTTTTTTGATATTGCCAAATTGTCCTTCATAAAATCTGTTGACAGTATATGAGTGTGCCCAGTACCCCAAAATCCTGGCTGGGTCTACATATTTTTATACATTTTGCCCCAAAGAAAGGCATCTCATTTTGGTGTTCTTGTGTTTTGTTACTTGTGAGCATAAATGCCTTGTTGCTGCTGTTGGATGTTACCTATGCCTGCATTCGTGTTTGCATCGTTTTTCCCGGTGTGCTTACCTCTCTTCCAGGTCTGTAGCATGCTTTGTAAGTGAGGGATGAGCTTTCTGTCCTTGTAGAGATTTGTCCTTTTCTCCCACCCACCTCCCGGGAGAAAAGCTGTGGGTCACTGCTTTTACTGCACAGCACAGAATACAGACCCTGGCTTCCCCCAGCAGGGTGGGGGCTGGGGCTTAGGCTGAGCGGAAAAGGAGAGGAGGAGGATGGACTGCTGGTGCCCCTACTTTCCCCTAGTCACCTTCCCTCCTTCCAGGAAGCAAGGGTTGGGAGCAGCTAAGAGAAGCTAGGATTCTTTAGGAGAGCTTGACCCCTATTGGTGAGGAGGCATTGGAGCAGGACATGCCCCTACTCATGAACTGAACAGGTATTTCCCTCCAGTCCATCATTTGTTTTTTTTAACTTCATGGTGGCCTTTTTTGCAATGGAGAAGTTTTTCTCGTTCCATGGCCCTATCTGTTGAGCTTTCCCAAAATAGCTTCTAGTCAGTGTTGTGTACTGCAAGCAATCTGTCCTCGTTATTTTTCGATTTTAACTGGTGCTTACTCTGAGTTTCTGCTTTTAGTCTTTTGTGTTAGAGTTCCACTTTGAACCCAACGACTACTTTACCAACTCAGTCCTGACAAAAACCTACAAGATGAAATCAGAACCAGATAAGGCTGATCCCTTTTCCTTTGAAGGTCCTGAGATTGTGGACTGTGACGGGTAAGAAAATGTCATTCTACCTTGTTTTTCTGAAACAAAATGAAGAGATAATTTTGTAACTTGATGGGTAAGATAGAAGTAAGGAGTAAAGTACAGTCTTGAGTCTGCTTAAAAGCCTGGTAGATGGATATTTCAATAGTCTTTCAGTTTGGGAATGCTTGTAGTGCAGAACTTGGAGATGGTGGCCGAACCTGGGAAATGAGTCACGTGGTTGCACGTGCAAGCCTTTGGGATAGTGCCCGGTTTCTTCATTTTAATGAAAGTATTGGGTTCTCTAGACATCATGAATTGAAGTTCTTAAAATTGAATTCGTGGATTACCCTCAGCAAATAAATACTTATTGAATGAATGAGTCTGAGTCCAAGGCTGTCAGCTCATTGCTTTGGAGATAGGTGGGGGCAGCATAGCTGTTGTTTGACTCACTGATTTCAGGCTTTATAAATCACTAAAGAGAGAATTTGGTTTAGAATTAATTTCTCCAGGTTGGATTGACTGAGAAATGGTTTTAGTCTTGACTTGAAACAATTAAGTTTATTTACCAGAACTAAGTACTAATTGTTAATTCAGGACTTTATTGAAATCCTGCTGGAGTAATTTAGAAAAATGATTTTCCAGGGCCAGGCCATCGTGTGAGAAAAAGGCCTGGCCTTTCCAAGCATGTTCTTATGCGGGCAGTATTGAGATCTGCCAGGTGTTTCCTGGGTCCATGGTGATTGTGTGTTAGAGAGCGTGCTGTGCTCAGCCCTTGCCAGCCTCCCTGGGGCTGGAGTGGTCTGCACTGGCCGTCAAGATTCCCAGTGGCCACCTATTTCCTTTTTTCAGCTTGTTCTGCTCACTTGGCTGCCTTGAACAGCAGCAGCAACTCCTGCTTCCTTGGGAAGCCGAGGACAAGTTCTTGTGCATCGTGCAGACTTGACACAAGGGCTTTGCCACAGAATACACATTTCGGAGTCCTGATGAAATGTCTTGGGAAAATAATACCATTGTTCCAGAAGTCTGAAGTTTGAGGCAGTGGTCACACCCAAGTTGAAAGAGGACCAGGCCATTTCTCTTTTGCCAACCTCCAGATGAACTTCATGGGCCATTGTATTTGGTTTGCAGATTGGTTTTATTTAGTTTTCCAGGTTTGGCATAGAGCTGTGGTTTGCTTCCTGCCTGCATTTGTAATGGATTTTTCTCATGGATTGTGTGTTCATGACAGCTGTCTTGTCCTGGTAGGTGTACCATTGACTGGAAGAAAGGAAAGAATGTTACTGTCAAAACCATCAAGAAAAAGCAGAAGCATAAGGGTCGAGGCACTGTTAGAACAATTACGAAACAAGTACCCAATGAGTCCTTTTTCAACTTCTTCAATCCACTGAAAGGCAAGTCTGTTGGTGGTTAATATTCATTATGTACTTGTATAAAATAATTTTGGTCACCTGATAGATTCCTAACACCCAGAGACTTTAGTCCTGTTCTTTCAGGCAAGTGTGGTCAGTAGGGGCACATTGCTGTGTCCCAGGCTGTTCTGTTGGTGCGCTGGCAAGTTTATTGTGGCGGGCAGAGGTAGCTAGGACAGTAAGAGTATGATTGTCATCTTCTGCAGGAAAGGGAAGAGCTTTGCTCTGCTTGGCTGCAGCCCAGGCAAAAACTTGTAGTTCTGTTTTAATAAAACTGAATGGAGTGTTTGCACCTGGGCTGCTTCCTCACCTGAAGCACCCTTCTCCACTAGTTGGCATTTCTGCCCCTCTGTTATGTCTGTTTTGCACCCCCCAGAGACCACTCCCAGCCTGGGAGAGCTGCTGGGTTTGCTCTCCAGGTACCCGTTACTGCTGTACGCTGGTTCTAGTTGTGCCGCTTTTGGATCATCTGCTTAGTCCCCCTTTTCTCATAATTTTATTTTATGCACAGTTTGATAGAAGTTTTTGGAATTTATATGTTGTGAGAAACAAGTAGTTGGGACTTTCAGTTTTGAAAAACATTGGCAGAATCACAGCTTGGAAGCTGCTTCCATTGATTTATTTGTTTATTTAAATTTTCCTAAGTGGTAAAATAAAGAGGAGACCTTTGAACTAGTAAAGACTGACCAGTTGATTTTGAGAGTAAATTACTTGGGATTTTTCATATAATTTCCTAATCATGAGAGAATGTGAAGTTCAAACTACTTGTCAGTGTTAAAATATCCATATTCTCTTTAGTTTCCATGAACAAAAACATAATTTGAAGTGAAAAGATGCCATCCCCTGCTGCAGATAATCAGTTAGTGTTTGTATGTGGGGCCACAGGGTGGCTCTCTTCTCCAATCTGTTTAATTTTTTTGATTTTGTCTCTGAGCTTAGCACCCTTATTTATCAAGCTATCCTTCAGAGTTCAGTTCGTTATTTTAATTGTGGTGCCTATTTTCTGCAATTAGACTTTGAATATAGAAGATACAAATATATATATGGTTTGGGGAATGAGAGCAGTCATAAAATTAGGTATTACATTTCATGTTCTTTTGCAAGATTCCTTTTAGACATTTGGGTTGGGCATATTGGAGATTGTGAATTCACCGTGAAGCAGGGGGCTTTAGTTTCTGGAATCACTGACTTTTTGTAGGAAGTTTTCTTAAAACTGATTTAAAAATAATTTTTTGTTGGGCGAGGTAGCTCACGCCTGTAATCCCAGCACTTTGGGAGGCCGAGGTGGGTGGATCACGAGGTCAGGAGATTGAGACCATCCTGGCTAACATGGTGAAACCCCGTCTCTACTAAAAATACAAAAAATCAGCCAGGTGTGGTGGCGGGCACCTGTAGTCCCAGCTACTGGGGAGGCTGAGGCAGGGGAATGGCGTGAACCCAGGGGGCAGAACTTGCTGTGAGCCGAGATTGTGCCACTGCACTCTAGCCTGGGAGACGGAGCAAGACTCCGCCTAAAAAAATAATAATAATAATAATTTTTAGGATAAAAATGGAGATGAAAGTGGACTCAAGGGAATTTTTAAGTGTTTTTTTTTTTGTTGTAGGTTCTAAAACTTTTATGGTATGGTTGCACAACTCTAAAGTTAACACACTGAAAGTCATAATGTTGTACATTTAGAGTGTATGCCTTTTGTGGTATGTAAATCCCATCAATAAAGCCACTTTTAAAGTAATCAAACACATAATACCATATGGTAAGTGCTATGAAAAAAATTGAGGATGGGCAGGGAGTAGGTAATGGGGTAGTGAAGGAACAGACAAAATGAACTCCTGTGGTATGAAGTGAAGGAGGCATTAGCTAGTGAGTCCAGCTCTGTCTTTGTCCTTAAAGCTACAAAGCCAGTCCAGAAGTATGAGTGCTGAGAATCCTTGTGCTGATTCATGACCCTGGCCAGAGTGCCCTTGGGAGCATGCTGCTCCAGCGTTTAGACACCCAGCCATGCCCCTAACCCATGTCTTAAACCCCCGGGTGATGCTGGCACACCGAGGCTTGGGAGCTCTGCCTTGCTCATGGGTGGTGTTTACACACCCAACGCTCATGTCTCAGCAGCAAACAGCAAGTGCTGCCAGGGTTGTGGTCACTTAATGGGAAGAGAGACTCAGAAGAGCCCAGTGAAGATTGAAAAGGCAGGTATGAGACTAAGTAGAGTAAACATTCAACTCCTGATGAAGGTCAGGGTCTTGTAGTAAATGTCTCTAAAATCAGGGGGTTGGATCGTGTACCATTTGAATGTTGCATGGCTTCATTGAGTGTGGTTAGAAGTCCCTGTCTGTCTTGGTGTGCTTAGCTCATCTAAGCATCAGCTTTCAGTGAGGAGCTGCGCCACTCTACGGGGGCACTGGTGGGCATTTCAGCACTCTCCAGTTAGAAATGCAGTTTCTGCCTCGCCGAGATGCAGTGCCTTAGTAACACTCACAGCTTATAAGGCTTAAGGACTTTCTCTTTCTCTCCTGCACCATCATGTATAGTTCTGCAGGACATGAGTTAAATTTCTCCATAAAGCACAAATGCACTGAATGGCCACATGGCCATAGCCTAGGGGCTGTTTGCCTTTCCTCCTGTTAATATATTAACCCTCTCAAAATGATTTTCTCAAGCTTGAGTGCCAGCCCATGGCACGTGATGGAGGAGAGGGGAGGGGGGCATAGAGGCACTCAGGCCAGCTTCAGAAGTGGTGGATGGAGCTTGCGACGATGTCTGTCAGGAGATGCAAGGCTTTGGGGATTTCTAGTTTAAACCTCAAGGTGAAAAATGTTACATTTTGTCTACCAGCACAACTTACTCCTGTGTGGGCTTTAAAATTCTGGGACTTGTCACTGTAACTTAAATATGTTTTGTCTTTTTTTTTTTTTTCCTAGCATCCGGGGATGGAGAATCACTGGTAAGATTTGTTGTTACTAGTCTGATTTTGCTGTTGAAGTCTCTCCTGAGTGAATGTCTACTTGTCTGCTTGTTTAAAAAAGTCCAGTCCTGGCTGTGTATGGACTGCGTATGCCTGTAATCTTAATGCTTTGGGAGGCTGAGGTGGAAGGACTGCGTGAGTCCGGGAGTTTGAGACCAGCCTGGGCAACATAGCACAGCCCCATCTCTACAAAAAATTAAAATCAAATAAATTAACTGGCCGAACACAGTGACTCACACCTGTAATCCCTGCATTTTGGGAGGCCAAGGTGGGTGGATCACCAGAGGTCAGGAGTTCAAACCAGTCTGGCCAACATGGTGAAACCCCGTTTCTGCTTAAAATACACACACACACACACACACACACACACACACACACACACACAAATTAGCTGGACATGTTGGCAGTGCCTATAATCTCAGCTACTTGGGAGGCTGAAGCAGGAGAATCACTTGAACCCGAGAGGAGGAGGTTGCAGTGAGCTGAGATCGCACCACTGTATTCCATCGGGCGACAGAGGGAGACTCCGTCTCAAAAGATAAAATAATAAATTAGCTGGACATGGTGGTGCACTGTGTAGTTCCAGGGTCACTGGGGCCCAGGAGCTTGAGGCTATAGTGAGCTGTGATTGCACCACTGCACTCCAACCTGGGTGATAGAAAAGTAAAAGTACGTGTTTCATATGTTGGTTTCAGTAGCAAACGTGTAGTGCTTTAATACTGCCCGTTCCCCATGTGTGAGACTCTGATACCCCCTACTCTGAGTGAGACCTTTGGACAGGTGATGGAGCTGTGAGGCCCTCAATTCCCACTTGCTCTGCCATTTTGCTTCAGTAGCTCTTTAAAGCTACTTGCAGTTGTTTTAAAAGGGCTTTGAGTATCTAGTGGCTGTCCCCCAGCAGTGCAGGAGTTTGGTGTTTTAAGTCAAGTAAATCATAAGTGAGGGGCTGAGGTTTAGCTGAGGGTGGTGAAGCAAATGTTTTTATCCCATTAAAATGAGTTAACACGTGGGTTTTTCCTCCTCAGGATGAAGATTCTGAATTCACATTAGCCTCTGATTTTGAAATTGGACACTTTTTCCGTGAGCGGATAGTCCCGCGGGCTGTGCTGTACTTCACTGGGGAGGCCATAGAGGATGATGACAATGTATGAGGCTCGGGGAAGGGGGGCTCCCACCTGGGTGCTTATCTCTGTTGGTGCAGAGTGGCCCTGAATTGTGGCTTGGGAAACCCCCATGCCTAATCTTTTTATGACATCATCAGTCAGATACGTAGTCTAAGCTGCTGTCCTTGTTGTGGGGGGAATATACTTGAAGAGAAGAGGTCTGAGGAACAGAGCAGAAAAAGCAAGTGTCTGTGAGGCAGTTTCAGAGATGATTGCCAGTTTCCTATGTGAGCCCTGCCTAGTGATTCAACAGTATTCTCTAAAAACCTAAGCTTCAGGGTACTTCTGAACATGGGGAAAATCTCTTTCATGGAGGTCTGACCACAGCAAACATTTATTGACAGTGGACTCATGCTAGCCTGTATTTCATCAACCCAAAAGAAATAGAAATTCCTGAACTTCTGTCTAAATAGGTAAAAAGGAAAAAGACCCATGCTCCCAAGAAAACAACAAGATTGCATGTCACTTTCCTTTCTGGGCTTGAGGGAAGCCAGCTCTTCCACGGTCAGAACTTGCGGGCACACAGCTCGTGCACCGCTCAGAAACTCCCATCCTCACCAAGGTTCAGGCAGCTTCAAGTCTTCTTGATTTGTGGAAAATAAAGTTTTGTTTTATAGAATGTTACTGGAAGTGTGTTCTAGATGACATTCTCTTGCTTGTGGAGCTCTTAGGTTTTGTGGCTGCGCTAAGTTTCTTTTCTTAGAAGGGCTGGCCTGTTGGGGCTTCAGACAGGGCAGCAAGAGCCTAGGTGGGTTCAAGGGCCTTAGCCCCCTGTGGCAGTAAAGACCAACATCTCCTCACACTTCTCCCATTGTACTGAGTTCCACCAGTGGGGAGAACAGGCCAGCGTGCTCTTTGTCAGCTGTTAGGTCTTAGACTGTTCGTTTAACTTCTAAAACTCAACTTGCTAGCTCATCCCTAGGCTGGGAGGTGATTGTAGGTCAGGGAACATGGACAGTCAGGTAGCTGCCAAGACATAGTTTTACGGATTCTAGACCAGCACTTTCCAATAGAACTTCCTCTGTTGATGGAACTATCCTCTGCCTGCTTGGTGCAGCGCAGTAGAACTGACCACTTGAGGACTTGAAATAAAATATGGCTGCTGTGACTGAGGAACTGAACATTTCATTTACATTAGTTTAAGTTTAAATAGTGAGCTAAGGGCTAGTGGCTACACATTGGAAAGCTTATCTCAAACTTTTTTGATCATACACCCATCAGTTTAAAAGACTTGAATATGCATGTGTGCTATTTGTTTACTTATATGCGATGTCTGTACTACTGGTGAGCACTGTGCCACATTTGCTTATAGTAAATGTGTATTTCATTCATAATATGTTCAGCACAGGTACTACTGATAAGCAGTGTCATTTAGAGGCTAGAAGTGCCAGCTCAGATTAGACTGCTTAGACTCACATCCCCACTCTCCCCCTTAGTAGTTCCACCACCTCCTTAAGCTTCAGTTTCCTCAGCTATAAGTAGAGCTCATGGTGAAGACTCTGATTACTTGTTAAGCCCTTAACATGGCACCTGAACATAGCCCTTAACATAGCACCTGGCACAGAGCAATGACACAGTAAGTGTTTGGCATAAAAAGTCCCACCTGCCCAGGTGGGTGATGCATCTGGAGCAGCCCCTGTGCACAGCCCCTCGAGGGCGAAATGCTGTCCTTAGAGCTTTGGAATAGGCCCTGGAGCCTGCTGGAGGCCCATTGGGATCTGACCTGAAATGGAAGATTGTTAAGAAGTCTTTCCCTGTCTGATGCCAGTTAGGATCCTTAGAGCGAAAGGGCGCTGCACTGTGCTCACGTCTCATCCTGGCTGCTGCGTGGCGCCAGGAGGCCGTGCAAACTGGGTGAACTCCACACCAGCACAGTAAGATCCTTCTAAGTTCCACTGAAGTTGGCTCTAAGGAATACATGGTGTGAGCTCAACAAAAAGGGAAATGTTGATAAATGAAACTGCATTTTCAGTGTACTACCCTGGTTATGCAACCAGTAGTGATAAGATGGTTTTGCTTTTAATGTAAGTTTCATGTTTGAAACTTGATTTTCAGTCTGACCAATGATGTCTTTGGATGTAGGAGAAACTGATTCAAGACAATTGACTAATGTTGGAGGTTCACTTTTGAGCACCTTAGTGTTTAAAGATTAAACACCAAAGTTTTAATATATTTCTACTAAGTTTTTTTTTCCCTTTGTGTGAGATGTAAAATGATACCCAGGTTCCTGTATCCAATAACATTATGCTACTGGTTAGATCAGCCTTGTAAAAATTTAAGGAAAGCAAATTCATTGGTTTACAAAAATCTTTTCCTGTGTGCCTGCTCCTTGTGTGAGAACACTCAGGGCAGAGCTGTGGTGCCAGGTTCCCAACTGTGTCCAGTGTACAGCCTGGCTGACCAGCTTCCTATCCTATTCCTTGTTTTGCGTGACTTTCAATTTCCTGGCATGCTTTTAAAATGCATTGCACACAAGCAAATGACTCCTCAGCCAAGCGAGGCCCAGCAGGCAGCGTGGCTGAACTTTCTGCTCTTCTTAGGCTTGATCAGTGAGTCATTTGATGGGACTGGTGTCTCCGGCAGGCTGCTGTCATGTTTTGTGAACTTAAAAATGTTTTTCTGTGTTTTTCCAGTTTGAAGAAGGTGAAGAAGGAGAAGAGGAGGTAAGAGACAGGTTTATGCAGTGCCACTTACCTCCCTGAAGTTGTTTTTTTGGCTTTCTCTGCTTGAAGGTTATGGACTCACAGGGCTGTGGTGCACCCATTTTTTGTGACGCTGTCTTTGACTCTAACAGTGTTCTTAAAACACTAAGCAGAAATGCATAGCAAATGCTGTGACAGTTTTTGACCCTGCAGTTGGCTTATGAAAATGTATCTTAGAAAATAATCATTTAACAAAATCTACTTTTTCAGAATTGTGTTTCTTTTAGGGCTATCTGTGAGAATAAAAAGATACCTAGAAATAATTCTAAGTGTCCAGAGGAAGTGATGAGTCACTTGTGGGTAGCAGTAATTGATTTCCGTCTAAGGCAGTGTATTGCTCCGTGTGTTTGTGGATTGTGAACGCCACAAGAGTTTAAATCTTGTCATTCCAGCTAATTCTCACTTTTTAAATATAGGAATTAGAAGGTGACGAGGAGGGAGAAGACGAGGATGATGCAGAAATTAACCCCAAGGTTGGTAACTTTGGGGCCACCCAGACCTACTTATTATGCTACACTCTTAGACTTTTAAAAATGTTCCCCACTTTGAGGCAGTAGTATCAACAGTATTCATTGTTCCCTAATTAGAAAGTTTAAAATGTGTCAGAAAAATACTGGAATGATTATTCAGGCACTGTGTATATAATTTGAGTGTTGAGTGTACATATTCAGTAGAAGCTTTTCCAGCTATCTCAGGCTGTGTCTTAGTTACGTAGACTCCTCAGTGGAGCACCTTGACTTTCCCAGTGTTTCATTCTTTTAAGGTAAGGTAATGATTTAACTGACAACATGAACTTTTCTTTGCGCGTGTTTGGAAAAGGTGCAAAGAAGGGACTTGGGGGCTCTTTTTGTTAAGGAGCAGAATAATGGGGTTGTGGGCATCATTTGACAGTTGCAGTTGAGCTGGGCATGCCCAGATGGTGTGTCTAGATATCTCATCTGTCTCAGATAATTTAAAATATATTGGGAAGGTTTACTAAAGAAAACTGAGTTGGAAATGAGTGGACAACCCCATTAATTTTACCTGCAAATTTAGATTTTTATTTGTGGTCTCAGAGTAACTTAAGGTACTTTGACCATTTGACACATTTTAAAATCAGAACTGCTTAAATGTCATCCTACAGCTGTCATAAGAGTTTCCTCTCATAAAACATGAAATGTGTAGTTCCCTTGCCTCTTAAAATTAAGTATATTATGGGCTGTCAGAATACTAATGTTACCTGGTGTTTTTGTAATGTGTGTCTGTCCGACTAGATGTTTTTTGCTTGTTTTTACCCTTGTTTTTGGAGTGTGCACTAAGCTGTCAGTGTGATATCCTGGCTCTGTCATCAGTTGGTTGAAACCAGCTATTCCCATGAATGCGTGTTCACAGTTGTGGTTCCTTCAGGGAAGGGATGGGAGAAGAGCTTTTAAAACTTTTTTGAGAATGTGTCTTATAATGACTACTCTGGGAATAATATGCTCATGGAAATGTTCATCTTCTAAAGGTTGGCCTGTTGATGTGGGAGGTCTCTGTGCTGAAAGTGTACCTGTGCTCAGCACCATGGTGGTGGGCGGTGAGGGCTGTAGGAGATCAAGGCCTGGGTCTGCCTTGCGTGGATCACAGTGTAGGGACAGGGAAGATGAGGGCTGTCAGTCAGCCAGTGAACAACGCTGGGGGAATAAATGCTGCCCATCACTGCTCTGCAGGGTGTCTGATGGACCCAAGGGCCACGTGTGTTTATTGGGCCATGTTTCCACCTTGTGGGCGCTGAATGGACACTTTCAAGGTTGCAGTTGTAAAGCAAGGACTGGGGGCAATTGGCAGGGCCACCTCCTCAGACTCCGCGCACAGCTGCCTGTCCTTGTTGTATTTGTCTCTCCCCCTCCCTATATTCTGTGCCTCGGCGTCTCTTTTCCTCCCCTCTGTTGTTTGTTCTGCTTCCTTCTGTCACCTTGGAGAACCTTGAGTCTCCTTTCACGTCCCAGGTTTCTAAAAGAGCATTCTCACCAGCCATTATAGAGAACATGACGTGGTGGATTACAGGCTAACACACCATGAGACCGCTGATAGGTTTTGTTGGCTGGGGGAGAAAGGACTAAAAACATACACAGGCTAATGGTGTGAATGAAGTTCAGAGACGGCCGGGCATGTGTGGCCGGGATAAGGCCAAGCCTGCTATCCCTGTCACGTGCACCTTCCAAAGAGATGGGCAGTGTTAGAGTCTGTGCAAGCAAAAGAAAACAAGGAAGGAAGGGAGGTTTTAGTATTGGGGGCAGTCTGATAAAAGCGAAAATCATGCTTCTGCCCATTTTGAAAGTACGATCTGGTGTTGAAGTTGTTCACCCCGAGTTCAGTATCTTGCAGCCCTTTTGTATCATGAGAAATTGTGGCCGTTGCCTCCTGTATAATTTTGTGCATTTCATTTTCTTTCATGCTGACAGTTCCTTTCAATTTTTTTCCCCATTTAGGTGTAATTTTTGTCTGTTAATCATTCATACGTTTCTAGGTAAGGTGGAATTCCATTCATACCTAACTTCCAAACTTCTGATCTATACTTTATACAATGCATTGTTTTGACTTTGAATAAAGAGGGAGTTGCTGTCCAGGCACACTCACTGTGTCACAGGTTTGACATAGAGCTTTCTGAAGAACACTGTTTTTGTACAGATGTCTGTTACATGTACTTTTAAAATCAACGAACCAAACCTAGATTTGGTCCCTGCTTTCTGAGCCCAGTGTTTCTTGCTAACCAAGTAGCAAAGATGTAACTTGGGTGTTATTTTCATTGCTGATGGTACTGCTTTCCAGCAAGAGGGCCCTGGATGGTTAGCAGTCTGCAGGGGGGCGCACACAGGCCACCATAAGGAAGCAGTCCTTGCAGAGCGCATAGCACACTGGGCCCAGCTGTGCTCAGAACACATACTGTGGCAGTTGAAATCAGCCCACTGTCACTACCAGCACGTGTCTGTTGAAATCTACACTTTTTGAATTCATGTTCTGTGCAGACCAATAGGTACACAGAGGAGTAACAGCTTTTACTGTGCCAGCATTTTTTTTTTTTTTTTTTTTTTTTTTTGAGACGGAGTCTCGCTCTGTCGCCCAGCCCAGGCTGGAGTGCAGTGGCGCGATCTCGGCTCACTGCAAGCTCCGCCTCCCGGGTTCACGCCATTCTCCTGCCTCAGCCTCCCGAGTAGCTGGGACTACAGGCACCCACAACCGCGCCCGGCTAATTTTTTGTATTTTTAGTAGAGACGGGGTTTCACCGTGGTCTCGATCTCCTGACCTTGTGATCCTCCCGCCTCGGCCTCCCAAAGTGCTGGGATTACAGGCGTGAGCCACCGCGCCCGGCCTGTGCCAGCATTTTTTATCTGCAATGTTAACTGGCATCTGTTTTGGTGTCAGCAGTAAAAAGTACTGTCGTGAGGTTGGCGGAGAATTCTCTAATTGAATGAAGCAAGAACCAGTTGTAGATTAAAACGAGTGTCAGTAATCCTGGAAGCTCTTTCCTACCCCCCACTTTCTTCAGTCCCTGTAGCTCTGCCCTGTCCTGGAATGGCTGACAGGAGGCCGTAAGTAGACAGAGGCCCTTGTCCGTGACGAGACCCGTTCACTCGTGGCACTCGTGGGATGTTGTGGGAGAAAGCAGAGAGGTGGGAACAAGAGGTGCCGTGAGAAACCCCACGATCGTAGCAGGGCCTCTGCATGCCGGGGTATGTAGGCACTCCGATTTTAAGGGTCTCATCATGGAACGGCAGCATGATCCTGGCAGCCCATAGACCAGATGTCCTTGAGGTCTTAGCACCACTGTCTCCCTGTCTTCCTCATGTAGGCTGCTTTCATGGGAAACTGATGCGTACATAGGGTAGATGCAGCTCTTGGAACGATTTTGTTTTCCAGGGCCAGGTTTGAGAATTTGCCTGTATGTTTAAAATTATGTCTAGCTGCCGTTAATTCCCGTTGTCCCCTTATGTCTGAAGAACTTAGCCACTCCTGTTCCACCTGTACCCTCACCCACTCCTCCCATGCCACCAGCTCTTTTGAAGAGAATCCTCGGTGCATGCCACCTGTCCGTATTTCAGCATGTGTCCCTGGAAGAGAAGGGCAGGGTGCAACCCCGAGGAGTGTCACCCTGAGGTCACTGCCTCTTCAGCCATAGAGCTGTGGGCACTTGGGGCTTCTTCACCAGCGCAGCTGTGGTCGAGTGTGTTTTAGTGGCATGTCTTTGTTGCCTTTCTCAGGTCGAGTGTTATCTGTTAAAACCTCACCTTTTAAATGGTCCCATGAGACATGAGATTTTTTTCCTATTAGTTGGTACCTTTTAAAATGCCAACTCCCCCTCCCTTGATAATCTTAGCATCGATTAATGACCCAACCATCATTAAAATCTATGACATGAGATAAAGGATGCTTCAGTTTAGGAGTTTAGGTGCAGTTTTGTTTTTTTGTTTCTTTGTTTTTGTTTTTGGCAGGTATCACAGGCTGAAAACAATTGGTGTCTCATATGTAAAATTCACTTCTAAAACTGTCAGTCACTTGCAGAAGCTCCAGCGTGCTGTGTGAGCACCAAAGCCTGGCAGGGGTGGGCCACGTGCTGCCTTCCTGCCCAGAGGGGGCTGTGCCCTCAGGCACGGGGGAGGCAGCTCTTCCCAGAGCCAGGTGCCTGGCCCACTCCCCTCCAACAAGGCACTGGGTCATGACACCAGTCTTGAGAGTCTGTTCTATGTGGACTCTGTTCCCTCTAGAAGTCTTTACCCAGGATATTGGTTTTATTTAGGACAGATGAATACTACGTTCTCATGGTTGAAAATGCCTGTTACTTCATTTCTGCAACTTAGGATAATTTAGATTTATTTCTGGTTGAGCATTCCAAATCTGGAATCCTCCCGTGAGCATTTTCTTTGTCTTGGGTTCCAGATTTTGGAGTGTCTCAGATTTGGGATTTGGGATGCTTAATCTGTGGTAGGATAAATTATAACCATCCTGGCTAACACGGTGAAACCCCGTCTCTACTAAAAAATACAAAAAACTAGCCGGGCGAGGTGGCGGGCGCCTGTAGTCCCAGCTACTCGGGAGGCTGAGGCAGGACAATGGCGTGAACCCGGGGGGCGGAGCTTGCAGTGAGCTGAGATCCAGCCACTGCATTCCAGCCTAGGCAACAGCAAGACTCCGTCTCAAAAAAAAAAAAAAAAAAAAAAATTATAAAATCCTGTGTATGACATGACATAGTATTTGCATAACTTAAATGCACATAAAGATGGAGTCTGTTACCAGCCCCAGTCTTCCCCGTCCCTGCACAGCTCCTTTACTGACCTCCCATTTTCTAGGCATGTCCCTTGGTGGAGGCACACTGCTTTGTCCCACTCCTCCCCTCACTGTGCCTGCCCGGGGCGCGCTGCATCCCCCACACTCTTAAGGCCAGTGGCTCAGTGCCCTTGGCTAGTACACTGGGCCACCTTCAGTCTATCCTTGAATGTCAGATTGACAGGTCTCAGTTGATCTTTTTGGTGAGGGTTTTTGGTCAGTGTCATTTTGTCTCAGCCAGGCTCTTTAGGCAGCCTGTGGGGTGGCTGAGATTGGGAGCTTAGACCAGGGTTCAAGGTTATTGATTTTTTTTTTCATCTTTTATACATATCTTTTTGACTATCCCTTAAATGTGATTTCCCGAAGAATGAACTGTAGCCTCAGCTTATACCATGGAAGATGTCAGTTATGTTAACCCAGCTTATACCATGGAAGATGTCATCTGTGGTTACCCAGGGGTCTTTCTGCCCCATACAGTCCAAGTTCTTGGGTTCCATAGGCACGCTGGATTAAGAGCAGTTTGTAATCTTGGCCAGAAATCACAGGTTATAGGTCCATGAAGTTACTAGCTCAGGAGCATTAGCAAGATCATGTCATATTTCTTAGGCTATTGTTGGCCTCCACACTAATTCATGGAGTTGCTGGATGTGGTTTAGAGTACAAGATCTCTGTGTTAGATAATACTGGAGTTAATCCATTCCTCTGGGAGGGGAATCGTGTCCCGGATGCCGTTACTGGAAGGATAGCATTCCCCCTTGGTGAGACTGTTAAGAGAGTGAGTGACAGATGGAGCTCTTGGGAGTGGCAGCCCGTCATTTGTTGGTGCAGTACAGACCACCAGAGAGGATGGATCTGCTGGGGCACAACCTGGTAGTACAAAGAGCAGGAACCTGCTAGAGGAGAGATTTGCTGTCCATGAGCGCCAAGGGTCCGGCCTACCCTGAGACAGATGTGCCCTTGAGAAATGAGGACTGTCGGCACCAAGAGGGGTTGCCTCTGCGGTGGCCTTCCTGGGTGGAGCTGCCCATGTTGAGCGCACTGTGCTCTGTGTGGGCAGGAGTGCCGGCTGCTTCCCAGCCCTTTAATGGGCAGCCTCCTGGAGCTTCACCACCCCAAGGAGCCGCAGAACCCTCCTGCCGAACATGACATGAATTTGAATGCTTCAAGGCATAGCTTTAAAAACAAAAAAAGCAGCCCTGCTTTGACTGTGCAGGGGTAGGGGGAGTTAGCTTTGTTCTTGTCACTATTTTTAAAAGTATATTTGCAGTAACCATTTTTTTCAATGAGAATGAACTCATTCAGTCTTGGCTTTCGTTGTTGATTGGAGCTAATTGGTGAATGGAGCTGGCTTTGTTCTCTACAAGCCTTGTCTTTTTCGTTGACAGAAGGAACCCAGCCAGCCGGCGGAATGCAAGCAGCAGTAGGAAGCGGAGGCGGGTGCCTGGCAGACCGACTGTCGGGACTCCAGGCCTGTGGGCGGGGCCCCGGTCCTTGCCGCAGCACAATCCCGTCGACAGAGCTTACTCCATCTAACTCGTTTTCAAGTGCATGATTTTCACTTTCACTTTTCCTTTTTCCTTATTATTTTGCTTAACTTGTACAGTGGCAACTGAAATGCATTTCAGAAATAGGAGGTTTCGTCCAGCACCCTCTGCAGCCTTGGTGCCTGTAGCTCTGGACTTGCCTGGGCCCTGTGGGAGGGCCCCATAGATCACATCGGGGTGGGGGGGGGGTCACTTGGCAAAAAGGGCCGAGGTCTGATGTGGTTCCCAGGATCTAGAACCTCTCCCGCCCTCCTGCAGTTGGACTGAATTCTTCCCTTTCATTCGAAGAAACCCACTTGCTGTTTCCAGCTGCTTAATCTGCCGAGTGTGCAGCCTGCGTCACCTGTTATATGCTAATCATCTCAGAAGGGCTGTGTAGAGTAGGGCTGTGTTCTTCTTAGGATGTTGCTTCTTGATTTTCTTTTTTTAAGGGGTGGGTCAGGGTTGTGACACACCAGCCCAGGCAAGAGCTGCTGCGGGTCACCTCATATTTATTTATCCCTTCTTGCCTGTGAGGACTGCGGCCTTTCGCTGTCACTCGTCCTTACCATTTCTGAACCACCTTGGTGACCTGAGCGGGAAGATGTGCCACTTCCTAGCAGGAGCAAGGCCTGTGCGGAAGAAATGCTGCTCCTTGCCACCAGGGCTGAAGACGCGAGCCCGTCCTCGTGACGCAGGCGCCGCCCTGCTGCCGGAGCCGGGCTTCGGCGGTCTTCTCCAGTGAGGGGCTGGGCTGGGAAGTCCTGCGTTTCAGTTGAGCGTATGAGTGTCAAGTCCTGCTTTCTCAGTAGCCCCATTGCTGGGCCCCACCATTCATCCTGTCTGAAGGTCCTGGGTTTGGTGTGACCGGTTGGCGGCTGGTGGGTGGGATTTCCAAGTGGGGGACGGCACTCTCCAGCAGCCTGGGGATGGCCGTGTCCACACCGACCAGGCCTGTGGAGAGTGCTCAGCCTAACCTTAGAACACATTTGTAACTGAATACAGTGTTTTCAATTTGTACAGAATAGTTAGAATATTCTATTAAAGTTGTGAAACATGGAGTCAGCACTGTGCCATGTCGTTCTTTGTAGGGGAATGTGGTGGGGAAGCAGGTGGGTGCCATCTGCTCCCCTCCGGCGGCTCCTATGTGCTGTACAGCCTGTTGGACTCTGTTGAGCCCTGGGTATTGGTGGCTCCAAGACTGGTTGTACAGTTTACTTCTGAGGCCTTGAAAGCTCAGTTTGAGGCAGAGGCTGCTGTAGCCGCCCCCACTACACCTTAGTCACTGCTGTATGTAGGCAGCTTCACTGTGGGCCCAGGGGAAGACCGTTCCCTCCCCCAGGAGGGGATCATTTCTCAGAGTTAGTGGGACTGTGCCTTGTCGATCCAGAAGGCTCCAAGAGGAGAACTTCCTGATAAAGCCCATATTAGGTCTGTCTGCTCTCTGAAGCTCTTCCCGGTGTGTCTTCCATCCACAGTGAGAGGAGGCACTCCACTCAAACACCTGCCGCACTGGCGCTTCTTGACCTGACTGTGGGAATCCCAGCCTTGGCAGCGCTGACTGGTGAATGAAACTCCGTCATGAGAAGGCAGCCATGGAGCTGGCTCATTGCTCCCCACATGGCTGGCCCTGCCCTGCCGCCTCCAGCTCACCCGTGGGCTGCCTTCTCCCTGGGAGCAGCAGGAAGGGGAGGTGCAGGCTGGGAAGTGAACGTCCTTCCAGCATACCCCCAAGGGCTGTGGAGCCTGATGTCTGTGCTTCCTGCACCCGTTCCTCCGTCCCCATCCTTTGAAGTACCTGGGGGAGCTTGGTCTCAGGCTCCCCAGCCTCAGGGTGGCCCCATGGGTGAGCAGCACCCTGGCCTTACTTGGTCTGCCCAGGGTCAGACCCCATAATCCAAAGGGCAGGTGCCATTTTGCAGTGACCCCCCATCAGCTGGGGAGATGAGAGCCCTGCACACTGTCCTGTCCACTGGTTGCCCAACGTGCCTTTTAGGAAGGGCTCTACAGGCTTGTGGAGTGCCCCTCACTACCTAGCTGGGTGGTTTTAGATCAGATTTGCACAAGTGGGGAAAAGGGGATGTTAACATTGTGGTTTCTGGGGATGGCGGTATCTGGATTTTCCCTTTTGAGTAAGAAGTGTGTGAGGACCCTGCACCCACCTGCCGTGCATCCTTCACAGAGCTGGGTTCTTGTGTCCCCCACTGAGTCTGACTCTTGGGAGTGCATGGTTCGTGGATGCTGCCCAGTTCCAAGGACATCATCTGGGTGCAGGACCTCAACATGAAGCCCGGGGAGCTGTGGAGGCCTGAGGGTGCAGGTGCCTGGTTTCCCCCAAGACCTCAGCACCTGGCCTCTGTCACCCCTGCATGGCCGCTGTCCTGCCTGCTTCCCAGGGTCTCAGGAAAGGGAAGGTCATTCTCCAGTGGCCAAGGAGCCCAGGAACCATCCCAGGCCCAGGCCATTGTCAGCTCCGGGACCTCAGCCATGAGTGGTCACAGAAAGTTGGTGAGTGGTTGAGAGGTTTGCCCAGAGCCACCATCTGGAAGGCAGCTGGGAAGTGGGGGCTTGTGGCCACCCGGCCTGGCCTGGGTAAAGGGTGGCTGCTTCCCTTCTGGTCCTGGGGGCCAGGGGGTGCCGCCATAGAACCTCAGCTCTGCTAGCCGGGCCCCTCCTTTGTCCCTGCTGAGCCCCCTGCTGGGGAGGCAGACATTGACTGTCCAGCCCCACCCCAGCCCCTGCCCTCCCTGTGGCTGTTCACCCTGTGGGGGAACTGAGACTCAAAATGAGTGGCGCTGAGGTCAGGGCAGGAGTTTGGGGAGCAGCCTAGGAGATGGGAGGTGGGGCCTGGGGCACCCCCCTGCACAGGTGGCTGAGACACTTCTGTCGACTGCCATCACACGGGTGCTTCTGGGCAAGGAGCGAAAGAACCCACACAGCAAGGAGTCAGGCACGGAAGACGGCCTCTGGAGGGCCCCAGTTCTGTTTGGTTCTAGAGCCTGCAAAGCTACAGTGCCGGTGACTGCCTGGGAGGGATCTGGGGCGGGGGGATTGACCAAGGAACCCTTTGGAGGGATGGAAGTGATTACACAGGTATATACTGCTGTCAGAATTTTTGAGTTACCTCAAAAATGGGTATATTAGGTTGTTATGTAAGTTAGTCCTCAATGAAGCTCAGCTTTTTTTTTTTTTTTTTTTTTGAGACGGAGACTCGCTCTTGCCCAGGCTGGAGTATGAGTACAGTGGCATGATTTCAGCTCACTGCAATCTCCACCTCCTGGGTTCAAGCGATTCTCCTGCCTCAGCCTCCCAAGTAGCTGGGATTACAGGCATGTACCACCATGCCTGGCTAGTTTTTGTATTTTTAGTAGAGATGAGGTTTCACCATGTTGGCCAGGCTGGTCTTGAACTCCTGACCTTGGGTGAACCACCCACTTGGCCTCCCAAATTGCTGGGATTACAGATGTGAACCACCACGCCCAGCCTGAAGCTCAGTTTTCAAAAGTCCCCAAAACAGGGTGATTCCACTTAAAATTCTGCTTTTTCCCTTGAGTCAGGAGCTGTGACCCCAGAACCTGACGGCTGCTGCTTTCCCCGACAGGGTCACCTGGGACCCTCTTCCACAGCTGCCTGGCATGTGGGTCTGCGGGTGGTGTGTCCCCCAGGTCGCCCTACCTGGCCAGTCTGCTCTCTAGGCTCATGGCCCCCGTTTATGTGGAGCTGGGACCAAGCCGACATCCCACCCTGCTCCTGTCCTGCTACCCAGCAAACCTCTCCATCCCCAAGGGGCCACCCAGGGGGCCAGAGCCCCCTTCCCCAAGTCCCAGGTCCAGGGCTTCCTGCCACCCCACCCATGTTGTCCCTCTCTCGAAATGCCCCAGGCTGCCCCCAACCCCATCACTGGACAGGCTGAGTCAGCCTGGGCTGCCAGGATCTAAGCTTGCCCCTAAGGTGGGAGGCAGCCAGGGTGAGTAGGTGGAGCCCCTGGCCTCTGCCTGGCTCATCCAGGCACACCTTGATATTACTGACCTCTGACCTGCCCCTGCTGGGTCCTTGGCTTGCCTGGCTCTGAGTCAGGACTCAGGGCTGGGCAACCGGGGAGCAACAGAGGAACAGCCGGGGGCAGCGGTGGGAGAAGTGACCATCCCAGACTCAGCCAACCACAGCTGCAGTGCCCTGAGGGAGCCCTGGGCCTGCGGAAGGGGTTGCTGTGTGCAGAAGCCTGTGGCTCCCCGCCAGCCAGCCCGACCTGGCCACAGCCTGGCATGGACTTCGGCCTCTGCCCCAAAGCCCTCAGAACAGGTGCCTTACCAGGTTCCTTCTGCTGGAGCAGGCACCTCCTCCCCAACCTGCCCCAGGGAGCATCTTCGTGTGGAGTGGGGGGCCCAAGGGACCCCAGGCCCAGCTGTTTCGGCCACACCCACCAGGAGACACTGGTAAGCAGTTCTCCCCCAACAGCAGGGCCTCCTGGAAGGACGCCTCCTGAGGCTGGCCCTGGTTGAATTTCTGATGCTCTGAATTTGGTGAGGGTTTCCAGGCACCTCATGCGCCTGGGACCTTCCCAATTTAAGAGACAGACCCGAGGCTCGGGACAGAAGCCAGGGCCCAGCTCTTGCAGGGTGAGGCCTGGATGCCTCCTGCTGAGGCCAGGTCACCTTGGTGTGCCTGAGGGAGGCCCCGCCTGCCAGGCTGTCCCCAAGGTGCCAATCACTGGCCCATCCTGGCTATGCTGACTCATGGCTCTCCGAAGGCGGCAGCCGGATGTTACTTACCATGACAACCCAACAGCCTGGCCCAGCCCAGCCCAGGAGAAACGGGGCAGCTACAGCTGTGTCCAGGACCCCACTCAGGGCAGACCCACAGGTCACCCTTGTTGGGCTCCTCAAGAGGTCTGTGGTGTCCACCAAGTTTCCAAATCTCCCTAGGTCTCAATTTCTGTATCTGGGACATGGGGAGAAGTCTCACCTCCTCAGAACCCAGACCCTGGGCATGGCAGGGCTGCCCACACCAGCCCTCACCAGTGCCTGCCTGGCTGGTAGCTAGTTGGAGGAGGGAGGACAGTGCCTCACCGAGCAAGGCGGGTACAGGGTCAGGAGGACAAGAGGGAGCGCCTGGAGATGGGACTTCAGGCACAGGCGCTGGTCGGAGTTGCTAGGGTCTGCTGCCCCCCGCCTGGGGGCCGCCAGTGAGGGCCTGAGGCGATCCCTGGGTCTCAACCTGCCCCTTTTCAGCAGGTGCTGCCCTCCCCAAGGACCAGAACACCAAACCTTACATGGGGACCCTTCCTCGTCATCTGGGGGCTCCAGGCGTTCCTTGGCTTGCAGCCACTTCCCTCCGATCTCTGCCTCTGTCTCACGTGGCCTCCTCCCCTCATGCCTGCTTCTCGGCAGCTCTCCCTGGTGAGGCCCACCTGGGTAGTCCAGGGGAGGCTCCTGCTCTCAGGGGCCTTGCCTCTATCACACTCTAGCCACTAAGGTCATATTCACCCTTTTGCCATCAAAGGTCACATTCATGGGTTTTGGGGAGTAGAACATGGATACGTCTTATTGGGGGCCACCATTCAGCCCACGAAAGGGGCCTTTCAAACAGACCAAAGCACATGAAAAGGGGAACAGACAGCTGCGCCAAAGGCCACGGACACCCAGAGAGATGGTTGCCCCCACCCCAGGAATAGAGAAATGTGTGGGAAGACAAGACCTCAGTTTTTGACCACCAGATTGTTTTTGGGGTTTTTGTTTGTCTTTGTTTTGGTTTGGTTTTTTGTTTGTTTTTTTGAGACAGGGTCTCACTCTATGGCCCAGGCTGGAGTGCAGTGGCACTTTCTCAGCTCGCTGCAACCTCCGACTCCCAGGGTGAAGCAATTCTCCTGCCTCAGCCTCCTGAGTAGCTGGGATTACAGGTGCATGCCACTGCACTAGGCTAATTTTTTCTATTCTTAGTAGAGACAGGGTTTCACCATCTGGGCCAGGCTGGTCTCAAATTCCTGAACTCAAGTAATCCACTCGCCTTGGCCTCCCAAAGTGCTGGATTACAGGCGTGACTCATTGCCCCCAGCCCAGATTGACCCTTTTATTTTTATTTTTTTTAAGTACAGAGTGCCCACCATTGGCCTGGCCATGGGGAGATTGGCATTGCAGCCTTCAGGGGAGAGGGTGAATAGGAACAGCCCCACTGGTGGGCCATCTTGGCAGTTACCACACATCTGAAGGCCCCACTAGCACAGCAGTGCCACGTCTGGTGTCCAGGAAGGCAGTGCCGTGTATGATGACAGCAACAGGGGACCTAGCCCAAGCCCATCCATCACAAGGGGTGGCTGAGACACGGAGGATTCCAGAGGATGAGGGCTGGGGTGGGGGGTTCCTGGGAAATGGCCCAGACACAGGAAGAGACACAACCTCATACCCCCACATGCATGGATATTCATATGTAAATGAATTTTTAAAACTAGTAAAAGGCACATCACAAGTTACATTCTTAACCATTTTTAAAGTGCACAGTTCAGTGTGCTTATGCTTAGGCATATTCACACTGAGCAAATTCACACTAAGAGTATTCACACTGAACATATTCACACCGAGCATATTCACACCGACCATATTCACACCAAGCATATTCACATGGAGCACATTCACACTGAGCATATTTGCACTAAGCATATTCACACCGAGCATATTCACACCAAGCATATTCACACTGACTATATTCACACCAAGCATATTCACATGGAGCACATTCACACTGAGCATATTTGTACTAAGCATACTCACACCGAGCATATTCACACCAAGCATATTCACACTGTTGTGCAGCTGCCATCAGCATCCACCTCCACAATTTCTCATCTCTCCAAATGGAAACTGTGTCCCCATTAAACACTCCCCATTGTCCTCTCCAGCCCCTGGCACCTGCCCTCCTGCCTTCTGTCTCAGAATCTGATGACTCCTGGGACCTCGTACATGTGGAATCATTCGGTACTTGTCCTTTTGTGTCTGGCTTACTTCACTCAGCACAGTGTCCTCAGAGTCCATCCATGTTGTAGCTTATGTTAGAATTCCCTTCCATTTTTTTTTAAAATTTAATTTTAATTTTAATTTTTGAGATGGAGTTTCACTCTTGTTGCCCAGGCTGGTGTGCAATGGCACAATCTTGACTCACCGCAACCTCCACCTCCTGGGTTCAAGTGATTCTCCTGCCTCAGCCTCCTGAGTAGCTGGGATTACAGGCATGCACCACCACGCCCAGCTAATTTTTCAGGTGATCCACTTGCCTTGGCCTCCTAAAGTGCTGGGATTACAGGTGTGAGTCACACGCCTGGCCAGAATTCCCTTCCATTTTAAGGCTGTGACTATTTCAGTGTGTGGGTGGACCACATTGTGTGTGCCCATTGTCAGTGGACACTTGGTGGCTTCTACCTTTTGGCATGCTGCTGGGAATATGGGTGTGCATGGACCTCTCAGAGAGACTCTACTTTTAGTTATTGTGAGCATGTGAATGAGAAGAGCGGAATTGTGGGATCACAGAGCAATCCTATATTTAATTGTGAAAGGAGGCTGGGCACTGTGGCTCACTCCTGTAATCCCACCACTTTGGGAGGAAGGTGAGTGGATCACCTGAGGTCAGGAGTTCAAGACCAGCCTGATCAACATGGTGAAACCCCATCTCTACTAAAAATACAAAAAAAATTAGCCGGGCATGGTGCCACACGCCTGTAGTCCCAGCTACTCAGGGGGCTGAGGCAGGAGAATCACTTGAACCCAGGAGGTGGAGGTTGCAGGGAGCCAAGATCGTGCCACTGCACTCCAGCCTGGATGACAGAGTGGGACTCCATCTCAAAAACAAACAAACAAAAAGCAATTGTTAAAATAATGTAAATGCTTTTTTAAAAAGGATGAGGCCAGGCACAGTGGCTCACACCTGTAATTCCAATACTTTGGGAGGATGAGACAGGCGGATTGCTTGAGCCCAGGAGTTCAAGACCAGCTTGGGCAACATAGTGAGATCGCATCTCTACAAAAAATACACAAATTAGCCAGGCGTGGTGGCATGTGCCTTGTAGTCCCAGCTACTCAGGACGCTGAAGTGGGAGGATCACAACCTTAGGAGGTCGAGGTTGCAGTGGGCCATTATTGTGCCACTGCACTCCAGCCTGGGCCACAGAGTAAGACCCTGTCTCAAAAATTTATAATAATAATAATAATAATAATAATAAAACAAAAAGAGGCCAGGCTCAGTGGCTCATGCGTGTAATCTCAGCACTTTGGGAGGCTGAGATGGGTGGATTGCTTGAGCTCAGGAGTTCAGGACCAGCCTGGGAAACACGGTGAAACCCTGTCTGTACAAAAATACAAAAAAGTTAGCTGGGCATGGAGGTACATACCTGTGGTCCCAGCTACTCAGGAGGCTGAAGCGAAAGGATTGCTTGAGCCTGGGAGGTGGAGGTTGCAGTGAGCCAAGATCATGCTACTGCACTCCAGTCTGGGCAACAGAGCAAGACCCCATCTCAAACAAACAAACAAAAAAGGATGAGAGTTGCCCTAGGTGGGGAGACATAAGAGATGAACACTCGATTTTGTTTTTAATTTTTTTTTTTTTTTTTTTTTTTTTTTTGAGACGGAGTCTCGCTCTGTCGCCCAGGCTGGAGTGCAGTGGCGCGATCTCGGCTCACTGCAAGCTCCGCCTCCCGGGTTCACGCCATTCTCCTGCCTCAGCCTCCCGAGTAGCTGGGACTACAGGCGCCCACAACCGCGCCCGGCTAATTTTTTGTATTTTTAGTAGAGACGGGGTTTCATCGTGGTCTCGATCTCCTGACCTTGTGATCCGCCCGCCTCGGCCTCCCAAAGTGCTGGGATTACAGGCGTGAGCCACCGCGCCCGGCCGTTTTTATTTTTATTTTTTTGTTTTTTCTCGCTCTGTTGCCCAGGCTGGAGTGCAATGGCACAATCTCCGCCTCCCAGGTTCAAGAAATTCTCCTGCCTCAGCCTGCCGAGTAGCTGGGATTACAGGTGTGCACCACCATGTCCGGCTAATTATTATTAATATTATTATTATTATTTTGTTGTTGTTGTTTGCATTTTTAGTAGAGATGGGGTTTCACCATGTTGGCCAGGCTGGTCTTGAACTCCTGACTGCAAGTGATCTGCCTGCCTTGGCCTCCCAAAGTGCTGGGATTACAGGCATGAGCTACCATGCCCAGCATCAATTCTGAAATAATTCGAGCCTCTTTTTTACTTTTTGTATCAACAATTTGTTACTATTTTTGGTAGGTTTTTTTTTTTTTTTTTTTTTTTAAAGAGATGGAGTCTTGCTGTCTTGCCCAGGCTGGTCTTGAACTCCTCCTTCAAGTAATCCTTCCTCCTGGTCCTCCCAAAGCACTGGATTACTGGCACAAGTCACAGCGCCTGGCCTATCTTTGGTAATATTTTAATGTTGGAAATAATGACAATACACCTGCCAGGGCTCCCCCAGACCCGCTGAATGAGAAGCTCAGGCTGGGAGGGTGAGCATCTGTGCCGTGAGAAGACTGCCCCAGCGATTCTGCAATCTGAGCCCTGTGCAGGGCATGGGGCCACCTCAGTCCTCCCTCTCTCCCTTCCTGTATTTTGTTTGTTCCTTTGTTCATTGGTTCACTCCTTCAGGCTTCTGGAGACATCCCCACAAGCCAGGCCCAGGGCAGTCATGTCGGCTGCTCTTCTTTTCCATCTGTGAGTGACTGCTGGGAGGGCCCTTCCCCAAGCTCCCCACGTCCTGGACCCATCTCCCAACCTCTGGGGGCTCCACAACCACCCACAAGTAGCCCTGTGGAGGCGACACCAGCCTAATGGAGCCTGACGGAGGCCCCACTCTGCCCCACAGGGCCCCCTCATCTTGGCATGCTCAGTCTCACCCGAGGCAGCCGGGGGCTGTCTGGTCGCATACACAAGCCAACAGTCTGCATGTTCGGTAGTCAGTGCAGAGGGGGTCTTTTGGACAATGACATGGATGCCTTTATTTTTTGAGACAGGGTCTCACTCTGTCACCCAGGCTGCAGTGCAGTGGAGTGATCACAGCTGGCTGCAGCCTCGGCCTCCCAGGCTGAAGTGATCCTCCCACCTCAGCCTCCCAAGTAGTTGGGGCTATAGTGCATACGCCACCATGCCTGGCTAATTTTTATTTTTATTTTTTTGCAGAGATGGGGGGTCTTGCTATGTTGTCCAGGCTGGTCTCAAACTTCTCGGCTCAAGCAATCTGCTCACCTCGGCCTCCCAACTTGCTGGGATCATAGGCGTGAGCCCCCGAGCCTGGCCTCAGGATGCTTTTTTAGCCACCAGTTTTCAGAATAATTTCCTGAGTGCCTGGGCTGGTCCCTGAGGGTCCCAGAGAATAAAACATTATCACTGCATTTAAGGAACTGATAATAGCTTCTGAGTAGGGTACTCGGGGATAAACAGGAGCTCATCAGGGGCCAAGGAGAAAGGTGTTTCTGGTATCTCATTCAATCCCCAACACCTTGTGAGGTAGAACCTGCCTGTCAGGCTCCAGTGGAAGAGCTCAGGAAGAGACACAGCAAGAGAACACAGCCCTCAGAGGCCAAGGTCAGGCTGACTGCGAGTGTCTGAAAACCAGGTGGGTCCTGTCCCGGTGCCTCTCACTTTCCTCAGGCTGCGGCTGGGAGGAGACAGATCGAGGGCAGGCCTGAGTCACAGGCCCTGGCACATGGGCCACGGGCTCAGGTGAGGTGGCACCAGTGAGGTGGCAAAAGTGCACTGCTCAGGTGCTGCAACTCCAGGCAGCTTGGGTCTTCCCCCAGCCTCCCCAGGCTCAGGTGGGCGGAGGCTTGGAGACCCAGAGCCTAGCAGTATGTGGTTGGCAGGAGGCAGGCCTGGCAATCTGAGAAGGCTTCCTGGAGGAGGTGAGAGGAGCTAGGGGTGGGCCTTCCTGACTGAGGAGCAGAGGGCCTTTTTTCAGGGCTGTCCCTGAGCAACCCCTCCCACAAGAGGGTGGTGTCAAGCCCTAGGCACTGGGCCGGGCCCTATGACACGAAGCTCTATGACATGCAGCTTCCTCACAGGCTGGCAGGATGGCCAGGCTCGTTGGGCAAGTGCCTGGAGGGCCCGGCCTCGTCACCATAAGGAAGTGACCTCACGCAGGGAGTTTCGGAGAGGTGCCCGCATCCTGCCCCAGCTGCTGACAACCTCACACAGCTGGGCTCCGGTGCCAAGGATCCAGGCAGCTGGACTGGGCGGCTAGTGTCCCAGGTCAGATGTTTAGGCACCCAGACTGTACAATGCCTGCCCGGGGGTGGGGACCCTTGGCTCAGGCTCCGCTTGAATCCTGGATGTGACCCCTCAGATAAATATTAGTAAACCTGGTTTGGACAGGCTCTGCCTGACCCACCAACTTGAGGCAGAGCCCCCTCCCCATCCTGAGAAGCAGTCACAGAACATCAGGGCTATTTCCTGCCCCTGGCCACAGAATCGGGGAAGCTGTGGATGTGGCCCCACTGGCCGCTGTGTAACCTGGGTTAGTCACCACCTCTCTGAAACCCCCACCCCACGTTCCCTGCAAACCCAAGAAAGCAGTCTCAACAGGGAGAATGACTGCACAGAACTAGCGCAGGGCAGTCCCACACAGACTGTCCTGCCATTGTCTGACCTTGGCATCTCTCGGGCCGGTGGTTCCTCCGCCTCCAACATGTGAGTGGCCCGGAACCCTTGTAAAAGCAGGTCCCATGGGGTGCAGCCGAATCCACACCGGGTTCCAATCTCTGTGCCCTGCTGGAAAAGCTCCCAGGCTCTTGGCTATCAAATGGCTCTAGGAGGGGGCATTCCTCAAAAGACCCTCGTGTGGGGTCCCTATGTCGGCACTCTTCTGCCTCAACATCCCTCCCCCACATCCCAGGAAGTGAGTATCCACAGTCCTCATCCTCCAGAGGAGACCCTCAGGCAGGCCTGCTCTGGGGAATGGGGATAGGTCCTTCCTTGTAAATGTGACCTTGACAAGTCGCTGCACCTCTCGGAGCCACCCTTTCTGCATCTGCAGCATGGGGCCAGTGCTCCTCCTGGAGGCACCGCTCAGCCCCAGGTGGGACCAGGTGAGACTCAGGCCGCAGGAAAAGGGAGGCTGAGGGGTGCTGGCAGAGGGTGGGGGGTCAGAGGGGCAGAGGGCAGTGTGGTGGTGGCGGAAAAGCCCCTTGGGTGGATGCGGAGAGGATGGGCAGCGCCTGCGTGCAAGTACCTGCCAAGTGGGCATGGTGTCCTTCAAGCCCCTCTCACCTCCTAAGGCCATGCTTTATTTTTGCCCATGTCCATAAAGACACCCTGGGGGCTCCTGAAGTCACCTGCTGGTCCAGGGCTGGTCAGGCTTGGGAGTCGGCTTCCTCCAGCCCCCACATTTGCAACTAGGTTCAGGCTGGTTCTGCCAAGCAGGGGCCCAGGGTGTCTAGCCCCTGCTAGGGAGGCCAGGGCCACTATGACTGAGCCCCTGGGGCCGGGACTGTGGACAGAGAAGCTGCCTGGGGAGGCCTGGCCTCCAGGGCTCAGATCTGATTTCCAGCAGCCCCCAAAGGGCCATCTACCTCCATACCCCCCAGGTCTTCACATTGTCCATGAGAGGAATAGAGAGGGGCTGAATGGGCAGGAAACCCCCTAGGGAGGCTAGGAGGGCAGGGCCTCTGAATCTCGGCTGCATACCCTGCTCCCTGGCCCCCCAGCTCCTGCCCCACCTGTCAGAGCACCACCCCTGGGTTACAAGTCCTGCCCCCAGGGGACTGAGTTTCCCAGCCTCCCTTGAGAGGGCCACTGGGGTACAGGCAAAGAGAGGAGCTGGGCGGGGCTGGGGGAGCACACCTCACCAGGCCTCACCTGGTTTCCAAACCCTGTTCCTCCCCTCATTTCTCCCAGCCTCTTATCTGCTCCTGCCTGTCCTCTGTCCGTTCCCCAAGGCCCTCTCCATCCTGAGCCAGTTTCCTCTCCTGTGGAATGGGGGCTGGAATGCCCACTTTGGGGCGTTCTCCAGGTTAGGTGGAGGCTGGACACGGTGGCGTACAGGCACCACTGGCCCTTCAAGGTCTCCTTGGAATCTTCAAGGGCACGCCCTCCCCACAGAGTCCTCCAAGCTGTCCTCCTGGCCCCCAGTACCCGCGTCCCCCATCCCCACCCTCATGTACCTGCTGTGCCCCTGGGGGTTACAGGGATTCCTCTCCCCTCCTCTGGGGTCCCAGCACCAGCCAGGCCTGCAGGCACGCAGTAGATGCTTAAGCAACGCCGAGTGTTGGGGGATTTGCCTGGAGCCGATGTTCCGATGGCTGGCCCCTCAATGGGGTGGGCAGGCTGGTGGGCCTGGGGGTGTTCCAGGCACCTGTGGGCTCGGGCAGTGACAGAGCGCTCTGCCCCCAGCCACTTCTCCTGGTCTCCCATTGCCCAGAGGTGCCTCTTGCCCAGGCCCCACTGCTCGGCAGCCCAGGGCTCTCTAGCAGCAAAAGAAGGGACACCAGACTCCGCATCCTTCCTGCAGCCTCTCTGGGCCAATGCTGGAATCCCTTCTCCTCACCAAAGGCTGATCTCCCCTCACCCGCCCACCCTACCTGCTGCTCCCTCACCCCACAGGATCCCAGCCCTGCTGCAGGGACAGGTGTCAGGTCCCTCACCCCACAGGATCCCAGCCCTGCTGCAGGGACAGGTGTCAGGTCCCTCACCCCACAGGATCCCAGCCCTGCTGCAAGGACAGGTGTCAGGTAGGGGGCAGTGTTGACCTGCCGGCCCAGGCAGGTGTCTCACTCCCAGGCCAGAACCCTGGCACAGCCCAACCCTGCCCTCTGCCGGCACCGCCCCTCCACATCACGGCCCCTGCTCACTGCCATGTTCTCTGGCCACACAGGTAGGACCACCAGGCAGCTGCCACCTGCATGCCATTCACAGAACCTGGTCCGGGGCGCTCCTCTGAGCCAGCCGCCTGTTTATCCCTTACAGTGACCCTGAAGGGCAGGCGGAGGCGGGGCTGGTCTCAGGTCTGGGTTTTACGCTCTGCTGCCACTGTCTTGACATTTTAAATACACTTTGAATCAGGGGACTCTCGTTTTCATTTTGCGTGAGCTCCGCCATTGAGGCCAATTCCGACGCCAGAGGTGGTACTTCCTGCTGTAACCACCCCAGGGCGCAGCTGGGGGGCAGGGGCGCGGGAAGTTAGGAGACCTGGAGCAGCCGGGGTCCCCGGGGTCCTCTCGGCTGGCTTCACCCCCACCCCTGGGAACCCGGGAAGAGCCGGCTTTCGCTTCCTGTCTATTAAACCCTTTAAAGGAAGAGGGTAAATAAAACCGCCCGTCTGCCCAGCTGGAAAGCGATGACTCAGCCGCCCCCGCCGACCCTCGCCCCCAGGCTGATCCCAGAGAGCGGGCGTCGCGGCCCAGCCCGGACCCCTCGGCTCCCGGGACCTCTCTCCGGTCCGGGTCGTGGGGGCGCGGTGGGAGCAGTCCGTCCCCCAGTTCGGGACACTACGAGGGCGCAGGGAGGAGAGCGGGCTTCCTCTTCCCCTCCCATTTACTGAGCTCTGGGTTGCTGTTCTAGCCCTTTCCACGTGTTCCCTAATCCAGCAAAGGTGACTGTTCCCCCTGGGAAGGGCCCCCGAAGAGGACGGAACGGCCAGCGCTCGGGAGTAAGTAAGGCGGCCTCGACCCTCCTTCTGCCCTGGGAGACCGAGAGCGGCAGGGCTGGACTTGGGGCGCCTGGAGGGTGAAGGTCTGGACCCCGCTGTCTCCCCACGGTGGGCCGGCCCCGGGCCCGGGGGTGCTTCCCGGGGCTCCCTGGCGTGAGTCACCGCGGGTAGGGCTGGTTGCAGCGCATTCTTCCGCGGGGCCGGCCTGAGAGACGGTGCGGGCGAGCGCCCGGGCAGGGCGGGACCTCGAGTCACCCCACGGGGCTGGACAGCTGGGGCATTGGGGGCAACAGGAGCGCGGGCTTCTGAGATGGGAGGGGACGGCCGGGGACCGACCAGAGCGCGGACGTGCGGGTCCGGACGGCTGGGCTTGGGGAGGGTATGGCCTGGGGCGCGCGGGGCGCGGGCAGGCGGGGTGGCCCGAGGGCCGGGGCGGGGCGGGGCGGGGAGGGGCAGCTATAAAGGCCGCGCCGGGGCCACGAGGAGCAGATCCGGCGCCGCCACCTCCCAAGTTGCCTCTCGCATTGCCGCTCCCAGTCCCACGCCCGGCACGACATGAAGTCCCCCGACGAGGTGCTACGCGAGGGCGAGCTGGAGAAGCGCAGCGACAGCCTCTTCCAGCTATGGAAGAAGAAGCGCGGCGTGCTCACCTCCGACCGCCTGAGCCTGTTCCCCGCCAGCCCCCGCGCGCGCCCCAAGGAGCTGCGCTTCCACTCCATCCTCAAGGTGGACTGCGTGGAGCGCACCGGCAAGTACGTGTACTTCACCATCGTCACCACCGACCACAAGGAGATCGACTTCCGCTGCGCGGGCGAGAGCTGCTGGAACGCGGCCATCGCGCTGGCGCTCATCGATTTCCAGAACCGCCGCGCCCTGCAGGACTTTCGCAGCCGCCAGGAACGCACCGCACCCGCCGCGCTCGCCGCACCCGCCGAGGCCGCCGAGGCCGCCGTGGCCGCCGCAGCCTCCGAGCCCTCCGGGCCATCCCCGCAACCCAAGCCCCGCACGCCATGAGCCCGCCGCTGTGAGTGCCTGCCCGCGCCCCGGCGAGCCCCGCGCCCTAACAGCCCGGACGGGGGCCTTTGGGAAAAACCACTTCAACGTCAGACGGCGGGGCGGGGGGCGGGGGGCGGGGGAGCTGCATCTCCTTGGGGGACCCGGCGCCCCGCAATCGCGCTGGCCCCCTCGCGTCAGGGTCTCGGGGCCCCTCAGGCTGGACCCCGACCGGCCCTGGCACAGCTCCCTGACCCAGTCCTTTCCCCACAGGGCCGTACGCTGGACGAGTCAGACCGAGGCTAGGACGTGGCCGGCGCTCTCCAGCCCCGCAGCAGCAGAACTTCCCGTGCTCGCGGATCCTTGCTCCGTTGCACGGGCGCCTTAAGTTATTGGACTATCTAATATCTATGTATTTATTTCGCTGGTTCTTTGTAGTCACATATTTTATAGTCTTAATATCTTGTTTTTGCATCACTGTGCCCATTGCAAATAAATCACTTGGCCAGTTTGCTTTTCTACCATTCGGCTGTGGCTCAGTGACGTTCCTGCTGGGAGGGTGGAGGCCCAGGAATGGGTGGGCAGGACACCCTCATCCAGTCCTGCGGGGCTGGCGTGAAAGGCGCTGGGAACTGGCTTTGAATGAATAAATGAATCGTGTCATCTGCTGGGCCTGGTCCACACCCTCTTTTCCAAGTATCCTCCCCAGAGGCCAGGAAGTGCCCTGGGGCTTGACCCTGGCTACCTTCTGCTCCTTGGTGTGTCCTGAGGAATTGAGCCTGGGGAGGACAAGGGCCCTGGGTCCGAGCTGCTGCTGCCTGTGGTGGGGGGATGTTCCCCAGCAGCCCTTCCTGCCCACATACCACCCGCGCAGCCAGACCAGAGGGAAGTGCTCAGCCCTCCGGTTGCCTGCTGCCAGTCGCTCCTGGCCAGTGCCCGCAGTGTGGGGCCGGCAGGGTCGCCTTTGCTTTTGGGGGAATAGGAGAGAGTTCTGGGCTGTCTCCGATGGTGGCGCAGGAGGCAGAGGTCCCTGCACGTCCAGGTGCTGGCCCAGGACATTGGGGTGGAGAGGCCTGAGTGCAGCAAACCCCTGCCCCTCTTTCTGAGATAGCTGACCACGGCTTTCTGCCCTCCGGTCTGGCAGTGCTCCCCGAAAGACAGGGATGGTCTGAGACAGTTAGGGTTTGGGAAGTGTGTCCCCCACCCAGAAGGGCTCCTGGTGATGAACAAGCTGAGGAGGTGATAAGGGGTATAGGCATGACTCCTCGCCCCACAATGGGGCCTTCATTTCTGGAACCTTCGTGGTTGGAGGGATGCCAGTAGGGGAGGCAGAGAAGTACCAGAATTGGGCCCTAATCTCTGTTGCTAGGGGGCCAACGAAGCCTCCTAGCTGGTCCGGGGTCAGGGCGAGAAGGGTGCTAGCCCTTCGCTGCATGGCCCGTAGGAGTGTTGGTGCTAGGTCCAGAAGAAACTATTTCCTGCAAGGAAGTTTCTCCCGAACACAATTTGTGAAGCCCCTGTGCAAATGAGAGAGGGGATCCTGCAAAAAGCGGAAAAGAGCAGCAGGGGACGCTGCCTGGCTGGGCTCCTGGGCCTCCTGGCTGCCCCACCAGAGCCTCACCTGGATGGATATCCAAGGTCAAGAGGAGAGCCCTTGCCCCTGGGATCTTCAAGCATAGGCATGATCTGGCCTGAGCTTTAGGCAAAGAGGGTTGATGGCCCTTGGCTCACTGAGGCCACTTCTTGTTTGAGGAATTTTGGAATTCTTCAAATTCTGAGAACAGTGGAATTCTAAGGTTTGGGGAGTCCATGTTTTAACAGCTTCTTTTAAAAGCAGCCCGAGGAGAGAAGGGGCAGCCTTCGTGGTCTCGGGGGCAGCTGCAGACCCTCGATGAGGCTGTGGAAAGCCTGTTCTCTCCAGATGGGTCAACCGGTCACAGCGGCTGGGCTGGCCTTCTCATGCCCAGTTCTCCTTCTCTCCAGAACCCAGGGCCAGGGTGTGGGGGTGAGGGGTCGGGAAGTGCTGTGGTCAGGAGGCTGGAAGGCAACAGTGCATGGCCTGGCCAGCAAATCAGCTATAGAAGGGGCCCCCAATTCCTGGGCCACGGATGGGTACTGGTCCGTAGCCGGGCCACACAGCAGGAGGTGAGCAGCGGGGCAAGCGACCACCTGAATTCTACCTCCCGCCAGATCAGCGGCAGCATTAGATTCTCACAGGAGGGAGAACCCTGTTGGGAACGGTGCACAAGAGCGATCTAGGTTGAGCACTCCCCATGAGAACCTAATACCTGATGATCTGGGGTGAAACAGTTTCATCTTGCCCAGCCACATCTGTGGAAAAACTGTCTTCCATGAAACTGGTCCCTGGTGCAGAAAATGTTGGGGGCCATCGAGCTATAGGTCAAAGAGGCTGAGAGAAGGGGACACCAGAGGAGTTCTGGGGTTCGGGAGGCTGGCAGTGTGTGGTGCAGTTCTGGGGTTCGGGTGGCTGGCAGCCTCCCTGGTGCAGTTCTGGGGTTCGGGTGGCTGGCCGTGTCTGGTGTTCTGGGGTTCATGTGGCTGGCAATATCTGGTGCAGTTCTGGGGTTCGGGTGGCTGGCAGTGTCTGGTGCAGCTCTGGGGTTCGGGAGGCTGGCAGTGTGTGGTGCAGTTCTGGGGTTCGGGTGGCTGGCAGCCTCCCTGGTGCAGTTCCGGGAACAGGGTTTGGGTTTGTGCGCTGGGCTGTTCAGCAGAGTGAGGGCATTTTTCCTGCCATCTAGGAACGCCTCAGTTCCCTGACCTTTTTTTTTTTTTTTTTTTTTTTTTTTTTGAGACAGAGTCTTGCTCTGCTGCCAGGCTGGAATGCAATGGTGGGATCTCAGCTCACTGCAACCTCTGCCTCCTGGGTTCAAGCGATTCTCCTGCCTCAGCTTCCCAAGTAGCTGGGACTATAGGCGTGCACCACCTCACCCAGCTAATTTTTTAAAAAATATTTTTAGTAAAGCAAGAATTTCACCATGTTGGCCAGGATGGTTTCCATCTCTTGACCTCATGATCCGCCTGCCTCAGCCTCCCAAAGTGCTGGGATTACAGGCGTGAGCCACTGCGCCCAGCCAGGTTCCCTGATCTTTTAAAGAAACCTGTTTCTGCTTTTGGGCAGGCACACTGTGGGCGGGGGTTGGGCAGTGAGCTCCCCATTGCTCCGGGTGTGAGCAAGAGCTGTGTGTGTGGCAGCAGGGGAACTCCTTTGTGGGCGGACTGTACTAATAACGGTGAGCCAATTTGGGTGATTCTGTCCTTCCCAGAGCTTTGCCCAGCTGTAGGCCCCCTCCTCTAGGAAGCCCTCCAGCCCCGAGGCCCCATCCCTCACTGAAGGACACAGGCAGACCATGCGACAGCCTGCAGAAACCAGACCGGAAGAGGTTGGAGGGATTTAGTAGGAGTTTATTGCCAGTCTGTGTCTGGGCAGCAGTCACCGGACTTTGTCCTTCCTCTGGGGCATAGGTTTCCTCCAGAGGACCAGAAGGACAAGGACATTGATAGCAACCTGCACGTGGCCGAAGACAGGGACGCCAAAGCTTCGGTACAGGAAGCCGCCGACGGTGGGCCCCAGCGTTCGGAGCAGTGGCTGCACAGATGCACAGAGGCCCAGCATGGCCCCTGGGGGGTGCATGGGGGTAGTCAGGCCCTGGGCAGCTCCCTGGGCCGGCTGCCCACTTCCTGGACACAGCCATGACCTCTCATCTCTCCTGACCCATCCCAACCTCACGGTGCAGTCTGCACCTTGCATAGTCTGGTGAAATACTCCCCCAAACACCCCTCCTTTCCACCTGCTGGCTTCTAACCTCCAGTCCCCCACTCCCTGCCACCTGCCCAGCCTTTGGAGCAAATGCAGCTCTCTCCACCCACTGGGCCATTCCCCGAGGACCTCTCAGCCATGCAGGGGGCTGCACAGGGTGCTTCCCGGGGCACTGGGCTGAGTCTCTTCCCTGCTCCAGAAAGTTTTCAAGCACAGGAGGAGCCTGGGAATGGGGCCACAGGTCACCGCAGCAGGCCCCGCCCTGCCAGGCTTGCCAAGGGAGATGGCATCTGTGCCTGGGGCCCGGAACCTCCCGCCCAGGGTGTCAGGGAGCTGGCTCTCACGGCTCTTTCCCAGGGTGCCTGCCACCACCGAGGGCTGGTGATGCAGTGGGGAGGCTAAGCCTGGCCTGTGAGACACCGTTGGGGCTTGAGTTCAGAGTGGGCATGACACCCCACCCCCATAGCCCCTCCTGGCCATCAGCCCCTCCTCCAGCCGCCCCCCTGCGGAGCTCCTACTACTCCAGGAACTCCTCCCACAGGGGGCTTTGGGAGCCCGTGCAGAGCCCCTCCACCTGCCCCTCCTGCAGCCCCAGCAAGACTGAGCCGCTTCCCAGGCTCCCCGGACAGCCCACACCTGCGCGGCAGCCTGCTCTGTCCCTGACACCCCATCTCCACACCCCTCTGGCCAGCGACCCCCAGCATGGACAGGCACATGGGCACTATCTGTGGCTGTTGTCAACACTCGGGCAACATGGGGGCAGCATTCACTGAACGGAGGACCCCCCAGGCCTCCAGCTGGGAGGACACTCTCTGCCTCTGGTCCCGTGCCCAGAGGGTCTCTGGCTCCAGGGACTTCAGAGCCCAGGTCTCCTGGAGTTGGAAATCCCGGGGCTGGTCAGCTGTGATGAGGAGCTGGCCAGGCCCCACCTGGGCTCAGGACCCAGTGTGGAGGATCATTAAGAGCAGCCTCTTCTGCAGACACAGGGTGCAGTTCCTGCCCCTTCTGTCCTCTGCCCCCTCTGTCGCTGGGTTTCCAGGCTGCTGCTGGGAACCAGGTGCTGGCTCCTTCCAGGCCAGGGGTGGTGTCTGTGCATGATGTGACCCAGTGGCCTGGGCCGGGTCTCCCTCAGCCTCCAGGGGTCTCTTCCCAGCCAGACCTGGTCCTTATCTCCCCAGGCCTTCCTCTCCTGTGCCCTCCTCCTGGCCTCTCCCAAGTGCTGCCCAACCTCCTCCAGGAAGCCCTCCTGGTTCAGCCCGCATCAGCCCATGCACCGTGGAGTCACAGTCCTGGAAGGCCTTAGAGGTTCCCAGGCAGTCCTGAGAAGAGGCCTGTCCTTTGCGGCCCGGCCACATCCAGGCCTCTAGACCTCGGTCTGCTGCCTCCCAGACAGGCAAGTGCATGGAGAGTCAGATGTGTACCCTGAGCTTCCTGGCTTTGCTGCTGGGGAGTCCTGGAAGAATCTCCAGTACTGCAAATGACTCCCTGACTCCTTTGACCTCAACCAGCCCACAGGAGCCTCCTGCACTGGCTAGTGTGTAGCCACACTGTGCCTGGGGTGGGGCAGGAGCCTGGGTACCATTGGGCCCAGGGCACCCTCAGTCTGCTTGAGGGGCTTTCTTAGGCCTCAAGAAAGAAAGCTGGGTCCGAAGTGGGGGCTGGGGGATCTATGTCTGGGGTACCTGTGTCCCCGCAGTGACCTAGGGGCTTCCTGGGTTTAATTACTGCTGTGCATTCATTCACTCACTCATTCCTTCAGGAAGCTCCTGAGCACTTGTGTGCCTGCCTCCATGCTGGGGGAGGGCCCAGAAGTCCCTGGGGCCTCCAGGTCTGGCAGGCAAGGCCCTTAGGTGCTTCTCAGGGCCAAGCCAACTGCCACCTCTGGGCAGCCCCCTCCCAGGCCCCTGGCCTGCCCTCAGCTGGGCTAGGTGGTAGGGCAGGAGTCTCATGCAGGACCCAGGCTGTGCGCCTTACCCACCCCACAGAGACCCCAGGCCCCCCACTCCACACACTCCACCCACCCCACACAGACCCCAGGCCTCCCACCCTACCCACCCCACACAGACCTTAGGTCGCACACCCCACACACTCCACCCAACCCACACAGACCCCAGGCCCCCCACTCCACACACTCCACCCACCCCACACAGACCCCAGGCCTCCCACCCTACCCACCCCACACAGACCTTAGGCTGCCCACCCCAACCCCACTAGGTAGCTCCTAGGGCTTCCCGGAGGAGGCTGCCCCACCAGCTGGCCACAGCTCACCTGTGTCCGAGGCGGAGACGGCCTTGGTCAGCATGCTGTCGGTGACCACATTGAGTGTGCAGAGGCTGAACACCAGGCCGGGTACCAGGAGGCAGAAGTGGAAGACGCTGGACATCCAGGCCTGGGACGGCAGGCGGGGCCGAGCTGAGTGGGGGCCTCACGGGACCAGGCTCCTCTCTGGGGTCTTACCTGTCCCTCTCCACCCTGACTGCTGCCCCTGCTGAAGAGCTGGCCCTGGGTGGGTGTGGAGGGGTGGAGGCGGCCCCAGGGGCTCAAGCACAGATGGCACCGCCCAAGTGGCCTTGCCCAGTGAGAGGGTCAGGTGAGGGGCCCAAAGCGAGGAGCCCTCACCATGGCCAGTCCCACCGCGATGAAGGCCAGCACGCTGGCCCGGAGCAGCGCCTCCTCCGAGAAGTGGCTGCTCAGCTGTCCGATGACCAGGCCCTGGGTCACCTAGACCAGACAGAGAGGATAGAAGTGGGTATGGGAGAGGCGAGGGAGGGGCGTCTGGACTGTGGCCAGCCCCCCAAGCAGGGGACCTCCAGACTGGCCTTTGGTGGCCAGGGCCCCTCTGCAGAGAAGGCCCCTCAGCATCTGCAAGCCCCGGGGTCTCTCCCCACCCTGCCAGCAGTGACTGCGTCAGGATGGGTCTGAGGTCCCTGAGGAGATGGGGCTCCTCTCCACAGGGAGGAAGGAAAGGCCCACACCAGGGACACCAGGGATGGACCCAGTGGGACAGGCTCGGCCGCAGGCTGCTCCCAGGCCAGGGCGAGGCTCCCTGTTGGGTCGTCTCAGCTCCTCCACCGAGCAGGGTGTGCTGGGCCAAAGCACCTGGGAGTGCAGGGGTGGCCCCCGCTGGAGGAGTTCCTGGGCTCAGTATCTGCCTGGAGGGCAGGCCCAGCCTGCAGCACCTCCGCAGGGCACTAGTCACTCTCCCCACTTCCCGCCGGGCAGAACAGAAATTGCTTCCAACAGGAATCATAAATGGTTTAAAAATCTTACCTTCACACTTGCTTTATCTTAGGGTTTTTGGGGATTTTAACACGTTTTTAAAAGGAAGAGCTGGCAAGTTTCACTTCGTGCAATGCGCTTAGGAGTAGCTCACGGTGAGTGCCGTGAAGGACCTCAAGCCAGGACTCAGACACCAAGGCCAGAAGCCTATTTGTGTTGCGTCTCAATTTACCCAATAAGTTTTAAAAAGCTTGAACTTAGGAGCCCTGCAGGTTATGACATGAACCTGGAGCTAACAAGCCTGTCCCTGGCCGGACGTGGGGCCTGGGGGCTACTCTGCGGGCCTCTCCTTCCCCTCCTCAGCCTCCTCTCCTGCTGCTCAGCCTGTGTCGGGGTCCCCAGGCCTCACCTCACTCCTTCCCCGTCCCTGGGCAGTTCACCAGGCCCAGTTCCTGCGAGGGTGTCCCGATAGTGTTGGTTACCACCCCAGCTCTGTCTCAGGCAGGGGCCCTACTGCAGCCATGGCAGGCCCAAGTGCCCCACAACACAGGCTAATGACTGCAGTGTCCAGCCCAGCTGCAGACTTCAGCCAGGGTCTGGCTAATCATCCTTCCCTGCAGTGAGCTGGGCGCAGCCTGTTCAGAACAGGCCCCATGGCACCAGCCCCGGATTGTTACTATTATTGTTGCTGTTGTTGTTTTTCTGTTTATCTCTTTTTACCCTGCCAGGGTGGCTCCTCCTGGCCCACAAAACCGAGGCCCTCCCTGCCCACGGTGGGGGTCTAGCCCCTCCCAGGAGCAGCTATTTTAGCACTAGTCTAGTCCTGGGTCCAGAGGCTGAAGAGCAGATGACTTGGAGGTGCCAGGAATGCCACAGGCTTCCGGAGAGGCCGAAAGCCCCTGCCCCCACCCCAGCGGGTCCCAGAATAGCCCCCGCCCCGTGCTCTGGCTGTCAGGCGGCCATCCCGGGTGGCGGCACGTCATCACCTGTCCCCACCACCCCAGGGTCTGGTCCAGATGCCCAGAGGAGCTGGTGGTGGAGGTGGCTCGCCCTGGCCTGGTAGCTGAGCGGTTCTTGGGGGGCAGACAGGACACCTGCCGCATCGGAGCTGCCAGGGTTTCAGGGCATTCTTCCATGACAGCGTGGCCTCTGAGGGCTGGCATCTTGCTCCTGTGAGACCTCCAAAGGGGCCCACACTGGTCTAAGCACTTTGCCCACTTTGCCATGTTAGGTCATTTCATCTGCCAAGGACCCTGCAAGGCGGGCACTTTGGCCTCATGGGACAGATATGGAGCGGTTGGGAGACTTGCTGTGGTCACACAGCTGGTGGGCAGGTGGGCTGCCACAGACCCCAGCTGGCTGCCCATCAGAGGCCAGAGTCCACTGTCCTCACAGCGTGCCCACCACTGCAGCTGGCTCTGCCTCCCTGGCCTGTATGCCTGGTTCCCTGTGGGCCCTGACATGTACCAGATGGGAGGCCAAGGGCTCGCCAGCCTCCACCGGGGAGGAGCCTCTACTCTCAGAGGCCTGCCCCACTGGAGACCCCTGCCATGCCCCCCAGGAGGCCCTGTGTACCCACTCACCATCTGGAGGAGCCCGAAGAAGGACATGAGGTAGCCAGCTTGGGCGGCCTCCAGCTGGAAGAAGTCCATGGAGATGATGGAGAACATGACCATGAAGAGCCCTGAGCCGGGGCAGGGGAATGGGGTGAGCACCCCCACACCCCGGCCTTGGTGCCCACCTCCCTCCCACCTCAGCAGCCTGGCCAATCAGGGTGTCTGGGTCCTGGCCGGTGACTGGTTCAGGGAGGGGCCTGTGATGCCAGCCGGACCAAAGAGACCCTTCCCTGGGATTCTGCCAGATCCCTGGTGTGGGAAATGCCTCCCATGCAGTTGCTAAGCTCTGGACTGTGAGCGGGAAGGTACTGGAAGGGAGGGACCCAGGGCTGACCATGTGGGAGGATTTGGCCCCAAGACCCACTATGGCTGTCTATTATAACAGCCCTCAAAGTCACATCTGCAATCCCAGCACTTTGGGAGGCGAAGGAGGGGGGACTGATTGAGGCCAGGAGTTTGGGACCAGCCTGGAAAACATAGTGAGACCCTGTCTCTACAAACAGTTAAATTAGCTGAGGGTGGTGGCGCATGCCTGTAGTCACAGCTCCTCGGGAGGCTGAGACAGGAGGATTGCTTGAGCCTGTGAGGTGGAGCCTGCAGTGAGCTGAGATCATGCCACCGCACAGCAGCCTGGGCAGTGGTCTCAAAAAACAGGCCCTCAAAGGGCCTGTTACTGAGGTTAGTAACTTGGGTTCCAGTTTTGAGAACCAACAGAGCTGGCCTGGGTGGGCTGGGTAGGACAGAGGCCGGGGCCAGTCAGAGTGCTGAGGGCCTGTTCTCCATCCTGCTTCCTGGCATCCCAGTTAGAGGAGCCCAGGCCGGGCTTCTGAGGGACAGGGCTGCTCCTGGGCTTGTCCATGGCTCGCTATCCTATCTGTGGTCTGTGACAGCCTAGGGTCTGCTGGGCCAGCATGCTTCAGAAGGTGGTGTTGACACTCAGACTTGCTGTCCCTGCGTCTCAGGCTGTCTGCAGAGCACGTGGGGCCACAGGGTAGGAGGGTGAAGAGCTGAGGAGTATGCAGGGATGCATGGCTGCGAGCCAGGCCCTCTGCCTGTGGGGACCCTCCCTGGGATGTGCAGCTGCACAGTGTGGAGGGGCTGGAAGGAGGCAGGAAAGACCCTTTTCTGCCTTCCTCCCGCTCCTGCCTGCTCTACCACATCTGCGTGGACCTGTGGGACACGGGCCAGAGGAAGGGCTAGGCCCTGGCCGCAGCTGGAACTCTGCCAGGCTCTGGCCGCCGTCGGGGCAGTAGTTGGGGCTCACCTGTGGGGAAGTTGGAGGCCACCTTGACCAGGAAGATCCTCGGGACATCTGGCAGCCGCAGCAGGGAGGCGATGGCCTTCAGGTCAAACACACTGGCCCGGGGGCCGCCTGGCACGGAGAGGCCATTGTCCCAATGCCCACCCCTCACCCAGCTGCAGGCCTCGCCGCTGCTAGGCTCCTGTTGCGTCCCCCTGGGTACAGCTTCCTTCCTTGGCTTCAGTGCCACTCACTTGTGGGAATGGGAGCTGGTGATGCTCCCAGCCCCGAGGTGGGCACCGCCCCTCAGCATACTGCCACGCATTCCTAAGGGCCCCCTGAATCCCCAGAGGCACTCAGGAAAAGCATTCTCTGCATGCAGGTAGCCTGGCCTCAACCTGGGCTTGTAGGGGTGCAGGCCTATGGCAGTCCCTGAACAAGGGACCAATAGCTGCTTCCTGTATGGTCCTGGCCTGGGACCTGGGGCCGAGCATGACCAGGCCACCAGCCCAGAGGAAGACAATGGCAACGCTGCGCCCCTCTCTGTGGCCACAAGTCACCGCGGTGGCCTGGCCAACTGGACACCTTCGAGTGCAGAGCCGCGGGTCCCCAGCCCGGCTCACCGCATTCTTCCTCGCTATTTCCCCAGGGGCTCCTGCCTCTCTGGCTCTGCTGTGTTTGCCACAGGCGGAGCTCCACCTGGCCCTCCCCCTGGACTTTCTAGGTTAATTCCATCACAGCCTCCTGTCCCAGGATGACCCCAGGTGGGTCCCTCCATCCCAGGCTGAACTCTTAGTCCCTAGGCACCGAGGCATGGGTCCTGCCACGTGCCTGGCACTCAGGGGCTGGGTTCAGCAGGGGGCCAGCCTTCAGGGGAGCCCCTCTGAGGAGCCTTGGCCTCTCCTCGTGGGACCAGCCTGACCATCCTCTGCCCTCCACCAATCAGTGCCCTTTGGGCAGAACCCTCACCTCTCCCTGGACACTCAGAGCCTTGGAAGCCTTACTGATCCACCCACCCTGTTGGGGGTCCCTCCTGGTCCTCCCCAGGCCTCTCTGAGCCTCCCCTCCTAATGCCTTCCCTGTGTGGGCCTCCCCCCTCTCTGGGCCTCCCTGCTTGCCGGAGCCCCACTTCCACTTCTTCATGACCACACCTCACTTGGCTCCTATGATGTCAGCAGCTGGGAGGGGTTCAAGGAAGTTAGGAGGGTGTGAGTAGCCCCCAGATTTCCCCTCAGGCCCCTGTGCCCCTTGGCTGGAGCATGTAGGCCTAGCCAGTGCCACCCATAGACCCAGCATCTGGGCAGGGTTTACCTGGTGGGGCTTACCTGGCGGTGGAGTCTGAGTGTCAGTTTTGGTCCCTTTGGTGCTGGCGGGGATGCAGGTGAAGCTGAGGATAGCTCCCAGGAGGGTGGCCAGGGCAGCCAGGATGGCCGGGCACTGAATCCTGCGGGCAACAGTCTTGGCTGCACAGGGCGCGGGTCCCAGGGCCCAGGCGCCTCAGCCACATCCCCCAACCTGCGCCTTCAGTCACACTAAAATAGCTTAAAAACGACTCCCACATCTCCACAGTCTGTGGCCCAAAAAGCAGGGACTGGGACCCTCAGAGCACATTTATTAGGTGATGGATGAAGGAACGGGTAGGGCGCTCACTATCCCTGACCCTCACCACACCATGCAGGCCCCGGCAGCCCCTGTGGGTAGCAGGCAGCAGATCCTCCCAGGGACAGCAGCTCCCTGGCTGGTCAAGGTCAGGAGGGGCTCCAAAGGGCCAGCCTGGTCTGCGTGCCCTTGGGAGGGGCTCTCCGAGACCTCGGCACCTGTGCTGTGTCACGGGGATGGCCATGCTGCCTCCCCAGAGTGGGCACCGGTGGGCCTGGCACTCAGCAGGCCCTCAGAAATCACCTCCCCTCCTGTCAGACCCCTCCCCACTTTCCAGAGTGGGTGGGGCATGCTGGGCCTGGTGGGGGCTTTGGGCTGGGATCCCAGAGCCTTGCAAAGCTGCAGATGTGCCCCTCAGGCTGCTTTGCCACGTTCCCACTTGCCTGGGCCACTACCAAGGCCGGTGACTCTGGCTCTGCTGTCAGCTTCCCTGCCATGAGTCCCCACCTGGAAACTCGGCCTGTGATTCTCCTGGAAGGAACCAGCAGACTTTGTCACCTGGGAACACAGGCACGTGGAGCTGGCTGTTCCGACTGTCACCTTTGCCTCCTGGGGGCTGAACCAGCCCCCTCCCCTCAGGAGAGACAGGAGGAAATCGGGGCTTCCTACTGAGCTCGCTTGTAAGGCCTCCAGGCCTGTGCCGGACTGCCACAGCCTCCCTCTCAGCAGCTGAGCAAACTCCTATACAGCCTGTAAGGGCCCCTCTTGGTGAGGCCCCAGCCTTCCTTCCCAGACAGCATGCCATCTGAGAAGGACTCACTTTACCAGTTGGCTAGAATCTGGCCCCTGAGGGCAGGTGGGCTGGGGTGGGACCCTGCATGGAGACCGCAGTGATCATCCGATGATTGGAGAGATGTGTGAGCCGGTCACACAGGCAGCACAAGTTCTGCCCCAACCTCAACAGAGCCTCCAAATCTGCCCTGGCCAGGGCCTCAGGGCACAGACACCAGGAGGGGTCAGGATCCTGGAAGATGCCCTTGCACCCGAAAACAAGGCCAGCCATAGGCCACCGTGTCCCCACCAAGGAGTTCAAAGAAAGGACTTTCCTCCGCCCCCCTTCACCACAGCCACACGTGCATGCAGATATGCACACACGCACACATACACACACGTGCACATACACACACGTGCGCACACACACATACACACGCGTGCACACACGCACAATACACGCACGTGCACACGCACACACATGCACACATGCACACATGCACACATACACACATGCACACACGTGCACACACACATGCACACACACGCACACATGCACACATACACATGTGCACACGCACACACATGCACATATGCACACATGCACACACGCACACACGCACACACACACACACGTGCACACGCACACATACATGCACACACGCACATGCACACATGCAAACTTGTACACATGCATTGACATGCACCTGTTTGCCAGAGCAAGGAAGGGACTTGGTGCCACACTGACTAGGACCGTCAGTGGGGCCACCTCTGGGTCCAGAGAGTCTGGGCATTGGCCACCCCTCATTTCTCAGGCAGGACCCCTGAGCTCACATCAGTCTGGGATGGGCCGGCACATCCACCCGGCCTGTGCTGCTGCCCCCGCCAATCCATCAGGGCAGCTCTGACCTCTGCAGCACCCATGGCCCAGGACGTCACCTACTCGGGCTTTCTGGCTGCTGGGTTTCTGCAAGAATGGGCCCTTCCTTTGGGAAAATGCCAGGGAAGGGGCAGGGGTGGGCTAGGGCCCCACGGCTTGTCCCTCCAGCTGGGAGGGACACCCGGCCCCTGTGGCCAGCCCCAGAGAGAAGGGCCCTTTCTTTGGGATCCTGGCCTCAGAGGCCTGCATGTCACATCTCAGGGTCTGGCTGGGCAGGGGCAAAACCTGCCTTCTTTGCCAGATGCCCCAGAAGCACACGGCAGCAGAGGCACCACTTCGATGGCTATTTTAGGAGGCTGGTGACAAGCAAGGCGTGGTGGCAGGGATCCAGGCCCTCGAGTGGTGGTGGGCAAACCAAAGGCCAGTGCTGCTGTGGGCAACAGGAGAGCCTGGGACTGGGGGACCCTGGAGGGCCCCAGGAGGGAGGGAGTCAGGGCCGCAACTGTGCTGGGGGCTGCAGGTGGCTGCTGGGGGAGAGGCAGGCTGTCCTTCCCCAGTCAGAGCTCTCTCCTGCTCTCCACAAACAAATTGCCGGGAGGGAAACGGGAGTGGGAAGGAAATCCAGCACGTTGTCCTCAACCCTGGGGCTTCTGCACGCCGGACAGCCTGGGCATCCCCCAGCACCCTGAGCACAGTGCAGTCAGTCCCTCCTGCTCAGTCCCCCTCAACCTCACCCCGATCTGCCAGATGCAGGGGCACCAGGGGTGCATCCAACACTTTTATCAATGGAGCCACGACCAGCAAGATGGGGACAGGTTAATTTGTCTGTCCTCCCCTCCTCTTTCGGTTGAATGTATTACAGGAGTGTCTATCTGGACACATAGATGCTGCTGAAAGGACACTGGACACGACTCAGGAGACCCAGAGCCTCTGTCCCTTCTCTGCCGCTCACCAGCTAGGTGACCTCCTTTCTTTATATGCAAATATGGGCTGGGCTCACAGCTGCCACTGCCCCTCACTCTCCTGTTCTGGGGCCCCTCTGGACCTGCGGGGCCCAGTCCACCTGCATCCCGCCCACCAACTGCAGCCCACACCTGACGCTGCCCAGACAGCAGGGGGTGGAGCTGGCTTTCAGCCGTGTCTCCAGGAACCTCTGGTGAAGTCTGGACTCCTGTGTGGTCTACAGTAACAAGCCCTCATCAAGCCTCACCTTGCTCTGAGGCTCTGAGAGGGGACACACAAGGTGACAACATATGCCCAGGTCATTCTGCTGCCAGGAGCAAACCCACAGGTGGGGCCAAGGCTGGATCAGCTGGGACCTGGCTTCACGGGACACCTAGCTCATAAGAGGACGGGGCAGGGGGGCGTACAGAGCGTCCCTGGATGTCCAGCCCAGGGCCGGGAGAAGTCACCCATGCCCCAGGATGCTGCAGTTAGAACCATGTTTGAAAAAGAACATCTTGCCATGCCACTCCTAACTCAATTGCCCTCTGGCTTCCAGGGTGCCCCAGAAGGTCCTAAAGGCCCCTCTGGCCAGACCCTTCCCAGTCCTTGTGTCTCCCAGTACCTGGTCCTCCCATTCCCCAAACACATAGCCCTCCAACCAAACCACAAGCTCCCTCCTGCCCCAAATGGGCTCTGAGACTGGAGTGACTCACAGGCCCAGCAGGAGGCCTGTCCGGCCCACTGCTCACCAGGGCTGTCCTGAGGGATGGCTGGGCCAGAACCATCTCAGCGGGGCCTGTTCCCTCCCTGCTGCGGGAAGAACAGAAAGAACCGGAGTGTCCTGGGCACTGGGAGGCACACGGACTAAGGCAGTGGCTGAGTCACCTGGCTGGGGTGGGAGCGGGCCCGGATCCCCCATATCCTGCTGCCCCCTCAGCTGCCTGCCAGCCCCTGCCCTGCGTCTCCCTGCCCCCAAGAGCTTCTTCCCTGTACAGCAGGTGCCCTGTTACAAGCGCCCCACACTCCTCAGCCTCTGCTCAGCATTTGGGGTGCCCTGTGTCATATGGGGTGCTGCTCACTTCCCCTCCACCCCCTCCTGCCCCTCTGAGCTCCGGTGCCCCGGCTTCTCATTTTTTCTCAGCTGGGCAGGGGTGTCCTGCCCACAGGGCCCTGGCACCCCCATAGGCATTGCCCTGATGGCTGCCTGTCCACCCAGAGAAGGCAAACTCCCTGCTGTCTGGCTCGGGATAGGACTCTACGGCCTCTCCCCATCCCTCCCCAGGCTGAGAGGATGGGCTCAGAATATGAGTCACAGAGCCACCCCCCACCCAGCGTGTGTGCAGTGACTCAGGTCCCGGGTCCCTCCCCAGGCCAGCCTGGCCTCTCAGCCCTGGGCTCTGGAGGCTGGGCCAAACCAGTTATACCAGTGCCCGCCCCCGCAGCCTGTGGGTGCCAAGTCCACTTCCTCCTCCCACCTGCTGCCCAGGTGGGTGTGGATGAGGCAGCACTGGGGCCTTTCAGGGGAATAGGATACATAGGTGGGTGGGCAGGGAGGGAGATCCCATGCACATCCTGCCTCGGTTTCCATTAAGGAAGAGCAGGAAGGCTGCAAGGCAGGGGGTGTCCACAGCTGCACCAGACTCCTGTCCTGCACTAGGCCAGGAGCCAGAGCAGGCTGGGGGCGTCAGGGCTGCCGGACCAAGAGGGCCAGGGGGCTGGCCCTTGACATGGGGCACCAGGCCTTGAAGCCTGGCCAGCACCTGGCCCCACTGCCTTTGGTGAGCCCCCAAGGAGGAGGTGTGGGCCTCCCTCACCCCATCTGGGTTGGACAAAGGCAGAGTACCAGCCACAAGCTCACCCCCGCAGCCCTCCCGTGTCACCACCACTCTGGGCAGCCAGCTCGTGCTACAGGGCCCAAGCAGCACCCCATGTCTTGGGCGTGGTATGAGGACCCTGAGGGAGTCCCACACTGCCTGGGCCTTGGACGGGGACTGGGGAGCTCCACGGAGGGAGCCCCACCATCTCCCGGGCCTCAGTTACCCCACCCATCAAAGGAAATGTCGCAGCTGGTCTGGTTATGAACCATCAAGGTTGTAAAGCGCCTCAGATCTTGGGATGAATGGAGGCAGGGAAGCGAATGGAATGTTCTGGCAGGTGTGGGCAGAGGTAGAGGCCGTCTTGGCAGCTACTGGGAGGGAGAGGGACATGAGTAGTGTCTTCTGGGTCAGCAGCTGGGATGGGGGAAAGGGCAGGTGAGGACAGGAGGGGACCTGTGGCCTGGTAGCTGGGCCTGCAGGAGGCGTGCATGCTGAGCTCTCCAGCATCATGGCCACACTCACCGCCTGAGCGAGCTCAGACCCTCCCAGCATCCTTGTGGGTAAGGGCAGGGGAGGGCCCACTTAATGGGTGAGGAAGGCTGGCCAGGGAAGGAGGCGGCAGCAGGCGGCTGGGCCCTGAGGCGGCAGAGTCCCCGGGGTGGGCAGCACCCTGGGAGGGCGGCCGCCCAGCTCAGCCACCTGCTGGGGCCCAGCGCTCCTCCCCGTGCCCTTCTCACGCCCTTCCTCGCCCCGGCCACCCTGGAGAGGCAGGCCCTGGGTAGTGCCGGCTCCCCATGCCTCACACCTGCCAGCCCCCTGGCTCCAGGGGGAGTGGTCCCTGCTGTCCCACCACAGCTGCCCACGCAAGTGCCCTAAGCCCCATCCTCCAGGGACACCCTACCAGCAATGTGCTTGACTCCCACATCAGCCCTTCCCTCTCCCCGGGACGCCTCCCCATGGCTCCTCCCGCCCTAAGCATAGCCTCCTGGACCCCTCTCTGCCCTCGTTTACAGCACGACTTCCCGAACCCCTCTCCTGTCTCCCCATTTCCCTTGACCCGTCTATTGCATGAGGCTTCTGCAGCTGGCACTGGCATGGGGGATGGGTGGTGCTCAGAACTGGGATGGCCTCCCTGCTGCAGATGCTGGGCCACTGTGGCTTCCTTGGCCACCAGTGGTAGAGGCACGGGTCCCTGACCCCCACAAATCCTGTGACCCTTGGCTCCCAGGACATGCTCCCTCCTCGCCTCCCAGCCCCAAAACATGAAGTGCTGGGGGGCGCAGGGCTCCAAGTCATCCATACTTGAAGATGCATCCCGTTTCTCCCCCTTATCTGGGTGCCTACTCAGTAGCTCCCTGGAGTGCCTGACAGGCACCCAGGCTGGGCCCGAACAAGACCCAAATCCCAGTGGTGCCCCAGGCTGCTTGGGCCTCTGCCCAAGGCTGCCAGTCTCCCCACAGTCAGGCACAGCCTTGACACTGCCATCTTGAGTTCACACCCACATCCCACCCACTGGCAGAACCAAGCCAGAATCTGCCCTCTGCTTTCTCTCACCACGATCACCTCTAGTCTGGCCACCATCCTCCCCAACCTGGGCCGGCACAATGGCTGCCTTACTCGTCTTCCTACAGGGGTGCTCACCCCCCATTCTCACCCCTGCTGTGCCACCCAGGGCACCCCGGCCTGGCGCCTGCCCCTCCTCCCTGCCTCCAGCCACACGGTCCCCTGGCTTCCACACTCAGGGCCTCTGTACCGTGGTTTCTTTGCCTCCTTCACCTGCTTCAGGCCTCGACTCAGATGCCACCTCCTCGGACAGTCCCTAGTGACCCCATCCATTGAGCCCCCCGTTCTGCTTTGTGACTTTTTGCTCCATGTAGCTCAGCCTGATGTTACGGGAATTCCTATCACATTCCATTCATCCCAGGGACTCAGCCTGTGTCGTCTGCTACTGTATTCTAGAACCAGAGTCCTGGGGGCAATGTTTAGGTGTTCGGACAAACTGCCCACCCCACCCTACTCCACCTCCTGCTCATAGCCATCAGCAGCCACTAGTCCCCAGCCCAGGCTCTAATGAAAATGCTGGGAGAACGTTCAGGGGCTCAAACAAGGCCTGCAGCACAGCCCTAGAGCCCTCCGGAGAAGGAAGTGTGCTAACAAGGCCACTGTGCCCTCCCGGCGCTGATCCCTGGGGCTGCGCCAGCGCCCAGTGGCCTCCACCATTGTTGGGGTTTGTCTCGAGGTCCTGGGGGTTCCTGGCCTGGGAACTGCGATCAGTTCATCCAGGACTGGAGAGCCTGCTGTCCACAGAAGTGCCTGCCTCATGCCAAGGGGCATCTCCAATGTGAGGGGGGTTCAGATGCCAGAAAGACTCCACTCCAGAATGGAGCCTCAGGGAAACTCACAGGCCAGCAGAGGGTGGGGGTCGCCAGCTGGCGCAGGGCCTGGGAGACCCCGGGTGTATAATACAAAGCTGGGGGCAGGGCACAGTTGTGACTTCATCTACTGTCCCAAGACCATGCCGCTACTATCAGGATTTACATTTCAGAGCTGAGGAAACTGAGTCAGGAAGAGCTCCCAGAAGGAGGCAGCAGATCCATGGATCCTCCTTATCCCGCCAGAGTCCCTGCTGTGGTCCCCCTCCCGGGGGCACCCTCCCTGGGCCACCCTCGCAGCCTCCAGGGACAGCTAGCAAGGGACCGTCAGGAGGCAAATGGGAAGCCTGGCATCCCCCCATCCTCCCGCTGCCCGCCTGGGCGCCCCCTGGACTCTCCACTCTGGGCACTGTCCCACAGCTCAGCCCCGCTGCCACAGCATCCCGGTCCCCGGGTGCTCCTGTCCCCAGCAGGAGGCTGCTGGGAGGCCTCCCTCCTCTCAGAGCCTCAGTTTCCCCAGCGTCCCAATGGGGCTGTGCGTGGACAGCTTCACAGTCAGTCGAGCCCCGGACAGCACTGAGACATCACCTGGCCCCATCCAGGGCCAGCTCGGGAGGTCAGGCCTAGGCCTAGCGCGGAGCCAGGTGTCCCCTTTAGCGACATCACGTGGCCACTCGTGCCCCCGCGGGTTCCCAGCCCAGCCCGCCCGACGAGCAAAAAGGGAAACCGAGGCCGAGAGGGGGCGGGGCCGACTCAGCCGCTGGCGTCCTGACCCGCAGCCTCTGTCCCGGGCCCCCGCCACTCACCCGTACGCGGAGACCAGAGTCCCGCCCAGCAGGGAGCCGAGGATGACGCCGACGCCGAAGCAGAGGCCGAGCCGGCCCAGGGCCGCAGGCCGCTCCTCCGGTGCAGACAGATCCGTGATGACCATCTGGGCAGCTGGGGACGGGGCGGGGGAGCTGAGCAGGGAAAGCCCCTCGGTGGGCCCCTCCCCCACCCACCTTCCCAAGCCCTTTCCACCACTGACCTGCCCTTCCACAAGCCTCGCCCCACGTCGCCCCCACCCCTGTCCAGCCCTTAGGGCCAGACCCCGCACGCACGCAGACCTCCCTGGCGGTGTCCTGGGTCCTCCGCAGGCTGCCCCTACCTGGCCCCACCTGGCCCCCAGTCCCCAGGCCCTACCTGGCAGCGTGTGCATGAGCGCTCCGGGCAGTCGCGAGGCGAAGAGCAGGTAGACCCCGGGCAGGGCCGGGCTGGAGGCGGCTGCCAGGAGCAGGTAGAGCGCCAAGGCAGCCAGGAAAGAGAGCGTGAGCGCCGCCCGCGCCCCGCGCTGGTCTGCGAACCTGGGGTCCAAGGGGTGGGTCAGACCCTCACGGAGGCAGTCACGTCTCCCCTTCCCCCCGTCCAGGGGCTGCCCAAGCGGCGCTGACCAGGGAGGCTGGAGTGCGGATGGGGATGGACGGCCGGGAGGCCTGGGCGGCTGCTGGGAGGCCTCCCTCCTCTCAGGGCCTCAGTTTCCCCAGCGTCCCAGTGGGGCTGTGTGCAGACAGCTTCACTGAGCTGGGAGTCTGACCCAGGGTACAAAGACCAACTCCGTGTAAAAATAAATGGTAGAATCCCAGAGGACCAAGGGATGGGCCGGTGTTTTACAGGAAGTGTTTCCCAGGTTGGGTCTGAGAAAGCAGAGCCTTTCTCCCTCCTGTTCTGAGCCACTGGAAACCCTCAGACCTCTGCCAGTCTGCTGCCTGCGGAACCCTTCATTTCCGCCTACCGGTTGCTCTGAAGAGGCAACTCCCATTATGTGTCCCTTGCTCCCCTGTCCGCTGTGGCTTGTGGAAGGATGTCCCCATCCCGTCCACGCTCAGTGTTCCCACAGCACTGAGACCCAGGGTGTATGGGGCCCCCAAAGTTCCTCCTGCCTGGTCTCAGCAGGCCTATGTATGGGCCCTTACAGCCACAAGGTGTTCGCCAATCACACTGTCTCTGTGGCCACAGCCAGGATTAGTGGAAGGCATGGGTGGGACACCCAGGGAGCCTACCGGGAGCCAAAGTTCTTCTGCACCCCCACCGGCCTGGGACCCAGAAGTGCCATCATCCCAGGGGGGTCTGGTATGGGGTCGGGGAACCTGGCCAGTCCGAGCCCATGGCGTCTGAGAAGGGGCCTGGGTCATTGTGGGGAGAGCCCCCTGTACACACACACACTGTACCTGCCAAACACTGGACCGCCCAGCAGCTGCAGCACCCCAAAGGTGGTTTGTAGGTAGCCAAAGGCAATGGAATCCAGGCCCAGTTTCCGAGACAGGTACTGAAACACAGGAGGGAGCCCAGAGGGAGGGGCTGGGAAAGACTGCAGGGCCTGGAATCTGGGGTTCCCGGATGGGCAGGAGGTGGCAGGGGACCAAGGGCCTGAGCTCTGTTGACTACACAATACGACTATCGAGGGGCCCTTCCCAGGGGGACCCTGCTCCTCCTCTCCTAGGCGGAAGCCTGTGGTGGCCTTTAGGGTCCTTGCTACTCCTCTCCTAGGCGGGAGCTCATGGTGGCCTCTAGGGTCCTTCCCCTCTGCAGGGCACACCTCAGAGAGGCACCTGACCCCCACCATTTTGTCTTCATTCATTCAAAACTTTGTGGGGAAGCCAGCAGCACTGTCCTGGCCAGCAACAGATTGTCCCAAGGCCCCCAAGTGACCTCCAAGAGGTGGCCTATTGCCCAGCAGCATACAGTCTGCTCTGTGAGGCTCCAGCCCCCCAGCCCCTTGGGAGGAGTAGGTCCATGACAGCATTCCTCCCAGGGACACCCTTCTATCTTGCCCTAATTCTCTGTGACTTTGGCCCCCCTGCAGCCACTCCTCCCCCTGCCCCTGCCTCTGAGTTCCCAACCCTCCTTCCAGTGATGTCACTTATTATGGGCTTCATTGTGTACCCCCCAAATTTATATGCCTTAACCCCCAGAACCTCAGAATGTGACATTCTTAGGAAACGGGGTCTTTACAGAGTTACTCGGGTCACAGTGAGGACATGAGGGGAGCCCTGATCTAATGTGACCGGTGTCCTCATTAGGAGGAGAATTTGGGACACAGACACACTCGGAGGGATGATGCTGTGAAAACCCATGGGAAGACAGAGTGATGTGGCCACAAGCCAAGGGATGTCCGGGCTCCCAGGGGCTGGAAGAGTTGGGAAGGCTCCTCCCCCGTGGGTTCCAGAAGGAGCCTTGATCTCACACTTCTGGCCTCCCAAACTGTGAGACAATAGGCTTCTGTTGCTCTAAGCCCCCAGGGTTTTGGATACTTTGTTACGGCAGCCCCAGATGCTAATACACTGCCCCCTCCCCCAACCCTGGACCTTTCCCTAAACTCAGTCTTGGGGTCCCACTCCCCTTCTTTCCACTGTCCCCCTTGATCCACAAGAATTCTCCCCGGTGCGCTTCAGTCCCAAGGGCAGTCAGTAACCCCTCCGTCCCCCAACCCCAGAGTCCTTCCTTCAGCTCCATCCCTGCTCCTGCAAGGATGGGAAAGTCCCCCTGTCTGCCAGGTCTCCCTTATGTTTGTGAGCTTGACCTGACAATCACCCCACATTCCCCTAGTAAACCTTTGCCTCCTCCATCCCTCCCCTCCCCTGTGCTGCTAGTGTGAGGATGCTGAGCCTCTCCCTTTTTTTTTTCCTTTTTTCTTTTTTTAATTATATTTTAAGTTCTAGGGTACATATACACAACGTGCAGGTTTGTTACATATGTATACATGTGCCAAGTTGGTGTGCTGCACCCATTAACTCATCATTTACATTAGGTATATCTCCTAATGCTATCCCTCCCCCATCCCTCAACCCCACGACAGGCCCTGGTGTGTGATGTTCCCCTTCCTGTGTCCAAGTGTTCTCATTGTTCAATTCCCACCTATGAGTGAGAACATGCGGTGTTTGACTTTCTGTCCTTGCAATAGTTTGCTCAGAATGATGGTTTCCAGCTTTATCCGTATACAAAGGAACTCATCCTTTTTATGGCTGCATAGTATTCTGTAGTTTAAATGTGCCACATTTTCTTAATCCAGTCTATCATTGATGGACATTTGGGTTGGTTCCAAGTCTTTGCTATTGTAAATAGTGCCATGATAAACATAACGTGTGCATGTGTCTTTATAGTAGCATGATTTATAATCCTTTGGGTATATACCCAGTCATGGGATTGCTGGGTCAAATGGTATTTCCAGTTCTAGATCCTTGAGGAATCCCCACACAGTCTTCCACAATGGTTGAACTAGTTTACAGTCCCACCAACAGTGTAAAAGTGTTCCTATTTCTCCACATCCTCTCCAGCACCTGCTGTTTCCTGACTTTTTAATGATCGCCATTCTAACTGGTGTGAGATGGTATCTCATTGTGCTTTTGATTTGCATTTCTCTGATGGCCAGTGATGATGAGCATTTTTTCATGTGTCTGTTGGCTGCATGAAGGTCTTCTTTTGAGAAGTGCCTGTTCATAGAGGATGCTGAGCTTCTCATCCCCATGCCTGCCCACCTGTCCTCGCCTACCCAAGTCATCCTCCCTGCCTGCATCACATGTCAACCTTTTGCCTCCTCAAGGGCAGGGCTCCCAATGCTCCTCTCTCCCTGTTTCTCTGCACAGTCCCCTTCTGTGGCGGTGCCCACTGGAGCAAGCTCCCAGTGCTCCACTCTCCCAGTTTCTCTGCACAATCCCCTTCTGGGGGATGTCCATTGGAGCAAGCTCACATCCTGTTACTTCTCTTGCCTTCTCTTGACCCTCCCCTACAGCTACTCCCACATATTTGCGGGCAGAGCTCTGAGCAGCTGCTTCACCTTGCAGCCTCCTCTCTTTCCATCTCTTTCCTTCTCTCCCAGCCCTTGGAGCAGGCCCCTGCCTCCTGCTGCCTCCCCTCTCCCCCAGGCCCCCATTGACCCCACACTGCTGCCTCCAGTGGTCTGCTTTGGCATGCCTCCCACTGGAGTGACAGTTACTTTGGTGGCTTCTTCCCTCCTCCACCATGGTCTGCGGCTCTGGGCTGTGCTGGGTCCTCCGCCCCTCTGCCACCACTGCCAGTTCCCCCAGCTCATCCGACCTCCAGCCTCCCTGCCCTCTGGGGGAGCCCACTCCATGACCATCTACTTGCTGCAGGGCCCCAGAGCCTCTGTGCTGAACTGCCTTGTGTCCAGCTCCCTTCGGCTCTCCACTGAGGTCTAAAATCATCTCAAACTCAACCCGTTCCCAACTGGGCTCCCATCTTTCCCCAAAGACTGCCTCTCCTCCTGTCCATGCCTCCTTCCTTATGGGCTCAGGCCGAAATCTTCAGCGCTCCCTGAGCCCTGCTTTCTCTCACACCCACAGCAATCTATTGACAACATATGCAAAATCCAGCCACCTCTCACCTGCTCCACGGCCATCACCAGCCCAGAGTTCTTTGAGCAGCAGGTGGGGTGTGGTCCTATTCTGGCCTCAACCTGTCCACTCTGGCCACTCTGGTCTCTCTACTGCCCCGGGGCCTCTCCTGCTTCCTTCCAGCCCTGCTCCAAGGTTGCCTTTTCTATGAGGAAGACCTCGCGCCTTTCCCACTGCAGCCCCCGTGTGTGCGGACCACCAGCTCCGAGGGGATGGACCGTTGAGGACTTTTACACTCTGCAGTATTTCAGGTTCTGACATCAGGGTCAGCTCCTGGGCACTCAGCACAGGGTTACACCCTACGAGAGTCGACGGGCGGCCGAAGCTACTCCACCCGTGTTCTGTACCCAGCTGTGGGAAGGGTTCTGACTTCTCATTCACTCTTCCCTGCACCAGCTCTACAGGGAGGGACTGTTATTACCATCTTATGATGAGAAAGCCAAGGCTCCTGTCCAGCCTTCCCCACTGGTAGGGAGGAGATTCAGGGCTTGACCCAAGCCATTTAGCAGGAGTGGGCGGGGCTCCTGAGGCACGGCCAGGAGGGATCCTTAGGTTCACCTTTGGGCTGGGAGCCTCTGCCAGGCCCGGAATCTTGCCAAAGGCCCATCCCCACTCCCACCCAGATGCCCAGGTCCAGGCTCTGAGGGCTGGAGAGCCCTCTGAGGAGGACAGCAGGTGTCTGAGCCCACGCCAGGCTTCCCAGAAGCAAACGCAGGAAGGCCTGGGCTTGGCCCTGATTCTGCCTGAGCTTCTTGGTGATGTGAGACTTTGTTCCCAAGCCTCTCCAGACTTGGTGAATATAATTTAATCATTACTATTACAGCCTCCAGAGCCACACACTGTGCTGTAGACTACTGAATGATACACTAAACTAACATGAATTTGCCAATGAAATTTGCCAATTTGGCAACAGAGATAATAAAATAAGACAGCATTTTATCTCCTGCATGAAAAAGCTTGAGATCAATTTGCTGCCACACATCATTTAGTGGACAACAGGGACCCAAGAGGACGGAGGGGAGAGGTAGAAGCTGCTGGCAGGTGCAAGGAGAGCCTCTCTGAGGGGTGAACTGCCCAGAACCAGATCAGATTGAACAGCCCATGGGGCAGGGACTCCAAAGGGCAAAGGCTGCCAGGTGAGAGGCAGGAGGAACAGCGCTAGGATGGTTTGAGGAGGTGCTGCCCCCAGGAGGGAAGTGGGGTGCCTCCCCATAGCTTCTCCCAGGGCTGGCACTGCAGCTGGAGCACACGACGTGCTGACAGGGGTCCAGAGGCAGAGTCCTTAACTTACTCAGCTTAAGTGTGGCGTGGGGTCCCAACCAGGAGGGACCCTGGCAGCATGAAGCCCCTATCCCCACTTTCTGCCACAGCCCGGATGGAAGGCAGGAGGAACAGCGGGACAGCCCTGGCTGGGGCTGCAGGGGCTGCGGTGTGTTACTCACTGGCACGACGGAGAACTGCATGAAGAGGCAGGTAAGTTCTATGGCGGCCAGCACGTAGGTGAGCAGGATGACTGAGGACCGGCCTAGAGCGCTCATCCTGCCAGGGGACTGGCCCTGGTCCCTGGGAGCCCAAGCTCCCTGCATCCTGGACGGGCACAGCAGGGAGACCCAGGAGAGATCCAAGCAGGAGGCTGGTGGAGCAGGGGCAAAAGTCCAGCTGATCTGGGCGGGGGTGCTGAGTCACTGGGTCCCAGGCAGCACCCGCCTGGCCTTGCCTGTAAGAGAGGACAGCACTGCAGGACTCCTCCCAGTGGAGCTCTTCCGCTACCTGGACTTTAGAGGACACATCAGGGCCCCCTCCTCTATTTTTGACAGCTCTGGTCTCCAGGCACACAGTCTCCATGGGAGGGGAGACAGGGACACGCTGCTCCACCCCACCCCTGCAGGTGGGCCAGGCTCAGTGCCCCGTTGCCCCATGGAAGGCACCATGCCCCACTTTTAGAGGGAGGCAGAGGCTCAGAGTGGTGGCTGGGTCCACCTCAAATCATCAGCACCTTCTGTTGGCCAGAGGGCTGATGTGGGTCCCTGTGCCTGGGGGGCCTCTGTAGGCCTCTGTAGCTGCACCTGTCCTCAACACAGTGCAGCTCTCAGGGAAGGTCCACCTTCCCCCGTGACCAGCAGCCAGAGGTCCAAGGGGCTTCTGGAATGGTCTTGGAGTGCGGACGGGAGACACAGCTCAGCCTTCCAGGCTCCCCAGGCAGGGTAGCTCTGCCTCACCTCCCACAGCGGAGTGCTGTCTTTCCCCCCTTCCCCGCCTGGCCCCCAACTGGTGGGAACTGGATTTTGCGGCTGCAGAGGCCTTTCTCAAATTTTGCCACATTCACACCTGACTGCACATCTGGGCCCCGAGGTACGGAGCCCAGGCCGGTGGGGCAGGGCGGGGAGACCCACTGAGGGCCCGGGAGCTGCGCCCAGCGCCCTCCCCCATCCCAGGATGCGGGGAGGCTGGGGGGAGCAGGGCAGCCGCAGCAGGCACGTCAGGGGCACCTCATTGGGCAGAGGCGCGACACTGCGCCGGAGTTCGGGGTTCGGGGTTCGGGGCTCAGGGGCCGCCCTCGCCGGAGTGTGCTCGGGTACCTGCCTTCGCAGGGGCGGGCTTGGGCACGGGTGCCGGTGGGGTGAGCGCTCCCGGGTGATCTCGGCACCCGTCCTTCCGGGGTGAGCCCGGGCCAGGCCCTTTCGGGGGATGACCTGGGACAGGGACCGCCCCTCTGGCTCTGAGTTCCCGCACTCGCCCTTTGCAATGGTTCCGGGAGCGCCCGTGCTGCGGTCTCTGAGCTCTCATTGGCCGAGCCCGCCCCTCCCCTCGAAGGACCCGCCCATGCCCCGCCCACCAGCAGGCCTGCCCGGTGCCCGGCTTCGCCCGCTCCAGCCCTCTCCAGCTTGGATCCAGGCTGCTGGAGTGGGCACTCTGACCCTCAGGCAGCACAGGTGTCCCCTCTGAACTCGAGGAGGGGCAGTGTGGGCAGGGGATGGGACCGGGAGATGGAGAGAAGGAGAGGATGGAGGGGAGGCAGGGGCGGGGAGAGGAGAGTGGAGGAATGAGGGGTTAGGGGAAGAAGTAAGGGGAGGTGGTAGAGGGTGTTGTGTAGCCTGGCCCTGCCAAGGGTCTGCACAGAGCCCCAGAAGAGTGACCAGGAGACAGGCGCAGTTCTGGGAACAGCTCTGGGCCCCTCCTCACTTCTCTCCCCAGACCCGGAGGCTGCTAGGAGCAGCTGAGAGCCCGCTTTTCCCCATTTCACCCTGCCTGCCACTTCCCCACCCTTGCAGGGGCCACCAGAGACGCAGGCACACAGGTAAACAGGCTTCATGCCGCCCTCCGCAGCAGGAGCCGCTTGAGCACACACACCACGTGCTGAGCACACTTGGCCCAGGCCCTGACCTTGGTCTGGGCACCATTCTCTGTGCCCCCTGACTGTCACTAAGGAGGGAGATGCTCACTCAGGACTCCTGCCCCACCTACCTGTGGCTGGGCACAGGCTCAAATGTCAAAACCAATGTCATGTGTCAATCATCACTCAACAGAACAGAAAACTGCAGGAGTGAGACAGGGTGAGACAGACACCGCAGAGGCAAGTGAGAGCCGGCCAAAATCCTGGTGGGCAGGGGGCCAGAGCCAGGTAGCCCAAGGCCGGCTGGTGAAGCTATTCTAAGTCATGTGGGAGTGGGTCAGGCTACCCTTGGTTCAGCAGCTCAGGTGTCGGGGATCAGAAAATAATACCCCAAAATGAAGCAGCTTCAGAAGCAGCTTCGGAAGCAAAAGGTTTTTTCTCTGACCTTCTCTTGCTCTGCTGTCTCTCAGCGCCATTCTTCCCCGAAGCAGGTCATAGAAACTAGAATCCATTTTCCCCAGGGCAGGTCGTAGAAATCGGAGCCGCCCTTTCCTCACAGCCAGACATCAAACCTAAAAATATTGCTCCACCTTTGTGTTCAGAAACTGGCCATAAAGAAATTATCTGACCTGCCTTGTTTGACTGTAGGGCATAAGACCCCATTCCAGGAGGGTCCTACCCCACTCCCAGAGGGAAGGAATGCTGCTCAGAAAGTTCAAGAAATCTAGACCAACAACCCTCACTGCGCTTCCCCTTGTGGTCCAGTAGCATTAGCGCAGGTCCTTTGATTAATCTGTGTTCCCTCATGGATGTCCATATTTTGTTGAGCCTAAGCATCAAAAATGGCAATTTTCCCCATATCTTTGGGTCTTCGTCCTGAAGGCTCCTGTTCACACACGTCAATAAATTTGGGGACCAAATACCTTTTGTCCAATGAATCCGCCTTCTGTGAGTTTGTTTCTCAGCAAGCCCACGGGTGCAGTGCCCTGCGCGAGGAGATTCCAGCTGAAACAGTGCAAATGTGTTTGCATCTGGAGTGTGTGTCCCCAGATCCTCTGCCAAGCTCGGTTTCAAGAATAGTCACCACTGGCCTCCCTGGGGACCTGGGGAGGGTGCAGTCAAGCTGAGAGCCCAGAGCCCAAAGTCGAGAGCCCAGCTCCAGCCAGGATTTCCTGGAAGGACTGCACAGAAAGGCCCGTAGAAGAAGGTGGGGGTGGGTGACAGGAGTCTCAGCGTGTCTTAGATTTGGGACTCCTGGGGGAGGATGGGCATCTACATGAACCCTTACTCCATGGGGCAGGTGTGAGGGACTGTCCCCAACAGCTTCCAGACGCCTCCTGGGTTCCCTGGGGAGGGCTTAGAGGGTGAAGCGGCAGAAGGAGATGGGATGAGTTACCAAACTGCCCAGAGGTGCGCGAGGGAGGCTGAGGGTCCTCTGGCGCTGAGGGGTGGCGGGGGTCCTGGGAACTTACACTGTCTTCCTCCAGGTGAAGCAGGGTCTCAGGTAGCCGGGGAACTGGTTGAGCAGAGGAAATTGGATAGACTTTTTTTTTTTTTTTTTGTCATGAATGGGCTCGGTGTGGGTAGGGGAACTTCCTGTTTCTGAGGGAATGTGGGAAAATTGCCCTTTGGGCTGGGTGAAGAAAAAAGCAAGTAGAACCCTGGGACCCCTGGACTTCCTCCTCCAGAGGAAGCGGCTTCGGTTATGGGCCAGTGAGCCTGTGCGTCCCCAGCCCTAGGGCGTTCACTGCTTCGGAGAAGCAGGGCAACAGTTCTGCCAGATGAGAGGATCCAGGCTGACTGGAGGAAGGAAGGGCCTTATCTCATCTGGGCTCAGGTTTGGGAGAGAAGGCCTCTCAGAGGAGGTGCTGCCTCAGCCAGTCTTAAAGGTCGGGTATGGGAAGGGCATCCTGGCTGAGAGAATAGCCTGGATAATGGCTTAGAGGTGAGCCTAGGCTTGGAGTGTTCAGGAAGCTGAGCCACTGGAAGGGGCTGGCACCAAGGGTGTACAGTGGGGTGACGGGGCAGAAAGTGAGTCTAGAGAGAGGGATCGCCCTATTAGGGCTGGCAGGGACACAGCTAGATGTGCACTGAGAAGTGTTGCTCTGACGGCCTCACCCTGGAGGCTGGGACCTCTGAGGGTCTCCTGAATGAGAGGAGGCCAGCTTCAGAGCTGACCCCTGCCTACACCACTGCCTGGACGTTTGAAATGGCTTTGGGCCTATCTTAACCCAACACACACTTATTAAGCACCTACTGTGTGCATGCCCCGTGCCAGCTGTTTGGGATGACAGCTGGCAAAGGTGACCACCCGTTCGTAGCTTGCATTATTAGAGTGCATGTGCAGGTTTCGGGGAGGCAGATGATCCGGGTCACCACAATGCATAAGGAAGTAACTCACCACCTACGGGCACTTGAGTTCTTCCTGTGTGTGCAGTGGACACTGCTGCAGGGTTCTGAGCCCCTTCTGTTCTCCAGGGAGCCTCTGGCTGATGTGCTGATGAGGGATTGAGGGGAGGGGGCAGTGCAGGAGGTCTCTGCCGTGGTCCAGATGAGAGGCGGTGTGGACTTGGATGGGGCATGGGGGGATTCGAGGGGCAGGTTTGGAACCTCCCTGGAAGGAGGGCTGACAGGCTTCCTGCTGATTGGGGCCTGGGCTGAGAGGGCCAAATGAGGGGGCCTCCAGGGCGAGGCTGCTGAGAAGGGGTGGCTGGGGGCGACATGAGGGGAGGGAACCCTGTAGGTCCATCCAGGGGAGGGGCCTGTGGGCCAGAACAGAGGGCAGAGTGTGCAGTTTGCGGCTGTGGTCTGAGCTGGACATGAGGGTGTCATTCATGCTGAGGTCTTACTTAGAGCTCCCACCCTGGATGAGATGACCAGAGTGGATGGGGCTAGAGAGGAGAGGGGCCAAGGGCTAAGGCTGGACTCCAGCATGAGGAGGAGGTGGCCGGGGCTCTGACCAGGGAAAGGGAGGGAAAAATAAAGGAGCCAGACCTGGAGAGGAGAGGCAGGTGAGTGGCGGCCTGGGAGCTTCCTTGGGGCCGAGTGCTGGAGTCACTGGTGGCTTTGGCAAGAGTGTCATGGGCCTAGGGGCTGACCCTCGGGATTCAAGCAGGAGGAATGGGCTGGACACCCTTCTGAAGGGTTTTGCACCAAAAGGGGGCTGAGAAATGGGACTGTGGCTGGAGGGGAAGTGGGATGAAGAGAGAAAACCTTTGTTTACAATTTTAAGACTTAAAAGAGTGATGCTGCAGAGGACAGAAGGGGGATCTGGAAGGAGCGGGGAGGGGTCTGGCCTTCGCCATTCCTCCATGGGTGAAGTGAATGTGTTCTCCTTGAGGCTTCCTACTCTTACTCCTATGATTCTCTAAGGACCTGTCTCAACAAAACCAGCAAGGTTTTGCCTGGGACGGGACTAGAGTTGAGGCCTGGTTGGATGTGACTCCAGCCCGCCCGAACCTCCGTTCCCACCCACCTCACACCTTCTCAACCAGGTGAGGTGCGGTTGCAGACCTTGGTCAGTGGAGGCTGCCTGGATCCCACAGTGGGATCTGTGTCTGACACCCTGTGGGGCTCCATCCCAGCACCCGAGGCTTGGTATGTTGTCCTGGGAACCAGAGTCTTATGAGGGACCTCCAGCCTGCCGTAGGCACTGGGTGCCTGGCCTCGGCTTCATCTGGGAGGTGTCTGGTTAAGAGTCTGGGGGGCTGGGGTCAAAGGTCCTTCACCCCCTGACCTGGTATCCTTGGGCCCCAGGGGTCAGCCCTCAGCCCAAAGGGGCTAAGCTTGTCAGATAGTCTTGGGGAGGCCTTGTGGTGCCCACTCTGCCTCTCACCTGCTAGGCCCCGACTCTGCAGATGACACTTGAGGAAGTGAGCCGTCAGGTGCTGAGGAACCTTCTAGAACTGGACTCTATGAATGCTCTTCTGGGACTGGAGTTTGGACAGAGACTTTTAGGAGGAGGGGCAGGGGCTGGACCTCATCCAGGGTTTGTTCTTACCGGGCTGGGCATTGGACTCAGACACATCCCCTGAGAGGTTTGTGGAATTGTGGCCTTTAGGGCCAGGGCAGCACGTTCCTGGAGGAGGCTCTGCCAACAGGGGCTTCTCCACTGGCCTCTAGTGAACTAGGGACCCCAGACGGGCTTAGGGCCAAGGGCCCAGTCCCTGACACCAGTGTCCAAATGGAGGGAGGGCAGCAACCTGCTATGGGCTTTGGGGAGAGGCCTGGGGTCCTGGATAGGCGAGCACCCTCCCCTCACTGGGCTCCACTATGGGCCTGGACCTGGGGGCTCCAACGTGGTGGGCTGTGGTTCACGTACTTGGGTTCACGCTGGCCAACAGCCACAGCTGAAGGAGATAAAGGCCCAGATGGCCCATGGGGGAGGCATCCAGTGTGAGGCCTGAAGACTGGAGCCCTTGGGGCCTTTGGGGGACAGCGAGGGTATAGTCTGGAGCAGCCCACGTCCCCTTTCTCATACCACAGGCCAAGGGACCAGAGGAGATGGGTGGAGGAGCTGGGACCCTGCTCTAGGAAGCTCACTCATTGCTTGGGGGAGACCTGGTTTGCTCGGGACTGAGGAGTTTTGGGATGTAGGATTTCCCATGCCAAAATTGGGGCAGCTCTGGACAAACTGGGTCACCCTCCCCTCATGGGACCCTGGAGGCCAGATGGACTCTCCCCGGTCCTTGACCTGGAGGCAGGAAGGGACAATGGTGGAGGCTGGGGAGGTAGCCAGGCAACAGCATAGAAACTGGGAACTGCGGGGCGGTGGGCCCAACCTGCGGACTCCCTTGAGGGATGCCTTGCCCGACCTTAGGACTCAGGAAGAAGGAAGAACAGCTCCTGCAAAGGACGGATGTCCATCCAGGGAGGCAGGGGGAGGAGCCAGCAGCTGGTGGTCCCAACCTGGCAAGGGCCGTGGTGGGGTGTGTGTGCATGTGTACGTGTGCATGTGAGCGTGTATGCACATGTCAAGGGCATCGTGGAATCAGGAAGAGATGTGCCTTAGAACGGGGTCCTGAGAGAGCAGCCTCACACCTGGTCACCAGCCAGAACTGGGAAACTCAGGTAGGATGGGTGGCATGGCCACCAGTGCCTCTGTCCCCCGACAGGCACCTGCCTGAGGGCCTGGAGCTTAGCTACTGCCCATCTCTTAGGTACCCACATCTCCCTCGACCTCAGCCTCCTTTGGTCCCAGTCCCTTGTCCCCCAGGAACAAAGGACAGCCCCAAGCTCTCACCATCTAACCCATATCCAGGATCTCTTTATTTTATTTTTTATAAGACAAGGTCTTGCCCTGTCACCCAGGCTGGAGTGCAGTGGTGTGATCACAGCTCACCACCACCTTGAACTCCTGGGTTCAAGTGATCCTCCTGCCTCAGTGTTCCTAGTAGCTGGGACTGTGTATGAATACCACCACACCCAGCTAATTAAAAAAAATTTTTTTTTAATAGAGACAAGATCTTGCTATGTTGCCTGGGCTGGTCTTGAACTTCTGGCCTCAAGCGATCCTCCCACTGGAATTACAGGCATGAGCCATGGTGCCCAGCCTCCAGGTCTTTTAGAACCTTCAGAATTCAGTAGGGAATCCAGAAAGAAGCAGGAAAGATTTCCAAGAAGCAAGACGAGAAGTCACAAAACCCATGCAATTACTTCTGACCCTTGGAGGCCCTCAGCTCTCACCTGTCCTCCCTGCCCCTAGACTTGCTGGCAGCTTCAGGGAACCTGGCTATTTGGTTTCCACTGGGGGCAGCCACGCTGGCATCTCAGTGAGATGTAGCAGCCTCCCTTCCCTGCTCCGGGCACCCTGGACCTGGCTGGGTGAGTTTCTAAAACTCTGGTGGTTCTCACCCTCGACCTCTGGTGACTGCTCTGCTTCCGGGGCTGCCAGCCCCGGAGCCCTGGCCCCTCAGCCCCCACTGGATCACACCACATTTTGCAAACCAAAGAAGCATGAGAGATAGAGAGCTCCAGCTTCAAGCATTGCCTGCCCTGCACTCATCTTTGGGTGGCTCTGTGCCTTTGTGCCCTGTCTGGAATGGTCCCCTTGCCTGTACGTCCCTTCCCTTCCATTCTTGGGTCTTGGCACAAGTCATTGCCCTGAAAATCCCCCATCCCTCTTTCATCATGTAACCTGGGCACTGGCCTGCCTTGTATACTTATTTCTGCTTCTGCCTGCCCACCTAGAAGCCCCTGAAGGCACAGTCGCCCCTGAGGTCCCAGGGAGATAATGCTGAATGGACAGACAGACAGGTGAGGCCATAAATCAGACACCCCTAGTCCAGGCCTCAATTTGACATTTGAGGAGGTGGCGCTGCTCAGGCCACCAGGCCCCGGTCCAGGTGCCCAGACACCCTCAGCAGCATCTGCCGGGCTGCCATGGCTAATATCCAAATACAGGGCCCTGCGAGGTGGCTCACACTTGTAATCCCAGCACTTTGGGAGGCTGAGGCCGGCAGATCACTTGAGGCCAGGAGTTTGAGACCAGCCTAGCCAACAAGGCAAAACCCCGACTCTACTAAAAATACAAAAAATTGGCTGGGTGTGGTGGCGCATGCCTGTCATCCCAGCTACTTGAGAGGCTGAGGCATGAGAATAGTGAACCCGGGAGGCGGAGGCTGCAGTGACCCGAGATTGTATCACTCCACTCTGGCCTGGGCAAGAGTCTGTCTCAATAAAACTCCAACCCTCCCCGCAAAAAAAGCCCAAAAACCCAAAAGCAAATACAAATACACATAAGACCCCACATGAGCTCAATTCACTAACTGCTTCAAATTGAAACCTGGAGCACCCAGGGAAGGGGCAGTTGTAGATCGGGCTCAGCAGGGGGCCCCAATCTTAAAATCCCCAGCAGCCAGCATGCGTGCCAGGGGCCCGTGCTCATGACAGGGCCCAGCACTTATACATGCACTCTGCAGCCAGCCCCAGCAGGCTGGCATCTTCACCATCGACCAGGCCTTGCATGGGTCTGGAACTCTTGAGCCTCAGTTTCCCCATCTGTGAAATGGGGACAACGTTAATCCCTGCCTCACAGGATGTTGTGAAGATCAGACAAGATCATTTGCACATAAAGTGCATAGCATGAGGCTGCCTGGCAGAGAGGGTGTGCTGCAGTGGCAGCTGGTACTGACCAGCAGCTGGGGGATGGGGCCACTGCTGGGCGCTGGGCATCATGTGTGCCTCAGTGCTCACTCAGGGCTGGCGTGAAGACTGATGCATCAGAGTCATAGTGACCTGAATCCCATGGACTGTCCTGAACGCTGACAAAGGTGGGGTTCACTGCCCAAACTGCTCGTCATTTAGATAACATTTCATCCTAGGCTGGGCGCAGTGGCTCATGCCTGTAATCCCAGCACTTTGGGAGGCTGAGGCAGGTGGATCATGAGGTCAGGAATTTGAGACCAGCCTGGCCAAAATGGTGAAACCCCGGCTCTACTAAAAATACAAAAATTAGCCACGTGTGGTGTTGGGCATCTGTAATCCCAGCTACTTGGGAGGCTGAGGCAGAATTGCTTGAACCTGGGAGGCAGAAATTGCAGTGAGCCAAGATCGAGCCACTGCACTCCAGCCTGGGCAACAGGGCAAGACTCCATCTCAAAAATAAACAAACAAACCAGACCTGTTTCACCCTGCCTGCCTGTTTACGTGAAGGGGGTGTAGGTGCCTTTCCTCCCCAGAGCCCACATCCTTGGGTATAGAGTGAATGTCCAGTTTTCATTGCATCACAGCTGGAGGTGTGGCCAGTGGCAGGTCTCTGCCCTGCCTGCCCCTGTAGGTTGGAGGGAGACGCTGGTGATGGTGAGGGCAGTGGTGTCCTCAAGAAGAAGGCCGCTGTGCCAGGCACATACTGACTTGCCCTGTAAGCCTCATCAGAAACTTTACAGATGAGCAAGAGGAGGCACAGAGAGGTTAAGCAACTTGCCCAAGGACACACAGCTAGTACGAGGCAGATGCTCTGCCCGACTCCATAGCCTACATGTTTGCTGCTGGCCAGGCAGTGCCTGTCCCCTGTTCCCCATGCTGTTCCCCTTGCTGGGCCAATGCTGAGGACCAGGTCTGATAGCCTCCAAGGTGAAGCCAGTTCCTGAGCTGCAGCCCCAAGCCCTGCAACCCTCTCCAGCCCCCTCCCCTAGGCCCATCTCTGCTCACTCTCTGAGCCCAGCCTGTGTGCTGCCACCTCCTTGACCACTTCCCCAGCTGCCCTGATTGCTGGCCCCCAGCTCCCAGCCGGAAGCGGGACTATGATTCCTTGTTGTTCTGAAGCAGCCAGAGCACAGTTGTGCTCAGGACTGAAGGGTGTGAGTGTCCATACGTGCCCAGGTAGTGACCACGCAGTGGGCAGGTGCAGGCCCGACAGACAGGCTGCCGCCTTGGGGGCTAGCTGTCACCTAGGGGCTCCGGGCAGCAGCGCCAGTGGCGGGAACGAAGGCAGAGGGCGCCGGGCTGCCGGCCGGGCCTGCGGGGGGACAGGGCAGGAAGAGGAAGAGGAGGAGCTGGGGATGAGGAGGGAAGGAAGGAGGAGGGAGGGGAGGAGGGGCAGAGGGAGCAGAGAGGAAACGGGGGAGGGGTGGCAGGGCGGGTACCCACCTCTCCGCAGAGCGGGCTCTTTGTCTCCCCTCCCCCACTCCCTAGAGACAGGCGAGGTCCACGTGCTGTTTCCCACTGAGGTGCCACTGAGACTGCCCCACCCCCAGATCTGATGGGTTAGGGTTTTGTGAAAAATGCACTCCTGCCCACTGCAGCCTGGGGAGCCACACTGGGTAGAGCCCCCATCTTAGACTTGAGGGGACTTGGGGTCAGAGAGCAAGGCCCTGGCCCAAGTCACCCCCAGGTGTGAGGCATGAATGAGGTGGGTGGGGGTCCTGGTGGCTGTGCCGTTTCGGGACGCCAGGGGGCAGCAGGCGCCCAGCTTTAGCCCTCAGGCGCCCAGCTTCAGCCCTGAGGCTGCCAGGTTCCAGTGGCTGTCCCTGTGGCTGGGGAAAGGGGCACAGGCAACCTCCCGGTCGAGTATCTACTCTGAGCAGCCCTCGCCTGTGGGGCGCAGCCACCTGGGAGGCGGCCAGGGCAGGCCTGCCGTCACCTCCTGGCCTCTGTGCTGGGTCTGGCCGACTGCCCTGGCTTCAAAACTCGGCCAGGAGGAGGTGGAAAATGGGAGGGAGGGAGGAAGGAAGGAAGGAAAGAAGGAAGGAGTGAAGTGATGGGGGCTCCCCTCCTTTTCTGACCCTGGAGGTCAGTGGGGCGGGACACCAGCCCAGGGCAGGAGGTGGCTTCATTGTCTGACTTACTGGGGTACCCTGGGCCAGTCACTCCATCTCTCTGGGCCTCAGTTTCCTGCACAGGAAAGTAACAAGATTCAGAGAGGTCACGCCATGTAGCAGGCGCTTTTGACTGACATCTAAAATCAAGTCTCCCTCAAGGCCTGGGAAGCCCCTTCACCCCCAAGGGCCCAGTATGGGTGGGGCTTCCTCAGTAACTGCAGGCCTGTCCTCCTGCATGAAGGAGGGCGTGGTGGGGTGCATCTGGGGGCCCTCATGCCACCCGTCTGGAGGCATCCCCACTCTCTGGCATTTCGAATAGGCCCTGAGCTTCTCTGAACACTGTGGCTTGGGTGTGGAAAGCAGGGTGGGAGGGAGTGGCTTGGAGAGGCCTTGGGGCCCTGGTGTAACCTGTGCGCAGGGCATGCTGGTCACAGGGGTCTCCCCCAGCTCCAGCAGAGTCAGGGGGCTTGGTGGGAAGGGAGACCTGCTCACACTACATTTGTTTGTCCTGCTGTTTCCCTGATGAAGTGAGCCACTGGGCCTGGGACCCTGTGTCTGTGTCCTGTGGGTTGGCAGGGAGAGGAGGAAAGGCCTGGTGAGCTCAGAGCTGGCTGCAGGGGCGTCTGACATAGGTCCCCACGTGTCCTTGAGACCCTCCTCGGTACCTGCTTCCTAGCCCGGAAGCTCCCTTCCTAGCCCAGAAAGGAGCCGTGTGGAGCCCAGGATGACCAGTGGCCCTCGCTTTCCTGGGACATTCAGTGCCGAAACCAGCAAAGTCTCAGGCAGGCTGGGATCAGTGGGGTCCCTCTCTTCCAAACCCCAAGGGAAGCAGCCCCTGGACCTGTTCTGGAGCAGGGGTGACTGTTCCCTGTTCCCACTGTGCCTCCCCTCAGGGCCTGCCCAGCTCCGCCCATCGGTTCCTGGGGAGTGAGGACCCCCGGCCGAACCCCCAGCACAAGGCCGTCCCTGTAATCGGAGCTTGTGCCGCATGTAGCCGCGTCACTGGAGGGAGGCCGGCACCTGCGGAGGACGTGCCTGGCAGCCGCTCCAAGAACAGCCTGTCCTGGGGGGCGGGGTGAGCCTTGCGCGGGAAACTGGTGCGGGGGAGCTCTTCTGGCCCAGCATGGCCCCCCGCCAAGTTTGTGCTGAGCTGCCTGTTGCGGGAGGGGGGGCCTTGGGTTAATCTGTCACTCCCCATGCCCCTGGGGCCTCTGGGCTGGATGGCTCCCCACCCCATCTAATGGATGGGAAGGTGGAGGTTCAGCGGGGGCAGGGGTCTCTCCGGCCTTTGGGGGCAGAGCCAGTCAAGCTCCTGTCCAGGGCTGGTCTGAGGACCTGCTGCTGGGTGATGTGGTTTGAGGCCAAAGGGGTGGCCTTTCCAGAGTCAGGCATCCCTGGGCAGGGTTATACCCTGCACAGATGCCCAGCCCTGGCTCTAGTGCTTGGGGTGGGGGATGTCAGGGGAGATTCCCAGGGCCCTTGACTTCTTTCCGTTCCTGCTTTCTTGTTCCTGCACAGAAGTCCTATGGAGGGGCTCAGGCTGGGTGAAAGGCAGAGACAACCTCAAGTCTCAGCGATCTCAGGCAGGTGGCTTAACCTCTGGGAGCCTAAGTCCCGTCCCTTGCAAAATGGGCATGAGCACACCTCCCTCTCAGGGGTCTCGGAAGGATTAAATGAGGCAATGAGCTTAACCCTGGGTTAGGGCAGGGCCCTGAGCAGGAACAAGATGAAGCCAGCAAGTGTTGTCATTGTTTATCATATCCCTCTCCAAAGGGCACCAGCTGGAGAGCAGCTGGGGAGGCAGCCGGGAAGGGCACAGACACCTCTTGCAGGATCCCTGGGGTGCTGTGGGAGGGTGGTGCTGCTGAGGGCAGGCTCCGGGTACCCGGAGACTCTAGTGGGCCCTGGATCAGCACAGATTCAGGTGGTGTCCAGCCCTCACCTTCCACCCACCTTGACCCTGTGCCTGCATTCTCCAGCCCTCTGTGACTGATGGATGATATGGGGCCCATGGCTCAATAGAACATTCTTTGAGGCCTTCGTTTGTTTGAAGACAGATAGCTCAGGGCCTCAGAACCCAGGGAACAGGCCCGAGGCAGGTTTCACCATGGGTCAGAGGGAAGAGAAAAGCTCCCGGCCTGTCCTTGGTCACTTCCTGATAGGGGCTATTGGCCCGCCGGCCGGCTGTCCTGTGTCCCAGAATTTGGGTTCCCTGGGGCTCTGGGTAGGGATTGGGCCTGACCTAGGACAGGCATTCTTAGCCCTGTGAAGCCACCTGCGGCACACATTCCTGATGGGGCCATGAACATGCCGACAAGGCAGCTGTACAGCTGCCACACCCGGGAAGAGGAGGCCTCAGGCAGCCAGGGAGGCACTGGAGTGGAGGTCACCCGCCAGAAAGCACATGTGGCTGAGGACAGGGCTTCCTGGGCCTACCCCGGCTCTGCTACTCATGGGCCAGTGTGTTTGCCTCTGGAAGCCTCTGTCTCCTTGGTTGTAAAGTGGGCCCACAACATTGACTGACCACCTATGAGGTTGTGGTGAGGACTGGCCCATGGGTGGCCCCTGGGAAATAGCTGGTTTAATGACTCCAGCACGAAGATCCACCAGGATAGGGACCTAGGCTTCTCTGGCTTCTGGGCCTTTCCTAGCAGGACCGCAAAGCAGTGAGGGCTGCAGGTTAGTCCTGCCTTAGCTGCTTGTGCAGCAACTTGTTTTCTTCGTCGTCTCCTTCTCCTTCTCCTTCTTCTTCTTCTTTCTGAGAGGGTGTCTTGCTCTGTCATCCAGGCTGGAGGGTAGTGGCACAATCATGGCTCACTATAGCCTTGACCTCCTGGGCTCAAGCAGTCCTCCCACCTCAGCCTCCCAAGTAGCTGGGACCACAGGCACGTGCCACCACACCAAGCTAATTTTTAAAATATCTGTAGAGATGGGGTTTCTCTATGTTGCCCAGGCTAGTCTGGAACTCCTGGGCTCCAGCGAACCACCCGCCCTGGTCTCCCAAAGTATTGAGAGTGTAGGTGTGAGCCCCGGCTGCAGAAAGGCTTGAATCTTCTCAAGCCTTGGTTTCCTTATCTGTAAAAGGCCAACTGAAATCTACCTACGCCTTCCCTACATATTAGGGTATGTAACACCCCACTGTGATGGACAAGCCTGCATTTCTAGTGGGTTAAGATGCAATAAAAGTTCATTCTTTGTGCCCAACACAGGCAATGCAGTGTGCAGAGGGCACTCAGTTGTTCTCTCCTGATGGCCCCGCCGGGTCTGGAGCCTCCATCTGGCCAGCAGAGGGCGCAGAAGGACTGACTGCCTGGGCTGCTTGGACGTGACCGCCTGGAAGTGGTGTACAGAGTTCCTGACAACGTTCCCAGCCAAAACGAGTCCCGCGGCCCACTTGTGTGCAAGATAGCAGGAAAATGTCTGTGTGCTCCGAGGAGAATGCAAAGGCTGGTGGATGTACTGCCTTTCCTCTGCTGCTCTCTCCGCTGGGGGCAAGAATGACAGGACGTGAACATGCACACAAGGGCCCGGAACTCACGACCCCCCTCAGAGGCCCCCCCCTACTCCTGCGCTTGCAGGATTTGGGGCACTAGCACAGCCCAGCCCACCCCTTGGGACCAGCACCCCCTCCGCAGTTCTGCTCTCTGCAGCAACATAGAGTACAAATATTGTTCCTTTTGTTTCTTTTTTCCCTTTGGATACATTTTTAATTACAAAAATAGAGCCTGATTGTCACCCAGACAGATGTTTGCTTGCTTCTGGGCCCATTGGGCCTCCTCTCAGAGCCTGGAACTCCCAGCCCCCAGCTCCTGGGGTGCCTTCCTCCAGGTGTGTCCCTGGCTCGGGCTGGGGGGATGCAGTCCTGCTCCTGGGATGTGTGGGTTTAATAAGCTACTAGGTACCATCCTTGATCAAATTCAGAGTGACAGACTTAGAGCAGGTCACCTCTCGCCTTCTAATGAAGCCAAGACAGAGGAGTCCCCACAGCACTGGGTTTGACTCTGTAATTAAGCTGGTAAAGTGGAAAAATAAAAGTAGGAAACCTAAATGGAAACCAAACCAGAAAGCCAGGCAGCTTGGGAGTTCCGAGCCTGCTTCCTTCCAGCTGTGCGGCCTCCGCGGCTGACGCGGAGTCTCTGCTGATTTTCTCTAACACAGGATGATGGTAGCTACACCCTCTGAGGGGTGTCACCAGGGCCAATTAGTCCTGATGGTTGGAGTGTGGGTATCCAGGCGCCACTAGGTCACTACCCACTCTGGCCCTTTGCTCCTAGTCTCTGGGGAGGTGGTGGCACAGGGGCACGGAGCAGACTAGACTCTGCCTCTTTCTGCCCCCAGGCCAGTTGATATGAGCCCTGCTTGATGGGTTCGCAAGGCCTGGGGAGCCTTCTTCAGCTTCTCTTTGTTTTCCTAAGATGAAAATTGTGACATCTGTGCTTGTTGAAGGAAATTTGTAAATTGTGCGCAGAGAAGAATATGAAATTAACATAAATTGTCGCGTTTGGTTCTGCCAAGAGCCAAGAGTGGCTCTGGCCCCTCTCCTGGGTTAACACCCTGTCCTGTCCAGTTCGCCCCCCTCACTTCAGATCTCTCTTCCCCAAGACCCAGAAGACCAGCCCTGCTCCCCCAGCTGCATCTGCACGATGTCACAGCATTTCATGGGGGTGGGGGTGTCTTGGGACTCAGAGGAAGGCTGGTTGGGGTTCAGGGGACCTCACCTTCCCTCCCTCCCAGATGTCTCTCTGGCTGGCTCACAGGCTCACCTGAGATAGGGGCTTAGAGCTCATGGGCTGCTGGACCCTCCAACAGGTGTCTGACAGTCCCCCTCCCGACCTGGGAGGCTCCCGGTTTCAGGAGGGGGCTTCCTGCCTCATGGTAAGTGGGTCAAAAGGGAGGCAGTGGGAAATAATGGTCTCTCTTGGTCTGGCCTGGCTGGGGTGAAGCACTGTGTGTGTGTGTGTGTGTGTGTGTGTGTGTGTGTGTGCGTGTGCGCACGACCAAGGTCTGTACCAGGAAGGGCTGCAGGCGGGGGAGGGGCATGCTTCACAGCCCCTTCCCCTGTGACCTCGGGCAGATCTTTCACTTTTACCCAGTACAACTGCCTCCAGCTAGCCTGGACAGGCAGATTCCGGGGCTGGAGTGGTCCGGCCCAAGGCTGAGAAGGGCTGGGACCCCCGACAGTGACATGATGGGCTCAGCCTCTGTTCCATCTACTGGGCAGGGTGGACCTCCGCAGATAGCGGCTTCAGACTCCAGCTCCAGGGGGCTGGTGGGAGTCTCTCAAGGTGTCCCACACATGGTCCCTCGGGGAAAGAGTGGAGCTGACCCCTGTCCTCCCTCCCGACTCGAGGGCTTTAGGGCCAGCAGGTGTGTGAGGGCTCCAGGTGCGCGGAGCCCTCGAAAGGACACCAGCCCAGCAGCAGCAGGCCGCGCGGGGGCAGCCGAAGACCCCATCCGGCGCAGGCCAGGGCCGAGCTGGCAGCGGCGGGTCCAAGCCCTGTCAGCTGGCGCAGGAGGCCCAGGGGCGAGCGCGGGACGGAGCTAGGAGCTGGGGTCCGGACCGGGCCGGGGTCGAGCTGGGCCTGGCCGGACACTGGACCCGCCGGGAGCCGGCCCCTGCCGCGCAGGGCTGAGGCCCCCGCCTGCAGACAAAGGAGCCGGCGGGGGGCGGGAGCGGGGGGGGGGGGTTTGCAGGGGGGATGGGGCGAGGGGGCGGGGCGTCGCGGTGTCACGTTACCGCCCGCAGCGCCCTTTAACTCCCGCCCCCGCCCCGCTCACCGCCCCCTTCCCCTGCTACAGCGCGCTCGCCCCGCGGCCGCCAATCAGCCGCGCGCCCCGGTCGCGCGCCCCGCCCCTCCCCCGGTGGGTGTGCGCGCGGCCAATGGGCGGTGCTCTGGGGCCGGGCCGCGGAGGGGCGGGGCAGCGGGGAGGCAGCCAATCGCCGCGGTGTTGTTGAAACTGAAAATACTACATTATGCTAATCGCGGCCGGGCCCGCGCGCACGGGGGTGGGGCCCGCGCGTATAAAGGGGGCCCAGGCGGGCTGGGCGTTCCACAGGCCAAGTGCGCTGTGCTCGAGGGGTGCCAGCCAGGTCTGATCCAGCGAGCGAGCCAGCAGGCATCGAGGGGGCGCGGCTGCCGGCCGAACGAGACAGACGAACCCGACGCAGGAGAGTCTACCACCAGACAGCCAGGTAGCCGCCGCGTCCCTCGCACACGCAGAGTCGGGCGGCGCGGGGTCTCCCTTGCACCCGGCCTCCGCCCTCCCCTCCTCTCCTTTCCCCTTCTTCTCGCTGTCCTCTCCTCTCTCGCTGCCCGCGTTCGCGCAGCCCCGGGCCATGTCCGACGCGTCCCTCTGCAGCACATCCACGATGGAGCGTCTTGTCGCCCGTGGGACCTTCCCAGTACTTGTGCGCACCAGCGCCTGCCGCAGCCTCTTCGGGCCGGTGGACCACGAGGAGTTGAGCCGCGAGCTGCAGGCCCGCCTGGCCGAGCTGAACGCCGAGGACCAGAACCGCTGGGATTACGACTTCCAGCAGGACATGCCGCTGCGGGGCCCAGGACGCCTGCAGTGGACCGAAGTGGACAGCGACTCGGTGCCCGCGTTCTACCGCGAGACGGTGCAGGTGGGGCGCTGCCGCCTGCTGCTGGCGCCGCGGCCCGTCGCGGTCGCGGTGGCTGTCAGCCCGCCCCTCGAGCCGGCCGCTGAGTCCCTCGACGGCCTCGAGGAGGCGCCGGAGCAGCTGCCTAATGTCCCGGTCCCGGCCCCGCCGTCCACCCCGCCCCCAGCCCCGGTCCTGGCTCCAGCCCCGGCCCCGGCTCCTGTTGCGGCTCCGGTCGCGGTCGCGGTCCTGGCCCCGGCCCCGGTCCTGGCCCCGGCCCCGGCCCCGGCCCCGGCCCCGGCTCCGGCTCCGGCCCCGGCTCCAGTCGTGGCCCCGGCCCCAGCCCCGGCCCCAGTCGTGGCCCCGGCCCCGGCCCCGGCCCCGGCCCCCGTCCCGGCCCCGGCCCCGGCCCCGGCCCAGGACGCGGCGCCTCAAGAGAGCGCCGAGCAGGGCGCGAACCAGGGGCAGCGCGGCCAGGAGCCTCTCGCTGACCAGCTGCACTCGGGGATTTCGGGACGTCCCGCGGCCGGCACCGCGGCCGCCAGCGCCAACGGCGCGGCGATCAAGAAGCTGTCCGGGCCTCTGATCTCCGGTGAGCCCCGCACGGCCCCGCCCCGGCCCGGCCCGGCCCCGCTTTGTCCGGCCGGCCGGTCCCCCCAGCCCTCGGGGGCCTCGCTGGGTTCCCGCCTCCTCCCGTGGCATTAAAGGGCCCGCAGCGCTCAGGGCGCGGCTGCGCCCGCACCCCCCTCCCCGCCCCGTTGTTATGTCCTCCAGCGGCTTTGCGCGGGCGGGGTGGGAGGCTGAGTCCCGGCCGCGACCCCCCGGGAGCGCGGTCTTCGCCCCTGGCGCGGGAGCCCCTCCCCGGGCGCGGCCGGGCTCCGTGAGCACGGCGCGGAGGGGGTTAAGCGCGGCGGCGGCCCCGGGGGGCTTGGCCGCGGGACAAGGGGAAATGCTTACACAGCACATTGCGCGGCGACGTAAACAAAGCTGACCCGCCGCGGACCTCGGCGCGGGCGGGGACGGCGCCCCCACCCCGGCCGGCCCGCGCCCCGTGCCCTCTCCTGGCCCCCTCTCGGGGCTCCGGGCCGGCCCCGCCCTGACCGGCCGCGCGCGCTGTCGCCCGCAGATTTCTTCGCCAAGCGCAAGAGATCAGCGCCTGAGAAGTCGTCGGGCGATGTCCCCGCGCCGTGTCCCGCTCCCAGCGCCGCCCCTGGAGTGGGCTCGGTGGAGCAGACCCCGCGCAAGAGGCTGCGGTGAGCGAAGTGAGTACAGCGCACCTGGGGGGTGGGGGGGCTGACCCGCGGGGTCCCCGCCGGCTTTCCTGACCGCCCTTCTCCCCACAGTTTAGAGCCCAAAGAGCCCCGAGGGAACCTGCCGGGGCAGCGGACGTTGGAAGGGCGCTGGGCCTCGGCTGGGACCGTTCATGTAGCAGCAACCGGCGGCGGCTGCCGCAGAGCAGCGTTCGGTTTTGTGTTTAAATTTTGAAAACTGTGCAATGTATTAATAACGTCTTTTTATATCTAAATGTATTCTGCACGAGAAGGTACACTGGTCCCAAGGTGTAAAGCTTTAAGAGTCATTTATATAAAATGTTTAATCTCTGCTGAAACTCAGTGCAAAAAAAAAGAAAAAAGAAAAAAAAAAGGAAAAAATAAAAAAACCATGTATATTTGTACAAAAAGTTTTTAAAGTTATACTAACTTATATTTTCTATTTATGTCCAGGCGTGGACCGCTCTGCCACGCACTAGCTTGGTTATTGGTTATGCCAAAGGCACCATCCATCTCCCACATCCGGTTATTGACAAGTGTAACTTTATTTCCATCGCGGACTCTGGGGAAAGGGGTCACTCACAAGCTGTAGCTGCCATACATGCCCATCTAGCTTGCAGTCTCTTCGCGCTTTCGCTCGCTCTCTTATATTATTGTGTTTATCTTAAACTTGAAGACAAATCTGTTAAAATGGTTCCTGAGCCGTCTGTACCACTGCCCCGGCCCCTCGTCCGCCGGGTTCTAAATAAAGAGGCCGAAAAATGCTGCAACTCCAGTCTGTTTGTGCTTGTGCCTGCCTCCAGCTCCCTTCTCCTGCACCCCCAAAAGCTGGAGAGCTAGAACGCAGGAGAGAGCAGGCCAAAGTGGGCATCCCCAGTCCATCCGAAAGGGGAAGCCTCTCTCCTGGCTGGGCCTGGCCCAAATCCACCTGCTCCAGTTCCCTTATCTCAGGAGGGGCGGCCGGCCTGCAGTGCACCCTGCATTTATCACCTCCCACCTGCGGGGCTGCAGAAAGACAAGCGTGGGCTTCACATAGCCCCAGCAGGCAGGGAGCACAGCCCCTGACTTGCTGCCCAGACTCAGGCTTGTTTAAAGGAAACCATGAGAAACCCCTCTGCCCCCAGCTGATGGGCTCAGGACCCTGCTAGTTTGAGGATGTGCTGGGGTGGAGGGTGGGGAGCAGGACTCCACCAAGACACATCCAGTCCTACAGACTTTTCTTCAGGCCTTGCACCAGGGTCTCCCTAGGTCTTGCCACAAAACACCCAAAATGTTCAAGGTCTAGTCACACCTGCAGTGGAGGGGGGCAGCCTCGAAGCCTCTGAGGGGAGGGAGAAATGAGAACACAAAGGGGTGGTGCCCTGGAACCAGGAGGGCATGGGGAGGGGTGGTTTCTGATGACCAGGCTTTGGTGGAAGAAGTCGAGGCTGTGTGCCTCCCTGTGCACCCACACTGTCGGCCCTACCAGCCGACTAGTTTCAAAGCGCTCCCTCTTGGTAAAAGAGACGTTTATTATTTTTTTAATAGCTGACCTATAAACCTCTGAAAATTATGGCTTACAATGGAAAGGGTGACGTAAAATAGCAAAAACAGAACAGCTAGCAGTGTTTTTGCTGGTGCCTTGGGTTAGGAGAAGAAAAGAGCTGGTGGACCCTCATGGGGCCCTACGTGACAGTTGCTGACTTCCCTCCCCGCCGGCCCCGCACTGGGTCAGGGACAAAGGGGGGGCTCAACTTGAGATGCTCGAGATGTATTTAGACATATAATTAACTGAGCCTCCCCCAGCTGCCTGGAAGGGCTGGGCAAGGAGGGCGCAGGGGCTGGCCTCGAGGCCCAGCTGGGGCCAGACTCTGGGAAATGCCCCTGGGACCCGAGAGTGGCAGGTCCCGCTGCTTTGTCTCAGCAACAGGGACCCTCAGCCGATGGTAACGAGGGACCAGACCCATGTAGACCTGGCTTCAACCTTCAAACCTCTCCCCAGTGGAGAAACCGCAGCATTCACCTGTGTGAGCAGCACAAAGCCCTTTCCCTTCTGAGATAAAGGAGGGTGGCAGTGCCTTCTGCCCTGGGCTGGGAGGAGGCCGGACCAGGTGCTTGGCAGGCAGTTCGTGGGTGCACAGGGTAACCTGAGTTAACTGTTTCTGGTGACCGATCTGCTAGGGTGGATCCTCATCATCCACAGTGGCATCTGCTGCCAGGCCTCCTGCTGCAGCCGGGGCTGGTGGGGCTCCTACCTTGCTTGACTTCTCACAGTCCTGGCCCCTGGGCACGGGACATGTGGTTGCCCAGCACCCTCTTGTCACTCAAGGGTAGCTTTTTCAAAAGCAGTGTGAGGGCTTTGTGGGGACTTGAAGGTGAGGCCCAGTGCCATTTCTCAGGAGGAGTTTCTCCCCTGGGCAGGAGCTGGCTGCAGGGACCCAGAGGCCACCACCCTCCGTGGGCTGCTAGTCACAGGTGGGACTCTGGGCACATGTGACCCAGGCAAGCTGGCCTTTCCTTCTGGGGGCCTCGGTTTCCCCATCTGGGCTGAGAAATGTCCAGGGTTTTTTCCAGTGCTGTGTTATGTGATTCTCATGTGGGGACAGCCATGGAAATAATACCCGATGGCACTGTTTGCAAAGCTCTCTTCTCACCCGTGCTGTTGGGGAAGAGCAGATATGAGCATGCGTCCCAGCCCCCAGGCCTCATCCAAGCTGAAAACACAGGCACCGGCTGGCGGCCAGAGCACTCATGGGTCGGCCGTGTGGGAGTCACACCCCAGCTCCACTGGGGATCCACGATCATCATATGAACTATGACACCAGGACCGCCAGGCACATAGCAATGGCTTTTCCCTGTGCCAGGCATGTGCTAAGCAGGATCAGCTTCAGCCAGGTCCCACCGTGTTCCTTGTTTGAAGAGGACACTGAGGCATGGAGTAATCCACCTGAGGTCATGCTGCTGACCTTGGCAGGGCAGAGGGATGTTGGGCTGGGGTGCTCTGGGACCAGGCCTGGAAACCATTGCACTATCCTGTCCCACGGACTGGGCTGGGAAGACAGGCAGTTGCTCCGTTAATCTACAGACAGTCCAGATGAAGGTGGTGAGGGAGAAGGGTGGATGTGTTGGAGCCAGAGGATGAGGGTGAGGCAGGACAGATGAGGCAGGGGAGGCTGCTTGTGCCAGGGGACCTTGGCGGGCCTGGCCTGCTGGTGCATGTGAGGCCGGCACACGGGCATACATACGGTGTAGTGTAAGGGTGTCTTTTGGGTGTGCCTGGGGGGCCTCCCCCTTCCCTGCCCTGTCCTACTGGTCTCCTGTACCTCCTCGGGCCTGATGGACTAGTGCCAAAGGTTGGATTTCATCAGCCAGCAGTGGGGAGCCCCAGAGGGACTAAAGCAGGGAGTGGTAGAAGCATCTCAGCTGCCAGGTGAGGAAGGAGGAGCGCCAGCAAGAGGGAAGGGGGTAAGGGGACCAGAATGGCACTGTGGCCATCCAGGCAGAGGGCAGAGGCACTGGGCTGGGTAAACATTCCAAGCTCCAGCATGCCAGCCCCTGTTCCAGGCACCAGAGACTTAGCAATGAATAGAGAGACAGAAGGTCCCTGCTGCAGGTGCTTTCTCCACCTGGGGAGGTGACATCAGAAAACCCCTCCAGTGGGCTGTGGTGCATACAAAGGTGGTTAGTGTTAGGTGAGGACAGAGCTGAGCCAAGCACCAGCCTAGCCTTTAAAACAGAAGGGGCTAGGAAGCCCCTCCTCCAGCTCCCAGCAGGTGACACAGCAGGTGATGGTGTCTGAAGAGCACTGTTTTATTGTTTGCTATTTTTTGATTCAATATTATTAACTGAAGTCCATGGGTTACATGAGGGTCCATTCTCAGTGCTGTACATTCTATGGGTTTGGACAGATGCTTACTGTCCTGTATCCACCATTACAGTATCGTACAAGGTAGTTTCACTGCCCTCAAAATCCTCTGTGCTCCACCTATTCATCCCTCCGTCCTCCCAAACTCCTGCAACCACTGATCCTTTTACTGTCTTCGTAGTTTTGCCTTTTCTATAATGTCATAGAGTTGGACTCATACAGCATCAGCCTTTTCAGATCAGCTTCTTCGACTTAATAATACTTAAGGTTCTTCCATGTCTTTCCATGACTTGAGCTCATTTCTTTTTAGCACTGAATAATATTCCACTGACTGGATGCACCACAGTTTGTTTAGCCACTCACCTCCTGAAGGCTTCCAGGTTTTGGCAATAATGAATAAAGCTGCTATCAATATCCACGTGCAGGTTTTTGTGTAGATGCAAGTTTTCAACTCATTTGGGCAAATACCAAGAAGTACAATTGCTGGATGGTGTGCGATGGATCATATGTGAAGGGTACATTTAGTTTTGTAAGAAACCACCAAACCATCTTCCAAAGTGGCTGCACCATTTGTGTTCCCACTGCAGCTCCTGTTGAAGGGCAGCGTTGAGAGTTCCTGTTTCTCATCTGTGGACCACACCAACCACCAATTTCAGATGAATTAAAAAACAGAAACCCTACTACAATGTGGATGCAACAAGGACAAGGCATAATTCCAAACGAACACTGATGACCGTGGCTTGATCTCAGGGCCTCGGCTGGTTCGGCCTGGCTCGGGATGAAGAGCCTGGGCCCTTGGCCATTCTTCATCCAGCTGGCCCTGTAATGAATTGCATATTGTCCCAATATCTGCCTCCCCAACTGCAGGAAGATTCTGCATTTCCCACACATCAATATCAGACGTGGCCATGTAACTTGCTCTGGGCAGTGAAATGTAACCCACTTGGCATGTACCATTGCTGAATGGAGCCCATCAAAGCCAGTGTCCTGCCATTTCATCCCTCTGCTGTGAGACAAGTGAGATCTCAGACAGGGGCTGCTCCTTCCAAAAGAGAAAATGGAGCACAACCCCAGCCCTCCAGCATAGGGGCCATCGTGGTGAGTGAGAGATCCACCATGCTTGGTGTATGCCACCAAGAGCTTTGGGCCTGTTTGTTACACAGCATAAGATAAGCTGACAGAGACAGGTTCTTTGAAGACCCAAGACCCAGCTCACTGTTAGAAGTTTATGGGAATGACAGCAAAGGCTTGGTGCCATTTCAAGTTGTTCTGGTTACTTGGCCACATGTCCAGAAATGACGCAGAGACTCAACCGTGCAAGCTGTGTTCAGTGTCCTGCTGGTGTTGTTCCAGCTTGTCACATTTGCAGGCTGGAGGTCAGGTGTTTCCAGCTGGTAGTGACAGATCCTGAGTTCTCTCTTGGTTACCAACTGTCCTACTATACTGTAGTTTTGTGTGTGGTGTGTGCCTTAACAAGTGTCTAGTAAGTCATCTTTTTTTTTTCTTTGACGAAGGAATAAAATGATTGTGATTTGGGGAAGGGTCAAAGTCTCAGAGATGGAGCTGGCTGCCCACACTCCAGCATCCTTAAGAAATCCTGGCTGGGTGTGGATGCTCACACCTGTAATCCAAGCACTTTGGGAGGCTGAGGTGGGAGGGTCGCTTGAGAGCAGGAGTTTGAGACCAGCTTGGGGCAATATAGCGAGACTCTATCTCTACAAAAGTTTTAAAAATTAGCCAGGCTTGGTGGTGTGTGTGCACCTGTGGTCCCAGCTACTCGGGGGACTGAGGTGGGAGTATCACTTGAGCTTGGGAAGTGGAGATTGCAGTGAGCCATGATCAACTGCATCACTGTATTCTCCAGCCTGAGCGACAGTTCGAGCAAGACCCTGTCCAAAAAAAAAAAGCCGGGTGCAGTGGCTCACACCTGTAATCCCAGCACTTTGGGAGGCCAAGGTGGTCAGATCACAAGGTCAAGAGATCAAGATCATCCTGGCTAACACAGTGAAACCCCATCTCTACTAAAAATACAAAAAATTAGCCGGACGTGGTGGCACGTGCCTGTAATCCCAGCTACTTGGGAGGCTGAGGCAGGAGAATCGCTTGAACCCGGGAGGCAGAGGTTGCAGTGAGCCAAGATCGCACCACTGCACTCCAGTCTGGGCAACAGAGTGAGACTCCGTCTCAAAAAAAAAAAAAAAAAAAAAAAAAAAAAAATCTCAGTTGCTTATTCTGAAAACTAAAAATTGTGTTATTTAAGCCCTGGAGTGGTTGTTTTAGGGGCATCTGAGATATTGATTATATCACCAAGATCTGCTCCATGGGTAAGCCCCTTGGAATAAAAAATGAAAATGGGCTCTGATGACCTCGTGGCATCAGGAAGAAGACCAGGATCTTAGCTGTTACTTGAAAGCCCTCAGGGGCAGGACTTTCTCAGCAGGGCTTGCCTGCTTCAGTGTCTGACAGCTGTGTGTACTCACCATTCCCTTCTGCCTCAAATCACAGCCACTACTCTACTGTTCAACACTGAGGCATGAAGTCAGGTGTGGACAGGCAGCCAGTACCTTCTCTTCTGTTAGCATGATAACACCTGTTCTAATGATCTCCTGCCAAGTAAACAACTATCCCAACACTTTGTGGTTTAAAACAGTGGTTTTAGCCAGGTGCGGTGGCTCACGCCTGGAATCCCAGCACTTTTGGGAGGCCGAGGTGGGCGGATCACGAGGTCAGGAGATGGAGACCATCCTGGCTAACGTGGTGAAACCCCGTCTCTACTAAAAAAATACAAAAAACCAGCCGGGCGTGGTGGTGGGCCCCTGTAGTCCCAGCTACTTGGGAGGCTGAGGCTAGAGAATGGCCTGAACCCAGGAGGCGGAGCTTGCAGTGAGCTGAGATCGCGTCACTGCACTCCAGCCTGGGCGACAGTGAGACTCCACCTCAAAAACAAAACCAAAAAAAAATGGTTTTATTTATACCTGTGATTATATCAGAGATTTGGGAACAGTTGGCAGGATAGCTTGCCTCTGTGTTGTGGGGTGTCAGCTAGAGTAGTTCGATTGGGGTTGGGGACTCAACTTCCAAGATGGCCCATTCCCATGCCTGGCAGAGCCCTGGGAGCTGCTGCCTGTGGCTCCCTCCACAGGCCTGCTTGGGCTTCCTCACAGCATGGCAGCTGGGTTTCAAGAGCAGGTGTTCCAGGAGGCCGAGGAGCAGCTCTAGAGACCCGGCCTCAGAAGCTATGCAGCATCACGTCTGCCTCATTTGATTAATCAAGCAAGCTACTGAGCCCATCCCAGATTCATGGGAGGGGGATCTGCTCTGCTTGAGTGGCAAAGGGTTTGCAGCCATCTTTCCTTACAGAACCCAACCCTGGTTATTGATTGATAGCCAGAACGTTTTGGGGGGTTTACTTCAGGACCCACAAGCAATTGTTACCTGAATTCAAAACAGCCTATTATCCCAGCATTTTGGGAGGCCAAGCTGTGAGGATCACTTGAGCTCCGAAGTTTGAGACCAACTTAGGCAATATAGTGAGACCCTGTCTCTACAAAAAATATAAAAATTAGCTGGGTGCGGTGGCGTGTACCTGTAGTTACAGGCACTGAGGCTGTAACCTCAGGGGGCTGAGATGGGAGGATTGCTTGAGCCTGGGAGGTCAAGTCTGCAGTGAGTCGTGATCACACCACTGCATTCCAGCCTGGGCGGTAGAGCAAGACTCTGTCTCAATAAATAAGTAAATTCAAAACAAAAACAATTTTTTTCCTCTAGCATGGATTTTCAGTAATTAACAGAATTAAAAAATCATCAAACACTTCTTGTGTTTGAACTGACCAAGTGCCAGGAGTGGCTTCCTATCTGGCGAATTAGAAAGATGCAGGCCTAGGTGAGAGGCACACTGCTGTGAGTTCATGTCAGCAAGGACCCCTGAGTAAGGGCTGCAAGGCCACTGTGATGATGTCACAAAAACTCTTGATCAGGTATCTGCCCACAGCCTTTCTGCCTTCTTTTATTGTATGTGCATGTATATAACATGTACGTGTCTATATGTTATAGACATACATATGTACACATAATGTGTATGCATGCACACATGTATGTGTGCATATATTGTCTATATGTACATAAAGATAATTTCTCTCTTTTTGTTAACTTTGTATTTGGTTTTACATTTTCTCAGCAATATGTAACAGTATCACTTCTACTTCTTTACAAAGCATTCTTATGGAAATTTGCAAATATACACAAAAGCAATAGAATAGTATATCACCAGCCAGTTTCAACTATCATTAACATTTTTCCAATCTTGTCAATCTGTTTCCCACCTCTACTTTTACTTTTTTTCCTTTCTGCAGTTTCATAAAGCAGATCCCTGGCTGAGCACAGTGGCTGATGCCTGTAATCCCAGCACCTTGGGAGGTTGAGGTAGGATGATTGCTAGAGCCCAGGAGTTGGAGACCAGCCTGAGCAACATAGCAAGACCCTGTCTCTACTGAAAAAAACCAACAACGGAAAAAGCAGATCCCAGACACAGCATCCTCCCACCTGCAACTTCCTCCATGCAACTCAGGCAAGTTTCATTCTTACAAATGCAACGTGGACAGGAAGAGACAGCGTGGGCTCTTTCCCATCTTCAGTGTGGTGCACATCAGCTTTGTCCTGGAAAGCGTCCCTTTCTACTCATTCTAGTACAACGCCAGCTTCCAGGGAAGGCCCTGGGCTTTACTTGCAAATGACACAAAACCACTGCTGGCCTCATGCCACCATCCAGCCAAGTGTCTTAAGAGACCATGCACCTGGGACAAGTCCAGGTCATCCTGCATCCAGTGTCACACTTGGTGGACAGTCCCTGCATGTAGAGGACATCCCATGTTCACCCTGAAATCCTGATGGCTCAATATGTTGCTGCTTCATGGATCCTCTTGTGAGCCACTGGTCCAATTTTGAGAGCTGAAATAGTAATCCAAGTGGAAATGCCACACACGCACACAATAATGCACAGACAGTGGGAGCCAGGCCAGCTGGGGAGCCCTGCTCGCATTCTTAGCCACACGGACTTGCCTTTGGGAGCGCTCCAGCCTTCACTCCTATGGTCCGCATGAACAAAAACCACTTTTTCCCCTTCCCTTTGACACTGTCATCTGCCTGTGGCTACTTTTGGCATGGTCGGATCCTTTGGGGGTGCCCCCGGCCAATCATTGGGTGGTACTGGGGTCTGTGGGCAGGGGTTCGAGTCAGAGGGTGGTTGCCTGGTGGCCCACATGCAGGAAACACAAGTTTTGTGTTTGCACAGGAAAAAGAAGGGAGTTTGCATGGGCCCAGCTCATCCTTAGGAGACTGGAGCCCAGCTTGGAGCAGGTGGGGCGCTGGTTTATGGTCTGCACTGGTGCTGTCTTTCTGATTGTCTCCAATTTGGGACTTTCTCCATTTTGCTGGGGTCCGACTTTCCCTCACTGATCCCTCTAAAGGGTGGAGGCTGTCTAGGGTGCAGAAGCCTCCCTGGGCCTCAATTTTCCCTCACTGAAAGGGGAACACAGGATCAGAGTCTTTGGGGGCCTGTCTAGCTCGAATGTTCCCTGAGTGTTTGAATGAAGATTGCCCATGGTTTGAGATTTGCCCCAGAACCCCTTTTGGTTCCTTCAGACCCTTCTGCTCTAGCTGGGTGCTGATTCCCTCCCTGTAGCCTGGCCTACATCCAGGCCTGGAAGACCTTAACTGGTCTGTCTGGGTAGCAGGGAGCCCCGGTACCCACTCCCCAGTGCTCTGGGGCTATTCATTTTAATGGTCATATAGTCACATGGGTTTTTATTATGCAACCCCAGCACTTCCCACTCAGTCCTGGGAAGAAGCACGTGGTCCGGACAACAGGGCCCTATACCTGAGGGGATGTGGTGAAGCCAGAATTGCAGAGGGAGAAGTAAGGACACCTGAGACCTGGTGCTGGGTTTGACTATGTCCCCTCCGGAATTCATGTCTGAAACTTACCGGCCAATGTGATAGTGTTAACGTAAGTGGGAAACTGGGCGCAGTAGCTCAAGCCTGTGATCTCAGCACTTTGGGAGGCTGAGGTGAGCGAATTGCTTGAGCCCAGGATTTTGAGACCAGCCTGGGCAACACAGGGAGAACTTTTCTCTACAAAAAAAAGAAAAATTAGCCAGGTGTGGTGGTGCATGCTAGTCAGGAGGCTGAGATGGGAGGATCACTCAAGCCTGGGAGGTGGAGGTTGCAGTGAGCCGTGACCATGCCACTGTACTCCAACCTGGCTGACAGAGCCAGAGAGCCAGATCCTGTCACACACACACACACACACACACACACACACACAAAAAAAAAAAGGGCCAGGCACAGTGGCTCACGCCTGTAATCCTAGCACTTTGGGAGGTTGTGGTGGGCAGATCACCTGAGGTCAGGAGTTCGAGACCAGCCTAGCCAACATGGTGAAACCCCAGTTCTACTAAAAATACGAAAATTAACTGGACGTGGTGGTGGGCGCCTGTTATCCCAGGTACTTGGAAGGCTGAGGCAGGGAGAACTGCTTGAACCCAGGAGGTGGAGGTTGCAGTGAGCTGAGATGATACCACTGTATTCCAGCCTAGGTGACAGAGCAAGACTCTGTCTCACACACACACACACACAAAGAACTAGGGTCTTTAGGAGGTGATTAAGCCTGAGGGTTCCTCCCTCTGAGTGAGATTAAGGCTTTTATAAAAGAGGTTTCATGAAGCGTTCGCTTACTTACAACACAGTGCCATCTCGGAAGCAGAGAGCCCTCACCAGACCCTGATTGCCCTGGCACCTTGATCTTGGGCTTCCCAGCCTCTGGAACTGTGAGAAATACATTTCTATTATTTATAAATCACCCAGTCTCGTTGATCACCTGAGGTCAGGAGTTTGAGATCAGCCTGACCAACATGGAGAGAGCCCATCTCTACTAAAATTAGAAAAGTAGCCAGGCACAGTGGCTCACACCTGTAATTCCAGCACTTTGGAAGGCCGAGGTGGGTGGATTACCTGAGGTCAGGAGTTTGAGACCAGCCTGGCAAACATGGAGAATCCTCATCTCTACTACAAATACAAAATTAGCCGAGTGTGGTGGCACATGCCTGTAATCCCAGCTACTCAGGAGGCTGAGGCAGGAGAATCGCTTGAACCTGGGAGGCGGAGGTTGCAGTGAGCCGAGATTGTGCCATTGCACTCCAATCTGGGCAGCAACAGCAAAACTCCATCTCAAAAACAAATAAATAAATAAAAAATAGAAAAATAAAAAATAAATCACCGAGTCTCAGGTATTTTGTTACAGTGGCACAAATGGACTGAGATACCTTGCATCCACCCTTGGAGGCTACCAGTAGGCCAACGGCCAGTCAGGTGCCTCTGTGCAGGGGCCACACTGCTCCCTGATTCTCTTCCAGAGAGCACTGTACAGGGCTGACCCACCTCTGCAGCCAGGACAGACATGGCCTGGGTCCTGGTCCCTGTGGAGGAGTCTAGCTGTGGTTTTAAGGCAAAACTGGCCGCGCGTGGTGGCTCGTGCCTGTAATCCCAGTCGGTACTTTGGGAGGCTCAGGCGGGCAGATCACCTGAGGTCAGGAGTTCGAGACCAGCCTGGCCAGCATGGCGAAACCCTGTCTCTACTAAAGTTACAAAAGAAATATTAACTGAGCGTGGTGGCGGGCGCCTGTAATCCCAGCTACTCGGGAGGGAGGCTGAGGCAGGAGAATCGCTTGAACCCAGGAGGTGGAGGTTGCAGTGGGCCGAGATCACGCCATTGCACTCCAGCCTGGGCAACAAGAGCAAAATTCTATCTAAAAAAAAAAAACCAAAATACACAAACAAAACAAAACAAAACAAAAAAAACGACAAAACCAAGTTCTGTCTTGTCTGTTTTCTTATGCAAACCTCTCTCACAGCCGCTGACCTCTCTGCATTTCTTCAGTTCCAGCACCCAACTTGGAGACTGCTCTGAGACACGCCCCTTGGTTCCTTTAAGCCCAGAGCTGTGTGCCTCAACTAGATGGGGCCGCGATGGTGGTGGGGTGAGCAGGAAGGAAGATGGAAAAACAAGCAAGTTAAATTATGTCAAACAACTCATTTATTTTCTCTTACTTTGCTTTCCAGTGGCTCACTTGACGGGTTTTCTTTTTCAGTTTTCCACCTGCTTCTTTGGGGTCCCAAGGAGTCAGGCTTCAGAAGACCCCAGCCCCTGCTGCTCTGTCGGGCTCCCCCTGGCTCCTGTGTGCTCAAGGTGCTGGGGTCTCTCCCCAGCCTCCTGTCACACCTCGCTGGGTTCACCCTCTCTGAGGTGGCAGAGTGAACAGGGCCGACCACTGAAAGGGGAATAATCCCAGAAAAATGAAGGGAAGAATGCAGGTCTTTAGGAAGCCCCACAGAGGAATGGCCCCCCCCGCCCCCTGCCACTGTGAGGAGCCCTCCCCGCCCCATAGAGGGATGCCGCTCTCCGCAACCCACCGTGAGGAGCCCTCCCCATGGAAACAGGGTTGAGGGCCTGACCTCCCCCTTGGAGCCCCAGAAAACAAAGTGGGGAGGGTAGGGGGAAACTGAGTTGGCGGTGGCGGCACATGGAGGACCAAATCCTCTCAAGCTGGCGTCTGGGCGGGGCACGAGGAGCAGACCAGCCACGCAGCCATGGCGGCCGGAGTCACTCGAGGTCAGAAATGCCCAAGCAGGAAATGAGATGCAACTTGTAACAGACATCAAAGGAAATGGAAAAACATTCTTCTAATATGTTAGGGAGGCTAGAGGAAGGCGGGGGGCGCTGGCCCTTTATTAGGGGGCGGGGGAGGGGGCGATAAGAGATGGCACTGGAAGGCTAGAAATAATTAAAATCAAAGCACCAGACACCTGGGGGTGGGAGTCAGTGTCCTCCCTGCAGCCGGGAGACCCAAGGAGCATGCTCAGAGCCCTCCAGGAGTGCCTGGAGCAGCAGCGGGCAAAGGCCTGGCCTCAGGCCCGCCTCTGTCTCAGCCAGCTCCTCCAGGCCCAGGGATGTGGTCCCCACAGGGTGCCTGCTGCAGGCAGCCAGCACAGGGTTGGTGTTGGCAGAGCCCTGTGAACTGAATGCAAGCCTTTTCCTGGAAGAGAATCCCAGGGGGATCGGGGTGCCAGCACGTGCTGGTCCCAAGGGCATAGCGTGGCCAAATGGTCTTGGGACTGAGTCCTGCTCCTTCCACACAGAAAGGCAGTGCCTAACCAAAGGTCACTGATGCAGAGGGAAGAGGGCAGCCTCAGGGTCCTTGTCTGTAGCCAGGGGCCATTGCCTCCTTTTCTCTCCACAGGTCTGGGCCTGATCTCTGGTGCTCACCTGAGGCTGGCTGTTTAAAGTAAGACCCTTCTCCTTGCCTCTTGCCTCTTGGGAAGCCTTTGATGGGCTGCACCCTGACGCGACCCCTTTCCAGGAGTCCAGGTGCACCCCTGGTGGTAGCATGGGGAGTTGGTGCCTCCGCAGTGGGTCCTGACCACTTCCTGCCCATCTCAGCCACGGCTTCTCTGCTCTGAGGAGGGATTGCTTTCTCAGAAGGGCGAGTTGGTGCTGGGCATGCATGCAAGTGCCCAGAAAGTGGAAGTCCAGAGCCCTGAGCAGGTGTCCCTGCCAGCTCAGTCCAGGCTCTGAAAGGGAAGCGGCTGGGAGTGGAGGGGACCCTGTGCCGGGGGCCTGGGACCAGGCCGGCTGGGTGTGGCTTCACCAGGATGCCCAGAGTTTCAGCCTCTGTTCTGGGGGGCTGCATAAATCAACTCAGGACGAATCTCAAACTGTGCTGGGCTTCGGTTTATCACAGTGGGGCTACCAGGCACCGGGTTACAGCCCTGGGGGTCAGGGGGCGGAGGTGGGTTGATTTTCCCAGGCCCTGGGGGAGCAAGGGAGAGCCTGCTGCTCCCCAACACAGCGCTTTTTCAGGATTCGACGCTACAAACAGCGGCAATATCCTCGGTTCAAAAGTTCAAGAATCTGGTCCAAAGGCAGCCTGAGTAAGCCCCCCGGGGCCAGGACCAGGAGTTGCCCGGCGGGAGGGTGGATGCTGGGTGCCCTGCAGAAGGGACGGTGGTGCTGGGGCCTTGGCCACTGGCCTGGCAGCAGCCTGGAGCGCCGACTCCAGAGTGGAGGCTAGGCCGGGCTTCCATCGGGGCGCGCCGGCAGCTGTGCCCAGGCGGGAGGGAACGCGCGGAGGTGGCCCAGGCGGCCCTGCCCGACTGACGGACCGAGCCTCCCCCTCCAGGCCGTGGCCGCGCTTCCCGCTAGCGGGTCCGCGGGGAGGGGCGGGAAGGCAGCTGGACGCGGCGGCGATTTATGGGCCTTTCAGGCGAGCAGGTGCCTCCTCGGGCCGCCCATTGTCTCGCCGGCCTCACAATGGGGCTGCTGCAGCCGCAGAGCCGGCCCCCGCCGCGGCTTGCGGCCTGCACGGGCACTACGGCCCCGGGGCGGCAGGAGAGCCTGCGGTCGGCGCATCAGTCCGCGCGTCCGTCGGTGCGTCCGTCGGTGCGTCCGTCGGTGCATCGGTCCTGCTGCCCTCCGCGCGCCTGTCAGCCGGGAGCGGGCCTCGGGAGCCTGGCGTCCATCCCTGCGCGCCGCCCGGCTCCGCTGGCCCTCGGGGTCCCCGCGCCCCGACGGTGCGCTCGCGCCCGCTGCGCCCGCTCGTCCTGAGCCGTCGGGCACCCGGTTCCTCCCGGCTGGCACGGCCCGCGCCGCCGCGTCCCGGTCGCACACACAGGGGCCCATTCTTCCTGGCTCCGCGCAACCATATGGCAAATCCGCGTCGACACAGCAGCCCCCGCTCATTCAGGCGCAGAATGTCCCGCAACAGGGAACAATCACGACTCTGTTCGCGTCTATTATGGATGCGAACGGGGCGAGAAAAAAAATCATTTAACTCCAAGAGATAGCCAGCTAATTAGCAACCATATGTGAGCCCGGATTCAAAGCGATGCCGAGGAGTTCATTCTGCATCGGGCGACTTTATTAGGTATAGAAGACAGATGTCCCGACAGCCCACGCATCACAGAAAATCGTGTCGGGGAGTTCTTGAAATGTCCGGGAGAGCTCTTTAAATATTAAAGACCCAGCCCCGCTGATGGACTGGGCCGGGGTCCTCTGGGATCCCCAGGCTGCAGGAAGAGGACTTTGCAACAGCCACTCTGGCAGACTCTGGCCTGGCTGGCCCTGGGAGGGGGCCCCTCCGCCTCCCTCCAGGGCCCCCTCTCGCCGCCCCTCCGGTCTCAGACTCTTTCACTCAGGTGCTCTGGGGCCCCAAGGAGGAACAAAGGGGGTTCCTGCAGGCACGGATGGTCCAGTTATGCTTCAGGGTGCTTCCGAGGGTCAGGGCATGGCTCTGTGGGGGCGTCCAGTCCAGGAGAGGAAGGCTGCCTGGGGAGTGTCTGGTTCTGCCCCGCCCCCAGCCCAGCTGAACTGGACAGACAGTAGGTCTTCCTTCTGAGTTTGCAGAATGAGTGAGTGAGTGAATGAATGAATGAATGAGTGGATGAGCCAGTGTGGCAGCCAACCCAACTATGAAAATCCCTCGGGGGGTGGGCGGGAGTGGGGACAATAGTGGAAGGAAAACACTCCTGATTTCTTTACCAAGAAAACAGCCTCTGGCCATGAGCCTCCAATTCTTTGAGGAAGGAAAAGGAGAAAGCTTGTCAGAGAAAGAGAAAAAAATCTTTCTCTGTTTTCCATGCAATGCAATTATGTTCCAGCTTTTCCTCCTTGTTATTCTTTTAAGCCAAATGTCTGAATAAAAGGATTATTCCCCGCGCCCCCCCAGGACTGACCGTGCCGCTGTCAGCAGGCGGGGCGCTGCTGGCGAGATTAACTGCAGCCCGTGGCTTCCGCATTGCTTCTATGAAAATAAGTGAGGTCAGCTGCCATTCAATTGTCGCAGCATATATATTTGAAAATTTAAATATTTGAATCAAAGGAAAAAGGGGGATTTGCATTTCTGCTCAACGCGAGGAGCACGTTTCGAACGCTGCACAATGGAAACGTTTCAATCGAAATGAATTGTCTCCTCGCAGGAGGATTCTGTAGAAAGGCAGCCAGTGCTTTCTCTTTTGTTTTCTTTTGCTTTTGTTTTGTGTTGTGTGTTTTTCTTTCCTCTTACCCGCTTCAATCCAGGAGGGTGTTTTCTGAAACTTGGTGACTGACTTTGGTTTCGAGGACATAAAGAAACATGGAAAAGCTCCCCAGAAACATTCACATCAGAGGCCTCTCTGGCACAAAAGCAAAATTGAATTGAACATGTGCGGGTGAAAAAATAGATACAGGGGGTGGGGGAAGTCCCAATGCCACTTAGAATGGGCTAATCAGCTGACTCCAGCTGGTCTGGACGCGGCTGTTAATGAAGGCCCCGGTGAGTGGGAGGGAGGCCCAGCGCCTCCGGCAGCCCCTGGTTCTTCAGGCAGGCCCTGATTGTCCAGGTCACCAAACCCCTCAGCCACCCAGATCCAAATGCCACTGTCCCCAATTAGCATTAGGGGCCTACAGACGTCAACTGTGCACATGGTTTTTTTGGTCTCCGCCTTGGAAAATGGTATTTTTGCGGACTCTGTACTTGCACGATGTGTCTCTAGGTGTTGGGATGATGCATCTGAGGGAAACCAGCCAGGAGGAGCCAGCTTCCTGTGCTCAGTCAGAGAAGATCTCTGAGCCAGCGGTGCGTGGGGGTTTCCCCTGGTCTGGAGGTCTGGGGTGTGGTCTCTCTGTCTGACCTGGCTATGCGGGCCTGGACAGATGTAATCCCTCTGGATGCTGGATGTATTCCTGTCTTGGAGCTGCCATCACAAAGTGTCACAGACAGGGCTGCTGAGAGAGCAGACGTTTATCACTACCAGTCCTGGAGGCTGGAGTCCAGGATCAAGGAGTTGGCAGGGCTGGTTCTTCCTGAGGCCTCTCTCTTTGGCTTGCAGATGTCACCTTCTCCCTGTGTCCCTGCAGGGTCATGCCTCTGAGTGTGCCTGTGTCCTCATCTCCTTATAAAGACCCCAGTCCTGTTGGATTATGGCCCATACCAATGGCCTCATTTTAACTGTTTTCTATAAAACCCTGTATCCACATATAGTCATGTGCTGAGGTGCTGGGGATGAGGGCTTCTACACATGACTTTTGGGGGACATGATTCCTCCCATAACACTGGGCTTCCAGATTGGGCGTCCTGCCCTGTGGCCCAGGATGCCTGCTGGTGACTGACACTGTCCAGACCCCTGGGGACCTGGTTCAGCATGAGAGCCAGGTTGAGCTGTGGCACCTGCTCCTGAGCTGGGGGTAGGCATGGTGACTGAGGCTTATGACAAATACAGCCTCTAGGGCATCCTGCATTTCAGAGAGATCTCAAGTGGCATTTGGGGACCCTGGTATTCTCCTCAAAGGATAAGCGTCTAGACACGGATGCTGTCTCACCTCCTCCTGCCCCCTCACTGAGAAACGAGGCTCCTCTGGAAGCCGGCACTATGCCAGGGTGTGGGGAGAAGGCAGGGGCACCTCCAGGGCCTGGTTCCCTGCCAGGGGCTCTCGATGCGGGGCTGCCAGCCCCACAGCCATGGTGTCTTCGGCCTATTTTGCTCTCTTGCTTCGGCCATGGGCTTTCCTTTCCTTTCCTTTTTTTCTCTCTTCTCTCATTCCTACTTTTTCTTCTCTTTCCCAAATCTGCCCCTGCCCCCACCCGCCCCCAAAAAATTCCTAAATCCGAATAAAAGCCCAACAGGGCTCAACAGTGAGACTCGCCCCCTAGCTCTGCAGGATGACCTGGGCCCAACCCTGACGTCTGCTCTCGCACCTGCCTCTCCGTTGCTGTGAGACCTAGGCAGGTTGGTTAACCTCTCTGAGCCTTGGCCAGCCTGCCCAGTGGCAGACACAATGCTGAAGTGTCTCTTGGGCAGAGTGAGAAGGAGCTAATGGAAATGGCTGAAAAAACACTCTAGGCATTTAAAAAATGTCACGTAATTGCAAAATAATAACGATAACAACAATATACTTTGGAATTTTGCTGGAACTGAGAGCAGGCCTGAGTGGAATTTGGCACTGAGTGGGTCTGGCCTGGCTTCCATCCAAGGGGGTTTAGTTACTGAGGCACCCCCAGGACTCCATTCTGAGGCAGCCCCTCTCGTAAGATGGTCCTGTCGGTGGACTCTGGCATGGGCTGTGGCTGGGGTCCTTCATTGGCTGGGGCCAGTTCCAGGCGTTATTGCTACAGCCCCCTGTCACAGGGCTGGCAAGCCAATGGGGCTTTTTATTTCTTTTGATTCCCAAATGAAAATAGCCATATATTTCCCTTGATTGTAGAAATAGCAGCATATGCTCATTGTAAAAAAAAAAAAAAAAAAAAGGAAACAATAAGGGAATGTATAAAAAGACAGTAAAAACTCCCCCAGATAGATGCTGCTATCCTGAGATAAGCGCAGATGGCACTTTGGGGCTCTATACCATTTTACAACTATGGAACTCACATTTACTTTTTAAGTCCAAAGTACATATTTTATTTTAATTAAAAAATATTTTTTGAGATAGGATCTCATTCTGTCACCCATGTTGGAGTGCAGTGGCGTGATCATGGCTCACTGTAGTTTTGAACTCCTGGGCTCAAGCAATCCACCCGTCTCAGCCTCCTGAGTGGCTGAGACCATAGGTGTGTGCCACCACACCCAGCTAATCTTTAAAAAATACTTTTTTTTATAGAGACAGGGTCTCCCTGTGTTGTCCAGGCTGGTCTCCAGTTCTTGGGCTCAAGTGATCCTCCTGCCTCGGCCTCTCAAAGTGCTAGGATTATAGACATCTGGCCTAAAAATATATTTTTAATAGAGACAGGGTCTTGCTATGTTGTCCAGTATGGACTCGAACTCCTAGGCTCAAGAGATTCTCTCACCTCTGTCTCTGGAGTAGCTGGGACTACAGATGTGCACCATTGTGCCCAGCTCAAAGTATCTATTTTAAAATATTAGAATATCTATCTATTTGTATACACACACACATACATATACTGTTTTAATTGAAAGTATTTAACCATAACAAACTGTTTAAGAAACCCGTAATCTGAGTGTGACAAACAAAGTAACAGTTTGGCAGAGAGTTGAGTACAAGCAGCTGGTGACAGTACTAAGGCCGGAGAAGGCGGCTGGCGTCTTCTAAATGTGTTAGGGAAAGGCCCCAGGTTACAGGATTGGGAAGGCACTGTTGTTGAGAAGTGGCTGAGGGAATATGAGGACAGTTCAAATGCTCTGGGTTTAACATCGAGTGTGGGGTAATGTGGCGATTGTAGCAGTGGGTCCACACGGCACCTTGGGGCACAGGGAGGGTTTGGGGCCAGAGGGCAGCTGGGCTGCACTGGCTTCCCCGGATGAAGATGGAGGCCTCTGGTTAATGAAGCAACCACAAGAGGTTAGGACCAAGAGATGTTTGTCTCAAATGGGTGTGACCATCCTATTTGAACTGTTTCCTGGAAAGAAATGACAGGGGGATTCTGACGGGGCACCTGTTATTTTATTGATAGGAAATGGTTTCCATCCCGTGACCATGGAAATTTCCATGGTGCATCCTGGCCATGCATATTCTATGAGCCAGCTACCCCCAGCCCACGGCATGTCACTGTGCTGGCACCCACAAGGCAGTGCCCTGCAGAATGGGTGACAAGGATGGCTGAGCCCTCCGGCCTCGGCCTGGGTGTCTACTTGAACCCCTGTTAGGTCCCCCAGATAGGCCTTCAGTACCAGCAGGGGTGTGGGCCAGCCCCTGAGCTTCACCCTGAGGGGAAGGTGGATGGGACTCCTTTCAAGAGCCAGGTGAGGGAGGTGTGGCACAGGGCAAAAGTTGAGGCTCCCGGGTGTCCAGGGAAGAGCAGCCTCTGAGGGGCCTGAGGGCACTCAGAGGAGGAATGGGTGGAGGAGAGCTGGCAGCCAGGGTGCCTGCGCCAGGGTGCAGCAGGGCAGGCTCAATGATGTGGAGCTGGAGGGTGGGCACTGAGGTGGAGGTGGGGCATGGTGGGGTGCAGCTGTGAAGGCCACGCCAGGGCCAGGGTGCCAGAGCTGGGCTGGGCTGGTGGCAGTTGGGCCATATTCACTCTGTCCGTTGACTTCAGTCTCAGCTGAGCCCAAGGCTGAGGAATCCGCCTGCACTGACTTTCAGTCCTCTGAGCAAATTACAAAAGTATCACAGAATATTTCAGGAAAAGGTGATTCTTTTTCTTTCTTTCTTTCTTTCTTTCTTTCTTTCTTTCTTTCTTTCTTTCTTTCTTTCTTTCTTTCTTTCTTCCCTTTTCTTTTCTTTCTTTTTCTTCTTTCTTCTTTTCTTTCTTTTTCTTTTCTTTCTTTCTTTCTTCTTTTTCTTTCTTCCCTTCTTTCCTTTTTCTTTTTTCTTTCTCTCTTTTTTTCTTTCTCTTCCTTCCCTCCTCCTCCTCCTCCTCCTCCTCCTTCTCCTCCTCTTTTCTCTTCTTCTTCTTCATCTTTCTTTCTGTCTCTCTCTTTTTCTTTCTTTTTCGAGATAGGGTCCTACTCCATCACCCGTGCTGGAGTACAATGGCACAGTCATGGCTCAATGTAGCCTCCACCTCCCAGGCTCAAGTGATCCTTCCTGGTTCTACAGGCGGCCGCTACGCCTGGATACAACGGTCAGAAGATTTTTTTGTAGAGATGCAACCTTGCCAGGTTGTGCAGGCTGGACTGGAACTCCGGCGTTCAAGCAGTCCTCCCGCCTCGGCCTCCCAAAGTGTTGGGATTACAGGCTGAGCCACGGCGCCCGGCCCTCTTTTCCTTTTAAAGGTCTGTGGCTGAGTTTTGTGTTGGGAGTATTCTTACTCACCCAGAATATGGCTCTGTCTCTGCTTCATAGCTGGTGGTGGAGCAAGTGAATCACCCACCAGTGTATAGGTTTTCTAAGTTTGTGGTTGAAATTTTGCTAGTAAAGTGGACACATCACAAAGAAACTCCCTCCCTCTCTCTGCCCAGCCTGCCCCACCCCTAGGCTTCGAGGAAGGCCTGGGCTCCCGGAGGATGCCCCCTGGCGCTATGGGGCCAGAGGCCTGGGCCAGGCTCCTGCTGGGGCTGGAGATGGGAGGGGTGGGGGAGGCCGGCCCTGGCCTGCCTCATTTCTGCGCTGCGACCAGGCTGGGAATCTGTTTCTGTCATGAAAGGCGAGGGTGACCTGGCGGGTTTCTGCTCCTGGTTGGTCAGAAAGTCCGGGGATCCTTGACTCCGGTTAAAGGGGTCCCCACGTCTGCCGTCTTGCCTGGCCGCCTCCGAGAGCCGCCAGTCCAGGGCTGAGGAAGGCGGGACGCGGGTAGAGGGCGCGAGGGCCGGGCAGGGAAAGGGGTCCCGGAGCCAACCCCACTGCCCCGGCCGCCCCCGGCCCGCGCCCGCCGCCCCCACCGCGCCGCGCGTCTGTTTGGAGAAGAAAGCGGGCCAATTTGTTTTCATTCAGAATCACTTAAGATCCCATTTTGGAGAAATGAAAAGAGAGAAGCGGGCTTCCCGCGCCCGTGCCCGGCGGCTCGTCGAGTGGGGGCACAGCGGACCCCTCCCCGTCCCCGGCCCCAGCGCGCCCGGCCGCGGCTCCCGGAGGTCCGAGACGGCCGGCACCGCGGGCCCGAAGGCGGCGAGGCCGCGCTCATCTGCATGAAGCGCACACTCGCGGCCCATCTGCAAAGGCGCAATTAAACGCGGGGGTGGGGGGGCAGGGGCGCCCGAAATTAGCATTTCCGCGGCCATCTGGCGCGAGGAGCGGGCGCGGCCGGACAAAGGGCGCCGGGCGAGGGGAGAGGCGAGTGTGCCGCGGCATTGACCTGCAAATGAGGCTTTGTGCGCGCATTAAAGCTCGCCGGACCCCCGACCCCGGCCCCCGCCCCGCCCGCCAGGCCCGCGGCCCTTAGCGGTCCAGGCTCGGACTGGGCACCCCGTAGGTCTGGGGGTCGGGCCGGGCAGTGCTGCGACTGGGCAGGAGGCCGGGCCGGGCCAGGACAGGCTGGGGAGCGTCGGAGCCCCCCATCCAGGCCAGGTCCTTCTGCAGCCTCCAGGAGAGTCGCTGGGACCCTGGCCCCTTGACCCCTACCCCTGCCCCCACCTGGTCCTCGCCCCTCTGGGCCGGTATTCCCCAGCTTGCTCTTGGAAAGGGTTTCTCAGGATGCAGGGGTCCTGGCTAGAATCCCTTGGGGTGGGTAAGTGGAGGGGGCGTGGACAGGTGGGGGCTGCTTGGGGGCAATTTTGTATTGGGAGCTACTAAAAACTGGCCACCTGGACAAGTTTTTGTTTTTCCATGGTCATTAATGCCCTGAATCTTTGAAAAGGGCCATTTCACAGTGTTTTATGAGCCTTAAAAATCAGGGACTCTTTGAAAATGATTGTGGTGCAGCTTAGTGACAGCCAGATGATTAGCAAGAGCTCAGAATCAGGTCTTTCCGGGACCAAGTGTGTGGGGTGGCAGTACAGGAAATCTGGGACTCCCCAGTGGGTACAACTGAGGCTGCAGGCAGGGCCGATGGGACGGGGGGCAGGAGGCTGGGACTGGGAGCCCTGGGGCCAGCTGGACTCTGCCAGATGCCTGGGTCACTTGGGGGCCCCTGGAAGGCCCCCTGGACTTTCTGCCACATTGCTCAGGCTCTGGGTGCCTACAAACTGTCCCCCATGCCATTGGACCGCTCATTAGGGGTTGTGGCCCCAATTAAACTGCAGTAGCCACCCCCAGAACCCGCAAAGGCCTGGGAGGCAGTGAGGGGCATAGAGGACAGTGTGTGGCTGTCTCTGGGTCTCTCTTCTCCCATGTGGACCAGTGGGGGTCATGGCGATGTTGTCCAGGGTGAGGTCCAGCTGTGGTTCCCGTTCTGTCTCTCAGCACCAGCACCCAGCATAACCGTAGGGCCTGGGCCCGGGACCCAGCCTGAGGGTGGTGAGGAGGTTTCCTGAAGGAGAAAAGCCAGAGTGGAGTCCTGAATGGAGCGGGGGGACCACGGCCTGCCTGCAGTCTGCTAGGTGGGGCTGGAACCTGGGGTTTTGCTTGGGTGTGATGAAGGAAGAGGCTAGGGATGCAGCTAGGTGCTGATTCCTCATAGACTGAGTCATGATTTACGAGGACCTTCAATTATATCCCCTTAGCAGGGGCCACAAAGTCTCAAATCTGCCCAGAAATCCGTGCCTCGGAGCTCAGGTGAGGTCTTCTTCAGGTTTTCCTTCTGCAGTACAGATGCTGTCAGAAACAGCAAGCTACAAATGGAGAAGTCAACAACACTCTAGTGAGAATTACTCTGCCAATTAATTTTCTCAGAAATCGGGGGCTCAGGGACCAGTGTGTAATCACGAGTCCCTTAGATGGGGGGTTCAGACAGGGTGGGTGTGGGCACACAGGGATCCGTGCTAAAGCCTGGCACTGGATCCCAGGTGTGGGGACTCTAGCTCCTCCCAAGGGGCAGGGGATCTCCCATCTGTGATGTGGCTGAATGACCCACGACCTCATCTGTGGGCCACACGTGTGGTGGGGCAAAGGTCTCTGGCCTGGTAGCCATGTGAGCTGGAGAGGGTGCACTTCTCTATCTAGGCCTTGCATTTTCTCTTAGGTAAATGGGGCAGAGTAACCCCCTCCTTCCCCTACCACAAGGGTTCTGGGAGGTGTGGAGCCTGGGGTGTGGTGGCGCCTGGTACTCAGTGTTCTTTGGAAGCTGGAATGAGGTTCCTCAGGCCAGTTATGGGTGTGAGATGTCTGAAAAAGCGAAGTAGACTGGACGGTGGTGTCATCTATCTGTGCTGGGCTGGGCACCAGCACCTCGCTCTCCCAACATCTTGGGGTGTGCCCATGGAGGAGATGGAAGCACAGAGGATTTCAGAACCACCCCCGCTTCAATGCTGCCTTCAAAAGTATACCAGTGTGGGATGTGGGCAAGGAGGATTCTGGGGATGGGTGGGCTGTCGGGGGAGTAGGCACATGGGTGGGGTGGGCCCAGGGGAGCAGACATGAACCCAGGGAGAGGGTACATACATGGAACCCCAGGGCTTCTGAGGGACCGCAGCACGGCTGGTCTGCCTGGACAGGTGCTGGATGGGGCACTCTGCAGAGAGCAGGAGGTGGGTGAATCCCTCTTTCGCCTCCATCCTTCCCATCCTCCAGGACAGGGAAGCAGCCGTCAGCAGACAGTGTGAGCCCTATGCTGAGTGTGAGCATGAGCACAGCTCCCTGCACTTTGTCCTCAGGAAGTCTCAGATCCAGCCTGCATTGGCTTTCGGCAGACCCCCATTTCCTAATCCCCAAGGATTCTCCTTGTCAGTCATCCCATTTGCAATGCCCTCAAGGGCCACTGTCCGTCTGGCAGGGAGATCAGCTTCAAGATCCACACAGACAGTGTCTGCGGTGGGTGCTGAGTGCCAAGGGGGAGACCCTGGGCTGCTTTTGGAAAAGGAGCATCATGGAAGAGGGGCCTTTTGGCTCTGGGCTTTGGAGGATGAGTAGGAGTTTGCTAAATCCAGATGGGGAAGAGGGCCAGTTTGGTAGGTGGCATTTGGGAGGGGCTGGGGCAGCTGGTGCAGGGTGTGCTGGGCCAGGAGATACCTCCTGCGCCTGGGTTTCCAGCTCTTGCTTCCTGAGCTGAGTTGGAGCCGATATCCATGCCTCCCAGCCACTGGATGCTCTTTTCAGTGTGACCAACCGGGCAGAAGAGCTGAGTGACAGGCAACTCGTGGCCTGGTCTGTGGAAGGCAGGGCTGCCTCTGAGCCTGCGGGTTGGGGCCAGAGTCCGGGCCTGAGCCTGCCACTCAGGAGGGAGCCCGGGCAGCCTAGAGGAAGTACTGGGCCCTGGGGCCCTGCTACAGAATCGGGGTGTGCCCTGCACTGCGGAGGGCCTGGCTGCCCCTGGGGCTGATGACCGGGTGTGGGTGGGGATGGGCCCCAGTGGCCTGAGAACACTCACACTTGCTTGTCCCCTCTGTCCTTCTCTTTACACCTGGCCCATAAGCAGCCAGTCTGGCTGGAGACCTCAAGCTGGGGAACCACTGGAAGAGAAATGGTTACTTTCTGCCTGGAGAGGGGGTGTTAAGCCTCCCTGGGGCTGGGGCCTGGTCTCTTTAGGGCCTCCACGGAGCCCACGAGGCTCCCAGGTTCAGCCATCCTCCACGAGGTGCTTGGGGGATTTGGATGAAGCCAGGGTCAAAAAGCCAAAGCCTCTTCCTCCACAGCCTTTGTCCAAATGCAGAGGCCAGGGCTGGGGGTAGGGGAAGGTGATGAGGGACCAGCTATGGCTGGTGGTCTCAGGTCTTACAGGATGTTAAGGAGGGGAGGGTGGGTGGGTCTCCTGTCTTTGATGCAACTCACGCAAGGGCTGTCCTGGTGCCTTCTTGTCAACTTGCTGCCGAGGCTGCCACTTCAGCTGCCTGTCTGTGAAATGGGTCCATGTGTCCCCATGCCTTGGCCCGTCTCCTGTTCTCTACAGGCTGCTGTGCAGCCTGGGGCCCCTTCCAGGCCACTTTCTCCATATGCTCACTGAGCAGGGACCCCTGAGGCAGCGAGGCGCCAGCTTGGCTGCACCCAGCTGGCAGGTGAGTTGGTGCCCAGCCTCAGGCTCCTCATCCGTAAGATGGGGCAGCAATGCTTGGCAAGTTCAGGAGACATCCCTGTTAATGCTTGGCTTGGAGGCTCCCTCGAGCCCACTCTGGGCTGCAGGAGGCCCTGGTGATGGGGCAGGGTCTCTGCCACCTTCACCATCCATCCTCGCACTTGTGGGTGCCCCAGGGTGTGGCACGTCCCAGCCCTCTGTCTGGGCAGCACTGGCTAAGTGAGGCCTGGGCTCAGGCGTGGGAGGGCCCAGGTGGGGGAGGCGGCCGCCAGGTCAGGCCAGGCCGGCTCCAGTGGAGGCTGAATGGGCACTCTGTCCTGCCACCCTCGGCTGTCATCTGCCACTGGGATTTGGTTTCCTAGACTGGTGCGACTGCAGGTGGATTCTGCAAGGCCCGGTGACCTCACAGCTTGGAGCCCCCGTGTCTCCTGAGCCAGGCGGTGGCCGGGGGGCGGGAGACAATGAAGCCTTTTCCTGGGGAGCAGGGGCCAGCCCGAATAGAGGGAAGCAATCTGCCTGTGCCCTGAGGCCTCTCCGGCTTGCTGGCGGCAAGAGGGGCCACTGGGGACAGCGGTGCCAGGCCTTGGCAGAGCTATCTGGAGGCTGGGCCAGCCAGGTGCCGGGTAACTGAAGCCACCTGGACACACACGGGGGCTGTGGAGCGTTTTCAGGACACAGTTCTGCCTGCTTTACCTCAAGGATGGTGGCGGGGAGCCATGGGGGAGGGAGGGAGGAGTGTGTTCGTGGCACCAGGGGGCTGGGGACTAACCCCCACCGGCCTCTCGGCTCCCTAGCGCAGCCTGGGTTCTGCTGAGCTGAGGGCAGGGGCCGGCCTTCTCTGCTGGCTCCTCTGGAGGTACAGGTGCTGCTGGTGGTGTAGGGAGTGAAAATGTCTCCCCCACCCTTCTCGTTCTTTGGCTGGGCCACGAGTTAAATTGAGCAGATTAACAGGAGGAAAAAAATAATTTTCATTATGTACATATGAGGGAAGGCCACAAAATGTGACATCCAGAGAAGGGCAGGATGATTTAAGCTTATATGTCCTCCCAGCCACAGAGAGGACTAGGGGCTTCTGGGATGGGGGCGGCACGAGTCGTGGGAGGGCTGGGGAGGGAGCATGAGTGACGGTGGTCTCGCATGAAAAGTCCCCTGGGACCCATGTTGCCTCTGGGCAGCCCTCAGTGGAGGAGGTGAGGGGCCTTCTGGGCCGATGCCCCTGGCGGCCTCCTCTCCTGCCCGCAGCTCCGTGTGGTCTGCAAACCAAAGCAGCACGGTCTGGGGTGGTGTTTCCCGAGCTCCTTCAGTGGTGGGGGGTGAGGGGGCTTCCTGGTGGCACAGAGCTCCGAGTTCGAAGTCTGGCAGGTGCGGTTAGTCACGAGGGCTGAGCTTCCAAGGCCTCGTTTCTGTCCCATCAGTTGGGGGCATGGTAGCATCAGGTAGGCGATGAGGGGCCCCGGCTGGTACACCACAGACACTTGTCCTTGAAGCCCTCCGTGGGGTGACTCTCCTCATCCCAGGACCAGGGAAGGGGTGAGGCCAGGGCTAGGGGTGCACAAAGTCCTCTTACTGGGAGTGTTCCCAGCTTTCATTGGTTCGTTTGTTCCACCCATAGCCCCCAACCTGGGTGTGCCCACCTGGCTCTCTGCCCCAGAACAGTGGTCGCAGCCAATGGAGTCAGAGGAGCGGCCAGGCCTGGGAGCCTGAGAGGAGGCAACTTCTGAGCCCGGACTGTTGGCCACGCACCTGCTCGATGGGGCCGGGAGCAGCTCTGGGAGGGTGATTTTGGCTCTTGGGGGTGCATGTGGGGTGGCTGGGTGTGAGTTTGCATCTCAGTTCAACTCAGAATGGGTGAATTTCCATTTGCATAGGGAGGCTGGACACGGTTAGGTCACGGTCGCCTGAGAAACTCTTTGCAGAAGGCCAGGAGAACAGGAAGGTCTTCACAGATGGGCTCCATAGCATCTGATGGGTGAGGACAGCTGGCTGCAGAACAATTGGGATCGCAGGCCACTGCTGTGTGGTTTCAGAGCCCTTAGCACTTGCAGGTTAACCACCCAGGTGGGAGAGGTGTGTGGCTGTGGCGGGGGTGAATGGCCCTGCTTTGTTCAGCCTGTGACTGTGGGACATTTGGGAACACACAATAAGAAGGTTTTGTGTCTATACCTTGAAAAAATGCCCAACGTGGCCTGGAGCCGTGGCTCATACCTGCAGTGCTTTGGAAGGCCGAGGTGGGACGATCACTTGAGCCCAAGAGTTTGAGACCAGCCTGGGCAACACAGCAAGACTCTGTCTCTACAAGAAAATAAACAAAATTAGTCAGGCGTGGTGGTGTGCCCCTGTAGTCCCCACTTCTTGGGAGGCTGAGGTGGGAGGATTACTTGAGCCTGGGATCCGAGGCTGCAGTGAGCTGTGATCAGGCCACTGTACTCCAGCCTGGGCAACAGAGTGAGACCCTGTCTCTAAAAAAAAAAAAGTCCAAGGCAGATGATGCAGGGCATCTCGGGGATTCTGAAGGAGCCCAACAGGACCACTGAGGACTGTGGGCTTGAGATGTCACCGTGGAACCTTGTGGAAGCACCTACTACATGTGCTGAGTTGCCTGACTCACAGCCCATCCCAACCATGTGAGGTAGGATGTGGTCTCAGCCTGTTTGATAGATGAGAAACCAAGGCAAAGCATGGTCAGGTACCAGGCCCAAGTGCCAGGGAAATTCAGGCTCTGGATCCTGTGGCTCTTCTATGCCTCAGTTTCCCTTTCTGTAAGTGGTGGTTCTCAGCAGCTGTGTTGATGGTTTGGAGATGCCGCCGAAGCCTCCTCCTAAAGCGGCGAGATGAGACATTTCCCTTGTAGACCCCCTCCGAGGTGGTGCCTGCTCCCTGACCTGGGCAGTGTGGGTTTGCCCCAGGAATGAGGTGGAGGCCCAGAGAGGAGACAGGCTTGGCTGGGGTCAAAAACGGAGTTACAGGCGGAGTGAGAGCCCACAGGCCCCCATGCTGCAGGGCCACCCAGTCAGGTGGAAAACCCACGAGAAGTGTCTGCCCCTCTTCTCCTCTCCAGAGTCCTTTGACGTGATCTTGTGGACCGAGAGGGGGTTTGATTAAGACCCTTTGAAATTGCTTACTGGACTTCACCACCATCCTGACAACCCCTCTTTAGAAGCCTTTCTCGAGCAGCCTCCTGCCCACCCCCAGGATGGGCCCTTTTTCTGGGCGATGCTGTGGTCCAGCTCCCTGGGCCTCTGCTGGGGTCTCTGGGGTCGGCCCAGGCCAGGCTCATCAACACTCAGGGCCTGCACATTTCCACCCCCAAGTGCCTTGGGGGTCTCCACCCTGGGGCTGTGGCCTCTGCCAGCTGGAGCCTCCTCTTCCAGAGCCTGGCCAGTCCACCTCTAGCCCATTGCTCCCATTGTCCCTGGTAGAGATGCTTCTGGCCTGGCCTTCTTGGGGTGGCTGGGGGTATAGCTGGGGTGAGTGCTCCCTGTGTGCCCACATGAAGGCCCCTCCCACAGATCCTCTGGCCCCTCTGGGTGCTTGGGGGGGCTTCTGACACCAGCGGCATCCTGGCCTTGCTATGGGGCCACACTTCCCCATGGCACCTTGGCCACTTGTGACCTCTCTCGGTTGTTCTGGGAGAACTGGATGGCATTTGGGGCCCTTCCCCCTCTGGTCACCTGTGCTGAGTCAGGCTCTGCCTGGCAGAAGTGTCCTGTGGGTGGATTTGCTGTGGAGACCTCTGTCTCAGGAACTGTTTGTGTGTTAAAGCTACAGGTTGCTGGGCTGAAGAGGACATCAGTACATGGTTCTCCCTGAGTGCAGCGAGCTCTGTCATTGCTGCTTGGTCTTGTATTTGCGGCGGCTTTTGCAATACCTTCCACTGAATGTCCTGGGGTCAGCCCTATGGAGCTGGGGTTGCACTCAGTTACTGAAACTCAGAGAGGCCTGGCTCTTGCCCCAGGGGACCCGAGAGAGGGGGTGAGCCAGGTTGTGAATGAGGGGATCCCTGGCTTCCGACTTCAGCTCTTCCTTAATCCCCACTGCCTTCTGCCACACACACAATGGAGGCAGTTCTTGTGTTTAGGTACGTGTGTGTGTAGGTATGTAGGTGTGTAAGGGTGTAGAGGTGTGTGTAGGTGTGTGTAGTGGTGTAGGTGTGTGTGTACGAGTGTAGGTGTATAGGTGTGAGTGGGTGCAGGTGTGTGTGTATTGCCTGTGCAGGTTTGTAGATGTGTGTATAGGTATGTGTGTAGGTGTGTGTGGGGTGTAGGTGTGTAGGCATGTGTGGGTGTGTGTAAGTGTGTGTACAGGTTTGTAGGTGTGTAGGTATGTGTGTAGGTGTATGTGTGTGCAGGTGTGTGTAGGTGTGAGTCAGGGTTGGCCAGGGGAGGGATGTGGCTAAGAAACAACCAAAAGTCATTCAGTGGGATTTGTTGAATCACATTTGTGGTCAGGCTGTAACAGAGTTTCTTGAGGATCCACCTGGGAAGTTGGGGATTTTCTGTGTGGCAGGTGCAACAGCAGCCTTCTTGGAGCCAGTTGATGTGTTCCGAAGGCCCACCTGTATCAGGCAGGCACAGTGCTTTGTGGCTTCTTGGCCTGTGTGGGCCAGCAGAGGAGCTGTGCTCAGACCACCCTGGAATTTTGAGCATCTCTTCCTCAGATCTGGCCTTTCCAGTCCAAGGTCCGGCAAAGCCAGCTCTTGCTTTCAGCCAGTTAGTTCCTTCCTGCCCTCTGGCTTCCTGGCTGAGCTACCGACTTCTCTGCTATCGGAAGTCCCATTTCTTTTCTGAGGCTTTTCCAATGCAAAGTCCCACACACAGGTGCAGCACTGGCCCAGCCTTCCCCTTGCCTTGGTCTCCCTGTCTGTACCAGGTTGGGGGCTTCACGAGCTCTGAGGCCTTTTTGCTCTGGGGTCTCTCCCCTCAGCGTGAGTCTCCTCTATCCTTGGGCACCTGTTAACTCTCGCCGTGGGTTTGCCGCTGCCACTGGCTTCCCAGGGCGCAGGCCCAGGAGGGAGACGAAGCTGTGAGCCTGGTTCCCAGAGCCTGCACCTCCTGCCCTGAGGCTGCTCAGCTGTGTTGCCACAGAAAGACCACATGCGTCCTGCAGGCTGGAAAGGAGCACGTCATGGGGAATGTTGTGGAGGGGCTGGCCGTGGGGAGAGGAGAAGGTGGGGGGTTTCCGGGGTCGAGGGTCATGCAGGTGGGGATCACTGTGCCCAAGTGACAAGCCTGGACTCCGTCTTGACACCCCCACCCCTGCGTCTTAGGGCTACTCCCAGGAAGTGGAAGGAGTTGTGTGTTTGAGGTCCCAGAAGGCACCGGGATGGACTCTGTCCACTGAGTCATCCATGGCCACCTCTGGGCCTGGCTTGTGTCTTCTTGGGCCTAGGGTTTGCTGCCTGGACATGTGAAACCCAAGCCTGGGGATAGGTGGGGGGCGGGGCTGGGCTTGGCTCTTGGAATTAAGGGCAGCCTTGTCCCCTCTGGGAGCCATGGGTGAGGGTCTAGAAGGAAGAGGAGGGGAGGGGGCTCGAGCATCCCCTGGAGTCCAGCAGGGCTGTCCTGGGCTAGGCTGTCTATCTCCTCTACCCTCTGCCTCACTCAGGTGCCTTGAGTTGTGGGGGCTGCAGGGGAGGGGAGTTGCAGGAGGCCTGGTACCTCGCAGGGGTGCTGAAGAGGAGGGCCAGGAGGTCATAGCAGGACCTACTGAGGGAGAAGGATCTTGAGGTCAGAGCGGATGACCCACCTCCTATTACACAGCCAATGCCTGGGTGGGCACAGGTGGGTGCCCTGGCCTCTAAGCCTTGGGATGGGGTGGCAGCCCCCAGCCCTCCTGCACTGCCTGACTGAGGGCCCTCTAGGCTTCCTCACCAAGGCTCCACAGTGGAGTTGGGAAGGGCCAGGGTAGGACCTGTCAGCTTTTAGGGGGCCCTGGCTCCGGCTGTCTACACTCAGAGGCCAGTGGAAACTGAAGTTCTGTTTGGCTCTGGCTGCCCCAAGCGTACTCCAGGCCTGGCTGCCTGGGACCCTGGCTGACCTGGGTGGGGACAGGAAAGGTGAAGGGTGCTGAGACACAGGACACAGGCCTGATCTCCCAACTAGCTGGCCCTCCAGGGCCACAAGAATAGGGCCAGAGGCAAGAGAGGGGTTGGTGCCGTTGGGGGCCGAGAATGGTGAGGCTGAGACATGCTTAAGATCCCCAAGGAGGCCGGGCGCAGCCTCCTTGTAATCCCAGCACTTTGGGAGGCCGAGGCGGGTGGATCACGAGGTCAGGAGATTGAGACCGTCTGGGCTAACACAGTGAAACCCCATCTCTACTAAAAATACAAAAAAAAAATTAGCCGGGCATGGTGGCAGGCGCCTGTAGTCCCAGCTACTTGGGAAGCTGAGGCAGGAGAATGGCGGGAACCCGGGAGGCGGAGCTTGCAGTGAGCTGAGATCATGCACTCCAGCCTGGGAGACAGAGCGAGACTCCGTCTCAAAAACAAAAACAAAAACAAAAACAAACAAACAAACAAAAATCCCCAAGGAGCCCCTGGGTCCTGGGTCCTAGAGCCCAGAGGGCTGTACCGGGCCGGGAGGAGGCAGGGGTGCTGGGGGGAGCAGGCTTTGGCACAGCTCAGATGGGCACTCCAAATGAAGGACCTGATACAGTTGAGAAAGGGGGGTCCCCATCCCTGCAGGTGACTCAGCAGATCACCTGGAGATGGGGGTGCTGCGTGTGGCAGCCCCAGGAGCCCTGGCTCTTGTCTGCCTTCCTGCTCCTTCCCCCAGCTGTCTGGCTGCCCCAGATCAAAACACCTGGCCTGATCCCCTCCTTCAGGGCACAGGGTGTGGACCCCTCTCCTATCCATTGGAGGGACGCCTGGTGATGCCCTGCTTGGGTCCTGGTACCTCAGCTGCATGTGCAATGCTGGGCAGCCTCCTTCCAAATTTTCATTTTATTCCTTAATTTAACTGGCACTTCCTGAGCACCCAGCTGGGGCCAGGCCTGTACTAGGCACTGCCAACCCCGGCCCCTTTTTGGGGCCCAAAAGGCCCAGCACAGCCCCTCCCCCAGTGGTGGGCCTGACTCCTGACCACTACGCTGGTGGGGGACTGCCTGCCAAGATGGTGCTCAAAGGACGTCCTGAGTAGGGAGGGGGGCTGGACATCAACTACAGGGTGAGGATGGAGAAGCCGGTCTCATGGCAGGGGATGCCCAGGGTGACTGGCAGGGCTGCAGCCTGTGGGGCCTCATAGGCCCACTTGGCAGTGGGGAGTCACAGTCAGCTTGAAAGCAGGCTGGGGAGCTGCCAGCTTGGGTTTGGACAGCTCTCCCTGGCACCGAGGGGCAGGGAGCTTGGTGGGGTGAGGCTTGATGCAGGAGGGGCCTCGGAAAGGAGCTCCAAGGGGACAGGCAGGAGTGCAGCAAGGAGGCAGAGCCCAGTATCACCCACCCAGGTGGTTTGTCTGGCTTCCTTTATTAAGCACCTACTGTGTGCCTGGCCTAGGCCCAGAGCTCACGTCTCACCTCCATCAAGCCCTTGCCTCCTATGCCCCTTCCAAGGGGGCATTTTTACTGTTCGCCATTTCACAGACAGGGCTGTGGTGGGAGCTGAGGGGCTGCAGGTCGGCCACGCCCTTGCCTCCTCCTCTTCCTGGTCCCCCGGCCCAAAGACGGGAGAACCTCAGGCTTGGCCAATGCCAGCCCTGGAGACTGGCTTCCCCAGGGCCACGCCCAGCGCCCTGAGAGGCCATCTGAGGGCAGGTGATGGAGGAGGGGAGCCTGGCAGAGGAGGTGGGTGCCCCGGGAAGCAGGAGCAGCCCCTCCCCCAGCCACCCCCAGCAGATGCTCTTGGCACCCATTGGACCCCGAGGACCTCAATAAGGGAGCCCAATTTGGAGACAAAGCCGGCTCTGCGGACAAACACTCACGGCTATCCTCAGCCAGAGCAGCCAGGCAGCCGCGGTGAGGCCACAAAGGGCCCGAAGAAAGGGGCCGCGGGAGGGGCCGTGAATGGGCCGGGGCTGCACATGCCACCGTTGCCCGGGCGACGGCCCTCTCGCAGAGAGGTCTGCCGGGCCATTGTCCGGGGCCCGCAGGACGTGCCACACACCAGATGGTCGTGTGCTGTCTAGGTCACTTATCGGGGGACAGAGTGAAGGAATGTGGCCGGCATGGCGGGCCGAGGCGCCATCTGTTCCCTAAGTCCGTGGGCACCGGCGGGCATTGAGCACCCGGCCGGCCGGGCCCAGCCTCCGCCGCGGCTTTAATTAGCTAATTCCATAATTGGGCTTTATTTCAGGTAAATTGCATTTCACACCCGAGAGGGCTGCAATGGCCCGTCCAGGAGTGGAGTCCTCGGGCACTTTGTGCGCAGTCCATAACACGGACAACAAGGGCTGGGTGCCGGGGCCGCGCCCGGCCCAGATGGGCGGCCCCATGGAGCTCCCTGTGGGCCGGGGGCCTGGGGTGGGCGGCCGGGGCTGGGGGGCCCAGGCGCTGTGGAGGGCCCTGCTTTCCGGCCAGCATCTCCGGGTTTCCACAAATATTTACCCAACAAGGAAACAACAGTTCCTGCCTTTCAGTAGCTGCTTTACTGGCTCCTCCCGGGTGGGTGCAGACCGGGGAAGCCTGGGAGGCCCTGTGCTGCCCCTCCACCTCGTCCATTCCGGTCAGTGCTGGCTCGGCCAGATGCCAAGACCCATGGATTGGGGGCACGGGCCCAGCGGGCTTGGCACCAGGTGGGACCTAGGGCCTTTCCCTCTGACAAGGGCTTCCACCTCTACTCCACACAGAAACCTGAGGCCCCTGTCCCTGCCACCTGCTGCTGGCCGCCTGCTGCCTCCAGTGGACTCAGGACAGCCCCATCCTTGAGATCTCAGATGCCCCAAGCCCTGGTAGCCTGAGACTTTGGGGTGGGCTCTGGAAAGAGGACAGAAGGGGGCTGCAGTCTTGAAGGATTGAGAAATGGTCCAATAGCTGAGGTGCGGGCACAGCAGATGCACCTGCCCCGATTGAGTGTGTCTGTGCCGAGAGTGAGGCACTCTTTCCACCCCAGGAGAGGAGGGCCTCACAGCAAGCTGTGGGCACAGGGTCAGGGCGAGCAGGGTGGTGGCCCCTCTGTCCCACTCAGAGAACTGGACAGGCTAAGGGAGCATCATGTTACCAATGGGGAAACAGAGACCTGGAGGAGGACAGGGGTGAGCATATGGGAGCCTCAGGGGCCCCAGGCCTTCCTTGCACCACACCCCATCCAGAGTCTAGCCCTTGGCATCCTGGGGAGTGGGCCTGGGTGGGGCCTGCTCCCAGAGTGGAGCATGTGGGTCCTTGGTCAAAGGCCACCCTGGACTGGAAGGGGCAGACAGAGAGGCCCAGACAGAGCCCACCTGCCCCAGGGGCATAGAATCTGCTGGAAGACAGGGAGTGACCACACTGTGACTGCACTCCATGGCCAGGGCCAGCCCAGGGCCCAGATCAGGAGCAACATCGCTGAGCTGGAGCCTTTGATGGCATCTTGCAGCCCCTCTGAACCCTTTGAACCCTGACCTCGGTACACGGACATAGCGTCCCTATTCCACGGCCATCTGGGCACTGCTTCCAGGGGAACTGCAGGGGTCCTGTCCGTGGGTGGGGATCTCTTGGGGAGGAAGCTACCCAGAGGCCCGCAGGCATTGGCAGGAGCTGGCCAGGGATGTGGAGGCCGAGCCCCAGTTTGTCCCAGAGACCCCATGGATGCCCCAGGAACCAAGGTGAGAGCAGTGCCCAGCCCAGCCTGTGATTCTCCACGTTTATTAGGAAAAGCTTGCACAATTAAGAATCAAAATCACACCGTGAAACTCATTAAAACACAGATCCAAATCACCACAAATTATTGATTTCTATGCGACATAATGCCCAGAAGGAACCCCTGTCCTGTGTAGGAACCGTGACTTCTCTGCGGCTCAGCAGCTGGCGAGGGGAGGTGGCAGTCCCCTTCTGTGTGTTTGGCTGACTGCTGGGACTGGGAGAGGGGTTGGAGGCGGGAGTCCCACGCAGAGCGGGCTTGGGGGCAGGGAGTAGGGCTCCTCTCCAGCTAGGAAGAGCTGGCAGGCTAACCCAGGGAAGTGGGCGTTCCCCCCACTCAACCACGTGCCCTGGGGAAATGGTGAGACTGTTTCTCCTGCTGGTAGCTGGGGGCCCAGGAGCAGTCTCCACAGTCTTCCGCCCATGGGGTCAGCATTTCCTGAGAGGGAGGGAGCCAGCCACAGGCCCTCCAAATGGGCTCCTGGGCTTTTATTGCCAGCAGCCCTGTAGTCAGTGTGGGCTGGTCCTGCCCTGCCTGTGCCTGGCAGGGTCCTGGATTTGAGGCTGGGGTCCAGAGGTTGCTCTGTCTCCCCTCAGGAAGCCCCCTGGGCCAAGCAGGGTGGGCCTGCACTCAGCCTGTGCTACTTCCTGGCCATACACGGGCCAGGCCCGGTACCCTGCCACTGGGTCCCAACCACCATGCCAGTGATGTCAACATCACCATGTGGGGGCCCAGGGCGCTAGGGGTAACAACTCAGACCTGAGACGGGTTCCCCACACCCAGCCAACTTCTAGTACCCACCCACCAGGAAGAGGTGGCCTTGCTGAGCCCCCAGGCTCAGGCTGTGCCGGACAGCATGGTCCATGGGGTACTGGGGCCGCCGAGAGCGGGGCTCTTCTCTCTGGGCCTTTCAGGAGGTGGCCACCTTCAGAGAGGGCCAGGTGGGGCTGCCCTTGGCCTCCCCTCTGAGGCCCACCCCCCAGCCCCAATCCCCCATCAGGACCCCTCGTCGGGGCCCCTCCTGGGCACGGTCAGCTGCTCGTAGGTGGGCAGGGCGTTGCTGGGCAGGAAGAGCTCAGGGTCGACGGAGCCGCCACTGCCGCAGGGCTGGGTGACGTGGACCCCGCCCTCTCTGGGGGGGCCGCCGCTGCCGGGGGGGCTGCCACCGTGCAAAGAGAGCAGCTGGTGAAGCATGTCGGTGATGAGTGCCAGCCTCTGGTCCAGCTGCGTCACCTGTGGGGACAAAGGCAGATGAGAGAGTCAGTGGTGGGAAGCAGCCAGGTGTGTAGACAGCCTCAGGGGCCGGGGAAGGGAAGGTGCCAACCATCTCTGCAAGTGTGTGCTGTATGCAGGCGGCACACACGTGTGCACCCTATGTCTGCAAGACCCTCGGTCATGCCCGTGTGTGTGCAAGGAATGTGCATGTGTGCCCATTGGAGTCCATCCCGTGCGTGCTGGGAGTCCCTGTGTGTGTCCACAGGCATGTAGGCTCAGGGTCAGGAGCTCTCCTCTCCTCCTCCTCTGCTCCCCAGGCTGGCTGGCCTTCTGTGCCACATCCCCACATGGCAGGGTCTGCACCAGGGACCCGGACCTGGAATACTTGGGTTTGCGGCAGCCTTTGGCTTCTTGAGGCCAGGCTTGGGGACCTTTGGGTTAAGGGTCAAGAAAGGCTGGGGGCTGTGTCTACTCCGTTTGGAGGAGAACTGGACAGAGGGCAGAGTTCAGCGAGGCTGGCTCATGGGCAGGGCCTGGAGTGGTTGAGGAGGCAGAGGCCTTGGGCCTTGCCTGGGTGTGCAGGGGATGCCCCAGCTGGGCCACCACCAGGAGGGGCTTACAGGGGCACAGGGGGCTTGTGCCTCTGCGATGCTTTCTGCAATGGGGTAGGGGTGGGGTTTTTTGTCATCCCCCAGGAACCACCATGCCCTTTCTTTAACCTGGCAGGGACAGCACCATTTTCCCAGACACCATCTGCACCCACATTCTGTGGTCAAAGCAGTACCCCAGAGCATGCCCTCTGGCTAGCCATGTGGCCTCCACCTTCTCAGGGGCTGGTTCTGCAGTGAGCTATGTGCCAGGGTGGTTGCCCTGCAAAGCTGGCAGGGAGGTCAAGGCAGGACAGAACCCGAGGTGCACCCGGTGCAGAGTAGGTGCTCAGAGGCCTTGCAGGGCTGCAGAGTCAGCAGAGAAGCCAGGTGGTCTGAGAGCTCCTTGGAAGGACAGCACCGCTGGGGAATGAGGCTGGAGCCCAGCCCTGGGTGGGAAGTGGCCCTCCAGCCTTGATGGGGAGACTGGAAGGCCCTGGCCAGCAGACCGGCACCCTCAGAGCAGGTGCTGGGTAGAGCAGGGCCAACCCCAAGGGCAGACTAGGGCAGGTGAGGGAGTCTAGGCTGGGGACCCCTCTCCCTAGGAGGGTGGACCTGGGGGCCCCAGCATGAGGGAGGGTTCGGGGAGGGCGTACAGCCCTGTTGGTGGCCACAGGAGACAGGGGTGGTCCTTCAGCCTGCGGTGTTCTTGCAGGAGAGCCCCTCAGCGTACTCTGTGGAGAATGAAGTAGGCCCTTCCCCACCATGGGCACCTGGAAGCCTGGAAAGACCTAGAAGTGGTGCGGGAGGGGCAACCAGATTAGCACCGGACAAGGGCTGAATAGCAGAGCTGCTTCAGGGAAACATGTGGCTCCAGAGAAAGGCACCAAGATGACTCAGCCACAACAATGACAGCCACTGGCCCTAAGGACAGGCAGCAGGTGGGAGCTGGCCTGGTCCACCTGGCCGTGCACTTGAGGTGTCTGCACCCTAGCTGCTCCGGGCAGGCCTTGTCCCTCATGCGCCTGGCCCCACTGCTGATCCAGCTGGATAGGCTTGGGGCAAGGTGTGGGCCAGGGCTGGGTTCTGTGCGGGTGAGACCACCCCAGGGAAGATGCTGCTGGGTGACGTGGGCACAAGCCCCGAGATGGGCAGAGAGGGAGCAAGCAGTTTGCCAGAGTCCAGGTGGGCCCAGGCCAGCTTCAAAGGCTGGGTGCTATGGTCGTCACCCACAGCACCTACCATGGAGGCTGAGCATGGTAAGGAAGAGGTGGCCAACAGGGTGCTGTGAGAGGCTGAGATGAGAGGGGGGCGCCTGCCTGAGTGGGGTCGAGCGTCTGTCTAGAGGGCTAGCCGACCTGTCTAGAGGGCTAGCTGGGCAACCTCCACGTGGGAGGTGGGACTGTGCCCTGCCCAGAGCAGGAGCCCAGGGGACCCACTCCCAGCCCTGGGTGGTGGGGGCTGCAGTGTGGAGGCTCCCCGGCTCCCCTGTGGTTCTGCCTTGCAGTATGGGGTGAGTCTGAGACCCACCTGTCCTGAGCACAAGGGCAGGTGTACGTCCAAGGTCTGATGGTCCAGGCCAGAGGGAGCCCCATCTTTTATATTTCCCAGATAAGCCTGATGTGAAGCCTGGACTGTGGAGGAACGGGGTTCAGGGCTTCTGTGGTTTGCCAGGGGCAGGGGCCCAAGGCCATCCACCGGGGCCCCTCACACCCAAGGACCTGCCAGCACTTCAGGGCTCTGCAAAGCCACTTGGGGACCAGCCACAGAGGTCCACACCCCATCCCACAGATGTAGACACTGAGGCCCAGGAAAAGAGGGTCAGGGTCACTGGCTGAGAGTGCTATGTCTCCCATCCTGTCCCCACAGCTCCCACCCCAAGGCTCCATCTTGAGACCGTGGAGCTGCCACGGGGGAGGACACAGTGTCAGGCAGGGAGCTGGCGACAGCGGAAGGCAGGATGGGGCGGGGCCTCTGGGAGGGGGACCGGCCTGAGGTCTTGTTCTTGTTCACCCACACCCTGACCCCTGTGTCTCCTGCTGCCGGCAGGACCAGCCCTCTCAAGTCCCACGAACTGCTCATGCCTGGCGGGAGGCACGGGAGGTTGCTCAGCCTTCAGGGTGCACATGAGGAAACTGAGGCCCAGAGACCTATGAGAGCATAGCAGATCAAAGGTGCAGCCAGCCTGAGTCTTTGAGGGCAAAGCCCGGGTTTGTGTCCTAGGACCCACCTCGGCTCCCTGAGTCCCGCATGCTGGTAGCGTTGGACGAGGCTTGCTCTGCATGGCTTACTGTCACTAACTGTGCAGGCCCCCGCTTGGGTATCAATTGGTTTGGCATTAATTAAAGCACCAAATACATCACAGATGAACATTTGTGGTTTCATAAATTTTCACTTTACGGCACTTGAACATCTGTCCAAGTCCCACATGTGCTAATGGGCGTGGAGGCCTTCGTAGGGGATTCTTGGGACAGAAGGAGACAGTGGGTGTCAGGGCCACAGGCAGGGTGTGCAGGCTGAGGGTGTGGCTGGTGCCAGCGCTTGGTCCTGAGCCACCTTGGTGACAGCTCCTCCCGGCAGGGAGCCTCAGCACTGTGTAGAGAGGCACTCAGCCACCTTTGGGGTAGGGAGGCAGCCACAGGGCCGAGCTTGTCTCTGACTGACACTGAAGGGCTCCCGGAAGCTGCCCGGGCCAGCATCAGCCCATGCCTGGCTCTGGCTGATCCCAAGCTCACCTCAACTGCTGCCTGTGCCAACTGGGGCTTTGAGGGACTGGCTGGGGTCTTTGGCCCCAGAGACATGCTCTCATCATCCCAGCTGCTAGTGACAGAGGTCCCAGGGGTGGGCCAGGATGTGGGCTGGATGCCCAGGGCAGGTCCACAGTCTGATGCATCCTGATGCTGCCCCTCTTGTGGGAAGGGTCCAGGCCTGGGCTACAGGTGGCTCCTCTGCAGCCCCAGAGACTTAGCTCTGACTCAAGCTTGTCACAGCCTGCGTCCCTGAAGGCTCCCACCCCACCACTCTGCGGGCAGGGTGGCTTCATCTTGCTGGCATGTTTGGTTTTGGTGGCGATGGAGGAGCCTGAGAAGCACCTCACATGGCTGAGGCCATACCCCACCCACAGGGGGATGCATCCGGGCAGGTGCCATTGGGGAGCTGAAGGCAGTGCATGCTCCAGGCACTGGGGCCGGTTCCCCAAGAACTGCTGGGACAGATCAATTTTGGGGATCTTGGCCCCCGCCATTATTTGCAATTTGATAGTGATTAAAAGGCAAGGCAGACAAAAGCTGCTTTGTGCCCGGCCTGCACTCACCAAATTAATAACCATAAGAGACCTATGCAGCCCTCGGAAGAGAAAAAAGCAATTAGAATAACAGCTAGTTAGAGAGCCCCGGGCGGCCGGCGATCAAACCCAAGGCAACGGGGATTCCTGTTTGATGTGGTTATGAATTTGTTTTCAAAAGAAAATCTTGAAAAAGAGTCTTTCAAGGGAAAGTTTTGCAGAACCTGCCCGGCCTTGATCCCCGCCTAGGACCGCCAAAGGCCCTGGCCTCATGGATGCCAGACTGGACAGGGACAGGCGGGAGAGGCCGGGCACACCTGCTGCTCCCAGGGTGGGGGTCCTGTGCTCTGCCTGGGCTGCAGCTCCCCAGGAGGCAGCAAATTCACTGCTCCCTCTAGCATCCTCATTGGGCAGTGTCAAGACCAGGCAGGGCCTCCCCGGGGCCCTCTGTGGGGTCACAGGGCAAAGGTCACCTTGGCCTTCCTCCTGTCTGCCCTGAGGAACCAATAGTTAGTAAGCCACTCTCAAGGCGGTACCTAGAACGCTTAATACTAGGCTCCGAGCAATCGGATGCCAGCCCCGGCTCCCGTGTGGAGCCGGGCACAAGCGGCAATAGGTCACAGCACGTGGTAAGGTCACAGTTCATGGCAGGGCACGACGTGATTGTGTTTGACTTTGCTTTAGTGCTTCAGTTCTTGGACAAAAGTCGCCCGTGTTTCTCACTGCTGAGGTTTTACTGCCAGGCCCTGGGGCAGCTGCGCTGCTGGAGCTTGCTGTGCTGTGGCCAGTGGGAGACGGCCTCAGAACCTGCCACACTGCTGCAGGGCCCTGGGCACGCAGGCTGGCTGGGACACAGCACCTCCTCACGGGAGTGTGCAGGCAGGCGTGTGTGTGCCGTAGCGGGTCTGGGGTCAGACTGCCTCTGCCACTTCCTGGCTGGGTGACTTTGGGCAAGTCACTTTTGCTTCTCTGAACCTCAGTTTCCCTGCCTATAAAACGTGGCAGCTGTAGCACCTTCCCCAGGAGGATGCTGCGGGGATCAAGCGGACTAAGGCATGAAGACACCAGGGACAGAGCGTGGTGCTCAGTGCATGGCGAGCCACCCAATGACCACGATCGTTAGGGATTCCTCGAGTGCACGTACAGTCGCAGATGTGTGCTGTGACCTGGGAGGCATGCTAGGTGAGCCGGCACATGTGTACCTCACACACACCTGTGGCTGTATGAGAGTGTGGGACACTGTGCAAGAACGCAGGAACCACCCTGCCCGTGATCTTGCACAATTCCCTTCACTTTCCATTAGGTTGTTCTCTGAGTTGCCCAAGGGTTGCAGTGCACCTGCCTGCACTCCCAGGCCTTGTGTGTGCTACAGAGGTGAGAACCCCCTGCAAACCATCACAGGAGTTGGGGGTGCTGCTGGGACAAAGCTGCATGGAGAGCAAGCAGCAAGTCCCATGGCACGGGTGCTTGGGCAGGTACCAGGTGTCCTCTCCTAATGGGGAGACAGATGGCACTGAGTCTGGGACCCATGGTCACACACATACCAGCTGCTCCACCTGTCCCCCAGAGCCCTCCACCTGGGCAGTGTCCAGGCTGGGTGTGAGTCTTGGCCCAGAGAGTCGAGTGTCGTGGCAGCCCCTGTGCTCAGGCTCGGGACTGGCGCCTGCGGTGGGGCTGAATTGGCAGGCACTGAGGTGAGTGTGGCCCCTCAGAGGCTGCAGACCAAAGCGTCATCCTTGCTGCTGTCCCTGATGTCTCACTGTTGTCTGCTGAGCAGCCAGAGGAAGCTCTGCTGCGGCTGGGGACCCACACTGTTCACGGTCAGTTATATCCTCAGCGGGTCCTTGGCACAGCACAATCACGTGGCGGAGGCCTGGTCAGCACCACCCCAACACCCTTCCTGGGTCTGCTGCTGCCTGGCCGGCCCTCACTGACCACCCCCCAGGAGTGGGGTTGCCTCCCTCTGAGAGAGGGCCAGGATGGTGAAAGACCCTTCCCGCTGCTGCTGACATCCACTTTTGCCAGCCTCTGCCCACCGATGGATGCTTGGCCCCCCAAGGGTCTCAGGGGCGCCATGTCCCTGGCTGACCGCTGTGGGGGATGCCTCGGGATCATCACCACATGACTCTGGTTCCCTTCCTGGGACCTGGGTTAGGATGTCTCCGTCAGCTATTTGCTCTCTCCAGGGGCTCCAAGGCATGCAGGCCACCAGCCCCGCAGCTCAGTGTGTCCCAGCAGGAGCTCAGATGCCTCCCAAGCCGGCCCGAATCCTGTATCCACAGGGCACAACCAACTACCCAGGGTCCCTGGTGTGTGCCTGGTGTCTGCGGCTCTCTGATCTGGAGCATGTGCTCTGAGCCTGCCCCCCACGCCCCTTGCCCAGGCTTGCAGAATCTTCTGCCTGAGCCGTCATAACCACCTCGCCATGTAGCTATGCCCCCAACCTGTCCCCAACTTGCTCCAGGCAACAGCCAGGCTGAGCCTTCCCTCCCAGCCTGGGCCAAATCCTCCTGCAGAATTCCCACTGGATTGGGAGTAAAATCCAGTCTCCTTCTGCAGTGCCCCCAGGGGTGTCTCCTCTACTGGCCCCTCTCCAGCACTTAGCACGTCCATCTCAATTGGGCCCTGGGGCCTTTGCACCCACTCTTCCCTCTGCCTGGAACACTGTCCTCTGTTGCTTTGTATAACCTTAGCTCAAAATCCTGGGTGGCCTCCTCATCTTGTCTCTCCCCGTGTTCCTCCAAGCCTTCACCACTCCCTGAAATGTCCTCGTTTATCGATCTCCTTGCTTGGTGTTTTGCCACCAGCTGGAGGCCCAGCTCTAGGCCGGACAGTCACCGTCTTAACCCCAGTCTTCCAGAGCCTGGAGCCTAGAAGGTGCCCAGTAAACACATGGAGGGTAGAGATAGTGCTGCACAAATGTTTGTTGAATTAGTAAGTGAGGCCCTGGCCAATTTCCTGGGGCCCCAAGGATGGAGTGAGGGGGCAGAAGCCCCTCAAGCCCACTCCCTTCCAGGGTGGGTGCCGGGCAGAGAAGCTGAGGCCGGGACTGGGCCTTTTCACGTTCATTGATTTGTAAGGACTCTGTATGTTAAGAAAGATGTCAAGTACACATCACACATGTTTTTCCCTAGTGTGCTATTTGTCTCGTGTATGGGTTTATGGCATTTATTATTTTTTTGTTTTGCCACACAGAGGTCTTACTTATGGTTTTACTTTTTCACGTGGTCAAAGCCATCCATCTTTTCGTTTATGCCTTCTCATCCTGTGCATGCTTGGAAGGGCCTCCTCCATTCCAACACCAAAATCTTTTTTCCTAATACTTTTTTGATTTGTGTTTTACCCTTAAATCTTTGAATCGCATGGGATTGATTCTGACCTACAGACTTAACTTTGGCGGGTTATCCTGTTGATACCCCACCACTTATGGCATGATCTACCTTTTCCCCACTGGATTCGAATGTTCTTTTTGTATATCACTGACCCTGAACAACACAAGTTTGAACCGTGCGGGTCCACTTCTACGCGGATTTTCTTCCTCCTCCATCACCCCAGACAGTAAGAGCCACCCCTCCCTGCCCCGCCAGCTAACTCAACGTGAAGATGACAAGGATGAAGACTTTTACAATGATCTGCTTACGCTGAATGAATATCTTTTCTCTTCTTTATGGTTGTCTTAATAACATTTTTCTCTAGCTGACTTTATTGGAATACATGAAGCATACAAAATATGTGTTAATTGATTGTTTATATTATTGGTAGGGCCTCCGGTCCACAGGAAGCTGTTAGTGAAGTTTCTGGGGAGTCAAAAGTTATACATGGGTTTCTGACGGGGCAGTTTGGGGGTCGGTGCCCCAACCCCGCGTTGTTTAAGGGTCGACGGCACAAAGTTCCTGCACGTCCTCATGTACTTTGGTGTCTATGCAGAACTGCCCTAGTGATCGCTCTTGTACATGCTTTGATACTGGGGGCGAGGGCCCTGCTGTCTGGAGGTGAAAGACAACAGGCTCATTCTGCTGTCCAGTCGGGGAGTGGCGAGGGGAGCTGGAACCCGCCCTGTCCCAGGTGACCTCATAACCTCCCCTCTTTTCCCCCTGGTCGGAGAGGGCTCGCTCCTCTGCTAAGAACCCGAAGGCCTCTTCTTTGTACTCGGAGCAAACAACAAAGTCCGTACCATGGCTGTGGAGGCTGAGGGATTCCAGCCCCTGATGCCTCCCCTCCCCCAGCTGGCTCCAGCCACCAGAGCCTCCCCTCTCTTCCTCTCGGCCTGGACGCCTTCCTAGATTCTCCCTTGGCTCAGCCCTCACCTCGTCATAGCCCTCAGGGGTCTACGTGTGCTGTGTCTGCTGACACGAGCTGGTGCCACATGGCCCCATGCTCCTGGACATTTAGCCACCTCCCTCCCTCTCTGCATCTGGGTTGGGGCTGACATTTATGCCAGAGCCAGACCTGTCACGTCCACAATCTCACAGCCCTGCAGAGGCTGCTCCGTGCGGACATTCATGTCAACTTCAGGGTGGGGACAGAGGTCTTGGAGGGAGTCAGTGGCAGAGCCAGGGAGGCCCACGTGGCACATCACTCCCTGGGTAGCACTGGAGCCCCTTTGCCCTCCTCCCTTGGAAGGGGCCTGGGCAGGGGGGCCCAGGTGCACCCAGATGCCAGGGAGCTGCCTCACTGCCAGGCAGGTGGGAGGGGGTGGGGAAGCCCCAGGCTGGGATGGGGTCTCGAGCCTCTCCAAGGGCTGGCCCATCCCTAGCTTGGCCTCAGGAACGTCCTGCTGGCAGACACCAGGTGGGGGCGGCTCTGTCCAAGAGCCCGGGTCAGCTGCCCACCTGCCCACCTAGGTGGGGCTGGTCCCACCGGCCGCTGTTTGGGGGCCAGGCGGGCTGGAATGCAGGGCAGGCTGGAGGCCCAGGAGCCGTGTTTGTGCTGGCGGCAGGCACAGGCCCCACCTGCATTTGATTCTCTACCGCTGCCTCCTGAGCTGCCCCCTCTGGCGAGCCCACGGAGGCCCAGAGGCCAGGGGACACCAGGCAGAACACTTTGTTCAGGGAGCCAGCGAGCACTCTGCTGCCTCAGCCAAACCCCAGCCCAGCCACGGGGGCAGGTAGGCAGGGGAAGCCAGGGCTGCCTGGCCACTCCCACATCATTGCTCCAGGTCTGCCCACACCAGCCGTGCTGCCCCCACATCCTCCCCTACCCTGGGCCCTCAGCCACTTCCTGGGCCATCTGGAACTCCTGAGTGCAACAGCCCCTAGGACCCCAGCAATGCCCCTCGCTGTCCCCGGAAAACCACAAGCAGACCTTCGATACTTCATCTAGCCTCCCTTTCCCAGCCCAGCAGGGTGGCCCCATTCCACTGGAAGTCAGACCCCTGCCGTAGGCTCTAACCCTCAGTGGCTCTGGATAAATGCCAGAGTCCACTCCCAACCCTGTGGTCTGGCCCAGCCCCCATCCCTGGCCTCTGTCTGTAGCCTGCTTCCCAGTGCCCCGGTCCCCGGCCCCCCGCTCCAAGCCTGCTTCCTTCTTTCCGAATGCTGTTTCACACTCCTCCAGGAGCCTGACCGGCATGGGGATAGTTGTGCACCTGTCCCCCCACCTCCCCAGTGGATGTGAGCCATGTGAGATCGGTCTGGCTTCCTTCCGTCCCCCACCTCTGCCTGCCCAGTCCCTGCTGGTGGTGTTTGCTTCTCAGAAGTAGATTCCCTTCCTGAAACTGCCCTTGGCAGGCAGCAGATATACCCCAAATATTCCTGAACGTGGGCCGGAACATTTCTGGGCTGGCTCCTTCTGTCTGTTGCCACCATTTTTCTCTAAGATGAAGGCCTCTGAGGCCCGTGACCCCTTCTCCTTCCTGCAGACAGAGAAAGCACCTGCTGATCTCCCACACAACGTCCACTCGCTAGGTGAGGACCCTTGAGGCTTCCCCGCTGTTCTCAAGATACAGACTTGGTGCCAGCCTCCGCTAAGGGTCCCTTGCCTTGGGCCCCTGTGGTCCCCTGGACACTGCCCTTCTTGCCCCAGAGCCAGTTTCCTCTGGTTCCTACTTCAGGACCCTCACATGGGCTGGCCCTGCCTCCTGGAGCACCCACCCCTCTCCTTAGCCTCCAGGCCCTTCTCATTCTCCAGGCCCCAGGTGAGGGTCTCCTTGGTGAGGCCCCCTCCCTTCCCCCTCCTGGTTTGGCTGTGGTCACTTCCCCTGCTTTCCATCCCCCACCTCTGTCTGCCCGGTCCCTGCTGGTGGTGTTTGCTTCTTAGAGGCCGTCTCCCCGAGGGCAGGGCACTGCACAGTTCAATGGCCTCTTGCTCGCTGGGAGACCTGGGCCCTGGTCACCTTTCGAGCAGGGAGGGGCTGGTGAGTCTGTTCTGGGGCACAGTGCAGCCTGGGGGCTCAGGCCGGGGCGTGTCTGGGAACGGAGACTGTGAGTGCAGGCCAGGCTCTCCTGGGCCCCAGGCCACTCCCTGGGCCTGAAGGGAGGGGCTCGGGGGAAGGATGAGGCCCCTGGTCCCCAGCTCCCTGGGCAGCACCGAGAGGCCTCTGGCCACCTCTGCCCCCCAGCATCGGCCACGCCCACAGCCTGCTGTGTTCTCTCCACCCAGGCCTCTCCCAGGGCGTTCTTGGCTGTCCCTGCTGGCTCAAGACTGTGTCCTCTTTCTGCACACTCGAGACACTGGCCAGGGTGTTCCCAAACATGCACACTATGTGAGCCTCTTCCTCAGCCCCACGTGCCCCACCTTGCCCATCCCCAGGAGAGGGCTGCCATGCCCCGCGCCCCCAGCCCGCGGGCTCTCTGCTGCTGGGGTGCTCGTCCTCCTGAACCCTTTCTGTGAACGCTTCACACGTTTGCTTCAAAAGTACTCTTTGTACAGGTCTTTCATGACATGAGTACGCTACGAAGACATTCTCCCGCCAGATAAAGACATTTCCAGACACATCCCTGTCTCACCTGCCCCATTTCCCTCTAGGGCCCCTGCCTACCAGGTAACCAGCTTAGGGATCTGATGTTTCTCCTTCCAGCAACTTTACTATGCAGCTCGTGCCTGATTCTGCCTGGTCAGCAACGCTTAGCATGAGTGAGGCGAGGCGTATGTGACACCATGTGGCTCTCCACTGCTTGTTTCCATGCGACACGCTTGTGGAGGCTGCACGTACAATCACGTGGACAGTGTTCGCTCCTGGGACGGCCGTGCAGCCCTCCTTTCTGTGGGGATTGCTGACATCACCACCCAGTCCCTGCTGGTGGGCGTGGAGGCTGAGGGCTCCACAGGCCAAGTCTTTGTGCCTACATGTGCTGGTGTTTGGGGGGAGGGAGCCCCTCTTCTGGGGAGCTTGGTGGCGGCAGCCAGGCCATGCTCTCCCACCTCCTCCCCTCGGAGTGCAGTCTGGCCTCACCCTCCACCTCCTGGGTGAAAGCTTCTGCCTCCTGGCTGAAATGTCACCATGCCTCCCCACAGACAGACGGACAGATGGGCCTCCCTGCACCTGCTCTGTGGGTGTGGGGGTTCCTGCTCAGCACAGTTTCCAGACTCGTCTCCCTGCTTTCCCCAAGCCACCCGCCTTGAATCTGGGGTGCTCTACCCGACCCATCCCCTCATTTCTAAAGATTTGAGCCACTGGTCCTGTCCCTTTCCCTCAGAAATGCCTTTGTGACAGTTGGCTGCTTTCAACTCTTCCACCCTCTGCCTCTTGGTCTTGTCTTTACCTCCTGCTAAAGGTCCTGACCCCCACCCCCGCCATGCCATGGGGCACCCCATGGTGGTCCCTCCTTGGGAGCAGCTCTGTCCCTTTCCCGTGGCCTTTGCCCTACCTCCTACGACGTCGACTCCCACCTGTCCCTGATCCCCCAGGCCCGATCACCCTGTCACTGCCCTGTCGTCTGCTTACCCCATGCCGTGCTCTGCTGGCCCAGGTCTTGCTGTCTCCCAACAGCCCCACAAGACTTCCCGTCGCTCCCGGACACTGCAGGCTGAGCCTTCTGCCCCACCGCCTCCATGAGGAAGGCTGTTCCTCTGCGAGCCCCAGGCCACCCCTTCCCTCCTGTAAGTAATTACTTATGTCCCTTTCCAGGGTCCTCCCAGCACCCTTTCTAAAGACGCCCCTGCCCCAGCACGCCACGGGCTCCTGCTCCACTTTCCTCTCAGGCCCTCATCGCTGTGGTGCTATCTTTGTTTTCTGTCTCTGCCATGGCAGGGGGTCAGCCCCTTGGGGGTGGGGCTTCTGCCCTTGCTGTACCAGTGCCTGGCACACAGTAGGTGCTCAATAAAGACTTGCAGGATGAGCTGCATGAAGAATTGTCACCAGAGGCCAGAAATGTCTAGAGCTCTGATGGTAGGGTGTTTGGCCGAGGGGCTTGGCCTGCACATACGCACGTGTGTGTGTGGGTTTTATATGTGCACACACGTGTGAGTTGGGGTTTATATGCAGGTGTCCACAGGAGACATGCTGGGTTCTGTGCTGGGTGTGAGGAATATGGGAGCAGAACCCCAGGGAGGTAGCAGAGACTTGGGGGCCAACGGGCTGGGGTGCAGGGGGGCAACAGCCGAGTGCCACTGGCCACCCCAGCCCCAGGGAGCCCTGCCCACCCTCCGGGTGCCTGGATGTCCATCCTCACTGCTATTCCCACCTCAGGCCAGGCCCGGAGACAGAGGCCCCATGACTCAGCCAGGGCCGGTTTGCAGCTGCAGCTGACCCAGATGGGCGGGCAGCCCCCAGCCCCTGGGCCTGCACCCAGGACAGGGCCTCCCTCCCTCCCTCCCCCGCTTCTGGCTCCCGCTCCTAGGACAGGATTCCCTGAATTCAGCTCCCCTGAGGCTGGGGCCAGGTTGGAGGCCAGGCCTGGGGGCTCTGGGCTGGGGTCCCAGATGGGGGCTGGGCGGCCAGGCTTGGAATCTGCAATCCAGCCCCATTCCTGGCATCTGCAGGAGCCTCGTGGAGAGGGAGACTTGGGATGGACTTCAACCAGCCAGGGCTGGATTCTTGCCCCGGAACCTGCGTTTCTGGGGCAGCCAAATTATCCTTCCCACTTCTGGGCCCAGTCTGTCCCTACCTAGCATTTGAGGCCCAGATGGGGCTTGGGGGCATCTCCCCAACTCAGAGACATAAGGATGCCCTTCCAAGCTCGTTCCTTTACCTGGCAGGGCCCTGACCCCCACACCCTTCCCCTGTCCTTTCTCCATCCGACATCAAGCACCTCCCTGCCTCTACTCGCACAGTCTCTGAGATGGGGAACTCAGTACCTCACAGGTGGGCCCAGCTCTGGTGCTCTCTGTGTTGGGGGAGCTGGAGTGGCCCCCAGAAGACCTTGGAGACAGGCCCTCAGAGGCAGGACCAGAGGCTGGCAGTGGATGCTGTGCCTGGAGGCCTCGAGGGTGAGGTGTGATGATGAGGCCCAGGCTGCAGGGCTCTTTCTGGCTCTCCAGCTCCGGAGAACAAGGGACTTCCTCCTGCTCTGCCTGGACTTTGCCCACCTTCCCCAGCCAGTGCATGCTCAGCCCCAGCGCTGCACCTGGGCGCCCTCCATGATCTGTCCCCCCTGGACACATGGCCCGAGGGGCATACTACCATGCCACACGCCATGCCATGCACCTTGCCACTCCACATGCGACACAACCCAGCCCCAGCCCCAGCCATGCCATGTGCCACACCATGCCACCACCCCAGCATGCACACAGCCATGCCAGGCACAGCAGGCACTAAGCCCATCCTGTACGAACACAGCGGTGTGTGTGTAGGGGGACCCAAGCCTCTGCCCATGTCCTCCTGGGAGCCAGCCCCTGGCTGTACTCCTTGTGGCTAAGTGGGGTGCTGCTGTCCCCCAGCCCCTGCTGACAGTCTGGGAAGGGGGTGAGGACATTGGGGAGCAGGGTGGGCGGGCAGGAATTTGCTGGGGCTCCTGGCCAGGCCCCGAGCACTCCAGCCCCATCTAGACATATTTGGCAAGCCCTGCTCCCCTCCGCTCCTCAGCCTGTCAGAATGGCCCCTGGCGCTGGCGCTGGACACTCTGGCCTTCCGCCAGCTGCCTGGCCCACCTTCCCCACCGCTGTCTTGGTCCCACCTTGGGGCATGCGCCCCAGTTCCTGCTGCTGGGCCCAGTGGACCGCGTAGTCACAGCCAGGTACAAACATGGGACTTGGTGTTTTGTCACCTCTCTGAACCTCCATTTTGCTTCTGCAAGACAGGGACTGCAGATGGAGTGAAGGGGGGAAGGCTGCCCACCCCAGGAACCCAGCCTCTCCCCTCCCAGTGACACGGTTGCTGGTAGGGCAGCAGCGGGGGTGCTCAGTGACTCCTGCCCTTGAGGCGGGCTCCCAGGTCCACGTGCCTGGGGTCGACTTGGGGCCTGACAGCTGCACCCAGGTGCCCACCCTAAGGCTGAGACCCCCCACATCTATGCAGTCTTCACAGAGGTCCCAAGGTGCTCTGGGTTCCTACTTAAGGAGAAGCTTGGAGAGGGGTGGGGCATGTGGGCAGGTGCGGGGAGGACTCGGCTCCAGGGCATTGGCCTGGCTTGGCTGCTCTTGCCCCTCTACTCTGCCGTTGTCTCCAAAAGTCCATAGGCCTCCCGTCCCTCAGGGAAGCAAGAAGGGGCTATGTCCTCTGCCCTGCTGCATGGGCCCCTTGTGTGCAGGGGCTTCCACAGGGCCTCTGCTAATTGCCCAGGCTTCAGAGGCACATAGGTACCCCTGCCCAGCATGTTCTCCCACACCCACAGCCTCCTAGCTGAGGGATAGCTGTGGACGATGCTGCCAACCTCTTGTCCCCTGGTCTGGTGGGCAGTCGCTGGGCACCAGCCTGCCCTGAGCAGGGAACAGCAGCTGCATTGCCCATGTCTGTCTCCCACTGGGAGGAGGCTAGTGTCCAGGTCACTCTGGGGGAGAGGGGAGGGACCAGGTCAAAGTGGGAAAACGGAGTGAAGCCCCCTGAGCTGAGCATGTCTTCTGCCCCATGGAGCCCTGGCTAGGCCCTGTGGACCACGGCGGTGGCAGCCACCTTCCCCGCTCACTACAGCTGTGACCTGGGGCAGCCACAGCCAGATCATGGTCTCCTCCTGCCTTGGGGAGCATCAGCTCCAGCCTTGCCTTTCACCCCATAGCTGGGTCGCTCAGTGATGCCATCAGCAACCTTCTCCACACAGGCCCTACCGGGAGCTACAGAGGGAACATGCTCCGGGGAGGCGGGCAGACCCGAGGAGGGCTTCCTGCTGCAATTGTGGTGCCCCAGGCAGCAGGGCTGTCGGTGCTTTGCCTGCACTGGCTCTCCTGACCCTGCCAAGGCCCTGGGCATGGGCAAGGACTGCGTCCCATCTCCCCAATCTTGCAGCAAGGGACGGTGAGTTGTGGAGTCGCAGAGCCCATCTGAGTGAGCAGCTTGTGGGCATCCTGGTTCCTCTCACTCCCCATGACCCTGTGCAGTCAGAGCTCTGAGGGCCCCACTCCCAGGAGGGGACACAGGCACCCTGTCCTAGTCTCCCAGTCCAGAAGGCCCCCACCCTGCCAGGCCCTACACAGGCATCTGGGCCTTCAAGTCCCTCATCTAGTTCAGCCCTCTGGTACCTCCATTTGCAGGGCCAGGTCCAAGGACTCTCTAACGCTGCCCATCTGCTAAGATGCCAGGCAACCCCCACTGTGCCCGAGGGGCCAGGCCTTCCCTCGGGGGTGTTGGGAGAGGGCAGGGTGGGGGCTGGGCTGGTGTGTGTCCTGGGGACAATGACGCTATCACTTGTCAGGAAAGCTGGGGGTGGTCTAGGCAGTTGTCCCAGGTCCTAAACTCCAGGCCCAGCTGTCCACCTGCAGGGCTGCCTGGAGGTGGACGTCTGCCTGGGCCTCAGGCCACCCCACTGGAGCAGAGGCTCCTAGTACATGGGCACGGCCTCCTTTCCAGTTTCCTACCAGGGGCTTCTCCAGCTCAGGCCACTACAAGACCATGTGCCAGGGGCTGAGTCAGGCATATCCCACGGGCCCTTGTGAGACTCATGAGACTCAGAGAAGTGAAATCACTGGGGGTCATGGAGTGGTCACTTCCTCGCTGTACCTGGCCTTCCAGGGCTCTGGTTGGGGAGGGAGGAGGGGGCAACAGAGAGGGGCAGAGGAGGGTAGCCGGGAGAGGAGGGGAGGGCAGTGGGGAGAAGGGTGCTCGAGGACGGAGGGGAGCAGTGGTGGGTAAGGGGAAAGGGGAGGAGGGGCAATATGGAAGGAAGGAGGGGAGAGAGGAGTGGAGGGGACACTGTGGTTGTGGTCATCCAGGACATCAAGAGGAAACAGACTGAAGTCTACAGAAGGATCAGGAATAGATCTGGGCCTAAGGGTGGCTGTTCAGGGTGGAGAGTACCAGAGGGACCCAGAGACCCGGAGAGCCACTTGTGTCTCCACAGTCAGGGAGGGCTTCCTGGAGGGAGAAGCACCTTGGACAGCCCCACAGTGTTCCAGGCCTACAAGGCATTCACCCATCATCTCCTCTGTTCATGGGTTATTTCCAGCCGCCACTGGTCCAAGCACCCCCTGATGGTGTAGGGCGGGCCGGGCCACACACTTGTTCTCATGGCCCAACTGTGGGCATGGGCACCCATCACGTCTGCTGAGGTGCCTCCTCAGGCATGTCCTGCCCTGCACCCGATGGCTGTCCCTGTAGCAGCTGCTGATGGTCACAGAGCACCTGTCATTCTGAGAACATCCCATTCACAGCCATACTGGGAAGCAGGCAGGGCTGCCCTCTGCATGCCAGAGGCCAGGAAATGGGGCACAGAGAGCACGGGCAGCTTCCCTCAGGGGGGCCATTGGATGGGTGCTGGGGTGGGGCTAGCACCCAGGCCAGTTGCCTCTCATCATCACCACTTCCCTGTCCTGCCTTGACAAGACCTGCATGGGGTCTCCCAAGGGTACCCTTGCAGTCCCAAAGAATCCCTGGTCAGCTCCTAACCCTGCATTTTCCTGACAGGAAAGCTGAGGTCTAGAGAGGGCTAGGCCAGCCTTTGCTGGGTTACCTGATGATGGGGAGAGGGGAAGGCCCAGGTGTGTGGCTCTGTGTCCAGGGTGCTGGAGGGCACACACATGGGGTGCCCTTGGGAGGCCAGAGGTCTGAGGGCCACAGAGATGTGGGGGTTCCTGGGAAGGCCCACAATGCTCGGAAGGTGAGTGGAAGGGTGGGAAGGTCTCCACCCAGGAAGGAGGCCCTGGGCTGGCCCCCAGCCTGCCTGGCCCGGGCTGACCCTGTGAGTTGATGAGAGATTCAGGCCCCATCCTGCAGCTCGCAGCCCGCCCTTCCTGCTCCCGGGGCTGGAGGAAGAGGTTCTTGGGACACTGGGGCTGGGGTGTGGGGACACATGCTGACTAGACTGGGTGTGGTTTGCAGGCCATTGGGAGGACCTAGGTCCTTTAACAGGGGACTTAACAGGGACTTAGATCCCAGTCCCTTGGAGACCGTCTAAGGTATCATTCAGGTCACAGCTCTGGGAGGCCTGCCCAGGGAAGAGCCCAGATCCCTCTGTCAACCCTTGCTAAAGGTGGGGAGGGGGCAACCACCAGTGAGTCCTCTTTTCTCACTGGCCTCATTCTGCAGAGCCCCAGCCCCAGCTAGTCAGAGGGCTCCTGTGTAGCGCCCAGCCAGTCCTGAGCCTGTGCCCATGGTGTAAAGGGTCCGCTGGTCTTTCCCCTTCACCACACACCTGCTGTTCCCAGCCAGGGTGGCATGTCCTCACCTTCTCCTCTCAGAGCTCCTTGGCCAATCTCTTCCTTCTCTCTCTTTCTCTCTCCTCCCTCCTCCTTCCTCCTCATCCTCTTCCTCTCCCCCTCCCCACCAGGGTATCAGCAGAATTCCCTATTCTCATTCCCTATTCTCTGGCACATCACTGCCTTCTTAAATTTTCTTATCTTCAGTGAGAAAACCCATGAAGCCCCCTCCCATCTTTAAACAGCCTTCCCTGGACGCTAGATCTTCTATCTCCAATTTCTGTTCCCAGAGGCAGTCCTTCGACTCTATTGACTACCTCTTGGCTTTACCTTGGCATTTCCAAACTACACATTTACGTTGCTGTTCCTTGCAATTTTGTCACTTTAGACATTATCTAGTGACTGCCTAACATAGAAGAGGAGTGATCAAGATTTTGTTCTCATGCCCCTACCCTCCCCACTCCCTTATCTTTGCAATACAGTTAAATCAGAATTCTAGGCTAAATAAGTACTTACTGTTTGCATTTTACACAAACATTATGTAACTCTTTATGTCACTATGTAATCACTGTTTTTAGCCGTGTCCTGTGGTCTGTTATGATTACATCTTTTTGTTTTCCCTTGGGTTACAAATGGCCTTAGGTTTTGCTTGTTTTTTGCTGCATCTGTCACTAATTCATTCTTGAACTTTCTGTAAGAATTGTAAAACTTCTTTCATCCTGTTGAGAATACTGGCAATCTATTACCTTCATTATTTTTTTTTCTCCTGGGATTTCTTCCTGTAGTCCTAGCAGGACTGTTTGCACTGTGGGCATGCTGAGCAGCTGTAATGCTAGAACTTCTTTCATGCATCATGTTGAAAATTCTCTTGGCCTTTTGTTTTTGGTGTTGGAATCTCCCTGGTTCTTGAATTGTGTTTCTCTTTCTTGGTTTTTCCTCTCATTTTACTAGAGCACGTCCTCAAGTAACTTTCTGAGAAAAGGCATGTGGTAGATAAAATTTTTGACTGTGCATGTTTGGAAATGTCTTTATTCTACTCTCATACCTGAGAGTTTGACTAGGTATATAATTCTAGATGGGAAATCATTTTTTCCCTCAGATATTTGAAGGCATTTCTCAACTATGTGCTAGCTTTCTGAATTTCTGTTAAGAAATCGGATACCATTTTGATTTTCTGCTCTCTTGTGTGTGACCTACTTCTTCTCTCTGGAAATGTGGAGTGCCTGCTTTATTGCTGGTGTTCTGAAAACAATGGTGTGCCCCACGGGGCATTCTGGAAGTTGATGAGGGAAGTGGGGGAGGAGGTCTTCCTTTTTAGCTTGAATGCATTTACTGAATCCCTGTTGTTTTCATCATGATAGCTCCTGCCCCACCCACAGCTGCTCCTGGTGGCCTCAAGTTCAGAACCTCTCAGGCTCAGCTTTTCTGGAGACTCAACCTGTCTCTGGCTGGGCTTGAGAGTCGGTAGCATCTGGCTTCATGGGCTGGGGTGAGATCTGCCTGTCAGTGTCCTGGGCTGGGAACTGCCTCATTCTTGGTGGCTCTTCCTCCTGCAGGGCTTGGTGTCTACCCCCTCCAATCTCCTAGGCCAGTCTCCATCTGTCTTCCTGCTTCCCAGCTTCCAAACCTTTGTCAACATATTTTTGGTCTCCTCTTTTCTCCTGACCACTTTACCCTAGTTGATTTACATGTTTCCATGTTTTCATGCCTTTACTGTCACCTTCGTGGGATTCAAAGTAGCTGAAATAGACATATGTTTAACCAGTGCTTGCACATGGCTCCGCAGCCCTGGCTTTCAGCTCCAGCACCTACTGCTCCAGTCACCAAACCTTCCAGCAGCCCTCTGACGATGCCATCTTCTGTCCTGACTTCTCAGAGTTTCCTTCTTGGGTGCTAGTCCCTGCCTGCTGAGGTCCTCCAGCTCCCAGGCGCCATGTTCCCATGGGTGCCTTTCTGCATGTGGCTGCCTCCTCCAAGTCCCCACTGTGGCCCCTTCCCGCTGGCTGCTGTGTGGTGCCCCCCAGCCTTTGTCCTGCCCTCATCCCTTTGCAGGTGGTGTCCCCTCTGTTGCTGGCCTCCCCACATCTGAGCTTTCAAGACCTCTATGTGCCTGGTGGTGCTTGGCTTGGACTCAGGGCCAACGCCACCACAGGGTTCCTGGCCCCTGACATCACCACTTTCATGTCTCAGAGGCAGGAATTTGACATATCCCAAACAAAGCTCTCACTGCCTTCTGCCAGCCCCTTCCTCTTCATTTCGGAAAACAGTACCACCACGTACCTGCTACTCACGCCCTGGCCTGAGCCACTGAAGTATACCCCCATTTCCTCCCTCAAGCACCCAACTCCTATCTGAGTCCTTCTGATCTGGCCTCCAAGCCACATGTGGAATCTTCCCTCTGGCAAAACAGCCACTTGTCCCCATAGCCGCTCTCCCCCACCCTTTTAAAATTTTATTTATTTATTTTTTAATCAACAGAACCCTGAATTAAGCTGGGTGTTTGCCTGCCTGGAATAGAGACTCCATCCCCAGGGGCCCTTGCAGCGACTCAGGTGTGCGTCACATTCCGGCTGGTGGACAGAAAGGGGGATGACATGGGCCACCTTTGTGTAGGGTTTTACAGGAATGGGGCCTGTCCTTCATGTCTTTTACCTCCCTCCTGCTGCTGGAATGCAGATGTGATGGTGAATGCAGAAGCAGCCACTGGGGACCACAGGACAGAAGCACTGAGTTGTGGACAGCAAAGCAAACAGAGAGAGGAGGTCTGGGGCCGGGCTGTTTCGCTAGGCACACATCAACCCTGAAACTTCTGCTACTCTGGGACCTTGCAGGTGGCAAAGTTCTCTCTTATTTGGGCTGTCCCCAGGGTCACTGTCTCAGCAGCAGCTGAACCAAGAACAACCTCCCCTCCTCCCACCTGCCCTGACTCTAGTCCCTCATCTCCTACCTGGGGGACAGCAACACGAGGTGACTGTGCCTGGCCTCCTCTCTGCAGCCCAGCCTGTTCCCCACCTGGCTCTGTGACATCCAAGCACGTCACCTCTGAGCTTCAAGCTGAAACACTCCTGTGGCTTGTGAGTGACTGAAAATGACTCCAGACTCCTTAGAGGACTGCTCTGATGTCACCTCCTTGGAGATGTCCCCTTCCCCACCTACTTCATGGCTCGTGGGCCACCTGCCTGGCTTTCTTCCTCTCTGTCCTTGTCACTCCAGGACCAGACACTGCACGCCCAGTGGTTTATGGGCTGCTGGCCTGTGCGTCTCTCTGGTTGTGAGCATATGGGGAAGTGGTTAGTGTGTCTCCCCAGCACCTAGCTCGGCTCCAAGCACACAGTGGGATTCTGAGTGGAGGCAGGGCAGGGGCCCCAAGTTGAGGGGTACCCAGGGGAGCCCCATGCCTCCCTGGCTCTCTGCACCCCTCTCTGTTCTCCCTCTGAGAGCACAGTAGTGGGCTGCGTGTGCTGGGCCAGCCCTCTTGTGCCACAGTCAATCCAGGGCATTTCTACCCTGTGGGTGCCCAGCTGCAGGTCTGCTGGGGAGGCCTTCGGGGAAGCAGCAGCAGGAGGGGGCGGGGGAAAGTGCTCCCACACCGGCCTGGCGCACCCAGCGCCGGGTCTGCCTGAGTTTCCGTGACTGTCTGCGCGGAACCGCACGGCGGTTTCCATCAGCACTGCCAAGTGGCGGCTGCTGGGCCTGGCCGCGGGTTCTGACCCCCAGCTGGCCTGGTTACTGCCAGAAGACCCTGGGAAGCTGGGAAATACTGGAGCCCAAAGGGTTAACCTGCCCTCCCCACCCCCAACCCCGGCTCAATTTCTTCATTTTTCAAAGGCCGGGCCCTCTTTCCTTCCAAGTCACAGCTGACGTGAAATGTAGTCTTAAAATGCAGCTGACATGAAAAACAATAGCACTCCCTCGGAGAGGTTCTGCTGCGGGCTGGACAGCCCCCGCCCCCCAATAATTACTCAAGACATTGGCATGAGCCAGGCCTGGTTAGGTAACAGGCTGCTTGCTGTGGAGGCTTATAACTCACAGGCAGTTACACATAATCTCTGCAGACAACAAAATCGTTTCCAGGATGGCGGGGAGGACGAGGCCTCGGGAAGAGGGTACAGGGGCAGGAGGGGCTGAGACCATGCCGATGGGGACAGGGTCTGTGGAAGGGGCTCCCGGTGGCCCTGGGGAGGCAGCTTGTAAATGTGGGGAGGTGGTAAAGTGTCTGTGGGAAGGGGTTGCCCTGCCTCTCTCTCTACTCCAAACTCCACCCTTGCCCCAGTCCCTGGCACAGAGGCTGCACTGGTCCGGTCCGTTACTGAGCAAAGTACCGGGAGACTCATTCATACTGAAGTGTGAATGACTGACTGCTTTGGGAGAGCTGTCCCCTTGCAGCTCTGTAGAGGATAATTAATTGTCTGTTTATTGTTCATGGCCCCACTGTACTGACTTCCTCATGGGCAGGTCCACATACTTTCCCCTGTGTTCCCAGAGTCTAGTACATAGCAGACATTCAGAAAATATTTGTTGAAGACGACGACATCTAACCCAAAGAAGGAAGCGTCCAGGGTGTGATTCCAGGCACATGGGCGGGGCCCCTGGCAGCAAGGGCTGAAGGACTGGAGGGACACTGGCGAGTAGAGAGCTGGGGCGCCCCTACACCCCCCCGCCGCGTGGTGCTTGCTCTTCCAGCACCCGGGGCCCCTGGCACCTTCCCACAGGAAACGCCCATTTCCCTGGAAGGACACTGAGCTGAGCAGGCTGAGGGCTTGGAAGGTCTGGGCTGCAGAAGGCCTCCCTTAGCCTCCCATTGGTCTGGGTCTGCACCCTGGCGGCTTGGCTGCAGAGCCCACCCTGACAGGAACTGGTTTCCTGGGCTATGAAGGCACACGCCCGACAGCAGGGTGGGGGAAGCCAGGCCCCAGCCCCAGTCCCGCCGCAGGGAAACGGCACCTCCCATGTTCTCTGGACTCTCTTTCCACCATGACCCTGTCTCTGCGCATGGGACAGCCTTGTCCAGGCTGAGGCCCAGCACACTGCGCCTCCTGCACCCTCCGCATGTGCAGACCAATGTCTGAGCTTGGAGCTGGCCCACAATCCCTGGCCCAGGCCCCTCTGCTGGGCAGAGCCAGCTTCCTTCCACACCCGGCCTCCCCTGTCCAAATGCCCCTGTCCTTGCCCAGTCATTCGGGCCCTAGAACTCACTGGGAACCTGCTCTGTGCCCGGCAGGGGAACTCATGTCCCTGATCGGTGTATCCTCCGGTGCCAGGGGCAGGATGGATGTGGCATGGCACCGAGACAGGCCAAGTACAGAATTTTATGGCTCTGTGGGGTGGAACCCAGGGGACGTTCCTTCCTCAAAGCTGTCCCGGGGGGCCTCTGGGACACCCAAGCTCCTGACTATCTTTTTCCCGCCACCCCCAGCCGCTGCTTCCTGTACTGCAAGGCCCTGCTCACCCCTTGAGTGGCCCCATTCTCTCTCTCTCCTCTCCCTGCAATCTCTTGCCAGGCAACCTCGTCCACACCCCTTCCTCAGGTACCACCTCCATGCTGCAGCCTCTGTTTTCAGCTCCAGCCTCCCTGCTGAGCCTTGCAGCCTAAACTGCCGGGCAAACACCTCCACATGGACACCTCAGAACCTGCCAGGCCCTGCATGTCCTCCTCCCTGCTCCTGTCTGGATGAATCGTTTCAGCCTCCAACATATGGCCAAGCCAGAACCTGGGGGTCTTTCCTGAAGACTTCCCTCCTTCACCACCATATCCAGCTTGTCCCCAAGTCTGGGGATTGTGTCTCCAAATCCCCTATCGTATCTGTCTTCTTTCCACCCCCAGGCCTTGCCTCCTCCCAGGGCCTCTGCGTAGCCTCCTCACCCACCTCCCCTCTACCCTGGGCCCTCCACGGACAGCCTCACACTTCAGCCAGGGGGTGGCTCTTGCGGGAAGAGTTAGTTATCCGTGTGCATGCATGTGTCTGGCTGTGTTTGTGTGAATGTGTTTTGAGTGTGGATGTGTGTGACGGTGTGTGTCACAGTGCTTGTACCGTGGAAAGGGCAGGCCTGCTGTACGATGGATAATCACAAGCCTCCAGGCCTTAGTGTGCATGCCCAGCTCCACTCCCCGGAAGCCCATCACTGGTCCTCTTACCAGCCTTTGGTGACATGCTGGCCACATGGTTTCTCGACTTGTCAATCTCTGCTATTAGAATCTTCCTTCTATGAAGGAGAGGCTCGAGCTCTCACCCCACCCTCGGCTTTGTCCACCCTCTCACTGTCCAGCACAGCTTTCCCACTGTTTTCACGAAATCTATGCCCAGTGCCTGGGCTCCCCATATAGCCAGGGGGTACACTGTGCTCACATCTCCTTTCCGGGTTCTCCTGCTTCTCTGCTCTCTTCTCTAACAACACCTCCCTCAGGGAGATCCTCTGCTGTTTTGGAAGCTCCATTGCAGATTTTCTTCCCAGTCCCACCTATTTTCTCTTCCTGGGCGGCCTCTTCAGGAGTAGCCTGTCCTCTGCTCCTGCCTGGGCTGCCTGGGCTGGAGGCCTCTAGCCCTGAGCCAGCTGCTGGGCTTGGACCTCCCCTGTTGTCTCTGTGTCGGGCCTTCTGCCTCCTTGTCATCACTGCCTTCCTTTTCCCTGGTTTCCTCCCACGTTTTGCTGGAGTACATTCTCCAGAACCTTCTGAGAAAAGGAATAGAAAGCAAATTTTATACTTTTTTTCCTGCCGTGACTTGGAAAATTTTTATGAGTTCTCGAGTATCTGAAAATGTCTTTATTGTATCCTCACCCTTGATAGATACTTTGGGTATAGAATTTTATTTTCCTTCACAATTTTGAAGGCGTCTCTCTTCATAAATTTTCTCTACTAAAGACTGATCTGTTCAGAGGCCCATGTTTGGAAAACCACCTGTTAGTTCTTTGAGAAGATTCTAGAATGTTCTCTTTATCTCTGCTGTTCTTGAAGGGCATGATGACACAGTGGCTGCTCTTTTCTGCTAGAGGTTCTTAGTGGGCCCTTTCTTTAATCTCTATTTCCTCTCATCTCCCTTTCTGGAACTTCCAGTAGCAGGATATTGGATGTCCTTGGATTGAGTCTCCATGTTTCTTGGGTGTTCTGATTTTCTATCTTTCAGTCTTCATTCCACTTTTGGGGGAGATTTACTTCCATCTTTTACTAATTTATTTTTATTTTTATTTTTGAGATGGAGTCTTGCTCTGTTGCCCAGGCTGGAGTGCAGTGGCACGATCTCAGCTCACTGCAAGCTCTGCCTCCCGGGTTCATGCCCTTCTCCTGCCTCAGCCTCCCCAGTAGCTGGGACTACAGGCGCCCACCACCATGCCCAGCTAATTTTTTGTATTTTTAGTAGAGATGGGGTTTCATCGTGTTAGCCAGGATGGTCTCCATCTCCTGACCTTGTGATCTGCCTACCTTGGCCTCCCAAAGTATGGGGATTACAGGCGTGAGCCACTGTGCCCAACCCTGATTTTTTTTTTTTTTTAATTCAGCAGCATAATTGACATTTCCAACCACTCTTTCTGCTTCTCTAATTGTTTCTTTTTCACAATGTCCTATTCTGGCCTATGCCACCTTTCTGAATTTCAGATCTGACAATGGTGAGATTTGTTAATTGCTCCCTTGCCGCACATCCTTTGGGGCTCCCCCTCTTCTGAGCTGAGCCCCTGTTGAGGACTCCACCTTCCCTCCCTAACTTTCTCTTTTGGCCCATGTTCAGCCCTCTCCATCTTCTCAGACCTACAGGCCAGGCCTATTCCTTCCTGCTTTGGGGCCTTGGCCCATGGCTCTCCCACTTCTCCACTTAGTTGAACTAATTTCCACCCATCCTTTGGGGTTCGGCTCACAGGGAGCTTCCTCAGGACACCTCTGCTAATACCCTAGGCAGGCTCACAACCTATTATGTAGCCTTTAGCTCTCTTTACAGCACCTAGCACAATTCTAACTAAATACTTGCATCCTGCCAAAGTGGCCTAATACCTGTCCCATTTCCCCACCTCCACTTCCTAGAGGGACATCCCTAGGAGGGTTGGGTCCAGTCCGTCTTATCCACACTATACCCCAGGGCCTGGCGCTGCGCTGGTGCTTGTGTCAGCATCCTGCACGGTGGTGCCATGTTACCACAAGCATAGTGCAGCGTGTGTGCCATCTTGCAGCTCTGGAGGTCAGGAGTCGCACTGGGCTAACAAGGTGTCGGCAGGGCTGATACCTGCTGGAGGCTCTAGGGCTGATTCATTCCTCACCTTCTCCAGTTTTCTAGAAGCTGCCTGTGTTCCTGGGTTGTGGCCCCTGCCCCATCTTCAAAGCGAGCAGCACAGAACCTTCACCCTCTCTGAGCTCTGCTTCCAGTCCCCTGTCTTCTCCACTGACTGACCCTCCTGCCTCCCTCTTAGAAGGACCCTTGTGATCACATTCGGGGCCCCCGGATAACCCAGGATCATCTCCCTATCTCTGGATCCTTCACTTAGTCACCCTGCAAAGTCCACTCTGCCATGAAGATACAGGGATAGAATGGGGACATCACTGGGGCTGTGACAGGACTGTAGTACTCACACATGCTTGCTGGGGTGGGGGCGTGCAGAGCAGGGATGTGGCTGCAGAGGAGGGCAACAGGAGTGGCTTGGAAGATGCACCCTTTAAGGAACACCTCTAGGACCAGTACATAGCAGCCAGGAAAAGGTGGGCAGGTAGGTGTCATGGGCACAGGGAAAAAGGTGAGCAGAGGGCAGGACCTCAAATGGCTGGGAGGGCTTCCAGAAGAAGGGCAGCACGCAAGGCCCATACCAAAGGCCTTGGAAGCCACTGTGAACAGTCCAGAATTACCACATGGGGAAGAGGACACTGTGGGTGACTGAGTGGGGTCAGTGGGGCTCGGTCCTCATAAGGCTTTTTGCCAGCCACTTCCCAATGGCCTCCCACCCCATCTGAGCCCATTCATCTGGCCCTCATGGGTTCGCAGACTCCCTCAGCCAGAGAAATGATTCAGGACACATGGTAGCCCTGAGGCTCCACTTGAAACTTCTCAAGAAAGTGTGTGTGGCTGGTGTGACCCCATGGGCACCATTCTCACCACACTCCCCAACCCTTGCCAGGCCCACGGCCGCCTTCCCATCCTCTCGCTTGCAGTGCTTCTGCCCCACGCGGGGCCTCCACGCCTGAAGTCACACAGCTGAGAGGCGAGGAAGCAGGACTTACACAGAGCACCAGGCTCCGGTGCCTGCCCTCTGACACCCATGGAGCTACAGCACCAGCCAGGGGCCACTGAACACTTGAGAGATCCACCCCACCCCGCAGAGACGAAAGCTTCCCACCAAGGGAGCAGAGCAGGCCGGACCCGGTCTCGGAAGACTGTTGATGTCCTCAGAGGGAGGTGAGGGCTCAGGTAGCCGCAAAAGCAAGGCAGGTTAAGGAACCCCTCACTTAGATGGGCCTAGAAGCAGCCCCAGAGATGGCCGAGGCCCAGCACCGAACAGGGGAGGGTGAGCAGCAACGGAGGTGGGGTGTAGGCACTGCCCCTTTACAGCTCAGTCAGGGAGAGGAAAGTATGGGATGAAGGAAGAGCCAGGGGATGTGGAGGACATGGCTTCCAGAAGCTTCCAGAGGTGCTCTAGCAGGAGGGAAGGGAGGTAGGAGCCATGCAGACTCAAACCCTCAATGGAGACCATTTCCCTAGACGTAAGGAAAGGACACACATACCCAGGCTTTAAGGGTCCAGAGGACAGGGCAGGAAAAACAAATGAACAAAACCAACACATCAAGAAATCCACAATATTATTGGCCATCCTAGTGCCTTTCTCTCAGAAACTGACAAACCACAGTGGGAAAAACTAACAAACAAACAAACAACAATGTAAGTCAGGAGGTGGAGGAGTCGCAGAACTCCACTAACAAGTTTAACACAATTAACAGAAAAGAGTCCACTGCCTCTGCACATATATAAAAAGGTCACAGAAATGACCTTATTAGGCACCAAAGGAAAACTCCATAAATTTTAAAAAGTCTGTACCTTGAAGTAAAATAGAAAATTATTAATAAAAATAGCAACAGATGGATACATCTTGAAGTTTAAAAAGTACCCTTCTAAATAACTGTTTGATTAAAGAGAAAATAAGGCAAAGAGAAAATCTTAGGATGGATTCACAGTGAGCTGATTACACTCCAAGAGTGTGGGATGCTTCCTATAGGGTATTTGGAGAAGTATTGACAGCAATTTTAGAAAATAAAAAAGATTGAAAATAAATGTGCTAAGCTTTCAACTCAAGAAGCTAGAAAAAGAACACCAAAACAAATACAAAGAAAAGAATTAACAAAGACAAAGGAAGATATTAGCAAAATAGAAAAATATTTTATGAAAAAGAATTGACCAGTATAACCAAATGTGGGTTGTTTGAAGAGCCAGTAAAATAGATAAACCTTAAGCAAGTAAAGTAACAAATAAGAATTAGGAATGAACACTACTGCTACAGAGGGAATTGAATGATTGTGATTATGATACATACTTTCATATCAATAAAATTGAAAACACAACATGATGGATAAATTTCAAGGCAAAAAAATACCAAAAGTGGCTTATGCGGTAGAAAATCCTAAGAAAAATAAACCCATTGGGGAGACAGAAATGCCAGCTACCTACCCTCCTCTAAAAGGTTCCCAGTCTAGTTTTTAGGGGTGATTTCTATAATTTCCTAAAAAAGCAGACGACATTCATCCCATACATCCCAGAGCACTAGCCAAAAGGGGAGGTTGCTCAACTTATCTGACAAGGTAAAACCAGGCACCGTAACTGCTCAAGGAAACACAAGAAAGTTCTAGGCCCAAATCAGCAGCTGTACTTGAGTCAAGATCATATAAGGTTTACCTCAGGAATTCAAGGAAGGTTCAATGTCAGGGAGGTTCCTGGCACCCGGTGTTTGGACCCTGCTTTTCAATTGGACTTCTACTCTCATGTATGGGCTGACAGGTGTTGGGTGTCTTCCATTCCCAAATCCCCAGCTTGCCCAGGGGAGGGTGGGTTGGGCCTCATACAAGCCTTGCCCACTCCACACTTAAACTCTGGTTTGCCTTCCTCCTGCTCCTCCCTCAGCACATGGTCAGGCATAGAGCACACAATGCTCTGTCATCGTCTGTTCTCCCAGTGGGCCACAGCCCTTGGGAGGAGGGACTTTGGCTATCTGGCCTACCACCGATGCCTGGAGCACAGGGATGCTTGGTGAAGACTTATTGAATGAATGAATGAATGAATGAATGAATGAATGAACCAATGAACAAAGGCCAGGTGAGGGTACTCCCTAATCCTGTAGGGCAGAATCTCCCTGGAGAATGGCCAGCTGGTCTTTTCAAAGGGGCTGGAGAGGCCTAGCTCCTTTCAGGCTGGAGCTGGGAGCAGGAGGTGGGTTCTGTGGGGCTGGGTAATGCTGGAGGGTGGGATGAACCACATGTGCCACTTGCCTTCCAAGAGGCATGTGGCCCACTCTCCTAGATGTGATTCTGCTGGGCCTGGGGGTAGAGGAAAGAGCAGCTAAGCTGAGCTGTCTCCTGGCAGTTGTGGAGACACCTGTTGGGGAGTGTGTGGTGGGGGCTGTGCTGGCAGCTGAGCACAGGGCTAGCCTGGGCAGGGGAAAGGGCCTGGGTCATCAGACTAGGGTAGGGGTTGGGGGCTCTGGGCAGCTGGTGCTAAGGACCCAACAGGTGGGTGGGGTTAGGGACCAGCAGCTGGGCTGGTGGGGAACAACTGGAGAGAGGGTGGGCCGCATTCCAGGGGCTTCTAGTCTCCAAGCTGTGTGTGTGGGGGGGTGGGGGATGTAAGGCATCTGGTGGAGAAGGGACCATGGGGGGTTTCTAGGCCCCTCACCCCAGGTGGAAAAGTCTCATGATAGCTCCCATCATCTGGCTCAGACATGCCAGAGGCACCTACCCTTGCTATTCCTCTGAGGAAGACCTCTTAGCACTTTCTGAGGACCTCTGGGCCACCTTAGGATGCACACTCTGTGGGGGCCTTAGCCGCATCTGGGACGGTGGCTCCAGGAATGTGGGCTGCAGCCTGTGTACATGCTCCAGCCAGGGCTTGGGGTGTGACTTTGCAGAAAGGGAAGCTGTGTACCCACAGATGTGGGTGACGAGGGCACAAGGACACCATTCCTGACTCCCACACTCTTGGGTCACCTGACACTGAGGGGAAGAGCAGACAAGACCCTTTCCTAGGGCTGGGAAGGTGGGGTGTGCTCTCCCACTCTGAGGGCCAGCAGACACTGGGTTTTCATGTTGTGGAACTCAGGGTGCGGAGGCGGGGTGGCCATGTGTTTTTCAGACAATCCTGCCACTTCTTTGCCAGGATAGTGGGTTTTAGGTGTTAATGCATGTTCTTTAATGATAAAAGATAAACATATTTTGTAGATAGAGAGTTTGGGAATAGTTGGATTATACAGTTAGGTTTTTTTCACTGCAGGCCTTCTCAGGGCTTTTAAAATGCAAATGTGGAGCATTTGCACAAAGCTGATAGGTGCTGGCTGGGGAGGGGAGAGTGCCAGAGGTTTCTAACATACATGTGGCTCTGAATTCAGGGCCTCTCCTTGGAATTTAAGTTGCATCCCAAGGGGATATCATGGCTCTTTGAGTCTAATGTTTTTACCTTTGCCATGGAGGAGAGGAGGTGGGTCATGCCTGGGTGGGCCCTTGTGGGAAGGGGGCCCTGCTCAGTCTGTGCTAATAGTCCCCAGGCCCGGGGTAGCTCTCACCACCTCTGTGATGGTCCTGAGTTAATGCCCAGGGCTCTGCCCAGCGTCACCACCTCCCTGGCCAGGGATGTCATCTGAAGCCATCATCTCAGGCACCATGAACCAAAATTGGGGAACCTGTTCTTTCACAGGGTACATGCTGCTCAGGATCTGAAATACCCCAGCAGGTCCTTCCCTGCCTGCTGGGGTGGCTGCCACGACTGGGGTCAGCTTCATCCTAAGGGTGTCAGTGTCTGCACAAGGCTGGGGGTCAGGGGACACTGGTGTGATTCTCATCCTAGGGTACAACAGGGGTTCAAGGTAGTGCTCAGAAACTGGCTGAAGCCATGGAAAGGGCCGCTGTGGGTTCTGTCCAACGTAGTTAAAAACATCTGACTGCAACCACAAAAATGCTGGCATCCGGGCCTGCTGCAAAAACATTTTCATGTCAAAGGCAAGCGCACTAGTGCTGTGAGGAGCTTGCACCATTAACCCTTGAAAGGAGCGTGTGCAGAGCTGGCCTGTGGAGCAGAACCGGGTGCAGGCTGGCGCCACAGGCCTGGGTCATGGGTCGGGCATGTGGACTAGGGTGAGGGTGGGTTCCCTCTGTCTCCTGGAGTCAGGAGTGCCACTGGGCTCTGTTGCCCTGGGACCTGCCTGTTGACCTCAAGCCCTGACATCCTCTGTGAACAGGGACCAAGGTTTTGGAGGGGACCTCCAGAGGCAGAGGGGCAGCCACTGCCCAGGGGTCGGGCTGTGGTCACAGACATGTGTTCATGCATTTGAGGAGCCCTGAACAGGCTCCTGTGTGGAGATGGAGATGCCTGAAACGGAGCGGGTGGTGGCTCAGAGAAGGCCTCCCGAGCAGGGGACTTTGGAAGGCATGAGCTGGGAGGAGTGTTCAGTTCAGGGAGTCCAGCCAGGGCAGTGGGCCTGAGGCGGGAGTGAGCCAGAATGTTCCAGGAGCAGCAAGTGCTTTTCTCGCTTAATGGAACAGCACAGTTAGCCCTTGAGTCAAAGGGTCCTATAGCCCCCTTTCTGCTGCCTCTAGCCCCGCATCATATGTGGTGCGGCTTCACCACGGAGTGGCTGTCTGCTCCCTCTGGATGACAGGCAGTCAGAGTCCAGCTTTTCACCACTCCCGGATTGCGGTGACACACAACCCAGAAGCCATTCTCAGTCCCAGGGGTATTACTGCTCCAGGGTGGATTCTTAGAAGAAGGAGATCACTGGACCACAGGGTGAGTGTGGTCTCACTTTCAGCAGCCTGACCATTTTCACAAATGGCTCTTGAAATTCTCCCTCACTGCGCAGGAGGCCCCTCTCCCCAACATCGTCTCCAGCACTGAGCTTGACTCCACTTTTTAGTTTTGGCCAACTTGCCCTTCAAGTCTCCTTCCCACAACCTGAATCTTTATCCACTTCATTCGCCTGTTTGTCTTTTCCACACTGCAGCAGGAACTCTCTGCACTGTGGCCACTGACCCTTCAACTGCAATGCCATGGTGAGTTTCCCAGGATGGGCAGAGGCATGCGAGGTCTTGCCCCTGGCTACTGTCCTCTTCCTCAGGGACTTGCTGATCTCCCAAGCCCAGGCTGCCAGCCATCCACATTCATCTAACGGAGCCCTCACCGAGGGCTGTGTGCACACTTGGGCTCCCCAGTGCCCTGCCCGCCTGCAAGGGAACATATCCAGCTGGCTGGTCCCCCAAGTCCCCTCCACCCCAACAGGCGTGCGGTGACTCAGCGGCGCTTAATTTTTCGGCACAGGCAGCTGTTAGAGACAGCCTGGAGACCCCCTGAGCAACTTGGATTGGGTGAGGGTACAGCCTCAGAGCCTGGAGCTCTGGGGAGCCTGGAAGGAAGGGCTGGGGGCAGCTCTACCCAGCGCCTCCAGGGCCCCCACCCTACTCCCCTGTCTGCTCCCACCTTCTCCTGAACAGCCTCTAGCCCCTTCCAATTGCCCCTCTGCCTGCATAGGGAGGGGACAGCCCAGGGAGGGACTGGGGCCAGCCCCCTGATCTCTACTCTCAGGCATCCTGGGTGCCTCATCTTTCTTGGGCTTGGCAACTACAACAGGACACCCTGCCCCCACTCTCAAAGGCTCTGGGATGGGGCACTGGGATAGGGATCCTGAGCTGAGATCAGGCGTTTGGATCTACAGGAGGTGGGTTTCCAGGACCTCCTCTGAACCCACAGGGCCAGGAGAGCATCCCCCGAACTCAGAACCATCCTGTGGGGCCTCAGCATAGCTTCTCAGAACCTAGAGGTGCCCATGAGCTCCCTAACAAGTCCCCCACCAAAAAGCCCAGAGGTCCAGTGGGGTCCCTGCTGGGGTACCCGTAAGACCTATGTGGGCTCTAGGGGGGGAGTGTGGATGCTGTGGTGGCAGCCTAGACACCCCCAAGGCCCCAAGAGAATAAAGGCTGCCTAGGTTCAAGCTGTGACCTGGCCACCCCAGCCTTGGGACCCTCACTGACACAGGAAGCACCCAGCATGGTGCTTAGCACACAGCAGGTTCCTGGATGATGGTTGCTAGGACAACTCCTGCCCACGGTTCATGAGGCCGGGATGAGGAAAGTTGGATGTGCAGAGCAGGCCTCAGATGGGCATAGTGCTGGGGCCCTCTGCACAGGTGCTTTCTCTCCAGGTCCCAGGCCAGGCTCCAGAGGCAGCTGGGCCAGGCTGACCAGGAAGCTCCAGCAGTACCCTCTGATGAGCACGGAAGAGTCCAAGACCTACCAAGACCTAGGCCTTGGTAGGACAGCACAGTGGTCTGCCCAGCAGGCAGAGGCAGATGGAGCAGGAGGAGATGCCAGCCTCGAGGACTTGGAGGCACATGTGTTTCTAAGGGAGACACCCTTGCTTGAGGTGCTTTAGCTATTCATCCAAGCCTGCTTACTCCCTTTCCCTCCCTCCCTTCCCTCGACCTTTCCTTCTTTCCTTTTTTCCTTCCATTCATCTACCCATCCTATCCATCATCTCTCCATCTGCCCACCCACCCAGCCATCTCTTTATCCAGCCTTCCCTTCCCTCCATCTCCCCATCCATCCATTCATTCACCACTCATCTGTCCATCCACCCACCCATCTCTTCATTTCCCCATCCATCCATTCACTCACCCACCATCCTTTTATTCAGATCTCCTTCCCTCCATTCATCTATCCACCTCTTTATCCATTCATCCATCTCTCCACCCATCCATCCATCCATCCATCCATCCATCCATCCATCCATCCATCCTTTATTCAGCCCTCCTTCCCTCTATCTCTGCATTTATCCATCCACCTCTATCCATTCATACATCTACCCACCCATTCAATCATCCATTCATCCATCCATTATCCACCCATCCCTTTATTCATCCCTCCTTTCTTCCATCTCTCCATTCATCCATCCACCTCTTTATCCATTCATCCATCTCTCCATCCACATACCCACACACCCATCCATCCATCATCCATCCATCCATCCATCCATCCATCCATCCATCCATCCATCCATCCATCTCTTCATTCAGCCCTCCTTCCCCCCATCTCTCTATTCATCCTTTCACCTTTTTATCTATTTGTCTATCTCTTCATCTATCCAACCATCCATCCATCAACCATCCTTCCATGCATCCCTTTCTGCAACCCTCCCTCCCTCCAGCTCCCCATCCATCTACCTATTCATCCACCACTCACTCGCACTCATTCATGCTTCCCACACCCCAGGCCTATGTGCCCGCCCTCATTCTTTCCACAAGCAGTGAGCAGCTGCCTCCTGTGTATCTTGCGGCAACGAGAAGATCAAAAGGCACTGATGACGCAGTCACTGGCCTCTGGAGTGACAGCCCACCACCAACTAAAAATAGACCAGGATCAGCCAAGATGTTGGTCCTCCCTCTGTTCCTTCTCTCATCCTTTGAGTCCCTGCCCCCTCGACAGAGGACATACTCCATGTGGCTGAATGGCTCCAGATCAAAGAGGGGATCATAGAGACAGGGACTGGAGGTGTTGTCAGGGCTTGGTGACCAGGCGTAGGGTTGAGGAAGGGGGTGAGTCATGAAAATATGGTGGGGGAGGGGCATTTGCTGCAAGCACTGATGGCAGGCGGGTTTGGGGGTGAAAAAGAGGTGCAGGTCTCCAACCCTGTGAGAGTGGGGAGCCCAGGTTCCCTGAATGGAGGTACATGAGGACACAGGGCAGATGCTCTTGAATGAGCCCTGGGCATCAGAGGGCCTGCTAGCATCCTGAGGCCATCAGTGACCTCCACAAGCGGCTCCAGGCACCTTGGGGCTGGACTGGAACTCCCTCCAGCTCTGCCAGCCCCTCAGTTTGACAGGTGGCTCAGGGTGCCAAGAGGAAGACAGGGCTCACAGTCTGTCCAGTTCTCCCTCTGTGCCAGGTTCCATTCTAGGCACAGGGTTCTCACAGGTGAGATGGTGCCGGCCAGCCCTGTCTTCTCAGAGCTTCTGTTCCAGCTGGAGAGCCAGGCCACAGCCTCCAGGCACAGGCACAGGTGGGGCAGTAATGAGGGGTTGGAGGCTGGGGCAGAGACATGAGGCCGTGAGGGGGCAGCTTTGTAGCCAGGAGAGGGCAGGTGCCAACAGCAGACCTTGGGTGGCTTGAGGGCTGGCCATGGCACAACCCCAGGGTGCCACTCACACAGGCACAGAGGCCTTGAGGCGGAAGCCCCCAGAAGGCTGGGTGGAGTCAGGAAGGGGATGTTGCAAGGGCAGGCATGGGGCCCCGGGGGTGTGGGGCCTCGGGGGCGTGGGGCCTTGGGGGTGTGGGGCCCACAGCCATGGAAGGGTGCCTGGATTGCTTCCTAGGGAAGAGGGAGGCCATGGGGGGCTTGAGCAGGCAGTGCTGTGGTCTGGTTTATGTTTTAAAGTCCCTCTGGCTGCTGCATGGAGACAGGAATGTAGGGGGAGAGAGAAAGCCAGGAGCCCCTGGGGACGGGGCTGGCCCTCCTCTCCGGGAAGGAGCTCTGCCTTCATACATGCTGCTCCCGCCTCCCGGAAATGCCCTTCCGGCCCCGGCAGAGGCTGCAGTAGGAAGATCAGGGGCCACAGAGCCAGCCGGGCAGGCTGTGATGCAAATATGTCCCCCATCATTTTCAACTGGAGCCCCCGAGCACTGCCAGGGTGGGGGAGGGAATGGAACCCTCCTCTGCGTCCCGGGTCTCAGGGAGGAAGGAGAGAAGGAAGCCAAGAGGGAGGGAAGGAGGGAAGGGGGGAAGAAGGAAGGAGAGAGAAGGAGGGAGGGGAGGACTTTGAGGAGGGACTCAGGCTTTTCATGTCTGTGAGTTGACACATTTCCTTCTTAGACAAGTTTCAGGGGTGTTTTGGTTCCTTGAAACAGAAAGTTTGTGTGGGGATCAGCCACCTGGGAGTGCCTGGCCAAAGCTCGGGGCTGGGGGTCAGTGCAGGGAGCATGGATGCCTGGGAGGCTTCCTGAGGAGGAGGTGGCTTAGAGAACCATGAGGGCTGGGCTGCGGGGTGGCCGGCAGTGCCAGGAGGACAGGAGCGAGAGGCGGCACAGCCGGTTGGGCTGCGTGCCAGGGCGTGGGGTCTGCCTGGGGTGGGGCCTGAGCATGCCTCTGTGAGGACTGTCCCACTGTCACGCCGCGGCGGGCACTCAGGAGCTCAGGAAACTGTAGAATGGGAACGTGTTGCTCACTGAGTGCCATTTTCCAGGCCTGAGCCTGCAGGAAGCAGGAGTTTTGCCGGCCCCTCCTCCTTGGTGGTCTCCACCCATCCCAGCCACCATTGTTCAGCTCCCAGGCCCACTGCCGCACCGCCTCCCACACAGCCCCCAACACTGACCTCCTCCAGCCAGGGGTCTGCTGACCCTCGTGCAGCACGCCCACTGGGACATCCCCATCCTGAATGTGCAGCCCTAGACCACAGCCCAGAAGGAGGACGATCACTCAGTAACTGCCAGCCACCCCGACACTCGGCAGGGGCCCCGCCTGGGCTTGTCAGACCAAGCAGGGCCCTGTGTTCATCTTCTGTCCCCCCATGAGGGCTTTAGGGCAGTGAACCTCAAGAAGGTCTCCAGCAGCACAGACACAGGCACAGCCGTATGCATGCAGGCCCGTGGACTTGGCAGCCATTGCTCAACTGACCCAGACACTGGCTCAGGAGAACGTTCTGCTGCCTTCACAAAGCACTGATAAGGGTGGAGGAGCTGTGTTTGCAGAGATGATTCCCCACCCCAGGAGGTCACAGGCTAGGACCAGTTGCGATAGGGGAAATCTGGGTTGTAACAGGGACAATGAGCCAGGGAAGCTGGACAAGGGCCGCAGGGACTGATTCCCACCAGGGGCTTCCTGGGGGAGGCTCCATTTGGATTGGGGGTATCTGTACAGGGGTGTGACAGGCTCAAGACAGGATACAGCACTGCTGAGCTACACAGCCTGAGGAGACACTAGGGTCCACACCTACCCTGGTCTCACCGGGGCTGTAAGGGTGTCAGGACTGGACGGGGGTGAGGCCAAGCCGTCTGCTGCTCTGAATGCCATGCTGGGAAGGCAGGAGTCCTCGTGGAGGCACACAGCAGGCCCGCAGCACCAAGAGGATGGGAGGAGGCTGAGCGTGAGGTCCTTGGCTTGTCCCTCTGCCACACCAGAGGATCCTACCAGGTGGGACTCCCGGCTGCCAGCCCTGTACCTTGAGTCCAAGCCCTCAGATGCAGCGGCCTCAGAGCTCTGACATATAGGGTTCCTCAGTGAATGACAGGCACCTCCCCCAGTCATTGTCAACACATCCTCAATGCCAGCAGGCCCATCCGTGCACAGATCTCGAGCAAACATTGAAAAACATTCAGAACATGAGAGAGAGGGGCCTGGCTGGCCAAACATAAACAGAAGATCAAGGAATTAAGCAGAACTTAAGATATAAGATGTATCTGGAGTCTCCAGAAAGATCCTAGGAACTGTTGTGCACATCAAATAAGGGCGGAATGCCATGACCATGGTGAGAGAGCAAGCACATGCTCTGGGATATTAAAAACAGGACTGCTAAAAACATTTCCTAGAACTCTGAAGAGATAAAGTTAAGAATATAATGCCATAAAAAAGAGAAGAAAGTTGAGACATCAAAGTTTCATTAAAAATGTCTTCGATCTGACTTAAAAGGAATTTCAGAAAGAGAGAACAGAGATGGTGGCCTAAATGATGAGAAATCATGCAGAGACCTTTCCAGAGCTCAAGGACTAAAGTTTCCAAAGGGTCCACCAAGTGCCCAGAACAGTCAATGAACAAAGCCATCCAACAGGGAACTTCACTGGGAAATTCAGACCCCTGAGTCCAGATGCTAGATACTAAACATTTCCAGGAAGAAAAGAAAGGCCACTTACAAAAGTATGAGACTAAAGCAAGTGTAAGACTTCTGAATCGTAAGCCTGGATGCTAGAACATCATAGGACAAGGTCTTCAAAATTCTGAAGGAAAATTACATTCAGCTTCAAATTCTATACCCAGTTAAACTATCAATAAGGCACCATGGTTGAATGAAGATATTTTCACCATGTAAGAACTTTGAATGCTTACCTTCCACACAGTCCTTATCAGGAAGGGCCCTGAGGCTTCCCCAGAAAACTGAAAAAATGAGCATTAAGCAGGTCTGAGTACCAGGGAACAGTAAACCCAACCTAGGATGGCCATAAAAAAGGTCAATTGCAGAATGATGCAAGGCAGGAGGGTTTCTGAGGAAAATGCATCAATTAGAGTGAGAGAGGAAGGGCTCAGGGAAACATGGCTAGAACCAAAGGGGATTTGAGAGAAGGGCACTGGCCTGGAGTGACGAGTACATGGTGGAGATGACAGAGACCAAGAGTGCACAGGAGGATAGCAGGGAAGCAGGCACGAGCCGTGGGGCCCTCTGGAGTCAGCAACCGAGGCAGAAACCCAACCAGTCAGGAGATGAGTCCAACTGGAAAGGAAGAACTGAGAAGAGGCGTCTGTGGAGAGAGGACTATGGGGAGTCTGTTGCCACCTTCGTACACAGCACCAAGACGAACAAACGGAGGGAAGCAGAGCCCCTGAGCTGCGCACAAGCATTGAAAACCTGGACCAAAGCCACGGTAACAACAATCCATAATGAACGCGTGCTGCACCAGGAGGTCGCGGGGCGTGGTTGCAGCATTGCTGGCTACCACACAAAGCTGAGAGAAGACCGCAGAAACTCACAATGAGTCCAGCTTCCCACATTTTCTTTTCCTTAACCTGAAAGTGACATTTAGAAATGAATTTCTCTTTTGGTGAAGAAACATTTATCTGAATTCAGCAATTACTTCTGTTTTACTTAGGTTTCTTTTCTCAAAAAAAAAAAAAATCAACAATTCAAAAGCTGTAGGCATCCCTTGATTCCATATTTATATTTGTTTCTGATGGTGTGTCTGTCTGTCTGCCCACTCATTCATCTACTCACTCACATATCCATTGTCTGGCCACCCACCCACTCACCCGCCCATCCATCCATCCATTCCTCCATTCCTCCATTTGTCCATCCATCCATCGATCCATCCATCCATCCATCCATCCATCCATCCATCCATCCATCCATCCATCAATCCATGCCCACATCTACTTATCTGTCTTTCCATGCATCCATATACCCATCCATCCTTCCATCTGTCTACCCATCTATTCATTCATCTACCCACACATTGTCTATCTGTTCATCCATCCATCCATCTATCCCTCCCCTAATCTTCCATACAACCATCTGTCAATCCATTAATCTGCCCATCTATCTAACCATCCTTTTTCTATGCAACATGCAGAGAACTGTCTGGAGTGCTGCTCCCCTCACACTGAGGATGGGCATTTCTAGGATAACAAGGGTATCCTAGGGAAAGGGAGCGTGGTCATGAAGGTATTTACCTTTCATTTCAGACCTTTCTGTACTGTTGGAATTTTCTAGAAATTCAAATAGAACCAAGATTATCAATCACTCAATCAACCAACCTACTTAAGGACTCCCATTTAAAAAATTAATGATAGTTCTCTATGGCGATATTATGGTCCTCTTTTGTTTTCTTCTCTGCTCAGTTCTGCATCAAAGCCTATTAATAGCAACTCTGAATGCTATTTTCAGATGCTCCTCCTTCGGAGGTCTTCCCTGACCACCCCTGTTCCTCTCTGGCACAGTGCCCTGCTCTGTTCCTGCACAGTAATTTTCCTGGTCTGTAATTACATGGTATATTTTTGACTGGGGCAGCTCTGTGATGCCAGGACCGAGTTCTAGCCCATCCCTGTAACACCTCCAGTATCTTCCACTGGGATATCGCAGGAGCTCGAGTGGGTGCTGGGGGAGGGATGGAAGGCGGGCCAGCCTGGATGGGTTCACCCTCGATGCCCTGGGCAGATGGCATCAGATCTTGGTCTGGTGCTTGGCAGCGGGCAGGGAAAATAAGCCCACAGGGTGCCCAAGTGGTGCCCACAGCAGTGCCCACGAGAGGGGCGGGAAGCAGGCGCCTCCACTTGCCACGTGCCAGGCACTGGGCCAGGTACTCAGCGGCGAGGGCTCCAGGTACCACTGGCCCTGCGCCCAGAGAGAGCGTTCCTGTCTCATCTTTACAGATGTGGAAACCGAGGCTCCAGGGGGCTGTACAGGGCGCCCAAACTTGGCCTTCTCTACCGCTGCCTCCCTCATGTCGCAGCCAGGGCTGGTCGGGGGAGCCTCAAGTTGGTGACCAGATTGCAGGCCAGGAGGCATGGTGGGCAGGGAAGGTGGTCACTGGGGCATTGTGATGGGGGAAAGGGGCAGAGAGAGGTCGGAAGAGGCCGGTAGGTGGCAGGAAGCCAGGGAGGAAAGTGTGGGAAAGGCAGGCAGCTTGGGTGGGTGGGGAGGAGGCTGAGGGAAGGGGGGCCCGGGAAGGGGTGGGGGGTGCCCCTCGCTCGCCTGTGCCCACCACCGGCCATCCTGGCGCGGGTTGCGGAGGCGCTGGGCGGGAAGGCCCAGTAGGCTGGGCCTGAGGAGAGCCCGGCCCGGGAGTGTTCCGAGGAGGGATTTATTAGTGAAACAAAAGCATATTTTTCAGCAGGACTGTTTGTTCAGTTACCTCATGACATCGTGCTGGCCCTGGGCCCGGAGTGGGGGGGCGAGGAGGCCCAGTGCAGCGACCGCGGGCGGTACAGGCCCACTCTCCATGGAGGGTCCCTTCCCGGCCTTATCTGGTCCTGGACATCAAAGGGGGGGCTTTTCATAAGCGAATTAAAATAGCACACAAACAGCACAGGGCTGGGAAGACCCCGGGCCAATTAGCTTCCAGCAGAATAAGAGGCCTTTCAGGGCCGGCCACGTTCGAGGCGTCGCTGCGGCTTGTCAGGCTCGATGACATATTTTGCCCAAAGCTCATTATAATAATGAACCTGCATTTCTTTCCTCAAGAGAATAATTAGCAGACTTCCAAACAGGCTAAAGCAGCCATTTAAACACTGCCTCTTCATCGTCCCATTTACTTCATTCTGTGACAAGGAAATGCTGGCGCCTTCCGAAAGAGCCGAGACTCCCCGCACCCTCCCTGCATGGTCATAGACTGTAGGGCCTGCAGAGAGGGGCTGCACCCCAGCCCCAGGGACCCCACCCAACATGTCACCCCTCCCCATGCCACTGCCGGTGCCATCCCTCGTCCCTCTCAGGCTGGCCTGAGAGTGGAGGAACGGAAGGCTTTCGTGTGTCACTGGGGCCAGCACGCAAGCCAGGCTTTCACTGTTTGTGGCAGCACGCTGTTCTCCCAGGGCATAGGAGAGGGGCGGGGAGGGGTCAGGTGGGGGCCACCCTCAAGGGAAACCTGAGCCCGAATGTACTCCCAGGCAGTGGCCTGGTATAGCTGGGCCTCTGATGATGTCCACGGAGAGAATGAATGGGGACCCCCCCAGGGCAGGTGGAAGATGGGAGCTGGGGGCTGAGCACGTTAGGGAAGGGTGAGCTGTACCCTCCTCGGAAAGCAGATGTGGTCCAGCTGCTCGGTGAGGAGCACAGACAGGTTACCTGGTGCCCAGCTATTGGGCATGACCGGGGTAAGGAAGAGGCAAGCCTGCGTCACACAGCCCAAGGCAGGTCGCCTACCCTTCCACACGGCTGGCACCACAGACAAGGAAGCCAGGCTTCACGGAGCGCAGTGGCCCATGTGGCCCCAGGCAGGCTGGGAAGGACAGACAAATTACGGAGGGGCTGACGTCCTAAGCAGGGAAGTCCCCTTGCTGCCTCTCTGCGTACCTCCCTCCCTTCCTCTCTCCTCGCCCTCTCTTCTTCCTCACTCCACATTGATTGTTTACTCTTTTTCTATTACAGAGGTAAGAATCACTTATGGGAGAAATTTTGAAAAATACAAAAAAATCTGTTTCAACAACACATCTCTAAGTCCACCCTGCAGAGACACGTTTTGGGGCATTTTCTGCAAGGTGATGTTTTGTGTGCCACCCCCCACCCCACAAACTGGGACCATGTTTGTCTCCAGTAACCTTGTACACGGGGCATTTTCCTGGGTCACTGAGGGATGACTGAAAGCTGCATAATTGTCCCTAATGTGCATAACGAGAACCAACATCCCGCAAATGCTGCACATGCGGTCTGTTTCCAATTTCTCACTATTATAAATAAGGCTGTGATTAGCTTGTTTGTGCATAACTCTGATTTGTTCTTTAGGGAGAGAATCCTGGAAGGAGGATTATGAGGTCAAGGGGGGAGGAATGTTTTTTAATCCCCGTGATACGTGTCATCAGAGCGATTTCTGGAGCAGGGAACCGGCTCATACTTCCAATTCTCCTCAGCTTCCCCAGCACAGAAGACCACACAATTAGGTTCATTTCTGCATCTTGCGTCTCTTCACTGAAACTCTTAGGGCAAGGGCTAGCACACTTTTCTCTAAAGGGCCAGAGAGTACATTGTTCTGGCTTCGTCGGTCACGTCGGTCACACGATCTCTGTTACAACGACTCAACTCTGCCAAGGTGGTGTAAAGTTCGCCAGGGATGATGTGTCCACTGGTGGGTATGGCTATGTGTTATTAAAACTTTATTTACAAAAACAGGCAGTGGGGCCAGATGAGGCCCTCCAGCCATGGCTCACCAAGCCCATCTTACAGGATGAGTGCAGGGAGGACCTTCAGATCCTTTTGTAAATTGTCTTTCTAGTTCTTTGATGCTTTCCTACTGCGGGGTGAGTGCTTTTCTCATTGATTTGAGTTTTTACACGCAAAGCGTAGTCCCTCTCTGTTGTCGGCTGCAGTTCTCTCCCCAGCTTGCTATCTGGTAGCAGCTTTGGGCAGGCAGGGAGGGGCCCTGTGCAGCTGCAGCCTTTGCTTTCCCCCGGCCAGGCTGGAACTGGGGGAAAGGCTTTGTGACCTGGGTCCCCAGGGGCCTGTGAACCACCCCTGTGTCTTCTAGAGACAAAGCCCTTGCTTCCGGCTCTCAGCCTCATCTCCGAGTCTGGCTCAGCTTGACCTGCTGACACCAGAGTGCTTGTCCGGCCGCTGCCCATGGGCAGAAACTCAGGCCGGGGATGGCCAGGCACTCTTCCTGGTTTTGTTTTCAAACTGCTTCATTTTTACCCCGGGGGCCTCATTGCCTGCGGAACTCTGCCGTCCCTGTCAGCATTGTATCTTTCTATGGTGCTGCTTCTCCCTGACCAAATGTGTCGTCACATGTTCCAGTGGCCTGAGCTAGGTGGCCTAGGACAAATCCCAGCTATGTAACTGTGGGCTCGTGCCTCAGTCTCCTTATACACAAAATGGGATGAACAACAGCATTGATTTCATGGTGGGGACACACATTTCCAGCAGCTTCAGACCCTGGGTGCGGGCACAGGGGAAGGCCTTGGTGTCGTCTCCGTCTGCGAGACTCGTCCTGTGCCAAGGGCCAGGCTGCAACTTCATGCTGGGTGGTGCAACCCTACTCATTAGCTTTTGCCTTTAGAAATATCAGCCATTTTCACCTCTTTATGCTTCTATATGAGCCCTGGAACCACCCTGTCAAGTTGGAAATTTCAGCGATGCTCTCCACAAATCGACAGACAAAGCTGGGGTGACACCCAGCCCTCCGAGGGGAGTGGCCGGCTCTGTTCTGGCCTCCATCCCTCCCCTCCCCTCATCTCTCCCAGCACCATCTACACGGCCTTGTTTCTGTCCAGGGCGGCGGGGTTCTGGTTCACAGATGGGTTTGACCAGGCGTCCTGCATTCAGATCTCAGCTCTACCACTGAGTTGGGTGACTTGGTGGCGGTGGAGTACTTTGTGCCTCAGTTTCCCTTCTGTGAAATGACGTTGCAGGAGGCCTGTGCTTGCTGACGTGCCGAGGCATTTGCAGGGCTGGGTGGAGAGCAGGCATGCGGCATGGGTAGGGGTGGGAGCTGGCGCACGGTGCGAGTAAACTGCAGTTGTTCTTGGCCCTGCGACCATTGCTGCCTCCATCTCTTCTAATGGGCTCTTGCGCACTGTAGAAAATCCAGTGGATCCCTGCAGCACTTCCGAAGAAAATGCAGAAGGAGCTCCAGGCTCCTCCCCATGTGGTGCAGCCGCCATCCCGTCCTTTCCCCTCTGCCTTAGACTCCCCGAGACCTTCTGCTGCAGTTGGGGCTGTGGCCACATGCTGGGCAAGGCTCTGTGTGAGCCGAGTGGGACCTGCCAGGTGGCTGGAGCAGGTGACAGAGGCAGCCCTATCCAATGGCTGGTGTGGGGTGTCCTGAGTACCTGAGTGTGCATAAAAGCTGACCCCGGGGTCCCTGGGCATAGCAAGGTGGGAGCTGGTGGGCCCGAAGTGGGGATGAGAGGGGAGGAGGGAGGTAGGGAAAGCATCAGGGAGTGCTTCTGAGAGGCCAGGAGAAAGAAGGGCCCAGGAGCTCCCTGGCAAGTCTGGGCAGGCCACAGCCCTGGGCATTTGGGGGACAGGCTGGGGGTGGGCAGGCTAGGGCAGGCCGGGACCTGGAGATGGGGCTGCAGACGGCACAGGCCTAGGCTTGTGTCCCCAGTCCTGGCGGGCTCTGCTGAAGCCCCATCACCCCCAGCTCTGCCAGTGCCTGCAGGGGCAAGGGGCGAGGTTTGGGAACAACTGGCTCCTGCTACCCACCACACCACCTGGGTACCCCCAAAGCTCCTGGGAACACAAGTGCATTCTCCAGAGCCCAGGGGGCACCATGGTCTGGAGGGAACATCATTTTACACACACCATGAGAACTCCGCCACATCCTCCAAGCCCCATCCTCACCTCGCCAAGTCCTGTCACCATCCGGGCTGACCTGGGCCCCCAGGAAGCCCTTGCTGACTCTGGGGCCCTATTTTTTCCTGACTAGGGGCGAGTCCTTGGGAGGATGCTCTGGACAGTCCCAGGGGCTTTCCAGCAAAGCCATGGCAGGTCCTCCGGCAAAGCCAGGGTGGTTCCTGAGTGCCCGTGGGGGCACCCGGCTGGGTTTTCAGGGCTACCCTGAGCCCCTTGCTCACTCTGCCCCTCACCATTGGCTCCCATGGCCTTCCGGCCGATGGGCACTCCCACCCTGCCACCTTCCCCTTCATGTCACCTCCTGCTCTGAGAGAGTGGCCAGGGTCAGCTCCTCCGGGTGGCGAGGTGGAGCCGAGGGGTTGCCCTGTGGTGGCCAGGGCACTGTCTAGCCCACCTCCCTGGCTGGCCGGTCTGGCCTTTGCAGGTAGCACTGTAGGGTCTGCTGGGGCTGGGGCCTTCTGGACTAAGTAGGGAAATGCTCAGGGAACATCTGAGGATGGATGGCCACTCAGTTTCCCCTTTCTGGGACTGCGAGATGAAGGGCTGGGAGCATGCAGAGGCTTCTCCCCTCTAGCTTGCAGTCCTCAGGAGACAACCCCACCCTGCAAATGCCACCTTTCTGGACCCGGCCCATCTGTTCCCCAGCAAGTGTCATCTAGGGGGTGACCGGGAGAATGAGCATCTGCTGGGCCTGTTGCCACTAAGCCTTGGGGTCTGGCCCTATGCCCCAGGGACCCAGGAGGCACTGGGCTGGCGCCTGAGAGGTAGGGTGGCTGCCAGAGCCACGGTCCCCAGAGAGCAGGACTTTATGAGAGGGCACCGAGCCGAGGCCCCCAGCTCCTGGAGTCTCCAGGGGGTTTAATTAATAGACATTGTGCAGGCCCATGAAGGGCTGCCTGTGCCCAAGGATGGCACATTCCAGGAAAGGCTCCCTGCTGCCTCAATGGCCCCCTTTGGATGACAGTTAATGCTGATGAGGGCTGGGAGGCTGTGCTGGTGTCCCCAGTGCTGCCGGCTGGGGACAGGGCTGGAGCCAGGGCTAAACCCCTGTCCTGCTGCCCCCAAAGCCAGCACTGTCACTGTGAGGACAGAGGCAACAGCTCACAGACCAGGTGGGCTTAGCATTGTCAGAAGGTGGGAGTGGCTGAAGCTGGGCATCCCCCGGCCTCCCCCTGCCTGAACCCCGGAAAAGCGGAGTGGAGGGTGGACGGGCCCCGACGCCCTCAGCACATCCTGGGCCGGTGTGAGTCTGGGTGAACGTGCCCTGCTCTGCAGCTGGTGAAATTGCCCCCAGCCACAGAGAATAGGGAACTCCCCCAACACCCCACTGGAGGTAAAGACCCCAGACCTTGTTCTGGCTTTTTCTGTGCTTGGGCCTGCCCAAGGCTCCAGCCTTCTGAGGTCTGTGTGCTGCCAAGAAGGGCAAGGGAGGAGGCAGTGCTGCCCCAGGGGCTGCGGGGACACCATCCCTGTCACTGCTGGTCTTCCCTGGTGCAGGCAGTGGGCATGGCCCTGAGAGGCAGGGACACCTCCCACCCCACAGCTCTCCCCTCCTTCACCTCCTGCCTCTCAGCATGGAGTGGAGGCATCTCCCCACGCCCCAGTGGCCCGATGGAGGACTTGTGTTATGAACTGAACTGTGCCCTCCTAAATTCACATGTTGAAGCCCTAATCCCCAATGTGACTGTGTTTGGAGATGAGGCCTTCAGGAGGTGATTAATATTAAAGGAGACTGTGAAGGCGGGGCCTTGGTCCCATAGGACTCACGTCCTTACAAGAGAAGGCGGCAGCACCAGGGATGTGTAAGCACAGAGGAAAGGCCCAGCCTGTCAGCCAGGAAGAGGGCCCTCACCAGGAACCAACCCTACCACAACCTTGCTCTCGGACTTCCAGCCTCCAGAACGGTTAGGAATAAATTTCTCTCGCTTAAGTCCCCTGGTCTGCAGTCTTTGCTGCTGGGCCAGCTGATACAACTGGCCAGCAGGAAACTGGGGAGCTAGAGGGGACTGCGAGGGCAGGTGAGTGCCCGCCCCCACAGGCACAGGGCAGGGTCCAGCACTCCGAGTCGGTCAGAAGCCAGGCCACCTGCAGACAGTTCCACGTGACAGCCATGGAGCCCAGTATCCTGTTGGAATTGGGGAGCCTCCAGGGGGCTGGTCTATGCAAAGAGTGGACCCACTCCAAACCTGACTGCACTCTACCCTTCACCACCTCCAGTCTGTCTGGGCCACCAGCACCCCAGGAGCCACTGCCTGGCCCTGCCCCAGCCCTGCACCCACCTCCATTGCCTCTGTCACCGGCTCTGGCACCTCCCATTACCAGTGTTCCCACCCTGGGCACACCTGGTTTCCTGCCTCCCCATGACTTCTGGAACATTCTCTAGAGTGGGCTCTGAGACTCTGTCCTCATGAGTGCCTGCCAGCCACACCTTCTCTTCCTGCTCCAGCGCCATCCTGTTCTCTGCTCTCACCACAGCTGAATTCTCCCACAACTCAGGGAATGGTGATGGCAGATGGTCACTGAGTGGACAGCATGTGCTCTTCTCCGTGCTCAACGGGGTCTCCTGAACCCCCACAAGTGTGTCCCCATTTTAGGGTTGAAGAAACTGAGTCACAGAGAGGCTATGTGGTGCCCAGATTTACACAATGATAAGTTGGGCTTTGGACCTTGGCATCAAAACCTTTTCCACTTCAAGCTTGGAACCTTCATAGCCACAGCTGCTCTGGGCCCCGGTTCTGTAAAGGCCACCTCAACCCTGTGTGGGACCCAGGCCCCTTCCCCCACTTCCTGGGCCCTACACAGCCTCAGAGCAGGCAAAGCGGGGAGGGCTGCAGCTGGGAGTACCCAGGTTTGGGCTGAGGTGGGGCACGTGTGGTGGGGAAGAAAGAGGCTACAAAGTTGGTGGGGGCTGGGAGTGGTGCCAAGGACAGCCCAGGGGTCTGGGCTCAGCTGCCTGCACTGAGGCTCTGTAAACCTCTATAGCCTCTGCCCAGTAAGAAGCAGGAACTGCTGTTGGCCCCCTCTTTGCAGGATTACCCTGCTGGGGAGGCCTCTGTCCCTCCCACACTCTCAGGCCACTGGGATGGAGCAGGAAGTGGCTTTATTCCCTTCTTGAAGGTGGTGGGAAAGGATCCCAGATCTTCGACCTCCGGGCCTTTTGGGTGGGGCTCTGGGCTCTGGAGATAGCGCAGGGTCAGAGCCCTGGGAACTGTGGACGTCTGCATCTGCTCACAGCCCCCAGGTCCCAGCAGCCTTATCAGAGACCTTGGCTGGGAGCCTGGAGACCTAAGGGTGGCTGAGCTGGCGCCATGCTTCTACCCCATCCTTAGGCAGCTACCCAGACCTCTCCGGACCTCAGTTCTGCATCTTCGTCATGGGGTCACCCAGATAGATATGAGGACTGATGGCAGGTATGGGAACTTTGGAGCTTGGGAGGGCAGACACAGAAACACACACCCCTCTGTGCTGTGACCGGAACCCCCCTATGTAAACTGCCAACTCATTTCCACTCTGTACAATTCTACTGAGAAGCTCCTCTAAATGTTCCCGATTCTGACCCAGAAATTCTACTCCTGGCAAATAAAACACAAGGGAAAAATGCAGAGGAAGGTATTTGCTGTAACAGGATGGAGAATGGTGACCACCTGCAGACAGCACAGATGCTGCTCCCTGGACACCCAGTGCATGAGCCCCTTGGAACTTCCCTTTGGCTGTCTTGGATACAACATATACACACCACACTCACACACACAAACACGACACAAACATGATACACGCAGACACAACACACACCACACTCACATGTAGAAAACACACCACATACAACAAAACACACACACTGCCCTCACATACAAACACACCACACCACACATGCAAACACATACTGTGTCCAGGCATGCAAGCATGCTACACACCACACCACACACACACACACACACTCACTCTTACACACACACTTGAACGTACAGCTACAGAAGTTAAACATCACATTCCACTTCAGTCCATTTCAAAGAGTGTTGGTTGTCACCACAACAGTGACCTCCTGGCCCACCATGGATGGACAGTCACGTGGAATCTGAGCACCACTGCCCCTGTGGTCCGGCCCCTGCCTGCCTCTGAGAGTTCTCTCCTGCGCTGCTGTCTCACTCACTTCAATGCAGACACACTGGTTCCCTTTCTGTTCCAGGGACGTGCCTGCCCCAGGCCCTTTGCTCTGCCCCCCACCAGCTGGTGTCCTCTACCTAGTTACCCAAGGGAGCTGCTTTGTCCTCCTTTGCAGGTGCCTGTTTAGATTTCACCTGCCGGGTAAGTGCCACGTGATCACCTGCATTCTTGTCTAATGTCCCCTTCCTCGTGGGCTCCTTCACTTGGGTACCCTCTTCTCTCCTTCCTCTTCTTCCTCTCCTTCCCCCTTTCCTGTTCCTGCTTCTCCAGCCCCTTCCCCTGTCCCAAATTAGGCAAATGTACATGTATAGATCAACCCAGCCCTGAGCCACAGAGGCGAGAGTTCAAACAACGCAACCAATTTATAAACAATTTTCTCTGCTACGATTAAGTTACATTTTCCCCAATAGCTGCTTCATTTTCTTGTCAAAAATACACAGTTTTCACATTTGTCTCGCTGCAAGGGTAATTAATTTCCAGACCATAAGTAAGAACTTAATTTGATACCTGCAAGGATTATAAACTATTTCAAGCTGTTGTTTACACGAAATCAAGAAAATTCGTTCTGTTTGCAATTATGTTAATGAGGAAATAGAGTGGGTATTTTTTTTTCAGGGAACTCGGCATAATTTTGCCATTACCAATGAATTAGTTTAAAAACGTCTGCTGCTGCTGCCGCAAACCCCTCTACAGCTATTTTTAAGGTGACCCCAGTGAGGAGGCCCCACAGACGGCTGAGGATCCCAAGGAAGGCTTTTGTGGGAACAGCTCAGATGACCATGGGCGAGTGAGTTCTGGGGACTGGGCACAACCCCAGGTGGTTGGCAACTAGCTGGGTCTGTAGGTGGGGCTGAGGAGTCTTCTTCAAGCCCTCCTGATGCCAAGCCGAAAGGAGGTGACTAGGAAGGTAAGGGTGTTAGGGAACCCAGGGTGTGGATGGTCCAGCCCCTTCCTCTTAGACAGCCATTCCCAGGCTCCGGGCTGCCATGTGGGTTTGCACCATGCAGAATTGCATTGGCCTGGGCCACAGGTGGGGGCACTGAGGGTAGGAAAAGAGGCTGCTGTCAGGGTTGAGGAGAGATATCCCTAACTCAAGACTCAGTACTGTCCCATGGCCGCTGTGGATGGCTGTGTAATTAGGTCCCCTGTGGGGGTGAGAGGACTGAACTTGGCCTGGAAAGGGGCTGCATCTGCCCACCACAGTGTCCTGGGTTGGCCATAACCCTGAGCAGCCTCGGCTGCCGGGGCCAACCTGGAGGCTGGCACAGTACATAGGGCAGGTGCCCAAAGGGAAGAGGTGTCCCCTGTGCCTGAGGGCCTCACAGGATGGGACACTCGAACTGGGTGCCGAAGGCCATGTGGTCAGGGTGAGGCAGGCTCCTGGGGGAGGGAGTACAGGCACAGGCTGGGGGCTATAAAAAGGCCCTGCACGAGAAGGGGCAGAATGGAGGAAGTACAGGGCCCGGGGGAGGAAGAGGGGCCAGGCCACACTGAGAAGGGCCCTGCAGCACAGAGAAGGCAAAGAACCTTCAAGACATATAAGAAGGTGGTCAGATGCTCGTGGGGAAAGGGCCCTGGAGCTCCCGAGTGAGGGTGGTGGGTAGGCAGGGGCAGGTGGCCAGGAGGTGCAGGGCTGGTACAGCCACGGGAGCCTGGGGGGCTTCGGAAGGTTTGCGAGGAAGAGGCCAGCCAAGCCCGACCTTGATGACACAGCAGCCGGAGCTGGCATCACCGAAAGCCCAAGGGAAGGTTGTCTTCAGCCTCCTGGCCCTGCTGGGCACAGCTCTGGCTGCCCAGTGGGGGACACAGAGCATGAGGGCTCATTTGCGATGTGACCCGCTTGGTCTGCAGGCATGTTGGGGCCTGTTCCTGGCTGGCTGTCGCTGGGGAGTTGGGGGCTGGGGCCAGTGCTGCCTGGCCTCTCTGTGGCCCAGCCCCCAGCACTGTCCTCCTCTTCACAGGGCCTCCCCCGCGCCCCCCCCCGCCCCGAGTCTGCCTGGAGCAGCCGGCATCGAGGCTCTGGGCTGAGTCCTCGTAAATCCTGGGGTGCTGGAGACAGCCCAGGTGAGGCCGTGAACAATGCCCCATTGTGGCCCCGTGGGGATGGTTTGCCACCACTTGCCACCAGCCCATACGTTGTAAAATCTCTCCCCACGGATCTAATTTCGCCTCTTTGGCCCTTGGGGGGTTAGGCCTGGGACAGGCACAGTCTCACTCCACACAGAAACCATTTACGGTCGGGATAAAGGCCGCCTTTATTGGCACCGAATGGCGAACATTTCCCTGCCCCATCGTTTTGTCACCGTCACATCTGTCAGGTGGTGCGGGAGGGACGGCGCAGCAGTGGGGGCTTGTGTGGGGACGAGGACAGGCCGAGAGCCGCCGTAGCTGGGAAGAATGGCTCCCAGTCTCTGTCTTCCTGGGAAACCCACGAGGTCTTCCTGGGCCTGTCCACCGCCTGCACCTCAGTGGGCTCATTATCTTCGGGCCCAGCTCTGCGGCAGGGAGACACAGCCATGAGGGGCTGCGCGGGCAGGAACCTGGACACAGGCCCCTTTGGGGCACATTTTCCTTCCCCATGGAGAGGGTGTTTGTGAGAGTGAGGAAATGAGGACTACTTAGGCCCCATGAGAGGCCTGGGTTGGCAGTGGGAGGCCTCGCCTGGCCTCGGGGTATAAAGGCTAAAGGCGGAACGGTGCTGAGAAGATCCGGGAGAGGAAAGCGATGGGTGCTTCCTGCCACCCCGCCATCAATGCCTGGGGTCCTCCATGCTCCTCAGTTTGGGAGGGGCCATGAGAACTGACGTGGCCGCCTTGGCCTTAGCCAGGCGGTGATCTCAAACAGCTTCATCAGCACTGTGGCTGCCATGGGGCAGCGTCACCTGGCAGGGGGCCAGGGGCTGTGCTGGCTTCTGGCGGGACATGGAATGATTTCAGGTGGTGTCCGAATAGTCCCTGTGTATTTTGATATTTACGTTTATGTTTTCATGCACGCCGGGAGGAAGTGCATTGTGCCATAAGCCAATGGTTTCACAGGTGTCGGTTCTAGGCTGCTGCAGTGTAAGTACTTAGGTGCACCAGGCACAGTGCGCTCAAGAAAACGTCATCTAAGAAATGTCAGTGGCTCTCAGATGTGGAAAAACACAAAGGGTGTCCCTGTGTGAGTGGGGCAGGGGCCGAAGGCCGGTCTCCCCTGGCGAGGGGCCTCCATTTCCAAGCCCTTTGCATGGGGTTGGCCACACTTACCCCCTGCTCCCCCAGCCCCCACCCTGTGGGAGTCCTGCTTGTGGAGGCGCTCAGGGGATGAGAGCTAGAGAGACTCCAAGGCAAGGAACCCGTGGGGTTCCTCATGGACCCGGGGAAAGGCAGGGTCCCGCCAAGTTTGTGGAGCAGAAAAATATTGTTTCTTGCAAAACAGCAGGGAAGATTTGGCGGGATCTGTGGCTGGGGGCTGGGTGTCACCATGGCAACGGAAAGGCAGAAGCCGGCAGAATTAGGGGCAGGCTTCTGATTTCTAGGGATGCTGGCCAAACCCCAGGTGAGCCCCAGTGGGTGTGGGGTAGGGTGGGTTAGATCAGGGGCCTGCTCAAGCCAGGTTGGGTTGGGGGAAGCTCAGTGGGGCCCACCCTGGTCCCAAGCATGACTATTTCTTTAGCAATTGCTCTGTGACTGGGTGGAGGAGGAGGACCCCCTAGGCTCACAACTCAGGCTGGTTTTGCTCCAGAGCTTCAACTTTAGGGAAAGAGAGAAACAAAGTGGGATACACGAGACAGGTCACCTGAGACCCTGGGGCCCGGTCTGTGGCCTCCCCAGACATTGGCGTAGCGCCCCAACTGCAGGTCTGGCAGCAGCGGGTACTACTCTGAGCTCCAGCCTGAGGTGAAGGCCTCCAGTTCATAGCCGCCACTCCTACCTCATCCTTACAGCACCTGAGAGGTCAGGGGTAGGGGTGGCGAGATGCAGAGACTGAGGCAGCGGAAGGTCAAGTGATGCCTTGGCTTCTTGGCTGCTATGGGGTGGAGTTGAGTGGGACATGGGAGGAGGTGGCGAGTCAGATGGGAAGACCCCTTGGACCCCCGCCAACCACAGGCAGAGGACTGAGTCGTCAAACAACTAGGGTCTTGATTGTGCTGCCTGCCTGCCTTCCTCCCTGCGCAGCTTTTGGGGGTGTGATGAGCTACACCCGCTGCAGGCTGGGCCTGGTCTCTGTACATTGGTCCCCACTGGTGGCATCTTGCTTTCAAGAGACAAGGTAATCCGTGGACCTCCCGTCTTTCCCTCCACCAGGGAGAGCAAACTTGGGAAGAACAGGTATGTGGTTCTGGGTGGTGGCTTCAGAGCTGAAGCTGAAAGTGGGAGATGGGGGCCAGGGGACCCTCCAGGCTCAGGCTCTCTTGCTGGGTCCGGTCTAGCCCAGCAGACCTTGTGCCTCCTCCAGGACACCCTCACCTGGGAAGGTGATGTACTCCCTGACGCCCCTCCATGCGGCATCTGCTTCCCACTAATCTGTGAACACACATGCGTCATGTCTTTGTGTCTTTAAGGTCCAGTGTCTTTGGGGGCCTGGCTGGGCTCAGGGCCGAGTCCCATGAGCCTGCTCCTCTCCTGGGCAGCCCCTGACCACGGCCTCCCTGAGGTTTCCTCGCTGCCTCCCATCTCTCTCACACCCCCGTCTTCTTCCTCTTTTCTTTTCCACCTGACCTCTAAGCACTGGGGTTTTGGTTGCCTACCAAGCTCTGGACTCTCCTGACCCTCCTACCTCCGCACCCCTCCAAACAAAGCATCCCCACCTGGGGGCTCACAGCAGAAGCCTGGGTCCTTCTCTAAATCTCTCCCCTCAGTCTGCTTGTTCTCATCAGCGGGGCTGGCAGATTGGGGACTGGCTCCCCAAGGTCTCCACCCTAGTCCAAGGTGCTGATGCCATCCTTCATCCCACAGCAGCCCTTCATCACTCCTGGAACTGCACCCTCACCTCCATGTAACACTCCTCCCATGAAGCCAGAGCCATCCCTGGATCCTTGGCCTGGTTGGGCCATCCCTCGCTCACCAGCTCTGCCTCACCTGCTCTCATGGCCTCAGGAGGATGTGTCCTCGTGCCCCAGGGCCTTTGCAAGGCTGCACATACTGGACACCCTTCCACCCTGTGTCACCCTCCTCCTCACTCACTCCTGGTTGGCTCTGGCCTCCTGACTCCACTGACTGGGAAAACCCAGTACTTTCTCCTTCACACAGACAGATATGTAATTACAGGTCATTATGTGCATCCCCCTGCCCAGCCATGGGGCTGTGCATTATAAGGAGCAGGGGGCCAGCCCATCCTACTCACGCAGCCCCGGGCAGTGGCACAAGGTGAATGAATAAATGCACACGGTGCTTCCGAAGGATTCCTTTGCTTTTTTCCTTTCTGCTCCTATGACTTCTGGTCCCTCCATCCCTCCAGAAGGGCCTCATTAAAAAAATACTTTTTACTTTTACTTTTAGAGACAGGATCTCACTCATGTTGCCCAGGCTGGAGTGCAGTGGTGTGATCATGGCTCACTGTAGCCTCGAACTCCTGGGCTCAAGCGATCATCCTAACTCAACCTGCTGAGTAGCCGGGACTATAGGCACACACCATCATGCTTGGATCATTTTTTATTTTAATTTTCATAGACACGGGGTCTCGCTATGTTGCCCAGGGTGGTTGTGAACTCTTGGCCTCCTAAAGAGCTGGGATTATAGGTTTGAGCCACCGTGCCCAGCCTCAGTTTTGAGGATATTCCTGGGTTTTGGAGAAAGCTCAGAGCCCTCACATGACCCATCTAGTGCAATTTCCACCCATTATTGGATATGGTCCCTCTCAGTAAGAGGGGATATCACAGAGCCTTAGAACAAGACCTCATGCATTTGTTGGGTACACCCAGGTGGGCCCTGCCTGATGCCCATGAGGCTGAATCCATTTGCAGCCCAGTGAGGATGGGTGGCCAAGTAGCATGGGTCACCCAGGCATCAGCATCTCCTCAGCAGCTCCTGCCCTAGGGGCGGGTGCTAGTGCCCTGACGTGGTGTTCACCCTGCTGGACAAGCGTCCCTGTGCGGGCAGCAGATAGGCAGCCACCTTGCCGCCCACACAGATGGCTCTTATGTGCCTGACCTGTGACTCCCGGGGGCGGGGAAGAGAGGGGGCCCTGTGCACTACAACACCTATGTGGGGGACCGGGGGCAGGGAGGGGTCGAGGGCCTGCGTGCTGGCCCCGCAGTCAGGCTTGCCTTCCTCAGCTAATCCTGAACGTGCAAGAATAACGCTGCTAAAGCCATGAGCTGGATCTCAGCCCTCCGGGGGCCCCAAGCCCCCATCTCCTCTAATTGAGGCCTCACAGGGTGGTCTGCGCCCCCAGGCTCCCCCTTGTCCGTGGCTCTGGCCAGTGCCTCCTGCTGTTGCCAAGGTGTTCCAGGCACCGCCTCAGTCCGCACCCCACAACTGCTGTGCCCTCCGCCCAGAACGCTCTTCCTCCAGATATCCATAGGATGCGCTCCCTCACCCGCACAGACCTTTCTTGGGAGCCCGTACACCCTGCAACCTCTTAAGAGAGTTTCTCCTGTGCAGAGGGAGGTCTGCACAGGGAGGTCACGGCCCCGCCGCGCGTATCCACCTGGCGCTTTCTACCTTCCTGAGAGCAGAGGCCACTGTGAAAGGGACCCTGTGCTGGGGGTTTTCTCGGTGCTGGACTTGTGGGCACACCCCATCCACTACTGTCTGGTCCACACACTGGCTGCTGTTTCACAGACAAAGATCTGGTGGTCAGAGGGGCTCCAGCTTTGAGAAGGGCCCTCAGAGGAGCAACCCCTTCCTGTTCCTGCAGCGTCTTCCAAACTTGGAGAGGGGTTCAGGCCTACGCTGCTCTGGGCCTGCAGGGCCACCCCTGGAGGCCGCGGGAGTGCGGGAGGGGACGCCGGGCCTGCAGGGGTGGAGGAGGGACCCGGGAAGGCATGAATGGAAGCGCCGGACCAGGGCGGGAAGCAGCGGACGCGGAACGGGGTGGGGAGGACTCAGGTTGCCAACCCAAACAGCCCAGCGCGCCTCGGCCCCGTGTTTAATCCACAAAAATTTCCATCTGCCTCTGGAGCACTCGGAACCCGGGCAACGAAAGGCTGCTCGCGCGGCAAAGTAAACACCGGCTCCGTGCAGGGACTGCCGTGCGCCGCGTCCCAGTTTTAAACGGCAGCGTCAGCCATTTTGTGGACGCCGCCGTCCAAAGTGAGGCGGAAGCCCCCACCTGCGGGCTCGGAGCCGGGGCAGGAAGCCGGTCCCCCTGCCGGGGCGGCGCGGCGAGGACCTGGGCATCCACCTGCCGCCAGCGCCACCGAGCCCGGGAGGCCCAGACCCCCCAACTCTCACTCGCAGCTGCCGCCAAGGCCCTGCACAACCTCGGGGTCCACACCTGACAGGGAGGGCCCAGGACATGCTGGGCCTGTGCCGCCCGTTCGCCCCGTCCTGCCTTCACCGCCCGCGGTTTCCCAGCCCAGCCGGCACAGCCAGGTCCCCTCCCCGGGAGGGAGGGGAGGCTCGGGTCGGGACATCTATTTTTGGTGGTGACCAAGCCACTACTTAATATGCAGAACCAGCCGGGGGCAGGCTGTGCCCTGACCCACGGGGTGACAAGTTTAAAAAGGGGCCCATTTTGACCAAAATACATGTTTTTCTGAGGTTGGCCAGGGCAGCCGGGCAGGGTTTGCCGCACAGACAAGGCTCTGCACCACCCTCACGCCCTGGCCCCTGCAGGCGGCCAGTCCAGCCGGACTCCCGCAATTGATGCTGTTGTTTATAGATCCGCACACAGTGCCCAGTGAGGGCTCGGCCACCGCGGGCTCCGGCCACCATCCGCCTCGGGCACCTGACACGCCCCTGCCGCCTGCTGTCCTATCCCAGCCTCTCCGAAGCAGTTGCACCCACAGAAGTTGACACACACTTGAGCTTAATTTTTAAAAAGACTTAAATTTCCTCTCTGGCCAATATTGGAGGCCTACAAATAGAGTCACTCAGGAGAGGCTTGAGGGTGGCAGTTGTCCCCCAGACAGGCTAAGAGAGAAACACCCCAAGAAAGAGAGGTGCTAATGCAGGGACAAGAACAGTTCTTGGGGGATTGCTGAGGGTAAGAGAAGCAGGAAGCCGCTGGATAGCTGGGGAAACCAGGCCTGGATTCAGGAGGCCTGGCCAGGGCCACGTGGGAGGGTCGAGGCAGAACTTTAACTTGCAGAGGGGCCCCTGATGCCATCCTCATGCTCATACCCTCTGAGCTCTGCCATCAGCCAAGCAGGCCTCCTGGGCCGGGAGCTTGTGACACTGCCCACATCATAGGGTCTTTGTACGTGAGCGATCAGCAGAGTGGTGCTGGCATTGTCCCCTCCACTAGGGGCCTGGAGACTGAGGCGCTGAGAGCCCATGTGACTCGCCGAGTCTCACAGCCATTGCGTATAGGGGGCAGAGCTTGCACCCCAGCCACTGGCTCCAAAGGCGCAAGAGGAGGTCAGGCTTTTGCCCTGTGTGGGATGGGAAGTGGGGATGGGAAGGGGGTCTGTGTGTGGGCCTGTGTGCACAGCTGGATGCTGGATGTGGATGAGGACCCTGAGTGATGAACCCCTCCTATGGGGCTCAGGGTCCCATGGGTAACCGAGGGTGACAAAGTGAGACTGCACCTGCAGGATGGGGCTTGGCCCGGCTGTCTCAGTAGGTGCTGGGCCGGGCTAGGGCATCACTGCCAGGGCTGTCCTGAGCCCTGCAGTAGAACTAGGGGCAGTGCCAACTCCTGGTGTCACCGAGTGGGGACACTGCAGACAAGCCCAGCAGAGGAGGACGGGAGCCATATCAGACTGGCTTCTCCTCTGAGCTAGCTCTCTCCACAGTCCCATCACCCAGCAACAGTTAGTGGGGGCTGTCTCTGTGGCGGGTTGAGGGTCATTTGGGCTCATGGTATGGCAGAGGAACCTGGGGGTCAAAGGGATGTGATCCCCTCCAAGTCCCAGGGCGGGGCTGGAATCTGCAGCTGACAAGTGCCCTTTGCCAGCCCCTGGCAACCTCATGGCAACCTATCCAAGAGTGGGCGGCACAGAGAGGAGCCTCTGAGTGGGGAGGACCTCACGGGATGTTAGGATTGGGGGTGGTCCTCCCAGGGGAGACCAGAGGACCAAGGTGGGGTCTTGTTTCTGAGGCTCCTTTTCCCATCACACTCATCTCCATGTGAAGTCACTTTACTGGGGAAAAAGAAACACCTCGGAATGAGCACACCAACTACCTGACACATCCCAATTTCGGACAAGGCGAGAACTCACGGTGGATCTCAGAACGGATCTCAGAACCAAGCCTACGGCGGTCCCAGTGCCCAGGAGCTGGGCCTGGGAAGGGAGAGGCCAACAGCCCCAGTATCCCAGAGTACAGCTGTTCCCTGGCCTCCCTTCCCAGCTGCATCCTGGGTGGTGTGGTTCCACAGAGATGCGATCACGTTCCTTGGCAACTTTGGTTTCTTACTTAGCGACGCATCAACAATATCCCTCCCGAGCAATGACTGCCAGCAAGCTTGCCCGTGGTTGGCATTGGGGCTGTGGTATCGAGGTGTCTCAGTATATATGATGCTCCTCTATGGACAAACAGATGGCTTTGAGCTTGTTGCATGACAAAGCGTGCATGCAAAGCCTGACCTTGGTGCTTTTCTTTCCTAGGAGTGACAACAGGTTTCTAGTTGTCACAGGCAGTGCTAGAGTCGCTTCCAGGAGTTGTTACTATAGTAATTGCCACCCTCTAGTAAGACAGAAGAGTGTCTGCTCTTCCGCACCCATGCCAGCACAGGGTATCATCATTTCCTTACATTTTGACTTCAGGGGTGTGCAATCCCCTGGCCACTGGTGGGGCCACTGTTTTTCCACAGAAGGTTGTAGGCAGAGCTGGGCTGCGGTTCAGAGGTGCCTGATGAGCCTGGTTCTAGATGTGGCCTTTGGGGGTGGCCTGAAGTTGGGGGAGGGTACGGAGCCTCGGTTTCTGGCCAGCCAAGCCATGATGGCTGTAAGAATGCCAGGCCCGAAGGGCTCCCACCTCAGGCTCCCTGGGCCAGACTCAACCAGGCCCAGGGGCCTCCCGCAAGCCTCCCCGGTGCTTGCTGGGCACAGGGACTCCCTGGCAGACACACCTACCCCTGCGCAGGAACGGGGTGGTGGTGCTCAGCGTCAAATGCCGCTTTCATTATAGGTTTATCTTTGGAACCCCAGACAAAACAGGGCTTGTGTGGTTTGACTGAAGGGCAGCCCCTCAGGACTCCGCCATCCACTAAGACGGCTCCTCAGGAAAGAAAAAATACACTAACCTTAAAATAACCAGTTCCCAGAATAGCAAACTAATGACGGCTTCTAAAGGGAGCCCTTTGATCAGCCAGAGCCCCCGCCTTTGCCTATTTACGGCCCTGTCACTCAAGAGCAGCCCAGCAGCAGAGAGAGGAGTGTTGGGGTGGGGGTGAGGGGGGAGCAGAGGGGAGGGGGAGCTGCCGAGGAGAGGCAGGACTGGGGCTGCCAGGGCAGTCCGGGCTGCCCAACTTTCTGATGCAACCAGCCCCTCAGTGGCAAGGCGCTCCCTGGCCTCTGTGACAGCCTGGAAGTGTGTCCGGCATGCACTGACGGACACTTCTCACAGTTTCCTGAGCAGCACCTTCCAGTTGCGAAGCTACGCCAGGGAACAGACCTGGCTGCAGAGAACCAGAAAAGAACCAGAATCCCAAGCGGACATGCCTTAGGGACCTTGGGGAGGCGTGGGTCATGAGCTCTGGGGACTCAAGGCAGGGGAACTTGGGGAAGATGCTGTGGAGAAGGAGCCCAGGAGGGGTCTGCAGGGATGCATCTCTGTTGGGAGCATGGGGTGGAGAGGGGCACTGGGGCCATGAGATGGAAACTACTAGAGTGTGCTCTCCCGTATGGTCCCTGCCATCCACATTCACCACATTCTATGGGCACTCACTGAGCATTTCCCTGGGGCTGGCTTGAGTAAATGTTGGGGGAGCCACACTCACCTCCCCACACGTGTGCACGGCCATGCCCATTCAAAGCAGCGCTGTCCCATAGCTGATTCTGTGTGGCACAGCACTTCAAAAGTGGCGACTGAGACCCAGGAATAGAATTTTCATTTCATTTTAATAAATTGAAATTAAAAATTAAAGACAGATCCTTCATTCAGTTATTAGAAAACCTTTCAGTATGTTTGAAATGACTTAGGCATGGGAATCTCCTTTTTCAGTGGTAAATTTTATGAAATCTAAATATAGACCAAGTCGCTCTCATGAAAACTCAATGTCTAAATTGAAATGTATAAAATACGCAGTGGCTTTCGAAGACCCAGTATGAAAAAAAAGAATGTCAACAATTTCAAGAGTTTTAAAAATATTAATTATATATTGAAATGATATTTCGGATCTATTAGGTTAAATAAAATATATTATTGCAATTAATTTTACCTATTTATTTTAAATTTTAAAAAGTGGCTATTAAAAAATTTAAAGTTCTATCTGTGGCTAAGGGAGGTTAAAGGCTGAAGACTCAGTGAATGTGGAATCCCCAGAGGTAATAGGGGTCCTGAAGGCATTTGATGAGTGTGATGAACTTGAGCTTTGGTTTCACCAGGAATAGATGGCTAGGTGTCAAAGCCCAGGCCTGCCCCAGGAAGTCTCATAGCAGAGACTTACATAAAACTGTGACTCCCAAAGGGCTCTACTTTGATTGTGAGGGCCAATGAAAAATCTTCTCTTCCCTGAGAAGATTGTAAAGAAAACTGCCTTACTGCTAAGAGAAGGAGAACAAGTTCTGTCCTGGAAAGTCATATTCACAAGCTAGTCCATGCTCAGCTTGGAGGCTTGAAGTCACACTACCTAGGTGGCCTAGAAAACTTTGAGCCTACAATTGAAAGTCCAGACTGGCAGTACACCCACATATGTGGCAATGGAAGGGGTAAACATGATTCCTCTCTGAGGACCCCAACTTCACACCAGACTTCAAAAATTCCCACAGATAAATTTTAAGATATATAAGTTTACAATGAAAAACAAACAAACAAAAAAAACAGAAAGGAAATGAAACACCGTGAATGAGAGTCAGCAGAAGAAAAAATCAAACAGGGATGTGAACTCAGAAATACTTTAGATACTTATTTAATACACTTATTTAGATACACATTTAATACACTTCAAGAAAATTTTAAAGTTTGAACATGCAAGTAAAGAGGAAGATACAATTAAAATGCCCTATCAGATATGAATAAGAACCCAAAAGAACTTTTATAAATAAAATAATAATAATTGAAGTTTAAAATTCACTGAACAGTTTTAACAGCAGATTAAACACAGTTGAAGAAACAACTAATGAACTGGAAGATGGATTCCAGAATGTAGTACAGAGAGACAAAGTGATTTAAAAAAAAAAAAGGTAAGAGACATGACGGGTAGTGAGATGGCCAATAAAAATTTCAGAAGGAGATAATGAGACTGAAGTGAAATCTTAAGAAGTACTAACTGAGAATAATCTAGAACTGATGCAAGACACCAAACCACAGAGTAAGGTAGCCTAGGCAGAACAAAAGAAACCTATTAACACACCTAGTGAAAATGCAGAACACTAGAGTCAAAAGAAAGATCTTAAAGGCAGCCAGAGAAAAAGGAGAGATTGTCTTCCAAGGAGCAACAATTAATCATCTTCATTCTCAACAGTAACAGTGGAAGCCAAAGGATAGTTCAATAACATTTTTAATGTGCTAAGAAAAAAAGAATTTTGATAACCTAAGGCCTATAATTTTATAATTGGTGGAAATATTTTTTAAGATGACAGTAAAATGGTCATTTGCAGACAAAATCTGAGAGTTTTTCACTGAAGAAAATTTAAATGAATCCCTCAGTCACATAAAAAGGTAATCCCAGATGTAAGATCTGAGATAAAAAAGAAATGACAAATAACAAAGAGGCAAATAGGTGGGTAAATTTAAACAGACATTGGTTGTAAAATTTAGCACTACCAATTAGTGAGTTAAAAATTAAACATGGTTCAACTAAAATATACAACAGCAAAGTACTAAGTCAGGAGGAGAATAATTGAAGTTAGTGTTCTAGGATCCCTATTTTATTACAGATATGGGTAGATATAGCAATTACTTCTGATATGTATTCATTTAAAATGTTCTAGGTTAACCTTTACAAGAATGGTAGTAGAACACATAACTTCAAAACCAGTAGAGAGAAAAGTAGAATGAGAAGTAATAATCTAATGAGAGGCAAGAAAGAGGAGAAAAATAAAGATTTAGTACAAATGGAAAGCACAAAATACACTGCTAGAATTCAATCCAAATCTATTAGAAATTATATTAAATGTAAATGTATTAAATGATTTTTAAAAAACTAAGTAATATAGTGTTTACAAAAGACAAACGCGAAATCCTATGGTTGTAGGATTAAAAAGAAAAGGATTTAAAAATCTGACATCAAAGTCAGAAAAGAAAACCACACCAGTATCCTTTATGAATATAAAGTACATTCTTTTTTTTTCTTTCAATCAGCTTTTGTAGGTTGAAGATACAAACATTCTTAACAAAATATTAGCAAACCAAATCCAGCATCATATAAAAAGGATTATATATCATGCCCAGGTAGGATTTATTCCAGAAATGTGAGATTGGTTTAACACCTGAAAATTAGTTAATGTATTATACCAAATCAGTAGGATAAGGAATAAAGACCACAGGATCATCTCACTACACACAGAAAGAGCACTTGATAAAATCCAATATCCATTCATATTAAGAGCTCTCAACACACTAAAAATAGAAGGAAATGATGAAAGGTATCTATGGAAAACTCAGAGCTAAGGAAATTGATTGAATGATTTTCCCCAGGAGATCTGCTCTAGCACTTCTTCTATTCAATAATTTTTCTGGAAGTTCAAGCCAGTGCAATTAGGCAAAACAAAGAAATTAAAGGCATCTGATTGGAAAGAAATAAAAATTGTCTGTATTGACACAAGACATGATCTTATATGTAGAAAATCTTAAGAAATCAATAGTGACAACAAAAATGACTAAAACCAAGAACAGAAAAGTCATAGTTTACAAGAGTGATATAAAAATTTAATGTCATTTCTATATACTAGTAATGAACAATTAACTCAAAATGAAATTAAGAAAACAATTTCATTAACACTAGCATAACAAATAAAATATTTAGGAGTAAATGCAACAAAATAAGTATAAAATTTATATGCCCCAAACTGCAAAATATCACTGAAAGAAATTAAAGTAGATCAAATAAATGGAGGGATATACCATGTTCATTGATTATAATACTCAATTTTGTTAAGATGTCAATTTTCCCCAAATGGATCTATAGATTCAACACAATGCCTATCAAAATCCCAGCAGGGCTTTCTTTTTTAATTGACAGGTTGAACCTAAAATTTGTATGAAAATTCATAGGACTTAGAATGGACAGAAACAATTTGTAAAAAGATGAACAAAAATAGAAAACGTACATAATTTAATTTTAAAACTTACTGTAAACCTACAGTAATCAAGATGGTATAGTATGGGTTTACAGAAAGGCATATAGATTTACAGACAGGCATATAGACCAACAGAATAGAATTGAAAATGCAGAAATAAACCTATAAATTTATGGTCAATTGATTTTTGACAAAGAAGCCATGATAATTCAAACGAGGAAATGGAGTATTTTCAACAAATGTTCTGGGGCAATTCAATATCCATAAGTAAGAACGAAACAAAAAAAATCTAGCGTTTACCTCATATCATACCCCAAAATTACTTCAAAGTAAATATAGACTGAAATGTAAGAGCTACTTCTATACAACTTCTAGAAGGAAAAAAACCCAAAACAAAACAGGAGAAAATGTTTATAGCTTTGGATTAGGCAGAGTTCTTAGATAAAACATCAAAAGCCTGAGCCATATAAGAAAAGACAAATTGGACTTCATTAAAATTAAAAACTTTTGTGATTTAAAAGATGTGATTAAGGAAATGAAAAGACAGCCACAGAATGGGAGAAAATATTTGCAAGTCATAGATCTGATAAAGGACTTGTATCCAGAACATATAAAAAACCCTTGCAACTCAATAATAGAACAGACTACTTAATTAGAAAATGGGCAAGAGAGTTGAATAAACATTTCACCAAAGAAGACTATGAATGGCTAATAAGCACATGAAAAGTGGCTCAACATCATTAGTCATTAGGGAAATGCAAATCAAAACCACAATGAGATACCATTACATACTCACTAAAAGGGCTAAAATAGAAAAGACCATGTATTTGCAAGGCTGTGGAGAAAGTGGAACCTTTATACATTACTGGTGAGAAAGCAAAATGGTACAAATCCTTTGGAAACAGTTTAGAAGTTTCTTAGGAAGTTAAACAGAAATTTGCCCTATGCCTTCTCAGTAATAATAGATTAAGCAGATAAAAACATTCCAACGAGAATATAGAAGATTTGAACAGACCAATTAACAAGCTTGTTCCACTGGATATGAACATAACACTGCACCCAACAATGTCAGAATATACCTTGTTTTCAAGTACAGAAGGCACATTTACAAAAATTGATGACATTTTTGCTGTAAACCATATTTCAAAACATTCTAAAGTATTAATATCATATGGATTGCTTTCTCTGACAAGAGGGCAACATTATGAGAAAGCTGTGCTACAATTATAACAATGACAAAAACCACATTGCTACAGAACTCCTAGGATAAACAAGAGATCATAATGGAGATTAGAAAAATACTAAAATGAATGAAGATTAAAATTAAATGCCATATATCAAAATGTGGGAGATGTAGTTTGAATGATAGTTAAAGGAAAAATTTATAACCTTAAATGCATACCTTAAAAATTTAGAAAGCCACGAGATCGACAGTGGTTAGAAAAATTAAAAAAAAAAAAGAAATTTAGAAAGCCTGAAAATTAAGAATTATCCTATTCTTAATTTAGAGAGGTTAGAGAAAGAACAGTATATTAAGGCCAAGTAAATAGAAGGAATAAAATAAAGAGAAGTGAATGAAACAAAACAAAATCACAATAGAGAGGATCAACAAAGCCAGAAGTCCACTAAACATTTAATAAGACAGGTGAATAGTGTCAGGTTTGACCACTAAGGGGGAAAACAGTGAAGACATAAATAAATAATATCGAGAATAAAAAATGGGACTAAATGCTAATGGATGGACATTAAAATAATAATAAATGCCAATGAACATGGAAACTAAAATGAAATGTATAAATTCCTAGAATATATAACTTATCAAAACTGATACAAGAAGAAATGGAAAACCTGAACAGTCCATAATTATTACAGCCATTGAATCAGGAATGATTAATCTTCCCACAAAGAAAACACCAGGCCTAGATGTCTTTACCTTTAAATTCCACCAAACATTTGAGGAAAATAAAATTCTAATCTTATACAAAATATCCCAGTATAGGAAAAGAGAGGACATTTCTTAACTTAGTCGGTGGGGCTCACATACATTTGATACCAAAACCTCATGAAGACCATACAAGAAAGGAAAATTATGTTATGTATGTATCTCACACATAAATACTGGCACAAAAATTCTGATATATTAAATACTAGTAAGTGAGATTTCAGCAGTGTTTAAGAAATAATATACAATGTGAAGGATTGGTGGGTGTGAGGAGAGGCCCGGAGATCGCATACATGGCTGGAAAAATAATCCAAGTAAGAGATGATAAAGGCCTGAACTCAGCAGGGGTTGGGCTGAAGGGCAGGGATAAACAGCAGCAAGGCGACTCTGGGGGCGCAGCTCAGAGAACCGCCCAAGGCAAAAATGACTTGGGGTCCAGCTTGTGGGCCTGGTGGATGGAGGAGTCACACTGGAATGAGGGAAAGGGTAGCAGTGTCTGGGGGCAAATACCCAATTCTGGAAGGCTGGGTCTGCCTGCATCCTGGAGGTTGGGGTCATGCACAAAGCTTGGTAAAGGCATGGGCAGGGTGTGGTTGTGGGAGTCCTGGGTTGGGGGGCATTCTCATCCTGGAGGCCTGGCTTCTGGGACCAGAGGCAGTGAAAGGAGTGTCAGGTGGTGGGGGCCTCTTCCCGCCCAACGCTTTCTGAACTGGGACATGGAAACCCAGGACTCCCCTGTGTCCGGCTCTCAGCCATGAACATTTCCGGCAAAAACAGAGAAGAAAGAAACTCTCCCAGCCCACTGTGCTCCTCATATCAGCAAAAGCAGTATGAGCTTAGCTTGCAAAATAAACAGGGCCCAACGTAAACAGTGTGGCAGGTCCTGGAGACCAAGCTAAGAATACTTGCTGGGGGAGGAGGGCTGGAGCGGCCTCTGCCATCTATTCCTCAGAGTGTCTGGGGTATGCAGCCCCCACACAGACTGCCAGCCCTGTGTGGGACTCCAGGAAGCCCAGTGGGGCCAGAGGGGGAGCGGGCAGGGCCAGCCCTCTCCGAACCTCTCCCAACCGCCTGCATTGGTCCCTGGCCCACACTGAAGGCCCTGGGTCCTGCTGCTGACGCCCCCAGCCTGCCCCTGGCCTCAACCCTCCTCAGCCTCTCCATACAGACTGTGGGTGATTATGAAACCCCTCCTTGCTGTCTCCACCTTATCTCCCACCCCTGTGTGTGTCCTCCTTGGGACCAGCTCTTCAACCTAACTAGCTGTGTGACCTCAGGCGACCGCTCAGCCTCTCTGAACCTCCGTTTCTCCATCTATAAAAGATGGTTTATTTGGGCATTTGAGTAAATAAGAGTCCTCTCCAGAATAAAGAAGACAGTAATCTAAGATGAAAACAGAAAGGGCATGAGGCAGCTTTTGTGACTTTTGACCCTAAGGACACAAGCAGGAATCAAACCCTCTCATTTGACAAGGGAAGGAGGCCCGCAGGAAGCAGACTCGCTGTGAGGAGGCCCCTGGGTCTGTGGGTGTGGGGGGTTTCTGCTCTCCACACCCTGGAGTGAGGCAGAGCCTGAGCCACCCGGCCAGGCACAGGGGTAGCAGGGATCCCAGGAATGGGGACATCCTGCAAGATAGTTGGGGGGGTCTGTGTCGGAGCAGACAGCTCTGCCAAGCAAGAGTTTTGACGAGGCCGCAGGAATGTGGCGAGAAGGAAGCTCCCCAGACCCCTCTCCCCAGTGTGGGTTGTGGACACAAAGGAAGAAGAGGGCTCCCTGCCAGGGAAACTGAGGCAGCCCTGAACAAGCTCAGCTGACCTGCACTTGTGAACTCCCTGCAAGGAGACACTCCAGGCCTCCCTGATTCTTAGCATGACCCCTGCCAAGACGGGTGCCAGCTGGCTGTGCATCCCAGAGACCTCTCATCCCATGGCTAGGCAAGCCGGCCTGGGATGGGAGTCACTGCACAACCCAGGGGTGAGGGACTGAGCTGAGCTGAGAAAGCAGTTGGGGGCTGGGGCCTTGACTCGCTTCCGGCAGGCAGCCAGACTGGCGGGATGGGGTGGGGGAGGGTGCCGGTGGGGAAGGCCAGGGGCTCTGGCTGGGGTTGGCGGGGCCGGCGGGCATTGGCACCGCTGCACGCCTGCTGGGCCTCCGAGGGCTGGGGTGGCTGCTGGATTTCCTGCCCCTACTTCCCGAAGTCAGCAGGATTGCGCTTGGGGTGTTTACGGTCCCGATGGCTGTACTGATAACGAAGATAACTCGAGCCAGGCTGTGCCACCAAGCCCGCCAGGCCCAGCCAGGCCCTTTCCCAGGGTCTGTCCCTGAGGGGGGTACCAGTGAGTGGCAGGGCAAGGACTGGGCAGGATACCACCTGCCCACCCAGGTCAGCACAGCTCTGTCAACTCCTTGATGGGCAGCCAGGTTCCAGGTAGATCCCCTCAGAGGGGCTGAGATTTAGTGTCAACTGTGGGTGCCACTCACCACCTCAGAGACCCCAGGCAGGGGACTCGAATGTGACAGCAGGGAGCCAGGGCCCACCAGGGCTGTGCATGCAGAATCTACTAGAATCCTCGTGACCCCGGCTCAGAACTTGACAGGGCACCAGGATGTGGCCCCAGCCTTGTTCTTAAACCTTGCCCTAGGGATCAGGGACTCCGGAAAACGCTTCCCTCTGTTGCTCAGATGTGAAGAAACTGGGTGCATAATTCTGTACCTTCAAGGCCAGCGCTGGCCCCACTGCAGGCCCCCACACCGATCTTGGCTGACGGAGGACTGCGTCCTTGTTCCCAGGCCCCAGCAGGCTGCTGGACGGCTGCTGTGCACATCAGGAAGGGGCCGCAGCACTTCAGGAGACCCTGTCTGCCACCCACCATCACCCCCGCAGGATGCCAGGCTCCAGGTCTGGGCTTACAGGGTGGTCCGTCCCATGGAGCAGGGGCAGAGCCATAAGAAAGGCCTGGGACAGTAGCATAGGGAATGGAACCAGAGCTGGGCAGGGCGTGGTGGGAAAAGGTAGGGGCTGTCCCCAGCCCGTGCTGTCCAGAAAGGGCCACCGGGACTCCTGCACGTCAGGGATGTTCATGCCCCGCCTGCCTGGCTGCAGCCGAGACGGAAACAGGAGTGGAGGTGGGGGAACTGGGTGCCACTCCCTGTCTCTACCATGGCTTTCCTTGATGTCTAGAAACTCCTGGCCATGCCAACAACACAGGGTACCCGGTCCTGCTGTACTGGGTGTGCCAGCCAGGAGTCATCCAGCCCTTGCGCAGAGAGAAAGCCAAGGAAACACCGTGTTCCCCAGGCAGCGGAGAGGCCAAGGCTTCTGGGCCTCCAAGCTTTGCCAGTCTTCTGAACGGACCTCTCCCCGGTCTTGCTTCCTGTCCTGCCAGATGGGCGCCATCTCCCACTGGGCCATCTGCCTGGCAAAGGCCGGCACTAGCCCTGCTCAGGCCTGTGCTGACAGAGGGTGGCCAGGCCCGTGGGACCCGGGATACTGTGGTCACACAGCCCCACGGGGCCAGGCACCTGAACACCAGCCCTTGCTCTTTCTGCCTGACCCAGTTTGTTGGTCGCAGGGCCCCACAGCCGCCCCAGGCCATGGGCAGATGGTGCCAGGTGGGGAGAGGGTGACGCTGCAGGTCCTGGGGGCCAGGACGGGTGGAGCAGGAGCAGGAGCCTGGGCTGAGCTGTGCCTGCCCCGCCTGCCCGGCTGCAGCCGAGATGGAAGCAGGCCAGAGCCAGGCGTTGCCGGGGAAACCGGGCAGCAGACGCACTCCCTGCCCAACTGAAATTCCTCTATTTTTAGCCTCTCAGCTACTTTCAGATAAAGTCCATGTAGACGGACTTGCTGTTCGGCAAGATAACAGCCCGCTTCAAACCACAGAAACTTCAAAGGGCAGTGGTGGGCTCAGCCATGGGCCCAGGAAAGGCCCTCCCACCGCTCAGATCCTCCGGCAGCTCCCAGGGTGCCTGGGGTAGAGGCTCCAGCCTGAGGGACCGAGTGACGGGCATAGAGCCTGGTGGGAAGTGGGGGCCTGGTGGGTCGGGGTAAACAGAAGATGCCTCTCTTCCCATGAACCCATCCCAGCTGGGCCCTGCATCTCCCTGAGCCCTCGGCCGGCCCCAAGTGGAGGCCCCAGACAGCTGGGCCCAGGAGAAGGCTGGGATGTGAGGCCAGCTCCTGCCACCCTCCACTCAGGATGCAGCCAGGAGGCTCACAGAGCACAAAGCAGACTATGAGAGGCAGCGGGAAAGAGCTGGGGGGAGGGTCACTAGGTGCCACCTGCCAGTAAAGACGCCAATTGTCAGAGGATGAGAAACCAGCCTGGCCTGGCTCCTTCCATGGGGGAGCAATGCCCAGCCAGGTGGGCAGTGGGCCTGGGCCCCTCTTGGGAGTTGCTGGGCGGGCTGCAATAGGCACTGGCGGGAAGGTGGGGAGGCCTGCAGGCCCTGGCATTACTGGAGCTTCACATTCACACGCAGATCACAGGGAGGTGCCTGCTGGCCCCAGAACACTGACCAGAGCCGCTGCGGGCCAGCGCGTGAGCCTACCTTGTCTTCTACTCGGTTCAGGCGGGCGCCGATCGTGTTGCTGCCACGATCCTTGCTCTTTTCTATGGGGGATAAAACACCCAAATCAGGGCTGAGTGCTGGGGTGGACCGGGGACCCCAGCTGGGCGTGGGGAGCAGGATGATGGGGCTGGGGGTGGTAGCTGAGAGTCAAAATGTCTAAACCTACTAGGACATTTTTAAAAAAGTGTCCTGTGACAAAAATACCAGAGGTGGTACAGTGGGCGGGCATGGCTGCAGCTGGGGACCTGGACTCCATCCTGCTCTACCCTCTCCACCTCTGACCTCGGAGAGCCCTAGGGGGCTGCCTAAACTGGCCACACTGCCAGCTGTGCAAGCCCGTGCCATTCCACTCCCAGGGCGGCATAGGCCTGACTCCAGGCTGGGGGACATAGCCGCTCAGCTGCCCCCATCACACCAGCCCACATTGTGAGCCATGGCTGCTGTTTGCATTTGGGCTAGGAAACCCCAGGGAACGTGCCTTTTCCATCATTCCCCAGAATGACTCACAGCCCCGTGTCCAGGGGACCCAAGGAATTTGGTCGAGGAGCCAGAAAACCAGCCCCCAGGCTGCGGCCAGGTACTTCTGTCCCTCTCAGCTTGAGCCCTGCAAGGCCCCCACCCATAGTCTCTTGAATTCTGGGCTGGCAACTCACCCTGCTCAAGCCCCACCCCAGGCCCATCCCCAGGATCACCCCCTTCTGCAAAGTTGCCCTGGGTTCATGTTTCCACACCCAGAGCCTAACCTCAACGCCCTGGAATTTAAAGGGACCCAGGTAGGTTCTTATGAAACTTGAAGATTCCTTTGTAAAATGTACTTTGGAGCCACTTTGCTAAGGGTGGGGCCTACCTCCCCTTACTCCCTGGCTTTCATTTCATGTCATGCACTTTGGAGGCCCAGTGGCCCATTCTGACATCGCGGGGAGAGCCAGGAGGTCAGAGGTGTGGGAGAGTCCATTGCAGGCTGCCTCGCCCAGAGCAACTGACACAGAAACCCACCTGAGACGGAGATGAACAGCGAGGGCTTCCCAATGGACTGGTCCAGCCTGGGAGGGAAGGAGACGGACACCAGTTCACACCTGGCCCTGGCACTGCACAGATGCACTGCCGTCCATGGGACAGACAGGTTGATGTGCCCAGCAAGACAGTGCACTACCCACTCACTCTGGGGACACCCCCGACCCTAAGACCTGCCAGGTCACTCCCAACCCCCCAGAGGGCCATGCTCCTGAGGGGGCTGAGCAGGGAGCTCAGAGAGGAGGAGTCAGTGGGCTGCCTCTCAGACTTCCTCCCTGGGGTTAGGAGTAGGAGGCAATGGATCAGCCATGGGCAAGGCAGCCTGTGGGCAGAATGGACACGGATTCCCAGCCATACCCTGTAACACACAGAGCTAGTTCCCAGGCGAGCCCTCTCGGAGGCACAGCTGCTCTGAGCCTGTGCAGGCCCAGGAGGATGGCGCTGATGCCATGGGAACACGTTGGCTCCCCACAGTCAGGGTCTCTAGCTCCAGGGCCAGCCGGGGGAGACCCGTGGTCTTCCCAGGGCTGGGCCTGGCCCCTTGCTCAGGGGTGACATGGGAGGTGGGTGGGCTGTTTGCCAAGTGTCGTGAAGTTGTGGGGAGTGTGAAGCTGGTGTCGCCGCCTGAGCAGGGATGGAGGCGGGAGTTTTCCTCCCTGACACACCTCCCCACCCCAATTCCTCCATCGTCTCAGACCCGGGCGGGGAACAAGGCCGAGCTGCCTGGTGGGCTGGCTGTGAACCGTGGCTGTGGCCAGCTGCCCTCCCTCTGCAGGGGTAGGGGTGGTTGAGAGGCGAGAACTCAGGGTCTCAGCCCCTCCCTCCTCCTGGTACCGCTCCTCGTGCAGCTGGGGCTGGGCTGGGCAGGACCCGTGCACCCTCCCCACTGCCCCTTGGCCGTGCCCACCTCCTCTGCAGCTCTTTGATGCGCACCATGAGGTTGAGGTGGCCCTGTGAGTACTGCTCAATGACGTCCCGCACGTCGTAAGGCTTCCGCGCTTGCTGCAGGACAGAAAGACACACGTTACTTCTCCTCCCTGTGCCCCGGCCACGTGGCTCAAAGTGCAGGCAGTGGCAGTGTCTGCCCTTGGGAGGCTTGTGAAAACCTGGGAGCTCGCCTATATGGTGATGGCGTAGGCCTGGTCCCACGCATGCACAGTAGCGAAGCTTGTCCCCATCGGCTTGGCCACGGGGCTCTGGGTGGTCCCGGGCCATCGGCTCAGCCTCTCTGGGTTCCACCTTCCTATCCACTCACCAGCAGGGGCCTGCCCACTCCTCCCCCTCACCTCGCTCCCCTGCCCCAGGCTACCAGTCCTGGTTCTCAATGACTTCAGGAAGAGCTGGCCCAGCCAAAGGGCCAAGGAGCAGCACATTGCCAGGCACTGACCAGGAGGCACAGCTCTGCATGGCCACTACCTACCTGGGCCCCAGACTGACTCTTGACATGCTCACTGGCTGTAGCCCCCACTGTCCTCAGGGTAGGGAGCGGGTCCACCCTGCATCCTTCCTGGCAGTTTGTGCCAGGCAGCAGGGGTGGCCCCAGATGACAGCCACAGTCTGCGGCACTTGCTGTGGGTGACGAGCATCTGCTTGGGCTCCCACAGTGGGGCTGAGGCCATGTGAGGCAGGGCAGGTGACCCCAGGGCTTCCAGGCTTGTCGCCAGCTCTGAGCCCATAAATGGGACTCAGGTGACATCTTGAAACCACAACAGAGAAAACAAAGCGTCTCATGATATCAGGAAACCCCAAGCCACATTTGTGGCCTTGCTCCCAAAGGCCTCACTCAGGTGGAGCAGCCAGGCGGAGTGGGGGTTTGATGGCCTAGGAAGGCCTTGGCCCTGCAGACAAGCCAGCACATGGGACAACAGACTGCCTCTATCCCGAGGGGCCACTGGGTGACCAGGTGAGGCCCAGGGTAGTCATCTTTAGTGCCCAAATAGCCTCGTTAGCACCGAGCTAGTAGCTTTCCTGCCTTTTGCTGGGGAATTTGCAAGATCCAAGAGACAAGCCAAGTAGCTTGGTGGGGAGGGGCAGAGCAGGGCCAGCCCCAGTCAGAGGGAGGCAGTTGAGGCCGAGGATGAGAAAGGAGGAAGCTCAGGTACCAGTGAGGGCCCGGGCTGGGTCTGGGAACATGCCCTCCCTGCCCACCTCCTACCTCTCTTTGGGGTCCCTACTCCTGAGACCAGGGTGACTTTAATCTGAGGATGCAGTCATTTCCACCTTGGGAAGCTGCAAGTTCCCGGATGGTGAGTCCCTGAGGTCAGGGATCCAAGTACCCACTTTCAGCTCTAGACACACTTCTGACATGCCCAAGGGTTCTTCCACCAATGCCAGAGGCTTGGTGGAGTTCTTACAGCCCACCCAACATTGTTTTGGACCCCAGGAATCCCAAGGCAGGGCAGAGACCTCCTCCCTACCAAAGGCTGGGCCTCAGAAGTTCAGGGGTTTCCTTTTTCACCTGACACCAGCAGGTAGGGCCCTCACTGGCAACCTAGCCACTCTCTGGGCCCTGAATGGGAGATCCTGAGATCAGGAGGGCTGGGATGGGGCCTGTGTCCTCACAACACAGCTGTGCCTCATGGAACGAAGGGCCTGCGGCTCCTGGGGCCACACTGGGCACCAGGATCTCCGGCATTGCCCAGAAATGACACACTAAGGCCTGTGATAGGGTCAGGCATGGGGTTGGACTCTAGGCAGACCTTCTGGCCCGCCATGTACTCAGTTTGATAATAGTCATAAAAAACGTACTTATGTACAGGCTAGTAATAACATCCTCAGGTCTCAGTTTCTCCTGTTATAATGGGAATGCTAAGTCCTTCTTCTCTCTTCTGTAAGATAAAATGCTGAGCCCTGTCTCTCTCTTCTGTAAAAGGGGATGCTGAGTCCTGTTTCTCCTTCCTATAAGAAGGAGATGCTGAGTTCTCTTCTATAAAATGGGATGCTGAGTCTTGATTCTCTTTTCTGTAAGATGGGATGCTGAGCCCTGTCTCTGTCTTCTATAAGATGGGATGCTGAGTCTTGATTCTCTTTTCTGTAAGATGGGATGCTGAGCCCTGTCTCTGTCTTCTATAAGATGGGATGCTGAGCCCTGTCTCTGTCTTCTATAAGATGGGATGCTGAGTCTTGATTCTCTTTTCTGTAAGATGGGATGCTGAGCCCTGTCTCTGTCTTCTGTAAGATGGGATGCTGAGCCCTGTCTCTGTCTTCTATAAGATGGGATGCTGAGCCTTGATTCCCCCTTCTGTAATATGAGATGCTGAACCTTGTCTCTCTCTTCTTTAAGATGAGATGCTGAGCCTCAATCCTCCCCTTCTATAAGGTGGGTTGCTGAGCCCTGTTAGCATTTGGTAGCATCTTTTGTACCTGGCAGCATCTCCTGTAAGATGGAGATGCTAAGCTCCCTTCAGTAAGATGGAATGCTGAGCCTTGATTCTCCTTTCTGTAAATGGGATGCTGAACCCTGATCCTCCCTTTGGAAGATGGGATGTTGAGCCCTGTTTCTCCCTCCTGTAAGATGGAGATGCTGAGCTCCTTTCTGTAAGATGGAATTCTGTAAGACTTGATCTTCCTTTCTGTAAGATGGGATGCTGAGCCCTGATCCCCCTTTTGGAAGATGGGATGTTTCTCCTTCCTGTAAGATGAAAATGCTAAGCTCCCTTCTGTAAGGGATGCTTACAGAATGGGATGCTGAGCCCTGATCCTCCTTTCTGTAAGATTGGATGCTGAGCCCTGCCTGTCTCTTCTATAAGATGGGATGCTGAGCCTTGATCCTCCTTTCTGTAAGATGGGTTGCTGAGCTCTGTTTCTCCCTTCTGTATAATGGAGATTCTAAGTTCCTTTCTGCAAGACGAGATGCTGAGCCCTGCCTTTCTCTGCCTTAAGGGAGAGAGTGAAGATGACAGAGGATGGGAGTTGAGAAAGGTCAGGGAATCCTAAGCCAGCACCATGCAAGAGCCAGAGTCAGAGCTGGCTGTGGCCGAGCCTCTCTTCAGCACACATTGAACATGGCGTGAGTCATGGTGGTGAGCCTCCTGCAGACCACAGAGCTCTGTGAAGCTGAAGCGTGAGGCACCTCCAGGCATGCTGGGTGAGGTGTGGGCAGGTGAAGGGAGGCAGGGCAGGGGAAAACCAAGGCCTGGGAGTCCCTGGGCCACTGTGACCAGGTGGGTGTAGGTATGTGTGTTAGCAGCCTCTGCAGACGCAAGTTCTTTCAAACAGGCCTGTTGTGGGCAAGGAACTATTATGTGCCTGAGTGTGTGCACGTCTGCAGGAGCAGGGCTGGGTGGGGCCTATGAGCAGAGAGCTCTCCACACCTTCAGCCACAGCCTTACCTGGTATAAGGCATAGCCTGAGGAGGCTCAGTGATGCCCGCGGACCATGAGGACCCACGGCCCAGGGGCATCCTAGCCCACAGAGACTTATCCTGGAGCCACTGAGATCCCTGCTAGGATATGGTTAGGGCTCATGGGGGCCTTTGTCCAGTGGTCATCCAGGGTTGGGCTGGAAAGATCATCCTGACGTCAGGAGCCTGAGATGAGCCGAGATAATGCAGACCTGTCCAGACTGACTGACGGTGGACAGGGAGTTCAAGGGCGCAGAGGCTCTGGCTCCTTGGGTCAGACACAGGGGTGGCTGGCCAGGGACTTATCGGCCATCAAGGCAGGCGGGGCGGGGGTCACCTGCCATGTCAGCAGCCCCTGAGGCCAGCGGGGGTGGGGTGAGGTGCAAGCAAGCGGACAGGCTGGCATGGAGGAAGGGAAGCATCCTGAGAGGTAGGCGGGGGGAGCCCCTGGAGCCACACACAGCTCCTCACTGCCATGGGCTACTGCTCCTCTCACCCTAGCCCCACCCCTCCATGCTGCCCCCAGCAATAAGGGCCAGCTGGTAAGGTCCGAGGGAGCCCCTGCGGCTTCGTGCAGGAGCCTCTGTGCCCTGTGAGGATCCTGCTGCTGCCAGGTTTCTGCAAGGCTCCCAGGGCCAGGGAGCAGGGGAGAAGCAGGGGTTTCCCAGTCTGCTTCAGGAAGCCTTCTGGGCCATTCTCAGGGTTCTGGCCTGTGTCCTAAGACAGGAAAGGGGACCCACTCCCCCTCGCCTGGAAAGGAGTGCAGGGCTCACTGTGCTCCTCCCCAGGGACCAGCTTTTTCGCCTGTGGCTCAGCAACAGGGCCTGCTGGGGCTGGCGCAGATGATCTCTCTCTCTCTGGCCCTCTCCCTCTCTCTCTTTTTGTATTTGTTAATTGTTTATTTACCAAGAGAAACGATTTCTTGGCCCACATATTCATGTTTCACAGTTCAGGACCACAGGTCACTGACAAGCTTCTCGGTAATTCAACCCAAAGAAATTCTTTATATTCCAAAATCACTTTGCACTCTGAAAGATACCAGCCTTCCTCATCACCTCAAAATCTTTTATGGCATCATCATATCTGTAGAAGTCATTAGAAATCATGTGCCTTTTTTCTTGGTTCAGCCACATCAAACTTATAGAGAGCTGCAACTCCCAGGTATTCAACGAATGCTCCAACAACGTGAAATTGCAGACGCTTGGCCAGGAGGCTACGCATCTGAGGTTTCATCACAAGACTGGAAGCCATGGTACTTATTATCACGATAGGATATCCTTGATATCAACCTCAATGCCAGTGTCTTTCCTGGCTGATGGAGAAATGGACGGCTGGACAATCTCTTGGACCTGAGCTGGAAGCTGCCCACTCCACCCCTGGAGCTAGGCCTGCCCAGGAGCCATGAGGGTCTGCGTGTTCTGCTGGGTTCCCCCAGAGCTTGGAAGCAGCCCCCAGGGTGCCCACGTGGCACAGTTCTGCAAGCCTTGGTGGGCTCTGGTTCTGCCCTGCTGGGACCTGCTCTGCACCCTCAGGCCAGAAACCGGCCCCACCCTGGGAGGCTCCCTGTGACCCTCTGCTGTACTGCTGGGGTGACGTCAGCTGCTTCGGTTGTCACGACCATGCTGTTCTCCAGTGAACTGACACACCCTAGCCCTTCCCATGGTCTCCTCTGCCCTCGGGGGACTGCCCTGCCCAGACCTGAGTCCCAAGGGGGTTCCTGCAGCCCCTTCCCTGCCTGGGAGAGCGCTGGTGCTGCCAGGAGGCCGGCCCCTCTCTTCCATTGCCCCCGCGTGAGCTACCCGCTCCGGCAAGGCCCTCCCTGCCAGCACCAGAGAGAGGAGACGGTCCCAGAATGGAGACACCCTGTCCACAGGGGCTGTCAGATCTCCCCTAGAACATGCCAGGCAGATCTCCGGGCACTGGCCAGCAGTGGCATTTACCATGACTTTTATTTTGACTGCAAGAGGTCCCAGGCCCTGCTAGGAGCTTTGACACAACTTGGTTCAGTTGAGTCATGAACCACCCCCTTCCCTGGGGGGATGCAGGTAGGAGGGCCAGCTGAGAAACAGCACTGTGGGAGGGCTGTGCATGCAAAACCCCCCTGGAGATGGTGGCCTGGTGGCCAGAACGAGGGCCCGCACACTACTCTCGGTAAGGGCCTGGCCGAGGGCTGCTCTTGGGGCTCGGGGTGACGACGGGCCTGGCGGGTGCTGGCCCAGGGTTGCCGTGGGTGAGGCCTGGGTGAGGCACGTGCATATGATCTTATGCCAAACCCTTAGGCTCTCGTTCCCCTCACAGCTGGGGAAGAAGTTGCCCAGGGCTGCCTGGGCTGGGGTCTGCACCCAGACCGCCATGTGAAGTCTGGAGGCTGCAGTGGCTCCAGCGCCCAGATGGGTGGGGGCTCCACCAAGGAGACTGTGGGAGGGCCTGTGTCAATCCTGGGTCCTGGCATGGAAGGTGTGGCCTGGTGTGAAAGGCATGGCTGCAGAGGGACCAGATTTGAGTGCCACTGTCAGTCCATCTGAATGGGCCCTGCATTTTTTTGGCTCATCTCAGGCTCCTGAAGTCAAGATGATCTTTCCAGTCTGACCCAATGACCACTTGACAAAGGCCCCCATGAGCCCTGACCAGAACCTAACAGGGAGCTCAGTGGCTCCAGGATAAGCCTTGGTGGGCTGGGATGCCACCGGCTGTGGGTCCTGGTGGTCGGCAGACATTGCTGAGCCTTCCTGGGCTGTGCCTTATACCTGGTGAGGCTGTGGCTGAGATGTCAGGAGCCCCCTGCTCAGGAGCCCCACCCCACCCTCCTTCTGCTGACACACACTCATTCAAGCACGTCACACGCCTTCTGCTCCAAGGGACTTGGGCAAGTCACCCCCCAGCCTTCCCTGCTTTGTGATCTATGCCTTCTGGATCACCCACCACAGAGGATACGGGGTTCCCACACCTACACATGTATTTCCAAGTCAGGACTCAGTTCCCTCCACCACCGTCTCCATCTGAGGAATGTCCCCAAGGCAGGAGGAGGGGAGACATACCTGCCATCAATGGCACTCTCTGCAGGGCATGGACTCTGGGGGCTCTAAGGGGCTTCTGTAGGAGGCCTGGCCCTGGAGAAGTTAGGGCAGCTTATGGAAGCCGTGGAGCTCCAGCCTCACCTGGCCAAAGGGACCGCACCTCTCACAGAGCAGGGCTCAGCCTCCCTCCATCCTCCCAACTCACAGAGGGTGGAGGAGCAGGGAAAGAGAGCACTGAGCCAGTAGAGGACAGGGCTGGGGGGTCTGGGGAACCTGCCTTCCCAGTTTGGTGACTCAGGCCAGGCTCCACACCATCTCTGAGTCATTCTGATGTCACCCTCACATCTCTCACTAATGCTTCCTTGCACGACCCACCCCACGGGAGGACTGAGTGAGCCACACGGCTGCTGCCTTCTATTTGGTGAAGAAGACACTGCATGTGACTCTGGTTCCAGGCCGGGCCTCCAAGGATACGCCCTCTGAGGGGCCTGCTGTCTGGGGTTCGGTGGGGTAGGCACTGTCAGGTCTCAGATAGGCCTGCCTGTGTGGCTTGGGGGCGGAGGCCTTGACAGCCTCCACTATGGGCAGGAGAGAACCCAGTAGAGGTGTGGGCAGCTGCAGCAAGCTGCGAGGGGTAGGCTGAGGGCAGGAAGGCTCAGCACAGGGCTTACCTGGAATTTCTTCTTGGCCACAAAGTACTGCATGCGTCGAATGACTTTAATGGTGGCCCGATGGTGTTCCCGCAGCCTGCAGTGGAGAGAGGAGAGGAGATTGTGAGTGGCCACCCTGTGCTGGTCATCCCCTCACTGCCCCTGCACTGCCTGAGGAGCACACAGACTGGATCCTTCCAGAAATAAGGAGAGTGTTCAACTCCATGGGATGGAGATACTTAGGCCATGTCCTAGTGTGGGCTTGAGGGGAGGCTGGGGGCAAGAGGCTTTTCAAGGTGAAATGTTTCACCTCACCTGTGAATGGGAAGGGGACCCTTGCCTTGAGTGTCATTCAGAAGGGGATCAAGTAGGAGTCAGGGCCCTGGGTTGGCAATGGCTGTGCTGCTAACACATGGCAGCCATGCTAATTTCTTTCTATGTTTGGGCCTTCAGGCTCCTTGTCAGTAAAATGAGGTAAGAGGGTACATGCTGGCGATGTCCATAGCCCCTTTCAACTGCTGTGTCCTGTAGCCTCACAAACAGCAAGTGCTTGGGAAAGTAGGAACTACAGGACAAATTTACAAGGGAAAGTTGCCACCAGAGCCGCTTTGTTAAGGGGGCTGCATTGTTTTGCCTCCTAAAGTTTCTTCTAGAAATAAAGATCCTTTTAGAAACAGCATCACAAAAGGAAACAAAAGGGATGATGTGTGTGTGCATAGAAAAAAGACCGGAAGAAAACACAGTGCCATGGAGGCTGCAGGAAATTCCCTCCTGGTAGTGAAGCTCACGTCTGCCTGACCCTCCTGATGTAAACACCAGGGACTGTGAGACTAAGTGATGCCAACAGCAAGGAACAGCTGTGCGAGGCTTTGGAGACCAAAAAAGATGTGGAGGGTGAGGATCCCACATAAAATGGAAATGAAATGAGCTGAGCCTGCACCCAAGCGTTTCCTCCGCAGGGCACCTGTCCATTTGTGGAGGGGAGCATTGACACCCAACAGAGCAGGGGCTCAGTGGGCTGGTGATAAAAATGTGGAGTCCAGGGCCACAGGACACCCAGGACATGAAGGAACAAGATTCTGGTCAACAGAGGACCAGGGTGCAGGGAGCCACCTTTCACACAACTTCCTCTGGAAACACTTGTGAATTCCTAAGCCACACGGGTGGGTGAGATTCACAGAAACTGAGAAAAGAGCAGTTGGTGAAGGGGTAAAAGCTAAGCAGAGTACTCAGTAGACTCATGGCACTGTGGAGAGAAGCTTTGGGGTTTAGAAGCTATCTAAGGCAGCCCTAGAAACTAAGTAATGCCAACTTAGCATCACATTGACCCCACTTCTCCCAATCCCTTACTGGAGTAAGGTGCTTTGTGCATGGTAGAAGAAAATAAAATTATCTGTAGGGAGATAATATCCTTGAGCTTCTACAATTTTATACACAAAAGACTAACAGGCAAGGGAAAAGACAGACCATACAGATCTAAAGGTGTGGTACTTTCTTTTTTTTTTTTTTTTGAGATGGAGTCTCGCTGTGTCTCCCAGGCTGGAGTGCAGTGGCGTGATCTCGGGTCACTGCAAGCTCCACCTCCTGGGTTCACGCCATTCTCCCGCCTCAGCCTCCCAAGTAGCTGGGACTACAGGCACCCGCCACCACGCCCAGCTAGTTTTTTTTTTTTTTTTTGTATTTTTAGTAGAGACGGGGTTTCACCATGTTAGCCAGGATAGTCTCGATCTCCTGACCTCGTGATCCACCCGCCTCGGCCTCCCAAAGTGCTGGGATTACAGGCTTGAGCCACCGCGCCCGGCCTGGTGTGGTACTTTCAACAGCCTTAAATACTTGTAGCTCCTTCCATTAAGAGATGGAGTGTTTTCCTATTACTTGAATTTGGGGTGACCTTGTGACTTCATTGATGAAAGAGTGCTGGGGAACTTACACAGTATATAATTCATGTGCTTTTGGAATGTGGCCCTACAAACAAGCTTGCTGGTTAGAGAGGCCACATGGAGAACAGAGATGCCCCAGCTAACAGCCAGCACCAACAGAACAATCTCCTAGCTGAGCCAAGTCCAACCTCCTAGCTGAGCAAAGAAAACAAAAAATACATACACACACACACACACACACACACACACACACAGACGGAGTCTCGCTCTATTGCCAGGCTGGAGTACTGTGGCGCAACCTTGGCTCACTGCAGCCTCCGCCTCCCAGGTTCAAGCGATTTTCCTGCCTCAGCCTCCTGAGTAGCAGGTGCGCACCACCATGCCCAGCTAATTTTTGTATTTTTAGTAGAGACAGGGTTTCACCATGTTGGCCAGGATGGTCTTGATCTCTTGACCTCATGATCTGTCCGCCTTGGCCTCCCAAAATGCTGGGATTACAGGCATGAGTCACCGTGCCTAGCCCAAAGAAAATATTTTAAGCCACTAAATTTAGGTCTAGTTTGCTATGCACAACAATAGGTAACTGATACAGAAATAAGGACTAAGAAATAGGTAATGTCATATCAGTATCCTAAAACATATGGCATTAATTTTGGGACAGGGAATTGGACAGAGGCTGGAAGAAGGGGCAGATCACAAGATGTCAGACTTCGAGCATGATGCCATTTGTAATTGGGTGAGAATTTTAGGTATCGTGGGGAGGGGGGTGAGGGAATTTTGCATTGGGGAGAATGTGAAAAGTTATGGCCAGAGGGCAGACTGTGATGAATTAAAGATGGCCACAATCCATTGTAGTTCCTCCCATTGCAGGCTAGAGTCTATCTCCACCATGGTGGAAATGATCATGTCTTCTGAAGCTCAACCTCAAGGACCTTGTGGTATCTACTCTTACCCTCTTAGAATTCTGTTGGCTCATGGACAAGTCTGAGCTAGCCTGCTGGAAGAGCCACGTGAAGGAGAGCTGAGAGACCCTGGCTGACAGCCCAGTGACTCCAGACACGTGAGGACAACGGAGACCACTCAGTCACCACCACATCACTATGCAAGTGCTGCCATGTTGTCAAGTCCAAGTGAGACTACCCAACTGGGATGCCCAGATTGCTGACCCATAGATTTGTGAGCTAACAGATGATTGTGCTTTGCCTCAGAATATTTAGATGAAGACTTTAAAATAACCATGATAAATAGGTTCAAGAAAACAGACGAAAAGATAGAAAACTTTACCAGAGAAATACAATTTATAGATATATAAAAAGGAAGTTCCAGAAAAGTAAGGACCATACTGGAAATGAAGAATGCAATAGGTGAGTTTGGATAGCAGGGATGACAGAGTAGAAAAGAATAGCTGTGAACCCAAAGAAAATAGCCAACTTGGAGCATGAAACGAAAATAGACTTAAAGGAAGAGATGAAACAAATGAAAAAGAAACATAAGATGGTAGATTGCATGCACTATAAGTGGATTAATAGTCCAATTAAAAGATCAAGATTGTCATGATTAAAAGCAACTATATAAATCCACTTTAAAATATAAAGATACAAAAACATGTTGGGAAAGGACAGAAAAAGATAGGTCATGGTGTAGCCAAATGAAAACTGGTAAAGGAAAACCAATAGTAGACTTTAAGTATTACTAAAGAAGAATATGTCATAATTATAAAAGTGTCAATTCAGCAGGATGAGATCAATTCTAAATTTGTGTGCACCTAAAACCGTAACCCTAAAATATATAAAGCTAACTGGCAGAACTAAAATGTAAAAGAGAAAATGGTGGGAGATTTGAACACACCTCGTCAGTAACCAATAGAAAAGCAGTCAAAACTTTGTCAAATCAGAGACAAATTTGAACAGCCTAATTAGCAACTTGACATATACAGAACACTGCCCCTACAACTGGAGACTACATAAGCTTCCGTAGTGCACACAGAACATGTACCAAAAGAGACCATATGCAAGACTTCAGAAGCAAGTTCCAACAAATTTCAAAGAAAGCAAATCATGTTTATTATGCTCTCTGACTACAGTACAATTAAATTAGAATTCCATAAAAAGAGATAACTAGGGAATCTCCATATATTTTGGAAATTAAACAATCTAAATAACCCAGGGGTCAAAGAAAAACATATAATGAGAATCAAACAACAGTTTAAATTAAAGAGTAATAAAAATGTAACGTATTAAAATTCATAGCTAAATAGGTACTGAAAGTACAGTGAAATAAGCACAGAGAGTGAACCTTGTGGCTTTAAATGCACATCTCAGAGCAGAGGAAAGGCTGGAATCCATCGCAAGCAGTTAAAAAAATGGCAAATTACACCCAAAGATAGTAGGAGGAAAGAGATAAAGTTAAGAGCACAGTCAAAGAGATAAAAAATGAACATTATTTAAGGAAAATCAACAAAGCCAAAATTTGGTTCTCAGAAGAGGCTAATAAAACAGACACACTTTTGGGAAGATGGATCAGGTGGGGGAGGGGACACAAATGACGACCGTCAGGAGTTAAAGATGGAACATCACTATAGGCCTAGAGGTGCTGAAACATTTATTCAGAGGACGTTACAAACAAAAATACTTTTGATGATTTAGATAAAATATGCAAATTCTTTAAAAACACAATATGTAAAAGTAGACACAAAAACAAAAATAACACAAATTGCCCAATAATTATTAAATAAGTTAAATTTGGAATTTTAATGATCTTCTGGCAAAGAAAACTCTATATCTAGATGACATCACCAGTAAATTCTTCCAAAATTAAGGAAGAAATAATGTCAATTTTATACAAGTATTTTCATAAAGCAGCATAACCTTGATATCAAAATCTGACAAGAATATTTCAAGAAAGAAAAAAAAATCACAGGTTAATCTCTCTCGTGAACATAAGTGCAAATACCCCAACCACCACCAACGAGCTGCATGTAGTGCTGTGCCCACACACATGCTCAAATGCGGTTTAATCCACTTGTGCATGCTCAGTTTACCCTCTAAGGACCAAGCAATGTAACTCTTCACATCAACAGAATAAGTAAGAAAAAACAGAATCAACACAGCAGATTGTAGAAAAGCATTTGATAAAACCCAAGACCTGTTCATAATTAAAAACACAACTCTTAGCAAACTAGGAATAGAAACTCCATTACCTAAAAAAAAAAAAAAAAAAAAAACCAAAAACTAAAACAAAAACAACCCAAACCCTAAGCAGACATCATACTTAATAGTGAAACACGATACACTTTCCTCCTGAGACAGGAAGCAGGGCAAGGATGTTATCGTTTCTAGTTCACATTGTCCAGAAAGTCCCAGCTGGTATGTTAAAAAGGTAGGAAAAGGGAGATAAAAGGTAAAAGAATTGGACAGGAAAAAATAAAACACTCATTATTTGCAAATGACATAACCATACACGTAAAAAAAATCTCTAAGAATCCGCAGATAAGCTGCTGGAATCAATACACGAATTTAGCAAGAACACTGGTTTTAAGGATGATATATAATAATTATATTTCTAGGCCTGGCAGAGTGGCTCACATCTATAATCCCAGTGCTTTGGGAGGGTGGGGTGGGAGGATCACCTAAGCCCAGGAGTTTGAGATCAGCCTGGGCAACATAGTGAGACCGCATCTGTAGAAAAAATAAATTTAAAAAATTTAGCCAGGCTTGGTGGTGTGTACCTGTGGTTCTAGCTACTCAGGGGGCTGAGATGGGCAGACTGCTTGAGCCCAGGAGTTCAAGGCTGCTGTAAGTTATGGGCCTGGAATGCAGAGACCCTGTCTCTGAAATATGTTTATTTCTATATGCTAGTAACAATTAGAAAATAAAAAGATATCAATTACAATAGCATCAATAACCATAAACTTGACCGTAAGCTTAAGAACAAATCTTTAAAAAAATGGTTTCTTCTTTACTGTTTTCCTTTCACAATCTTTCTTTCTTTTTTTCTTTTCTAAGATGGGGTCTTGTTATTTTGCCCAGGCTGGTTTCAAACTCCTGGGCTCAAATGATCCTCTCGCCTCAGCCTCCCAAGTAGTTGGTATTACAGGTGTGAGCCATCATACCCAGCTCTAAAATAAATCTGTTTAAAGATGTGTGAGACTACTACACCGAAAAGCACGGAGCATTAGAGACAGAGATAAAGAAGACCTGACTTGACTTGGGGATACAGTGTGTTCACATATAAGAAGACTCAATATTTATAAGATGTTAATTTTCTGCAAATTGAGGTGTGGATTAAATATGATTCCAATCAATATCACAGTGCTTTCTGTTATTTATTTATTTATTTCTTGGAAATCGACGAGGTGATTCTAACATATTCCTAACAATGTGAAGGGCCAAGAATAGCCAAGATGATCTTGAAGAACAACAAAGTCAGAGGTCTGACACTCCCAGGGTTTCATAAGGCCACAGGGCTTGATTAAGAGCATTGGGCAGACAGATGAACAGTGGGGGTCTGACAGAATAGGGTAGTGGTTCCCCAACTTTTTTGGCACCAGGGACCAGTTTCATGAAAGACAATTTTTCCATGGACAGGGATGGGGTGGGGAGAGATGGTTTCAGGACGAAACTGTTCCAGTTCAGATCAGCAGTTATTAGATTCTCATAAGGAGCACACAGCCTAGATCCTCACATGTGCAGTTCACAATAGGGTTCGTGCTCTTGTGAGAATCTAATGCCACCACTGATCTGACAGGAGGCGGAGCTCAGGTGATCATGCTCACTTGCCAACCGCTCACCTCCTGCTGCATGGCCTTGTTCCTAACAGTCTATGGATGGGTACTGGCCTGTGGCCTGGGGACCCCTGGAATAGGACATCAGACACACAAACACTCCTGTGACCACTGGTTCACAGAAAAGACGCCTTTGCCATTGAGCTGGCGGAAGGATATTCTTCTCAATAAATGGTGTTGGAACAATTTGGATACACATGTGAAAATATATAAACCATGATCCTTACCACACACCAGTCACAAAGTTAACCCAGGTAGTCACAGGTCTAACTGTGAGGCAATCGGGCCTGTCGAAGAACGTGGGAGAATATTTTCACCACCTGGGATGGGCAAAGCTGTCTTTAACGGAACACAAACAATATGAACTGTCACAGAAAACTATTTGACAAATTGGAGGCCCCAGGATCTCTGAGATGGTCTCATGAAGGCCCCCTTCCCAGGCCTGACACGCGAGAGGAGCTGTTACACAGGCCTCACGTCCTGGCCTCTTTCCATCACCCCAAACAGCCTGGGAGCAGACAGGGAACGGGGAGCCATAGGTACCTGACTGTGAAGAGTCCCCCACTGGCTGTGACTTGGGGACTTGGGAGCCTGTGGCCATGACTGCCAAGGTCTGGATGCGGCCCCACATCCAGTGAGAACACTCGGGGCTTCTCAGATCCTGTTCTTCACAGAGGGCCATGCCCAGTGGCGGCTTCACAGGCCGCTAGAAGCTGCTGCGGGCCTCCCCTCCTGCCAACTTCCTAGAACACAGTCGGAGCCTTCACAGGCAAACAATCCGGCCAGGACTGCAAGCAGGCCTAGGGCTGACGGTGCCAGGCCAGGCCCCTAGCTCTGCCCAGGCCACGGTGTGGGTCAGCCACTGCTCTGGTGACAGCGCTGGCTACCTGGCTTTCCTGCTGAACACAGTCGACCCTGTGGTCTCAGAGAGAAGGGCCTGGCTGGCTCCTTTGCAGGGGGTGGTCTCTCTCTTTCTGTACTGGGTGAGGCCTGGGATGGGGTCAAGTGGCCTTTCCTGGTAGTGATACGGAAGAGGGGCAGGGAAGTGCTGGGAGGAGAAGGGCGGGTCCCTGGCTAGGGCTCCGCCGTTGGGACTGCATGCACGGACCCAGGTAAGAACAGACATTTCTGCTTTTCTGCCCAAATGTTGCATTTCCCAAGAACACCCTGGCCTGCCATGCCCCGATTCTGTGTCTATAAAAATCCTGAATCCCTAGTGGGCAGACACACAAGTGGCTGGACATCAAGAGGAACACATCGGCAGAAGAAGACACAAGTGGCCGGACATTGAGGGTAGGTAGAGAGGAACACACCAACGTAAGAGGGCACCGACAGGCACCGACAGACCGGCAGGCCATTGACCGGAGGAACAATGCAGGGTTGGGCTGGGGTGGATGCAGGAGAGCCCAGGCTGCTGAGTGCCTGACGCCAGGGGAAACCACCCTCCCACTCCATCTCCCTTCTGGCTTCCCCATCTGCTGAGAGCTACTTCTACTCAATAAAACCTCGCACTCATTCTCCAAGCTCACGTGTGATCTGATTCTTCCAGTACACCAAGACAGGAACCCCGGGATACAGAAAGACCTCTGTCCTTGCGGGAAGGCAGGGGGTCTAACTGAGCTGACTAACGCAAGCTGTCTATGGACGGCTAAACCAAAGAGCACCCTGTAACACACGCCCATGGGGCTTCAGCTGTAAACATTCGCCCCTAGATGCTGCCGTGGGGTTGGAGCCCCACAACCTGCCTGACTGTATGCTCCCCTGCAGTTTTGAGTAGCAGGGCACTGAGGAAGTGAGCCACACCCCTGTTACACGTCCTGCGAGGGGGACAAGGAAACCGTTCCCATCTCAGTAGCTCTGACGCAGGAGCGAGCTGGTAAGAGACAAGGGGCAGGACGGAGGCTTTGGGCTCACTGGGCCCTGAAGGAAGTGACCCCTGGACCCTGGTTGCAGGAAGGGACCAAGGGCCCGGGGCTGGCGCCCTCCTGCCTGGGCTGGGCCACCCTCCAGGCCCGTGGCTTTCTCACCTACTGAAGGGAGGATGGACCCTCTCCCTGCCCGCACCACCTGGCCTGGGAGAGGAGGAAGGGACGTGCTGCCCAGCGGGGTCTTGGCCATGGGTCAGCTGCTGAGAAAAGACCCACTTCATTCATCTCCTCACTTGTTCATGCACCCACTGACCTGTATCTCACCTGTTCATTCATTAATGAACAAGTTATTGTTAATAATTTGTGGATTAATGACAGGAGCTCCCCACCCCCCATCCGCTGGTTCATTTGTTAATGTGCTGCCTAAATTACCCATTAGCTCCTCCACGCCTGCCTGCCTGCCTGCCCCGTCCACGTACATGAAGTGCCGCTGGGCACACAGCCCAGGCTGAGTGGTCTCGGGGGCTGAGCCCACTGAAGGACCCGTTGTTTCTGGATAGGTCAAATTCAAAGCCGGCAGCCCCCAGTACTGCCCAGGCTGGGCTGGCTGGGGTGGGGGCTGCTGGGCTGCCCAAGGGGCCGGCACCACATTCAACACACGTCACTGGGGGCCATCGAGGGACACTGTGGGAAAGCAGAGACAGGAAGTTTCCCGGACTGAGCTGCCCAAGGCAGGCCGACCTTCCCACCTGTAGAACAGATTCCCAGCAGCTCAGGGACCTGGCCTCCATCCAGGCAGATCCTGAGGCCTAGGGTAGGGGCTGGCATGTGGGAGAGCTGGAGGTGACTCCAGGGGGTCCTGGGACTTGGATCCGGTACAGTTCAGGGTGGGGCTGGGCCTGGGGGATGTCCAACGTGGGGGAGGGGCTGGCCTCACCTGTGTCCCTGAGCCTTTAGCCCCTCCCAGGACCTCTGTCCCCCTCTCCCCCAGCCAGAGAGTTAAGTCAGATGCAAGCCCCTTTTACCCACCCTGCCTGAACAAGTTCTTGGCCCCGTCTAGAGCATCCTGTAACTCTGGAATAAGGAAGAATTTATCAGCATTGCCTGGGAGTAGAGATGGAAAGAAAATAAGGAAATAAGAGCCCTCTCCCTTCCTTCCCACATGCTGGGGTGCTGCTCTTTGCAACTCCCTCCTGTGTGGTGAGTTCCCACACCTGTGTGTCCTAGGAGACACAGGGCTGTCTTCAAGGGCCCGAGCTTGGGGGGTCCTCTAAGTTGCCACAGTGCCTTGGGGAAGGAACATTCCCCTGGTGACCCCTGCTCTCTGCACACACACAGGCTTGTGAGATGAAGAGAGGCAGATGGGTGGGGGTCTTGGCAGAGGAAACCCAGGGTGCTGGAGGACCCAGGAGACATGAAGAGGGAAAGTGAAATCACTCTATGTCACATGCCCCTAGCAGCCACCTCGCAGACATGGGGGCCTTGCAGGCCTTCCAGACTCTTCCTTGAGCACTTATGTCAGCAGACACAAGTACATTATGTGTGCAGTTTCCTGCACCTCCCAGTGTGTTGTTTTGCTTCTTTTTATTTTGCAACAATTATAGATTCCTAGGAAGTTGCAAAAAAAAAAAAAAAAAAAAAAAAGTAACAAGAGGTCCTGTATGCCCTCTACCTGAGTTCCCGACGGTCACACCTTGCATGGCCGGAGCACCAGATCAACGCCGGGAGGTCGACATTGGTACAGTATGCGTGGTTCTGCCTTGTGTTCACACATGCAGATTCATGTGATCGCCACAGCAACGAGGAATGGAAGTCCTCCCCACCAGAAAGATCCCCTCTGCTGCTCCTGTGCAGTCACTCCCACCCTCACCGTTCCTCACCCTCACCGTTCCTAACCCCAGGAGCCACCCTCTGATCTCCATCCCTACAGCCTGGACTTTGAGAATGTTATCTACATGAAATCACACAGCAAGCGACCTTTTGGGGGAGCCTTTTTCTCTTCAGCACAATTCTCGTAAGAACCGCTCAGGTTGTACCAATAGTGGGTTCCTTTCTACTGCTGGGTAGTGTTTCAAGGTATGGATGCACCAACGTTTGCCTGTTCCCCTGTTGAATGATACTTAGATGGTTCTCAGCTTTCAGCTAATTAGGAACAAAGCTTCTATAAACTTTCATTTTCAGGTTTGTGTATGAATATGAGTCTTCATTTCTTTGGGATAAATGCCCAGGAGGAGTTCAGTTGCCAGGATGTGTGGTAGTTGCATGCTGACTTTCATAAGAAACGACCATGTTATTTTCCCTGAGTGGCTGCACCATTTTACATTCCCAGAAGCAACAGATGGGCGATCCCGTTTCTCCACATCCTTGCCAACATTTGGTGTCATCATTACTTTTCATTTTAGCCATTCTGATAGGTGTGTAGTGACCGCTTACTGTGGTTTTAATCTTCATTTCCCTCTTGGCTAACGAAGTTGATCATCTTTTGGTGTGCTTCTTCCCTATCTATCTGTTTTCTTTGGTGGAATATCTCTTCATGTCTTTTGCCCATTTTCTAGTTGGACTGGCTGAGTATTTTACTGTTGAGGTTTTTTTTTTTTTTGAGATGGAGTCTCGCTCTGTCGCCCAGGCCGGAGTGCAGTGGTGCGATCTTGGCTCACTGCAAGCTCCGCCTCCCGGGTTCACGCCATTCTCCTGCCTCAGCCTCCCAAGTAGCTGGGACTACAGGCGCCCGCCGCCATGCCCGGATAATTTTTTTGTATTTTTAGTAGAGACGGGGTTTCACCGTGTTAGCCAGGATGATCTCAATCTCCTGACCTCGTGATCCGCCCGCCTCAGCCTCCCAAAGTGCTGGGATTACAGGCGTGAGCCACCGCACCCGGCTACTGTTGAGTTTTGAGAGTTATTTATATTCTAGATGCCAGTTGTCAGATATGTGGCTTGCACATATTTTCTCCAAGTCTATAGTTAGCATTTTTATCCCCTTCACTGGGGCTTTTACAAAGCAAATGTTTTAAATTTTAATGGGGTCCATTTCCTCAATTTTCCTTAAACAGATCATGCTTTTAGCATCCAGTGTGAGAACTCTTTGCCTGTCCTAAATCCTAAAGACTTTCTCCTCCATGTTTTTCTAAAGGTTTCAGAGTTGTACAATTCGTATTTAAGCCCAAGGTGAGTACTGAGTTAATTTTTATATACAGTGTGAGACTTAGGTCAGGGTTTTCATCTATTTATTTGGCCTATGAATGACCAACTGCTCCTGTACTGTGTGTTAAAGGAGGAGACTTCCTCCACTGAATTTTGCATCTTTGTCTTAAAATCAGTCAGGCATATTTGTGTGTGTCTATTTCTGGATTCCTTGTTCTGGTCTATTGAGCTACATGTGTATTCCTCCACCAACATCAAACCATGTTGATTCCTTACTCTATAGTAGGCCTTACAATTGGCAGAATGATTTCTCCCAATTAATTCTTTTTCAAAATTGTTTTAACCTACAGCATGTGCCTTTCCATGTAGATTTTAGAACACGTTTGTCCATGTCCATAAGAAACTTTGCTAGGATTCTTGTTAGGAATTATGCTATATTTATAGGTAATTCTAAGGGGAATTGAAATGTTTACTATTTTGACTTTTCCAATTCATGAACATGGAATGTCTCTCCATTTATTTAGGTCTTGATTTCTTTCATCGGCATATTGTAACTTTTAGTATATATGTCTTTACATGTTTTGTTAAATTTATACCTAAGTATTTTAATTTCTTTAGCACAATTGTAAATGGTATTATGTTTCTAATTTTGGTTTTCACAGGTTCATTGTTAGGATATAGAAATGCAAGTGATTTTTGTGTGCTGAACTCCTAAGTTCCAGATGTTTTTATTGTAGATTCCTTGGGATTTTCTACATAGACAATTCTATCACCGCAAATAGGAACAGTTTTAGATCCTCCTTTCTAATCTACATGTCCCATTTCTTTTTCTTGTAGCTTGAACTTCCAGTACTATGTTGAATAGAAGTGGTGAGAACAGACAACCTTGCCTTCTTTTTGATTTTAGGGGGACAGTATTCTGTTTTTTGCCATTAAGTGTGATGTTGTGATGTTAGCTGTGGGCTTTTTTTTTTAAGATGCTCTTTATCAAGTTGGGAAAGTTCTATAACAGATCACATTAATTAAGTTTTGAATGTTGAACTAGCCTTGCATTACCTAGAATAAATCTCTCCCGGTTGTGGTATATAATATTGTTATACAATGTCACATAATTAGTTTTTAAAAACAATGTAGAAAGCTCCCAAGAACTCATTATTCAAAATAAATGCTAGACGGCCAGGTGTGGTGGCTCACACCTGTAATTCCAGCACTTTGGAAGGCCAAGGTGGGCAGATTGCTTTGAGCTCAGGAGTTTGAGACAGCCTGGGCAACCTGGCAAAACCATGTCTCTACAAAAACAAACAAACAAACAAAACACAAAATAAATGCTGGACCCTGATAGCCCCACCCCAACTGTATCCTTGTCTCCCCATTCTGGGTAACCATCAACCTGAATCCTGTGTTCCTCTCTCCTTTGCTTTCTTTTTCATATAATGTTATTGTATCTATATGTGTCCCAAAAGTCATTTTTTTAAATTTTAGTAATTTAAACTTGATAAGAATGCAGTGGGCTTTTCCTTGGTATTATATTGCCAAGCCTTCCTACATGGTTGTCTATCACTCTGGCTTGTTTGTTTTAATTGGTGTAAAATTCTGTTTTGTATGGGCATTCCATGTTTACTCACTCTCCCTCCTGCTGGGGGGCAAGTGGCTGGTTGCACGCGGAGCTTGTGAATAGCGTTGCACCACACTCTCCTGTTCGCTCTCACTCGTCCACACACCAGAGTTCCCTTTTGGTGTATGCCAAGACATGGGACTGCTGGGTCAACATATGTGAATTCACCACTTTGGAGGTGATGCCACCCTTTTAAAGTGGTAGTCCCACTGTACACTACCATCAGCAGTGTAGGAGAGACCCAGGGCCCTACGTCCCTGTCACCACTCCCAGTGGCCAGACTTTGTGGTTTATGCCAATGGAGTGATGTAAATGCTTTCTGTAAATGGTGCCTTCACATACTCACTGGCCACATGTGTTCCTCAACCGTGAAAGGCAGAGGAAGTCTTTGTCTTTGGCCCATTTTTCTGTCCGATAATTTGTATTTTTATTGATTCGTTATTTTAGTTTCTATTATTGATTGTATTGGTTACACACACACATATATAAATACATTACACATGCTATGTATTAGTTATATGTACACCAATTCTTTGTCAATTCATTGTATTGTGACTATCCATTTCTTTGGCAGGCAGAATAAGGGCTCCCCCAAAGATGTCCTAGAACCTATGAATATGTTATCTTCTATGGCAAAAGGGACTTTGTATATGTAATTAAGGTCATGAACACTGCGATGGGGAAATTATATCAAATTTTCTAGGTGGGTACAATTAACCACAAGTCTTTAAAAGCAGAGACCCTGGCCAGGCACAGTGGCGCATGCCTATAATCCCAGTGCTTTCGGAGGCCAAGGGTGAGGCGGGAGGCTCACTTAAGGCCAGGAGTCCAACACCAGTTTAGGCAACAGAGAGAGACTCCACCTCTACAAAAAATTAAACAAAATTAGCCAGGCGCAGTGGCATGTGTGTGTAGTCCCAGCTACTCAGGAAGTTGAGGTGGAAGAATCGTTTGAGCCAGGGAGTTCAAGGTTGCAGTGAACTATGATTGCGCCACTGCACTCCAACCTGGGTCACAGAGCAAAACCCTATAACAACAATAGCAACAACAACAATAACAACAACAACAACAATGGAGACCCTTTCCTGGCTGTGGTCAGAAAGAGCTGTGATTACGAAAAAAATGTCAGAGAGGAGCAACATGATGGCTCTGAAGATAGAGGAAGGGGCTAAAGGCCAAGGAATGCAGACAACCCCTAGAAGTTGAAAAAGGCAAGGGCACAGATCCTCCCCTAGAACCTCCAGCCCTAATGATGCCTTCCAGCCCCATCAGAACTGGGGTTGGACCTCTGACCGATAGAAGTGGAAGATAATAAATGTGTGTTATTCTGATGTGTGTTGGTGATCACCTGTTAAAGCAGTCCCAGGAAACTAATGCAATCCCCAGTCTGCAACTTGTCACTTTCTTTAAGGTATCTTTGGATGATGAGGGATTCTTATTTTGTAGAATCAAAGTGAGCAATATTTTTCTTTCATAGTCAATGCTTTTGTGTCTTATAAAATAAATATTTCCCTATGCCAAGTTATAAAAGATACTAATAAACTTATATTATCCAGTAAGAGTTTTAAGGTTTGCTTTTGACATTTAATTCCTAGATCCACCTGGAGTTAGTTTTTATAGATTGCATGAAGTGGGGGCCCAACTCTATCTTTTTCCTTCTGGATGATGATTGGTTCCAGCAACTTGCAACACCTGCTTGGTCACATGCCAATGTCCCACACTTGTATGGATCTCTTCAGGGCTCTCTATCTTGTCCACTGGGCTAATTGTCTACCCTTGTGCCTACACTGCAACATCTTAGTTATTATAGCCTCTTCCACATCCTGGTATCTGGAAGGCACGGCCCTTCCTTGATCTTCTTGGCAAGGTCTTGGTTATTTTTATTCAGTTATTTATTCAGTCATAGAAATTTTAGACTCATGATGTTAAGTTCCCTGAAAAACCCACTGGAGGATGCCTGGGCTGCAGATGAGAGGCTAGGGTGGTGAGAAAGCCCAGCAGAGGCTCTTTCTGGCACCACTGCCTGTGCCCACTGCATGTAAACACACAGACATGGAATGGGCACACCCCTCCAGGGCCCTCCTCCAGATACATGGCATGGCCAGCCTGGCTCTGGCAGTCCACATCCTTGCCAACACTTGTTATTGTCTTTTTTGTTTTAGCCTAGTGAGTGTAAACCTCGCTGTGGTTTTGATCTGCATCTCCTTAATGACTGCTGAGGCTGAGCGTGTGTTCATGGGCATGGGTTCATGTGCTCATTTGCCATTTTTGTCTGTTCTTTGGAGAAATGTCTGTTCAAGTCCTTTGCCCGTTTTTTAATTGGGTCAATGCATTATTGAGTTATAAGACCTCTTTGTATATTCTGGATACACATCCCTTATCAGATATACAATTTGAAAAAAAAAAAAAAAAAGCCAGCCATAGATGTCTCAGTTCCTTGTGTTGTAATGGAGTGAGCCTCAGAGAGAGGGAAGCTGGGAAAGTTTCTCAAATGTGTGTGTGCCCAGCCAAAGGAATACACCAGTGGATGAAAGAAGAACTAGAGTAAGGCCCAGGGGCAGGATTTGCAGCAGTCACAAGCCATCCCCAGGGGGCCTGGTATGGCTTTGTACCTGGGATGCAAGGTACATTTTGAGGGTGATGAAAATGCTCTAAAGTTAGAGAGTAGTGATGTTGCATGACTCTGAATATACCAAAAGCCACTGAGGCGTATACTTCAAAAGGTGCAGCTGACTGTCCCAGATCATTCCCCAGGTGGCAGGTACTTTGCTGGGGAGAGAGGCAGGCTTCAGAGGGAGGGGACACAGAGCAGGTAGGGAGGCTTTGAGACATCCCCAGCTTTCCTGGCTCTGCCCAGGGCACATGCCTTTTCTGAGAGGGAGCCCTTTCTCAGGGGGCTCAGGGACCCAGGCAGGAACCCTCAGGAGACCAGCTGAGGCCGGCCTCTGTCCCTCCCTGGGCAGACATGGAGGCCTCTGAGCTCCCTATTCTGGCTCCAGCCTCACCCCTTCCAACCCATTCCCCTGAGTGGCAGCGGGAGGGGCTTTCCGAGGGACAGACTGAAGATCTCGTGACTCCCCTGCCTCAGATACTATATGGTTTCCTACTGCTCATATAATGACATCCACACTGGCAGGGTGGCCTGCCTGGCTCCCTGCAACCTGGTCCAAATGCAACAGAAACAGAGCTTGTGGCTGAGAGAGCTCTGCGTAAATGCACGTTCTCTCTTCCCCCTGGGCTGATGCGTCACACGTGACACTAAGCATGTGTGGCTCTTACGCCTTTGCGAGATTGTTTTCATATCAGCAGCCTACAAAGGAGAACAACCCTGTGCTGGTCCTCAAGTCCAGACCGGCCAGAGCAGATCCTCCTGGTTGGCAGTGAAATTCTGCAAGGATCGTAGGGAGAGGTGGCTGAAACAGATTCAGCAAAGCAGCTCATTTTGACACAACCCAGAACCGAAAGAAAGGAACCAGTTTCCTCTGTTTCCCCGGGAGCAAGGTGCTGTAGTTTGAATGTGTGTGTCTTCCCAAAGTCCCTATGTCGAAACCTAACCCGCAGCCCCTGATGGCGTTAGGAGATGGGGCATTTGAGAGCTGATCGAGCCGCGAGGGCAGAGCCTTCAGGACGAGGATTCATGCCCTTGGAAAAGAGGCCTGAGGGAGCTTGTTTGCACCTTTTTTTGCCTCTTCTGCCATATGAGGACACAGTTGGTGACATCCAAGAACCAGACAGACCCCTCACCAGACACCAGATCTGCTGGTGCCCTGACCCTGTGCTTCCCAGCCTCCAGAACAAGGAATTCTTAAGTGTGAATCACCAGGTCTAAGGTATTTGGTTATAGCAGCCTGAACAGATTAAGACATGAGGTATCCTGTCGGACCCCCCGAGATACCACCTGGCATAGACCAGCTGAACAAGCTGCTCAATGCAACTCAGTTTAGCTTAGTGAAGATCAGCTCCATGGAAGCCACTCAACTGGGTTCAGATCACCTGTGAAGCTAAAATCAACCCAGTCACCCCAACTCGGTAACACTCAGCACGGTTCAGCTCAAACACATGATGCAACTCAAGTCAACACTACATAACACAACTCCCAAGCTCTGGCTACAAACAGTCTTGTGGTAGAAACAGGGATGACCAGGGTGAGTGCTGCCTAGGATGGCCCTCAGGGCGTGGGGAGGACAGGGCAATACAAGGTACCCCAGAGAGGTGCCAAAGTGGCAGTGGTGACCGAGAAAGTGCAGCTTTGCAGAAGAGCATCTTTGAGGAAACAGCTTGCTGTGTGTGGGCATCCACGAGGGGCCCAGAGTAAGGTCAGCCAGGCTGTGGGGGGAATAGGGCAAAGCTGGCTGGACCTCACATCCTGCAAGTTCCATTTTGCTTTCACCCTGAGCCGGTGGGAAAGGCCCTCTGTGCAGGGCACAGGGTGGCTGAACACCTTGGCTATGGGGACCTGTCCCTGGGGTCCCCATCTGCCTGCCCTTGCAGGGGCACAGCACATCAGCAGCTGCTTTTATTTAAAAACCATGGTAACGCTCACTGAGGGCTTCCCTGGGACAGCCACTGCTCTCAGAACAGCCGCCTGTCAGATGAGGGTTGCCGCCCCATTTGAAAGAGGGAGAACACACCAGTGGCCTGTTTGCCAGGAAGATGCCCGCCAGAGTGAACTTGGATGCTCAGTTCGGAGCTGCGCTGTCCCTCCACTGCCCTCTGCACTGAGACGCAAGTCGCCGCATCAGGAGAAAGGGTTTCCTGGGGGTGGAACACGGGACGGACGCTCACTTTGGTCAGCTGCTCAGTCTTGCCTCCCCTTGCCTGTAGAGCCCCCATCCAGGACCCCACCTGCTCCTAAGCGCTGGCGTCCGTTTCCTGCTGAGAGCATGGGGCTTTCTCCACAACTGGGGGGTGGGAGATGAGGGTTTGGATGAGGGTGTGAGAGGACCCTAAACTGATTCCCATGCTAGGCCTCAGAGGGTTCCAGAAAGAAAGATGTGGATGAGGATAAAGTTTTCATGGTGACCAGGGTGACCCTCTGCTCACACAGCCCAGAAAAACCAGTCACTACCTTGCAGCTCTAAGCTTTGGGGATGAGCAGCTCCCAAGAAATTGCTGTGGGGTGTGGGGGCTGTGGGTGACCCTAATTGGGCAGAGGGCCTGAAGGTCTGAGGCTGCCTGCACAGAGCCGCCAGGAAGGAGCTAGCGAAGAAATGCATCTTTGTCCTGGCTTTTTCCCGGGAGGGGCTGGGTGGGTGCACAGACAGAGGTAAAGAGCCTCGAGGTTGGGGTGTAGGCAGGCGGCTGGGGAGGACCCCGTTTAAATCCTGGGGAGATTATGAGGACGTTTGTCGCAGGCTGTCAGCCCTCATTAAGTTAATGGAACTGGCGAGCTGGCTGGCTTCCAGCATGCCGGAGAAAGAAAACAACAAAAGTGTTTTCAGTGAAAGAGCCAGGGGATCCCATTTCGCCCAGCAGCCCAGGAGATTATGAGCCATTGGTAATGGCCTGACTGAAATGACTTATTGGGAACTGGTTGATTAAAACAAGGGAGAGAAAACCCTAATGTCTCAGAAGAATGACACGGGCTTCTTACTGGTCTTCGTCTAGAAAAGTGATTTGTGAGCATTGCCTTCCAAAGCCTTGTGAATTGCAAAGCAACTAGTCCAGCCAGGGTCTCTGCAAATAGGGTTACCAGGCAGGAGAGGAAAAGAAGTGCGGTGAAACCAGTGGATTCCACACAGACACTGGGAGCCAGAGAACTTGGAGCTTGGGCCGGCAGGAGCCTGGACATTGTGCTGGGAAGGCTCCCCAGGGCTCCTTAGGAAGGCCCAGCAGTTCACCAAGCAGGGCAAAAGGCTCCCATGGATTTCCCCAGCTGGTTAGGCCAGGCCAGCCACAAGCCCAACAGCTATACCCCCATCTCCCATGTCCTCTGCCCTGGGCTGAGGGCTCTGTCATCCTGTTTCAGCCTCTGGCCCCATTCTTCCCTGGAATACATGTCATTCTTCAACTTCCCCAGAGATCTAGCCCCAGCTGCCCCTGGCGCTGACCTGGACTCTGGGCCCTCAGTGCCTCACTCAGGTGGGGTTGCACAGGTCTCTTCCCAGCTTCACCAGCAAGATGCCCCTGGGCCCAGGCTCTGCTTCCTGGCCTCTTGGCTGTTCCCACTCCATCCCTCTCACCCCATTTTCATTCATTTACACACATTTCTCAGGACACTGTGTAGAGCCCCTGTGCCTTTTTTTTTTTTTTGAGACGGAATCTTACTCTGTTGCCCAGGCTGGAGTGCAGTGGTGCGATCTCAGCTCATGGGTTCAAGTGATTCTCCTGCCTCAGCCTCCTGAATAGCTGGGATTACAGGTGTCCACCACCATATCCAGTTGATTTTTGTATTTTTAGTAGAGATGGGGTTTCACCATGTTGGCCAGGCTGGTCTCCAACTCCTGACCTCAGGTGATCTACCAACTTCGGCCTCCCAAAGTGCTGAGATTACAGGAGTGAGCCACCATGCCCAGCCGAGCCTCTGTGCTTTTAAACATGTGTTAACTCCTCTATTATTCCTGTTGTACAAATAAGGGAACTGGGACCCAGAGAGGCTCAGCAGCGTGTCCAGGGTCACACAGTTGGCACCAGGCAGAGCCCTGGCCTTCGGATCCCCCATTCCCAATGCAGACTCAGTGACACTGAGCTGTTTCCATTCTCGTCTGTGCTTGCCCCCCAGCTGAGGCCTCCGACACCCCTCAATTTCTAGGTCTCCCAGTCTCAACCCCAAACCCCTCCCTGCAGAGCCCTGGCAGGCAGACAGGTTCTGGCACCACCCTGGAAAGCATGGCATCCTCCCATCCTCCCTGCTGGGGTGCTGGTGGCACAGCCCTCCATTTGGTAAAGGAGACAGACCTGAGGTCTCTGACATTTGGCCTGGCCTGAGCCTCCTTCCTCCTGTGGCCCCATGTGTGTCAACTGTAGGGCCACCAGGTTGCAGAGTTACTTTTTACGCCATCAGTGGCAACAGGGACTTGCTGGGCATGACCACCGCCCTCTTTCCTTGCTCCAGAGGCCTTGTCCCTACTGCCATTTTGAATAGCTCACGTCTAAGGCAGCACAGCCCCAGTTAGATTCAAGGACAGGGTGACAACTGCAAAGAGGGGAAGAGGACACTCAGGAGGTCTGGGGCTGCCCCTGCACACCCAGCTGCCAGACCAGAGGTGGGGATCTTGGCCCCCAGGGGCACCATTCACCTGGCCAGAGCACAGTCTCAGCTCACAGTGAGTTCAAGAAAGGACTAGCCTGCCCCTGTCACGTGGCAGATGGTCTTGAGGCCCAAAGGGAGGGGCAGCAGCAGCTAGCTGGACCCTAAGCTCTGTGACCCAGCCAGGCCTGCTGTGGGCTCTGGGTGGCCTCTGAGCCCCCACATCACAGGCTGGCTGGGGCTTCTGCACCTGCAGTTTCATGCTGGGCCCTGGTTGCCAGGCTTGTCCCATCCGGGCCCCACACCTCCACGTGGACACCCAGCTGGGGCTTCGGGCTCTCCTGGAGGAAGAGTGGAGGCTGGTTTGGCATCAGATGCTGAGGGCCCTGCCTGGGGAGGTACCCAGGGGCATCTGATGGGGCCTCTCCGTGCCAGCACACCTTACCACATCTGCCCAATACACACAACCACCCTTACTGGGACAGGCGGGGCAGGCATGCCTCTAGGATTCACGTGGGAGCAGGCCCTGCATGGAACCAGGGTGGGCTGGGGGTGGGGGCACGCCAGCTTGACCAGTATTCCTGAGGGGAACTTGCTTCTCCCTCACTGAGGTCTGGGGACACGAGGAGACAGGGCTGACTGGAGAGCTGGGGGTCTGTGCAGGGGTCTTTCCTGGCCAGTTCTGGGTGTGCCAGGCCACTGAGGACAGTGCTGCACTGGCCACAAGCCCAGCCCTGGGAACCTGGCCTTTCCTAGGGTAGAGTGTGGGTGAGCCATGGTTTTCGGAAAATCAGACATTGTTTGCAGAGCCCTAGGCCTGAGTGGTCTTCTTGAAGTATTCTGCTGGTGGTGGAAGCAGCCGGTTCTGGTCTGTTGTCAAGACGCCTTGCTTCACGCCAGAGGGATTGTTTTGAAACAGAGACCTTATCACTCCTCATCTGCTAAAGCCCGGGGAAGCAGGCTCCTGGCTCCTGAGGCTGGGCTGCCTCACCTGCCTCTAGCCAGCCTCACCCTGCGTGCCTCTTCCCACCACCTCCTTCTGATCTCTGGAACCTGCCCCATGACCCCCACTCCCTGTGGGCATCCAGCCCTCCCTTTCCCGGCATTCTCCTGCCTTCCCGCCATCTTAGCCTGTGGCCTTTCTGCAGGAAGCCTGCCCTGACGTGTCCACCCCAAAGCCATCTTCCTTTCCTCTGGGCACCTGTGACAACAGTGAACTTATGGCCTTCAAGGAACAGCTTGTTTCTTGAGGGTCCTGCCTTTCTCATGGCCATATTCCAGTGTCTGGCACATGGTGGATGCCTAGTGAACAAGAATAGATCAGTGGGCACTGGGGCAGCTCCAGCCCAGGCCAGCAGGGACTGCGCACTGGCTACCCCAGGGTGCAAGGCTGCACCGCTGGGCAGAGGAGAAGGCTGGACAAGCCCCTCCTGGGGCCACCCCCAGGCCCCTGTCTTTCTCTCCCTCCCTAAAGGGAAGGAGAGGTTAATAAACCAATTACTTTGGGCAACGAAGCAAAATAAGTCCCATTAAAGTAATTAATGTCCTTTGCACAGTCCCCATTGGAGAAGACTAATAAATTGGGGCTTTGTCACCATCCGGTAATTTCTTTCTAAGGCGTTTCTTCATCCCCGTCCAACAGCACAGTTTAAGGCTCTGTTAATACTTTTAAGACGGGCTCAATGCCAGACTAATTAGATTTGCATTTCCACCATGGGCCAGGCTGGGCTCGGATGTGCCCAATGAGAGAGGCTCCAGGACCCCGCTGGGGCCCCAGGGACAGCACCCGTCTTTGAGAAGGGCCATGTGTGGATTCCCACGCCTGCCTGGGGCGGTGGCCCATTACCCAGGCTGCCTGCACAGCTTCCCTATCCCCGGGGAATGGGGGCCATGGCTTTGATCCAGGCAGAGGCCAGACCTCATTCCCAGGAGGTCCCTTCCTGGATCTGTCCCCACTGGGGCTCACAGGGGTCACCAGTGTGATCCACATCCCAGGGTCTCTCTAGGGCCCCAGAGCCAAACGCTGGCGGGTCCAAGGACAGTCTGCAAAGGGGAAAAGGAGCAAATCACAGTTGAGGAGATTGACAGCCATGGCCTCAGAGCCAGGAGACAGGGACAGCATCGCCCACAACGAGCCGTGCCAATAGGATGGGCCCTCGGAACGGGGCGATGAGAAGGGCATTTCCCTCTGTCCCTCTGTGCTCTTCCTCCTCACACTCACAGTTCAGTCTAATCATGAGGAGAGCAGCAGACTGATCCCAATAAGGGGCACCCTGCAAACACCTGACCAGTCGTCCTCTGAACCATCCAGGTCACCACCAACAAGGAGAGCCTGGGAAATGGTCACCGCCCAGAGGAGCCCAGGGAGACGGACGAGGGAATGTCGCATGGGACCCTGGGTGGGGCGCTGGGACAGAAAAAAGACAGTAGGGAAATGGAGGAAATCTGCATCAAGCATGGACTCAGTTAATAGTCATGTAGCATTGTTGTTTCCTTGTGACAAGTGCATACTAATGTGAGATGCTGATAATAGGGCTGCTGGGGGAAGGGCACCTGGGGACTCTCAGTGCCACCTGTGTAAGAATTCTGTAATTCCAAAACTATTCTAAAATCAAAGTTTATTTAAAATTTAAAAAATGGTGGCAAGAGGCCGGGCACGGTGTCTCACACCTATAATCCCAGCACTTTGGGAAGCCGAGGTGGATGGATCACTTGAGCCCAGGAGTTGGAGACCAGCTTGGCCAACATGGTGAAACCCCACCTCTACTAAAAACACAAAAATTAGCTGAGTGTGGTGGTGCATACCTGTAGTCCCAGCTACTCAGGAGGCTGAGGTGAGAGAATCGCTTGAACCCAGGAGGTGGAGTTTGCAGTGAGCCAAGATCGCACCACTGCACTCCAGCCTGGGCGACAGAATGAGACTCCATCTCAAAAAACAAAACAAAACAAAAAACACAAACCAAATAGTAGTAAGGGAGAAGAGGCAGCCAAGGATGAGCTGCCTTGCTGCTGCCCCCTGCTCCTGGTCCTGGCCCCGGGCTCAGGCAGGCCTGAAGGTGGCCCTTGCTGAGCAGCCTTCTCCAAGGCACCCTTAGTGAGCAGACAAGGAGCCGCCAGCAAATCCCTGTATTGTGTCAGAGGAAGCCCCTGCCTCTGCCAGTGCTGAGGCCCAGCAGTAGGATGGCAAATGTCAGGTAACCTCAGCTGCCAGCCCCACACCTGAAGACATGAGGCAAGAACTTTAGGGGCTGGGGGACGGTGGTCTGTGGTCACACTGACCCCTCCTGATAGGACCAATCCACTTAGACAATCAGCAGGATCAAAAGATCAATCAATAGAGCTGATAGAAAGTACGACACGGCTGTCAGGTATGAGATCAACCCACCCAAATCAATGGCATTTCTTTGTACGAGCAATAAACTCCTGGAAGAAATAAATTCCAAAATAGCAGGGGAAAGAAGGTCTCATCCAGGAATAATGGAAGCAAGACCCCACCAGCCCTTTCAGGAAAATGCTTCCAGATGGCAACAGAGGTCCAAGAGGACCTGACTCAGTGCAGAGAAACTCCTTGCTCTTGGAGGAGAAGATGCAAGATGAGAGAGACTCCAGTTTTTCCCAAATTTAATCTGCAGATTCGAGGCAATCCCAAGCAAATTTCCAGTTGAAATTTTTAAGAAATGCGATAAACTTAACTTTAAAGTTGGCATGGAGGAATAAAGGTCCCAAACAGATAAGTCAAACTTCAAAAGAGATTATTATAAATAGGGGTTTAGGAGCTCTTCTGAGCATTAGAACCTGTTTCTAAACCAGAGCAGCAGGTCTTGGGGTGCCGCCATTGTCCTTCCGACCAGCAGACTATCAGGGCAAAGAGGGAGCCCCAATCACACACCCTTGTATACTTGGGAACACACTAGACCACAAAGATGACACCATCAACCACCATGGACAGGATGGAGTGGCTACAGGGCAGGTGGGAAAGGGGAGTCACTCCAGGGAGGAAAAGGGAGCTGGATTCTTCCAAATACAAAGGTGCACCTGGACATGATGAAAGACCTGAATGACAAAGGCTGAATTATAAATTTCACAGAAGAAAATGTAGGAAAATACTGCCCAACAGCACATGTGATGAGGCCAAGGGTGGATGCATTCCGTATGCCTTAATTTAGAATTTCTGTTTAAAGGAGGACACAGTTCACATCCTAAGATCTAGGCGGAAGGTCTCATCTCTTTTGTCCTCTTTTTTATCCCCAGGGCCTGGTAAGGTGCCTGGCATGGCATGGGGCCCAGGAAACACTGGTGAATGAATGAATGAATGAATGAATGAGTGAGGGAGGGAATGCCACCTCACCTGCAGGCTCTGCGTCAAGAGCAACCGCAAACAAGTCTCGGCTATGCCTGCTCTCAGGTGACTGTCTCTAAAATGGGCACCTCTTGCACCCCTGCAGGTATCACATGCTCTGCAGTACTGAAGCAAGTAAGACATCCTTCCCTCCCAGGCACCCAGAAGGCTCTGCAGGAGCTCAGCTGCTACGAGAGCTGGTGTAGCCGGTGAGCCCAACCGGGGGCCAGCTAGCTAAGAGCCTTCGCTGAGTGCCGCATTGGTGTTCCCGATGCCACATCGTCTCCTGTTTGAGCAGAGACACCGGAGTGGACACACAGTGGCCTTTTATCCCAAACAGGCAGGGTGCAAGCCTGAGTCCCCAGGTCCCTGGGGGAGCAGAAGTATGTTCAAGGAGGGACTAAACATTGATTTTCAGAATGCGGCCAAGAGGGTGGTGAAGGTGCCGTGGGTACTGGCAATGGGCTGATGATGTCCCAAGCTACGTGGGCAAGGGCAGGTACCTGGGGCTGAGAGCCCAGGAGAGGCCTGTAGTCAAGAGGTCCTGGATCAGGCCAGAACAGGCAGGAGCAGGTCCGCAGGCCAGCACCCTCAAGGCCCACCAGGGGAGGACCCAATCTGCCGTCCTGTGACAACACCCATTTACCTCCCGCTGAAATATCCCACCCTACCAGAAGAACCCGCTGCCTGCGAGATGCCTGTGAGATTCTGAGGCAGTCCGCTGACTAAACAGGCATCTGATGTCATTGCTGGGGGCAACTCCTTTCAGGGTCAAAGGCCTGTCACGAAGCACACTTGGGCCTTAGATGGCGGCTAATCAAGAAGTCTGGTTAAAGCTGGGAGGTCATGAATCTGACCCTGTGTAGCTTAGATGTGCAGCCTCACCCCGGACATCCTTGCAGGCACTAAGGGGTGACCCTACTGCTCAGGCCCAGGTCTGTCTGCACGCCATGACCTTCAGGTATCCCCTGAGAACAAAATTCTTCTGGAATCTCTTGCAGTCTCTAGTCTTCCTTGTCTTTTCAGCTGTTTGATTCCAACTCACCTGTAGACCGTGTCTCCCCTCAGCTGACAAAGTTTCACAGAAATCTGAAATCCATTTCTGGGCACACTCACCTGGGTACAAAAAATTTAATGAACCCACCTACTTACAACCAGGCAGTCACCTGGCTGAGCCTAGCTGGGTCCTGGGGCACAAGTGCAGTGATTGGGGCGAGGGAGGATAGTCTGCGGAAGGGCAAACCACGTGCAGGCCATGAAAATTTTTTAATGTGGTTAAAACAATAACTATTCTATCAAATTATTACTAGGTTATGTACTTTATTATATTTATTAAAGTAATAAAAATTACCTTAAAAACAGGCTAAGTTGGAATGGGAAGTGTATGTGTGGATGCATATATATTCTGGTGTACTTCTGGACCACAGGGAAGATGAATCCCACAGTGGGGTTGTGGTCACAGTGTGCCGGCCACTTCCTGGAGGATACTGAGTGGACTGTGGGCTCCAGAGAGAGGGCTTTAGGGAGGACATGGGGGGCTATAGGATGTGGTGCATGAGAGCATTAGCTCTACTCATGCGAGCACTGTTGGCAGATGAAGAGCCCTGTGGCCCAGCTGTGCAGACTCCAGGAATCGGTGAGAGCGGGCTGTGCAGGGCTGCTCTCCTCCGGGGAGACGCGAGTCCCCATGGGGCCATGCAGGGGCTGGCACAGGGATTTGAGCTCCTTCCCTTCCCTGCTCAAACTCTTCCTCCGGGAGCTGCATGCTGGGGAGCTGGGAGGGAGACCACAGGCAGAGCAACAGCCGGCGGGTGACCTGACATCTTGGGCCCTGAGCTCTGGATAAAAGCTGGGATAATTTCCTCCCCTAAGTCAACCAGTGAGCTGGATGGTGGGCCTGCTCTGAGGCCTGTGCCAGGGCCTGAAGGGGTGGGGGCTTGACTCACGAATGTTTCTGGAGAGGTGAAGAGAGACGCCCAGCGGCACCTCAGACCCCATCTTCTGGAGGAGCACAGGGCCCTGAAGACCCTCAGAGACAATGAGGGGCCCCCGCATGGTACGGGAGTCTAGGGAGAGGTGGGCTCACACCAGTCATCCCTGGGATTTCCGGGAATGCCCCTTCCCTCTCAAACACAACAACCGGATCTCCAGGCCCAGATCTGCCCAGCTGTGGTCCTCTGCTCTAATGCTCATCAAAGCCTGCTCAGGCCGGCTGTCCTCACAAGCAGCTCTCCAAAAATATGAAAAATTCACGAGTGGGTTCAGGCAAAAAAGCTTCTATCCTGGATCTGAGGCAGGAACAAACCACCTGCGCTCCCTGTGCCCACCTGGCAAGTGTGGCTGCCCACGTGGCCTCTCAGTTCAGTCTTGCTGGGTGGCTGCCACACCCCAGGTGTGGGGGCTTGGAGCACTGGGTTTCCTGTGGGTCTGCCTGCTTACTTGGGGGTCCCTAAGCTGCTGGCCTGCTTTGTTTGACCTGCATTCCCTCAGCAGCAGTGCAGAGGAGGCCACAGCGGGCCCCTGCACATGGCTGTCAGGACCGCCCCGAATTCAGCACATGGGGAGGGGAAGGCCTCCTTCTCTCTGAGACTCTTGTTTGCAAAGCTTTAGAGGAGCCAGCGGGACAGAGCCTGGACAAACACTGAGCATCCTCAGCCCCAGAAAACCAAATCGGTAAACATTCCCCTGCCAGGCATTTCTGCCCCTGATTGATTCAGCTGCAAAGTGTAAACTGCCCCGAGAAAGGGCTGGGGGGATCCCAGGGCCCCCAGGACCAGCATTCGGATGAATCTACCACATGAGTGGACACAGCTGGGCAGGCAGTCACCCCGCAGGCATGAAGGCCCCACTGCTGTATCAGGGTGCAGTGGCCAGGTGGCCCTGAGTATGAGTATGAGACAGGCTGCAAATGGGCACATGGGGACGAACCTGAGGCCGCCTGATGCCTCTCATTGTAGCTGATGCATCTGAGCTTGGGGCACAGGGCTTCCCCTGCCCTGGACTGCCCTGCCCGTCTCATAGAGGCTGATTCTGGCCAGCACCACCCAGGGTCTCAAATAATGGTGGTACCTCCAAGCCACCCGCTGCAGGGTTGGTCGTTCTATGCGAAACCTCTGTCCACCTCAAGGGCAGGGCGCAGGCAGGGCAAATCTGTTTCTTTCAGAACTTATTTTTCTTCCTTCTACCTTCTAATGTGGAGAAAACCTAACCATGTCACAGCACCCAGCAGAGTGTCTTACAACAGGTTAAACAGTCAACGCTGACTCACACACATGAGAGCCAAGAGTTCTGGGGGTTACAAGGCAGCAGCTCGCCCTGGGGTAGGGGGATAGGAGGGGCTCTGCTGGGGGCCCCTGAGGGCTTCTGCAGATGGTGACCCACCCTGGCCCTGCCTGGGGTGGCAGAGAGTGGGGCCTTGGTCAGGAGAAGGATCTGGACCCTCCTAAGAAGGTCAGAGAGGAAAACCACAGGCAGAGGATCCTTGGAAGAGGCCCCCAGCCCCAGCTGTCTGCACGCCCGCAGCTGCCCCTGCAAGGAGGCCGGCTGTTCTCTGGCCGAGCACAGCTTCCTCAGCCTGCCCCCACTCACAGCGATGGGGTGATAATTGCAGGCCAGTGGTGGTGGAATGCTCTGGAATGTTCTATCAGTAAGAGAGGAGGCTAAAGGGCAGGAGGATAGAGACCCAAAGAGAGCTCAGGCCTGGGTTGGAAGAGGGTGAGCTGGGAGGGCTGGGCCTGGGTAGGGGATAGGCTGTAGGTGGAAGGGATAACCAGGAGCACAGGGGACAGGCACCAGGTGTGGACAGGGGTCACACTGGGCATGCGTTTGCGCACACACTTATGCAGCCCTGTGGGGGCACACAGGGCCTTGCAAGTCTGGACAGTAAAACAAAAAGGAAGAGCAAGTATCTCCAGGGCCCCAATGCCTGCTGCACATAGCCACCCCAGCAAGGGTCAGTCAGGCCTCTCTGGGGTGACTGCCTAGGCCACGCCATCACTCAGTGACAGAGTAAAACTCAAACCTGCCCTCTCATAGGAGGCCCTGTCCTCACACTTCCTCCAGCTCATAGGGGCCTCCCCTGTCTCTGAGGCCACCCTCCCACATTTCAGTCTGAGACTCACCAGGGACTCTCGACTTTCCCCCGAGGCGGCACTGCCTGAGCTGGTTATGTGTCCAAGTGGAGGCTGCAGAGGACCACAGGAATGTCCCCCACCCCAGGGCGTCCCCGAAGGAGTCCATGCCCTAATCCTTGGAACTCACACATGCGTCACTCAATTCCCCTTTGCCACCTGATTTCCTTCGAAGGGGAATCAAGGCTATATGGAATTAAGGCAGCCAAGCAGCTGATCATGCAATGGGGAGAAGATCCTGGGTTCTCTGGGCAGCCCAATGTAATGACAAGGGTCCTGATGCGGGAAAGAGGCAGAGGATCAGAGTCAGAGGAGGAGATGTGGCCGCAGGGGATGCACAGAGCCTGTGATGTGAGGATGCCACAGGCTGCAGCTGCCTTTGAGGGTGAAGGAGGGACCAAGATCCAAGGGATGTAGGCGCCCCTAGAAGCAGGAAACTGCAGGACGTGGACTCTCCCTCGAGCCTCCAGAAGGGACCAGCCCTGCGGACACCTGGGTTTTAGGCCACCAAAATTTTGGTGACTTGTTACAGCAGCCACAGGAAACTAATCCAGGCACCCCCCCACCCAGGGACCCTGGCTCCAGCTGAGCTGAGGCCCCCGGGAGGCCCGGGTCCACCCAGTCATATTCGTGGCCTGCTGGGAAGAACTTCAAAGTCCACGTGCACTGTCCCCTGGGTGGGGCTGCATCGGGGTCCCTCGCCCCATCTGTCACTCATTCCATATCTTTGAACACCTGTACTATTGTTTGCTTAACATTGTTCCTTAAATAGACTCTGTTTCCTTATCTAAGTATATTTGGAGAGCCAGAAAAAAGTGACTTTAAGTGAAGGTAGTTGTTGAACATACACAATAAAAAGAAGAATTTGCTGAATTTGTTAGAATTGCCCAGCAGCACCCACTCCCCATCCCCCATCCTCCCTCCTGCCATTCTTGGAGGCTCCCCAGGCCCTCTTCCCAGAGGCCATGCCCAGCCCATCTCACAAAGGGGTAAAGAAGTCCTAAAGTTTCTCCTGGTTTTAGAGCAACCAGAGTCACTGGCACCCTGGGCGCCATGCAGGGCTTGCCTCTGTTCAGGGCCGAGGCGGCAGCGTGCCCAGGTTGAAGCCAGGGGGACCAGGCCAGCCAGCTCCGCACAGCTCCACAAGGACTCTGCTCCAGTTACCACTGCCACACGGCTCACCACCCCACCTGCACACCCAGGCCTCAGCTCCAGTGACTGGATCCCACTGGCGAGGCCTCTGTCCCGACCCATAGGGGCTGGCCTCCCTTAGGACACTGCTCCAAGCCACATCTGCAGAAAGGCTTCCAACAACCTACCCCTCGCCTCTCTCTGTCCCCTGGACATAGTCAACTTGGCCAATACCAACCAGGCAAGGACACCATACCGACAGGGCCGGCAGTCCTCGGAGCAGCTGACCCCCCTTAAGACGGAGCACGTCAGCTCCTGGAGCTCCGCTGGCCCACTGCCGTGGATGGGAGCCATGGCTGGGCTGACAGAGTCTGGGGCAGAGTAAGAATAAGTTCTTAAAAAACCAGGACACCATCAGCCCCTGGTCTGAGATGGAGTCCTCAGCCTTTCTAGAATGAAATGGTGGCATTTCATTAGAGTAATGTTGTTCTATGAAATGTCCTTTTTTGCATAATAAAAATGTTGGCCACCTATGTCCATTCACCTTTGGGGGTGGGGGAATATGTAGTGGGCCTTTGATGGGGCTGTGACATCCAAATGGTTGGGAACCACAGATAGGGCAGAAACAGCTCACTGCCGGGCGCCAGAACTCCTGGGCGCAAATGTGTTACCATGTGACCTTGGGCAATCTCGGGCCTGCCACCTATCATCTGTGGCCTTGGTTGGTCCATCTGTGTGATGGGCTCTCAGTACCTCACACAGGAGTTGGGTCGGTGCCACCCGTGGCCAGTGGCCAAGTCTGACCAGCCTGGGTGGGTGGGGACCCTGCTGTGACCCTGGCCCTCCCAGACATGCTGGGTAACCATGTGGGGTACCTGCCTGTGCCAGACGCACTGCACACCCTTAAGGCCACCCCAGGATGGGGGATGTCAGTCCCACTTCACAGGGAGGCAGAGGAAGCAGGGAAGTCAGTCCTCTTTCAAAGCAGCATGGTGGTAGCAGAGCTCGAGCCATCCTCTGCAGACTCCTGGACTCCACCTGTACCAGGGTCCCCCAAGTCCCAACCCTGCTGGTGAGTGACAGCCTGCACCTCGCCCACCCACCTAGCCGCAGGCACCCCACTGCACCCGCAACAACAGGGCAGGCCTGGGGCCAGCGTCTGATGATAGCCCTCTCTTTGGCCTGCTGAGTGTCTACGGAAGGCTGGTGTGCCGAGGCCCGGGCGGCAGGAGGACAATCCCCTCAGGGTCTGTCTGCGCGGCCAGTGCTGCAGCCCACGTTCTGCTGGGAGGACAGCCTGGTCCGGCTGTGGGGCTCCCAGGAAAAGCAGACATCTCCCCACCGCTGAACACCCAGGGGCCACACAGGCCCCTCTCCAGGCTAACCCCCGCATCTCCTGGCGACTCTGGGGCCCAGGAGGGATGGGACAGGCTAACTTGGCCTCCTCCAGCCTCTAAGGGCACTCTGCTCTAGGCTTGGCTGGGAGTAGGGGGAGGTTGGCCATGGCTCTGGCCAGGGTCTCTGCCCTCAGCAGAGGTGAGCAGAAGCCTGAGATTCCCTTGTCACGCACGCTGCTGCCAGTGGCCCTGACCCGCTGCATTCTCACATGGCACTTAGCCTGGAAGAAGGATCTTCTGCCTCTTTCCTTGCTTGGCACAAATGTCACCTCCTTCCTTGATCTCCCGGCCTCATGACAACACGTCTGCCCACCCCCATGGCCAAGGAACCTGCTGTGCCCCCACACTCCAGACCCAGCCTCCCCTGGGCCAAGGAACCCACTGTGCCCACACTCCAGACCCTGCCTCCCCCTGGGCTAAGGAACCCACTGTGCCCCCACACTTTAGACCCCACTCCCCGGGCCAGGGGCTCACTTCTGCCCTAGTCTCTCCTCCCTCCCCACCATTTGGAGCAGTTTCTCCTTTCCTCGTTCATCTTCTCCATTTCCTGCCCTGACCACAGGCCCAGGCTCCTGGGGCCAGCAGTCTAGGCCAGGCTAGGCCCCTCCCAGCAGTGGAGGAGGGTGTGGTTCTCCCTTGAATCCCTGCAGCCCAGGCCCAGGGCCCTGCCTGGGGCAGGAACTGGATGAAGCTGAGAGGACCTAGTGTCATTCTGTGCCCCCACGTGTGCCTCCCTTGGGCAGGGGGCACCAACCCCTTTCCCTGTCTCCAACCCACTCCTGTGTTATGACTGCTTCATGTTCTCATGTCCACGATAACAACAGCAGGCATCACAGGGTTAGGGCTGTGACGGTTGCGCCCTGCCGCAGCCCCACTCTCCCTGGCGGCGAGGTGGACGTGGCGTTAATAGGGACTTTGCTGTGACCCCATATCCCTGCCGGGCTCGGACCCACCAGCTGTGTTTTATGGTCTGTGAGGGCCGAGTCAGCACAAGGGCTTCCCGGCATTTTACACAAAGCTTCTTCGCCGTGAACGGAGTCAAATTCACTCACGTTGGGATCATAAATATAATTAGGAGACTTTTATTTTCAAGTAGCACTTCTGAAATCTATAAAATTAAGCTAATATACTGATTTTTAAAACACAAGAATTTTATTGCTCTGCGAGTCAGAGTTTGCCAGCCCACAAGGCCAGGAATTAACTCCTTGCAGCTCACGGGTGTCCACAGGCCTCCAGGGGCCCCCGTGAGTCTGGGCCTGCTGCACCCCTTGAGGTGCACATGCCCCAGGAGAGCAGGTTCCTAGGACAGAGAGGTGGCTGGGCAGCGGCTGGACGTCCACCCACACAGCAGCAGCTGCCCGGGGCTCTCCCTCTCCACTGGCACCCCTTCACTTCCATGCTGGGTGCCCTGGGAACAAGTCCAGATGCTCTTGGGATCCAGCCTCTGCTCACTCTGTGGAATACACTCCCTCCAGAATTTCCCTGCCTGCCTCCTTCTCTCCTGGGGGAGTCCTCCCTAATCTGCTGCCCTACCCTGAAGGCTGCCCCTTAATGCTGGGATCCCTTCTGGACCCACTAATGGAATGTGGTACGCCTGGCTCCTCCTCCTGGAATAATGGGGTCCCGAGTGTGGAGTCCTGGGGGGCACTCAGGATGTCCTGGGAAGGCAGGCAGTGGGGGGTCAGGACTGGGCTTCCTCAGCTACCCTCAGCTGGCACTTTAGGGTAGTCTGAGGCAGGCCCAGGCTCCGCACCACTCTCTGCCTGTGACTGTGGGGTCCCTGAGCCGTGGGCATCTTATCTTGACCGAGTTTTCACCCTAAGGCCCCACCAGGCCCAGCAAAGACGCATGGCGCATGACAGCCAGCCAGGAACCAACCAGGGCGGCCGCATACCGGCGGCAGATGCGCAGGCAAAATGGGAAGCCGCCCTTTGCTCCGGGCCATGCCTGTATCAGTGGCGGGAGATCACAAGGGACACCTGGAAGGGGCTGGGGTGGGGTTTGCAGGCTGTGTAACTCGGGGGTGGGAGGGATGGCCCTAACCAAGCCGCCATGGTGATGACCTGGCATTGACTCCCTCAAGGGTCCAGCTCCAGGGCCCCCTCCTCAGGCCATCGGCACCTAGCACCTCCCATCCCCAGAGTGTACCTGCTCTCCGGGCATGGAGGCCACCATGTAACCCCAGAGACCCCTCAGACTCTCCCAAGCCCACTGGTCACAAGTCCCAGAAAGACTCCAAAAAATCCAGACTCCACAGATGCCTGCTGTTCCCCAAAGGCCTGGGACCTGGGCCCTCGGCACTCCAGGGATCCAACTATTCACAGCCACTGGTGGTCCCCACATCCCAGATACGGCCCGAGCTCAGTCGCCTTCAATCCCATTAGGTCCCTAAGCCTTAGAATGGAGTTTCGACTGGTCCCAGTCCTCTACTCCACTGGACTGCTGGTCAGGAAAGGCTTCCTTCAGATTTGGGAGCACAGGGTAAACTGAAGGGCAGGCAGGAAGCCTGGGCCCCTTTCCAGGTAGGCTCTGCCCAGTGAGCCCCTCTGGCATCTAAGGTATCTGTAAGGACCACCCCCCAACCCCAGGCAGCTCATGGGCCTTCTGCACCCACATCCCAGAGGGCCAAGGAGCCCCCTCTCTTCTCTGTCCCTTTGTACACAGGGAAGGGGCTGCAGACACACTGGAGGAAGGGGGTGGGGTCATCCCACCCGCCTCCTCCTGACTCTGACTGTGACTGTGTCTGGAGATGGGGTCTTAGAAGAGGTAATTAAAGAAGAATGGGGGTATAAGGGTGAGCCCTAATCCCACCTAACTGGGGTCCTTATGAGAGGAGAAGGTGACTCGGACACACACAGAGGGATGGCCCCATGAAAACATGGGGAAAGGCGATGTCTACAAGCCATGGAGAGAGGCTGCAGGAGGACCCAGCCCTGCAGCACCTTGGCCTTGGACTCCAGCCTCCAGGGCCATGACAGGATGAATGCCTGCTATTTGAACTGCCCTGCCGTGGTCTTGGTGGTGACAGCGGAGCGGACTCACGTCGTCCCCCAGCTCCTCCAAGTGCTCCTCGAGTGCACTCACCAGAAAATCGTGAGGAGGGAAAGGGTGGTGGGCCAGACCCTGGGATACCTGTGGGGTGTGGACGGGTGGGTGAGGGCCACTTCAGGACAGGGCTGAATGCAGTGGAGTGTGGCTTCGGGCATCCCTGGCCTAGGAGGGGTGGGAAGGAGCAAGCAGTGGTCGGACTCTGAAGGAAGGGGAGAAGCTTGTGGCCTTGGGAGGCAAGGTGGGGGCAGCCATAGCCCACCCTCAACCGGGCAGGGCCTCGATTGCTGTTAGCCTGTCCCCACCTCCCACCCCATGGGTCCCAGGCATCTCTAGCCATCCAGGGGCCAGACTCTCCTGGGGCCTCAGGGCAAGTGGCTTCTCACGGGGGGTCACCATCAAGCAGAGCCCCCTGAGTGGCCCTTCCCCGGCTCTCATGCACAGTCCCTCCCTGTTCTGCTGTGGCGCTGCTGTCAGGTTTAACACGTTTTACGGGGGAGTTCAATGTAAGCCAGATGCGTGCTGACAGCCACGGCACAGGTGATGACAAGGCAGGGCTTCCCTGGCACATGTGCCTCTTGTTAGTGTGCCTTCTGAGGCGCTTGCCCCACCAGCCCGGGGCAGCGTGCAGAGCCAGCTGGGCACAAGGCCACTCTGGGGTACGTGTGTCGCACTGGAACATGCTGCTGCCCCAGAGGCCTCCTGGAGACATCACCTCTGCGATGGTCCCAGCCGGGGCCTGGGAAGCCACAGCCAGGCCCAAGCACAGGAGGTCATCCCTATTTCACAGTGGAGGAAACTGAGGCTGGAGAAGGCAGGAGGCCCATCCAACACAGTTTATGGCGGAGGAGCAGTGGTCTTGTCCTTGCTTCTGTCTACACAGCAGCTTCCAGGATTACCTGTCACCTCCCTGGCTGGCACTGAATGTGCCTGAGACCTGGCTCACCTCTTCAGGAAGCTACCTTTGAGGACTGCTCCTTCTTTTCAGGCCTTCAGGGCCATGGGAGACTCCTGTTATCCCCCACCCAGCAGCCACAGCAAGCATCCTGAGATCAGCCTGGACAGCTCCGCTCCCCACATCCGGCTCTCAACCAAGGGCCCCATCCTACCCTGCTACCCACATTCTGCCCATCACCAAGGGGCCCATCCTGCCTTGCCCAGCACAGCTGGCTGTGGTGCCCTGGGAACAGTGCTCCCCTGACCTGCAGTGGCCGGGGGGCTGTGAAGCTTCCTCATCCAACCCATCCATTGCTCCCCTGCCTCTGCCCTCGGTGCTCCCCATCACCTCTGGGAAGGTCCAGCCTTCCAGGCCCCTTTCGGCCGCCCCTGCCCTGCTCTGCAGCTGGGCTCCAGTCTGAGGCCTCTTAGGACCTGACCCTCCCAATCTGCCTCTGGCCTGTGCTTTGGATGGTTCATTCGTTTGTTCTTCGGACGTCCACCATGCACCTCTCACACACACCTGCAGGCCCTGGGGCCAGAGCAGGATCACCCCTGCCAGCACTAGACAGGCCTGAAACTGCACCGTGATCAGAGGCCAGAACCACTAGAAAGGCAAGGCTGGGGCTGGGAGAACCACGAGGTGGTCCTGATTTAGAGCACGCAACTGCTCTGAGGAGGATGTTCAGGGGAAGCGTGGGTTGAAGCCTGAAGACTCAAGAGGCTTAAGCAGGGAAGAGGAGTGTGTGCGCATGTCTCAGGGTGCTGTGCCAGGCAGGGCAGGGGAACAGTAGGTGCGAAGGCCCTGAGGTGGCGGGGAGGGAGAGAGAGAGAGAGAGGAAGGCCTGAAGTCCCCCTCCCGCCCGCTAGACCCCTCTCCACTGCCTCTGTCCTCCAGGAGGCTCTACAGCTTCAGATCTGAGGCCAAGAGGGCAGCATACCTGTCCCCAGCTGCTCCTCCAGGGCTGCCCAGGCCTGGCCGTTCTTCCTCTCAAGGGGCACTCCGTGCCCGACTGTCACCCTAGGAGCTGCTGGCAGCAACCCCGGGGGTCCCCTACTACTCTTTGGGGTCCCTATGCTCTACCCATATCTTTGCAACTAGAATGAGTCCCCCTCACCAGGGGTACCACCGACAGCTGCTGTCCCTGCCTGACAGCGCCCAGGGGAGCCAAGCTGTGGGGAGGACCCAGGCCAGCCTGTCTGGAAGGAAGCTGAGCAAAAGAGACTGAGGGTTTGTGGGAAAGTGAGGGTCGGGGCCGCAGCGAAGGAAGGCGAGTGTGGGGAGCCCCTGCGTTGAGTGCAGCTGAGAGGCCTGAGTGGGGCCAGGGCTAAGGGAGGACACCCCTTCCCTCTAGACACACAGAGGAACACTAGGGAAGGCAGAGGCCTGGTGATGGGGGTGGGAGTAGATCTCAGAGCTCAGGGCCCTGCTCTTGAGACCCCAGATGCTGGGCCAGGGCTGTGCTGAGGGACTCTGGAAACGTGTGAGGCTGGGTGATGCCTCCTATTTTACAGAGGGGGAAACTGAGGCTCCAGGAGGTCAGGGGCTGGCTCCAGGTAGAGGATGGGCTCAGGTGTGGCTGTGTCCCAGACCCCCTCTTCCCAGGATCCTGGCTGGCTTGCTGCCTGTGGGTGGTCACAAGCTCCCAGCAGGAGCCTGAGTTTCTGGGCCCCCAGCGGGTGGGTGGGACCAGAGCCACCCCTGCCTCTGGCAAGAAGGGGCTGAGGCCCATGGGGCAGGGGAGACCGCCAGGGCAGGGGTCCCCTCCCTGGGCCCCAGTGGGTGGGACAGAGGCCCCCAGGCTCCGGCTGCAAGGCGAGGCCTCGGTGGCGGCCACAATAAATATGTTTGTTCAAGGGAAGCCAGGCTGGGAGCTGTGTGCGCCGGCCCGGTGAGGAAGAAAAGGCCGCTTGTGCCTTGCACACTGGGGCGATTGTTCCTGCTCACGCAACTGCTGCCCCGTGGCCGGAAAGGTCAGACGGCCCTCGGGCCCCATCGGAAGCACCGGTGCCTCGGGCCCCTTCGCTCGCGCCTGCTGTAACGTTCGCCCGCGCTCCTCACTGCCCGGCTGCATCCACATCACCTCCAGGCCTTGGCACAGGGAGAGAAGGTACCAGACAAGGTCTGAAAGATGGCCCAGCAAAGGCGAGGGAAGAAATGAAGCCAGGAGTCCCCTGCCCTGCCCAGGCGTCAGGAATAGTGTGGAAAGAGAAGGCCCCAGTCGGTGGCCTCAGCACCCTCAGGGAGTGACTCTGGCCCCGAGGGCCTTCGCTGTACCCGTGGGGCAACTTGCTTTGTGGACTATGGTTTGGATATTGGGAGATGCCAAGGTGAGGGTTGGGGAGAGGCCCAGGAGCACACAAAAGCCACCAGCAACTCTCCTGAGGCAAGACCAAGCATCGTCCTCACCCACCAAAGAGAAAGCTGAGAGGCACTGCCTGGTCACAGCCCCGCTTCAGAGCAAATGGAGTTAACAGAGGCCACCACGCAGGCACTCCTGGCTCTCCCACAATTTAAAAACTCTAAAGGGAAAAAATCAGGAACTCAAGCCTGGTTTCCTCCCATTCCTCTGAAGGGGGAGGAAGGAACACAGGAGCCCATGGCTTGCAGGCCACACCCCGCTGATCCCGTGCCGGCAAGGCGGCCTCCCTCTCCTCTCCTCTCTGTTCCCGCAGAATCCAGCTCTAAGAGATGGATTCATCCAAAGGGCCCTCAGAATTGTGGTCCTGATGGTGAAGGCTGTGAGCAGCCGCTGCAGCGGTGTGATCAGACACTCTAGCTGAGTGAGTTTCCCACCACTGTCTTCCACCAGAATCACTGGCAGACGGGGCCATAGGAGCCTCCTGGGTAGCTGGCGGAGGGGATTGGGGCTCTGGACCAGCCATCCCCTCCCTTGCTCCAGGCGCCTTTCTTTGGGCCTCAGGCCCTCCTGTGTACACTGCTGGAGGTGATTGTAGGAACCTGATCCCCACGACCACAGGGTCCTCCAAAAGATGGGTCTGTTCCAGAGGGCTTGCCTCAAGCAATGAAGGGGACACTGACATGGGAGGAAATCCTTCTCCTGGGTGAGAACCTGGAGCCGCACCTCCTGCCCTGAGAGATGGCCTCCCTGGGTGTCCGCCTTCCCTGTGTCTGGTGCCCGAGTGGGTGTGTGGTGGGCGGCCTGCAGTGCTGGCTCCCTTTCCCAGGCCTTTCCTGCTGACACACAGCCGGAATGTGCCGGACTCACCAAGGCCTGAATTCCCAAGGGGTCTGGCATGCCGACTGTGGGACGAGGGCATTTGGGCATTGTTCTCTCCACGCAACAGTGGGGTGCATGGGTGGTGGGGCACTTGGATTCCGCCTGCCGCTCTTGGCTTTATGAAGCTGCACCAGGTCTGACTCAGGCCTTGGGGAATTCAGCACCCACTCGAGTGGGCACAGGGGACTGCACCTAGGGGCCACGTCCCTCTGCCAGGCTGGGTAATGCAGCCCCTGCCGTGAACAGAGGTGCCTGGCTGCCCTCTCTTCCCCCAGGGCCCTGAGGACCTTTGGGTCCGAGGTTTAGCTGTGAGGCCAAAAGAGGTGTTTGCTCCCAATGCAGGGCAACAAGGGCCTTCCTTTTCTATGAGCAAAACTGGGCTCCCAGAGAGCGGCGGCTGGGAGGAGGCTGGGCCGGGGCTCTCATTCCTGTAGTTGGTTCAGCTGGGGGCAGCCTCTGGTCCATCTGGCCTGGTGCCCAGCCCTGCTTCTGGCCACAGTCACAGAGGCCTACCACCAAAATGGCTTCAGGGTCTGTCCCCCATCTCTCCATTCTTTCCTCCTCTGCCCTTTGAAACCACCATCACTGAAGAACACTGCGTCTCCCAGGGGCAGCCCTTCTCGGGCCCCTGCAGCAGTTCATACCCTAATTCACCTCCCCCAGGGTAATGGGGCCTGGATCGGGAGACTATGTGACCATACAAGTCTCACCTCTGCACTGGATGCCTAGGGACAAAGTCCACCCACCTCCTGGGGACTCCCAGGCCCCCTGCAGTCTGTCTTTGCCAGACTTTCCCACCACGCTGCTACTGACTGGCTCCTCCAGTTCACCCCTGTACTTCCCATAAGAGAAAGAGGGAGGCTGGGAGGTGGTAAAGAGCACAGGATAGAAGCAGAGACAAGGGGGCTGTAGGAAAAGGCTGCAAGCTAAGGGAGGCGGGGCCTCCCTTTGAGCTTCTAGTGGGAACCAGCTCTGCTGGCACCTTGAATGTAGCCCACGTTGGACATCTGACCTCCAGAGCTGTTAGATAATAAATATGTCACTTAAAGCCACTAAGTTTGTGGGAATTCATTATAGCAACCGTAAGAAGCTAAAATGGTCCCTCTCAAAACAGTCCTGAATCGATGACTTCCTCCTCGCTCTCCTGGTTCAGCTGCCATCCTCTGCCTGGACTAGCGCAGTAGCCTCCATCCTGGTCTGCCAGGTCTGTGCCAGTCCCTCAATGGTCCATTCTTGGCTCTGCAGCCAGAGTGACCCTGTTGCCATCTGCACCAACCACACCGCACGCAGGGCCAGCCAGGGGTTCGCGTGCCCTAGCTCTCGGGGTCTCAGCACACAGGCTTCCTTGCTGTCCTGCCAGCCTGTGGGCCCGTCCCCACTTCAGGGCCTTTGCTGTGGCTGTACCCTCTCTCCACAATGCTTTTAGCCCTGACCATGAGATTCACCTTGCTTTGGGGACACTGTAAGGTCCTCCACAACCTCATCCACAACAGGCCCCTTCCCCGAACCAGCCCTGCCTGCCTTTGTTTTCCCTTCCAAGCACTCTGTAGATAAATAACGAAGTGCAGCCGTCCCTCGGCACCCATGAGGACCTCCCACAGATACCCAAATCCACAGGTGCTCAAGTCCCCGATACAAAATGGTGTGATACTGACATGGAGCCCACATACATCCTCCCATCACCAGACCACTTATGATAACTAATACAACACAAATGCCGCGTACACCACTGTTACGTTCTATTGTTCAGGAAATAATGACAAGAAAAAAAGTCCGTACAAGTTCAGATGTTCAGCACAGAAGCAATTTTCTTTCCAAATATTTTCCGGGGTGCTGAAGTTGAATCCATGGATGCAGACCCTTATGCATCTCCAGTCGGTAGACATCCCTTTGGAATTTCCTATCAGTTTTGTGTTGTCACTGCTCTCCCTGGCACCTGGGGAAGGCCTTCGGTATTTGTGGAGTAAACGCTAACACATCTCACTTTAAGGACTTTACTATCTTCTTTCATTTAATCCACCTGGCAGTGCTACAATGTGGGGATTTTATTATCCCATTTTATAGGTGTGAGCACCAAGGCACAGAGATTTGTCACCTCCAGGGCAGTCGCTCGAGCTCACAGCGTGGCCCTAGTCCTGTGGCGGGGGGCTCAAGGGAGAAAGAGCTAGGCTAGACCAGCCCTCGCCCCCAGGCCTTGCTGAGCAGCTTCTGTGCAACAGGTCTGGACCCTCGGCCCTGGGAGAGCCCAGCTCATGGGTTCCTGGCCCAAGCGCCCTTTGTGCCCGCCTGGGGCAGGCGGGGGGTGGGGGTATGCTACATAAATGGGCTATTGTTCTGTGACTACAGTTGCCAGCCCTGCGTGCACAACAGCCCCTGTGTCTGCAGTGGCTCCCAGAACCAATCAACACCTTATCACGAGCATTAATCACCCCGCTATCTGCCCCAAATCAGGCAAACACTTCTGGGGACTTCAAACCCCTGACTGCACAGAAGTTTCTGTGTAATAATAGATTAAGTTTCTGGTGGTTCAGCAGCATCCACTGCGGCCGGCCCTCTGGGGTGCTGAGGGGCCGAGGGGCTGCCAGGATGAGGAGGACGCTCTGCTCCAGCCTCGGCTCCTCCTGGGTGCTCCTCCTGCAGCTAGAGCCCTCAGGGACTTCCTGGCCCCCTCACACTCTGGGCCTGCAGAACCCCATGCCCAGCTGGCCACCCTTAGCCTCCGTCCTGTAGGCCAGCTTCTGGGAGGATGCAGTGGGCTCAGGCTCTGTGCCCTCGTGCTCCCAAGGCCCGGTTCTGCTGGTGGGCTGTGCCAGAGTGTTTTAGAACCTCCTAGAGGAAGTGACCTGGACCCTAGTGGGCAGGAGGCTAGCAAACCAGAGGCTGCAGAATTAGCAGGAAGCCAGCCCAACTCTTGTCACCAAGAACCAACCTCCGGTTCTAGAGTCAAACGCTGGGTAGGAGCAATATAGAAAAAGCAGCTAACCAGTTGGCATTCAGCTGGCTGTGGTCCCCTGAGGGCTGGCGCCGGGTCAGGGATGGCACTGTGAACAAGATTCCTGGCCCTGGCCTCAGAGCACATCCATCTGGGGTGGGACTTACCCTATGAGGTGCCAGGAAGAGCCTTAGGGAGCCACAGAGAAGTCAGGGCAGAAGGGTGGGCGAGCAGCCGCTCCAGAGGTGTAGGGGACAGAAGAGGTGAGGCCTGTGTGAGGGGAGGACAGAGCCATCAGAAGTCCTGGAAGGGATGTGTGCAAAGACCCTGGGCAAGAACATGCTGGAAGGAGCTGAAGGACAGGGAGAAGGCCAGAGTGGCTGGGAAGGGAGAAGGGGAACAGGGAGGCAATGAGGCTGGGAGGTGACCAGGAGCGGCCACATGAGCCTCACGCAGGGTAAGAGGTTTAGATTTTGCACCACATATGATGGAAATGAAGCGCTTTGACTAGCGCGGTCCCAGGGGCTATCAGTTGCTCCCTCTGCCTCCATAGCACGCCCCACAGTGCCCACAGAGGAAGGAATGCCTGGCCATGCCCCCGCCCCTTCATAGTGCAAGACGAACCCACACCAGGCCAGGTGCTCGGCATCATACATTGACACTGTCGTGGAATCCTGGGCGCTGTCTGCTCGCCCCTCTGCACACAGCCCTTCTCCACTTGGCTCACTCTGCCCTAGGAGGCTGATCTCTGCAGGTTATGTCCACAAGCTCCTGGCCCAGGGCTTCAGATTGGGTCCAGCCAACTGGACCCCTGACAGGAGGCAAGGAGGGAGGAGAGCGAGTCCAGGGTGTCAGCTCCTGCTCCCTGCCGTGGAACTGCTGGGACCAGTTTTGAGCCTCATGTAATATAGCCATTATTCTGTTAAGCTCAGGCAACCTCCTCCTCCTCTTTATTCCTCAAGTCTGGGGTCGGATTCCCTCTAGGGTCACTACCCCATGTTCCTGCACAAGGCCTGGTGGTTCCTGACACCTAACTCAGAGGAATGATCCTTGGGTGCCATCCCATGCCCCACACATAGCTACCATGATTGTCCCTATTTTACAGATGAAGAAACAGAACCTCAGAGAAGACTTACGCTGCCCTGGGTCCCTGAGCTGGGATTCAGACCCTGATGTGTCTGCCTCCAGGGCCCAGGCACATTCCCCAAGCTGCCTCCTTGTCCCTGATATCTGTAGACGCTGAGCTTTTGAGGCCTCTGTTGCTCCAAAGCCCCACTGCCCTGTGGCTGCTCCTTCCTGAAATCTGGCTTATGTCTATCCCACTCCTACAGGGGCAGATATATCACAGGACCTCAGAGGTTGAAGCAAACCTAACAGGGCACGGGAAAGGGCATAGCACAAGCTCCCAGCCAAGTGGCTTACATGTCCCCTCCCCACTGCTGACCTCCATGCCCAGGGCCAACCCTTCACACGGGGGCAGGGACAGGGCTTGGAGAGTCAGGATCAGGGGCAAATGTGTTCCCTTTCTCACTAAGCAACACAGGTGCTTTTGGGCTTCAAGTGTTCTGCTGGGAGCTACTTGGGAGGGGCCTCTGGAAGGGCAGACCTGGCACCCATGCCAGTGGGGCACAGGAGATACCTCTCTGCCAAGCAGTGAGATGGGCACAGCCACAGGAAAGGCACATTCCATGGGAAGGCAGGCACGCTGGTGCTTTAAAATCGCCATTTCCCCCTATTAAAGTCAGCTCCTATTCAGGCCAATGCAGAAATAAAATGTTGGGAGAAAATATCAACTACTATTCCTCCCTGCCATGAATGGGCCATCCCCTTTTCTCTGGCCTCAGTCCACCAGATCTTCACCGGGGTCCCACCCAGCATCCCTCTGGACTTCTAGCCACCTCCCTCACATCAGCCATGGTGGGGGCAGGAGCAGGGTGGGGGACGACTGGAACCTGCAGTGGGTGTATCTCCGCCTGGGGCCTCAGTTTCCCCACTCTGACAGGGCAGCATCCATCTGCTGCACTGCATCTGGGCCCCTTTGGAAACCTACTTCTGGCCCAGGAAGAGCACCAACCTCGCTCAACACGCCGCCTGTGATCTGAGGATGCCGTAGTTCCCCCAAACCCATCCAGGGGCCCCAGGATCTTCAGGTCAGGGGGCCAGGCAGCCACTCCTTCATGAAGACTCCCGCCTATCTTGCCATGTCAGCACACATCTCGTGAGCGGAGCGAGCTCAGCTTCTCTGGGCCACTGCCTCGGACCCACCCTTGGCCTGCTCCTCTGTCCTGGCCAGCTGGAAGCAATCTGCCTGGAGCAGGCAGGTGGTCCTCCTTAGTGGGTTCCCAAGAGGCCGTCCCCAGCCCTTCACCCACGCAGAGGTGGCTCTGTATGCAAGGCTGCCTGGGGCCCCTTCTCTGCCGGAGTGAACCAAGTGCTCTGGAATTCATGAAGAAATCAGGGGTCTTTAGCCTGCTGTTTTTCTTGGCGAGGCCTTATCACAAATTAGTGGGGAAGCCCGAAGGTTAGGGTTTCAGTTAGTTCAGCAGAATCGGAGGCGCGGGGAGTTGGCCTCCTGCCTCTCCAAGTCAGAAAACGCTCGGTCTGTGGGGCCCCAGGGAGCTCTCAGAGCCCAGGATGATTAACCAGGCAGGTGACCTGTGCTTTGGGTGGGGGCGGGGGTGGGGCCTGCGGGAGATAGCTTTCACACAAGCTGACAGGTTTCACAAAGCCCAGTGATCCCTCATACCTTCCCCAGGCTGCCCTTGGCTGGAGCACGCAGCCTGTGGGCCTGGGGCCTTGGCACTGAAGGTAGGACAGGGCGCCCAGCCTCATGGAAAGGGCACGTCCGAGAAGGTGGCAAGGGCAAGTCTGACTGAGGTTCCAGGGGCAGCCCTTTGAACTTGGCGACTTCACGTGAACGCATTTCCTAAACCACAGCTAAACGCAGGGGTTCTACATCAGTAGCTCAAAGAAAACTGGGGACCCCCAACCAGACAAAGGGCAGGTCACCTCCATGTAAAAAGTGGGCTCTTTTGAAGAAAAGGCAGGCCAAGTTGCCTCTCCTGTTTTGGAAGGCAGGAACCCGAAAGTCAAACCACTAAGTATCCACCAGCCACTCATGAACTCAAAAAAGCTGGGAACATTTCTGGCAAGCGCTGGCCCCGCGGCCGAGCCCCCGGCCCTGGGGTGTTTCACAAGTCCAGCCGTCTGTCCCAGATGGATCCTGGGAGCTTGTCCTAGGCTCAACACTGGGTCTGAGCACAGATGGCCCTCAGCTTCCTCCTGTCTCCACGTCAGGAATCCGTGCCTGCCCCACCCTGCCCTGGCTCACCCCTGGAACTGAAACGGGTCCAGTGCTGCTTCAAGACGTGAGCTTGTTTAGGAGTTGTGTCTGACGCTTCTCAGGCCCTGTGCTTGTCTACTGGGCTCACAGGCTTTTCTTAAACAGACAGGGAGCCTCGGTGGCACACCAGGTTCCAATCTAATGGCTCCTGATGGCCACATCAGGTTCTGCCCTCAGCACCCTGTCCAGGTTATTGGATCAGTCGTCTCTACCCTGTGACAGAGACCACTGTGTTCCCATTTCACAGCTGAGAACGCTGAGGCCCGGCACCTTCCAGTGCCTTGTTCTAGCTCCAGATGATGGCCAGAAGCTTGAGCCCAGCGACTCCTTCCTCTGTGGGTGAACTGGCCCCTTCCCCCAACTCTAAGCCCTGACTCTGTTGCCTGTGTCTCCTTGTGTAGGTCCCCACGTCCTCCTCTGTGATCCCAGGACAATCACAGTATTACCTCCTGGGGGGCAAAGTGAGAGGGAAGGGCACGGCTTGGGTGCACCTGCAATGGCACCCAAGTGGAGAAGCTGTATTTGCGTGGGAAAGGGTTCCTGGTGGGGCCCCTCGTAGGTGACAAGGCCCTTTCTGCCCTGGGTGCAGCCACAGCCCTGTAGGATAGCCTGCCCACTGCCCCCCACCACTTCTCTCTCTTTGCCTTCCCACCGTCCTTCCTCCAAGGGCAGTGTTAGCTTGCCAGGGAGGGTTCCAGGCCTAGAGCTGGCGGGACAGGGACCCTGGCTGCCAGCTCCATTCCACTGTGCAGAAACCCAATCCAGGCAGGAGAATGCTGTCGCTCCTGAGGATTTAGGGCCGTCACCTGGTGGAGCGGGAGGGCTCTCCTCCCTGACAGAATAAGTGGTTACATGCCGAAAGGTGACACCGCAAAGGGGTCCTGAGCCGGGAGGAGGACTGTATATCATCTGAGCCTGGATCTGTGCATGTTTTTCTTTCTGTCTTTCCTTCCTGGTCTCCTTGCCGCGGCCCCCTGGCAATCTTACCAGAACGTCCCGGTCCAGATGCGATTCTCTATCAAAAGCCTGGGCCCCCAGGCACCATGCGAGGAGCTGTGTGCAGAGGTGGTGGGGGCTGCATAGATGGAGTACAGGGCTCTGTGTCAGACACGGAGAGCCATGTTCTGATTTCTGCTCCCCCAGTGAAAAGAGTAAAAGCCTCCACGCCTATGGCAGGCTTTTACTGAGCCTTACTATGGCAGGCTTTTACTACGGCTGAGGGACATGCCCCCAGCCCTGCGGCACATCCCCCCACGTGTGACTTCCTCGTCCCGAGGTCCCCCTGGAATCTGTGACTTGCTTTGACCACCATGTCATGAGCAAATGGAACAGAGAGAGACTGAAGTGCACGTCCACCGAGTGACTGGGAACCCTGCGGCCACCAGCGGTCAGTGAGGCCCCGCTAGCTGGCAGAGGAGAGGCTGTCTGCCAAGGGTCTTCCCCGGGAGCAAGACCATCCTAGACCACTCAGCCCAGACCAGTCCACCTGCCCAGCCAACCCACGAGGTGTGAGGGATCCGAGGCTGTTGCTACTTCGAGCTGCTGAGTTTGGGGCTGGCATCCCCTCTTTGGACTTCGGGGTCCTCTCTAAATGCCACTGTCTCCAGGCCCACTGCTGCAGTAAGGACAGAACTGTGGACCAGGTGTGGGGCTGCCTGTATGGGGTCTCTACGTGCCACAGCTGCCAAGTACCACCTAGTCTCACCTAACAGCTCCTCTCTCCCTGCCCATTCAGCAAGAAGGGTATTGTCACATCCCACTTTACAGATGAGGACACCAAGGCTCTGAGAGGGAGGGGCTTGCTGGGAGTCCTGAGGGCTGCAGTGTCCCGGTGGAGGCTGCAGAGCCTCCATGTCCCTCACTTGCCCCAACAGTAAATGGAACAGGGCTGTGGGCACCTTGTCCAGGGTGGCAGGGAGTGGGGTGAGCAGCTGCGGCAGGCGCGTGGAACACCACGGACAAGCAGGACCACACCCCTCTCGGGCCACCATGGAGGAAGCCGGAGCCACAGAGGAAGGCGGAGCCTATTTTCAGGATCCGTCTGGAATCTCCCCTGTCCTCTCCGCGCAGACCACCCTGGCACAGGAATGGAGGCAAGGAGGCCTTTGGGCCGCAGCTGGCCCACAAGGGTGTGAGCTGAGCCTGCCCTGAGGCACCCCAGGTGGCAGCTGTAGTGCCAAAAGGCCTTCATCTGCCAGTTGGTCTGGGAGTGACACATGCCTCCACCCCTACTCCGCTAAGGCAGCAGTTGCCATAGCTCCCACTCAGAAGGGTGGCTCAGATGCTGCCTCACAGGGCCCTGGTGTCAGTTGGCTGAACCCGGTGGGGTAGAGGGAGGGAGGGAGGAAGGGTCTTGGTCACAGGGCACAGCTATCTAGGGGCAGCTTAGCCACCTCACTGTTTCAAGAGGCTGCCGTAGCCTATTTACTAAACAAGTCACGAATCTCAACCATATGAGAAGGGAAGCACTCTGCTGACCCTGGCCGCAGCATTGCTCTCATTAGCTCCCCTAGGACCTCCACGTGGCCAAACCCCACTGCCAGTTCTGTTCTCAGCTTCAGTGGGACCCACCAGCCGTGGCTGACATGCTGGCCTCTCCTTCCTTAGAAAAAGCTCTTCCTGGGGGTGACCAGGCCTCCACTTTCCCGATCTCCTTTGCGAGGTCCTCCTCGATCCCTGACCTCTGAATGCTGCAGTCTCTGGGCTCAGTTCCAGGCTGCAGGCCCCAGTGGTCCAGCACTCAGCTCCCAGGATGGGCTGGCCTTGCCTAGTTCTGTACAAATGTCACTGCCACAGAGAGGCGTCCACCCGAGGCCTGCCCCGGCCTCCCATAGTCCTTTCCTATCTTCACTCAGCCCACCTCTCTCCACCTGTCAACACCTGGTACGATGACACATCACCTGGGAGCCCCAAGAGGCAGGAACATGCTGGCTTTGTGGCTCCCTAGCCCTGACTCACCAAGGTCAGGACCTCAGGATCCAAGCTTGATCCCAGGGGCACAGGGCTTCCCATATCCTGTGCCTGCCAGGACCCTAGTAGGCTGTCTGTGTGGACCCCGTGACCCCATGGAGGTGAGGCGGCCACCAAATGGAGGACAGGAAAGCTCAGCATGTGCCTCCCGGGGGCAGGAGGTGTGCATAGTGACAGGCTCCTTGGGCTTGGGGTGAGGGTATCCCCCGGCAGTGGAGTTGGGTCTCATGGGTCACCCCAAGAGAAGTCCACGGTGGGGTCTCCCTGCACTGGCAAAGGGGACAAGGCCTGTTAAAGGGGCCAAGGGACAGATGGATGGATGGACGGACAGCTCCAGGTGAACCTCCTCGGAGGCTCGGTCAGCCTCCAGCCAGGGCTGCCGCAGGCCAGGTAGGCCGAGGCGACCATCACCACAGCTGCTGTCAGAAGAGACAAACGGCTGGAGGGCTGCCTGGTTATGTGCAGCATCAGAAGTGGCCCAGAGTGAGTGGGTCCTACTGAAACACCCAGGTTCCGCTGCCCCTGCCAGCTCTACGCGAGGCCCCCCACCCCTGCAGGCGGAGTACAGCCTCCCGAAGGCCGCTGACCGACGGAATGTAAATCCCTAGAAATATTTCTTGATACAATTTGCTGATTCCACTCACACCTTGGGGGTGAAACACCTCCCCGGACCTGCCCCTCTTGCGGGCTGGAGACAGTAATTTGCTGATCTGCCAGCCCTCTGAGGCAGGGAGGCTGAGCTGGGACTGGGAACAGCGGCCTCGCTGCAAAGCGCCCAGCGGGAGTCGGCTTATTAGCTGCCTCGGAACAAAGGCTGCGGAGGCTCGGGGGTCCCTCATGAGCAGACCCCTGCGGGTAGCTTTTCAACCCCCGAAGTGCTGCCTTTTAACTCGACCTCCACGGTAGGACAAACAGGGGGAAGAAATTAGTCGTGGATGCTGCTGGATGTTTCGTAACTTGTCGAGTCGTCTCCCTGGAGTTGGTCTGGCCCCAGTAACATGTCCCCCCGGCGTCCAGAATGGAAAACATGAGACAGGCCTTCACCAATCCCCTCCCCACCTTTTAGAAACTCTTTACAAGCTTTAAGAAACAAATACCCTTTCTTGCATCTGGGGCCTGCTGCTGCAAGTGTCCAGGGACCGTCCATGGCTCTGGCCTGGAAAGCCGTGCCTGCCTAAGTCCCTGGAAAGCTGAGGGCCCCTGGGATGAGGAAACCCTGGGAACAACCTCATCTCCCTCAGGTAGCCAAGTCCCCAGTGGCCTCGAGGTCCAGGTCAGGCCCCAACTCCCAGCAAGGCCATTCCCCAACCCAACACCACGTAATGAAGAAAACGAGGAACATTTGCATCAAGTGATCCAAGGGCATGACTTCCCATGGGCTGAAAGGAACACACTATGAACCCCACAGACAGCATGGAGTCCCAGGTTCTGGGAGCCACCTTGCAAAATGGGAAAGGGGCTGGTGGTGGCTTATGCTCTGTTCTTGTTTCAGAGGCCAAGGAGGCTCCCCTCTTCAGCCTTGACACCCAGGCTGACACCCCCAACATAGGACACTCAGAGAAGGACCACAGGAGCTCAGAGTTCTGGACAGGTAGGGGTTAATGGCACTCTGCTGGCTCTGGCCAGCCCTGGGTCCCTCTCACCTTACAGAGAGAAAGGGGAGCAGGGGAATGCCTCTGCTTTGAGAGGCCTTCTCGAGGCCAGCAGCTTCCTCCTGGCCTTCAGCTGTCCCCAGGCAGGGCCAGCACATGTTCAGCACAAAGGAGGCCTGACTGTAGCCGGACACCAGAAGATGGCTGAGCCAGGGAGTACACGCAAATACTCACAGGCTGGTGCCTATAGTCCCAGCACTTTGGGAGGCCAGGCATTAGAGACCAGCCTGGGCAGTATAATAGGTGCAAACAGGCCAGATGAGGAGAGCTGCCAGCACACTCAAGCCCCCACAAGCCCACCAATACTTTTAAAAGATAATAAATGACAAGGGCACTTGGCTTCTCGATTCTTTACACGTCATGCCCACAGTCCATTGGGAAGACTGTGCTGTCTAACATACTAGAAGTGTCTCCTTGCAACCCTCCAGTGGGTTTGGGAACCGAACTCCACCTCTTTCAGCAAGAGCCCCTCCAGCGAGCTGGCATGGAGGGACATGCATAGTAAGGGACTTGTTTTGGGACATTTTGCAGTTTGCCACATTTGCACACATGGTGAAGGGGCTCCACCTCCGCCCAGGCGTGCAAGGGGTCAGACCTTGGGGTCTTTTGAGTGGTTCGCCGACCTAGCTATACGTCTGTGATGCGAGTTTGATCTGTGTCCATTTCCGTCTTTCTATCACTGAAGATGATGGAACATTAGGATGCCTCCAGGGGCCACAGCTACATCAGGACTGTTTGTTTCTCTGAAACCAGCACAGTGTTTGGCTCTGAAGCTCTGCACCCAGGCCCGTTCCCCAACCCAGCACTGTATGATGAGAAGCACAGGTGCCAATTTCCCCAAATGATCTGAGGGCACGACTTCCTACACTATCCTACCCTGGTTTCATTTGCTACTGCTGGGCCTTCCACCAGCCAGGCTCGCCAGCCAGCAGGCAGCATTTAGGTGATAACAAAATGAGGGTTTTCAGCTCGAGAGGATTCTCTGACTTCTTATTTTGATCTGTGTTCTCTGAACCCTGGGATTTGTGTGCAGGGTGTGATAATGGCTTTTTTGTGAGTGCCTGGTCAACACGTCAATCACAGTGATCATGGCTCACTGCAGCCTTGACCTCCCAGGCTCAGGTGATCCTCCCATCTCAGCCCCTAAACAGCTGGGACCACAGGCATGTACCACCTTGTATGGCTCTTTATTTATTTATTTATTTTTTGGGTAGAGACAGAGTCTCATTATACTGCCCAGGCTGGTCTCTAACACCTGGCCTCCCCAAGTGCTGGGACTAGAGGCACCAGCCTCTGATAATGGCTTTAAACAGCATCACCTCCTATGCGTGCTCCTAATCTTATGTACATAGCCATTGTCACCCCCAACTTGAGAGATGAGAAGCCTGAGACTTGGGAGGTCAGCTCTGCACCCCAGAGCATGTGGCTAGAGATGGTCCTCTGTGGCTGGAGCTCCACTGGCCACAGGGCCTCTTGCCCCAGCACACACTCGAGGGGCAGGAGGTGGGTCACAAGGGTAGATGGAAATATCTATCATCTATGGTCCCTGGAAGACGCCAAGGCTTCACCCCAGGGTGGGGATTCAGTAAGTCTTGGAATAGCCCAGGAATCTGCATTTGAATGGACTTCCTGACCTTAAGGTGCATGGCGGGGAGGGTGCAGACATGAAGGCTCCTACAGGCCCAGTAATGACCAGGGATGCCTGCCTAGCCAGCTCTCAGATCCCTGTAGTAAAATGGGCACCTGGATGCTGATGGGAGTGCCTGGCACAGCAGGGTCCAGGGCTTGGTCAACACCAAGGTGAATATTTTTTTTTTTTTTTTTTGAGACGGAGTCTGGCTCTGTCGCCCGGGCTAGAGTGCAGTGGCCGGATCTCAGCTCACTGCAAGCTCCGCCCCCCGGGTTTACGCCATTCTCCTGCCTCAGCCTCCCGAGTAGCTGGGACTACAGGCGCCCGCTGCCTCGCCCGGCTAGTTTTTTGTATTTTTTAGTAGAGACGGGGTTTCACCGTGTTCGCCAGGATGGTCTCGATCTCCTGACCTCGTGATCCGCCCGTCTCGGCCTCCCAAAGTGCTGGGATTACAGGCTTGAGCCACCGCGCCCGGCCACCACCAGGGTGAATATTAACCTTTTAGTGTGGTCCTAACTGCAACTGCCCTTCCCCTGACAGATGTAAGTGGCCCTAGCCCAGGTCATCTAGTACAGAGTCAGCTGGGGAGTCATCCATCTACACGAAGCACACAGAGCACTTCTGGGTAGTCCAGGCCATGCATGTGCTCCAAGGAACCTCAGCTAGCTCAGACACCCGAACTATCCTCCATGACATGTACGAGGCAGCCTTGCATCCACTGGAAGATAATTCCCGAGGTCCATCATCCCTGTCCTCCCCTCTGCTCATCCACATCCTGGGAGCTGTGCCCCATGAGGCTTCGGGGAGGGGCTGGTGCTGCGGGGATCGAGTTCCAGCTTCCAGAGGGGCCCTGAGGTGGAAACAGGCAGGTGAGGAGGGGGTCAGCCAAGTGCAGGGAAGCCAGTCTGGGGCTAGGGATCGAGTTTGGAGAGGCACCCTAAGTGTGGGGGTCTACCGGGGGCTTAGGCCCCTGAAGCCCAGAGGAAGCACAAGGTGTGTGAGGGGGATGTGGGGAAGGAAGGGGCAGAGGAAGGCAGCTGTCAGGGGAGGGCCTCTGGGCTGCAGTGGGACTCTCAGCTCCCCCAAGAGCAGGGAGGGCCTCAAAGTGTTTAAGCCAGGACGGGGCACGCGGGCTGTCAACCCGGCTCTTCTAGAAGAGGCAACTCCACAGACATTGAACAGGCCCTGAGACTACACCCATCAACAAAACAAAACAAGGTTCACTTCTGCGACAGATGCAGCTTTCCCAGCCTTCAGAAACCAAGGAAACCATGCCAGGTGTAGTCCTTACTCCATGACCATGGCAGCCCCTAAAACGCTGGGCTAATACCCTGGGGGGCTCAAACCTGGAGGCCCTGGGACGAGTGGGTCATCGGGGGAAGAGGGGGTTCCTCTGGCCCAAGATCTCAGACAGGCATGTGCTCCCTGCTCTCCAGCCGCTGTGAGCCGCTTTCCTATCTACCTGATTTCCATCTCGGGCTCTCCAGTGCTGCCCTGCGGCACCTCCTGCCATCTGTCTTTCCGTTTCTGCTCTTCTGAAAGCTTGTGTTTAAAACAAAATTAAGAAGCCAGTTCATACGGGCCTGAGGAACTTTCCTGAATATGGGGGTGAGGGGATTGGGACAGGAATGTTCCCGGGAGGGGCCGTGACCTCCCGGAGCTCCTCACCCATCCTAAGCCAGGCCCTGGTGGGGCAGGGGTACTTTCATTAAAAGGTTCTGGAAGAAAGCCAGGGAAAATGGTGGAACACTGGGAAGCAGAGAGGGAAGAATTTCACCTTGGCTACCCAGAAGTCTCCTTGTGGCTTTGCTGTCTACCTTCTCAGTACAGACATTCTGGAGAACACTGGCATACTGCGAGCAAAGGTGTGGGCTGCAGTCACAGCAGCCTGGGGGGCCTGGCTGTCAAGGCTCTCACTCTGGGGTAACCCTCAAACTGACTTCCAGCTTGCGCTTCCCGCTCCCCAACAGCCTTTGAAATGGCCAAGGTGACTCAACCAAGCCGTGGAGCCTGAGAGACACTGTGCCAGGCCCAGTCTGTGTCGCACTGTAGCCATCAGTGTAATTGCCTGCCCTGCCAGGAGTAGGAAGGAAGACTTGGGCTGTCTGCAAGAGCACCTGGGTCCCTGAGCAGAACCCCGGCCACTTCGTGGTGGACAAGCAGCACCAGAGGGCAAAACATCTGAGGGGCTGTTTGTCACTCAGCAGGACCATGGCTGTCCTGGTGAATACAGGACCCACTAAACAGCTCCACACGCACCACTGAGATTCCTGTACTCACGGAGGGGATATTCACTGAGCTCCTACTGCAGGCCTGGGCTTGGGCCAGGGTGATGTCTGCCAGTCACCCAGTATTCAGGATGCACTGGGTCCTGGCTCCTGCCTGCTCTCAGCTCCCTCCAAATGTGGGAAGAGACGGTTGCTTTGGATCCAGAACACCAGTGCTCCTGGCCTGTTCAATGTGGGCCACCCAGTTCCACCTCCTGAAGGAGAAGCACTGCGCTGCCCGTGCCTTTCACGGCTCCCTTCCGTAATGGGGAATCTGGAGTCTCTGGGGCTTGGGGCCTACTGTGGCTGAGAGGCCCTCAAGATAAGATGTTCTGGGAGGCAGGGAATGGAATTCCACCAGGCCCTGCAGAACTGAAGCTGCGTGTCCTAACACCACTTGGCAAGTCAACCCACGAGAGCCTGGGTGGGAACCACATGCCTGGGAAGCTGGAGCCTGGCCCTGGAGGCTAGGGACAAGGCTTCTGCTGAGAAGGGACACCCAGCCATTCCTCGAGAGCCTAGCCGAGGAAGCTTGGGGACTGTGTTCTGGCCAACGGGCCACCTTTTCCCACTGTGGCTTGGCCAGCTGACCATGCAGCTCCACTCCCCAAAGCTGTGCCCCTAGAGGGTTCCTTGAGAGCCATGGCACATCTGAGGCAGTGGGTAGATGTGGGCGCTTCAGCTTGGAGCTTTTTTCTGACTTCTTTCCCTAGTGAGAGGACCACTTGAGCCTGGCCCGAGACGGTCCATGTTGCTTTGGGGTTATTTATGACCCCTCCAAAAGTGAAAAATTGTTAAGTGATATAAACAGCAATTAATGAGGGTCCAGCAACCAAAATGCTCAAGGGAGGCTAGGAATAGGGGCTCTGACCCCGGCGGTGGGGTCAGTGCTCTGCGGACAGCGCTTGCCCATCACTGTCAGTGCATGAGAGGTCAAAGGCAGGGCAGCCTCTCCCAGGGCCATTCCTCACCAAGAGGCCAGCCCAAAGGGTTTGGAGGTGACGTGGGGGACAGTTTTATGGTTTGCATCACCATGGTTCCCACTCTGGCCACCCCCTCTACCCACTCAATCACCCAAGCTCTGGCTGTTGTGGCCACCCTCAACTCCAGGAGTTGAGGCTGGGAGGCATTTAGACCAGTGCAAGGCTCTGGGGATGTGGGATGCGGGGCTGCTCCAGCTGGTCAACCCTCACAGGCAGGGCCAGCTGGAATGTGGCCAGAGGGACAGGATGTGATAGGAAGGTGCCCCAGAGGGCTCCCCATGCCCCCTGAGCTGGTTCTTCTTCCCGCAAGAGGTCCTTCTGTGTTTGACCACCTGAGGAGTCACAGGCTCCAAGTCTGGCAGGGGCTTGGAAGGATAGGTCCCAGGGGACTCCAGCAGGGCTGGTAGAAGAGGAATGCTCGGGCGCAGGCATCCCCAGGCACACTTCGGCTGGAAACCAAGTCTACCTGGTTACTCTCCTCCCCTTGGGCCCTCACACATGCCTCTGCCTGAGCCAGGCTACAGGGTGTCCTCCCTGGCCTCCCCCCCATTCCCACACTGGCCAACAAAGGATCTGGGTAATCTGAAAAGCCCCTCCTGCCCCGCTCCTGCCTCCTCTGTGCACCTCCCTGGCTCCTCTGGGGTGAGGGCCCTCCATGACACAGCCCGCAGGTCATTACAGGTTCCCTTGAGCTCTCCAGAGAGCAGAGAGTCAGAGAGAGGCTCAGCACCAAACCCCAGCTGGCCACTTTCCAGCTGTGTCTCTACTGAGGCTCCTTGGCTGTAAATGGAGCTGGTGGCATGGGGTGCCATGCTGAGGCTCATGGGAGGATGGGTGAGGGGTGTCTCATGTTTGGGTCGAGACACTTGCAGTCATCCTCGCCAACTATCATCAGTGGCATTACCGCCGGACCCCACCCTGCTACTCCTCACCTGCACCAACCACCAGCAATCTGCCCGACTGTGCCCTGGGGCTCTGCTTGTGTGATGCCAGGCCCTGGTTAGGCCCCTCCTGCAGCACCCCACCCCCCCACCACTGTGTGCCTCCATTAGAGTGTCCAGGTAACACTGACAAGCTGGAGAGAATGTTTCCTGAGAGACCCAGAAGTCAGGTCCCCAGGACCACCATTCTTTCTAAAGGCACCTCTGTCCGCATTATTCCCTTGCTTGGGGAAGGGATGCCACCATTTGAAAGATGATGTTGCTGCTGCAGCCACCCTCAAGATGCTCTCCTACCCCTACCACCCCAGCCCCACCCAAGGGCCTCGTGTCCCTTTCTGGGATGCTGGCTACACCTGGTGCCTTCACCTCCCAGGCCTTTGCAGGTGCTATGTCTGCCACCTGGCATGCCACTTCCTCCTTTGAGATTCCACCTCTGTGAAGCCTGGCCTGGCCCTCCACACCCCATATGTCCACCCAACACTCCCTGCAGCTGTGAGCTCCTCCATCCATCTAGAGCACCTATGGCGTCATAGCCCTGTGCCCAGCCCTGGGGATTCAGAAGTGCACAGGGGAAGCAGAGAGAAGACAGTTCTCACTGATGGCAGAAGGGCTGCCCAGCTGCCTTGACTCCACTGCAACCACACTTAGCCCTACCCCAGGAGCCCTACCCCAGGAGGAGTACCAGAGTCCATGGCCCAGCAGGCCGCTTGCCCATAGTGCCTGCTGCCTCTCACGGGCCTGGGAGGGGGCTGACCTTGCGGTTCAGGCCATGTGAGGAGAGTGAGTTGCCAGGGAGGTGAGGCCTAACCCCCCCATGAGATGTGGAATGCTGGAATGCTCCCACTTGACTTATCCTGTGGATGAGATGGAGAAGCAGGACCTCTCCAGCCTGGGCACTGCGCCTGCCCAGGACCATGCCTTTCAGGGAACAGGCCCCGGCAACAGAAGAGGCTCGGAAAGAGTCTTGGCCCACACCCTTGGCACTCTATCTCTGTGGAGACTGCCTGTGTGTGGGGGGGGGGCTGCAGGTCTGGGTGCCCCAAGGCACCCCCACACACCCCTGAGTGGCAGCCACCTGGAGCTCCCCGAGTTAGCAGGAACCGAGCAGGAAGCAGAGAACAAAGGCACGGCAGTGAGCGGCGTGCTGGGCCATCGTGTCTGCAAGGCCAGGCTCCGAGCGCGCGTTTGCCCATCTGGAAGCAATATTGCAGTAATGTAAGACGGCCAGAATACGGTATATCCTCTGAATCCATGAACTCTACAGTGAGGAATATGGATTTAATGGATAATCTTACCAGCAGCCAAGAGAACCCAGATTCCTCCCCAGGCCTTCAACCGGCACTTGGCTTCTCCTGCAACCCAGCTCGGCCGGAGGCCCGCAGAGCCTGTGGCTGTGGCCTCCAGAATAGGGGCTGGCCCACGATGTGAGCTCACTTTTTTCTCTTGTTGGGTGGGTTGAGGGGGAATGAAAACCTATCCACGGTCAACAAGGGTGCCTGTCCTCCAGACTCCCTTCCCACGGTGGGAAAAATTAAGCTGGAGAAAGTAAGAAATAAGGGGGATGGCAATTAATCAAAATCTACAATGGCCACGACTTGTTCTGGAATCTGGGGGAGAAGAAATCATTTCTGTAGCTCTTCCCAATGTAATATAGCTGGAATAATAAAATAAAACAATAAAAACCACAGCGGAAAAGATGACTGGAGAGTTTTTATGGCGAGCAGCAGAGGAAGAGTCCAGAAGGCCTGAGAAGCGCGGTGAACAATGTGATTCAGGGAACGTTTCCAGGGCGCGGAGGAGGAGTGGGACACAGGTCTGGCTGGCCCAGGACGCCAAGCAAGTAGGGGCTCCAGGCTGCTCAGTCCACAGAAGCCACATCCCCAGCATGGTCCTGGCCCCTCTCCGGGATCTCATTTCAGAGGCTCATTAACCCTAATGTAAAATCCCCCAAATACCAAATGCTTCACAAAGTTGTTAATTTCATGGGGAGTCGTTAGCCTGCTACCTTCTGGGTGCCCCATGCCAAGGGGTGGGTGGCTCAGGCCTCTGGTTCCTCACACTTACCAGGACCCCTGCCCCACCCTGTTTACAACCCAGGTGTCTTCCAGGGAGCTGATCTTGCTCTGACAATTGCCTCGGAGGGAGGCGGGGGCTGCAGTCTTCTATTTTCCATGCTGCCTCCTCCCTGTGTCCAGCCCCAAACTCTCTAGGAGATGTTATATGTGCTCCTACCCAGAGGCTGTGAGGGAGTCCTGTGCAGAAAAAGCGGAGGAGCCAGGGAATTCTGGCTTCCCAGCCACTGGTGTGGTTGTGGAGAGCAAGGAAGGCTGAGGCTGGAGTGTCCACAGGGCTCTCCTGCAGGCCTGAGCAGGGATGGGGGCCTTAGTCAGCCCCTTCTTCATGTTCCAAGGGGAATGGAAGCCCATAAGTCTCCTCAACCCACCTAAGAGAGAAGAGTGTCTAACATTTGGGCCGCCAGCAGGCATTCAGCTGGGGCGGTATCGGGTCTGGTGGCCTGGGGAATAGGTGGGAGGGATCTCCACTCTATGCCTAAACACCTCACTGTGATTACTGGGGCCCTGCTCTGAGTCTCCCCACAGCTTTCCAGGGGATGGCTGGTGAGTCTAACATCCCCCAGGCTGGACTCCTGCTCCTGCCCCATTTGTGCCCCAGCCCCAGCGAGGGCTGTGATGATCTCCTGATGCCAGGCTGCCCAACCAGAGTCTGCTTCCCCCAGGGAGGGGTCACCTGTGTCAGTCCATACCACACCATAACTCCCACATCTAGTAGAGGGCCAGGCACCCAGAGGGCACACAATAAATGCAGGGTGTGTGGATGAATAGTCAGCAAGGGTTCATGGATTAAATGAGATGCAAGCACAAAGCCCCACTCAGGTTTCCAAAGGGCTAGAAAGCCGTTGCCTCCTTGGATCCTGGCCCCTCCCTGGCTCTCTGGGAGGTAGGGACACAGAAATGATTTCTCCTTTTTACAGATGGGTAGAGATTCAGCAAGGCCAGGCATACTACTTGGCAGTGATTCAATTTGGTCCAAAAGGACTTGACTGTGTGCTGCCCAAGGGGATGGACACAGGCGAGCAGGTGAGCAGCTCCAGCCACCTGCCACCTGCCATGCCTCAGGGCGAGCCTTTGCCGTGAGCCAACTCTGCCTCCCCTCAAAGACACCCTCCTCAGAAGCAGTGCCAGGACCCTCCCTCCTAAGTCTGCTGAGTGGATTTGAGACCCCCGAGTTGAAAGGAAATTTGAAAAATAAAATTCCTTTGTAAGCTGCCAAAGTTCTATCTCCCCGGTGATGAAGCCTCAAGTTACCTCACTTAATTTAAGCACAGTTTATTGATTGTAGGGTCTGACTGGGAAATGGCTCCATTGTATCCACAGACCCTCTCTGGGACCCTGTGCCTTGTGCATGGCCGTGGAGTACAGCGGTTGGTGGGATAGTGGAGTCATCCTGGCCTCTGAGAGTGCCATTCTGGGCAGGCAGTGCCCAAGGATGAGAAGATTCCACAAGCTGCCACAGAGCACTTGGACATGATGGTGGCTCAGTAAGCCCACAGGAGGTGTTTTGTGAGGGCTCACAGAAAAGGGAGGAGAGAGAGCACTCCAGGCAGGATGCAGGATATGCAAAGACTTGGGTAACAATTCGTGCAACAAGACAGGAGACCACAAAGAAGCATTACCAGAAGCCAGGGGCCTGAAAGGGGCCATGAGCCCTGGAGTTGGGGGGAGACTCCAAGGGAGATGGGCTGGAGGACGGGCAGAACCCAGTACATGGGGAGGAAGGATGACTGCCAGTCACTGTCACACAAAACCCTGTAGGATTTACAAAAGCAGTACAAAAATTATACTCTGAAAACAGTGAGATATTCTTGAACCAAATTTTTAAAAATCCAAATACAATGAAATACATGCTCTTGGATTGGAAGATTTAACACATTGTTAAGATAGCAATACTCCCCAGGTTGACCTACAGATTCAATGCAATCCCTATTGGTATCCCAGATGGTTTCTTTGCAGAAATTGACAAGCTGATCATAAAATTCATATGGAAATTCAAGGGACTCAGAACAGCCAAAACAATCTTGAAAAAGAAAAACAAAGTTGGAAAACTCACTTTCTGATTTTAAAACTCATTACAAAGCTATAATAATCAAGATAATGTAGTACTAGCATAAGGATAGACAAACAAATCAATAGAATAAAATTGAGAATTCAGAAATAAACCTTCATATTTACTGTCAATTGATTTTTGACAAGGGTGTCAAGATCCTTCACTGGGGAAAGAAGAGTCTTTTCAACAAATGGTGTTGGGATAACTGGCTATCTACATGACAAAGAATAAAGTTAGACCCCTACCTCATACCATACATTAAACTAACTTAAAGTGGATGAAAGACCTAAATGTAAAAGCCAAAACTATACAATTCTTGGAATAAAATATAGGAGTAAATCTTTTTGACCTTGGATTATATGTTGTTACTTAGTTATGACACCAAAAACATAAAGCATCGAAAGAAACAGATAAATTTAACTTCATCAAAATTAAAAACCTTTGTGAGTCAAAGAACATGATCAAGAAAATGAAAAGACAACCCACAAAAAGGAAGAAAATATATCTGATAAGGGACTTATCAGATAAAAACTTATATCTAGAATATAAAAAACATATCTAGAATATAAAGAACTCTACTAAATAATACAAACACAACCCAATTAAAATTTAGGTAAAGAATTGGAATACATACTTCTCCAAAGAAGAGATACAAATGGCTAATAAGCACATGAAAAGATGCTCAGCTTCATTAGTCATCAGGGAAATGCAAATCAAAACCATTAGGAGATATCACTTCACACCCACTAAGATGGCTAAAATGAAAACGGCAGACAGTAACAAGTGTTGGTGAGAATGTGGAGAGGAACCCACATACACTACTGGTGAGAATGCAAAATGGTGCTGCCACATTGGAAAACAGTCTGGCAGATCCTCAAAAGGTTAAATATGGAGGCACCATATGATCCAGCATTTCTACTCCTTTGTGAATACTCAAAAAAAAAAAAAAAAGAAAAGAAAAGAAAAGAAAATCTATGTCCACAAGAAAAGCTTGTACTCAAATGTTCCTGGCAGTATTATTCATAATAGCTAAAAAGTAAAAATGGCCCAAGTGTTCAATGAATGAACGGATAAATAAAATGTGATAGTATCCATAAAATGGCATACTATTTGGCCCTAAAATGGAATGAAGCACTGATATATGCTACAGCATGAATGAACCTTGAAAACCTTAGGCTAAGTGAAAGAAGTCAGCCACAAAAGTTCGCTTAGTGTGTGATTTCAGCTATGTGAAATGTTCAGAACAGGCAAACCCGTGGAGATAGAAAGCAGAGCCGTGGCTGACTGGGGCTGGGGAATGAGAGGAGGGAAGTGGGGAGTGACGGCTAAAGAATGCAGGGTTGCTTTTAGGGGCACTGAAAATGTTCTGGAACTAGATAGTGTGATGGTTGCGCAACTCTGAACGTACTAAAAACCGTTGAATCGTACACTTTAAATGGGTGAATTGTATGGTATGTGAATTTTATCTTAATAAAGCTGTTACAAAAACAAAAATGAACACCAAAAAATACAAAATAAAAAAACAGCCCTGCAGGACCACAGCACCACAGCAGACACCGAGAGCGGCTCTCAATTCCGGGAAGCCCCCACAGGTCCTGCTGTCTGACTCTCTGCCCACTTCTTGCTCCACGGTTCCCAGGTTTGATATTTCTCATGGTAAAAGCCCAGCAACAGGGAGCCAGAAGTCCTCTGCAGCTGGGGCTGGGGGGTGGGGGGGAGCCTGGAAGCTGTGCAGGAGAGATGGAGGCTCCCACGCTCCAGGGCCAAGCTGACGTGACTAAAGCTAAACAGACCCCGTGCCACAACGGGGTTACAGCAAATTCTGTGCAGCACACTCAGCCGCTCGCCAGTGATGGCAGCCTCAGGGAGGGGCGGTGGAGCAGGCAGCCCCAAAGGTAATTTGCACACGGAGTTTATAAGGCCCCTCAGCTCTTTTAAACATATGCTTCTCTGATTATAAACAGCTGATGGCTCACAAGATTCAGATTTTCCAGCAGGGCTTCCAAAAAAAGATTGCACTCCAAGCAGAGAAAGGTGACCGGGTGCTTTGCCGCAGACGTAAATCCAGCCATGTTCTCGCGCAGCTGGAGCTGCCCCTGTTGCCAGGCTTCGAACATGTCACATCTTTAAAATGTTTGCTGCTATTGACATGTCCCAAGGAGGGCTTTGGCTCTGGCCATTGGCCTGGGGAGGGAATAGGGAGATGGAAATGGAACCGCCCCCATATGAACTGTATCTTCTGCCTCCTAGGAGCTGAGGCTGCTTGAAACCCTCACCTCCCGCTCAGAGGCGCTTAGACCCAGATCAAGGGTCAAAATTAGAGGCCCTGGGGCGAGTCTTCTGGTCACTGCCCACCCTGTGCACTCCAGGGGTCTCCACACCGACCCTCTTGGGATTGGTCTCTTTGCTGCCTGCCTGGCCACCAGGGTGATAAGCCTGGGCTCCATCTCCAGCCTCCTCAGCCCCACCCTCCTCGGGGGCTGTGGGTGCCCTGAAGAGAAGTTACAAACAAAAGAAAGGAGCAGGGAGCAAAACAGAAATGCCAGCAAGGAGCCTCAGGACCACGTGCCTAAGTGAGCTCCCAATTCACTGCTTTGCCAAGTTCCGCTCAGCCATGCCAGCGGCCCGGGCCGCAGACACCAGTGAGGAAAGGGATCCTGTTGAGAAGAGTGTCAAAGTCAAGTCTCCAAAGCAGCTGCTGCAGCAGGGTGCACGGTGGGTTCAGGAACTCTCTCCCTACAGAGGAAAGAGTCACAGAGGCCTCCCAGCCCAATTCCATAAAAAATAATGTTGTGCTCAAGTGGAACAATTCATGAGCGTGGTCTCCTGGGGGCCCCCGATCTTGGCCATCTGTTGGGGAAATCTTGGGAAACAGGGGAACAGCCCTGAGGGGCCTGGTGCTTTGGGAGGTTAGCTGCCCACATCACCTCCTCAACCTGTGCCCATTCACCTGGCCACACACAGGAACTCTGGGGGGTGGCACATGCAGGTTCAGTGCTCAGGAAGCCAAATGTGGGCCAAGGCACACCTGCCCTGCCCGCCATGCTCCATGAAAGGAGCTGCCTCTGCAAATGGGCTGTGTCCCTCACACCAAGGCTGTGTGGCAGAGAGGGAGGGATAGACCCTGGCTCCAGGATACCCAGGTGCAGCCCAGCTCTAGTACCTTCTACATCCTAAGGCCTGGCCAATCCCTTGACCTTGCTATGCCTCAGTTTTCCCATCTCTACAGTGGGTGGTAGTGTGGATGAAGCCCTCAGAACCATGCCTGAGACAGTAAGTGCTACAGGACTATTTGTGAGATAAACAAAGCCTCCCTGCTTGGAACAAGCCAGTGCACATCCATTTATCGCTCTCCTGGGTCCAGGCTGCTCTGAGAGCCTGGCAGGTCTCGGAGATGAACCTATGAACTGATAACCCAGAACACCAGCTAGGAGTAAGGGTGGAGGCAGGGGCTGCCTGGCGGGGGGTGGGGACACAGTCCCCAAAAGGGAGGGGTCTTGGGAGAGTGGTGGTAGCTCTGTGCCCAGGCAGGGCCTGACTAGGGCAGTTCTGTCTTGTTCTGTAACTTGCCTCCTGAGGGCTAAAGGAATTTCTCAACACTGCAATGCCTGCTTTTTATTCCAGTAGATGTTACAGCAGAAGCAATCCCTGCTTCTGGCACAGGCCTGTCCCCAAGACCCAGGGATAAGAGAAAAACAGGAGCGAGCTTTGGTGCTACTTCCCTTCCACCTGCGGAATCCCACTACCACCCCATCACGCCTGCTCCCCCTTCTCCGTGGCTGACCCCAAGAGGGCCCTTTGACATTCCTGGGCATACAAAACAAATTTGGGACAGAACTGGCTTTTGAGAACCCCCTCCTGGTCCCTGTGGGTGTTGCCGTTAGCCTTATCCATGTCCCAACGAAATGGATTTGGTGTTCTCTTGGGGAGAAAAGGTCACCCGTTCCATTTCCTAAATCACATTCCAGCTGTCAGTTTCTCCCACCCATGAGCACCCGTCACGCACCCTCTCCACCCACTCCACCGAAAATGCCACAGCTCTCTGCTGCCTTAGCGATGGCCTGAGTCAAAACCGCTCTCCTCTCTGGGAGTAGGACCTGCACCGGGGAGTGGTTCTCACGAGCAGCCTAGGTTAAGAGCTACTGGTCTAGAGGGCAGAGTTCAAACTCTGCAAGAGCAAAGACATGGTCTGTATGCCCGCGGCAGGCATACTACCTGGGCACAGTACTCTTTCTCCTGGGAGCCACCACCCATCAGTAAAAGCTAACAGGTAGGCTGAGCCCACTTTGCTGCCCCTGACAAGGGTCAGACTAAGCCTGGTGAGAGTGGGTAGCAGTGTCAGCTGGCCTTTGCTGTGTAACAAGTCACCCTACAGCTTCATCCCTAAAGCAGCCCACATTTATCATTCCACATGGTTTCTGTGGGCCAGGGATCTGGGGGTGGCTTGACTGGGTGGTTCTGGCTCCGGGTCTCCTGTGAGGCTGCAGTCAAGGTGTGGACCAGGGCTGCTGTCTCATCAGAGGCTTGACTGGGGCTGGAGGATCCACTCCAAAGCTCATACAGGAGGACATTGACAGGAGGCCTCAATTCCTCACCACGAGACCTCTCCAGAGGGCTGCTAGCATCCTCACACTGTGGTGGCTGGCTTCCTCCAGAATCAGTGATTCCAGTGAGAGGGCAAGGAGGCTGCAAGGCCTAGTCTTGGAAGTCATGCTCTGTCACTTCTTCCATATTTTATTTGACAGAAGCAAATCACAGTCCAGCCCAAACTTAATTAGAGGGGAATTAAGTGCCATTTCCTGAAGAACAGATTGTCAAAGGCCTTGCAGACACATACGAAAACCACCACAGCCACATGGTACCCCAGGTAGTTTTCCCTTTTCTTTCCCATTCTTGTCTTTTTCCTCCAAATTATATCCATCTTCTGAGCCTGACTAGCTTGATTATAATATTCTCATCAGGTTCTCTGAGGACCTTTACTGCCAATGACTGTGCACCCACTGCTCACCAGAGGCCTGGTGGGCTTCATTTCAGCAGCCTTACCCTCTACAAGTACAGAGCTGGGAATGGAGTTGGCTCTTTGGGCTCTCTGCAAATATCTGTTCTCACTACAAATACCTATCCAGGGCCCTTTGATGCGTACAACAAACTATAACCACCAGAGTGACGAGGATGGGGCTTAAAATAAACTATAACCACCAGAGCAACGAGGATGGGGCTTTTTGTTAACACCTCTCCCAGGACTCAAGAGATAATCAGAAACAACTTCCCAGGTTGGCCCTGGTTGTGGCAATGTCCTCAAAGGCCTGGGCCCACTTTTCCCTGGCAGGCTGAGGTGATTGTTCTCGGCTGGGGGGCAGCTGTGGAAGTGGCAGGCCTGCACAGGAAGGGGGGCACACACCCTGAGCTTGGGATGCTTTGTGGGAGGAAGCTGCCTCTGGAAGGTGGTGGTAGAAGAGGCCCTGCAGGCAATGGGTCTGGCAGGCCCAGTTCACTTCATTTTCCCACCCCCCGTGCCTGGCACCCAACCAGGCCCCAAGCAGGTGCTCAGGAGACAGCTGCTGAGTTAACCCGCGTCGAAGTGGGGGCTCTGTGAGAGTTGGGTTCGGCTAATCAAGGCTTGGCTGAGCAATGCCCAAACATATACACACACAGCACAGCTGCCCTCCCAATGGGAACTGGCCCACACCCCGTGCTGCCACTCATGGAGACCGCCTGAACTCCAGACCCCCCACCCATCTGGCCTCACGTGATCACCGACCCCAAATGCAGGAACGCAAATCTGCCCGTGAGGACAGGCTGGGAGCAACCCTAACACAGCACTGTTGTCTGAGCGCATTCCCCGAGTAGCGCATGCTGAGGTTGCTCTTACAGGGGGGCTGAGATTGTTCTGGAACAGGGGCTTCCCTGAGGGAGCAGGATCTGCATCTGTCACACTCTGTCAGCCTGAGCCATATGCCTTTTCCTGGGCCCTGGGTAGCTAAGACAGCGATGGACACCACAAACAGGCCATGCCACAGGGTGACAGTGCGCCAGAGCTACAGAGTTGGCTGCAGCTGGGCGGAGGGATGGGTGCTGACCCCACTATATGGGTTTCTGAAGATCTGGCTTGTCCATCCAAGCCAGGTCTGAAGAAACCCTCCAAACCCATCCTTCCCTTGGGCTCGCTAGTGGTCATACATGCCCTAGGCGCTACCCCTGTTGGATGCTGAGGGCTACCTTAAGCTCCTCCCTGTCCTCGGCCAGAAGTCTAGACACAGTTGCCACCTGAGGGAGCCCAGCCTGGCACTTCTCACACCTCCACAGATGCTCGCTTTCTCCAAGCCTCTCATCTCTCTCACTGGGTGCTGGCAAGTCCCCTGTAGTCTTCCCTCTCACCCTGCTGCCTCTCTTCAGTTCTCTCTCCATTCAGCAGCCAGAGTGACCTTTCTAGAAGGGAGATCTGATCCTTGGCACTGCCCTGCCCAAAACCTCCTAGAGACTCCACACTGTGCCTCACCTCTGACGACAGCCTACAGAGCCTGCCCATCCTGGTGGGTATGTGATTTGGGTGGGGACATGAGTGCATGCCACCTGTGGGTACAGCAGAGACCTGGGGCAGGAAGTCAAGTAAACACGCCTCACAGGAACACCCGTCTCATGGGCTCAGTGGGAACAGAGTTGTCAACTGGTCCATGTACCTGAAGCCATCAAGTTGGAGGGGAAGCCCCGATGGAACGCAGGTGCAGGCACACACAGGACACAGGAGGAGGCAGATTCTGGAACAAGGACATGGGCTGCAGGGTCAGCAGAAACCTATGACCAGTGAAGGAAGAAGCCGCTGGATGGTGGGGGTTGCAGGATCATAGAGCCCTTACCCAGGACAGCTGCAGTGGCCGGTATATGCACCAATGCATGCAAAAAGCCTCACTGAAGGGGACCAAGGAGGGGCCACAGAGTGCCAACTGCAAGGGCTGACCTTAAGAGCAGGCTTATTGGCAATGCATCAGCCACTCAGGGATAACCCTGAGGTCCTAATCACCCCCACTCCCCCACGTTCCTGTCCACTCCTGAGAGCAGCGTGGGGTGGGGCCTTTCTTCAGAGGGACTGAGGAGGCAGCCACGTGGCCCTGGGCCTCTCAGCTTCCAAGGGAAGCAGCAACTTGGGAACCTGGCTGGGTCTGAAGATGGTTCCACCCTTAGACTCTGAGGGTGGGGGCAGGGTAGGGAGAGAATTGAGGCCCACAAAATCGCTCGGCCAGGGCCTGCCACATCCTGCTGCTTGGGTGAGGGGCTCCCACAGCAGTTCTTTCTCCTGCCTTGCACTGCAGAAGAGGACTGGTGTTTCCCCTGGGACACCGCCGGGGCTCTGGGCCCCATCTGCACTTCTGTGCTGGCAAATGCAAAAGAATTAGCTCAGCAACTTCCTCTCCTAATCCCCCACCCCCACTCTAAATACCTTGGAATCAAGAGAAAAGCCGAGTGGACGTTTTGAGCCTAATTCTCTTCAGCTGTGAGTGCGTGTGTGCGTGCGTGCTCTCGGTGCACAGGCTTGCAAGGGAACCTTTTGAACCCCAAAGAGTAAAGCTGGAGGGAGTGCAAGGAACGCTAACTCAGCCCCTACCATGTACAGATGAGGCAAACCAGACGCAGGAGGAGAATGGGAGCTGCCCTCTGTCACTTGGGGAGCTCAGGGAGTGGCCACCAGGTACCCAGGCTTTCTCACACCCACCCCTGCAGCCTTGAGTCCCAAGAAGGTGACAAGGTACAGGCGCCAAATCTCAAAGCCTTCCACAACCCACAGAACAATTCAGAAAGGGAGCTGGCTGTGACTGCAGCCCCCTCCCAGAATTCTGCCATGGTGCCCAAGGCCAGCCCCGGGCTCACCTCCCAGCCTGCCTGGCAGCCCCCATCTGCCTCTGGGGCTGGCCTGGAGTCCGCCCAGCCTCGCATGCTTCTCTAGCCAATTCCCACGTGTCTCTTGTCGCCCGACGAGACAACAAACCCTTCTCAGTCTCGGCCTGTTTTCCTCTCCACTCTTCCCCCAAAGGAATAGAGGAGGCGGGAGTGGGGGCACACAACAGGTGCGCTGGGCTGGCAGGCGGCGCTGGCTGATTGACGGCACCCCGTGTGTGGCGAGGGGGTGAGGAGTGGAGGACACAGGACTCAGAACTGTCCTTCCTGACCATGTCTGGTGAGCTGGTCACAAACAATAGTGACAGGCTCCTTGGCCTGGCAACCCCACTGCTAAGAGTAAACTCAGGGAGACTTCACGCAAGCACACAAGGTGAAGTGCCCACGGAATATCACAGTGGGGGAAGTTTGTCAGGGAAAAATCCAAGCGCCCAGGAACTTGGGGTCTGACGTTCCAGGGTTAGGTAGAGGGTGGAGGCAAGCCCGGAACATGAAAATCTGTATGAACAAATCAACTACTTGTAAGATGTATCCCCATCCAGGCCCACAGTTAGAACCCACAGTTTTGTTAAGTGTAAGACCAAATAAGCTCAATTTTCATGATTTTACAAATCAGTTTTCAAGATAAAAATCCTAACCAACACCCTTTGTCACTCTTTAGTAGGAGGGTGGACATCGTTTTAAGTGAAATTGATTTAGGGAGCTTTTCAGCCTATGCTTAACATCCTTGGATAAAACAAAAACAAAGGTTGGAAGACAGCTCTGTGTCCAAGAGTGAGGACTGAAGGAGTCTACCAGGGTACCTCCATCTGATGCAGCTAACAAAGGCCCAAAGAAAAATGGCCACATTTTGAAAATCTGTCTTTCCTACCAGAATGTAAACCCCACATGAGTAGGACTTTTATTCTGGTGAAATCTGTGAAATGACTCTGAAGACCTGGGCTTCTGCTCCCCTGACCTCCTGGGGAGGTAGAAATGGACGTGCAGGGAGGGTGACCAGGGGAGGATTCTGCCCTCCTGAGGAAGGCTGAGGAAGGCCAGAGGAGGCCTGGGGGCCACAGTGAGGCTGGAATGGAGCTGTACCCCAAGCAGCAAGAAGGAGCAGGACAGGGGCCTGAGGCCACGCTCAACTCAACATTCCTGGCCCTGTCTTCCCACGTAATCTCTCTCCTTTCCCATCTCAACAGCTCCAAGAGGCGGTCAGCATCACCTCCATCCTACAGGCGGGGAAATGAGACTTGTAGGTATCTCTGCATTGCAGAGTCCAGGCCAGGGTCAGGACTCCAGCCACTCCCTGCCCTTTTTGGTCAGGGGCAGAGAATAATAGTGGTCACCGAGTGGGAGTCGTGATCTTCTGGATGTCAAGAGGGAGGCTGGGTACAGAGGAAGCAGGCAGACAGGCAGCTGAAAATCTGTCCTGAGGAGGCAGGAAGGTGGGAAAGCCACTTGGGAGCTGAAGTTCCAAGCTCCATTTCCCCTTCAGACGTCACTTCTAAAACACAAGTTCAAAGATAACTATCAAGAATTTCAAGACAGTGACAGTATAGCATGAAACTCTGAGTCTGGGGCGCACCTGAGCACTGGTTCTGAGTGATGGCGCTGGTTGCATAGCTGCCTCTGGACAGGCAGACCACAAAAACCTCCCGGCTAGGTGGTGAGGCTGGGATGCGCCCTCTGATCAAACACACGAACTCCCTGGGCCAGTGCGAAGTGACAGGCGCCCAGGGAACATGTCACCTGTGCCCAGCCTGCCTGTGGGCTGAGCAGGAGGCAGGGAGTGGACTCATCTGGGCGTCCTTGCTGAAGGCCAGAAAGGAATCTCTTGCTGCCTGAAAAAATGACACCATTTTCTCTTTCTCTTCTTCTGGGCTGAAGAACAACAAAACCCCCAACCCAGTCACCCTTGGAGAGAGATTCCTGGCTCTCCCGTAGACATATATTTTCGGCAGAGGCGGTGAAGATGAATGGCCTCCTTGCGTGCCTGGGTGGGGGGACGGCTGGCTCGCTTGGCTGGCTCCAGCCTCCCCCTTCCTCCTGTGTTTGAGGTCAACCCTGGGTTGGGGTTGTAACAACTTTCGAGAACATACCCAGAGTCTTGCATTCCAACAGTGTTTTTGCAGTCCACATGGAAGGGCCAAACTGCCCCCAGCCTTGCCAGGGAAGCCTCAGGGTGTGAGCCTCCAGAAGGGGCTTTTGTGACCCAGGCTTTTGTCCCCAGGGTTTATGGCAATGCTTGGCATTCAGAAGGCGCGCGCCAGAGGCGCAGAGGGAACGGACAAGGGGAGGGGATGGCAGACACGGTCAAGTGTCAGGCCCGGGTGGGGGATGGGAGGTGGGCAGGGCGGGCCCGGCGGGGCACTGGCAGGCGCGGGGCGCTAGGCGCTGCCCTTTGCTAGGTGGGTGGCCCAGCATGTTCTGGCCACCTCTGCCACTCACCCCCCAAGGTCCCAGGTCCTCAGGGGTGAGCAGCAGACACGGGTGTTCCAGGCACAGTAGTGGGAGCTTCAGAACATCCTGATCCCCTGCACGGACCGGCTGCCGGGGGGAAAACGCCTCCCGCACCCGGTGCCACGGCGGTGGTGACCTTGCCCCGATTCGAGGGTCGCTGCAGCGGCGCCGGCGGAGGGGCTGGCCTCGGGCGTGGCCTAGACGCCCACGGGCCTCCACACCGAGGGCCCACAGCAGTGTCGGAGTGCGGCCGCTGTCCTCACGCGGTCACCCCAGGGTGGTGAACACATCAGGCAGAGAACTAGCCTGTGTCTCCGGCTCACCCCGGCAATGCCAACGCTGAGGCTGGTGCTGGCCCCTGCCCCAGCCCCCAGCGGTGCGCAGGACGGCGGGTGGGGGCAGGGAGGGCGGTGGCTCGCGCCACCTCACACCCAGCCAGTGCCTCACGTGGCACCCGACCTGCTGGGCCAATCTGAGCCCGGGTGGCATCAAAACCATACCCTTTCGGCCAATGACAGGACACGGCACATCACTTTCCGCGCCCAGCCAATCCGTGCAGCAGCCCGCCGCAAGCCTTCCCCTGCTGCTGCCCAATCAGCAGGTGGGGGGCGGTCGCCACGTCAGCTGTGGTGGGGGTAGTCGGAGCGCCGCTGCAGTCTCCAGGCAGAACAGTCGCCGCGTCGCCTCAGTACGGACTTCCAAGGAGCTCCTCAGCAAGATCCTGCCAGGGCGTCCCTCTGCGTGGCTCTCCCCGGGGCTCCTCAGCGCAATTCTCCTGGTGCGCCCCTCAGCGCGGTCCTCCCTGGTGCGTCCGTCATCGTGGTTCTCCCCAGGGCTCTTCAGCGCGGTTCTCCCCGGGGCTCCTCAGTGAGGTGCTCTTCCAGGGGCTCCTCAGCGTGGTTCTCCCCCGGGGTTCCTCGGCGCGGTTCTCCCCTGGGCACCGGGGGCTTTTCGGCGCGTTTCTACCCGGGGCACCCGGGGCTTTTCGGTGCGGTTCTCCCTTGGGCAGCCGGGGCTTTTCGGCGCGGTTCTCCCCTGGGCACCCGGGGCTTTTCGCCACGGTTCTTCCCTGGGCACCCGGGGCTTTTCGCCACGGTTCTTCCCTGGGCACCCGGGGCTTTTCGGCGCCGTTCTCTCTCGGGGACTCCTCCACGCGGTTCTCCCTGGGGTTCCTCAGCGCGACTGTCTCCTGACGGCTCCTCAGAGCGATTCTCCCTGGCGGCTCCTCAGCGCGACTCTCTCCCGGGGGCTCCTCACCGTGGTTCTCCCCGGCGGCTCCTCAGCGCAGTTCTCTCTTGGGAGCTCCTCAGCGCGACTCTCTCCCGGGGGCTTCTCACCGTGGTTCTCCCCGGCGGCTCCTCAGCGCAGTTCTCTCTTGGGAGCTCCTCAGCGCGACTCTCTCCCGGGGGCTCCTCACCTCGGTTCTCCCTGTCGGCTCCTCACCGCGGTTCTCTCTCGGGGGCTGCTCAGCGGGATTCTCCCCGGCAGCTCCTCAGCGCAGTTCTCTCTCGGGGGCTCCTCACCGCGGTTCTCTCTCGGGCGCTTCTCATTGGGGTTCTCCCTGGCGGCTCCTCAGCACGGTTCCCTCTTGGGGGCTCCTCGGCGCGGTTCTCCGCTGCGGCTCCTCACTGCGGTTCTCTCTAGGGGTCTCCTCAGCGGGGTTCTCCCTGGTGGCTCCTCAGCGCAGTTCTCTCGGGGGCTCCTCAGCGCGACTCTCTCCTGGGCGCTCCTCATCCGGGGTTCTCCCTGGCGGCTCCTCGGCGCGGTTCTCTCTCCGGCGCTCCTCAGTGGGGTTCTACCTGGCGGCTCCTCAGCGCGGTTCCCTCTCGGGGGGCTCCTCAGCGCAGTTCTCTCTCGGGGGGTCCTCGGCGCGGTTCTCTCTCAGGGGCTCTTCGGCGCCATTCTCCGCGGCAGCTCCTCACCGCGGTTCTCTCTAGGGGTCTCTTCAGCGCGGTTCTCCCTGGCGGCTCCTCGGCGCGGTTTTCCCTCGGGCGCTCCTCAGTGGGGTTCTCCCTGGCGGCGCCTCAGCGCGGTTCCCTCTCGGGGGCTCCTGAGCGCGGTTCTCTCTCGGGGGCTCCTCGGCGCCATTTTCCGCGGCGGCTCCTCCCAGCGGTAGGGATCTCCTCAGCGGGGTTCTCCCTGGCGGCTCCTGAGCGCGGTTCTCTCTCGGGGACTCCTCGGCGCCATTCTCCGCGGCGGCTCCTCCCCGCGGTTCTCTCTAGGGATCTCCTCAGCGGGGTTCTCCCCGGCGGCTCCTCAGCGCGGTTCTCCCCGGGGGCTCCTCAGCGTGGTTCTCTCTCGGGGTCTCCTCAGCGCGGTTCTCCCCGGCGGCTCCTCAGCGCTGTTCTCTCTCGGGGACTCCTCAGCACGGTTCTCTGCGACGGCTCCTCAGCGCGGTGCTCTTCCGGGGGCTCCTCAGCGTGGCCCTCCCCATCTCCCTGGGAGGGTCCGAACACAGTCACCACGGAACTGGGCGGACGGCGCGGGACGGGTGATCACTGGCGTTGCTGAGGTGAGCTGTGTGCCCCGCGGCCGTCCCAGATCACAGGCGTCAGCAGTGCAGCCTGGCCTGGGCAGTGCGCTCCCCTCCGCACCTTATGGACAGCGTGGCCAGGGTCGGCGTCCGAGTTCCCGGCCGCATCCCAGGGATCGGATTCCGGGTCTATAGTTCGCGTGGTGGTTCAGAGTTGGCTGAATTGGGATTGGAGTCTGGAATCCGCATGGTGGTTCTGAGTCTGCGCTACTGGGATGGAAGTTGGGAATCCATGTTGTGGTTTTGAGTCAAAGCCCGAATTGGGACTGGAGTCGGAAATCCACTTAGTGGTTCTGAGTCAGGGCCCGAATTAGGATCGGAGTTGGGAATCCCCGTTGTGGTTCTGAGTTAGGTATCCTAGTTGGGATCAGAATTCGGGTCTAGGATCCACATCCTGACTGGGAGTTTGCCTGACTTGGGATCTGAGTAGTTGGGGTCCGAGTCAGTCCAGGTCTGGAGTCCGCATAGTGGTTTTAGGTTGGGCCTCATTAGGAACAGAGGATCAGGAGTCTGAGTTGGGGACCTGAATCCCGTTCTGGAGTCTGCATCATGTCTCTGAGTGTAGATCCAAGGGAGGTCCGAGTTGGCGACTGGAGTCAGGGTCTGGAGTCTGCCTTTGGGTAGAGGTTCTGAATGGGGGGGTCTGAGTTAAGAGATTGGGGCTAGAGGTCTGAGTTGGGTATTGGAGTCAGGACTTGAAGTCGAAGTTCTGCGTCTAGGTGGGGATTCTGAGTCAGGAATTAGGGGGCGAAGTAAAGATTGCAGTCTGAGTTGGGGGTGGTGATCACCTGCCAGGTGAGAGGCAGTGGTAGAAGTCTTGGTCATATTGGGGATGAGAGTCGATTGGATGGAGGTCTCAGTCTGGGTAGTAGGCTTGAAGGGCCATCACTGTGTTCAGATCCCAGTGCCCCATTGTGGTCCCTGAGCAGGTCAAATAGCCTTTTCTATAAAATTGGGGGTAAGAGTGCCTTCCCACAGAACTGTTCTGGGTATGAAAGTTCTGTCTTAGATTATCACAACGTATAAAAACTTTCCTGATAATATCCACATTTGATGTGCATTTACCAGTTCTTTCTTTATTGTGGTGCCCCTCTTGCTAGACCAAAAGCTCCCAGGGAGGAACTCTGTTTTGTTTTCTGCTGCCTGCCCTGTACCCAGCCAAGAGCCTGATACACAGCCTTGCTCAGTCAGTACTTGAAGGAAAGCAGGCAGGCAGGATTAACCAGATTTCTATGGTGTCTCAAATGATCCATTTCTGCACCTGTTTTCCAGATACTCACTAGGAGAAAAATTTAAGGATTGAGTTGCTTGATTATGGTTGTATTTTAATGTGTTCCCTAACATGCTGAGGAGAAAAGTGGGTCTGTTTCAGGATTTATGCTCCAGCTAGAGGGATCTTTTTAAATTGCGAATCAGAGCATGTCCAAATTCAGATAGAGAGCACAAGAAAACTATAAAGAATTTCCCTTATGAATGTAGATGCAGAAGTTCCGTGTACAACGTTAGCTAACCAAATCCAGTAATATATATTAAACAATTCTTAAACAAGTGGGATTTCTCTTAGGAATGCAAAGATGATCCAATATCAGAAACTTTATCCATATAATTCACATTAAGAGGCTACAGGAGAAAAACCATATGGTTCTCTCAATAGAGGCTGAAAAAATGATGTGATAAAGTTTAACGCCTGTGTGTGATTTGGGGATAGTGGAGGACACCACTTAGCAAGCCCGGAGTAGAGAGGAACTTCTTCAACTTGATACAAGTTATAAACCAAAACTTAACTTTTCAGTAAACTTGATAGAGAAATTAAAAGTGTGTCATTCTCTTTAAGATAAGGAGTAGGCCAAGGATGTCATCTTGGCCATACCCTAATACAAGAAAAAGAAATGGAGATGTGAGGATCAGATAGGAAGTCATAAAACAGTGTAGCTCATAGGATTGATGGTCTCCATAAGGGTTCTCAAACATTTTGGTGTTACGACCCGTTGTGTTCTTAAAAATTGTTGAAACCCCTAAAGGGCTTTTCTTGATAGAGATTCTATCTATTGATGGTTACCATCTTAGAAGTTTAAACTAAGAAATGTTTAAAGCAGAACTATACGAGCACATATTCCAGTGGGGTCATGGTGTGCTGCCTCTGGAAAACCCTTTATCTTTGTGAGAATGAAAGAAAAGGCAAATAATGTCTAAGTATTATTATGAAAATGTTTTTGACCTTTCCTGAAAGGGTCTGGGGGGCTCTCTGGAATCCCCAGACTACACTTTGAAAATTACTGGGCTACATGGAAAAAAAAAATTAAAAAACTTACAACTAAAGAGAGATTTCAAATTTCAGAGAGGTTTTAGATATAAGATCAGTGTACTCAAAACAAAAAACAAAAACAAACCACATTTCTTTATGCCAATAGCAACTGACTAAAAAAAAGCATAATAGAGATTAAGACAGCAATCAGAATAGCAACAAAATTTATACCAGTCTAGGAATTAACAAAGATGATGACTTTTATGGAAAAAATTTTAAAACTCTATTGGAGGGATATAGAGGGAGATCTTTCCATATGCAGAGACATTTTATTTTCTTGAATGGGGCAACTTAGCATTAGAATGATGTCAGGATTTTCCAAATCTGTAAGTTCAATAGGACTCCACTCCAACTTCCAGTTGGAGGGCTTGAGTAATTTAACAAACATATTCTAAAATGTATATGGAAGAAAAATATTTGTAAATGCCAACTGAACTTTTAAAAAGGAGAGCAGAGGACTTCTGCTGGCAGATACCAGGGCACACGCCAAGCTTCAGCAATCAGAGCAGTGTAGTGACAGAGGCCCAGAAGAGAGCTCAGAGGTAACTCCAAGTCTAGAGGAAGGGGACATGTGATAAAGGTGGCACCACATATCAATGGGGACTGTTCAGAAGATGATGTTGGAAGGCCAGCCCTAAAATGGAGGAATAGGAATATGGATTCCTAACTGAGCCCCTAGGAAAAGTAGGCTCCAAATGGACTAAAGATTTGAAAGCAAAAGGTAGTTGCCCATTTGTTTAATAGGAGAAAAAAATGAATAATCTCCAGGGCCAGGGTGGCCATGGGGTTCTTAAACAGGATCCAGAAAGCACACACCTGAAGACTAAAACGTATGCATTTGAATACATTAATGATTATGGATTAAGGATTTCTGTTAAATAAGTCCATCATGGCAATGGTCAGGACTGTTTTCATAATAATACTAAGGAAATGATTTGCCTTTTTCACTTTTACACTCATGAATGTAACTTTGCCATGACTAGTTACAAGGTATTTGAAACAATTAAAGCTGAGAAGGCTAAAATATACCAGAAAGCACCAGGCATCATTAAGATAAAGGTAGGAAGATTGGCAGTTTGCAGGAGGGTTAACAAATAGATTAAAATTTGCCCAAGCTAATCAGTTATCAGAGAAATGTAAATGAAAGCAACAGCTATTCTTCGTAGGAGAAGCATTAGAAAGTAGGATAAGGCCAAGTGTTGGCAGAAGGCAGGGAACAAGCCTCCCTGTGTGCTGCAGGTGGGGACGGAGACAGGCACAGACATTCTGGAGAGCCAGCCAGTACTTCTTCCTCAAATAAAATATTTTATACCTGTGGCCCAGCAGTTTCCCTCCTGAGTAAACATGCTGGAGCAGTTCTCACCCAGAACAACGAGAGGCTGTGTGTGTGCATGCTCAGGGCAGCGTGGACGATGGGGGTGGGCAGTTGGAGCTGGTCACTGTGGTTAGGAGCAGGGGACTAGATGTACACTTCACGAGATAGAGACGTGTGGAAACACAGTGCTGAGTGACACAAATGCCAAACAGAATGAGGGCCTCAGTACATGACTGTGTATTTAAATTAAAACTACACACCACCCAGACATGCAGTACTAGGGAGTGCTCGTGAGTGCACACACACACACAATGATATAAATAAATTACCCTGGAGCAGCTGTTTGTGCAAGGAGGGGAGCAAGGATAGAGGATAGAGATGAAGTGGGAAAGCATGGAGAGGAAGAGAGAGGTGCCTTTATGCAGACCCTTACAGGGTGATGGTGTTTCATAGGCTGAGGGCTGTGATCAACTCTGTGCAGAGTCCCAAAAGCCAAGAATGAACGAATGAATGTGCGTCCATGAGTCTCCTGCCAGATACCCTCTAATGACTTCTATTTCTAGGAAATAAAATTCAAATTCCATCAGGTTTTTACTAGATCTGCCCTGCTTACCTCTCTGACCACTGTCCTCCCTCACTGAGCTTTGGCTCTGCCAGCCTTCTTCTTCTTTGTTAAATCTGCCAAGTATCCCTCCTACCCCAGGGCCTTCACCACCTCTGCCTGGCTTGTCCTTTCCGGTGATCTTCCCTTGACAATTCCTTCTTATTATTTAAATCTCACAGGAAATTTTGGTCTGACCTGCCATATCTGTCATCCCCTTTAGTCACTCACTAGCTGAGGACTACATTTCAAGTCTCTGCAAAGCACAGGCTATGCTTTTCTAGTTTCTTAGGCATCTACTTATTTGTTGGCTGCCTATCTCTTCCACCGGAAGGGAGGCCCCAAGAGAGCATATCTGTCTTCTGTATAGGGTCCGCACGTGGTGGGTGTGTCACAGATTTCTGTTGAATAGTTTCATTCATTTATTGAATGAATGAAGAGGTCAGGCCAGGAAAGTGTGCATCCATTTTGACAACTCAGTGAGAAAGCAAATAGCATGTCAAAATCTGACCCCTTACAACCAGGGTTTCTTAGCCAACCACACTGGTAATGCTTGGGACAGGATGTATCTTTGTTGTAAGGGGCTGTCATTTATATTGTAAGATATTTAGCATCCTGCCTGGTCTTTACCTAGTAGATATTAGTAATCCTCCCATAGTTGTGATAGCCAAAAATGTCTCCAAACATTGCCATATGTCCCCTGGGGGGCACCCTAGATGACAACCACGTCCTTAGACCAGCTCTTGGGACTGGGATGGTATCTCTGCTCTGGGCTCTTTAAAGGCAGCAGGCCCTGGCTTGCATCCTGCCACATCTAACACCCATAGCCTCACCACCTCTGTGAGAAAGACCCCGTCCCAGGCCTGGCCAATCAGAGTACCCTCTTCCCTGGTCAGCAGTATAATTTGAGTTTGGCAAGTACTTCCAGTCCCACAACCTATGGGCTGCCACCCAGGGGTTTAGTTGGAACTACGTTTCAGCTGCAGTCCCTCAGCCGTCTATGGCATGGGCACCTGTGGCTTGACCAAGTTGGAGGTGGCCTAGAGAGGCCAGGCTGGGCCTGCTCACCTTCTCCAGTTAGTGCAGACTGATGAATGAGTGGTTCTCGGCGGATACTGGATCCAGGTTTGCAGTACACTCCAGGAGGAGGACGAGAAAGGTTTCCCTCAGAGCAGGCCTGGATGGGAGGGCAAGGAGTGGCCTCTAATACTGCCTTTCCTTCCGGTGCCTCTATCAGCCTGTGCCATGCTCCTCTGAACTGACTGGCCCCAGCATGTCCAGGTTACTGGCAAAAGCCTGGATAACCCAGGGTTCCAGTCAGACCATCCAGGAAGGCCCATGAGGCTGGAGCGCACCCAGTCTCTGGCAGCTCTGTCTGCGGAACTAAAAGCCTTTCTCCCAGAGCCTTTCCTACGGCTGGGCGAGGCTCTTGTTTGCAATTTAAATAGGGCCTCATTTATGGAAGAATCCCTGCTCCTCCGAAAAGCCTTGGGCTCTACCTCCCTAGCCGCCCGGGCCTCAGCCAGGAGAAGAAATGGATCTAAAAGGCCTTTCTCCTGCTAATTGTAGCAATTAGCATTAGAGAATGGGGACTCGATGGGGGGCCACTGCCTGGCAAAACAAGCTTATTCCCAGCTTAGGCCCAGGCCCAGCTCCACACACTGCTGCTTGGCCAGACTCGGCCCCCACCCAGGGTCTGGCTGGCTTCAGGGCAGGGAGAGAGGGCCCAGGCCTGCGGGTGCTAAGAGCAGTTGTGGAGGGCGTGCATCTGAGTTGTTAAGACAGGTGGCCATACAGGTAGCCCTGGGCTATGACTTGTGGTCCTCTCAGAAAAGGGCCTGACTGGAATGCAGAGCCAGACCAGATATTCATGAGCGGATCATAGAGTATAGACTGAGGGCTATCTGGTGATATGACAGAAAGTAGTCTTGCAGCAAATGACTCTTAAGAGAGTAAGGAGCCATTCCCCTCTATGGCTAACTGGAAGCCTTTCTCTCCCCCTACTCCAGAAAGGACTTTCTGTTCCTTCACTGAGTGTGCTTGCTTATGAGCCTTCTGGGAACCAGGAGAGTTCAGTGGGCCTCATTATTGAGCATATGGGCACCACAACCTACTTGTGACATAGGCCATGCTACAGTTGATTTTAGCCAGCTTGCGGCATCTATACAGCACAGTGCCTTCCCAGGCAGTGAATTATGTCTGACAGGCAGGGGAATGATCATTGCCTCATTTTAGGGATGCAGTCATTCAAGAAATATTTGTCAAACACTCACCAGGTACTAGACCCTGGCCCAGCGGGAGGGATTTGATAGGAGCAGGGACCTGCCTGCCCTCTGAGGGTTTGTGGACAAAGGGGAGAAAGACTAACTAATGTTGAAGGACCATTTGCACCCTGAGGGGAGTGTTGAGGCCTGGGAGCACAGAAGGTGTATAGCAGGAACCCACTGGAACTAGCCTGGGGTCTGAGAAACTCCCCTGGGGAGAGTGGCAGGGGCAGGCCAAGGGCCCTCTGGTGGTAGGGAGCCCGTGAGCACCTGGGATGGAAAGAAGCCAAGAATCTGAACTACCAGAAAGGCAGCTGCAGGATTAAGCAAGACCCACAGGTCTCTAAACTTTGAAAGGATTTCTGTCCACTGAGTAGATAATTGATTGGAATGGGGCAGGGAATGTGAGAACGCCAATTAGGAGGTGCCTGCAGTACAGAGAAACGGTGGCCTACCAGGGCAGTGGCAATACGGATGGAGGGAAGCAGGGAACCTCTAGAACTATGGATGGGTGAAGTAAGCCTGGCTTGGTGATGGGCTCGATGCGGGTGGTGAGGAAGGGGGTGTATCGGAAATGACCCCAGAGCTTCTGGCTTGTGCCACTGAAAGGGTGGGTGACAGACAGGGACCTTCAGTAGACTGGGCTATAAAATGATGGAGGCTGTGGAGAGGAGGTGGGGGCAGGCGACTGAAATGTGGGTCTGGCTGGGTTATAGAGACATTTTGGGGGAGTCAGGGCCTCACAGGTGGTCCGGAAGCCCTTGGTGCTGAGGGAACAGCTTAGGGAAATGGTTTGCATAGAGAAAGGCACTGGCATTTAGTGGCTATGCCAGGAGGGAGAACCTGCCAAGGAGACTGAGCATAGAGCCAGAGAGATGGCAAGAAAGCCAGGAGAACTGGGAAAGAGGGATGGAAAAGAGGACCTAGGGGTAATGGTCCTGGCAGAGGTCACATTGGATCCAGTACTTGTGATTCTCTGATTGCTGGCAATGGATGGCCACTGGCCTGCAAATTGCCCTAGTGGAATGTTCCCTGCCTGTGTGCCTCCCTATGGGCTGCCTTTCCCCTGGACAGATGGGGAGAGACCCTCTTCCCCACCTGGTTCTCTGTTTCACCCTTGGAACTGTGGCAGTAAAGAGGACCTCCCCACAGTACATGCAGGGAACAAGCTGGGTTGACTCCCTCAGGGAGGCCTCATCCTTCCTGAGGTATTTTATAACCTCGGAAGGATAGAGAAATCCCCCCAACTTTAATACAAAGCCAAGCAAGCTGAAAAATGGCCTTCAATAGGCTAAGATGAAAAAACAAAGAGGCTGTCAACATCAGGACTCAGTGGGGGCAGGGAGCTTCAGTGGACTGCCCACAGAGGCCTGAGCCAAAGATGTCAGGATGGGTGGTCACTGTAAGGGCAGTGGATCGCAGCTCTTTTTCTTGTCATCTCTCCTTCCTGATTAGCAGTTCAAACACCCTTCCGAGACTCAAGGGGTTAACTGCAGATCCTCTAACTCCTCCACTTGCTAATTTTTAAACACAGCTGAGCTCTGAGCACCCCTCCCAAGGCTGTGAGAGGCCAGAGGCCAGCACAGACTCTGTACCAGGTCTGCACAGCGTCCACCCCAAGTGTTGTCAGGAATCTGCAGGCATCTAGAACAAAGGTGCCTCCATTATTTCCCTCCCCCAGCATATCCTGATACCTGAACTAAGACTTCATCCAGAGCTTTTGCCCACTTCATTGATGGTCTGGTCGGCTTTTGTTGACACATATCCGTGACTCCCAAATGAACCTTTAAGGTTGGCTTAAAGCAGCTGGGACCTACACATGACAAAACCCAGCTGGAAACAGTGGCTTACACTCCTGTGCCCCCAAAGATACCTGCTCCTAACAGTGGGAGTGCCAAAGCCTGGAAGCTGGAAGCCAAGGAGACAGGGAGCTCCCTCCTGCTGACCCCCTGCCAGGCCACATCCACCTAAGGGGTTTTGGATCATACTCCATCTTCAACTACTGGGATCAAATGGAAACCCCTCAGGAATTCTGAGAGACAGCCCTTATACCTATGTGCACTGACACACATGCACTGACAAATATGCATTCTGACACATATATGAACATGCACATACATTTGCCTCACTCCCTGCCAGGAGGTGGGTTCTGTCCCATCTTTTGACATGTTACTTCTTGTCCTTCCCTAGGCCCACCTTCTTTGTGATGGGTGCTGAGACCCCCCCACTGGGTCCAGTGGCTGTTCCCAGGACCCAGCCTCTGTTCTTAACTTACCCAACTGTAGTTCCTAGGACCCCAGCTTTTCTCAGGGAGAGAGATAGAGCTCTTTTGGTCTGGCACATGTTCCATGCCAAGTAGTTGAGACAGCAGCCACAGGGCAGCCTCAGACTTGATATCATTTAATGCTTGTAACATTCCTACAGGGAGGAAGACACTACACACACGTGCAGATGCAGCAAAGAGCAGCTCAGCCACATGGAATGACTTGCTTGAGGTCACTGGACACTTGACACAACAGAGTTTAGCCCAGTCTCTGGAGAGACCAGCCCTCCACATCCTGTCATGCTGGAGAGGGCTGCCAGCTTTTGTCCCTGCTCCCCTAGTTCTAACCCTGGAAGAGTGATTGTCCCTGCTGTGCCTTCAACCCAGACAGAAGCAGGCTAGAAGAGGGGAGGAGAGGCAGGGCTGCCCCTTGGAAGGCTCACGTTCCTCACCAGTTCTCTGCTTGGACAAAGGTCTTCCAAGCAGCCAGGTTCTGAGGCTAGTCACTGTCATCATTGGGTGAGGCAGCCTGGGAGTACCAGAGGTTGGAGCAGTTGGGAACCTTCCCCAGGGAAGGGGCTGGATAGGCAGGGGTGGGTGCTCAGTGGCAGGCCACAACTAGGCACCTGGGAGGGCCAAGCACCACACTGAGAATGCAGTGCTTCCCCTCCCCTCCTGGGCTGCTCAGGAACCAAATACCACCCATCAGCCTTCTGTAAACAAATGAGACTAAGTCTCTGGCACTCTTGGCCCAAGTGCAAAGGGCAGCTGCCCCTGCAGCTACTCACTCTGTCCTGGCCCTCTCAGGAGGCTATGTGACCTCTGCACCTGCTGGCTTGTTTTGTTCCTAAAATACGTGTATGCTTGAGAACCTAGAAGATACCACTGCTAACAGATTTCCACATCATTCATTCTGTTCTTCCTGTGCAAGTCTAGTGCTGGGACAAGAACCATAAAACAAGGTGACCCAAAACTTTCAGCAGAATGCAGGTAGGCAGGACAGAGGTCTCTGGGAGTGTCATTCCAAGGCAGTGTCTTCCTCCTCCCCTATGCTCCCCATTTCCCAAGAGTGGGCTTCCTCCACCCCACTCAGGCACCTCTTCCCAAGGCTGACCTAAAGGCCTCAAGCTCTGCGGATAGGGGCAGTCCTGAGGTGGCACTGAGTCTTAGGGTTGGAGTGGGAGATATCTGTGCAAAGGCTGCTAGGAACGTCCCCCAAGGGCTGACTTCAAAGCTTGGCCTAAACCACTGCATCAAAGTCAGCAAGCTGAGCTGTTTGCACAGAAAAGGAGGAGGGGCAGGCCCTTGAGCCACCTGTAGCTCTCCTTAGGGTCTCAGGCCTTCACACCAGAGCAGGCCTCAGGCCAGACCACCCAACTTCTAGGCCGGATGTGCCACTGGGGAGGAGGAGGACTGCCCCTCAAAACACTGCACTCCAGGATTCCAACCCAGGGACCTGAAGGCTCCCCTGCTCTCCAGATCACACCCCTACTCTCAGAGCCATAGGCCCAGTGGGGGACAGCCTGTGAGAGAGGCCTGTGTGGGGTGGCCCTAGCTCCACCTCTGCTTCCAACCTGGCCTTGCTGCATGACCTCTGGCCCAGCCCTCTCCACCTGGAGTGCCATCTCTCTTTGTGGGGTGGGCCAAGTGGGCTGTGTGTGGGGGAGGGCAAGTATATAGGTGTGATATAGGTGGACACTGCCACAGTACCCAATAGCAGCTCAGAGCCAGGCCACCCAATTTGTATGCCAGCCCCAGCTGGGCTTAGGCATGTGGTGTGTGAAAATAAACAAAATAGGCAGCCCTAGGGTCAGGAGGCAGGTCCAGAGCTCACCCAGGTGCAGCCCAAGATGAGTGCCTGGCCTCAGTGAGCGAGCACTGGCTGCTATTGCTGCTGTGGTGTGGAACCCTGACACCAGGGCCACTGGCCTGGCTGTGTGACCTCTACCTCAATACCCAGAGCGGGGCAACCAGAGGCAGAGTCTCAGTGTGGTGTTCTCCTGTGAAATAGTGATGGCACAGGCAGGGGCTAGGGCCCAGTGCCTGCATGGAGGATCAACAAAGGATGGCAATTATTGAAACCTCTATGGGGAAGTTCCCCAGACACGAGAGGAAGACCCCCGTGGAGGCCATGTGTGTGACGTGCTTAGATTTTCCAGAGTCTTCATTTTCCTTGTCTAAACAGAGGTCATGGAGCCTCCTTCTCAGATCAAACAGCCCTGTATGAGTGGCTACAACCTTTGGTGGGCTCAGGGCAGCCCCTCCTGCCCCCTTGCTTAGGAGCCGTCTGCAGAGGCCTAGGGAGCTGCGTGGGGTCTTTCCACCTCAGCCTCTCTCCCCACCCCCACCAGGTCCCCTGCCTGACTCCCCTGCCTTCTAGCATACCCAGGCCCTAGAAGCACCAACTCCATGGCTGCAGCTGAGTGGAGTGTATGCCTGCCCAAGCCTAGAGGGGTACTGACCCCTCCCTTGCACGAGGAGACATCAAAGGGAAGCAGGAAGCAGCGGCCTGGCTGACCCACAGCAGGTGGGAGAAGTGCAGCCTCACAACTGCTGGGGATTTTCCATCCCACCAGGATTTCCGCGGGACACCCCAAGTCCAGCCTTTGAGGCTCCTCAGGAACCAGGGTTTGGCCTGGAGCCAGCTGGGGCAGAGGAGGGGGCCAGGCTGGGTGGTTTAGGGGTGTGGTTAGGCCTGCTAGGGGGCTCCTCTTCTCAGTCTCCCCATGACTTGCTGGTTACTGGCTTGAAATCTGGGCCCAGACCCATTCCAACACTGAACCCTGAGGTCCCTGAGACCTGGCTGGCAAGGACAGGTCCCAATTTTTACAGGGGCCTGAGACGAATGAAGAAGGGATCTCCGCCCCTTCCCTTCTCAGTCACACCTCCTTGACGGGGTCATCAGAGTGGGCTGTGGTAGGTGCACCAGGGAAGGGACCATACAGAGGAGGCTAGTCTCAAATCCTAGGGTGCCTGGGATGGCCCTATTGAAATGCAGCAGCTCCTGTGCAGGCAGGGATCTGTATGGACAGCTGGGTGGACACAGGTGCCTACTGACCTCCCAGATCCTTCAGCAGAGCTCAGCCCTGAGTGACAGCCCAAGGCAGGCCTGGCTACCTCAGCCTCTGGCTCACAGCCCTCAGCCAGAGCCCTGAGAGGCCTGGGATCTCAAAGCTGCAAGGTGAGAGGCCAGGGGAGAGAAGCCCGGAGCTGGTAGTGATGCTGGCTGAGTGAAAATTGCACCTGTCCCAGCACTGTGATGCTCCCTATCCAGCCTGGGCTTTTGGCAGCCTTCTGTGCTTTGTGGAGGAAGCTGGCTCAGATTCCCCACCTCCCTGTGCAGTTTGTGTGTCAAGGTGTACTTGTTACACCCAACTCAGGGTGTCTTGCATCACTTCCTGGGTCCCTGTCCCCCAGAGCTGGGACTGCTGAGTTTTGGCCCTAAGCTCTTGCTTCCATCTTAGCAAGTCAGGGCCCAGTGTTGTCCTTGCCTTTGTGCATCAGGATGGTAAGCTGGGCATGCTCTGCATCACAGAGACCTGCATGGACCTGGATTGGGTTGCCACTATCTTCAGGCTGGTCACTGGGCAGACACAAACCAGGGCCTCTGGTCAGAAGGGACAATGGCTTTGATACTTTTGCTGCTCTTTAGGGGTGAGCAGGGGCTGCTTGTGCATCGTAGTGCATTATAGGGGATGCACATTTACAGTTGAAAGCTACTGGTCCTGAGTAGAAGTGGGGCTGAGTAGGACTTCCCAGCCTTGAACATGGGGTTGTCATCCAACTGGGACCCACATTTGATCCAGCAGCCATGCTCTGTGCAACCTGGGCCTGAGAGTAGCCATGCTCATGTGAAAAGTGCTAGTAGCAAAGCTGTCATTCTGGTCACTACAGCTGTCCTTGCAGGAGCACATTGCCCAGGGCTGGGAGCTGTCATTTCCGTGACAGGAGTGAGACTCAACACTGGGTGAGGGTGGGGGTATCTGTTGAGAATTATTTCAAAACAATTGTGGAAACTTGGCAGTGGAGGGGCTCTGGGCGTAGGTATCCATAATATCCTAGTCAGGGGTTGGGGTACCCTGGCTCTGCTGATAAGCCCAAGTGAACATGCTCCTCCCCCAGCTTGGAACAGGTGGAATGGGCCAGGTGACACTCAGTGTAGTCTGTGGTCTGGCCTCCCAGGCCAGTGGCAGTACTGGGGTGGCAGACATTTGCTGTGTACTATCCCAAGGCCTGAAGGTCACACAGCTAGGTTGGAGCAGGGTTTTGGGCAGGATGAATAGGCATTGCTGTGCTCTCAGAAAGGCAAAGCAAACCCCAGAAGCAAGGGGGTGAGACGGGGAAAAGGCCTACGCTTTGCCATCAACTCAGGCCTACTCAAGGCTGGCCCTGTCCCTCCCCTGCCCTTGCCCTGCCAGATGGTGTGAGGTGGAGGGGCTTAGAGTGAGCCCCGCTGACTCTCCTTGGTGTGGAGACTTGTGTGGTGTACAGGTCTCACCCGTGTGACCCAGCAGGAGAATGGGAGAGTGGGCCCAGAACTTGGTCAGGCTTATCCGTGGAGAACAAGTTCTTCCCTAGTCCAGTTGTGGTGTGAGTCCTGGGTGAAGCAGGAGGCATCCTGGGAAACAGGCTTGTTCTAGTAGGAATCCCATTCTCAGGAAGGCTGTGCGGGGCCCTTTCTCACTGCCATCTGGGAGGATGCCTGCCTGCTGGCCATTTGGGCAGACTGTCAGAGCACCCTCCCTGGGGTCCCAGACCAAAGGCCTGAAGTCCACATGGGGCCCCTGAACTTCTGGTGCCTGTGTGGGCTTGTCCCCTCGACCCCGAGTGGAATGGCAACAGCCAGCTGCAACCCTCCTAGCTTCCTGTCATTTGCTATATGGAAGGGCCAAGAGCTGTAGTCATCTGCAGATCCTCCCACTGCACCTGTGGGACTAGCATCTCCTGTCTGGATGTGAGCAACTTGCTGGTGGCCTGTGAGGTGGGAGGTGCACTGGGCTTCCAGATAAGGGCTTCTTGTTCAGGTGACAACTCTATGTGAAGGAGACCCATGGACACGCATCTATCCCCTGCCCATGTACCAGGCAGAGATGTGGGTGAACTCTTCCATGACATGGCAGGGTCCCCGAAACATCAGACAGATCGATACTCTGTGTGCATGTTTGTGGGCAAGACACAGTGGTGGCATGTGTGCCATGGAGTTTGGTAATGGGAGGACTGAAGTAGTGCCTCTGTGTGTGAGCTGTGCCAGCCATCCCCACGAAGGGGGCATTCCATGTAGATGGGGATCCTCTCTAGGCAACCTCTTCCACACCTGATTAGCTCTGGCCATCAGACTTCTCGTGCCAAAAGGGACCCTTCCCTGGAATCTGTAATTCTCACAGGCTGTCCCATACATTTTAAATCCAGGAAATGTGCTCACCCATGAGACAGGGATGGTGGGAAGGTATGAATGAAAAGCAGCCAGTCCTTAAAATTGGAAGCCATTTCACTCCTTACCAGGTACAAAGATAACATGCTGCGTGGATCAGGAACACAAACTAACCTACCTTATGATGTAGTGAAAGAATCTGTAAAATTTTGTCTCAGCATACTCCCTGGAGGAAGTCAAGCACAGGAGGCCTTGACTAGGAGACCTCAAGCCTTGGCATGTGCCTAGACCAGCGGGGAGGGAAGGCTGGGAGGCAGTCCTCCCTTACCCCTTTTCTCCCAGACAGACCTGCCCTGGGTTCTCCCCAGGCCTCTCAGCCCGAGCAAGTGCTCAGTTGGCCACTAGCTCCTTGCAAGTCCAGCAAGTCTTTCTTTCCTGTTCCTTCTTCAAGGAAGGCTTAGCCTCAACTCCAGGGCCACAGACAAAGGACAGTCACTCTCCTCTGCCAGAAAGTCATTTATGGGACATGGAGAAAGCATCAAATGTATTGCTTTTCCAACACCTAAGAGTGGAATAGGAGGAATGAAAGAGGAACTCAGCCAGAAAGTTCTGGAGCATAGTCTTTTTGCCAAAATAACATGTTTTCAAATGAAAGAGGATGGTCCTGGGGCACTGAGGAATCAGGGGGATAGACCCCACTGGAGCTTATCTCATGCTGGCAGCAAGTCCCAGGCCTCAAACCACATACCTGGGCCACCTCAGGAGAGAGACTGCAGGGAAGAAATGAGTTGCAATGCTCCAGCCTAACCAACTCCCCTTTTGTTACTTAATCCAATCCCAGAAGGTACTGGGTAGGGTCAATTAACAGATAGCTGCCTGTCTCCTGGCAGAGTCTGACCAAGGCCCAATGGGTGCTTCTCTTCCTAAATCCTCTGGTGTACCCCATTCTTCAAGGGAAACAGTCCCCTTAAGATTCTGTGTGAAAGGGTTCTGAAATCACTGTACCAGTTAATGAGTTATTTACTCTAAACAATGACTTGATAAAGGGGGAGGATGAAGTTAGCTGGTGTTGACTAAGGAGAGACAGAGTTGCCAAGGAAATTCTTCTAAATGAAAAAATAAGAAAAAGCAGTCATCCAGTTTTGTCTGACAGTGAAACGTGTCACAGAGCATGCACCTTTGGCCATCTTTTGCATTTGTGATTTGGAAGAGAGAGGCAGCAGTGAGTGTGGGGCCAGGGAGAGGAATCCAACAAAGCTATTCTGTGAGGCAGTGGCTGGGATTTTGGGGTGTAGAGTAAGGGCAGCCAGTCTTAGAGGCCCATGTCATCTGGGCTGCCTCAGAGCTAAAGCTAGGTAACCAGAGGGAGTAAGGAAAGGCCTGAGTCCCAGGCTAGGCTTTTCACAGTTGTATTGAGATGGGAAAGTAAGGGATGTTCCTTGCAGCAGATGCAGGGCCCAGTTGGCTAGAGTAGTATTTGAAATGAGTTGGCATTTCAGGGCAGTGTTTGTGATGCCAGTCAGTAGGTAGAGGCTTCTACCTCTTTTTAAAGTCTTGCTCTATGTTATAATCTCTACTTCTTCTCAGAAGTTTGAAATGTTTACTCTGAACTAAGCTCTATGCTTTAACAAGTTATGTTTTAATAGGAAAACCGTCATTGATGGAATCATATGTAATTCCTACATTTTTCCAGTTACCCATTCCTAGGGAAAGCTTAGCCATTGGACAAACCAGCCAGAGCCCCAGGAACCTACATTTGCAGACAGCAGTGGCAGGCATAGTGGCCTAGTGTTGGATGGGGGAAACCTGGCCTCTATGTGTCTGGTTTTGCAAACTAAAATGCCATTGCCCATACTCAGGCTGACAGGTTCTGGAGGGCCGTTGACTCCTGCTCTGTATCTCACCTCTAGTTCCATCACAGTGCATGAGCTGTCAGTAGGAGCCTTTTAATGCAGATGCTAATACCTATTCCTAATGCTAGCCCATCCCCACACCTCCTGAGTTGGTGAGATATATCCTGGGAACAAGAGAATCTGAAAGCTCCTGGTCCTCAGGCTAGCAAGAGCCTTGCCTGTAAGAAGTGGGAGATCACCTCTCTCAGGAGGCAGAACTAAGGCTGCACAGCACAAGAGAGATGTCTGACTGCACAGTCTGGGTGGCAGAAGGACTCCTGTCCTTTTTTCCACAAAGACCTGAATACCTCTCCAGGTGCCACCATTTTCTGTCTGGGAACATCTGCTATCACCAAGCCTCAGTTTCCTGGTCTACAAAACTGAGATGGTCTTTTCTATACAAGGCCCCAGGAGGATCACTGCAAGTCACTGCATTTCATGGTGCCCGGATTTCCCTGCATTTCTAGAATGTCAACAGAGATAAGTGGGCTCCAGGGGAAGAGATTCTTTATGACTAGAGACATTCTGGTCGACTTTGGACCCCAGCTTCTATGGACAATAGCATGTGGACATGAGCCCTGGGGAAGTAGGGATGACTGAGTCCGAAGAAGAGCTCTCAAGCCTTACACTCTCCAGACCAGCCTTGGGTTGCCTGAATCCCAGCATAGCCTCATGGAACCCCTGCCTGGGTCCTAGCACCTAGTTTGACCTGGGCACAAGTACTCACTCACTCACTCACTCATCAAACATTCACGGAGGGTCCGTGACAGGCTCCCTATGGATTAAGCACTGAAGATAAAACACTGAACAAAAACAGCCAGCCTATACCCTCATGGGTCTTGAATGTGATCGAAGGAGCCAGCCAGTAAACCCTTTACCACAAGTAAACACACAGTTACACATTAAGAATGGGAGGGGAGGTATGTGACTTTTTACAGCCCAGTCTTAAGCTTTAGAAATCGGCTCCTCTGAGGAAGGGACATTTCAGCTAAGACCCACAGGATAAGACAGTCCTAGCCTGGGGAAAGGGAGAGAAGGTCAGGAGAGAGCTTGGTATGTTTAATACTGAAAGAATATTTGATGAGCTGGGACATCTCCTGCAGATCCACGGCTCCCTAGCTTTGTGACCCTGGGCCCTAGACTTAATCCCTCAACCCTGAGGAGATTATCTATAAAACAGGAATGATAATATTCTTGTGTTAAAAGCTGCTGTGAGGATTAGTGAAATGATGTCTATATTTGCCTGGCAAACAGGAAGTGTAAGTAGTAGTATCATTTGAAGATTATTCTTCAGCCTAAAGGTGTGTTCATTATGGCTGGTGGGTTTTCTCCCCACCTAGATGGTAGTGCTGGGCCTCCTTTAGAGTATCTTGATGCTTGTGGAGCATGGATGATATGACCATAACCTGAGAAAGTAGGGACTGTATCCACTTTGGTCCTCCCAGGTCCCAGGGCCCCCACAGTGCCCTGGTGTGTGGTCAGTGCCCACAAATACTGAATAAAGGAACAGACACATGAGAAGCAACAGCAATTGCCTGGTCTTTAAGGGTGAGGGAGCACCCTCTCCTGAGAGAGGGAGAGATAGGTGGGGGGAGGTTGGGTGGGGGTAGGGAGAGATAGCGAGTGAGCGAGCAGGCTAGAAACTTCCTGAAAAGGGAAGTTACTCTAGAAAAGGGTAAGTTCCTTCCAGGTATCATGGGCTGGCTTAACCTGGACCAGTTTGACTTTACTAAGTCCCATTTCTCATCTAGGGAGCCTGAGGCCATTAAGGTTATCTGGTCCCAAAATCCCTTGGAGCTGTCACAGGGATCCCCATTCTTTGCCTTTAGTCACCCCAGCCCCAAGAGCCATCTTCCACATGGAGTGAGCAGGGAGCTACAAGGAAAAGACGGGTCACAGTTGGAGAGAGACACAGAGAGAACCAGGTGGGCTGGTAGGACAGGAAGATATAGGGAGAAAGTGAAGCTCTCTCGGGGAGGCAGGAATACTTCTACCCGGCTTCCTTCTACCCACTCTTCATAGAACACAAACACTGTAAGAATGACTTTTTCCAAACCCTCTTAGCATTCAGAAGTAGAATTGCTGTATAAGAATTTTTTCGTAGGTGCTTTTTTGGCGTCGGGAGGGGGGAGCATTTATTTAAAAAATAACCGCATCATTAGTGAAATCTTCCAAAGTCTCTTTTTGGAGCCCAAATTGCACTAATGTCCACATCTGAGGAGGCTATCATAATAAATGAACACATACCTGTTTCACCTATGATGGTTAGTGCAATCTTGAAAGCACTAGTAAATAGGGTCCATCAGCTTTAAAAATACAAACCCAAATTGAGTCATACCAAAATGCAAGGCTACACACAATAACCTGGGTGAATCTTCAGGGAATTGTGCTGAGTGAAAAGAGCCTATCCCAAATAGGTAATTTGCTGTGTGGTTCCATGTATGTAATATTCTTGGAATGATAAAGAAATGAAGAATAGGTTAGTAGTTGCCAGTGGCTACGGACAGGGTGGGGTGGGAGGGAATTGGGGGTGGCTATAAAAGGGGGACATGAGGGGATTCTTGAAGAATTAGAAATGTCCTGTAGCGAGACTTATCAATGCAATATCCTGGTCAGAATTTTGTACTACAGTTTTGCAAGATGTTACCATCGGGGGAAACTAGGTAAAGGAGTACGTAGGATTTCTCTATGTTGTTTCTTAGACTTTCATGTGAAATCTACAATTATCTCAAAAGTTTATTTTAAAAAAACCCAAATAAAGAAAAAATCAATAGTCCTCCTAAAAATACCCAGAAATGAATTTTAGAATGTCCAAAATCCATACAAAAATCTAAAAAATATGGAAGGATGTTGCCATGGATTTGAACATGTGGGTAAACTGCTTCTATTTGTGGCTGGAAATACTTTTTTTTGAAGTGGGGGGAAGGCAGTTCTTCCTAAGTTAATCTAAATTGAACAGAGTTTCAATAACAAATGCCACTGGGATATGGATATACACACAGATAGACAACTTTTTTTTTTAATTAGGCAAGCTGAGGCCGCAGGTGGTGGCTCACGCCTGCAGTCCCAGCTCTTTGAGAGGCCGAGGCCGGCAGATCACTTGAGGTCAGGAGTTTGAGACCAGCCTGGCCTACATAGTGAAACCCTGTCTCTAATTAAAAAAAAAAAAAAAAAAAAAAAAAAATTAGCCAGGCATGGTGGCAGATGTCTGTAGTTCCAGCTACTAGGGAGGCTAAGGCAGGAGAATTGCTTGAACTTGGGAGGCAGAGGTTGCAGTGAGCCGAGACTGCGCCACTGCACTCCAGCCTAGGTGACAGAGTGAGACTCTGCCTCAAAAAAAAAAAAAAAAAAAAAAAAAAAAATTAAGGGAGCTGGTTCTAAGTTTATATGAAAAAAAAAAATGCATGTCCTGTAAAATTCAGAAGTAGCAGCAGTCTGACCCCTTGTGCTCCTCTAGCCCCCATCTGGCCTAACAGGCCCTAGTGTGCAGCAGGGACCATTTTCCTATCACTGTCTACAGCATCTGGATAAGAATGGAGAGAAAGGCAGATTTCAAAAAATCTAATCTGGGATCCTATGCATCCTAAATAATCTTATGAGGATGCACTTGTACTTTTTCTGATGCTGATACTATTCATTCCAACTCACCTCCCCATCAGCTTTGTCAGGCACTGTGAATTGCATGGTACACAGGATCACAATGGATGGAATGGCCATCATGAGGTATAGCAATACATTTAAGTAACATTGTGTCACTACTATAGGACAGGCACCTTTCTGCATATTTTACATTATTAATTTGTGTAATTCTCATAACAACCCTGTGAGGAAGGAACTCTTATGATTCCCATTTTACAGGTAAAGAAACTGAGACTGAGGTTAAGTGACTCACTCAAGGTGTAGCAGGTAGAAAGTAGTGGACTTAGGATATGAGTTCAGACTCCTAGACCCTGCTCTTAGTTCCTGTCTTTGGCTATGGATTAGTAAAGGAGAGCACAGCCAAGGGTGGGACAGGCAGCTGTAGTCCTCTGGACCAGATTCACATGGTTGGGGCTGCATTGCTACAGGTGGCCTAACTCAGACATGGAAACTGAGTCGCTGCTGCCCAACTCATGCCATGAAACCATTTTGGCCTGCACAGCTTACAATAGCACTCTAGCTCTAGTTATGGTGCTTATGGTGTTAGTGGGTTTTTTTGGTGGTTGGTATGGAGGAGGGGCTGGGCTACAAGTTTTAGATTATGTTTCTTATTGTAGGTTTTAAAAAATTCTAGAATTAGGCCTGTTTACTCTTTTATTCTCTATTGAGTTAGCAAATTCGGTTTTTCCAAGATGCCCTGAAAAGTATGATCATACATGTATATAAAATGGTCCCTGGGTCCAGCTGGCAACTCCTGTACACCCCCGACCTGGATTCTGCCTTCCGTGAAGTGAGCCTTGAAAGAAACAAGTGCTCATGCTCCCTGACATTATTAGTTGCCAAGATGAAGCCTCAGTCCCAAACACCCCAGCTTCCTGTCTAACTCAAGAGCTAATCCTGTGTTTAAATCTTAAGAGTGTTTAGATCTTAGGCCATGCCATGAATTCCCCTGGTTGACTGCATTGTGAAAATGAGCTTCCTATTATTGGCTCTTAAGCAATGGAGATGAGGGGGAGTCCTGCTACACAGATAAGTGCATCATAAAGTTACATAATTAAAATAACTGAGCTCTGGCCTATCAACAGACCCATCAGCAGTCCAGAATAGAGTCTAGAAATGGACACAAATTAAATGAGAGTTTGAAATATGATAAAGGTAGCAGTTGAAATTAGTAGAGAGATGATGATATACTCAAATAAATAGTGTTGGGACAACTGGACAAACATGGGAAACTAAATTGGATTTAATTACTATGCCAAAATCCAGATAAAGCAAGGACTTAAATGTAAAAAATGAAATAAAAAATTATAGAAGAAAACATGGAAGAATTTATTAAAACAATTCTAGGATGAGGAGGTTATTTCAAAATTTAAGATAAGAACCTCAAATCATAAAAGACTGACACAGTTGACTATGTGAAATTAAAAAAATTCTGCCACCAAAAAAAAAAATTATAGAAAAAGCCAAAATACCTAAGGAAAATTAGGATAAAATATTTTCAATGAATATGACAAAGCAAGTTTTTTACAAATCAGTAAGACAGGATGCTTTACAAAGTCCAAAGGGTATGAAGAGATAGTTCACAAAAAAGAAAAAACAATGATTTTAATCATTTGAAAAGATAAAAACCTCATTTCCAACAAAATAAATGTAAAATAAAGCTCCAGTGTACCATTTCTCATCTATGAAATTAATGAAGATAAAAACCTGATTATACACTCGGTAAGGGTGGGGGAAGCAAGTGCATTTGCGCAGTCATAGTGATGTAAATGGTATAGCCCTTATTTGGCAGTATCTATCACAACATAAACAATATTTTAATCCTGCTGGAAATGGGGGGAAAGGGAGGATCTCTTAAAGTAAATCCACTGAAAATGGAGACCAAAATTTTACAATAGAGATATTTGATTGGGAAGTTATTTTGAAAAATAACAGTAGTTAAAATATTCTTTTATCTCATATGTAGTAACAGTTGTTAGAGTTACAATTATGTACCCACTTTAGAAAAACACAAATCCAGAGGGGATTTTGGTTTGTCTTTTGTAAAACATTATATGGTAACATCTGAGGGCATCTTTTATACTTGGCAGAGGATGTTGGCAGCACTTCCACAGAGAGGATCATTTTTTGTAGAAGTATGGCATGGTTTCACTGCTTGACCAAGAGGCCACCTGCATCAATTGTCATCTCCTCTGCTGTCCTCTGAAATGCTTATCTAGGCATCAATCTTGGTTTCCTCTTCAACTGATAACTAACTGGTCTACTCTGCCCAGTCTCTATTTGAGAAATTCTTTGATATCATTTTCTTTAACTTGATGAAATCTCCTATTTTGGCAAGATTTACAGTTCCTCTTTACAAGTTCCTCTTTACTTTGTGTGTGCTTTATATTGTCTTTGGTTGACAAGAGACAGCCAAAGAGATCAGTCAGCAGAGATACCAGTAGGGATAAGATAGATAGGGAGAAACAACAGTGTTCAATAGGGAGGGATGTTTCGGGGAAACTGATTTCATAAGTGGTCATTTCAGCAGTGAATATATTTGAATGGTTAATGGCTGTTTTTTAGCTGCCCTACATATCCATCAGTAGAGGATCTGTTCCATAAATCACGGCACAATGAAACTCTCTGCAGCTGTTAATGAAAAGGAGATTTGCTAGATGTCTTAATACAGATCCATCTCCAGAACATACCAGCGTCTTTTAAGTGGTGCACATTGGGGCTGAATGCTTACTAAGAAATGAAAGGCTCCCCAGTCAAAGCTGACAAGGGTCATTACAGCATGACCCTTGTGGTAGATCCCAGCACAATACACTGGCCATCACTCCATTCTCTTCAAATGTCCTGGGGTTGCTTCATACAGCAGACCATCATACCCTCAGCCACTATGCATACAACTTGGCTTTCTGCTTCCAGGCTGTAGTCCAGTTAGTGCTCCCTTGGAAATACTCAAGACCTTAAGGAACTATCCATCTGTGAATCTGTGAAGCTACCCATTTCTTAGAGGCCTCTTTGGAGAGCTGACTGTTGAATACCCAGTATGATGGTCCTTAGCCTTCTTAAATCTTTCCTGTACCACTACCTCTATGCCTTTTGCCAAGTCCAAGTGTTCACCAGAAATGGAATTGATACCAGAAAGACTACAGCTAACAATCTGAGCAGAACAGGGAGCACGTCCTATCTGGGAAAAGCCCAGCCCATTGGGCTAAATCTCTTAACAGAACACAGAGACTATGCTTCTTCCAATTATACTGGAAGCCCAACCATAAGAAAACAACACTTCAGCTACACTGTTCAGAGCTATCACCTGTTCACACGTGTGTCTGTATACATGTACACACACATTTTGAAATAAAAATGCTTCTCAAATGTAGTGCACCATAATAAATCAGCATCATATGTACAGCTCAAAAAGAAGTATGGCATACCTATGAAAGAAGTCAAAGGCAAAGTGTAGAAGAATACATATAGTATGTTACCATTTGTATAAAAAGGAGCCATATCTACTATGTACATGCACACACAGACACACATATATTTGTTTATATAAAATATGTCTGGAAAGATGCAATAGGAAAGTGTTGAGTGGTAACCTTTAGGGAAGGAAACTTGGGAATTAGGGGTTGGGTGGGGAGAGTGTTATTTTTCACCCCTTTTGTACTCTGAATTTGTTTTACCATGTGTGTAAAGACTGTTTTATAATTTTTGTAGCACAACACTTGAATACATAAAGCACGATTGGCTCCCCAGAAGGCAGGTGTTGGCCAGGCCGTGGATGCACGGTAGGGCAGGGTGCAGCCCTGCATGCGCGTGTATGCCCTGCAGGCAGCAGCTCCCCGCACACAGTGCTGTGAGTCTCTGGTTCATGTCACTCTGTGGAGCAGGGGCTGCTCCAGCACAAAGAGGTTTTTGACAGGGAAAGGCAGAGCCAGAGTCAGGGCAGGCCCTGGGCGGGCTCCCAGAGAGCCCAACCACCCTCTAATAAGGGGTGCTCTCCACCCTATCTGAGGAGCAATTGGGATCTCCTAGGAAGTGAAACTGTTACGTATGTCTTATTACAGAATTTCAAGTGGAGTGATTCTGAAAGAAACAAATGTGTATGGCATGTTGTGACTGCTATGTCTCATGAAATATTTAAGTTTTTATGTAACTTTTTTCCATTTCAGATCATCTTTTATTTTAACACAAAATGACAATATATTTTTCAATTGATTTGCCTGATGTCTGTATTTAAATGTTTTCTAATGCACACACGTGTTTTAAACTCATTAAGAAAATATGACTTAGATCCCATCCCACTTTCATGTTTTATATTGCCAAAACTCTGCTTTTGGGAGGGGTGAGTTATCTTCACTTCTGAAACAGTACTGCTTGGGAGCTGGTTTGGCCCTGGCTATTCTGGGGAAATGACACAATATTGACCTAGGAGGGGCCCTAATCTTTCCCCACTAGAGCACTACCTTTAATAGGGGGAAGGATGGGAGAAAGAGGCTAGTGAACCCACCTTCAGGCCTGTCCACTCAGGATATGCCCATACTAGCCTCTCCAGGGGCTCTGCCCTTGGCATCCCTGTCCCCCACCTGGGCTCTGGCAGAGAAGTCGGGCGGGAAGAAGCCGGCTGAGTGCCCGCCACTGTAAGAGGAAACGAAGAGAAACAGCTCCAGTCAGCCCCAGAAGCGAGGCCTGGAAAAACTCTGCAGCTGGAGCTAACACAAAGGACTTTTCAGACCCTGCAGCCAAGGTGCCCAGTGAGCTTTTTTTTTTTTTTTTTTTTTTTTTTTTTAAACAGCTATTAGGGTGACAAGCCTTTCCAAAGGCCAGCAGTTGGCGAGAGTTTCCAGGAAGCTGGTCTGGCACTGGGCTGGGATTGGAGCAACTTTAACGAGTTAAATTCAGAAGGAAGGAGTCATCAGGAAAGGTTTAAGGTTCAACAAACTTTTCAAACTATTTTGCAAAAAGTTCTGGCTTTCCAATTCAAAGGCATGTTTCGCTGTGACTGTTTTAAGCCAGAGACTATTTAAAAGGCAACGCAACCAGCACGCTTCAGATTCACTCACTCGAGGTATTTGTCTAAATCCTTGGAATGGGCTTTGCAAGTGCCATCTAGTGCCTAGTAACACTGGGGCCATCTTACACATCTCGACAGGCAGCCCTCCTCCCCATGTGCCTCCCCCCAGCCTTCGTGGTCGTGCGCGCGCGCGCACACGCACGCGTGCACCTTCCCCAAGCAGGAAGCTGCTCTTTGCCAAGAGCGAATGGAATTCAGATTTCCAGAGGGTGTCCTTGGCCTCCAGCTCCACGGCTGCATGATGAAGAAAGGTCCTAGTGTGTGTGCTGGGGGCTGGGAGAGAGGGGCCTCCAGCTCTGCTCACATCTATCTGGGCCCCAAGAAAAACCCACAACTGGCTGTGCTCTCCCCAGCCACACCCAGCCTTGGTCACATTCCTTCCCTTCCTGAGCCCACACTGGGTGGCCCCGGCAAACCAGCTTCCACACCTCCCTCCCCACCAGCAGGGAGACCTAGACCAAGCCCCCATAGGACAGCCAGCAAGTACAAATGAGGGGCTGCACCCAGACCCAAAGAGCCAGAAAGCACAGAGGACCCCCTCATGCCTCCCCACAACACTGGGCATCCCTTGTGGCTGCTGTCAGTCATGAGGAAAGAGACACACTCCCTTGTCTAGCACCCTGTGGGCTAAGCTCCCATGCCTTCCTGTGCCTGCTTTCAGGAAGTCCCTCTTCATATCTAACGTTGACTCTCCTGGCTGTGGTGCTTGTGGGTCTGGGATTGAAGGGCCATCACTGCCCTTTGCACCAGAACTTCCCAACATACCAGCAAGAAAGGACTGTACCCCTTCCCCTGTCCAGTCTGGGCCTTCCAAGCCCTAAGATTCAGCATCGTCAGGAATTAAACATTTTTAGGAAAACCAGGGACATGAGTCAGGGTGTTCATCAGCAGTAGCAAGGTGGGTAGGCTGGTCACGTTTAGCTTCTCATTAGCCCAAGTAATAGGGCCTTGCACCTGTGTGGCCACGGAGGGGATAGGCTGAGAGCTACCTTTCTACAGGCTGTCAGCATCAACAAGTGGTTGTGACAAGCAGGAGTTTGTATGGCTTTTCAGGTGTGCTGGCTCAAGGAGGCCCCACACCAAGTTGGAACCTCCAGGCCTGGTGCCCAGGCAGAGGGTGGGCTAAACAAAGGCCAAGGGGAGTTCTGCACTGTCACTTCCCTTTGTTTGGTAATGAGACTGTTTCCAGAAGCTGGCCTGGTAGCCTGTGGGATTGTTTCTCTTGAGATTTCTTCTAGGGGAGAAGGTGGCCAAGGCTTTGCAGTCTGCATCACCCAGTCCCCAGAATATACAGGGGACTCAGCTTGCCTAGTCACAGTTCGGCTTTTGGCCTTGGCTCCGGGGCCCATTCTAATCCTTGTGCTTGGCTCAGGGATGGTCAGCACGCCTGCCCTGATGCTGCCTGCTGGGGTCTCCTGCTGAGTACCATGAAGGCCTACTGTGGCCTGAGAAGCCATCTTCACGGTCTCTTTTGGCCAGCCCCAGACCCTATATTTGTTCAAGGAATACATTGATTCATTGGCTTCTCCTTTAGGCAAGGCCTGCAGTGGACTCAGCTGGGATTCATTATTCCCTGCCACCTGGGGTGGGCCTGCATGGCCAGGCCCAAGGCCTCAAGTGCCACATACTGCTCCCCTGACAGGTGGCTAGGGTATGACACTCAAGAAAATGGCCAGGCAGAACCTGCGTTGAGGTCACTTGGTCCAGCCCTTCTGAAGGGGACTGGTTGGATCTGGTGCACAGAGGAGACACGCCATGCTGGACCCGCAAAAAAGCCTAGAACTCAGAGTCTGGAACCTGACATCTGGCCTTGGCTCTGCCATCAGCTGACTGTGTCCACTGCGCAAGGTCCTATCATATCTGATCTTAGGGCTTCCATTTACCCAGAGTCCTTCCATCACCTGACACCTGCAGGGATGCTTTCCCAATCAAAATTCAGGCCATGTGGTCTGATAAGGCCACCTTCCAGTGTGGAAGACAGGCTGGTAATGGAGGGGCCTGGGAGTATAGAGCTCCTAGGCACTGCCATGGAATGTGGGGACCTTAGGGGAAGGACATCTCAACTGAAGCTTTTCAGAGCCCCTGGGGTAGACAGTTCTGTAATCTCATCCCCTAACCCATACCAGCCTGAGCTCAATCATACCAGCCTGTGAAGGCTGCCCCACCACACTGCTTCTGCACCCAACACACCAGGCTCCCTTGAGCTCCCACCTGGAGCCCACACACCCAGCTGGTGGGGTTCATGGGGCAATTCAAAAAGAAAAGCAGAAAAAAGCATTCGAGTATTTCAGACTGGAAGGAATTCAATTTAACTTAACGAATCAAGACATGAACCTAAAGAAAACACTGAAAAACAAGCCCACCTTTGAAAGGCCCAAAGAGGGAGGATTAGGTGGGAGAAGAAAGGTCCCCTTGGGGCAGAAGACAGCTGTTCAGTGCAGACCAGGGACCGGGGGAGGATGCTGGACTTGAGTGCGGATCAGGCCAAGGTAGGGAGACAAGCCCAACACACACTCAAGGACTTGAAGTCAGGGGTGCTATCTAACTTTTTAGCCCACTCTTTCTACCACAGATACAGAGACTAGCTGCCTGAGGTAGCATAGCAGGGCCCACAGACTGGCTGCCTGGTGCTGCCCACCTCCTCTCCAGGGCTTGGCTCCCTGGGGCCAAAGGCTCAGACCTGTAACCACAGTGGGGTTGCAGGGATTTATTTGGGGGAAGAACCCTGACTGGGTCAGAATGAGTATGTGCATGCATGTATATGTGTGTAGCTCATCCTTGTTCTCTGAAAAGTCCTGCCTACCACCTACTTACCAAGTACCCTCTACTGCCCTTGCAAAGTCACTCCTCTCTGCCTCAGTTTTGCCAGCAGGGCACCACAGGACACTGCTGTGGCAAAGTTTATACTTAGGGTGCAGTGCAGTCTGATTTCGTATGAATGCTCAGTGCCAAGACTTGGGAGATAAGTCAGCCAGAGTCAAAATTAACCTTTGAAAAATCCCTTGAATTGGCCCTAAAAATAATTCCTTTCTCAGATCTTTGTGTATATCCCCTGCTGGGTTGCTCTTCTGCCCGCTAAAGTGGGAGAATCTCTGGGTGGACATCCAGGATACCCTGGGAGAGGCATGCCAGGTGTTCCTTTACTTTTTTCAGGATATTCCCAGTGTCATCTTCAGAGGGAGCCTCTGAGGCTGTAGCCACACGTGGGAAAAGATTACTTATGGAGAAGATAAAAGGCTAAGGGGCTGGGGGATGGTGGAGACGTCTGATTCTGAGGTCAGACCTGGACTCCTGTCTACCTCTGTCTCTCCGCCTTTTATTTTTCTTCCTCCTCTCCCAACAAGGTCCTCTTTCTAAGATGGCACCTCAGGCCTCCCATGGGACCAACCAGGCCTTACAGACTAACTGCCAGACTTCCTCCTGCTGGCCAGTCACTACCAAGGACGTGTGCCTCAGATGCAGCCCCTGCCCATGACACCAGCATTGTCCCTACAGGGCCTACATATCTGAAGCATGAATGCCTAGTCAGGGGATCTGGGGCACCATGAGAAGGCATGAAGCTGGATCTGCCAATTTGCATCCTGGGAGGGCAGGTCAGCCTTGTCCAGGCAATCCAGAAGCCTTCCCAGTGGCCCACTGGCCAGTGAGGACCCTTGACCTCCTTGCGTAGTGGCACCAGGTTTATGATGCACATAGAGGCTGAACTTGAAGAATTCTTATTGCAGAGGGCAGCCACAAGAGCCACTGGTCAGTGCCCAGATAATCTCTGCAGACTGTTCCCCCCCTGCTCCATGGGCCACAGAATCCCTTTGTCTTGTTACTGCTACACTGCCTTCCTACCAATCTTCAGGGTTCATCTCTGCCTCTGCCGTGCATATCCAGGCTCCCCCAGAGATTGTGTGTCTGGGAATGTGCCCTGGCTTCTGCTACTGTCTCCCAGTGATACTGGCAAGTCCCTATCCTTCTTGAGGCTTCAATTTCCCCTTCTGTGAGCCGGGAGGACTGGCCCACTAGATGCTCTCTGAGGGACATACCAATGATGTGGGCTGTGTGTCTCAGCCAACAGCAGTATCCCCTTCTAACCCCAACACAAGAAATACACATAGTAGGTGTCTGGTTAATGCTCCTGGAATTTCAGGCTATACTAAGCACCTGAAAGCCACTGAGTCTGAACTCTGCTACCATATTTGAAATTATTTCTCCATTGGGCACCTACGGGTTACCTAGAGACAGGCTACCACGGTCTTCTTCCCTCGCCCGTCACGTGCAGGCTCAAAGGCAGGTGAGCTGCACAGCTCGCCCTGCTCTTCACTCTGCTTGAATGTGGGTGCTGGCCTTGGCAGATGGGCCCAACAGTGATGAGAACAAATGACAGATGCATACTGGGGCACCTGTGACTGCCATGAGGCACAGTCCACTGATTCTGCCTCCAGCCCCCTCCCCAGAGCAGAATAGTGAGTGCTGGGTTTCTGCCTATACCTCCACGGGCGCCCCAGCAGCTCCTGAACCCCATTCCGAGACTTGAGGTTGTGACTTGGGGACCTCTAGACTTCCCTTCCCTCCACCTAACTCCAGACTGTCCTGAAGCTTGGAACTCACAGGCCTCTAGGCACATCTTATTCAGGACAGCAGCTGACAGCCATATGTTGTGGCCCCATTTGTATCCCACGGTAACTCATGACCTGGCAGTTTCAAAAGCTCTCAGGCCAAATAAGGAATGTCCCTACAGGATCTCCCATCATAAAGAGACATTTTATGCTGGCTAATATTTTCAGGCATTTCCCTGAGTCAGGTATGTGGCTGGATGCCTAACACCATCTCCTCAAAGCCTTACATTAATACTGTGAGATATACCCCCAGTGTATACAAGAGGAAACCGAGGCTTATAGAGATTAGGTGACTGCCCCAGTGTCCTGTGGGCAGGATGAAATGACCCAAGCTGGCCAGGGCTCCCTGACAGACCTGGTCCCTGGATTCAGTGAACATACACCAAACCATCAGCTGACAAAGAATGAATCTGACAAGCTGTTCATGACCACCACACTGAAAACTACAGGGCAGGGTAAAAGATATGAAAGTTAACCTAAATAAACAAGGGACACATGATGCCATGTTTCAGGAGCTCCAATACGATAAGGATATCCATTCTTCCATGCCCATCTAGAGTCTGCTACACCTAGAGGAGACTTTCCATGGCAACTGGCATATGTATGGTGAGGCAGAAACCCTACAAAGACAGCAAAGCCGGTGATGAGGAAGGAGAAGCAGTCAGAGCCAGCAGGACCAGCTGTCAAAACCTGTTAGCAAACTGCAGTGAGAATGAAACATGGCCCTGGCCACAAAGAACAACTTGAATCTGACCAGTGGCACCAAATAGGGTCCAGAAACAGAGCCACATGTAGCCAGTGAGCTGATTGTAAAGACACTGATACGGCAGGGTAGTGGGGAGAGGACAGGCCTTCCCATGCTGGGTGCTGAGCCAGACTGGATATCCAAGTAGGGGAAGAGTGGACCTTGACCTCGGCCTCACATTGGACACAAAAATCAATCCCAGATGGAGTGCAGATCTACATGGGAAAGGTGAGCTAATAAAGCTTTAGAATAAACCAGAATATCTTTATGACCTTGGAGTAGTCAAAGCTTCTTAAATAGGACACAAACAGCCCTATCCAGAGAGGAAATGTTTGATTAACTGGACCACATGAAAATTAAGACCTTCTGTTCATCAAAAGACACCATCAAGAGAGGAAGAAGGCAGCCTGCAGAGGGGGAGGCGATATTTGCAGTGTGTGTGTGTGTGTGTGTGTGTGTGTGTGTGTGTGTGTGTGTGTGTGTGTGTGTGTGTGTTTGTGTGTGTGAGAGTGTGTGAGTGTGTGTCTCTCTCTGTCTGACAAATGACTCCAGAATATATAGAACCATAAATCAACATAAAACAGGCAGAAGATGTGGGCAATTTATACAGAATGATGTATCTGACTAAATGATAACATGGAAAGGGACTCAACTTCATTAGTCCACAGGTTACTGCAAATTAAAATCACCATTTGATGCTGCTGGACATTCACCATCATGGCTAAAAAGGAAACGGAAAATGCCAAGTGTTAGGATGTGGAGCAGCCAGAATGCTGCCTGTGGGAATGAAAACTGGGATGACTCCTTCGGGAGACTGCTGGGTAGTATTCACTAAGAGTAAACATATGCCCACCCAGGACCCTGCAGCTCCACATATAGGCATATATTCCCCAGGAATGCAACCTGATGCTTACCAAAAGCATGTACAGAATATTCTTAAACAGCAACCTATGCCAGAAACTGCCTGCTGGCCACAGGTGGTAGAATGGATGAATGATGTAAGCCATGCACACAGTGGAGCACCAGACAGCAAGGAGCACAAGGGAGCACTGCTCCCTTCAGCCCCACAGAGAGGCTGCCAGTCATCAAATTGAGTGAGGGACACTGGACACAAAGGTGTATGAGTTGCATCATTCCCACCGCATAAAAGTCAAATGTGGGCAAAGTTGGTCCTTGCTGCTAGAAGTTAGGCTTGTGGTTAATCTCAAGGTCAGTGACAGGAAATGGGAGTCTGAGAGGCTTTCTGGGGGTTCTGTTGCTTCCTCTGGGTGCTGCACACATGGGTCTCAGGGACTGAAGATGCCTCAAGCTGCACATTTGAGACCTGTGTACTAATCTGTGTGTGTGTCACACTTTAACTAAAAGTTTAACATTACCACCCTATAACAGGGTAGCCCAGGTGAGCCCAATTAGAGAGGTGGCTAGTCCTGGACTTCAGGGCTGCTAGGCCCAGTCCCATCCCACTCCCTCACTTAAGGGGACATGGCTCTCAGACTCCTGACTAGGTCACCTCTGTGCTTCAGCCTCTAGATGCTCTGCAGTTCAATCTCCCCTTTCAGGTCTAGGCAGAGCACATAAGAGATCTATATGGGATGTGCCCCCCCACCCTGCCCCGACCCGCTGCCCCTACTGCCAGAAGTGTCTCCATGACAGTATTAGTGCAGTTGTGAAGTCCTTTGCCCTCCAGCCACCTCTGTGGTGTGAATGTTCTCTCTGTCACATCCTCTGACACTACCCGCTTGGCTGAGGACCTGAGCAGCATCGTGGCTGGGAGTTCACAAGTGGAGAGGGCTGAGCCTGGCCAGAGTGCACTGGGGCAGGGTGATTTGGATGGCCCTTCCCTTGCAGAGGAAGTGAGAAGCCTCACTGCTTTCCTCTGGGCCATCCACCTAGACAGTGTGGCCCTCTCCCCATAGCAGCAGCCCTAGAAGGCTAGCCACTTCTTCCTCACATGCTCAGATGGAGGAAGTGAAGTTTGGAAAGGTTAGGGGGCCACGGGGGGCCGCCACAGCTGGGCTGTGATGCAGGCTGGGAGCCAGATTGAGGGCATCTGATTCCCAATCCCATCTCTTTCCCACTGAGCCATTACGCCTCGGTTTTAATTTAATTAGAAGAACATTTAATCCCCCCATGCATTTCAGAGACGGGTTTGAGCCTGGCTGGGGCTATGTGGGGCTCTGACGGGGATCCTATGACTCATGCAGCCCTGCACAGCCCTCCCGGGCGGGCCCCCAGAGGGCTTCCTTGGCACCTCGTGCAGACAGAGGTGGTATGAAGCTTTGCAGAAGACAGGACACTGATCTAGAAAGACAAAATGGTCTCATCTGTTCTTGACAAGCCCCTCACTCATCCTTCTGGACACTGGTCCCAGAATGGCCTTTCTGTCCTTTCCCACCAAAGTTTACAGGGAGAGAAACATGGTGAGGAGCTTAGACACTCACAGAGCTGCAGTGCCTGGTACCCTGGGGTCTGTGGGAGTGGGTCACAGTGGGCCTGGATGTCTCCAAAATGTCCCAGGCCAAGCTGGTCCCATCAAAAGAGCTAGCCCCCTGGTCCATGGAGCCAAATTTGGGGCCACCCTTGTGACGTTTGCCCTTATTTCCAGACGGCACAGACTGGCCCTGTCCTTGCTGACAAATGCAGAATTCAGGAGACATTAGTAGTGATGTGGATGAAAGCCAGGCCACAGCGGCCTTGCTGGAAAAGAGCAACTTGAACGTCTTGGCGTGAGATTCTGCAGGGTCCAGGAGAAAGTTGAAGACATGGAAATTCTAATTAACGCACACGGGGCTGTTTTTGCTCAAGGATTTGCGAAGCTGTCATGTCGCAAGAGGCCAGGCAAGCACATGCTTGCCAGGGAGGCGCTCACAGTCACCTGGTGGGGGTCTCTGCAGCTTTCCCTCTGCCTTCTTTCCACCCCCTCTGCCCAGCCTCAGGGCTCCTGGTCCTCCCCCATGCCCATCTCAATGGGCAGGGTGCTCCCTGAGGGTCCCCCTGGAGAGTGGGACTGGGGGCAGTATCTGTTAACCTCAAGCTGGGGCTTGCCCGTCTTAGATGCCAAAACAGAAGAGACGGGAGCCCTTCAGAGAAACCACATGACTGGGCTGGGCAGAGCCACAGGCTGCAGGGCTTATGGGCCTGTCTTCTTGGTCTGTCTATCTCAGGTATCCATGTGCAACCAATGGGGCAGACGTGAGACTTCCAGGCCAGTCCTGGCTGGCTTGGCAGTTGGGGATGTAGTGTGAGGGAGGATTTCACAAAAATGGTTTAAGCCTCCCAAGGTTGCTGGGAGAAGCTCACCCAGGTCACACCTGCACACAGCCCCCAAGTTCAGAGACGTCGATCCTCAGGCCCCTAGCCCTGTGCCTCAGCACTGGCGCAATGTGCCTGCAGTCCTTGCCTCATCTCAGGCAGGGTTGAATGAGTGGCAATCCTAGTGCTTCTCCGTGCCTGCGGCCTTGGGGGTTCTGGAGAGGAAGAGACCAAGAGGGCTATACATGCCCTACTCCCTCCTGGCACCATTTGAAAGGCTTGGGGAACTGGTACTAAGGGCTTTGAGAGCCAAAGGAGGACACAGCCGTGCAGCCTGAGTGTGTCCTGGCGGGGGTTTGCTGAGCAGACGCTGGAAAGATGAATGGAAATCTGATAGCTGCGGATGAGTGACAAGGGCATTCTAGATGGCAGGTCACCACACGCAAGGCACAGGGATGCACACAGGCTTGGCACTGTCCCCACCTACTGTCGTGCCAGTGACCCTTGGTGAGCAGAGGACAATGAGTGGGTCAGAATCCCAGGAACTCATCTTGGCTCTTGGAATACAGGGCTCCTCTTCTGTCATGGGGGTTCTCCCCAACTGCCCATGCAGGCTTACTGTCTCTACTGAATGCCTTTCCCTCAGAAGCCCTGTCGCATGGTTCTGGGTGGGAGACACAGACTCAGGGAGTTTGAGGCTGGCAGGAACTCTCTTGTGCCCCATTGAACCTAGGAAGACAGCTTCTGCCTGAAAGGTGTGTTCGAGGCTGAGTCCTGGCCCCCCAGAGCTGGTTAAGGGTCCTAAGGCTGAGCAGTAAGGCCCACCTATAGGCTGGGGTGCAGCGAAGCCACTCTGTCTCCTGGGTACCCCGTGCCTCATCTTGTTGTGGCTCCCTAGCTTGCATCAGGCCTGCTCACCCCCACCCCACCTCTGGCTAACAGGCCCCGGAAAGAGGAGCTTCGCCCAACCCCAGGGACCTTCCCGTAATCAAGGCTACAGTGACCTCACCTCTCTGGGGCCCTGCGGGCGGGGAGAGCTCGAGATGGAAACAAAATGTGTCTTTATTTATGTTTTTAATTTGAATTCTGGAACTGGCCCAGCATGGTAATACATTTAACATCAGTAAAATGCTGAAGAAAAATGGAAATTTTTTTGGTAACTGCCTCCCACCCACTCTGCCCCCAGTGAGACCCCAGCACACATCCCTGTTCCTTGCACACACCAGGGCGTGTGCCTCTCTTCCCAGTTCAGGGTCCATGGGGCCGGGCTCCCCACAGGAGCTTTGCTGCATCCCTGAGCAGCTGGAGCCGAGTTTAATTATGGGCTTCAGTCACTGGGCAGGCTGTATGGGAGGTGGAGGAATGCAGCCCCAACGCAGGCAGAAGACCTGCACGGCCCCCACACCCCTGCCACCAGGCGGTTTGGGTCCTGAGGAAACAGGGTGCCCACTGCTGCCAGCCTTCCCCCCCAGGTGGAGTGGGGCCTCTACCCAGCCTGTATCCCTGGAGGAGCGTGGGTTCCTAGGCCCTGACACTATATGTGCCCACTCTCCCCTGCAGGCCTCTCTGGAGAGACCGTACCCTGACTCCAACCAGCTCCCCTGACGCCTCAGCCCTGAGTTTTCCCTGACCAGAACACAATGCCTCAAGGTGGCCCCTTTGCAGCAACCTCCTTGTTCTTGCCTCCCCCAGTCCCCTCTTCAGATCCCTCACCCCAAGCGCCATGCCTGGGCTCCTTCCTGCCTTCCCAGGCTGGCTCATATCCAGCAGTCACTTTTGGAACAGTCTACTCTGAGAGAGGCCTTGGTAAGTTCCAGGGTAGGGACCTGGTTGGGTGATGACTGCAGTCTGTGATCTGCCTGGGCCCACTTATCACTGGAGGCCATGGGAGTGCCAACCTGAAAAGGCTGCAGGATCTTGCAGAATGATAATGTGCCAGACCCAGAGTGGGCGGAGAGCTTGGGGATGGGTGTTCAGGTCTCTCAGGCCCTGTCATCCTGGAATGGAACAAGAAACAGCCCAGTGTCCTAGATGACACAGCCACACAGGCTTTGGGTCACCCCTGGGGCAGGTGGGTAACCTCTGGCTCCAGGGAGCTTGGCATGTGCTGATAACAGCACTAGCAGCCCTCACTCCCATAGTGGTGATTTACTGGGCAGCTGCAGGTTTGGCTGTGATCCACATAGTGCCTGGTCTCTCACCACCTTCACCTGCAGGGGCCTTGCAAGACCCAAGAGTTGGTAAGGCCTGGCTGCCCAGCTAGATGGACTGTGGGTGATGGCCCTCTCCTCCCAGTATGACTTTTTGCATGTCTGGAAGCCGGTCTGTGACCAAGAGAACCAAGGTGAGCGAGAGCTCCAACAGGAGGAACAAGCAGCCAGAAGGATGAGAAGGGACAGTCCCTGTCTGAGGGGACAGCCAAGAGGCAATACAGCCACTGCCACCTGTATTGCACACAACATGAGCCACTAAACTCTAACACTGATCACTTTGGAGGTCCGTCACGTCCAGGACTTGGTACAAGCCTTGGCCACAGTGTAAACCATCATTCTGTCTTTTGGTGCCGACCTGTACCTGGGCAGCTCATCTGGCTACCAGCCTGCTCACACCTCTGCTCCTGCCTTTTTACCCAGCCAGGAGGGGCCCAGAAGCTTAGAGCCTATTCTCAGGGTGTCCATGACTAGTCACCCCTGCTTTCCAGTGACCTGCTGGCTCGCTTGGAGCCTCTTCATACCCTACCAACCATGAGGTACTGCCAACCTGTCTGTGAATTGGGGGGGCCTGGAAAGATGGTGGGCAGGTCCCATCTGATCATAATTACCCCTTAAGACAGCTACTCCTTCCCTGGAGGTGGCCTCATTCTGTCTACCCAACCCTGCCAGTTCTCTGGTTACACCTGCAGCCCCCCAGCACCATGGGTCACAATTTCCTTAGTGATTTGCAAGGCCAGGCCTGCACTTGGCTGGCTGCAAAGGCAGGAGTCCCAGGGCCTCACTATGACAAAGACACACATGGCTCAGGACAACCTCCTGACCCTCAGAGAGTCCAAAGAACAAAACACCGTTTAGAAAAACGTTGGTAGAGAGAAGGAGAGTCCCCGCAAGTGGCCCTCAGAAGGGCTGCAAGTGTCACTCACAGATCCTGACACAAAGACATTTATCAAGGGGAATCCCCAATGGGTTGGCAGCCAGAATGGAACTGTGGCCAGAATGGACCTGAGCGCCCCACTGACCCCACTGCATGGCTGTCACCGCTGGGCACCCCAGCGGGGAGCACTGAGTCACATGTCGCAGGGGAATCACACCATGGCCGGGCACCGGGGATTGGCCTGGCCATGCCGTGACGGCGGGGGAGGATGGGCATGCATCCCAGGCCAGCTGTGCCTCAGGGGAAGGCCAACTGGAAGGCGTGGAAAATCAGCCATTTCCTCCACCTGAAGGAGCCCCTGAGGACAGCAGCAGCAACTGGCAGACTGCACCCAGCATCTGCCCCGTGGCTTTGGCCAGGGTTCCACGGGGAAATGCTAAAAAACAAAGTCGTCTGTTTTTTGGGGGGCAGGGGAGGGGGCTTGGGGAGAGAAAAACAATCTCAGACTCTCAAAGCATGAAAACAAGTGGAAAATGATCAGTCTGGTTTTCCATAAGTCAAAACAACAGGATCATGTTCCCAGACTCAGTGGGAAGTGCCCTTGCTCTCCTCTCTTGCCTGGTGCCTCGGTGCTGGGGCCAGGCAGACGGCTAGTGGTGGGCGCTAGGCGAGTAGATAGCACTCTGGCCAGAGGGCAAGCCTTCTCCAGCACCAAGGCTGACTCCTTGAGCGCCAGTCCCCTCCAGCCCAGCCCTTCACACACATGTAGGCACTCACTGTGAGATGTGGGTGATGGGTGTCAGCAGAGTCTCCCCTTCCAGGTCCAAGTCCTCAGCGAAGCTGTTGGTTCTCATGAAGTGGGGTGTGCTCACTTCCAGCAGTGTTGGGCTCTTCCTCACTGAGGAGAAAGTGCGGGGAGAGCAGGTTAGGCCTCACACCCAACCTGCCAGTCCCGTGGAGCCAGGCCTGTGAGCTCCCAGGGCCAGGTGAGGAGTGGAGTTTGTGCCTGGAAGCTCCAGCCCTGACAGTCAGTTTTATAGTGGGGTGCTGGGGTGGGTGGGTGTTTAAGATGGCCCCAAAGTGCCTGACATTTCAGTGTCTGAGGAAAGTAAAGGCCAGTGAATCCTCTTCGAGTGGTAACTGTGCCTGGGGCTGTGCTCAGGTGTCAAAGACTCTCCCTACCTCAGGTTCTGGGCCTCTTCCCACGTTTTATTCTTGGGTCAAGAATAAAACAGAGGTGACAAGCACAGGCCTGGTATGGGACAACAGCTCCCACAACCACACATTGTCACACTCATACACTGACGGAGCGGTGGGTCAGGAAAGATGGGGTGATAGGACCTCTGACCCATGAGGAATGGCAAACCTGGGAGGTGGGGGCAGCCACAGAACTCCTTTCTCACAACACGATGCCACATCAACCAGTTGCACCCCCAGTGAGGCACAGGAGTCCCTCCAACAGCTGGTTTCACATTCTGATTCCTGGGCCCACCTCTGCAGCTTTGACACAGGAGCTCAGGATACTGATCCTTATCACTCCCTACTCTCTGTTCACACTATCAGTATTTGCTCTTGGATTATATTTGTCTTCATTTAAATATTTTATTGCAAAAGGATTAAGTACTCATCTGTAGGAAGTGGAATAAATCGAATATTCACAATGGCTTTCTTCCCCCAAGGTCATCAGTGTTAACTGTCAACTATATCCCTAGCCCCCACCCTCTCTGCTCATCCGAGCAGCAGATGCCAGGTGGGAGTTGCTTTTATACACATAGGATGACACTGTTTTTGTCACTCTGTAACATAAGCTCATTTCATTTTTCTCTAGGTATGTAGGCATGGATTTAATGATTTTAGTAGTTGCATATAGTCCACAGTTTGGATTGGCCACAGCTGACCATTCTGTATATCATGGACATTCAGGCTCTTAATAGTTTTAAGCTGCTTAATTATTCAGACTACGATACCATATCCATCTTTATTTTTAAAAGCTGACATATTGGAGCAGGGTGAGAGGGTGTGTCCTTAGTAATTTTAATAAATGTTGCTGGATTGCTTTCCCAAGAAGTTGTAGCAATTCAGGCTCCCCCAGCTTTCCCACATCCATGCCTGAATGAACTGTTGAATGAAGCCCGAATGAAGGTTGTCAGCACCTTTTGCAGGGACTACCAAGCATGGATGAAAACTAAGGCATTGCTGTTATTTCCATCTGTGTTGAATACCTTTTATGGGCTTGGCATCTATTTGGGTTTCCTCTTGCAGAATTGCCTGTTCATATCCTTTGCTCACTTTTGTTTATCACTTTGTAGGAATTTTCTATATATTATAGACATTAACTCCTTGTTATATGAGGCACAAATATCTTCCCCAGTCTATCTGTTTTTTCACCTGAATTATGTTGCTTTTATCCTAGAAAATGTTTTATGTTTTTAAAGTGATACATCTTTTGCTTTATAAAAAAGGAAGGTTTTCCCACATCAGAGTAATACAATTCTCTCTTAAATTTATTCCTAATTTAACTGTTCAAATGTGTTGTATGTATATGTATGTATGTATGTAAAAGTTTTAATGCATTTAGTATTTATGCCTGATGTGACAGATGATCAACAATTAGAAAATGAAAATTTAAAGGGTACTACATACAACCTTACTAAAAAATAAAACATAAAACCACAAAATGTCTTGAAGAAAACATAAAGAGAAAATCTCCAGGACCTTGGATTTGGCAGTGAATTCTAAAATACGAAACCAAAAGTTTAACTCGCAAGAGAAAAAGAATCAACAAATTGGACTTTATCAAAATTAAAAGCTTTTGCTATGCAACAGACACTGCTAATGGAATGAAAAAGCACAGACTTGGAAAGAATATTTGCACATCACCTATCGCGTCAAGGACTTGCACTCAGAATATATAAAGAATGCTTACAACTTGATAATAAAGTGAACAATCCAATTTTAAAAATGGATTATAAATAAGAACATGAAAAGATACGTAATTAACATAAATATGGAAATGCAAATTAGAATCAAAATGAAATTCCATAAATTAAAAAAAAAATTCAAAACCTGACAATACCAACCACTCTTGAGGATGTGGAACATGTAGAACTCTCATATGTTGCTGGTAGGAATGCAAAATGGCACAGTGACTTTAGGAAATAGTTTAACAATTTCTTATAAAGTTAAACATACACATACCATGTGACCTATCGGTTCCTTTCCCACCCAAGTGAATTGAATTTTTATGTTCACAAAAACTTGTACATAAATGTGTATAGTAACTCTGCTCATAATTACCAAATACTGGAAACAATGAAGATGTCCTTCAACAGGTGAATGGATAAGCAAAATGTGGTATATATTCATGCAATGGAATACCACCCAGCAATAAAAAGAAATGAACTAATGATTTATGCAACAACATGGATGAATCTCAAATGCATTTTGCTAAGCAGTGAAAGAAGCCAGATGCAAAAGAATACATATTATAGAATCCCATTTATGGGACATTCTAGAAAAAACAAAACTACAGGGACATAAAACAGATCAATAGCTGCCAGAGGTTAGGGGAGAAGTACTTGACTTCAAAAGACTCACCCCAGGGTATTTTTAGGGGTATGGAACTTCTCTGAATGATACTGGATTGTGGATACATGACTCCAGGCATTTGTCAAAGCCCACAGAACTGAATCTCAAAGAGTGGATTTTACTGTATGCAAATTTTAAAAATTAACCCGGATGTTGGAGGACCCTACGATGGAAAGCAGACTGTGATAAGCGAATTCTATGTGTGTTACAAACAAATGACATAGCAGTGAAAGGAAAGGAGGAGGAGAAGCTGGCATATGTTGCTTTCAAAAACACTGTTTTGACTGGACACTCTATGGTTAAAGCAAAAGTCTGTCATAAACACTCTAATCTAGTAGGTAAATTTGCTTCACATAGGGTACTATGTGTACAATAGGGTCGCACAAATAAGTAAATGAACTGTAGGTAATGGGAGCCAGGTTTCTCGCTGTCACAGAAAAAGCTATAAATAAGTTTTGGGGGAGGGGGCAAGGATGAACTCTGGTCAGAAATGTCAGTATGAACTCATGGTTAGCTTTATATAGATACAGATATGTAAAGATGTGTGTGTACTCAGGTTACATACATACATATATTTCCTAGCTCTGTCCACTGAGAGGAGATAGAAGCAGTGATACCCTAGTAGCCATGAGCATACCCCGTGCCTAGATCCAGTTTTTTTATTCATTCTCCAATAAAAGGAGCCCGGGCCCTCTGGATGAATGGATGATTCTAGGGCTAGGGTAGGGAAAATAAAAGATGAGCCTGAAGTATTGTCAAGTGCTAGAAAAGAAGGAAATGCTTAAAAATAAATGAAAAGGATGGGGGACACGTCAAAAGGACACATGAACCCACCAATGGCCACAGCTAGAACAATTTGAGCAACAAAATAAATAATACTGGACTATAACTCAAAAAATAAATACTCCCGAATCCACACTGATAAAATTAAATAAATAATTGGAGGAGAGGGACGACTCTTCCTTACAAAGGAATTCCAAATAAAAAATGTAGAAGGAATGAGGAAAATAGAAGTACATCACAGTAATATTTGCTGCAGGAAAATGATCCACAAATGAATGCTGAAATTAGTTGGTGAAACTCAGAAACTTCTAAGTTTCTTCCTTGAAATATATTCATTGCTGTGGTAGTTTTAACACACATTTTCAGATTTTTTTTTGATACTCTCCTGCAGGACGTAGAGTTGAACCCCACCTTGAGTGTGGGCTATAGTTAGTGACTCGCTTCTAAAGACTAAACTATGGAAAGGGAAAAACAGCAATTCACTTACAGTGAAGGAGCCTGGCCGACACCACTTTAACTGTCTCAACGTTAATATTACCAGTGATAAACCATATTGATGTCATGTTCCACAATGAGGAAAACATCTCACTTCATTGGCATTCTTCCCCTAACCCTATAACCCTGGTCTAGTCCTGAGAAAACACCAGACAAACCCAAACTGAGGGACACTGACACCTGACTGGTATTCTTCAAAAGTGTCAAGTTAATGAAGAACAAGACTGAGAAGCCCGTCATCGATCAGAGATGACTAAAGAGACATTCTCAATAAATGTAATGATAGATCCTAGATGGGATCCTGGAACAGAAAAAGGACATTACTAGTTAAACTGGGCAAATACAAATAAATTAACAACTCTAGCTTAATAGTGTACCAATGTTAATTTCTTAGTTTTGGTCAATGTACCATGATTATGTAAGATGCTAACGGGAAGCTGGTGAAAGGGATGTGGGGACTCGTTACTATTTTTATTTCTCTTCTGCAAATACAAAATGTGAAATAACAAGTGAAAACAGAAACCGTATACAATAGCACAAAAGTATTAATTATCTAACTAAGGATATGCAAGAACTCTATGGAGAAAATTGTAAAACTTTAATAAGAGACAATGAAGAAGATATAAATGGAGAAATATGCCTTCATTCCAATGACTAGAAGACTTAATACTGAAAAGATTATCTCTAAATCTTAATAAATCTCTCCAAATCTTAATAAAAATCTCAAGGCTTCTGTGTGAGAACTTTGGCAAGCTGATTCTAACAGCGATTTGGAAGTGCAAAAAGCCAAGAATTGGCAATATTCTTGAAGAACAAGGTGGGAGAACTTGCTGTACCAAACATCAGTACTTCTTCCAAGGCAGTGATCATTAGGGCAATGTGGTATTGACACAGAGAGAAACAAATAGGCCAATGGGACAGGATTGAGCATTGGGAAATAGCCCACACAATATGGAAGCTTGCTGTGTATCAGAGGTGGCCTTCACATCCTGGGAAGAGGATGGACTTTTCAATCAAATGTTCAGGAGCAGCTGGATACCCACACTCGGAAAACATTAAGTTGGATCCTTAATTACCTCACATCATACACCAAAAATCCATTCTTGTCATTCCAGAGGATTGAAGACCTAATTATGGAAAGCAAAACTATAATGGTCACATGACCGAATATAGAAGAATATCTTAATGACATCAGCATTAGGATGGTTTTCTTTTTTTAAAAGAAGCAATAACCATAAGAGAGAAGACTGATTAATTTGACATTAGAGTTAAAACTCAATCATCAAAATACATCTTAAAGAGTGAAAAGACAGTGCCCACAAAATACAAAGGACTCCTACAAATCAATAGGAAAAATATAAATGACTTAATAGAAAATGGGCAATAGACAAAGTAGCACATCACAAAAGAATCCAAAAGGCTGATGAGCATGTGGAAAGGTGTTGCGCCTGACTAGCAATCAGGGAAATGTAAATAAACTCAGGAGCTCATGGCCCATGGGGGCGAGTGGCAGACTTCCAGCAGGAAACCACACAGACATTACTTAGTCACAGCCAGGAGAAGGGCTCAGAGTGAAAGGGCTCTGTGCCCATGACATCCTTAGTGAGACCAGGGAAGGACCCGTAAGGCTTGAAGAATGTGTGCACATTCAGAGACCCACAGGTCTGGGACCTGGCAGAAGCATGCTACTGCCCCCATTTTAGAGATTTGGGGCTGAGATTCAAGTACCCTGGGTTATATAAAGCAGTTGTCAAGTGACATAGCTAAAACGTCATCCAGGATTCAATTTTTTTTTTAAGGAAAGAAAAAGAAAAAAACATATTTCGATGTTTGCATCACTTGTATATAGAAGGAACGATGGAGCAGAGGCTAGAATGTGGAGTTGCTTTCCAAACACCCATGATGACAAGTGCCATCGCCATCTCCAAAGCCTGAGGGCCAAGGGTGAGCCACCTGACCCCTGAGAAAGGTTCTGCCCTGGTGTTTTAGGAAATTAAAATGTGCACATCAGTTGGCTGCCCAGAGTGGGTGGGACCTGCACCTGCCAGAGAGGAATGTGTACTTTTTGGTTTAATCCTGGGAAAGGCATATGGGGCCCCTACAGCAAGGGGCAGAGAAGGACTCCACAGGTTTGTTTTTCCAATTCAAGAGGAGAGGTTATTGTCTGTTGGCTTGTGTGTTGGAGACTGTGGGGCGTGCTTTCTCCACCACAGGGAGGCAGTGACCAGAGCCGCCACCTCTTTCCTGTTTTCACCTGTGGTTGTAGTCAGGTCAGGCATCTAGGAGAGCATGGAGGGGAGCTGGGGGTGGGTTGGTGGGGATTCAGCTCTTTCCAGACACACTGGTGCTGCCTCTTTCAGGCCAGGGCTTGAGGGCAAGTGCTGTGCCCTAACAAGTCTTGCTTGTCACCCCCACCTCTGAAGTGGGTATTTCACAGCCTGAACTCACATCTGCAGAGAAGGTTGAGCCCATGATGTACTTGAAAGGGCAGTTCATCTGGATATCCAGTCTCTGCAGGAGGTACCGGAGCAATGCCAGGTGCCCTTTGCTGAACTGCCTGGAGTGGCTGGCCCTGGGGACAAAGAGCACAGCATCCTGGTAACAATGAAGTCACACTTTCCTAAGACAGTCCTGGTTTTTGATGCTTTAATTCTTTGGCTGCCTTTGCTTTGTCAAAGCCAGGATCTGGGCCTAAATTTTCAGGGCAGAACAAAACAATTTTGTTTTCTAGGAAAATGGGAGGTCTGGGATGGCAAAGGCAGCCTTGGGCGTGGCGACTACCCCAGCTGGGGATGCTGGCTGCCAAGTCTCACCCTCTCAGGAGAACAGGAATCAAACTCAGCACAGCATCTTCCTTTCTAATCAGTGGTCCTGCTTGATAGAGGGATTTGAATTTTATTTTTTTAAAAAGACAGGCACAGAAAAAAGACTAGAAGGAAACAGATCCAAATGTTAACTTTGTCTTCGGGTGAAGGGACTTTGGGTAATTTTCATTTCCTTCCTTATTGTGTCTGTGTTTTCTATTTTGGATGATACTCTTCCAAGTCAAGAAACAATAATTGGTGGAAGTCTCCTGTATCTGTGCCTTGCTCTCTGGCCCACGACCCTGTACATCTTATCCTAGAGTTGCCAGAATATGTCCCTCTACCTGGCCTGGAGCTGCCCATGAGGCAACACAGAGCTCTCCTATCATGAAGATCTTCGAGGCTCTCTGTTCCCAAGAAATTCTGGTCTCACTTCCTCTGCCTTCTCATCGAGCCCCAGACCCCTCCCTGCCCAGATTAGGTCAGCATTCAAGCCCCAAGTCCAGCCTATGACAAAGCTCAAAGCTCCAGCCCATCCCTGCCGCCCTCTGCCCTCAAGAGACTCTCGCCAGTGTCTGGGCCTTTCCTGGTAACTTCACCCAGCCACTCATCCCTTGCCCTTCCCCTCCTGATTGATTAAAATCCTGCCTAATCTCCCAGGTGTAACCCAAGCCCTCTTCCACAAGCTTTCCAGGGCTCTGGAGATTGCCCCCTCCCCTGTACGGCTGCAGGGCTTATGTGTGCCTGGCACTCGACACGGGAACGTTGCCTTCTGCCTCACCCATGTCTCTCCAGGGTTTGGCACAGGCGAGTTCCCTGAGCCAGCCTACTTCACAGGGATGAACAGAAGCTCTCCCTATCCTTCGCAAGTAGAAGCCCCCTCCCTGGCCCCCTCAAGAAATCTCCCCCTTTCAGTGGATTCACCAAAGCCCTGCAGATCCTGCACTGTGAAGGAGAAGCCCTCCCCAGGGGCATCCGGACAGCTGCAGCCAGGCCCTGCGTGACATTGCTGAGCCGCAGCCCCACAGCCTGTGCCAGCTGCCCATGCCCGGCTCATAGACCCCGAGCCAGAGTGGCCCCGCCAGCACCTGTGTCTCCACTCAGAGGCGAGAAGTAAGGGACATGGATGGAAAGTGTAAAAGCCATTCCCACAACAGCTGCCAGGAACAAGGCGAGGAATGGAGTGAAAATGTATATTCACAGCTGGCACCCAGTTCCGCTTAGGAAAATACCTTGCTTGAGTGGACACCTGTTGTTTTTGCCGGCCCAGCAGCCAGGCCTGGCTTCTGGGAACAGCTTCTCAAATCTTCCTTAGGGGGCTCCTCTTTTCCCACTCCTAGTGTGCAGTGTTGAGGTACCCTCTGGCCATCCCCAAAGGGGTCCTTGTGGACCTTGCCTCAGCCATTGGAGGTACAGTTGCAGGTCCAAGGATGGCTTGTACCCCAGCTGAGGTCAATAAGAACCTGGCCTTAGATTCTGGCAGGAATCCTGGGGAAAGAGATGACCTCATTCTGCTGGGCTTCCTGAGCTGTTGAATGCAAGCTGGTGGCCATTTTGCCCCTTTTAGAAAGTAGCTGCCTAAGGATACAGCCATCCCATGGGGCCAATGGATAGAGAGCAAGGGAAAGGGAGAACAAAAGATTGAACGGGGAGGGAGAAGGGGAGTGCAAGAGGGGGAGAGTGAGAGCAAGTGAGCAAGATCATCTCAGCTCTGGGGTCCAGCTGTGTCTGAAACAGCTGTGTCCAGCTGTGTGAGCCAAAAAATGTCCCTTTTGTGCTTAAGCTTGTTTGAGTTGGGGTTCCATCATTTGTTACCAAGAGAGTCTTCAGGAATGTGCATGACAAACTTGGGGGTGAGGTGTGAGCCTAAGGACATGGGCCTGGGGGCAGTCAAGGTTACAAAATAGCTGAACTGCTCTGCACTGCCCCCACTAGTTTTCAGGGCAGAGGGCAGGGAGAAGGCTTGTGGGAAAGAAGCTGGCCTGAGGCCAAGGCCCTGGCCCTAACCCTGCAACAGCACAGGGAACTCTTGGAAAAGGGACTTCCTAAGGTGGGACATAGGCTTTCTACTGCTGTGAAGCAAGTCCTCATCTCCCCAAACCTTCAGTGAGCCTCTCTCCACACCCTGCTGTATGAGGATGTTTGATGCAAATTATGGAACACGTTGGATCTCACATTGGATCAAAGGTGTGCAGAATAGTTTTGCCTCAAGCATGACAGCAATGTGACACAGTCAAAGATGATTTCCGGAATCCTGAGAAATCCCAGGGAGGATGCTGGGCTTTCTAAAACCCAAGTTTAGGATACTGAGGACCACCCCCACACCCCAAACACTTCTCCTTAGAATGAGTATAGCAAGCCTCAGCATACACAAATCTCAGAGTGAACGGAAATGGCTCTGCAGGCCCAAGGGTGGGGTCTGAGTAGCGGGGGCGCTGAGGAAGACAGGCAGTGACAGAGCCAGGACAGGGTCAACCCTGAGCGTGAGTGAGCCCAGGAAACGGAAAGAGAGCAACACAGCCACCCACACAACTAAAATCGACCCACCCAGGTCTCCATGCTGCAGGAAGTCACTGTCTAGGTCTCCCAAGACACATTTTCAGGGGAAGGTTCCAGGCAGCAAGAGCAGCCCTAGGAAACTTTAATATACAATGGAATCTGGGTTAAGCACTATCTTCTCCAAGAGTTGAGCTCACAGGACATTCCCCAGAAACCTCTGGAGAGGTGGGGAGGAAAGTTTCTGGAGGTCTTTGGATGAAGAAAACAAAAAAGTGGCCTTGATTTTCAAGGCAAAATTACACAGGAAGAAAAAAATGTTTTTAATCTAATTAAGAGCGATCTTTTCACCTTCATCACAACATCACGGAAATGTGCCAGTTCTTAACTTCACACAATAATCAAAGCAATTAGTGAGGGAGAAGCCTTGGAAACCGGTGCAGATGTTCTCAGAATGTTTAATGGGGAAATGAGTTGCAGGCCTCATTCTCAGCATCCGGCTCCAGGCCCTGGCTACCAAATCCAGACATCTGCTGGGGCCCCACCCCCAGGCCCCGAGGGCGCGGGCTTGAGAAACACAGGTCCCTTCCCAGGCCACCTCCCAGCCAGGCCAGATCTGGGGCCGAGAGGCTCCCTATAGCTTCTCAAGTTGGAGCCTGGACACAGTCAGAGCCACCCCAGAACTGGGGGGAGGCTCAACATCAAAATTATGTTAACAACTGATGTCAAAAGTAATCAACTCAGCTTGGCTCCCCCACTGCTGCTGGCTGCAGGAGGGCTGTGAGTAGGAGGAGAGCAAGCGGCCCCAGGGGGACCTCTCGGCTATGACCCCCTCAGCCTGAACACTACTTCAAGAAAAAATGTGGTGGCATCTGTCTGGTATGGTCCTGTGGGCTCCATTCCAATGCTAATGGACTCTTAAGGGGCCCAGGAATCAAAATGGTCAACACTTGAGGAATTTCCAGTAATCAGAGAAAATGTATAGAAATGAGGATGATGCTTACTTAGGAAATGGCCTATTACAGGGAACAGAGGGCCACATGGCGAATGTCAGCTAGCTGTGGGAGAGAGAGAGACCCCAGGTGGGGCAGGCAGATCAGCAAATCTTGGAGGACTTGCTATATGGCAGGCACTGGAGACAGAGGAAAAGAACACAATATCCACGTACTCAAGGGCACACTCATATGCCCTTAGCATTCACGTTCTCCACACTGACAGCTTCTTAATGCAAGCCCACCAGATACTTTCATAAGCACTACCTCTGACTTCAGGGACTTGCTTAGCTGCACACAGGGCAGGCCAAAAGGAATGGAAAGTGAGCCACCACCGGGGCAGCACTCACTAGTGACAGATAAATACCCCAGCTCTCTCAGCCGCTTGTAGAACTCTGAGGAGTGTTCTGTGCAGCTTCCCAGCTGCCCACCATGAAGCTCTTTCTCAATAAGAGACCAGCACAAGGATTTCTGAATTAAGCTGTGTGTGCTGTGAGACTGACATAAGACAGTGTGACAGGAAGCTGTTGGAACATTCGAGTAGGGAAGCAGCAAGATCCACTTTACATTTAAAGAACTCCCTTGAGCTGTTATGTGAAGAATGGAGTAGAGGAAGCAACAGTGGAAAGTAAGAGACCAGTAATGAGGTAAGGACAACAATGTAGGCAGAGAAATGGTGGTGGTCCCTAACCAGGGAGATAGCTGGAAAGACTAGGTGTGGGCAAATCCAGAGAGTTTATAAGACACATTGATGGATTAGATAGGAGCACTAAGAAAAAAGGATAATTTTAAAAAGACTTTCAGCCAGGCTTGGAGAAAAATAGCATGCTGCTCCCCGTCCCCTATGACTATAAATCATCTCACTTATCCTCCCCAAAAGCATAAAATCAGTTAGTGCAAATAAAACCACATGACCCATGCTGTTAGCAGTATTAGGAGAAAGAATACCTTTAAATTGTCTGTGAGTAGCAAAGTGAACTAAATTCCAATAGCATTCTAGTCCCCTGCCCAGCACTGCAAAACTGTGCATACAGAGTCAGAGAGAAGAGGCTTAAAATGCTTTGTCAAAATGTTTGAAGGTAGTTAGCAACATCAGGAAAAATAGAGGAGTAAGTACCTCTAAGGAGCCTTTTTGCCTTCACAGACATCCTAAGCACTAAGCAGCCTAAGCCACTGATGAACTTGCAGATACCACTGATGTTGATTATAGTCTAATTAATTGTAGAGACACCACACTTCTGCACCAAACCAGAACCAAAGCCAAAGCACCCTACCCAAATGATACTAAAGACACGTGTACAGCAAAAGTCCTTACTAAGGCTACTGCATAAAATTGGAAGTCTCTGTTACTCCAGATATGCAGATATCAACTTGGGGACACAAAAATCTTGGGGAAATAAAAAAACAAGAAAACATGACTTGCCAAAAGAACACAATAATTCTCCAATAATAGACACCAAAGGAAAGGAAATCTTAAGGAAACCCAATGAGATAAAAGATAACACAAATAGACAAGACAAAGATATCAGGAAAACAATTCATGATCTAAATGGGAAATCCAGCAGTTAGATATCATAAAAAAGAACCAAACAAAAGTCTAGGAAGTGATAAATTAAATGAATGAAATAAAAAATACAATTGAAAACTTCAAAAGCAGGCTAAATCAAGCAGAAGAAATAATTTCTAAATTTGAAGACAGGTGTTTTGAAATAAACCAGACAGATTTAAAAAATAACAATAAAAAAGAATGAAGAACGCCTGTGTGACATATGAGACACTATTAAGCTAACAGTAGTTCACATTTTGGGAGCTCCAGAAGAAATATTGGGATACGGACCAGAAAATCTATTTAAGAAGATAATACCTGAAAACTGCCAAAGTTTTGGGAGAGAAAGAGACTAACAGATAAAGGAAGCTGACAAATCCCTAAATAGATTTAACCCTAAAGGGCCTCTCTGAGGCACATTTTCATCAAACTGTCAAAAATCAAAGAGAGAATTTAAAAAACACCAAGAGAGAAGCATGAAGTCACATATAAGGGAATCAACAGCAGACGAACAGATTTTTCAGCAGAAACCTTCTAGGCCAGGAAGGAATTGGATGCCATATTCAAAGTGCTGAAAGGTGGGGAAAAGCTCACAAAATTGCTAGTCACAAATACTATACCTAGCAAAGCTATCCTTCAGAAATGAAGCAGAATGAAGGAAGAAATTTTGCTTCCCTCAGACAAGCAAAAACTGAGGGAATTCATTACTACTAAATCAGCCCCACAAGAAATGCTTAAGGGAGTACTACATCTGGAAGTAGGAGGATGATATCTACCATCATGAAAATACAAAAGCATAAAACTTACTAGTAGAGCAGATACACAAATGAGAAAGGAAAAGGAATAAAGGATTATCACTACAGAGAATCATAAAATTGCAAAGAAAAACAATGAGAGGAAACAAAAGTATACAAATCAATCAGAAAACAATAAAAGGACAGGAGTAAGTCCTCACCTATTGATAACAATCTTGAATGTAAGTAATTTAAATTTCCCAAGTAAAAAATAGATACTGGCTAAATGAATTTTAAAAAAAAAACCCAATTACATGCTGCCTACAAGATACTGACTTCACCTGTAAAGACACCCATAGACTGCAAGGGAATGGATAGAAAAAGATATTCTACACAGACATCAAAAGCATGCAGGAGTAGATAGACAAAAAATATTAAGTCCAAAAAAAAAAAAAAAGAAAAAGAAAAAAGAGACAAAGGAGGTCATTATATATTATAAAAGGATCAATTTAGCAAGAAGATATAACAATTATGTGTGAAACCAACGACACTGGAGTACCCAGGTATATTAAACAAATATTACTAGTGCTAAAGAGATAGACCCCAATAAAATAATAGTTAGAGATGGCAACATTCCATAATCAGCAGTGGACAGATCATTTGGATGTGAAAATATCAACAAAGAAATATTGGATTTAAACTGCATAGATCAAATGGACCTAACAAATTTACACATTTCATCCACAGATGCAGAATACACATTCTTCATTAGCACATAGCACATTCTCCAGGATATACCATATGTTAGGACACAAAACAAGTCTCAATACATTTTTAAAAATCAAAATCTTATCAAGTATCTTCTCAGACCACAATGGAATAAAACTGGAAATCAATAACAAGAGGAACTTCTGAAATTGGACAGATACATGGAAATCAAACTACATGTTCCTGAATGACCATTGTGTCAGTGAAGAAACTGATTTAATTTTGTTTTATTTTGTTATGAAATGGAGTCTTGCTCTGTCGCCCAGGCTGGAGTGCAGTGGTGTGATCTCAGCTTACCACAAGCTCTGCGTCCCCGGTTCACGCCATTCTCCTGCCTCAGCCTCCCGAGTAGCTGGGACTACAGGCGCCTGCCACCATGCCTGGCTATTTTTTTGTACTTTTAGTAGAGACGGGGTTTCACTGTGTTAGCCAGGATGGTCTCCATCTCCTGACCTTGTGATCCGCCCGCCTTGGCCTCCCAAAGTACTGGGATTACAGGTGTGACCCACTGCGCCCAGCCTGATTTGAAAAATTTAAAAATTCATTGAAACAAATGAAAATAGAAACACAGCATACAAAAATGTATATGGTACAACAAAAGAAGTGCTATGAGGGACATTTATTTCAATAAACGCCCACATCAATAAGGTAGAAATATTTTAAACAACTTAATAAATGCATCTCAAGGAACTAGAAACACAAGAACAAATCAAACCTAAAATTAGAAGGAAATAAATAGTAAAGATCAGAGCAGATCTAAATGAAATAGAGATAAAAAATAAAAAAGACAAAAGATCAATGAAATGAGGTTCCCCCTGCCCCCGCAACTCTGAGACAGGGTCTTGCCCTGTCATCCAGGCTAGAGCGCAGTGGTGTGATCTTGACTCGCTGTAACCTCTGCTTCCTGGGCTCAGGCAATCCTCCTACCTCAGCTTCTGAGTAGATGTGCAGCACCACACCTGGCTAATTTTTTTTTTTTTTTTTTTTTTTTTTTTTTTTTTTTTTTTTTGTAGAGAAGGGGGTTTGCCATGTTGCTCAGGCTGGTCTCAAACTCCTGAACTCAAGCAATCGGCCTGCCTTGGCCTTCCAAAGTGCTGGGTTTACAGGTGTGAGCCAACAAATCCAGCCAAAAAGTTGATTTTTTGAAAACAGAAAATCAATAAACCATTAGCTAGACTAACCAAGAAGACCCAAATAAAATCAGAAATGAAAAAGGAGACTTACAATGGACACCACAGAAATACAAAAGATTATTAGAGACTATTATGAACAACTAACTATATGTCAACAATTAGAAAACCTAGAGGAAACAGATAAATTCCTGGACATATATAACCTCCCAAGACTGAACCAGGAAGAAAAAGAATCTGAACAGAGCAATAACAAGGAATGAGATTGAATCAGTAATAAAGTCTCCCAGTAAAGAAAACCTCAGGACTGCATGGGTTTACTACTGAATTCTACCAAACTTTTAAAGAACTAACATGAATTCTTCTCAGACGATTCCAAAAGATTGAAGAGAAAGGGATTCTCCCTAACTTATTCTGTGAAGCAAGCAGTATCTTGATACCAAAACCAAATAAGGACACAACAACAGCAAAAAAGAAAACTACAGGCCAATCTCCCTGAATGAGCATAGATGCTGAATCCTCAAAAACAAAACCCACACACAGACACACAAACTAGCAATCTGAATCCAATTGCGCATCAAAAAGATAATATACCATTATCAAGTGGGATTTATCCCAGGGATTCAAGGATGGTTCAACATATACAAATCAATAAATGTGATATATCACATTAATAGAAGGAAGGACAAAACATACATGATCATCTGAATAGATGCAGAAAAAGCATGTGATAAAATTCGACATCTCTTCATGATTTAAAAAAAAAAAAAAACTCAACACCTAATGTCTAGAAGGAACATAACTCAATGAAGGTCATATATGACAAACCCACCAGCTACCTGAGGAAAAGCTAAACACCTTCTCTCTTAGAACTAGAACAAGACAAGGATGCCCACTTTCACCATTCTTATTCAACAGAGTAAGAAAAGTCCTCACCAGAACAATTAGGCAAGTAAAAGAAAAAGGGTATCCAAATTGGAAAAGAGAATGTCATACTGTCCTTTGCAGATGGCAGTCTTATACATAGAAAAACCTAAAGATTCCACCAAAATATTTTAGAACTGGTAAACAAATTCAGTAAAGTTGCAGGATAAAAACATCAACAAACAAAAACCAGTAGAAGTGGACGTGGTGGTTCATGCTTATAATTTCAGCACTTTGAAAGGATGAGGTGGGTGGATTGCTTGGGCCTGGGAGTTTGAGACTGGCCTGGGCAACATGGCAAAACCCCATCTGTAAAAAAATGAGCTGGGTGTGGTGGCCTGCACCTGAAGTTCAGCTACTCGGGAGGCTGAGATGGGAGGATCGCTTGAACCTGGGAGGTGAAAGTTGCAGTGAGCAGAGATTGCACCATTGTACCCCAGCCTGGGCAACAGAGTGAGACCCTGTCTCTATTCCCCCCGCCTGGCCCCCCCCCCAAAAAAAATCAGTAGCATTTCTGTGAAACAGCAAATTAGCCAAAAGAGAAATCAAGAAAGCAATCCCATTTGCAATAGCTACAAAAAAAAAAAAAAAAAAAAGCAAAGCTTAACCAAGGAGGTGAAAGATTTCCACAATGAAAGCTATAAAATACTGATTTCAGTAATTTAAGAGGCTACAAAATTTTTGAGATATCCCATGCTCATGGATTGAAAGAATAATGTTAAAAGGATCATATTACCCATAGCAATATACAGATGCTATGAAATCCCTATCTGGATATCAGCAGGGGCTTCAAGATGGCTAACTAGAGGCATCTGGCACTCACCTCCTCCACAAAGAACAAAAATAGCAAGTAGGTAATCACGGTTTATATAGATCACCTCTGAGAGAATGCTGGCATTCAACTGAGAAGTAATAAGAAAAACCCAACGAAGGGATAAGAGGGGAGTCAGGCAGTCGGCTTCTATGGGACTGGCTGGGAGCATGAAGAGACTCCTCGATGTGCAGAAAGGGTAAGTAAGTGAGCCCTCTCTGGTCCACATTCCCACAGCAGATGCGTGAAATCCTAGTCAGAGAACCGGCTGACCCATAGATGCCCTGAGACTAACAAGAGGCTACCTACAGACTCTGCAATGGCAATGAACAGCTCCCAGAGAGGGAGATCACCCTGAATCCTCAGGCAATTCACACATCCCCTGAATCCTCAAGCAACTTCAGGAAAGTTCCATTTTGATAGCCCAGCCCCCACCAGGCTGCATCTGCCGTGGGCCCCACATCCCTGTATCTCATCCCTGGAGCCCCATGGACATCCCCTACACAAAGCTGGGTGCCACCCCTGACTGCTGCCTCCAAGGCCAAAACATGAGCCACTGGCAATACTCTGCCACCTCCGAAGCAAGGCTGCCATGTATTTTAAAACATCCTGAGAAAAGGTAACCCTGCCCATAGTCACCACCTGGGGCTGAAGCATGCATTGCCCAACTGCCTGTTTATAGCTGCTGCCACTGAAAGCAATCCCACCCAACTTCCCCAGGAGTAGGGCTGCAATAGAGTTGCTGCTGCCCCTGCATGAGCATTCAGCAGGGTATACAGGGATCATCCTGTGCCTGCCTAACAGTCAGTACATTCTTGCATTACTGGAGGGCCTCAGGAGAGAACCACCCGGCTTGGTCCCACCCTCTTTTCTCCCAGTGCCAGCGCATACCATCTCTGGGCCTAGGGATCACCCTGCCCTATCTAGTATTGTTGGCACCTGAGCACTCCTGGGGGCTTGAGGACTGCACTACCCAACTGACCATTACCACCACAACTGGCATTCACTTGAATTTGCCACCTGTGGGCCTTGGGACAAGCTCATCCAGCTTATCCCAGCCATCCCAATACCAGCATGGACACCTTGGGAGGCAGAAGATTGTTCTGCCACCGCTACCACCATTGCCCAAGCCATACCTGCTACTCAGGGCTCAATGACTTACCCACCCTGTGGCCCAGCTCTGCCATCATTGGCACCTGAGCAAGCTGCCTGGAGGCCCAAAGTTGGTCTTCCTGGACCTGCTAACACTAGTGCCAGCATATACCACCATTGGGTCCAAGGATAAGCATTCAGGGCCAGCCACTGCTGCCACTGGGCCTGAGGACTGGCCCACCTGATGTCCCTATCCCCAGCCAGACTTTACCACAGCCTCCACCAATAACTGCATCCTAAACTAGAGAGGAGCTCTCAGACACTACTGGTGCTGTTTACAGCTGAAAAAAAATTCCATGGAGATTACACTACTGCAGGCACCCAGAATCAAAACCAAAGTGCCCTGCCCAAAGAACACCATAGATACATCTTTGGGAATAAGACTCTCTTAGGAAAGACAGATCAAAAAATTGGATGAAGCTACTGTTACACCAGATGTGCAGATACCAATGTAAGCACACTGAAAACATGAAAAGGCAAGAAAACATGACACCTCCTAAGGAATGCAATAATTCTCCAATAGATTCCAGTGAAAAAGAAATTGATGGAACCTTGAACAATTCAATATAATATTAAAGAAGGTCCTAAAGACTATACAAAGAAATCAGAAAAGACAATTCAGGGTATGAATGAGAAATGTGTGCAAGAGATAGATATAAAAAGAACCAAACAGATATTCTAGAATTGAATAATTAATTGAATGAAATAAAAACACATTTGAAAGCTTCAGTAACAGACCACGCCAAGCAGAAGAAAGAATTTCACACCTTGAAGATAAGTCTTTTGAAATGACTCAGACAAAAATAAAGAAAAAATAGAAAAGCATGAACAAAGGCTATGTGACTTGCAGGGTGCCATAAGGTGACACTTTCAGTGTCCCAGAAGGTAAAGAGCAAACTAAAAGATTATAAAACCTATTTAATGAAATAATACCTGAACACTTCCCAATCTCCCATGAGATTTAGATCCAAATATAGGAATCTCAGAACCCTAAATAGATACAATTCAGAAAGGTCTTTTCCACAGCACATTAGAGTCAAATTGCCCAACCAAAGACTAAGAGAGAATCATAAAACCAGCGATAAAAGAGGTTGTAGACACTTTTAAGGGAACAACCTGCAGACTAACAGATTTCTCAGCAGAAACTTTACAGGCCAGGATGATGGGATTATATATGCAGAGTGCTGAAAGAAAAAACAAAACCAAAACCTGCCAGCCAGGAATACTGTATTTAGCAAAGTTATATTTGTCAGAAATGAAGGAGAAATAAAGTGTTTCCCTTAAAAGTAAAAGCTGAGGGAATTAACTGCCACTACACAGGCCCTACAAGAAATGCTTAAGGGAGTCTTACATGAAGATGTGAAATGACAACTTCATGAAAGCACACAAAATAACCAGAAATCAATTAATGACAGGAATAAGCCCTCGCATATCAACAGTAACCTTGCATATGGATTAAACTTTCTACTTAAAAGACAGACTGGCTGAATGAACTTAAAAACACGACCCAGCTAAATGCTGTCTACAAGAAACTCATCTCACCTGTAAAGACACGCATAGTTGAAAGTAAAGGAATGGGAAAAGATATTACATGCAAAAGGAAACAAAAACCAAACAGGAGTAGCTATACTTATATCAGATAAAACAGTAAAAAGAGACAAAGTCATTATATAGTGACAAAGGGATCAATTGACCAAGAGGATATAACAATTCTAAACATATATGCACCCAGAACCAAAGCACCCAGATATATAAGGCAAACATCAAATCTGAAGGGAAAGGTAGACTTCAACACAATAATCTTGGGAACTTCAATTCTCCACTTCCAGTATTAGACAGATCATCTAGACAAAAAATTAACAAAGAAACATTGGATTTAAACTACACTTTATACCAAATGGACCTAACAGACATTTACAGAACAGTTCATAAAACAGCTGTAGAACACACTTTTCTCATCAGTACATGAAACACTCTCCAGGATATATGTTAGGAGACTAAGTATGATTTTAAATATATATATATTTTAAATTGGATTAGTGTCACATATCTTCTCAGACCACAATAGCATAAAACTATAAATAAATATAAAACTGTATAAGTAAATGGAAATTAACATGCTCCTGAATGACCATTGGGTCAAAGAAGAAATGAAGGCAGAAATAAAAAATTTACTGAAACAAGTGAAAATAGAAACACAACATTCTGAAACTTACGGGATACCGCAAAAGCAATGCTAAGAGGAAAGTTTATCGAATAAATACCCCCATCAAAAAAGGTAGAAAAGATCTTAAATAATCTAATGATGCACCTGAAGGAACCAGAAAAGCAAGAACAAACCATACCAAACGTAAAATTAGTAGAAGGAATGAAATAACAAAGATCAGAGCAGAACAAGAGACTAAATATAAAGGATCAATGAAATGCAAAATTGGATTTTGAAAAGAAACAAAGTAGCTAAACTAACCAAGAAGAAAAGAAAGAAGACCTACATGAATAAAATCAAAAATGAAAAAGGGGATATTCCAACTGATACCATGAAATATGAAGGATCAAAACTCTTCAGTATGATCAATAAATTGATTATAGTTACAGGATTTAAAAATCAGGCACATTTCTATATACCAACAAAGAACCAGCTGAGAAAGAAATCAAGAAGGCATTATCATTTACAACCACTACAAAAAATCTAGGAATGAATTTAACCAAAGAGGTGAGAAACCTCTGACAAGGAAAACTACAAAAGTCTGATGAAAGAAATTGAAGAGAACACACAAAAAAAGTCCCATGCTCATGGGCTGGGAGAATTAACAAAATTAAAATGACCATACTACTCAAAGCAATCTACAGATTCAATGCGGTCTCTGTCAAAATACCAATGCCATTTTTCCTGGAAATAGAAAAAATCCTAAAATTCAGATGGAACCAAAAAAAAAACTGGAATAGCCACAACAATTCTGAGTAAAAAGAAGAAAGCTGGATGCATCACACTGCCTGACTTAAAAATATAAGGCTATAGCATCAAAAGCAGCATGGTTTTGGAATAAAAACTTATAGACCAATGGAACAGGGTAGAACCTGGAAATAAATCCATGTATTTACAGCCAACGGATTTTTGATAAAAGTGCCAAGAACATACACTGGGGAAAGAGCACCCTCTTCACTTAATGGAGCTGGGAAAATTAGATATCCATGTGAAAAATGAAAGTGTTTCTATCTCTTGCCATACCAAAATCAACTCAAGACAGGTTAAAGACTTAAACATGAGGCATGAAACAGTAACACCATTATTAATAGAAGGAGACATTGGGGAAACACTTTAGGACATTGGTCTAGGCAAAGATTTTATGGATAAGACCTCAAAAACACGGACAAAAAACAAAAATAGACAAATGGGACTATATTAAATGATAAAGCTTGTACACAACAAGGGAAACAATCACCAGAATGAAGAGACAGCTGGTTGAATGGGAGAAAATATTTGCAAACTACTCATCTGACAAGGTACTAATACCCAGAATCTACTAGAAACTCAAATAACTCAATAGTAAACAACCAATTAATTCCAATAAAAAGTGAGCAAAAGACATGTATAGATATTTCTCAAAAGAAGACATACAAGTAGCCAATAGGTATATGAAAAAAATGTTCAACATCAGTAATTATCAGGGAAATGCAAGTCAAAACCAGAATGAGAATGGCTATTATTAAAAAGACAAAAAATAACCAATGCTGGAGAGGATGTCAAGGAACTCTTATGCACTGTTGGTGGGAATATAAATTAATACTATAGAAAACAGTTTGATTTCTGAAAAACCTAAAAAGAGAAATATGATATAATCCAGCAATCTCACTACTGGATATTTATCTAAAGGAAAAGATATCAGTATACTAAAAATATACCTGCGTCCCCATGTTTATTGCAGCACTATTCACAACAGCAAAGATATGGACTCAGGAACCTAAGTGTATATCAGTAGATAAATGGAAAAAGAAAATGAGGTAAATATATACAATGGAATACTAATTGACCAAAGAAGAATGAAATCATGTCCTTTGCAGCAACATGAATGGAGCTGGAGGTCATTATTTTAAGCCAGGTACAGAAAGATAATTATCTTATATTATTATCATATGTAGGAGCTATAAAAGTTGATCTCATGGAGGTAGAGTAGAAGGATAGATACCGAAGGCTGTGAAAGGTATGTTTGGGGGGTGAAGATATGTTGGTTACTGGACAAAAATATACAGCTAGTTAGAATAAATAATTTATAATGTTTGATAAGAGTCGGTTGGCTGTATTTAACAATGCAATGTATATTTCAAAATAAAAAAGAGGACTTGAAATGTTCCTAACACATACAGATGATAAATTGAGGGTGATGGATACCCTGACTTGATCATTACACATTCAATGCATGTAGCAATAGCACATGTACTCCATAAGTATTATGTATCAGTCAAAAAAAAAAAAAAAAAAGAGTGAAAAGAGAAATCAAAAAAAAAAAAAAAAAGACATTCTTCACAGAAATAGAAAAAACACAATCCTTAAACTTGCATGGAACCACAAAAGACTGCAAATAGGACAAACAATGCTGAGCAGGTAGAATGAAGCTAGAGGCACCACACTGCCTGACATCAAAATACAGTCAACTCTTCAACAACATAGATTTGAACTGTGTAGGTTCACTTATATGTGGATTTTCCCCATAATCTAACAAGGATAGAATGCAGTATTCACAAAAGTGAAAACCATGTATACAGATGGCTAACATTTTGTATATGTGCATTACATCGGGCTGACTCTGGGACTTTAATATACATGGCTTTTGGTATATACAGGGGGGCCTGGAAGCAATCCCCCATGTATACAAAACAGTGGTAACCAAATTAGCATGCAATGGGCATAAAACAGACATATAGACCAATGGAACAGAATGGAGAACCCAGAATTAAATCCATTTATTTACAGACAACTGGTTTTTGACAAAGGTGCCAAGAATACACTTCAGGGAAAGGACACTATGTTAAACGCATCATGTTGGGAAAACAGGATATCCATATGCAGAAGAATGAAACTAGACTATCTCTCAGCATATAAAAAAACCAACTCAAAATTGATTAGAGATTTAAACATGAGACCTGAAGCAAACAGTACTAGAAGAAAACAGAAGGGAAATCCTTCAGGATATGGGTCCAGGCGAAGATTTTATGGGTAAGACTTTATAAGCACAGGCAACAAAAACAAAAGTAGACAAATGGGACTATATCAAACTAAAAACCTACACGTAAAAGGAAATAATAAACTGTTAAGAGAGATCCTGCAGAATGGGAGAAAATATTCATCTGACAAGGGATTAATATCCAGAATATACAAGGAATTCAAACAATTCAACAGCAAAAAACACCAGATTATCTGATTTAGAAATGTGCAAAATAGAACAACTGGCCAACAGGTATGTGAAAAAATGTTCAACATCTCTCATCACAGAAATGCAAGTCAAAGCCACAATGATACATTATTTCACCTCAGTTAGAATGGCTGTTTTCAAAAAGACAAAAAATAACAAATGCTGGCAAGGATGCAGAGAAAAGGGAAATAATACATTATTTATGGGAATATAAATTAGTGAGTCATTAAGGAAAATACTATGGTGTTTGTCAAAAAAATTAAAAGTAGACTACCATACAGTTTGACAATCCCACTACCAGGTATTGACTCAAAGGAAAGGAAATCAGTATATAGAAAAGATATTTGCATTCTCATATTTATTGCAGTAGTGTTCACAACAGTTAAGATATGGAATCAACTTAAATCTCCATCAGCAGATGAATGGAGAATGTGGTATGTAAACACAATGGAATATTGTTCAGTCATAATAAAGCATTAAGTCCTGTCATTCACAGCAACATGGATGAACTTGGAGAATATGTTAAATGAAATTAGGCACAGAAAGATGGAGGATTTTGACTGCTCACAAAACAGAGAAATGATATTTGAGGTGATGAATATGATTTGATTATGACACATTGTATACATGTATCAAAATATCACTGTATATCCCATAAATATCTACAATTATTACATGTTGACTAAAAATAAAAGGACACAAAGAAAAAGACTCCTAGAAGAAAAACCCACAAGGAGCATCATAATGGTGAAAAGACTGAGAGCTTTTCCTCTAACATCAGGAATAAAGCAAGATGCCTACTTCAGCCATTATATTAAACATAGTAGTAGACTTTCTAGCCAGAGAATGTAGAAAAGAAATAAAGGCATCCAAATTGGAAAGGAAAAATTAAAATTATATTTGTTCATAGATATGATCATATATGTAGAAATCCCTGAAAACTCACCACAAAAACTGAATAAATTAATTCAGCAAAGTAGCAGGATAGTAAGTCAGTATACAAAATTCAGTTGCATTTCTATACATTAATCACAAACAATCTGAAAGGGATATTATGAACACAACTATTTACACAACAGCATCAGGACACTCAGCCTTGTCCACCAAGGACCCTTGTAATGTTTGCCACTGCTGACCTCAGCTGATGGAGCTGCAAGAAGTGTATTCCATTATATTCTCACCTGGGCTACAGCTGCTGCACCCTACCTACTTAACACTCCATCAAGTGAGCAGATTTCAATTCATTGTAACAAGAAACAGAAAACCTAAGGAAACATAGCACCCACCAGAGAAATACAATAATTTTCAGGGACTGACTCCAAAGAAATTGGGATACGTTAATTGCCTTACAGAAAATTAAAAATGACTGATTTAAGGAAGTTCAGCGTGCTACCAGAGAAGAGAGAAATCATTAATACACAAAAGGAGACATTTAATAAAGAAATAGAAATCCTAAAAAATTACCAAACATTTTGGAGGTGAAGAATATAATGCATGAAATTAAACGTGAAATAGAAAGCAGCAGCAGCAGCAGACTTAATCAAATAGAAGGAGGAATTTGTCAACTGGAGGATAAATTATTTGAAAATATCCAGTAGAGGAGAAAAATAAAGAATGAAAAGGTAGTAAGGGAAGTTTACAGGATTTATGGGACACCAGCAGGAGAGTGAATGTTCACACAGGATTTATAGAAGGAAAGGAGAGAGGTAAAGGGTGGAAAGCTAATTGAAAGAAATAATGGCTGAAAACTTCCCATATCTGAGGTTCTCCCCAGATTTATGGACATCTAGGTACATGAAGCTCAAAGAATTACAATTAGGTTCCATCTAAAAGAGATTTCACCTAGATACATTACCATCAAACTGTAAAAAATGGAAGACAAGATAATTTTGAAAGTGGCAAGATGAATAAAGTTCTTACATCTACAGGAATCTCCATAAGGCTATCAGTGGATTTCTGAGCAGAAACTTTCCAGGCCAGGAAACAACAGAATTATATATTCGAAGTTCTGAAAGATTAAAAAAACTGCCATCTGAGAATACATTACACAGCAAAGCTGTCCTTCAGATACGAAACAGATACAAGACTTTCTCAGGTAAACAAAAGTTGAGGGAGTTTATCACCAACTACTTTTACCTTACAAGATATGCCAGAGGGAGTTATTCAAGCTTAAATGGAAGGATGCTAATTAGTAACATGAAAACATACGAAAGTACAAAATTCACTGATAAATAAATAAATATATAGGCAACTTAAGAATACTCTAATAGTGTAATGGTAGTATATAAGTCACATAACTCTAGTATAAAGGTTAAAAGAAAAATAATTAAAAATTACTATTGTTTTAATAATTTCTCAATGGATACACAATATTAAAAGGTATACCTTGGGGCATCAAAAATAAAATGTAGAGGGGGAAGTATAAGATCAAAATATTCCCCCCAAACAAAGAGGGGACAATCCCAACTTATTTTACAAGGCTAGCATTGCTCTCATACTAAGGCCAGACAAGGACAATATAAGAAAAGAAAATAACTGGCCAATATTTTTTATGACAGTACACTTAAAAATTTTCAATCAAATGTGATCAAACTTAATTTAACCACACATTTAAAAAATCATATATCACAAACACATGGGATTTATCCTTAGTACATAAGGACAGTTAAATGTATATATGCAATAAATGGGATACATTACATTAATAAAATCAAAGATAAAAATCATACAATCATTTTGATAAGTGCAAATAATGCAGTTCACATAATTCAACATCCTTCCATGATAAAAACTGTGAACAAATTAGGTATAGAAGGAATGTACTGCAACACAATAAAGGCCATATATGAAAAGCCCACAGCTAACATCATACTCAATGCTGAAAAGCTGAATGCCTCTCCTCTAAGATGAGGAACAAGAAAAAGATATTCTCACCACTTCTATTCAACACAGTACTGGAAGTCCTAGCCAGAGGAATTGGGCAAGAAAAACAAATAAATACACTTGAATCAGAAAGAAGGAAGTAAAATTGTCTCTGTTTGCAGATGATACGATCATATATGTAGAAAATGCTACAGACTCCACAAAAAACACTTGTTAGAAGTAATAATCTAATTCAGTAAAGTGTCAGGATACAAAATCAGCATTCAGAAATCATTTGCATTTCTATACACCTAATAATGAACAACCTGAAAAACAAATTAAGAAAACAATTTCATTTAAAATAGCATCAAAAAGAAGAGAGCTCCTAAATAAATCCTTTCATATATGAACACATGATTTCTGACAAGCACGCCATGTCCATTCAATGGAGAATGGATTACCTTTTCAACAAATTGTGTCAGGAAAACTGGATATCTTCATGTGAAAGAATGAAGTTGAGACCTTTACCTAACTCCATATACAAAAATTAACTCAAAGTGGACCACAAACCTAAATGTATGACCTAAAACTATAAAACTCTTAGAAGAAAACATGGGGCAAAAACTGCAGGACATTGGATTTGGTATTGATTTCATTTGGATATGAGATAATACCAAAGGCACAGGTAAAATAAAAAATAGAGAAATTGGACTGCATAACATTTAGGCATACATTTAACCAAGGAAGTAAAAGACCTAGACACTGAAAACTATGAAACATTGAAAGAATTCTAAGATGACACAAATAAATGGAAAGATATCTGGTGTTTGTAGATCAATAGAATCAATATTGCTGAAATATCTATACTACTCAAAGTGATCTACAGATTCAAGGCAATGCCTATCAAATTTCCAGTGACTTTTGTTCACACACATATACAAAAAAATCCTAAAATTTGAAAGAAACTACAAAAGACTTTAAAGATCTAAAGCATTCTTGAGCAATAAGAACAAAGTAAGAGGCATTACACATGCTTATTTTGAATTATATTTCAAAGTTATAGCAACCAAAACAGCATGGTACTGGTATAGAAATAAACCAGTGCAACAGAATAGAAAGCACAGAAATAAACCCACACATTTATGGTCAACTAATCTTTGACAAAGACAACAAGAGTACATAATGGGGAAAGGGTACTCTCTTGAATGGCACTGGGAAACCAGGATATCCATATGCAAAAAAATGAAATTGGAACCTTACCCTACACTTTACAGAAAAGTGAATAAGATTTAAACATATGACCTGAAACCATAAAACCTATAAAAGAAAACAGGGGAAAACTCCTTGCCATTGGTCTTTGTGATGATTTTTTAGATGTGACATCAAAAGCACAAGGAATAAAAAGCAAAAATAAATTAGAACTACATCAAACAAAAAAGTACACAACAAAGGAAACAACAGAATGGAAAGGCAGCACATGTAGTGGGAGAAAATATTTCCAACCATATATCTGACAAGCTATAAATATCAATATATATAAGGAACTCATATAACTAAATAGCAAAAAAATCTTCATAATCCCATTAATAACCTGTTAAGATGGACAAGGGACTGAAGAGACATTTATCCAAAGAAGACATACAGATGGTCAACAGGTATATGAAAAGGTGCTTAACATCACTTATCATCAGGGAAATGCAAATCAAAACCACCCTGAGATATCACCTCACAACTGTTAGAATAGCCATTATCAAAAAGTCAAAAGATAGCAAGTGTTGGTGAGGATGTGGAGAAAAGGTGTCCCTTATACATTTTTGTTAGGAATGTAAATTGATACAGTCATTATGGAAAACATGATAGATCTTCTTTACAAAATTAAAAATGGAACTGCTATATAATCCAGCAGTCTCAGTTCTGGGTATATCTAAGGAAAACAAAGTCAGTATCCTGAAGAGGTATCTGCACTCCCATGTTCATTGCAACATTACAGTAGTCAAGAAATGAACAACATAGTGTTCATTTATGGATGAGTGGATAAAGAAATGTGGACCAGGCATGGTGGCTTGTACCTGTAATCCCAGTACTTGGGGGTGGCCAAGGTGGGAGATAGCTTGAACACAGGAGTTTGAGTCCAGCCTGGGAAACATAGTGATACCCTATTCTATATAAAATTTTAAAAATTAGCTGGACATGGGGGCACATGACTGTGGTCCCAGCTACTCGGGAGGCTGAGGCAGGAGTATCACTTGAGTCCAGGAGGCTGAGGCTACAGTGAACTGTGATTGTGCCACTGTACTCCTGCCTGGATGACAGATGGAGACCCTGTCTCAAAAAGAAAGAAAGGAAGAAAACATTGTGTGTGTGTGTGTATCACCAAAATCCCAAATAAACACATCACATACACACACACACACACACACACACACACAAAATGAAATATTCATCCTTTAAAAAGTAGGAAATCATGCAATTTGTGACAACATAGATGAACCTGGAGGATATTATGCTAAGTGAAATAGCCAGACACAGAAAGACAAATACTGCACTATCCCAGTTACATATGGAATTCTAAAAAGCTTGAACTCAGAGAAACAGAGTAGAAGGGTGGTTACTAGGGGTCAGGGAGTGGGGGAATTAGGAAATGTTGGTTGAAGGGTAAAACGTAGAGTTATCAGATGAATAAGTTCTTGAGACATAATGTCCAGATTGGTGACTATAGTTAATATATTCTAACTTGGAATTTGCTAAGAGTATAGCTTAGGTTTTCTGACCACACACACGCACACATGTGGCAACTACGTGAGGTATATGTTAATTGGCTTGATTGTAGTAATCATTTCACAGTAGGTAAAATATGTTCTTAAATATATGCACTTTTAATTTGTCAATTATACCTTAATAAAAGCTGAAAAAAGCGTCAAGAATAACATACTTAGGAATCAACTTTACCAAGGAGGTGAAAGTCTTGTACAATGAAAATTATAAAACAATGCTGAAAGAAATTAAAGTAGACATAAAGGGAAAACACATCCTATGTTCATGGATTGGAAGACCAATATTGTTAAGGTGTCAATACCACACAAAACAATCTACAAATCCAAGAGAATCACAATAAAAATCCTAATGATGTTATCTGCAGAAAGAAGAAACCCCATCCTAAAATTCATATGGAATCTCAGGGGACCTTGAATAGCTAAAACATTCTTGAAAATGATGAACAACATTGGAGGACTCACACTTTCTGATTTCAAAACTCACTACAGGCCAGGTAAAATGGCTCACACCTGTAATCTCAGCACTTTTGAAGGCTGAGGTGGGAGGACTGCTGAGCCCAGGAGTTTGAGACCAGCCTGGGGAACACAGGGAGACCTCATCTCTACAAAAAATAAAATAATCGGCCAGGTGTAGTGGTAAACACTTGTATTCCCAGCTACTCAAGAATCTGAAGTGGGAGGATTGCTTGAGCCTGGGAGATTGAGGTGGCAGTAAGCAGTGATAATGCCATTGTACTCCAGCGTGGGCAATAGAATGAGAATGTCTGAAAAACAAACAAAAACCCCAACTTATTACAAAGCTACAGTAATCAAAACTATGTGGTATTGATATAAAGAAAGATGTAGAGACCAATGGAATTCAATAGAGAGCCCAGAAATAAACCATTGTATACATGATCAAATGATTCCTGAGAAGAGTGCCAAGAGCATTCAATAGGGAAAGTGCTGTATTTTCAACAAATGGTGCCAGGAAAACTGAAGTTGAGACCCTTACCTAATACTATGTACAAAAATTAACTAAAGAGAATGAAGTTCAGATCCTTACCTAACACCATGTATAAAAGAGAATGAAGTTGAGACCCTTACCTAACACCGTGTAGAAAAACTTACTCAAAATGGGTCAAAGTCCTAAAACTATAAAGTCTTATAAGGAAACATAGGGGAAACATTTTACATCATTGGATTTGGCAGTGCTTCTTGCATATGACACCAAAGGCACAGGCAATAAAAGTAAAAATAGATAAATTGTACTTGCACAGGCAATAAAAGTAAAAATAGATAAATTTAAAAATTTTACATTGTGTACATTAAAAGAATATCAACTAAGTAATAAGACAACCTACAGGATGGGATAAAATATTTGCAAATCACACACCTGATAAGGGATTAATGCCCAGATTATATAGAGAACTTCTAAAAGTCATCACCAAAAAACAATGCAACTGAAAAATGGGCAAAGGGGCCGGGCACAGTGGCTTATGCCTGTAATCCCAGTACTTTGGAGGCCAAGGCAGGAGGATCACGAGGTCAGAAGATGGAGACCATCCTGGCTAACACAGTGAAACCCCATCTCTACTAAAAATACAAAAAACTAGCCGGGCGTGGTGGCAGGCGCCTGTAGTCCCAGCTACTCGGGAGGCTGAGGCAAGAGAATGGCATGAACCTGGGAGGTGGTGCTTGCAGTGAGCTGAGATGGTGCCACTGCACTCCAGCTTGGGCAACAGAGCGAGACTCCTCAAAAAAAAGAAAGAAAGAAAGAAAAAACATGGGCAAAGGACTTGGACAGACATATCTCCAAAGAAGGTATACAAATGGAAATTGTACATGAAAAGTTGTTTAATGTCACCGATCATGAGGAAATACAAGTCAAAACTACAACCCTACATACACTCAGACGACTACTATTAAAAAACAATCACAGCCTAAGCAACACAGTAAGACCCATCTCTGGTACCAGCTACGTGGGAGGTTAAGGTGGGAGGATCGCTTAAGCCCAGAGGTCTAGGTTGAGGCTGCAGTGTGCCATAATCACACCACTGCATTCCAGCCTAGGTGACAGAGCCAGACCTTGTCTCAAAAAAATCCCAAATAAACAGAAAATAACCAGTGCTGGTAGGGACATGGAGAAATTGGAATCCTTGTGCACTGTTAGTGGGAATGCAAAATGGTGCAGCCTCTATGTTAAACAGTTTGGTGGTTCCTTCAAAAATTAAAAACAGAATTATCTGATCCATCAACTCTACTTCCGTGTATTTACCCAGAAGGATTAAAAGCAGAGTCTCAAAGATATATTTGTGTACCTGTATACCCATGATTATAGTGGCATTATTTAGACCAGTTAAAACATCAGTGCAACCCAAATGTCCATGGATGAATGGATAAGCAAAATGTGGTGTATACATACAATGTAATATTATTCAGTTTTAAAAATAAAAAAGAAATTCTGACACATGCCACGACATGGATGAACCTCGAGGCCATTATGTTAAATGAAATACAGCAGTCACAAAAAGAGTACTGTATGTTTCCACTTACATGAGGTAGAATAGTCAAATCAGAGACATAGAAAGTAAAAGGTGGTTTTCAAGAGATGGAGGTGGTGGGGGAATTAGGGAATTATTGTTTAATGGATATAGAGTTTCAAAATTACAAATGACCAGTGTTATGGAGATGGATGACAGTGATGATTGCACAACATTGTGAAAGTATCTAATACATTCACTGAATTGTACACTAAAATTGGTTAGGATGGTAATTTTTATGTTAAGTGTATTTTACCACAATAAAAGATTTGGAAATCAACAATAAACAGAAATCCCAGAAGATAACATAAGAAGAAATCTAGATGATCTTTAGTTTGGTGATGACGTTTTAGATATGACACCAAAGGCATGATTCATGAAAGAAATAATTGATAAGCTGGACTTTGTTAAAAATAAAAGTGTCTGCTCTGTAAAACATACTCTCAAGAGGATGAAAGGACAGGCCACAGAAGGGAGACAATACTTGTAAAAAATATATCTGATAAAAGACTGTTATCCGAAATATAGAAAGAACCTTAAAAACTTAACAATTAGAAAACAAACAACCTGATTACAAAATGAACTGAAGACCTTAACAGACATCTCACCGATGAAGATACACAGACAGCAACTAAGTATACGAAAAGATGCCCCACATCTTATGTCATTAGGGAAATGGAAATTAAAACAAGAAATGTGATATATCTACACGCTTATTAGAATGGCCAAAATTCAAAACCCTGACAGTACCAAATGCTTGCCAATATGTGGGGCAACAGGAACACTCATCCATTGCTGGTGGGAATGCAAAATGGTACAGCCACTTTGACATACACCATTAATGGGAATGTAAAGTAGTGCAGCCCTGGTGGAAAAGAGTTTGGTGGTTCTTCAAAAAATTAAAAATGGAATTATCACAGGATCCATCAATTCCACTTCTGAATGTGTATATATATCCCCCAAATAATCCAAAGTATATTGAAATTGGTGGTTTCTTATAAAATTAAACATTTTCTTACCATGCAATTCAGCAATCACATCCTTGGTATTTACTCAAAGGAGGTGAAGACTTACATTCACATAAAAATCTGCACATAGATGTTTACAGAAGCTTTATTTGTGATTGTTGAAATTGGAAGCAACCGAGATGTCCTTCCGTAGGTGAGTAGACAGATAAACTGTAGTACATCCAGTCAATGAAATACTATTCATCACTAAATAGAAATGAGCTATAAAGCCATGAAAAGATAGGGAGGTAATTAAAAAACATATTACTATGTGAAATAAGGCAATGTGAAGATACTACATACTATATGATTCCAATCATATTGCATTTCAGAAAAGACAATGCTATGGAGACAGTAAAAAGTTCAGTGGTTGCCAAGGGTTGGTGGGGAAGAAGGGATGAATAGGCAGTGCAGAGTACTTTTAGGGCAGTGAAAATGTACAAATGTATATAAATATACAGTATCTGTATGATACTATAATGGTAGATACATGTATATTAGTCTGTTCTCACACTGCTATAAAGAACTACCTGAGACTGGGTAATTTGTGAGAAAATATGTTTAATTGACTCACAGTTTTGTAGACTGTACAGTAAGCATGACTGGCAGGCCTCAGAAACTTAAAATCATGGTGGAAGGCGAAGGAGAAGCAGGCACATCTTTACCATGGAGAGGGAAAGAAAGCGAGATGGGAAGTGCCACACACATTTAAACAACCAGAACTCATGAGAACTCACTTACTATCATGTGAACAGCAAGGGGAAGTTTGCCCCCATGATTCAGTCACCTCTCACCAGGCCATCTCCCCTGACACATGGGGATTACAGTTCTAGATGAAATTTGGGTGGGAACACAGAGCCAAACCATATCAACATGTTCCACATTTGTAGAAACCCACAGAATGTATACCCCAAGAGTGAGCCCTAATGTTAACTAGGGACTTTGATAATAAAGTATAAATGCAGATTCATAAGTTGTAACAAAGTTGCCACTCATAAGTTCATAAGTTGCCACTCTGGTGGGAGAGTTGGTAATGGGAAAAGCTGTGTATGTATGGGTGCAGTGGGTATATGGGAAATCTCTGTACTTTCCTCTCAATTTTGCTGAACCCTAAAACTGCTCTAAAAATATAAAGTCTTTAAAATACACATAAACACATACAGACAATCGAATAGAGCATTGTAATGGTACATTACCGAAAATCAACAAACACAAAAAAAGGCAGTAAGGGAGGAAATGTTGTATTTAAAAAGTGTAAGGGGGGGAAAAAAAGGCACAAAATGTCAGAATTTCTTTTTTATAAGTACTTTAAATGTAAATTGATTAAATTCTCCAAAAGGCAGAGGTTAGCAGAATGGATTTAAAAGAAAACCATCAACCTATGTTATTTATAACAAATTCGCTTTTGATCTAAAGACACAAGTAGATTGAAAGTGAAAGAATGAAAAATGATATTTCATACAAATAGTAACCTAAAGAAAGCTGGAGGTAAGTATACTAATAAAAGAAATAAACTTGAATTTTAAAATTGTTAGAGGAGACAAAAGAGGACATTACATACTGAGAAAATGGTAAATTACTCAAGACTTTGTAATTGGAAATGTAGACACACCAAAATATAGAGCCCCAGAATATAAGAAAATATATTGACAGAATTGGAGTTTAAAAGACAGTTCTACAATAATGCTTAGGGACTTCAGTAAGTTACTTTCGGCAATGGGTAGAATCAAAGAAGAAATGAAAACAGAAACTTAAAAATATCTTCAGACAAATGACAGTGGAAACACAACATACCAAAAGCAAAACATTCAGCAAAAGCAGTTCTAAGAGGGAAGTTTACAGTGCTAAATGCCTTGCCTACATTAAAAAAAGAAGAGATATCTCAAATAAATAGCCTAAAATTATACCTCAAGGAATTAGAAAAAGAAGAACAAACTAAAGCCAAAGTTAGTAGAAGGAAAGAATAAAGATCAGAACAGAGACAAATTAGAATAGAAAAACCATAGGGGAAAAAAGTCAATAAAACTAAGACTTCAATTTTTGAAACAAAGAATTGATTTTTGAAAAATAAAATCAACAAACTCTTGGACCAAGAAAAAGAGAAGACAAAATCAGAATGAAAATGGAGAATATATTACAACAGGTACTTCAGAAATAAAAAGGATCATAAGGGACTTTTATGAACAATTATATCCAAACAAATTGAATAACCTAGAGGAAATGGATAAATTGCTAGAAAAAATACAACCTGCTAAGATTAAATCAGGAATAGAAAGCCTGAACAGACCAACAGCAAAGAGATCACAGTGGTAAACTAAAGAGCTTCTGCAAAGCAAAAGAAATTATCAGTAAACAGACAACGTATACAATGGGAGAAAAAATATTTGCAAACTGTTCATCTGACAAAGGTCCTATATCCAGAATCCATAAGGAACTTAAACCGATCAACAAGCAAAAAACAAATAATCCAATTGAATCAGCAAAGGATATGAACATACATTTCTTAAAAGAAAATACACAAGTAGCCAAACAAAAAAACATGCTCATGATCACTAATAATCAGAAATGTGAGTCACAGCCACAATGAGACCAGGCGCAGTGGCTCACACCTGTAATCCTAGCACTTTGGGAGGCCGAGGCACGTGGATCATCTGGGGTCAGGCATTCGAGACCATCCTGGCCAACATGGTGAAACTCCGTCTCTACTAAAAACACAAAAAGTAGCCAGGTGTGGTGGCAGTCACCTGTATTCCCAGCTACTCGAGAGGCTGAGGCAGGAGAATTGCTTGAACCCGGGAGGTGGAGGTTGCAGTGAGCTGAGATTGTGCCACTGCACTCCAGCCTGGAAGACAGGGCAAGACTCTGTCTCAAAAAAAAACAAACAAAAAAAACAACAAAAAAAACCCCACCAAGTCATAATGAGATACCATCTCACACCAGTCAGAATGGCAATTATTAAAAAGTCAAAAAAATAAAAGTGGCTGGGAAGGCTGCAGAGAAAAGAGAACACTTATACACTGTTGGCAGGAATACAAATTAATTCAGCCATTGTGGAAAGCAGTTTGGAGATTTCTCAAATGAAAAACTGAAAACAGAACTACCATTTGACCCAGCAATCCCATTACTGGATATATATTCAAAGGAAAATAAATTGTTCTATCAAAAAGACACATGCACTTGTATGTTCATCACAGCACTATTCACAATAGCAAAGACATGGAATCCACTTAGATGCCCATCGATGGTGGATTGGATAAAGAAAATGTGGTACATGTACACCATGAAATACCACGCAGCTGTAAAAATGAATGAACTCAGCCAGGTGCGGTGGCTCTCACCTGTAATCCCAGCACTTTGGGAGGCCAGGCAGGTGGATCACCTGAGGTCAGGAGTTCGAGACCAGCCTGAGCAACATGGAAAAACTCCACCTCTACTAAAAATATGAAATTAGCTGGGCATGGTGGTGCATGCCTCTAATCCCAGGTACTCAGGAGGCTGAGGCAGGAGAATCACTTGAACCCGGGAGGCAGAGGCTGCAATGAGCCGAGATTACACCATTGCACTCCAGCCTGGGCAACAAGAGCGAAACTCCATCTAAAAAAAAAAAAAAGAAAGAAAGAAAGAAAGAAAGAAAGAAATATGAATGAACTTATGTCCTTTGCAGCAACATGGATGCAGCTAGAGACCACTATCTTAAGCAAATTAATGCAAGAACAGAAAACCAAATACTGCATGTTAAACACTGAGTAAACATGAACATAAAGATGATCAACAGACACTGGGGACTACTTGGGGGAGGAACAGAGAGGTGGGCTGAAAAACTACCTACTGGGTACTATGCTCACTACCTGGGTGATAGGCTTATCCACACCCCAAACCTCAGCATCATGCAATATACTCAATATACCCATCATGCAACGTACAAACCTGTACATATACCCTCTAAATCAAAAATAAAAGTTAAAAAAAAAAAAAAACCCTCCAACAAAGAAAAGCCCAGAACCAGATAGCTTCATGGCTGAATACTACCCAATATTCAAATAATACTAATACTTGTTAAACTCTTCCCAAAAAAATGGAGCTAAACGGAATACTTCCTAACACATTTTATGAGGCTAGCATCACCTTGATACCCAGGTGAGACAAAGGCATCACCAGAAAGGAAACTGTAAGCCAATATAACCCTAGAATACTGATGCAAAAATCCTTAATAAAATATTAGCAGACTAAATTTAACAACACAGCAAAAAGATTATACATCATGTCCATGTGGAATTAATCCCTGGCATGCAAGTCTGGTTTAATATACATGTGGCAATCAATGTGATATACACTAATAGACTGAAAGATGAAAACCACATGATCATCTCAATTGACACACAGAAAGCATTTGATGAAGTTGGACATCCTTTCTTGATAAATTCTAACAGTTCAGGTATAGAAGGAACACTCCTCAATATAATGAATGCCATTTATGAAAAGCCCACAGCTAACATTATAATCAATGAGGGAAAACAAAAGCTCTTCCACTATGATCCAGTACAAGGCAAGGATGCCCACTCTAGCTGCTTCTACTCAATGTAGTACTGGAAGTACTAGCAAGACCAAACAGACAAGAAAAAGAAATGAAAGGCATTCAAATCAGAAAGAAGTAATATTATCTCTATTTGAAGATGACGTGATCCTACATATAGAAAACCCCAAAGACTCTGCTAAAGAAACCTGTTAGAACTAATAAATGAGTTCAGTAAAGTTGTAGAATATAAATCAATATAAAAAAGTAGTTGCATTTCTATACACAAATAATGACCTGGCCAAAAAAGAAATCAAGAAAACAATCCCATTTATGATAGCATCAAAAAAAATGCTTAGGAATAAATTTAGCCAAGAAGATGAAAAACCTGTACACTGAAAACTATGAGTCATTGATGAAAGAAATTAAACAAGATACAAATAGATGGAAAGATATCCCATGCTCATGAATCTGAATAATATTGTTAAAATGTCAATAATATCCAAAGCAATATACAGATTGAATAAAATCCCTATCAAAATCCCATGGAAAATTTTTTTAAATTCTGAAGTTCGTATGGAATAGCAAGAACCTTTACTAGCCAATGAAATTCTGAAAATTCTGTTCTGAAAAACAAAGTTGGAGACATCATACTTTCTGGTTTATTTTACAAAACTGTTGATCAAACAGTATGGTCCTGGCATGAAAAACAAACATGTAGACCAGTGGAACAGAATAGAGAGCCAAGAAAGAAATTCAAAGATATACGATCAACCAATTCTCCACAAGAACATGAAGAAAACAACACAGAAAGGATAGTCTCGCTCATAAATGATGTTAGGAAACCCAGTTTTGTGTCTTGTCCAAACCATGGCCCGCAGACCACATGTAGCCCAGGATGGCTTTAATGAGGCCCAACACAAATTTGTAAACTTTCTTAAAACATTGAGTTTTTTTTTTTTTTTTTGCATTTATTTTAGCCAATCAGCTGTTGTTATTGTTAGCGTATTTTATGTGTGGCCCAAGACAATTGTTCTTACAATGTGGCCCAGGGAAGCCAAAAGATTGGATATCACTGCCTTACACCATAAATAAAAATAAACTCAAAATGGATAAAAGACCTAAGCATAAGACCAAAACCCAAAACCAGAAGAAAACAGAAGGGAAAAGCTCGACATGGCTCTGGCAGTGATTTTTTGGAGATCACACCAAAAGCTCAGGCTACAAAAACAAATAATTGGTATACCGTCAAACTAAAAAACTTCTGCACAGGAATGGAAACAGTCAACAAAATGAAAAGGTAACCTATGGATTAGAAGAAAATATTTGCAAACCATGTATCTTATAAGGGGATAATATCCAAAATTTATAAGGAATGCATACAACTCAATAGCAAGAAAACAGATAACCCAAATAAAAAATGGGCAATGGACCTGAGTAGACATTTTTGCAAAGAAGTTATAAAAATGGCAAACACATATATGAAAAGACATTTAATATCATTAATCATCAGGGAAATGCAAATCAAAATTACCATGAGATATCACCTCACACCCATTAGGATAGCTATTAAGTGTTGGCTAGGGTTAGGGAACTCTTGTACAGTGTTGGTGGGACTGTAGATTGGTGTAGCCATAATGAAAAACAGAATGGTGACTCCTAAAGGAATTGAAAATATACCATCATCCGACCCAGTAATCCCTCTTCCTGGGTATATTCCTAAAGAAAATGAAATCGCCACCTCGTAAAGATATCTGCACTCTTATATTCATTGTGGCATTATACGCATGAGTCACAATATATAAACTTAAGTGTCCTTTGATGGATGAATAAACTGTGGTGTATATGTGTACAATGGGATATTATTCCGCATTAAAAAAGAAGGAAATCCTGCCACTTGCCATATGGATGAAACTGGAAGACATTATGCTAAGTTAAATAAGCCAAATACAAATGAAAGTTTTAAATAATCTCACTTATATGTAGAATCTTAAAAAGAAAAAAGTCAAATATACAGAGATAGAATAAAATAGTTGTTACCGTGGGCAAGGTGTGGTGAAAGAAAATGGAAAGATGTAGGTCAAAGGATACAAAGTAGCAGATATATAGGATAAACAAGTCTAGAGATCTAATGTATAACATGAGAATAGTTAATAGTGTATTGCATTTGGAATTTTTGTCAATTGAGTAGATTATAGCTTTTCTCACTTATACACACAAAAGAATAACTGTGAGATGATGGATATATTAATTTGCATCACTATGTTAATGATTTAACTGTATGTTTTATACACTAAATATGCATATTTTTAAAATTAAAAAAAAACAAAAACCACAAGATAATGTACAGCCAGACAAAAGCCCAATAAGAAAAGAGAGGACTTGAACAATACTATAAACCAACTAGACCTACAAACAAATATGGACATTCCACTTAACTACACATTCTTCTTAAGTGCACATGGAACATTCCCCAGGAGGGATGATACGTTAGGCCACAAAAAAGTCTCAATAAATTTAAAAATAAAGAAATCACATGAAATATCTTCTCTAACTACAATATAGTGAGGCCAGAAATCTGTAACAGAATAAAAATATAAAAATTAACAAATTCATGGAAATAAAACTACACACTCTTTAAAAATTATTATGTCAAAGAAGACATCAGAATGAAAATTATAAAATACTTTCAAAAAGTGAAAATGAAGACACAACATACTCAAACTTATGGGATGTAGTGAAAGAAGTGCTTAGAGGAAAAATTATAGCTGTGAATGCCCACACTGAAAAAGAAGGAGGATCAATAACCTAATATTATACCTTATGTAACTAGAGAAAGAAGAACGAACTAAACCTAAAGTTAAAAGAGAGAATGAAATAATATGTATGAGAGTGGAGATAACTGAATTCGAGATTAAATACACAACAGAGATAATTTAACAAAACCAAAAGTTGCTTATTTTTGAAAAGATCAAAGTTGAAAACCTTTAACTAGAATTAGTAAGAAAAAATTAGAGAAGTTGCACATATCTAAAATCATAAACAAAAGTAGGAACACAGCAGAAAAAAACAAAAATAAGAAAAAAAGTGGGAACGATATAACCTTATGGAAATAAAAAGTGTGATAAGAGAATAGTATGAATAACTGTATACCAACAAATTATATAACCTAGATAAAATGGACAAATTCACAAAATACTAATATAAAAAAGAAATTGAAATTATGAGCAGACCCATAACAAGTAGAAAGTTTGAATCAGTAACCAAAAACCTTCCAATGAAGAAAATGCTACGACCAGATGGCATCACTGTTGAATTATACCAAACACTTGAAGAATTAACTCAAACTCTTCCAAAAAACAGAGGAGGAGAAAACACTTTGCAATACATTCTATGAGGCCAGTATTACATGGATTCCAAAGCCAGACAAATATACCACAAGAAAAACTAGATACTAAAATATTTTATTTAACAAAGTACTAGTAAGCCAAATTCAGCAGCATATTAAAAAGGATTATTATATACCATGACCACATGGAATTTATCTCAGGAATGCAAGGGTGGTTCAGTACAAGAGTATCAATCAGTGTAATACACCACATTAATAAAATGAAGAAAAAAAACCCCATGTGATCATTTCAATTGACTCAGAACAAGCATTTGACAAAATTCAACAACCTTTCAGGATAAAAACATGGAACTTTCAAAATGTGTTAAAGAGGATTTGTGAAAAATCCACAGCTAATATACTTAATGAGAAAAAAACTGAAAAATTTCTCCCATAACCAAAAATAAGATATGGCTGTATGCTTTACCCAGTGCTACTGAACAATGTACTGAAAGTTTTAGCCATGACAATTAGGCAGATAAATAAACAAACAGGTAAATGAATAGCATCCAAATTGGAAAGGAAGCAGTAAAACTCTTTATTCAATAATGACATCTTATATCTAGAAAATCTCAAAGAATCCACAAACTAGTAGAGCTAATAAACAAGTCCATCAAAATTGCAGGGTATATGTTCAACATTTATTTAAAAAAATCATTTGTGCCTCTATATACCAGGAATGAACAGCCCAAGAAGGAAGTCAGTTTTTAAAATTCTACTTATAATAGCATCAAAAAGAGTAAAATAGCTGGGAATAAATTAAACCAAGAAGGTGAAAGACTTCTGCACTAAAGACTACAAAACACTGTTGACAAAAATTAAAGAAGACCTAAATAAATAGAACTATACATCCTGTGTTCACAGATTGGAAGATTTAATATTGTTAAGTTGACAATATTACCCAGTGATCTACAGATTCAATGTAACCCCTATCAAAATCCCAAGGGCCTTTTTATTTGCAGAAATTTAAAAACTGATTTTACAATGTAAATGGAATTTTTCCAGGGCCCTAAATAATCTAAAATCAATTGAAAAAGAATAAAGTTGGAAGACTCAGGCCTGCCATTTTCAAAACTTTTACAAAGCTGCAGTAATCAAAATAATGTGGTACTGACACATTGTGGTCTCTAGGACACAAGGATGGACATATAGACCAATGGAATATAATAGAGAACGTAGAAATAAACACTCACATATATGGTCAATTCATTTTCAACAAATGTGTCAAGAAATCAGTGGAAAGAGTAGTCTTTTAACAAATGGTGCTGGGGCAACTGGATCCTCATATATCAAAGAATGAAGTTGGACCCATACCTCATAGCATATAAAAATTATCTCAAAATGGATCAGAGACCAAAAAATAAGAGTTAAAGGCATAAATTCCTTAGTAGAAAACATGAGTAAATCTTTATGACTTGAGATTGGAAATAAATTCTTAGAAATGGCACAGAGAACACAACATTGTAAATGTACTAAGTGACACTGAATTGTATATTTTGAAATGTTATTTAAAAAAATTTAAAGGGTGCATAGAAGACTAAAAAGAAGCACAGACAGAATTATCACCAGAAAAATAAGGCTCAACATTAAATGTCAACATGGAGAACACATGTCAGAAATAGACAGCCCAGAGCAGCAGCTATAGTGGAGGCTCTTGCGAATGACTAAGATTTGAGGTGGCAGCCTCAGAGAATCACTTCTTGGGGGTAGATTCGATTGATAGAGTAGATGTATCTCTCAGAGACATGGTAGGAAAGCCAAAGAATGGTGAGCATAGCTGCCATTTAGAAACTACCTACACATGCAAGCATAACAGATTGGTTGAAAGGTTATAGTACAGACACACTAAGGAATACTATGCAACTTTAGCAATAAAATGAGAAAGATCTCTGTGAATGGATATTGAGTGATTTCTAGGAGATGTTAGGTGAGAAAAGCAAAATTCAAAAGAGCATATATAGAATAGTACTTTTTTGGGAAATGAGAAAATTATCATGTCTCATAAAGAACACACACACACACAAACTATAAACTAGAAAACACTGAAACTGGTTACCTATAAGGGGTAGGGGGAATTAGGATGGAAGAGATATGGATGAGAGGAAGATTTCTCTCAGTAGCTCCTTTTGTTTAGTATTGACTTTTGGAAGTATGTTAATGTTATATGTATTTTAAAAATAAAATGAACAAGATAGGGACCACTTCTGAGATGGTGGAATGAGCACCTTGGTATAACCACTCCCTGAGAAGCAATGATAAAACTGGACAAAACTGTCAAAAACAACCATTTAAGAAGTCTGGAAATTAACCAAAGAAATATAAAAATTGAAAAGTACTAATTAAATAAAAAAAAATTAAACCTTCCTAAGAATAGCAGGGTTTGTTCTGATTTAACATGGGGCTGCCATCTCCCCACCCAAGCTCAGGGGCACAGTAGATTTAAGGACCAGCAACCAAGAAGGCTCATCTGATGTTGAATTCCACAGAAAACCCTATGCACTATGTCAAGCAACAGCGATTTCAGTGGCAAATAATTGGAGGCAGCCAACATCACAGCAACCTAATGTTCCAATACTGGTTGGGCAAGCGACAGATTAAGAAAAATTTTAAAAGGAAGTCTGGAGATATGGAAGATTGTACATTCTCACAGGAGAGATCAGAGAGGTTTCCTGCTATCTACTTATCCTTGGCTGACTGTGAGACCTTTTGAAAACAGACAGTAAAATACAGGACAGAGTTGTAAAGTGCCTGAACTTTGAATGTCCCAACCCACACATAGATCCCCTCAGCAGAGGGTGGAAGATTCACTGGCTCAAGATGTTTAAACAAATGTCTGACTAATCATGGTTTAACCACTAGGTTATGCTGATCCAGGGGTGACACCAATGAAGCCGGGCTTACAAAACAAACATAAGAGTTAAAACAAACAAAACTGAGCAGAGACACCAGTGGCTGCACATTGCAGGAGAACACAGACGCTGCAGAATCCATGCAGAGAAGGCATAAACAAGCCAACAAACAAACGAGCAACAGAAATCATCCCTGGTTAGGGAGAAGAATTAGAATCCAGTTTCTATGATATATTATCTAAAATAAGTTTTTAACAAAAAAATATTATGAGATATGCAAAGAAACAGAAAATTGTGACCCTTAAACAAGAATAATGAGCAGTAAATAGGAATTATCTCTGAGGGGCCCCAAATGTTAGGGCGTGATTTCAAAATAAGTATCATAACTATGTTCAAAGAACCAAAAGAAACCATATTAAAGAATGAAAGTGTGATGACAAAGACTCATCAAATAGATAATATCAATAAAGAGATAGAAATGATAAAGTAAACCAAATAGAAGTTCTGTAGTTGTGAAATATAATAACTTAGATGAAAAACTCACTAGTGGGGCTAAGCAAATTTGACCTGGCAGAAGAATCAGTGAACTTGAACATGGATCCATAAAGATAATTCAGACTGTAGAAAGAAAAATAATGAAGAAAAATGAAGAGACACCCATTGGATACCATAATATAGTGGTCCCTAACCTTTTTGGCACGAGGGAACAGTTTTGTGGAAGACAATTTTTCCACAGCCAGCTGGGGGAGGCTTTAGTTAGATTCTCATAAGGAGTGCACAACCTAGATCCCTCACATGCTCAGTTCACAATAGGATGTGCTCTCCTGTGAGAATCTAATGCCATCACTGATCCGACAGGAGGCGGAGCTCAGGCAGTAATGCTTGCTTGCCCACTGCTCACCTCCTGCTGTGTGGCCCAGTTTCTAATAGGCCACAGACTGGTACCAGTCCATGGCCCTAGGGTTGGGGAACCCCGTCCTAACAGGATATGTAACAATGTATGTGTAATTAAGTTGTAATATACATGTAATTAAGAGTAGAAAACATATGTGGAATTAAAGAGTAACAACATATGTGTTAATAAGAGTATTCAGAAGGAGAGAAGAGAAAAGGGCAGACAAAAATATTTGAGTAGATTATTAACCTGAAGCAGATTGTTTTCACTTAAGTTGCTTATTGTAACCTCCAGATTACACTTTCAAAATAGGGGACCCTTCCCCCCCTTCCCAGCGCCGCTGGGCCTGCAGGTCTCTGTTGAGCCGCGGACGTGGGTCTCAGTTCCGCAGGATGGGGTTTGTTAAAGTTGTTAAGAATAAGGCCTACTTTAAGAGATACCAAGTGAAATTTAGAAGACGACGAGAGGGTAAAACTGATTACTGTGCTCACAAACGCTTGGTGATACAGGATAAAAATAAATACAACACACCCAAATACAGGATGATAGTTCGTGTAACAAACAGAGATATCACTTGTCAGATTGCTTATGCCTGTATAGAGGGGGATGTGATAGTCTGCGCAGCATATGCCCACGAACTGCCAAAATATGGTGGGAAGGTTGGCCTGACAAATTATGCTGCAGCATATCGTACTAGCCTGCTGCTGGCCCGCAGGCTTCTCAATAGGTTTGGCATGGACAAGATCTATGAAGGCCAAGTGGAGGTGACTGGCGATGAATACAACGTGGAAAGCATTGATGGTCAGCCAGGTGCCTTCACCTGCTATTTGGATGCAGGCCTTGCCAGAACTACCACTGGCAATAAAGTTTTCGGCGCCCTGAAGGGAGCTGTGGATGGAGGCTTGTCTATCCCTCATGGTACCAAACGATTTCCTGGTTATGATTCTGAAAGCAAGGAATTTAATGCGGAAGTACACCGGAAGCACATCATGGGCCAGAATGCTGCAGATTGCATGCACTACTTAATGAAAGAAGATGAAGATGCTTACAAGAAACAGTTCTCTCAATACATAAAGAACAGCATAACTCCAGACATGATGGAAGAGATGTATAAGAAAGCTCATGCTGCAATATGAGAGAATCCAGTCTATGAAAAGAAGCCCAAGAAAGAAGTTTAAAAGAAGAGGTGGAACCGTCCCAAAATGTCCCTTGCTCGGAAGAAGGATCCGGTAGCTCAAAAGAAGGCAAGCTTCCTCAGAGCTCAGGAGCGGGCTGCTGAGAGCTAAACCAAACAATTTTCTATGATGATTTTTCAGATACAGGCAATAAACTTATGGACAGAAAAAAAAATAAAAATGAATGGGGGAAATAAACCAATAAAGGAATTAAAATGGTACTCTAGAACATATCTATTCAACATGCAGAAGGCAGTAAAGGAGGAAGAGAGGAACAAAAGTGATATGAGACATATAGAAAATAAATAACAACATGGTAGATATAAATCCTTCAGCATCAATAATTATATTACATATAAGTGAATTAAAAACTCAATAAAGGGCAGAGATTGCCAGACTGCCTTAAAAGCAGGATCCAAATATATATGGTCTGCAAGAGTCACACTTTAGATTCAAAGACATAGTTGAAAGTAAAATGGTGGAAAAAGATGACATGCAAACAGTAATAAGAAAGCTAGAGTGACTGTACTAAAATCAGACAAAATTGGCTAAGTGCAGTGGCTCACACCTGTAATCCCAGCATTCTGGGAGGCCGAAGCAGACAGAACACTCGAGGTCAGGAGTTCAAGACCACCCTGGCCAACATGGTGAAACCCTGTCTCTACTAAAAATTAGCTGGGCATGATGGCAGATGCCTATAGCCCCAGCTACTTGGGATGCTGAGGCAGGAGAACCACTTGAATCCGGGAGGCGGAGGTTGCAGTGAGCCAAGATCACGCTACTGCACTCCAGCTTGGGCGACAGAGTGAGACTCCATCTCAAAAATAAAATAAAATAAATAAAATCAGACAAAATAGACTTTAAAAACAAGCCGCGTTATTAGAGGTATTGAGAAACATTTTACAATGTTTACAAGAGAGAAAATTTAACAGGAAGAAATAGAAATCATAAAAATCATAAATAAAAATTTATAACAGCTAAAAACACAGCCCTAAAGTATATGAAATAAAACTGTCAGAACTGAAGAGAGAAACAGGCAATTCAACAATAATAGACAATTTAACAATAATAGTACGAACTCTTTCATATCCTTGTTGATTTTCTGTCTTCTTGTTCTATCAGTTATTCAGAGTGGGGTACTGAACTATTACCCAACCACTACTGTTGGATGAAGTGGTGGGAGGTGAGGCTATGTGGCACTCTGCTTAATATCCTCCCCTGTTCTGGTGTCAGGGAGACAAATGTGGAGCTGACTTTTCGTCAGAAACAGTGGTACCCAGAAAGTAGTAGGGTAACATATCCGAAGTGCTCAAAGTAAAAAAAAAAAAAAAAAAAAAAAAAAAAAAAAAAAAAAAAGTTGACCAAGAATACTGTATCCAGAAAAGTTTCTTTCAAAAATAAGGCAAAATAAAAACATTTCTAGATAAACAAAAACAGAATTTCTTGTTAGCAGACCAGCTTTGTAAGAACTACTAGAGGAAGTTCTTCAGGAAAAAGCAAGTGCTCCTAGTAAGTTCACATATATCCAAAAGCAAAGAACAAGGAGGTAAATAGGAGCAAAGCTGTTCTAGAGTAAGGAAATGCCACCAGTTGGTAACTCAAATCCATAAAAACCAAAAAAGTAGATCAAACATATGACATAAGGAGGTTAATAAAACAGAAACTAGGAATATATACTTGCTCTCCTTTCAGCTTTTTTAAAGATGTATCATTATACAATACGATTATAATAGTGCATAATGAAGATGTAATATATGTAACAATAATACCACAAAAGTGGTAAAACTGAATAAACTCATACAGGAATAACTTCTATATCTCACCAGGATTAATATAAATATGAAGTAAATTTTGAGACAATACATAAGGTAAGCCCTAGAGAAAACACTAATAACAAATAGAATATTGAAGAATCATAAATGAAAATTTATATTAGAAAATATTCACTAGATGGAAAAGAAAGCAGCAAAGGAGAAATAGAGGAACAAGAAATAGTACATAGAAAAGACAAAAAGTAAAACTGAGGATGTAAATATAACTATATCAGTAATAACATTAAATGTGAATGGATTACACAATCTAATCAAAGGCAGGAATTGTCAGACTGGATTTGAAAAACAGGATCCATCTGTGTTCCATCTATATGAGGCATACTTTAGATGAAAACTGCCGACTGAAAGTAAAAGGATGGAAAAATATATATCATGTAAGCAGCAACCATAAGTAACTTGAAGTGCTATAATAAAGTCAAAGGAGACTTTAAGAATGTTACTGAAGTTAAATGTGAATATCTCATAATAAAATGTCAGTTCATGAGAAGATATGATTATAAACATATATTCACCTAACAATAGAACTAAAACATATGAAGCAAAAACTGACAGAACTGAACAGAGAAATAGTCAGTTCAACAATAGCAGTTGGAGACTTCAACACTCCACTTTCAATAATGTGTAGTAGAAGAAAGAAGATCAATAAGGAAATAGAAGATATGAGCAACACCATAAACCAACTAGATTCAAAAGGTAATTATAGAGGACTTCACCCAACAACCAACATTGAATATACAGTATTTTCAAGTGCACATGAAGCATTCTCCAAGAAGGACCGTATGCTAAGTCACGAAACAAACCTCCATAAATTTAAAAGGATTGAAATAATACAAGGTGTTTTTTTCTGAATATAATGGAATAAAAGTAGAACCCAGTAGCAAAGAAATTAGGGAAACATACACATGTGGAAATTAAACAACACTACATTCTTAAATAATCAATGGGTGAAAGAATTCACAAGGGAAATTAAACGTGCTTTGAGATTAATGAAAATGAGGATACAACATAACAGAACTTATGGGATACATTTAAAGCAGTGCAGAGATGGAATTTTATAGCTATGAATGCCTGTATCAAAAAATAAGGCTTCAAATTAATAAGCGAACTCCCCACCTCAGGAAACTAGAGAAAGAAGAGCAAACTAAACCTAAAGCAAGTAGAAAAAAAACCAAAATAATAAATATTAGAGTAGAAATAAAATATGGAATATAAAAATAATAAAGTCAACAAATCCAAAACTTTGTTCTTTGAAAAGATCAGCAAAATTAACAAACCTTTGATAGATTGGTAAGAGAGAGGGAGAAGGAGAAGAAAAGAAAGGGAGAAAGGGGGAGGAGGAAAGAGAGAGGGGGAAGTGCATGAGGCGACGGAGGAGAGAGAAAAATCACTAAAATTGAAAATGAATGGCAGTTTTACAAATTAAAGGAAAAAAAAGAGGCTAGCTGCAGTGGCTCACCCCTGTTATCCCAGCACTTTGGGAGGCCCAGGCAGAAGAATTGCTTGTGGCCAGGAGTTCAAGAATAGCCTGCGCAACAAAGCAAGACCCTATCTCTACAAAATATTTTTTGAAAAACAGCTGGTGTTGTGGTGCACACCTATCATAAGGTAAGGGGCAAGGATCACTTGAGACTAAATCAAGGTTACAGTGAGCTATGATTACACCACTCTATTCCAGCCTGAGCAACAGAGAGAGACTCTGTTTCTGAAAAAGAAAAGGAAAAAGGAATGAATGAGGGAAGTATACTACCAACCTGACAGAAATAAAAAGGATTATGAAGGAATACTATGAACAATTTTGTGCCAATAAATTACACAACTTAGATGAAATGGACAAATACCTAGAAAGATGAAAACTGACTAAGAAATAAGCAGAAAATGTGAATGGATCTATAACAAGTTAAAGAGATTGAATTAGTTATCAGAACACTAGTCAAAAAGAAAAGCCCAAGAGGGCCAGGTGGCCAAATATCTAAAGAATATAAATTCTTTATGAACTCTTCCAACAAGAACAACAACAACAAAAAAAATAGAAGAGGAGGAAAAATTTTCCAATACATTCTTTGAGTCCAGTATCACCCTGACACTAAAATCAGATAAAAACATGAAAAGAGAACTTATAAAATTTATTTTACCCATTTTAGGTATATAGTTCTGTGGCATTAGGTAAATCCACGCTATTGTGCTTTATTCTTTCTTGATGTTGTAAATGGGATTGTTTTCTTAATTATATTTTCAGATTGTTTTTGACAGTGTATAGAAATACTATTGATTTTTGTATCTCGTTACAATAACTGTGATGAAAATGATGTAAAAGCCTCAAAACCCTCAACAAAATACTAGCAAGTAAAATCAAGCAATGTTTAAAAAGGATTACACATTATAACCAAATGGGACTTATTTCAGGAATGCAAGGTTGAATTAACATCTGAAAATCAATTAATGTAATGCACCATTATCAATAGAATAAAAGACAAAACACCACGATTTCTGTCAGTCTGTTCAGACTGTTACAACAAAATACCACGAACTGGTGGCTTATAAACACAGAAATTTATTTTTTTTGCAATTTTACAGGCTTGGAAGTTCAAGGTCAAGGCACTGGCAGATTCAGCGTCTGGTGAGGACCCACTTTCTGGTTCATGAACAGTTGTCTTCTTGTGTCCTCATATGATGGAAGAAAAAAAGGAGCTCACTGAGGTCTCTTTTACGAGGGCACTAATCCCTTCCATGAGGTCTCCACCCTCATGACCTAACCACTTCCCAAAGGCCTCACTTCCTAATACCAACATTGGGGGTTAGGATTTCAACATATACATCGTGAGGAAACACACATTCCATCTATAGCAATTAACGATAGAATAAAAGACACAGAAAAGCATTTGGGTGATAAAATTCAATACCCTTCCATGATGGGAGAAAAAGCCGTACTCAGTATACTAGGAATAGAAGGGAACATCTTCAACCTGATAAAGGGCATCTATTAAAAATCACAGTTAATATCATACTTAACAGCAATGACTGAATGTTTCCCCATTAAGATCAGGAACCAGACAAAGAGATCTGCTCTTTCCACTTCTATTCAACATTTACTGAGTGTTCTATCCAGGACAATTTGGGAAGAGAAAGAATCCAGACTGCAAAGAAGTAAAACTACTTGGAGATGGCATAATCTTTGTGTTAGTTCAGTTTTGCATTACTATAAAGGTACACCCAAGGCTGGGTAATTTATAAAGAATATTTTAATTGGCTCACAGTTCTTCAGGCTATACAAGAAATACGGCACCAGCACCTGCTCCTGGTGAGGGTCTCAAGAAGCTTACAATCATGGCGAAAGGCAGAGGGGCAGGCATATCACATGGCAAGAGCAGGAGCAAGGTGGAGGGAGGTGGCAGGTTCTTTAAACAACCAGCTCTTAGCATAAACTACCACAGTAAGAACTCGCTGATTACCATGGGGATGGTACCAAGCCATTCATGAGGGCTCCATGCATGATCCAAACACCTCCCACCAGACCCCGCCTCCAACATTGGGAATCATTTTAATATGAGATTTGGAAGGACCAAACATCCAAACCATATCACTGTTGTATACAGAAAACCCCAAGGAATCCATTGTGAAACAATGATAACTAATGAGTTCAGTAAGGTTGCAGGAGACAAAATCAGTATACAAAAATCAATTGTATTTCTACACACTGTCAAAAAACAATCTGAAAATATAATTAAGAAAACAACTCCATGTACAACAACCTGAAAAAAGAGTAAAGCACAACCGTGCAAATTTACCTAATGCCACAAAACTATATACCTAAAATGGGTAAAATAGTAGATTTTATGTACATTTTTACCATATTAAAGAAAAATAAAATACCTTGGGAATAAATTTAACAAAAGAAGTACAAAATTTATCCTCTGAAAAATTACAAAATGCTGTTGAAAGAAAAGAAGATACAAATAAATGGAAAGACATTACATACTCATAGACTAGAAGACTTAATATTGTTAAGATGGCAACACTCCCGGAATTGTGTTGATCTACAAATTTAACACAATCCTTACCAGAATCTCAGCTGGTTTCTTTGTAGAATAATAAACTGATGTTAAACTTCATATGAAAATGCAAAGGACCCGTAATAGCAACAATTTTGAAAAAGAAAAGTTGGAGGCTTCACACTTCCTGATCTCCAAAATGACTACAAAGCAACAGTATTCAAGAAAATGTGATACTGGCATGAGATAGATATATAGATCAAGGGAATAGAATCAGAGTGTTAAAATGGAGCCATACATCTATGGTCAATTGATTTTTGACAAGGATGCCAAGAACATTCAATGTGGAAAGAATAGTCAATCAAAACAATTGATATCCACATGAGAAAAATAAATTGGACCACTCCACATCATATACAAAAATTAACTCAAAGTGGATCAAAGACATAAATACATAACAGATAAAGCTATAAAATTCTTAGGGTAAACATAAGGGTAAATCTTTATGACCTTGGATTTGGCAGAGATTTCTTAGATATAACACCAAAGAACAAGGAACAACAACAAAAAAGTAGATATATTGGACTTCATAAAAGTTAAAAACTTTTGTGCTTCAAAAGACACCTTAAAGAAAGTGAAAAGACAACCTACAGATGGGAGGAAATATTTGCAAATAATTTATCCAATAGGGGACTTGTTACTGAATATATAAATAACTCTTACAACTCAAAAACAAAAAGACAAATATCCCAACTTAAAGAATGGATGAAGAATTGGAATAGACATTTCTTCAGTGATGACATATATATAGTCAATAAACACATGAAAAGATGCCCAACATGATTAGTCATAGGAAAATGTAAATCAAACCCAAAAGGAGGTACCAGTTAATAACCACTAAGATGGCTGTAATTGAAAAAAGATAATAGCAAGTGTTGGTGAGGATGTGGAGAAATTGCACAGTGCTCATATGCTGGTGGTGAGAATGTAAAATGATGTACCCACTTTGGAAATAATTGGTCAGTTCTTCAAAGAGATAGTTATCGGCCGGGTGCTATGGCTCACACCTGTAATTCCAGCTCTTTGGGAGGCCGAGGCGGGTGGATCACAAGGTCAGGAGATCGAGACTATCTTGGACAGCATGGTGAAACCCCATCTCTACTAAAATACAAAAAATTAGCTGGGCATGGTGACACGTGCCTGTAATCCCAGCTATTTGGGAGGCTGAGAAAGGGGAATCGCTTGAACCCAGGAGGCGGAGGTTGCAGTGAGCTGAGATCGCACCACTGCTCTCCAGGTTGGCGACAGAGCAAGACTCCGTCTCAAAAAAAAAAAAAAAAAAAAAAAGAGTTATCATCTGACTCAGCTTTCCATTCCCATGTGTTTTCATATCCCTTTTTTTTTTTTTTTTTTTGAAACGGAGTCTTGCTCTGTTGCCCAGGCTGGAGTGCAGTGGCATGGTCTCAGCTCACTGCAACCTCTTCCTCCTGGGTTCAAGCAATTCTCCTGCCTGAGCCTCCCGAGTAGCAGGAATTACAGGCACTTGCCACCACGCCCAGCTAATTTTTGTATTTTTAGTAGAGATGGCGTTTCACCATGTTGGCCAGGCTGGTCTCAAACTCCTGACCTCAGGTGATCTACCTGCCTCGGCCTCCCAAAGTGTTGGGATTACAGGCGTGAGCCACCACCACACCCAGCCTTTCATATCACTTTCATGCCCAAGAGACATGAAGACACATGTCCACACAAAAACCCATATACACGTGTTCTAGAGGCATTTTTCCTAGTAGTCAAAACGTGGAAACAATCTAAAATGCTTATCAACAAATGAATGGATAAACAAAATGTTTATTCATTGTATATCATATGATGGTAGATTATTCATTCATAAAAGAATGAAGCACAAGGACTGGATGCAGTGGCTCACACCTGTGGTCCCAGCAGGTTAGGAGGCCAAGGCGGGCAGATCACCTGAGGTCAGGAGTTCGAGACCAGCCTGGCTAACATGGCGAAACCCCGTCACTACTAAAAATAGAAAAATTAGCCAGGCATGGTGGCATGTGCCTGTAATCCCAACTACTTGGGAGGCTGAGGCGGGTGAATTGCTTGAACCTGGGAGGCAGAGGTTGCAGTGAACCGGTATCACGCCACTGCACTCCAGCCTGGGCAACAGAGTGAGACTCTGTCTCGAGAAAAAAAAAAAAAAGATGAAGTACGAACCTTGAAAACATGATGCTAAGTGAAAGCAACCAGTCACAAAGGACCATACATTGTATGATTCCATTTATATAAAATGTCCAGAATAGGCAAACCCATAGAGAGAAAGATTAGTTATTGCCTAGGGCTGAGGGGGGATGGAATAGTGGGTTTGGGGTGATATTTAAAAGGCACTGGGTTTCTTTTTGGAATGATGAAGATGGAGTGGCAGTTGCACAGCTCTGGGGATACACAGGCACACTTCACTTTATTGCACTTTGTGGATATTGTGTTTTTAAAAAATTAAATGTGTGTGGTAAGCCTGCATTGAGCAAGTCTATCAGTGCCATTTTTCCAACAACATATGCTCGCTTCATTCTGAGTCAGCATTTTTTAGCAATAAAGTGTTTTTCAATTAAGGTAGGCACATTGTTTTCTTAGACATGGGGCTATTGCACACTTAATAGACTACAATATAAACATAACTTTTATATGCAGTGGTAAACCAAAAAATTTGTGTGACTTGCTTTATTGCAATATTTGCTTTATTGCAGTGTACTGGAGCCGAACCACAATATCTCCGAGGTATGCCTATACTAAAAACCATTCAATCATATTCTTTAAATGGGTGAATTGTATGTATGTAAACTATTATCTCCATAAGGCTGTTAGAAAAAAGCTATAGGAGAAAATATTTGGGGTCCAGGGCCAAAGTCTTCTTAGACCTGACATCAGAAGTGCAATCCATAAGAAGGACACATTGAATCTCATCAAACTTTAAAATGTTTGCTCTATAAAGTACCTTGTTGAGATGATGACAATGAAAGCTACAATGAGTAAAATATTTGCACCCTGTTTCTGACTTAGTATAAGTATCTAGAATATATAAATATCTCCCAAAACTCAACAGTAACAAAAAGTCTAATTGGGAAATTGGAAAATGGTATCAATAAGAATTTCACTGAATAGAACATAAAAATGGCAAAGAGGCACATGTAAAGATGTTCAGTATCATCCTAATGAGGAAATGTACATGTAAACCGCAATGAGATCTCACTACACACCTATCTGAATGAATAAAATGAAAAACAGTGTGAACATCAAATATCAGCAAGAATGCAGAGAAACTACATCACTTAGACATTGCTGGCAGGAATGGGGAATGTGAAATGGTGCAGTCACTCTGGAAAATCAGTTTGGTAGTTTCTTATAAAACTAAACATGCAACTGCCATACAACTCAGCAGTTACCAGCGGCTTTTATCCCAAAGAAATAAAAACTTATGTTCACACAAGAACCTTACAAGAATATTCATGTCATCCTTATCAATGTATAAGGTTCCCATGGCTGCTGTAATACATTTCCACAAACTTAGTGGCTTAAAACAACACAAGCTTTTTTTTTTTTTTTTTTTTTTTTTACAGTTCTAGAGGCCAGAAGTCTGAAAAGAGTCTTAAGGGACTAAAAATCAAGGTGTCAGCAGAGCCGGTTCCTTCTGGAGGCTCCACTTCCCTTTCCTTGCCTTTTCTTCTGGAAGCTGCCTGCATTCCTTGGTTTGTGACCCCTTCCTCAAATCACATTGCCATTTCCTGCCCCTGCTTCCATGGCCACATAACCCTCTTTCTCTTCTATAGTCAAATATGCTTCTGCCTCCCTCTTATAAAGACCCTTGTGATTACACTGGACCCACTCAGACAATCCAGGATGATCTCTCCATCTCAAGGTCCTTCATTTAACACATCTGCAGAGTGCCCTTTGCCACAGAAGGCAATAGTCATAGGTTCCAGGAGTTAGGACCTGGCTACTTTGGGGGCCATTGTTCAGCCTACTATGATTTGTAATAGCCCAAACTGGAAATGACCCACATGTCCTTGGATGAGGGAATGGTTAAATAAACTGGGGTATATGTCCATATCATGAAATTCCACTCAGCACTACAATTTAGTGAACTGTCGCTATACAAAACATCTTGAATGAATCCAGAGAATGATGCTGAGCCAAAAGACCCAGTTTCTAAGATATTGTGTACGGTGTGATTCCATTTATATGGCATTTTTGAAAAGACAAAACTACAGAATCAGAGAACAGATGAGTGGTTGCCAGGGATTAGAGGAATAGGGTGGGAGAAAGTTGGTGTAAAAGGACAAACAATGGGAATCCTTGTGGTGATGGAAACACTCTGTATCTTGACTCTCACTGTTGACATCCTGGTTATCATATTGTGCTATGGTTTTAGAAGATGCTACCACTGAGGGAAACTAACTAAAGGGTGCATGGGATCCCTATTATTTCTTACCATTGCATGTGAATGTCTAAAAATAAAAAGCCTAAAAGTGTCATTTTTTAAAATGGGCAAAAGATCTGAATAAATATTTCATTAAAGAAGATATACAATTGAGCACCAAGCACATGGAAAAACGCTCAGCATCACTAGGAAAATGCAAATCACAACCACGATGAGGTAACCATTCCAACGGGACAGTATTTTTTTTTCTTTCTATACTTTCGTGGAAGAGGTGCTAGAGTTGGAAAATTATCATTTTTGCAACTACCACAATAAAGCCTGGTTTCCAAAAGCATTTAAATCTGGGGAGACTTTTTTTGATACGCAGCAGGGTATATGCATGGCCTTAAAGAATCTCCCCCAGATTTTCTATCGGTTGCAAGACAAAATATAGTAACCGTAAGGTAGAAAAGTGGATAATGCCTCAATTTGGTGATCAAAATAACATCTTCAATAAGGGGCAGATACACTGTGTGCCTCAGGATGTGGTACACTGAGAAGGACATCAGGTCACTTACAGAGTACACAACGTGGATCTAACCTGAGGAAACATCAAACTCCCCCAAGAAGTGGCAGGACTGTATCTTTCAAAAATATCAGTGTCATAACAAGAGAAAGAGACTAGAAATGCTCCAGATTAAAGAAGACTGAAGAGACACATCTAAAGGCAATACTGACCCTGAACTGGATCTTTCAGTGGAGGAAAAAATGCTACAAAGGACATTGTCGTGGCAACTGACAAAATGGGAACATAGGCATTAAATTAGGTAAAAGTATTATATCGATGTTTAATTGCAGAAGTTGATAACTGTATTCTTGCTTTCAAAGATAATATCTTTATTTTTCAGAAATACACAGCAAAATGTTTAGGGGCAAAGGGCTGTGGAGTATGCAACTCACAGATGTTTCAGAAAAACGTGAATATAATGTAGAGAAAGGGGTTCAAATGATAAAGCGAATGTGGCAAAATGCAACAATTAGTAAACTGGTAAGTCTTAGTGAAGGGTATATAGGTGTTTTATATCTCATGCTTGTAATTTTTCTGTAGTTCAAAATTATTGCCAAATAAAGTTTGTTTTGTTTTAAGAAAGAATCCTGAGGGACCACCTTAGCCCAGCAGGTCACAACTGGGGGCAATTTTGCCCTCCAGGGGACATGTGGCAACATGTCGAGATGTTTTTGGTTGTCATAACTGAGGGAATGATGCTGCTGGCTTCCTGGTAGAGGCCAGAGATGCTGCTAAACATCTTACAATGGACAGGACTTCCTCCCTCAACAAAGACTTATCCGGTACTAGATGTCAATAGAGGTACAGTGGAGAAACTCTGCCCCACTTGGCTGACAACAAGTCAACTCTGCCAGGATGGGTGGGCAGGAATGCCGGCCCGGAAAGAGGAACCCTGCCTGTGGAATTCGAGGTCAGACAACCCAAGAAAAACAACCTGGCCACATCACTGAAATTAACATGCCTATTCCTGTGTCATGGGCTGAATTGTGTCCCACAAGATTTGCAATTGAAGCCCTAGTCTTTAATACCTCAGCATGTGACTCAGCATATTTGGAGACAGGACCTTTGAAAAGGTGATGAAGCTACAATGAGGCTGTTAGGGTGGCCCTAATCCAATGTGACGGGTGCCCTTAAAGAAAAGGATATTTGGACACACAGAGAAACACCGGGGTGCAAGTGCACAGAGCAACGACCATGTGATGACACAGGAAGAAGGCAGCCATCTGCAAGGCAAGGAGAGAGGCCTCAGGGAAAGCAACCTTGCTGACACCTTGATCTCAGACTTCTGTCCTCCAGAATTGTGAGAAATAAATGTCTGCCGTCTAAGCCACCCAGCCTGTGGTATTTTTATTATGGCAGCCCTAGCAAACTAATACATTCTGGAAATTTATCACATAGAAATAAAAGTTCTGTACATAGAAACAGGTTCAAGAACCTATGTTCAGAAACAAAATGAATTTTAAGCAATAGAGAACATCACAGAATATGTACACCAAAGGAAATTAAGCAGAGATTATAAATTTTAGAATAGAATTGAAATAGAAATAAAATTCAATTAGAGATAGAATTAAATCAAAATAAAATTGTTCCAGCAGCCTTAGGGACATTTTTACTATTTTACTGATTGAGAAAAACAAGATGCAGAAACCAGGTATGATATGATCCCATGAGTTTGGAAAACAATGATAATGCCTTCATTATGTCACATGTATTTTATTTCATTGAATATTATGTGAACATCAGGAAAAATGTTAGACAACAAATCCTAGATTATCAACATAGGTAACAGAGAGGAGGGGAGCCCAAGCAAACATAAGAAAAAAGTTCTGTACTGAAACACATCTATTCCATTCTACTCATCTGTAAAGTTAAAGTGAATATTAGAAAGTAATACAATATTGGCCGGGCGCGGTGGCTCAAGCCTGTAATCCCAGCACTTTGGGAGGCCGAGGTGGGTGGATCACGAGGTCAGGAGATCGAGACCATCCTGGCTAACATGGTGAAACCCCGTCTCTACTAAAAATACAAAAAAACTAGCCGGGCGTGGTGGCGGGCGCCTGTAGTCCCAGCTACTCAGGAGGCTGAGGCAGGAGAATGGCGTGAACCTGGGAGGCGGAGCTTGCAGTGAGCCGAGATCGCGCCACTGCACTCCAGCCCGGGCGACACAGCGCGAGACTCCGTCTCAAAAAAAAAAAAAAAAAAAAAAAAAAAAAGAAAGTAATACAATATTAAGGACACTAAAAGTAAGAATGGCCCCTAGATTTGTGGTACAAGTGTTTGGAAGGAGAGCAGAGCTGATCTGGTGTTGATAGAGCCTGGGGCCAATTTGGCAGTAGACATAGACACAAGACTGTTTGCTGCATATGGGCCCTGGGTGAGCACTTACATGTTCTAACTCACTCAGTCAAGACAGGAGTCCTGGGAGCAGGCACAGTTAGGATCCTGATTTCACAGATGTAGAAACTGAGGCACAGAGAATGCAGTAGCTTGCTTAGGGCCACGTAAGAAAATGGCAGAGCTGGGCTATGGCCCTAAGAAGGTTGGCCATATAGGCTATGCTCCAAACCACTCCATGAAACCCGCCACTCAAGTTTTAGAAACATAATTGTACAGGAAGGATTTAATTTTCCTGTATCAGAATTTGGCAGATGTATTAGGTTTTTTTTTTTTTGTTTTTTTTTTTTTTTTTTTTTTTTTAAACTAAGGGCAGAGCAGACCTAAATGAGGCAATGAATAAACATATATATATATGTATATATATATACACACACACACAATCCATCTCAATATACATTTTAGCTGTCCATGTATACAAATAAAACTGTGTCCTACAAATACAGAAAATATTTTCTGAGGTCTGAGGAGCATTTACAAAAATAATGGTCTTATTTACATACTTGGACACAAAATCTTCATTAAAAAAAAGTGGAGACTTCATGGGCTACATCCTTTCACCGTAAGCCTACTAAATTAGAAATAAATAACAGTGATAAAAATTTACTGCTTAAAAATTAAGAAGACATTAAAAGAACTCTAAAGAGAAAAATCAAAACACAAAATAAAAACTATCAAGAAAGCAATGAAAAGGAACATATTTCATAATCAGATCTATGTGTCACAGCTAAAGCTGCAATCAGAGGAAAATTTATAGCCTTTAAAACTGCCTTTAGTAAAAGAACTTCAAATAAATGAACTATGACTCTTAAGTAAAAGAAAACAGAGTTAGCCAAGAAAAGGGAATTAACAGCTATAAAAGCTTAGATTAATGAAATAGATAACAAAGAGTACAAAGATAGTTTTCTGATAATATAAATAAAATAGATAAATTTCTCATGTGCTTAAGAAAAAAGGAGAAAAACTACAAAAGTTCAGGCATAAAGGAAAAGAAAAACAAAGAGATGATAGAGACCATAAAATCACTAAAGGAAAAAATTAGTTGCTACCGAGTGGCAACACAATTGAAACACTTGAGGAAATTAAATAGGAGTGAATAAATCACTCCAAAAGATGCAATAAACTAATATATAACAACTTATCATAAAACAGACTAAAAAGAAATTACTAAAGATGTCCTATAAAACATGTATCAGGCCCAGATAGTTTTACAACTCGGTTCTATTTAACCTTTACAGAAAAGATAATCCCAATGTTCTTCAAACAGTTCCAAGACACAGAACAAGGCAGATAAAACTTTGTTTTGTAAACCATTGTATTTGCCCCCACATAATGGCAGATTTCATACTCTTCTGAAAGATGTACTGTTATTTCTAGGATCAGATATCAGGGATGGCCTGCACCAGTGATGAGAGTGCAGCTTCACAGTTTTGATGACTGTTTAATAGAGATATGCTACTTGAAGCAGACCTCCACTGATGGGCATGTTGGTGGTTTGCAATTATTTGCTATTTAACAATTGCAGAAATCAATATCCTAATGATGGATTATTTTGCAAATGTGTAAGATATGTGTAGAATAAATTTCTAGAATGATTCAAAGGCATATGCATCTTTAATTTTGATTGAGATTGCCTTATTTATCTCCACAGAGGTTTGTATCAATTTATTTTTCCAACATCAATGACTGAGAGTTTCCCGTTACACATACCCATAGAGTGTTATCAAACTCTTTGATATTTAATAATCAGATAAGTTTCAAAAACCCCATTGCTTTAATTTGCATTTCTGTCATAATTGAAGTCATCTGGCATATTTTCATTCTTAAGAATCATTGGTATTTCCTTTTCTGTGAACTGTTTAACTTTTATCTTTATTTACAAGAGCATTTTTTTTTTTTTAATTTTTTGAGATGGAGTCTCTCTCTCTCTCTCTCCCAGTCTGGAGTGCAGTGGCATGATCTTGGCTCACTGCAAGCTCTGCCTCCAGGGTTCACGCCATTCTCCTGCCTCAGCCTCCCAAGTAGCTGGGACTACAGGCACCCGCCACCACGCCTGGCTAATTTTTTGTATTTTTTTAGTAGAGATGGGGTTTCACCGTGTTAGCCAGGATGGTCTTGATCTCCTGACCTTGTGATCTGCCCACCTCGGCCTCCCAAAGTGCTGGGACAGGCGTGAGCTACCGCAGCCTGGCCAAGAGCATTTTTATATAGCAATTAAATTAGCCCCATGCCTATAGGTGAGTGGCAACTGGTTTCTTTAGGTTATCAGTAAAAAAGTATTTTCAGTATTTTTTTGCTATGCAAAATATATATTATGTATTTATATTACATATTTATTATAAACAGCTTTATTGAGGTATAATTGACATAACTTGCATATGTTTAAAGTGTGCAATTTGGTAACTTTTGACACACGATGAAACCATTGCCATGATTATGATAATGAACATATCCACTGCCCCAAAAGTTTTTTTGTGCCCTTTTGTCCTTTTCCCTCCTGCCACTACCCCTGACCCCCAGGTAACCACTGATAATCACTGACATTTTTGCCACTCTATATTAGTGGTCATTTTGTAGATTTTTACATAAATAAGATACCATGTACTCTTTTTTTTTTTTTTTTTTTGGTCTGGCTTCTTTCACTCACCATAATTATGTTGCAATTTATCCATATTGTAGGTGTATCAATGGTTCATTCCTTTGTATTTCTGAGTAGTATTCCATTGTAGGAATATACCACAACTTTGAAAAAAATCTATTCAAATGATGGGCATTTGGGTTGCCTCCAGTTTTGGGTTTCCAGTTTTTATAAAGCTGCTATGAATATTCCATGTACAAATGGTGGCATGCATATGATCTTATTTCTCCTGGATAAATACCTAAGAATAGAATGGCTGTGGAATATGGTAGGTATATATTTAACACATTAAGAAACTGCTGAACTGTTTCCCAAATGGTTGCATCGCTTTGGACTTTGCATTCTCACCAGGAGCATGTGAGAGTTCCACCTCCGACACATCTTCACCAACACTTGGTATCATCCATCTCCCTAATTTTATACAATATAATAATTGGGTACTGGTATTTCATGGTGTCTTTCATTTGCATTTCTCTAATAACTAATGATATTTCAGCCACATCTTCAGGCTCCACTTCTAATTCTAGTTCTCTTGCAGTTTTCACATCAGCAGTTACTTCCTCCACTGAAATCTTCAACCCCTCACAGTCATCCAAGAGGGTTGAAATCAACTTTTTCCCAATTCCTGTTAATGTTGATATTTTTACCTTCTTCCATGAATCACTAATGTTCTCAATTTCATCTAGAATGGTGATTCTTTTCTAAAGTGTTTTCAATTTACTTTGGCCAGATTCATCAAAACAATCACTCTCTATGACCGCTATAGCCTTATAAAATGCATTTCTTAAATAATAAGACTTCGAAGTTGGAATTACTCCTTGATTATGGGCTGCAGAATGGATGTTGTGTTAGCAGGCATAAGAACAACATTAATCTTCTTGTACATCTCCATCAGAGGTCTTGGATGACCAGGTGCACTGTCATTGAGCAGTAACATTTTGAGAGGAATCTTTTTGTCTGAGCAGTAGGTCTCAAAAATGGGCTCAACATATTCAGTAAACCATGTTGTCAACAGATGTACTGTCATCAGGTTTTATTGTTCCGTTATAGAGCATAAGCAGAGTAGATTTAGCATAATTCTTAAGGGCCCTAGGATTATTGAAATGGTAAATGAATACTGGCTTCAGCTTGAGCAGGGTTGCCACAAACCTTCAATTTGTAAAAAATGCATTATCAGCAAAGTGCAACCAAAGTGCAGTCAATAAGAATGAGACATGCCTGTATTTTAAAAATTCCAATTTCTGGTTATTTGCTGCAAGAATATATGAATGGAATTGATTTTTCATATTAATCTTGTATCTGCCACCTTACTAAACTCATATATTAGTCATAGTGGTCATCTTGTATATTCATCAGATTTTCTACATAGATAACCATGTCTTCTGCAAATAAAGACAGTTTTACTTTATAAAATAAAACTCTCCTCTCAATATATGTAACTTAGACTTGCTCTCACAGGAGACTGGGGTTTCTGTTTACACTGCATAGGTTGTCTAGAAGATCCCATTTCTAAAACATGTATCATGAAGGTCCTGGATTGGTTCACTCAGTCACCCTGTACAAGCAAAAGTACAGCTTCTCCAGAGGCATGTACCTTATACAGGATACATAGGAATCCCACAAACAAAAACATCCACCACACAAACTCATGATCTAAATTGCACACCCACAATGAAATGAGCCATCATGAGCAAGAGTCAGGAAAAACTACAGTGAACAGAATTAGATTCTCCAAGAACTGCAGATGATGAAATGACATGATAGAGCGTACAAAATACACAGGTTCAAATGACCTAAAGATTTAAAGTTGTAGTTTAAAATATGAGAAAGATACAAGATGCTAAAATAAAGCAAATTAAACCCACATACAAGGATTTATAGGAATGGAAAAAATATGTAACTGAAAGTCTCAGTGGGTGGATAAAGCAGTGGAACAGAAACATCTCAAGAGTTAGAAACTGCATGGAAAATTCTGTGAATGAAGCAGAGGGAGACAGAGATAGAAAATCTATGAGATAGCTGAGGAAGACAATGAGATGGTCAAATAGAAGTTTCTGGAAAAGATCAGAAGCATTAGGGGAGGCAATATTCTACACCATAATGGTACTGACTTTCCACAGTTGACGAAAGACATAAATCCTCAGATTCAGGAATCACAACAAATTGTAGGCACGATAAATAAAAATAATCCACCACCTTGGTACAGTACAGTGAAATTTCTGAACACTAAAGTCAAAAGGAAGGTTTCTGAAGTCACTAGAGGTCGGGTCACTTACAAAGGAAAATCAATTAGCCTGATGAGCCACAGAAGCTAGGAGACTGCGGTGTTATAGCTCCAGAGTCTTCAGACAAAATGTACACATTAACCTGTAACTTTCCCCCCAACGAAATCATCATCCAAGAATAAAGGCAAAGTAAAAATATTTCAGACAACCAGAAACTGAGTTTACCTTCACTGAAGGAATCACAGACTTCAGGAAAAAGGAAATTAAATCCAAACAGTGAGACAGAAAACTGCAAGTCTGTGAGTAAATATCTAGATGTATGCAGCATCAACAAAAAGAGGATTGTTTAAAAGACAAAACCAAAACACTGGGCAACAAAGGCCCAGGAAACGGCAGGAGACAGTACGATCTGGAGCACCTTGAGGTCCCAGTGAGGTTCCAGAGGAGTTGGGGTGACTTTTGATCTCAATTGGCAAAGCATTCAGGATTTAATCCTGCAGCAGCCACCAAAAATGTACAATCAGAACACACAGCTTGAATGGAGGAGTGGGTGAAAGGCCAGGCTTGGTGTGTTGGGCTGAGGATGTCAAGCTGGGAGCAGGAGGAGGCTATAGCCTGACCCTGTGAGAACTAGGCTCACAAGCGTAGAAGTGAGAAGTTAGGCTGTTCCATGACGCATGCTTCCAAAAAGCACACACACGAGTGTGAAGGATGAGACCCCAGGCCACACTGGGGACCTCTGGGTATGTGATGCATGCTCCTCCAGCACGCTGCCCCACTTCACAAATGGGAAACCACACAATCATCCCAGGTCACCTGACAAACACGTGGTGACATACACAGGCACAGCTTTGAAGACACCTCCCCAGAAGCCCTTCAGAATGACCTCCAGGCCGGTGGACACGTGCGTGCTACCTGATCCTACGTCACAGACCCCGACCTTCCAGCCCAGTGTTCTCTGAGCAGCAAAAGGCCTCTGAGGCGGCCTCCAGGACCAGTGAATTTGGGGAAGTCTCCTCTGCCCTCCTAGGGACTCGGGTGTTCAGGAGGCCACCTCCGGCCAGCCCTGCTCTTGATAACCCACCTCCAGCCCCTTTGTCAAGACAAAACCCTGGTGGCACAGCCCTGTATTTTTATCGTGTACCCACGATATCGTGTACCCATGGGTTACGTATGGTACCAGCTCGGGAAGGGTCAGTGGTGAAAAACAAAGGGCCACTCCCCTTTGAGGAGGGGACTGGACAACCTGGTCAATGGTGACCTGGCTGTGGAGACAACTAGAGTGGAGGAGGGGCGGGGTAGTCAGCGCAGGATGGAGGTGGCTCCTTCAGGACTTCTGGGATCCAGGAAAGACAGTTCCAGGCAGAGTGAACACAGTGGCTCTGAGACAGGGACAGCGAGGCAGGATGGCCAGTATGTGGCTCCAGCCCAGGCCTCTTCTGACCTGCAGATGTGGATGGCCTGTGCCTGCTTGGATTCCCTGGGCAGGAGGCTGCCTGTGTCTGCCCCCACCCCGCAAGCATACAGAGGATCTTCAGGACCCCCAAGGCAGCAGCAGCCGGGCTGTGAGTGTCAGGCTCCCCAGGCTAGGCATGGACAATGGCCACCGCATCCTCGCAGGTCCCCAGTCCCTTCAACACTGCCAAGCCAAGCGGCATGAGGTTGGGTCCCCATGCATCCTTCATGAGCAGTCTGTGACACTTCACTGCAAAGACCCTAGGGCTAGGCTGGCCAGCCCCTGCTGCGCTCTGGCTCTCGGGCTGGGCGGCTGCTGACATTCCCCTCCCTTTCTACCCAGGTCAGAAGGTTGGGGGAATGGCAGCAGGCCCTTCCTGATGGGATGAGGGCTGGTTCCTCCCCTTAGTGAGGCTGCTCTGCAGGGACCACGCAGCCCATTTTTGCTGCAGGTTAGTCTGTGTTCTGATGCCACCGTGAGGGACCTTCTTCCTTCCCAACCTCCCTCCCCTGAGGTCTGCCACTGCCATATCTGCATGTGCCTCTTGGCAGGCTCAGTGGGGTGTCAGGACACACAGGTGTCCTCAGGAGTTGCCCACATGGCCCTGTCCTTCCGTTTCTCCATCTATAAATGGGGCCAACACTGCACAGCACCAGCTAGAGCACAAGCTGCAGGGGCCTGTGTGCAGGTGGGTGGCGCAGACAGCTAGGAGCCCTGAGGCAGGGTCAAGGGGACTTCTGCCTAATCTGCGGGTTCACACAACAGAAAGCACAGTCAGGCAAGGTTGAGGCCTGGGTTGGCCTTTGCGGGGGATCAGTGTGGCTGTTCATACCCTCCTTGAGGGAGTGGGGCTGTGGGGCTTCCCCAGGGGTGGCATCTGCCCTGGGATCCGCATGCCCTTCTCCGCATGCCAGGACTCTCCAAGAGCCTTCTGGGCAAAGGGGACTCAGGAGTATCAGGGGCTGCTCTAGGTCCCTGGGGGCCAGGCTGACAGCTCAGGCTCCAGAAATCTGGTGGCTCCAGCCTGGGCTGACTTATCAAGTTAGGAAAGAAAAAAGTCCAGCAGGAAAGAAAAACCTTCTCCGTGGAGGAGCATTCCACAAAAGGCGCCTGACTTTCTCCGCACTCGCCCCTCATTAACATTCCGCAGACAGCACTAATGACTTCATAACACTAACCAGGCTGAATGGATGGCATCGACTCGGGCTGCCCCGCATTCAGCAAGCAGCAAGCGATGCTTCTCCAGGCCGCACACAGGCTGCGTCCCCAGCCCCCGGCCACACCCACCTGCCCGTTAGCATGCGCAGAAAGCCCCCATTTGCATGGAGACAATGGTCCCAGCCCTGAATCCAGAGCTGTGGGGGCACTGGGCACTGGTTGGCACAATCACCCTTTGTGCCGGCTCCAGCGGGCAGGCGGGAGCACATCCCAGGGGCTCAGAGATGTGGCCGGGTCCCAGCCAAATCCTGATGGCATCTAAGGCCCCCGGGAGCCTGGTGCCCAGTGGAGCGGATGCCTGGACTTGGTCTTGCCTGGTGACTTCCACAGTGGATGCCCAGGAAAGCCCCAAGGGGCAGGGAACACCACCCGGCCTCCTGCCAAGGATGGGGGGATGCAGGTGAGCCATCCTGAATAAACTGGAGCTTGGCGGGCTGGGCTGGTGTCTGCGAGCACAAAGGGTTGTGAACAGTGTGGGTTTGTCCCCTTTCTGCCATGCATAAGATGTGACAGCATCCTTACAACTGCTGGTAAGCTGGAACATTCGGGTTGGTCCCAGGCACTGGGAAGAGGTCTGAGAGGGGAGGGATGGATACAGAAGTGACCAAAGGGTAAAGGGACAGCTGCTGAGGAGGGAATGGATCATGTGACCTGGATGGGAGGGCAAGGTGGATGACCCACCTCCTCTGCCAGGCATGGAACCCCGGCCACTTGGCACAACTGAGTCAGGGCCTGGCTTCCAATAGCCCAGAGTCCAAAACAGTGGGGTCAAGTTTCCAAGGGACTGGGCCACATGGAGTCCTCCCACGGGGCATGGAAGGCAGGGAGAGTGGGAGCAGTCCCTCCAGGGTGGGGTCAAGCCTCCTTAGAGGGACATGCCTTGGAGTCATGGAAGAAGGGGTCTGAGACTTCAAGGGGCAGAAACCAGGTGAGCAGAAACAAGGTGAGCAGGAACCAATGCAAGGCCCAAGTGCGTGATGTCTGTCTGGACAACAGCAAGTGGTCAAAGGGGAGTGGGCTTCAAATGCTGTGCTCCCCCCACCACCTGGAAAATGAGGGCTCTCCCATGCTGGGAGGGCAAGGCCACTGTTTCGCGTGGGCCTGAACTAGTGCTTCTTTCTGGCACTATGACAACCAAGTGTTTTCAAAACAGGTGCCCCTTTCCCCCCAGGGGGACCGTACCCTGGGACAGGGGCTTCTGCAAACGTTTGCCAGGGCCCCTGCATTGGTGCTACAGTGCAGCAGCCAGCAAGTGCCATCTTTGTATCAGAACACAGTCACCACTGTGTTTGCCTCAGAGGAAGCAGCAAGCAGGGCCACAGATGGCACCTTTGCACAAGGTACTGGGGAGCAAACAGGCTTCACTGTGTTTTCTCCTGGGAAGACAAGGGGCACGCCCCTGTCCTGGTGGCAGCACAGCTATCTCAAATACCCCACACTGGGCTCAGAGGTCAGAAAAAGCCAGAATCCTTCACATTTGGTTTTAAGAGAGCTGCTAGAGAATTTGGCAGTTTGGGATCACAGTCCCCAGAAGTGGGCATTGAAGTCATATGCGAGAGAAGTTGGAGCTGCCAGGGAGAAGCGGGGTCCCTTCCACCTCTCCTAACTCTCAAGGGCATCTGTGGCCAGGGAGCATGAGGTCTCCAGCCCCTCACACTCTGTAGAGCTGGCCAGTTCATGGTCCTGTCCTATAGGAGGTTTGTCTCAAAACTGGTCCCAAGATGATGGATGCATCACGTGTGCCTCCTGAAGCAGCCAGGAGGCCAGGTCTGCCCTGGAGCAGTGTGGGGAGACCAAGCACTGATGCTCTGGCATCACCACAGGTTACCTGCTGTGTGTGTGCTCAGCCAACTGCACTTCTGGGAACAGCAGAAGTTGGCAGGAGGCATATGGGGGCCACAACCAGGCACTGCTGTGTCCCTGCCATGTGGCTGGAGCACACGAGCCCAGCCTCCAGGGCCTCGCTCTCCACGTCTGTCAAAGAGCCATGCTTACGAGTTAGCGTGGGTAAAACCCCTTACCTGGGATGGAGGGCATCTAAACCCTAGACAGGTCTGCCACCCAATTATCAGGTGCTGCAGAAGGTAGCTTCATCCCAGCCCCTGCTGCAGGGGTGAGAGGAGGGACGCAGGTCCGAGCCACACCATCACGTACAGACTCGTGGCCTCCAGGCTGCATGAGAACGGCCTGTCCCATCAGACCCCCCACGTTTTACCCAGGCCTGGTGCTTCTCCTCCAGAGCCCCATCCCCAGACCCCTTACCTCTGGTCTCCCTGCCAGTGGGCCCAGAGGTCACCCCAGACACTTTCCAACCACAGCCCGTGGGCTCAGCTGGGAGAAAGCCAGGCAGCTGGAATCAGGAATATAGCCTTCCCTCAGCACGGCCGGACAGAGCTGACCCATCCCGTCACCTGCCCAGGCTTCCTCTCGCATCAGAAGGTGTGGCCAGCCCCTCCTTGGGAAGACTCTGAGGGGAAGGTGGCTGGAAGGTTTACAGAAGTTTCTAGAAGCTCCACTCTCTGTCTGTTCATACCTCGTTATCAGAGACCCCAGCCCAAGGGAGAAACTCATTGGCTTGCTCGGGCTCCCAAAAAAGGCAGTGACCTTCCCAGCCCTGCGGCCCACACCTGCTTGAGGGGTTCTCACCAGAACTGTCATAGCCGTCAACAGAGAAGTGGTCCAGCCTCCGCTCTTCTGGGGGGTCGCACGTGATATGGGGGACTGTGAGCATCTTCTCTCCGGGACTCACCCCATTGTCTTTGTCCAGCTTGAACTTTTTTTTCTTTATCTAAAAAAACAGACAATAGATTAGCGGTTCCTGGACATCGTCTGCCAGGCCTTACACTGGCCCCAAAGTGCCTGTGCAGCTGCCCTGAGCCCAGCCCCCATCACATACACCTGGACAGCGACATCACATACACCTGGACAGCAACATCACATACACCTGGACAGCGACATCACATACACCTGGACAGCGACATCACATACACCTGGACAGCAACATCACATACACCCGGACAGCGACATCACATACACCTGGACAGCGACATCACATACACCTGGACAGCGACATCACATACACCTGGACAGCGACATCACATACACCTGGACAGGGACCTGAGGCCTGGGGCCAGCTCCAGAGCCCTCACACAGAGACAGGGCAGGGCTGCTGGGGGTCACATGGGGGGCTTGGCCCTGGTGCTGCCCTGTGAGCTCGTGGCCTCGCTAACAGGACAGCAGGAAGCAGACAGACATACAAGATGGTGCCAGTGGAAGTGGTAATGGGAGCTGTGACCAGTAGGGGTGAATGCATATGGGGGGAACAGGCTAGGGGCCAGCAGGGCATGAAGAGGGCGCCTGAAGTCAGGGAGCAGGCTGTGCGGAAATCTGGGGGAACATTCCAGCACAGGGAACAGTCGGCACGGAGGCTCCACTGGCAGCTGGAAACTGGGAAGGCCAGGTCTCTCCACAGAGGGTGTGGGCACAGGCCAGGAAGCGGAACCATGCCAGCATCAGCCCCAACCCCTCTTATGACCCCAGCCACGTCACAAGACTTCTGCCTGGCACCTGCCAAACTCCACCGCCCTGTGACCTCCAGACCCCCTTCGCTACACCCCTGCATCACCTCCCTCCCCTGCTGCTCCCCTCCCACTGCCCACTGCTCACCACCCACTGCACCCCACATGGCAAGCCCAACCCCAAGGCCCTCTGAAGAGCCTTCTTTCCAGCGCGTCCTGCTCCCAGAGCTCTATCTCTGGAGGTCTCATGCCCTGACCCTGGAATGACCGATCCTACATACCCCCAAGTTGGGGGACATTGGGATAGCAGGAACCTAGCATTGGGTGTATAGCTCAGTGTCCCGAACGATGCTGACACCCTGACATAGGCCGCACCAGGTCAAATGCATGGTGAGATCCCAGCCTTGTGCCGCGGCCCCCACGGCCCCCCTGCTAGCAAGAAGGCCCTGCCCTGGTGGCAGGCGGGCTACTCACCACCACAGACTTCTTGGGTTTGGGGCTGGGTGACAGCAGAGCGTGGCTCCGGGAGGGCTTCCGGACGTAGATCTTCCAGGTGGAGGAGTCGGGGTTCTCGGCAGCATAGCACCTCCATGCGGTCTGAGGTCGGTCGGGGGAGAGGCTGTCACCTGCTGAGCCACCCAGTGGGGGCCCTTATGGAAGCTACAGCTCTCCCTCCCTGTTCCCCAGGCCGGACCCCCTCCCCTCTGGGTGGCAGGGTCTGGGACCTCAGAGTCACAGGCTTGACGTGGTCCCAGCTCCCAGACCCTCTGCCCAGGCAACCTGGCTTGGTCCCTTGCTGTACCAGGCAGCTCACCGCTGTCTGGGCCAACTGTTACCCACAGCTGGGACACCACAAAGGGCTTTACCGGCCCTGAGCCAGCCTTGAGCCAAAGGCAAGACTCGCAAAGGTGGGCAGGTCGCACATCGTCCCCGGGTGCCAGGGTGCACGGCGTGCACAGCGTGCATTTCTGCCAATGCAGAAATAGGCAACCAGCGGCCACACAGTAAGGAAGGGCTGAGAAAGAGAGGTCGTCCGGGACCTGCAGGTACTGAACAGGGGGCAGGGAGAGGCAGGGTCCCTTGGGCTGACAGGAGGTGAGGTCTCTCCTAGAGGCCTGTGAGTGCCACCTTGCAGTTGGGGGAGCCTCTGATGGCACATGGGTGCAGCTCTGAAGCCAGCATTTCAGAGAGACCCTATGGCAGCACCACATGGGAACAGTGGGAGGAGGGGACACTATCGGTAGGGGACTTGGCGGGGGGAAGTTGTGCAGCGTCCAGGTGGGCAGGAGGGGCTCCCAGGGCCTTGTATGAGGACACATCCTGGTGGCCTTGTCATCACTGGCCACATGAGCCTGAGAGAGGGCCAAGTGGAGAATGTGTCCCCACACTGGTGGGCTCCTGGGTGATAGTCCCAGATAGACACAGCAGCTGGCGAGGGGCACCTGCAGCCCTCACTCCCACCCAGCACCCAGGGACAGGCAGGCAAGGGCACAAGCCCAGCCTTCCAAGGCCCGAGCATCACACATACAGGACGAGCACTCCACGTGGTCCCCCAACCCTGGCAAACCCCACAACCCCTGCCCTGCTCCTGTGCAGGCCTGTCACCTGGGGCCCCCACTCCAGTCCTCCCACAGTGTGTGCAGCTTCCGAGGGAGCCCCCTTTCACAGGACCTGTGGTTCCCAGGGAGTGGGACTAGGAATCCAATGTGGTCCCCTGCTGGGTGTGGGTGGCCAGCATGCTCACGCTGGGACCAAGGTGGGTTTACGGGCCTGATTTACGGTATCCTGGGAAGGAGAAACTGTGAAGTCAGGCTGAGGGTGGGAGCTCACAGCCCCCCGATAGCTGAGCCAGGAGCCTGGCAGGACTGCGACTTGCCCCTGATAGCCTGGGCCTTGCCTGGGGCGGCAAGCTCAGGAGGCCTGCAGGGGGCATCCCAGCCAGCAGGGGCTGCCCAGGCCCTGGGCCTTCCTGGGGGACATCAGGCCCAGTGTGCCCAGAGGAGCTGACACTGCTCCCAGCCACTGCACTGGGCAGATGCCCTATCCCTAGCGGGCACTTGTCATTCAACCTAGCAATGCCCACCCTCCGGGCCCCTCAGCAGCTGTTCCTCAGGGCAGCCCTGGCCCTGCGGTGGCCAACAAGAGAGACCCACAGGGATGCAATTCTCAAGTGGCTTCTGTGCTAAGTCCTTGCTTATGTTAACAGAGCAGTCCCATTCTCTGGTGGGTCCTGGAGAGCCTAGAGTGACAGAGCCAGAGCCCAGCGTCCCAGAGCTTGGTACTGCCTGCCTCCCACCCACCTCCAGGACCTTCCTGCCCATGATGCTCCAGGGCTCTGCCTTTCCCTGCCCACTGGCCTTGTGAGCCCAGAGGGAGGCCCATGCCGTCCATCGCCAGCCCTCACCTCCAGGCACCAGGGCCTCCCGAGCCCTGAGGGATGCCAGGCCCTCCAGAAGGCACCAACTGCACAGCTGGGTCCTACCTCCCTTGGGGACAATCACCTGGCTCCGCCACTCCCAGACTCAGCCCTCAGGTTGTTGTGCAATGGGAGGGAGAATGGGAGCGCAAGGGAGCCTCAGAGCCAACCACGTCCACTCCTGGCATGGCCATGGCCGTGCCTCCTCTCCAGCCCACAGGGTATGGCCCTTGATGGGAGTGGCTTTGGAGGAAGACAGGCTCCAGCGCCCCATGCTCACCCCATCACCAGAGAAGCCAAGGCTTCCACAAGCAGGGTATGCCCCACAGGCCAGCCAGGCGGACACAGGGGCCAATGGTGGTTCCGACAGGTGGCCATGAGGGCTGGACGCAACAATAACAGTGACCAAAATGTCAGTGACTAGGGCCTTGCAGGTACCGCACCTGAATGAGTGAGGCTGCCGCCGGGATCTGCCGGTTGAAGTGCTTCTGCCTCTGCTTTTGCTGCACCTTCAGGGCAAACCCCGAGCCGAGAATCCCCTGGGAAGGAATAGACAGGAGGGTCCCGTCCACACAGGCCACTGCCAGCTGGGTGCAGCCTCAGGACATGGTTACCAGTCACAGTTGTGGGAAGGCCAGGCATGGTCAGTGCTGGAAGTTCCCCAAGTCCCACCTTGGGCCCAGCCTGCCTGTCCTGGGCCAGCATGGGGGGCAGAACTTATACCCCAGGCCCCAGCAAGGGGCCCAGTCCCATGGGGCGGGGCTAGAGCCTCTCTAACCCATTCCCAGGGACCATTCTGGGGGCCAGGTGGGCTGGCCCATCTGTATGCACCCAGGAAGGGATCATACCACTGGGATGGGGGTCGCAAGTGAGAAGTCGGCCCTTCTCAGTCACCACTGCTGCCGCCCTGCCCAAGGACGGCTGATGGGATGCAAAGGACCCACCCAGAAGCTAGAGAACTCCCGGTCTACAGAGGGGATCATGTGGTCCATATGCATATGTGACGCACACGCACACACAATAGATATGCACACTAACACACACAAACACACGCACTAACACACACACACTAACGCACTAACAAACACACACACACACAAACACTAACAAACACTAACACACAAACACTAACACACTAATGTACACTAACAAACACACACACTAACACAAACATGTCTACATGTCATGTGCACACACACATACACAGCACATAGATGTATAGTATATATACCTGTGAAACGCAGATACATACACATATGCAAACATACTAATATACATGTATAATGCATACATGTGCACACAACACACCACACATACTAAATACAACATATGCACATACAATACGTATACACAGTATGCACGCACATATACGGTACAATACACACCCATGCGATACATATACACATACCCATAGTATACAAGTAACATAAAATTATACACACACAGCATAAACACATATGCACATACACACATAACACACATACACCCACATACGGGCACTGCGAACTAGACACATCACCTAACAATCTGTGGTTTCTGGAAAGGCCATGGAACAAACCCCCTCCCCGGCCAGCCACAGCGTGGAAGTGCTCTCTCCAGGCACAAGATTCTGCCTCCATGGGGTGCGGCAGCAGCACTGCCCACCCCCCAGGGCTGAGTAAGCAGGCCTGTCCCACACTGTGTCCATGCACAGCCATTCCAGGCTGCCTCCCACACTGCCTGCAAGGACCCCAGTGGGGACTGCAAACAGGAAGTCTGCATCCAGGGCCCCAGGGAGGGCAGGTGGAGCTCTGGAGTATAGCACCTTCTAGCAGGGAAGCACTTTCTTGGTTCTGAACATAAGCGGGTCTGCTCAGAGGGAGGGCGTGCAGCCACCCCAGGGCCCCAGCTGTCCGAGGAGCTGGGAAAACACACCATGGAGCACCTACCGCTGGGAGCGCAAAGAAGGAGATGGCAAAGACAGAGAAGCAGGAGGCAATGGTCTTCCCGACCCACGTCTGGGGCACCTTGTCCCCATAGCCAATGGTGGTGACTGTGACCTGCAGGAAGAGGGACAGTGGTCAGCCACGGATGGGACTGGAGCCTTGGAAGGGCCACCTGCCTAACCCAAACCCACCACTCTGATGAGCGGAGAGGCCGATGAGAGACCCTGACCACCAGGACGACCCCGTGTGACTCGGCGAAAGCACCAGGAACAGAGCCGCGGGATGGCATGTGTCTCCCAGGCTCTCGGCGTCACACACAAGGCATGTCCCACCAGCACATGCAGGGAGCCCAGCACCCACAAAGGGCCGGGCCTACTGGCTGGAAACGTGGGCCTGAGAGCTCACCCCGCACCTGCTGCCTCATCTGCCTGCCTGTCCCCAGGAGGCTGGGCCCCTGGACCACCGACATTGCTGTGTGCCGGCCCCCAGGAGACCGGGAGCTTCCACTGAGGCCGGTCGTCGACAAAGAGCAGGGGCTGGGATGACGCGCTGCTTCCTGACGCCAGGGCACCAGATGTTTTATTTTTCCTCTTTTCTGAGAGTACAAGATGCAGCTCAAGCCTTCTTGGTGGGAGAGCCATCCGAACAGGACGTGTGGTGGGACAATAGGAGGCTCCCCCCACCCGTGCCTCCTGCTGGCATCTGAGGTTTGCTTCCTGGGGCTTCCAGCCTGAGCCTGGAAATGTCATCCTGCAGGACTTAGGAGCCCACCCTGGCTGGGCCCGGCCTGTGCGGGCTGCCTGCTGGGTTCTTCAGGAGCTGGCGCTGAGCCCAACAAGGAGACCCAGAGTGGCCCTGAGGCACAGCTCACCCTGTAGACATACAGGCTCATGCCCGGGCTCACCTGGACAGCTGGCATGGTGACCCAGACCATGGCTGTGGCTGAGGGAGGTCTTTGCAGCCCTGCTCTGGGCACCATACTCAGCTATTAGCCCAGCATTTACCCACTTGGGGCTTCTGGACTGCTTGCAGGCCCAGGAATGCCCTAGCTGGGAACCACATGGAGACCCTCATTGGATTCTCAGCCCTATGGGCCCAGCGCTGATGGCAGGAAGGCCTGAGGCCTGTTTAACACACTCTGATGGAAGGCAAGAACAATTCCCGGCCCACCTGAGCCCCCACGAGACCAGGGTCCCTGGGCCACCCCGTGGTTTCCACCGGCCACTGAGGAGGAGGGAGGGTGGGGAGAATCCCCGTGACCACCACCGGGCAGGCGCGCACAGGCGCACACGTGGAGAAGCAGGTGCCCATGGCTCATGTGACTGCCCAGAACTGCTAGAGCAGGAGGCTTGGAGGCTCAGGCAGCAGAAGGGGCCACATTACGGGAAACCAGGCTGTGCTGATGAGCACATTAACGAACACTGACAAATGCCAGCCACCGCCATCAGGCCGCAGGGCAGGACTGGCCTCTGCTGAGCCCTGGCCGTCACCCAGGCCCCTGCCCTGCTAATGCTCTGACCGCACGTTCGCTTATGGTCAGGATGCTGCCGCAGAGGCTGCTCTCAGGTTATCTCCTGCAACTGCACACGGAGCTCTCCCTGCAGTGCCGCTGTTCTTAAGAGACACCCATATGCACCCATGCCCCTGCCATACACACAATGTGCACAGGAAGCTGTTTACTGCCAGGCCCTTTCTGTGGGCCACCCGGCTCTGTGTGCGTGGGCGCGCACCCACAAATATGCCTCATGCAGAGATGGGACGCTCCACACATGCACATGTGTGCACACACATACACACTGAAACATACAATGACCCAGTCAGTACACACACGTGCATCACACAGGTGACAAGGTCATGTAAAAAGGGAGCTGGTCCCCATGTCCGAGCCTGACACTCTCAGGTGCAGACACTGAGGTGCAGACACCTTGAACGCACAGCGCAGGCACAGAGTGCAGCCATGTCCCTGCAGGGTGCAGCCAGGCCACGGGTGAGGCTGACAGTGGCTGGCGGAGGGGGACCCTGGGGGAGCCCGAGGCCCTCGTCTGCAGGGTGTCCTCCCCAGAGGGCCTGCACCCACATGCACAGGCTGGGCTGCTGCTAAGTTCCCCAGAGGGGCCACGTGCACTGGGGTGGGGAGTTGCAGAGGCAGACACAGGGCTGCAAATTGGGCGGGGCATCGGAGACCCTGTGCCAGTCCTGCCCTGGGGAGCAACTCCCACCTGGTGAGCTCTCAGCCCAAAGAGGCTCAGAGCCTGGGGGCCCAGCACATCCACTATTTACCAAGTCTACAGCAAGTCCAAGAAAGCACACACGGGTGGCCCATTAATGGGCCTAGAAGGGCCTGGGCAGAGCGGGGACCCTGGCCTATCCTGGCCTTAAGCTCAGAGGGCCCCTGCAGCCTGGACAAGTAACAAGAGGGCTCCAGAGTCTGTCTAACCCAGATTTCGTGGGGGGACACTCACTCCTTCAGTATGAACATGCTGATTCCTCCTATTCATCCCTCAAACCTGTGCCTGGGCCTGCACAGCCCCTGCTGATGCTCTGAGGCAGTGCTCACCCCTCCACTCCTGGCTCTGCCTCTGCTCTGCAGAAGGACCCCTCTCAGCACCGTCCGCCTGGCTGGCATGTGCAGCCCGAGACTTGAGAAGCAGCCCAGCGCAGGCCCAAGTCCCACCCCACCTGGACATCCTCCTAGCACTGGGCCCCGAAGGACAAGATTAGGCCGAAGAAAGCGGGGGTGGTGGGGTGTGGCAGAGCAGTGCCCCAGGTGGGGGCCAGGTACGAGAAGCAGGGTTGGAGGGCTACGTCCAGGACAGGGCTGAGTCTGCTTCCCCAGGCAAATGTGCACTGATGATCTGCTGGGGCTGGGCTCAGGGACGACAGCCCTCGCTATGGCTGGGGGGCACTAACCGGTACTCCTGCTCCCATCCAAGAGTGAGCAGTGGGACATTGCTCTTGACAGACAGGCCCGGGGCAGGCGTGGGGATCCCCGTCCTCTGGGGAGCCAGGCTTTCTGGAGATTTGCAAAAATGCTTATTTTTCTTTCAATAATATTTGTTTTGGAAAATATAGAAATTTTTCATAACATTATTTATGAAAATGTAATGGGTCTAATATTTTAATAAATTAATATGGAATTGTTTTTACATGTCTCCACTGTATTAAATATTGATGGCACAATGCCCACGAACGAGACTTCTCTGTCAGGGGCGCCAAGGGGCCCTGAGACCAAGAGGCCTGGGCACGGCTGCCTCCCGAGGAGGCCGGTGACAAACCCAAGATAGGCTGAGAGGCAGGAATTGGGCTGTAGGGGGGCCAGGCAGCAGGCGGCTGGGGGACGCCAGCAAGGTGTTCGTGCCTTGGGTGCCAAGCGTAAGGGGCGCCAGCAAACTCAGGCATCAGAACAAATAGCAGGGGCTGGTGTATTAAATGTCATTTTAATAATAACATTAAATTATTTAAAAATATTTAGAATCATTACTTTTTAAATGAAAATACCATATTTTGATTTACTTAAAAATCGAATACAGAAACTCCATGATGAAGGTGGAATGGAGTAGGGCTGGCCTGGAAGCCAGAGTGGAGCTGGGGTCAGGCGAGCAGGTGAGGTGGCCACCTGCTCAGGTAAGGACACCCGAGACCACCTCCCAAACCTGCCCCCAAACAGACGAGACCTGCTGAGGGTGGGGGCGTCACCTCCTGGGGCTGAGATGGGTGCACGTGGGCGCCTGCTGGCTGGCTGGCTGGCTGGGTAGTCCGTAGAAGCCAGGGGTGCCCCCAGCCGGAGAGAAAGGCCAGCCCCAGAAGTGCCCCTGGGTGTCTGCCCACTGTGGAGAGCACACAAACAGCCGGATGTAGTTCCAGGACCCCACCTTCGCCCTGTCCGCCTGCCCGTCTGCCCAGACCCGGCCCAGACCCTCCTTCTCAAGTTAACAAGGAAAAGGCCCCTCCCTGCAGACCTGTTTGTTTTTCCTACATTCAGACACAAGCAGCTCAGGAATGGGCTGTTTTATGGTCACCATGCTGGGGATTAGTCCCTGATGGCCCGCCACCTGGAATGCAGATCCACATGTCTGTCTCCTGGGTGACAGCTTCTCGCCAGGGCGCCAGTCGCACGAGGCACACAAAGTCACACCCATGGCAGGAACTGTGGGGGCGCGCGGGGAACCCACACCCCACTGGTCAGCACGTTCCCCCACCCTCCTGCTGGCCTGTGCCTTCACTCCCGTGTGAAGGGGCGGGAGGCATGGGGAGCCTTCTAGTTCCCCATTTTCCGCCCTGAGGAGCACTGGGATTCTATTCCCTCCTTTCGGAAGCAGCCTCCTCAAGGCTGGCCTCAAGGGGATGACTGAGGCCAGCCCAGAAACCTGAGCTCCAGCCACACGCCAAGCCCTGGCTCCCAGAGCTCACTGGCCCCGGCTGGAGACGCGGTAGTCATTTGCCCAGAAGGAAGGGGTGGCCCTGGCTGGAGAGGTGGTGGTCGTCTGTCCAGAGGGAGGGGTGGTCAAGAGCGGGAGCAGGAGGTAGCCCAGAGGTGTCACACCCCAGCTGGCACCCTCAGGTCAAGATCATCTACGGAGGAGGAAACTGAGGCTGGGCAATCACTGTGTTGAGGGCTTCCCATTAGAAAGTGTCCAGGCAGACAGCTGGACCAAGGCCTGCAGGACCCACGCTCCCCGCTGTGGCCCGCGAAGGCAGAGATGGGCTGAGGCTGCTTCAGCCTTGCAGGCCTAGACCTTGCCCAGCCTCGAGGGCCCAGCCTGCCCGTGAGGAGGCACTCGAGGATGGAGTCAGGAGAGTGCAGCACCCAAGCTTAGCCCCACAGCTCCAGGGAGGGTGGCAGGGGCTCCGGGACATCCCATGCGGCCACAGCCATTCCTAGGTTGCTGTGCTGGGGCCCCAGCCATGAGGAGGCCCCCTGGCTCTTCATGGAGGCTCTGGGCCAAGGATGCCCTCCCAGGCCTGGTCCCCTCTCCAGGGCCTAGCAGGAAGCCCATGCAGGATCTCCCAGAGCTGCACCCTCAGTCTCAGTGCCCCCAGTAGGCTGAGCACACAGAGGTCCAGGCAGGTGTCCCCTCTCGTGGCACGATGCCTGTCTCAGTGGTTCCAAGGGATGTAGGACAATGCCCTGTGAGTGAGGGCCTCGGGCCCCACCTGGCACCCTTGCCTTGCCTGGCAGTCCTGTGGTTGCCCTGCTGGCAAGGCTGGGCTGGCACCATGGTTCTGAGTGTGGGGGCAGTTCTCACCCTGTCCATCTGGCCTCAGGCAAAGCCCCAGCCTGTTCTGTGCCTCAATTTCCCCCTCTTGGGAAGGTGCATGGTCACAACACACTTCTCACGGGCTGCCTGCTGGGTTAGGGTTTGGCATGTGGCCAGCCTGTCACTCACTCCTGGAATTTGTAAAGTGCTTTGGTGCCCCTTGCAGACTTAAAGACCCAGTCTAGAGCCTGTCTAGAGCCTCTGCTAGCTGGTGGGCTCCCCCCCATGCAGGGCTCAGAGACATGCACTCCTCAGGACAGGGCAGGACAGGGCCCCCTGACCGGGGTGATACTACGGACAGCAGGGCCAACAAAGTTGGAGAAGAGGCGCCTAGGGGGGTGGCCTGGGGAAGGGGAAGCCACGGACAGAGGGAGGCCCCTGGGTGGGAGGCAGGACTGTCTCTGGGGCAGAGAAGGGTGGGGCCAGCAGTCCTGGGGCTCTAACAGGCCAGGCACTCACATTCCGAGGGGACGCCCAGCACATTCCGAAGATTCGCCCAGCCCCCGTGGGGCCGCCCTGGAGACTCTGGCCTGGCTTTCAGGAAGAGCTATAAAGGGGCTGACGCCGCCACGTGGGGGTGGGGGAACAAGCCAGCAGGCTCGCAAACTCTCAGGGTAAAAGCAAAAGCAAACACACACCCCAAAATAAACCCGCTTCCTTTCAGCAGGAGAAAGTAAATAAACGAACACAAATTCATGAGGGCCAGGCCTCCCCATCACACGGGGTCCTCTCTTCACTCATGAAGCCCGGAGCCCCACACACGGGCTGGTGGTGAAACCGTCAACACCCCCATGGCACCCAGGCCCCAGGCCGCGTCTTCCCCGAGGTACAGTCAGGCTCAGCACCCTGCCCGAAGGTGGCCCAGGTGACTGTGTCCTGAGGTCTCAGCTCAGACATCACCTCAGGGAGGCTTCCCTGCTCCCGCGCGGAGACAGTCTTGCAGGGACACCCCAGTGGTGTGTCCCATGGCCACCTGTGAACCACCACAGGCCAGCACCAGCTCACACCATGCTTCTTGCTCCTGACCGTGACAGAGAGAGCAAGACAGGGCTGCCCGAACCCCTGCCAGTGCCTGGCACAGAGCAGGACCGCAAGCCACACGCCTCAACAGTGAGTCCACAAATGGAGACCCAGCCTCACCAGGAGGCCTTTTCGGTCCAGGGAAAGTCACCACAGCAAAGGGATCGGTTGCAGCCTCTGGGACTACAGTCCTCAGCAGCCTGCGCCGCGGGCCCCACATTGGCCCTGGGAGATGGATTGCTGTCTCCCATGTGCAGATGGAGAAACTGAGGCACGCAGCAGGTGTGTACTCTGCCTCTGTCCCCAGGCCCACTTAGTAGGGCGGCTGAATTCGTTCCCCTTTGCATGGAACTCCAGGAGGAGGAAGAACCCTGATCCAGGTGCTCAGTTGGGGGCCGAGTCCTGCTGCGCCTCAGCCCACAGTGCCTTGGTTTCCCCAGCAATTCCTGACACCACCCCTCCCGCTGGGCAGTGCCAACAGGGCTTGCCTGTGACTGCCTGGGAGGCCCTGCCCTCACGCACACCCTTGCACCAGCCCCCAGCCCCGTCTGGCCTTGCCCCGCCAGGGTGCAGCATTGCCAGGGAGGGGGGAGTCTTTGGAGCCTCCAGGTGAGGAGAGAGTGAACGGCAGGCAGTGAGATTCCACTTCAAAAGGCGGCTGAAATGTAGGAATGGGGTTCCAGTTTTTTTACTCTCAATTCTAAATTTAGATGCAGAGGGGTAAACAGCCCGGCAGCCTCCTGTTTTTAGAGACCCCCAGGCGCTGAACAGAGAAGCCCGTGTTTGCAAGTGCTTCTCCCACCACTCAAACTTTAACACAAACAAACGCATTTTGTTCCAAGGGCAAAGAAAAGTCTTAAATTCTCCCCAAACGCCTCAGCAGCCAGGGCAGGCGCCACACTTAGGGGATCCGGGAGTTCTCACATCCAAGTTGGGTATCCCCACCCTGGGGAAGGGGACAGGAGGGGACACTCAGCCACTGAGCTGGCACCTTCACTGGACAGCTGGCAAGGGGAGAGACCTTCCCAGGAAGCCCACCTGGGCCACCCACTGTCCTAGGCTGGACTGCATCCCCCCTAATTCATAGTCACTTGGCCCCACAGAATGTGATATTTGGAAATAGGCTCTTTGAAGATTCAATCAAGATGAGCTCCTCCTGGATCACCTGGGTGGACTCTAAAGCCAACAGTGTCCTCCTGAGAGACAGGGCCTGACACGGAGGAATGAGGCGGCCGCACACCGGGCACGCCTGGAGTCTCCAGCCACTGGGAGAGGGGAGGAAAGTTCTCCCTGAGCCTTCGGAGGGGCCGGCCCTGCGCACACCTCGCTTCGGGCTCTGGCCTCTAGAGCTCGTGCGTTTCTGTTGCTCTGGGCCCAGCAGTTCGAGGACTTTGTTGTGGCAGCTCCAGCACCCTCTCAGGGTGTGTCTGAGGGGTGAGGAGTCCACAGAGTCCAGGCAAGGCCTGGGGCAGATGTAGCATGATGTTCAGAATGGCCTGGCCTCCAGGAAGCCACCTCCCACCCAGTAAGGGCCGGTGGCAGCCCGGACGGACGGACGGACATGGAGCAGGACTGGCTGCCTGGCCGGCGGGGGCGTGCTTTCCTCCCCAGTGGAGTGAAGGAAGCAGGACAAAGGAGCTGAAAGAAAACAACTGCTCAGGGCGCAGTTACAAATTGGCAAAACTGGCTTAAAAGCCCCCATCTGGGCTGCCCCTTCTTGCATTTCTCAAGTTCTGTTTGTCCGAGAAACGCCAGGAACACAGCCCATAACTCAGGCCTCAGGGGCCGCTCCCCCCAGACAGCTGCAGGGCAGCTGAATGGAAGCTGTTTGCCCCAGAGCCCCGGGCGGCGGGGGGCCCAGGGCGACCAGGGGCGCAGGGCCCGGCGGGAACAATGGCCAGGCCAGGGCGCGCGATGGCCGAGGCTCAGGCTGCAGCTGACAGTGCGGGCCGGGGCACTGATGCCAAGCCGGGCACAAAGGGGCCGTGTTCCCGGCCAGCGAGCGGATGTTTGCACAGGTGTGGGAGTGGGAGCGCCGCTCTGCCGCGGGCTGGGGGGCTGGGGAGTAGCGTCTGCCGTCCATAGCTCCAGTGGGCGGCCAGGAAGGCAGGCAGGACAGCACCGAAGGCTGGGCACTGCTTATCAGCCGTTCCGGGGCCAGTATCCACTGGCTTCCGCCACACCGCCACTCCTCACTGCCCACCTTGCCACCAGCCTCCTGGGAACTCTCCTGGCTTTGGGCAGTCCATCCCCCGAGCAGGCCCTACCCAGCCACACTCACTGCCGGCAGGCTCCCGCCAGGGGGCTGGGCCCTTCTGCCCAAACCTGCCCAGGCCTGCCACACTGGGGCCTTCGGGGACACAGGCCCCTAGGAAGGCGGGAAGAGGCCAAAACTGGGGCCTGCCCCAACCCAGGAGTTGTGTCAGCATGCCCCTGCCATCCCTGAGCAGTGCAGCACTTTGGAAGCTTCCAGAAAACCTGCTGACTCTGCCTATGTCAGGAGCCACTGCTGAGTGTCTGGCCTCATGGGGGACGCGGTGGGGGAGGGACGAGGCACAGCAATCACAGGGACATGCGCCTGCCTGGGGAGCCACTGGGAGGCTTCTCGTCCCGCCTAGATAGGCTCTGATGGTGGTCGGGGGGCCCAAGAGCCAGCAAGGCTGGTCCTTTCTGGAAGGAGAACTCGGGGCAGACAGACTGGGTCCTGGCACCACCAGCATGTGTTGCCCACGGATGCCCTGCCCGCCCCACCTCCAGCCCGTGTGGCCTGCAGGCCTTGGCTCCCACCCTATGTGGGCTTCGATGGCCTCCTCCACAGCCCCAGCCCCTGTTGCTACCACGATCCCATCTGACCTGTTATCCGGCTGAGTGAGTCCGGAGGTCAGTAGACAAGGGCAGACGCGGGGGCAGGCTTGTGGCGGCAGAGCAGGGGGCACCCCGTCACCTTGGCATTTGGGCTTCCCGGCCCCCACCCAAGGTCACTCCCCAAGGTGTGATGGTGCCACCCTGGGCCTTGGTGGCCTCTGGATGGCCCACCCGGCCCTGCAGCTGTGGGGGGAGATGGGATGGAGTCACTCCCTCCCCGCACTCTGGCCTCCAGCCAGCTGCTCCCCTCAGGGTACCCACGTGTTCCCCCTAGAAGCAACCCTCAAGCTCCATGTGTATATAAACGCCAGCTTTCACTGGAGGATTTGAAAGCAACCACCAGCTCCCAGAGGGACACTGGCAAGTTGGGCCTGCCCCTAAAAATGCCACAACCAACGTCCTCTGAGCCGTGAGAAACTGCTGCTGGGCCCACAGGCCAGTGACATGGGACTCAGGGAGCCTGCAGCTAGGAGGGCGCGCCCTGATTCCTGCAGCTGCATCCTCATCGGAACATCTCCCTCTCCCACGTGCAAGCCTGACTCCCTCAAGGAAGCCGCCACAGACTCGGCCTGAGACACCCTGCCCCACCCTTCCTGTGCAGGCTCACGGAGCTTTGGGTGGCTTGGTGTTCCGGTGCGGGGATCCGCCTGTTGCACACCCACTTCCCCAAGGCTCCTGGGCTGCTCTAGGTGGTTGGAACCCACTTTCACAGCCAGGGGCAGCCTCTGGGCCCACAGGCCGGGTCCCTGCTCCCCCCCAGCTCAGCTGCACCTACGTCACCACTGCCCAGGGCCGGCTCCAGAACTTGCAGGCCCAGCATCCACTGGAAACACGGGGGCTCTCTGATCTCTGCTGGGGTCTCTTGAGCCATCGTGGTCCTTCCTGTTTGCTCTCTGGCTCCTTGGGGACAGGGGCACTCACAGGCCCTGTGCGGACCCTCAGAGACACGGGAGGTATGCATCTGACGCCGCTCTCCTGGGGCCCTGCCAGGGTGAGGGCCGGGGTGGAGGCAGAGAATGGGCAGCCTAGGTTGATGGTGGGAGGCAGAGCCATGGGGGAGCCAAGACCGCTAAGCCCCCAACACACACTCCAGTGACCACTCCAACTTCCCTCTCAAATCTCAAGTTCAAAGACGAGACATTCAGAACTTCAAGACAGTGATGCCGAAGGACTCGACACTGAGTGTGGGGACCCATGACAGCGGCTCCAAGCGCAGGTTTGTGGACAGAGGCCTGTGAGCACACAGGTGAGAAGCCCCTGCCAACAAGGCCTGAAGTCTCGAGACACCAGTGCCCTGGTGTTCTGTCACCTCTTCAGCCCCAGCTGCCCCTGTCCCCATGCCTGGAAGTTTCCGACTTACCACCCCCCACCACAGCGCATCTGCGTAGCTGCCGAACTCCACGCGGCCTGACTCGTTCACCGCGTCCTTCTCAGCCAGGTACACAAAGTACGAGGAGAAGATGAGGCCCAGGAAGCCAATGTACAGGGTGGTTATCAGCTCCTAGGCCAGAAAACAGACAGTGTCGGGCTCCAGGAACTGTAGGCTGGGAGCCTCCTGTGCAGACACCTAAGGCAGTGAGTCCCAGCGATTACTGGGCGTCCTATGCCGCTCTAGCGTGGTTCACATGTGTGGGGCCGGCTTCAATATAACCCACTCCTCATCCAGTAAGTGGCAGGTGGGGGTTACCCTTAGAATGAGGATCAGCCCTGGGGTTGCCCCAGGCCCACCGTCTGGACCGCAGCAGGCTCCGGCTCTCTTTCCTGCCACATGACAGAACCAAGAATGGACCAGGACCCAGGAGATCCCCAGGGAGAGGAAGGGTCCCCTCACCCCACAGAGCCAAGGGCTGGTGCAGCTTGAGCCCATCCGGGCGCAGCCCTCGGGAAGGGGTGCGGGTGTCCCCGCCTTGACCGGGTTCCTGATTTGCCTGGGTTTTTCATTTCTGACTTTCTGTCTTCTTTTGCCCCCAGCTCAGAGGAAGGTGAGCACATCAGCCTGGTAGGCCAGGGTCACCGGCACCCGGCTGGGGTGAGCATCCAAGCTGGGCTCAGGCTTAGGCTTGCTCTGAGATCCTGGGCCCCGTTCAGGTACCCTTGCGCCTGGGCACCCACCGACCCCCAGGGCCTCAGCGCATCTCAAGCTGTCCTAGCGTGAGCTGCTCTGCTCCCTCCATCCTGCCCCCAACCCGGGCCCCGCACCCCCAACCTGGGCCACCCACCTGGCGGTGGATGAAGACCACGGAGCCCAGGAGCCTCCAGGTGCCTCCCTGGCGGTCGACATGTAGCATCCTCAGGATCTGCAGAAAGCGGATGCCCCTGGGAAGGAGATGGTGTGGGGCTGAGGGAGCCAGGCTGTGCTCAGGTGTTCACTCCGGGCCTGGGGGTGGCCGATGGCATGGGTGTCCCTGCCCCTGCCGGGCGCCCACTCTGGGTGAGGAGGCCAGATATACATCCATCCCGACAGGGGCCTCGGAATTTCCCTCCCAGGTGCAGCCCCCCCAGAGTCTGCTCTGAATCTGCTCACACAGGGCTGGGGCTGGGGGTCGACCAGGTACCTCCAGATTCCCTCAGTCCCTAGAATGCCTTCTGGGGGAGCCCCTGGGGTCACCCCAGTTTGCAGATGGGCAGGCTATGTGCCCAGATGGTCAGGTTACAACCCAAGCCCTGGAAGCTCAGAGGCGCTGGCGTTGGGCCAGAGCCTAGGGCTGCCTGAGGCATCTTGAGTCTGAGCCGTGCCCTCCACACTTGCCCGCACCTACCCTGCTCCACCCACCCCAGCACATGGCTCAGTGTCCCCAGGGGCAGCGGGCACCAGGGCACCTTGCATCAGAGCAAGGCGGATGGGGCACGAGACCACCCACGGCTCAGGAGGGGTGCTCGGGGCAGGTTGGCATGGCAGGGAGAGCTCATGGCACAGACGCACCTGATGGCTGATGTGGCAAACACCTGCCCCTTGGAGCCTACGCAGAGGACCACCATGGAGGCCACAACCACGATGAGGTCTGTGGAGTACAGGAGAGGGGGGAGCTTGTTGTGGTCGTCACAGCCAGGATCCCGGGGAAGAGCACACGCCCTGCTCTCATCTGGGGAAGGGGCTTGCCAGTCAGGCGGGTCAGGCCCTGATGACCAGGGACATGGGGACATCTCGGATAGGGAGACAGGCAGCGTCTAAACTGAGAGACCCAACCTCTATCCTGGTCATGTGGAGCCCCCAGCCCTTCCTGGGCCCTGTGCTGAGCCCTGCAAGGGACCAGAAAGGGCAGGGCCTTAGGCCTGGACCATGGCTCTCAGGCCGCCGAGGGCGACTGGCCCACCGTGAAGCTATGCTGGGCTGCAAGGGCTCATGGGAATCTGTAAGGGACCAACCCCCTACTCCCAACACCATGTTAGCATCTTGGTGGCTGAGGGCTGCCAATGCTCCTATGCTGGGTCCTGGGCAGTCACCCGCTGCTGGCCTTGGGGTTCCCCCGTCCTTAGGGGACTCCATCTGGTGGGGATCATGAGGTGGGGGTCATTCCTGGTCTGGAAACCTGGGCGTGACCTCCACAGGGCAGGCATGACTCACCGATGATGGAAATGGGCTTCCGGGCAAAGCGCAGCCGCCCCCAGAGGCCCACGTACTTGCTGCGGCAGCCGGCGGACCAGAGGCGGACCACGTACTCTGTCCCAAAGAACACCACCAGCACGATCTCCTGCAGCGACAGAGTGGGGCGCTCACTGCAGGCAGGCTCGGCCTTGAGTGGCTTCAGACCCTGCAACCTGTTTGAACCCAGCCATGCTGGAGCCTCCACTGAAGGACACCCTGAGAACAGCAGGCCCAGGTCCTGGCCTGCTGGGGATGGCGATGCCTGTGCACAGAGGCCCTGGAGCGCCGAGCAGCTTCAGCTCACGTCCACAGGCGTGGAGCCCAGGTGAGGCTGCAGCTCTCAGGCCAGGACCACCCAGGCCAGAGGAGGCCCCACACCAGGAACTCCAGCCTGGGTCAGAGGAGGCCCCACACCAGGAACTCCAGCCTGGGTCAGAGGAGGCCCCACACTAGGAACTCCAGCCTGGGTCAGAGGGGGTCCCACGCCAGGAACCCCCACACCACAAACCCCAGCCTGGGTCAGAGGGGGTCCCACGCCAGGAACCCCAGCCTGGGACAGAGGGGGTCCCACGCCAGGAACCCCGGGCGCCCTCCATGAGAAGCATTTTCCCACCAGATCCAGCCCTGGAAAACCTCACAGCTGGCCTTTGAGTCTGGTATACCCGGGGTAGGGGCAGCCTCTGGACCACGTTGCCCTTATAGGGAGTCACCTGGCCCCTCTACACCCCAACACCTCCTCAACTCCACCGACACCAGAGGGCTGAGGTTCCTGGAGGAGTGGGAAGAAGACGCTCGGAGCTGGATCCCACCCCCTAGGCACAGAAGTGGGAACCTGGGCCTCAGTTTCCTCGGCTGTAAAGTGTGGATGCAGCAGTGCCAGGCTCAGTGGGCTTTCGCGGAGACTTATTGCCAAAATGCAGCTTTCATGTGAAGTGCAGCCCGTTGTGACACTCAAAGCATGGCGGCCACCTGCAGGCTCGAGCCCAGCGCCCAGGCAGCCGGGGTGTATGGGAGGCCCTTGGGGAAGGTATGTGTGGCTGGAAGATGAAAACAGCCCCCACATGTGAGAGGCACTAGCCACACAAAGCCACAAAGCCACAGGCATACAGCGTCTCAGGCCCACTTCCGGCAGACTCCTGCCTGTCCTCCCTCAGAAGCCGGGCCCTGGAGGGGACTTCTGCTCCCACTGGGTGACAGTGGCTGGCCTTGCTCACGTGCCACACCCCCACCAGGGAGTCTACTATGAGCGGTCAGCTGGACACTGCCATCGCTGGCTCCCAAATGTTATTAATTAGGATGGAATGATACTGACACCATCCAGCATGTGTTTGCGGCAAGCCCAATGGATAAGGGGAGACAGGCTGGGAGCTTAGTTGCCTTCCTTTTGGAAAAATGTTTTAGGCTCATGACGTCAGGTCCTTCAGGGGTCGGGGTGTGTGCAGTCGGGTGCATACGGGAGATGGCAGGGGTGCAAGGTAAAGAAAGGGTGTGGGCCGGGCGCAGGGGCTCACGCCTGTAATCCCAGTACTTTGGGAGGCTGAGGTGGGCGGATCACGAGGTCAGGAGTTCAAGACCAGTCTGACTAACATGGTGAAACCCCGTCTCTACTAAAAATACAAAAATTAGCTGGGCATGGTGGCGCATGCCTCTAATCCCAGCTACTCAGGAGGCTGAGGCAGGAGAATCGCTTCAACCCGGGAGGCGGAGGTTGCAGTGAGCCGAGATTGCTCCATTGCACTCCAGCCTGGATGAAAAAAAAAAAAAAAAAAAAAAAAGAACAAAAACACACACACACACACACAAAACAAAAGGTGTGAACACCTGCAGGCTCTGTGGCCTCATGGTGGGGTTTGGGTCCCACCTCTGTCTTCAGCTCCTGGGGACCAGGGCTCTAGGCTGAGGTCCGGCTAAGCTCCCTGGTCTTACCCACCCCCATTTCCCAGGCCCCAGAACAGGACCTGCTCCAATCAGTGCTCAACATGGACATGCTGAACAAACGAACGAAGGAACAAATACATGACTCTTCCAATGAGCCGGCCTAGAGCTCTCTGGTAGCAGGAGCTCTGTCTCATCGGTCTTTGCTTCTGAGAACTTGCCCTTTAGGGAGACCAGGCCTGGACACCATAACGCCTGCCTTTGTTTAGTCATCATGAAAAAGGCCACAGAAACACGGAGCTCCAAGTCCCTGGAGCTGAGACAAGGTGCCCATGATGGCACAGAGACCAGCTCACCCGACTGCTGGTGGCCTCGGTGGGGAGGCGTAGCGGCTCCCAGCCCAGCTCTGCTGACCCAGACAACACCCCGCAGACTGGTCCTTAGCAGGGTTTTTCCTGTTTTGATGCACTTTATTTATTTATGATTTATTTATTTTTGAGACAGTCTCGCTCTGTCACCCAGGCTGGAGTGCAGTGGCGTGATCTCGGCTGGAGTACAGTGGCGTGATCTCGGCTCACTGCAACCTCGGCCTCCCAGGTTCAAGCAATTCTCCTGCCTCAGCCTCCTGAGTAGCTGAGACTATAGGCGCCTGCCACCATGCCTGGCTAATTTTTGGTATTTTTTTTTAGTAGAGACGGGGTTTTGTCATGTTGGCCAGGCTAGTCTCAAACTCCTGACCTCAGGTGATCCGCCCGCCTCGGCCTTCCAAAGTGCTGGGATTATAACCGTGAGCCACCGTGCCTGACCTTGTTTTGATGCACTTTAAAAATTACTTAAATACCTTCTCCAGCCATGTCCTAGGCAGGTCTGAAGTGCTAGGTGTGTCTTATGTTATACCTTGAAATAAATAAGTAACTATTAGGGATTGCTGTGGATAACTGCGTGACTTTCTAAAGTTGTCTTGACCTAACACTCAGGGAACCTGTTTAGGGGCCGGCCTTCTGAGATGGCAGGACTCCTGCCTGTGGGACAAGGTGGGAGAAATAATTAAAAACAACGCTGATCCCCAAATCCAGCTGGATGTGGGAGGGCGTGCAAGGCTCCGTGGCTGGGGAGGCCCCGCTTGTTGGGTTAATTAGGCTGGTGCTATTGGCAGGCCAGGAAAGAGCAAAGGAAAAGTCCCTTCACCATCTCTAAGCTGGAAACGGCAAGATGGAATGTTTGCTCAGAGATAAAACTATCTCCACCACCATGAGCCTCAAACGCTCTCCTGGGTTGTGCGGGACAACACCCAGGGCCAAGGCCACAGCGAGACCCCAGGGAGCTCACACTCAGCTGGGGACAGGGAGGAGGGCTAGTCCCCCACACCATGCCATGGCCCATCCCTGATTCACAGGACCACAGCCCCAGTCTAAAGCAGGTTCACAGAATGGCAGGCCTCCCCCTGGCTCCAGCAGTCCAGACCCCAGGTGGGTGATGCCCTAGCCACCCTCCTAACCCTGGGTTCATCTGTATTTGCAGACTTGGCTCTAAGCTCCAAAGGTGAACTAAAGGGGCCTCAAGCTCCTCCCCAGAACCTGCATGCATTTGGCACTTCTCCCTTGCCCGCCTTGTTTAAGCAACTGCCATAGCTCCTGCTGTCCACACTGAGGGTCAGAGTCTAGGGCTGTCCCTGAGGCCTCCTTCCCGGGGGCTCACAGCCCAGTCTCCCCCAGAGCCTCCCATGGGCCCCAGGTGCCCCCCATTCCCTGGGGTGCCCCTGCCTCCTCAGGGCCCTGTGTCTGGAGCGCTCTCTCCCTCCCCCATTCCACCGCCAAGGTTATCCCACCCACCCTTCCCAGGCCAGCTCAGCACCCCCACCCCCAGCCCCTCTGAGAGGCCCACCCACTACACATGCAGAACCAGGGGTACTTCCTGACTCCCCCACTGATAACAGGGCCAGCCCCAGGCCCTTCTCTGAGGGGCACCCAGGATCGTCCAGCCCCATAAAGCGTCTCTCACAAGATCTATGTGGCGCCTGCAAGCCCCCCGGGGTCAAGGATTCAATGGCCCGGGACGCTGAAGGAGTGCGGCCCTGAGCTCTGCCCCACAGATACGAGAAAAAGAGCCGTCCTTGCTCTCCACTGAGACCACAAACAGACCAAAGGGACACAGAGGCCCCTCCCACCCTGGTCACTCTCCTTCAGACTAAAGCAAGGCCGCCTCCTGGCTGCGGATGGCTTCATGGACAAAAGGGCCTCAGAGCTGGGCACCGAGACGTGCACAGAACAAACACAGACCCACATAATGGGGGTGGTGGCCTCTGTTCACATTTTACAGAGGCGGAAAGCCAGGCTCGGCTAGGTCAGGTCACCCGCAGCTTAGGGGAGGGAAGGCTGGTGTCCATGGCAGAGAGAGCCACCCCCCCCGGTCTCCGGGACAAGGTACAGGTATCCTCAGGTGTGGGAGAGGACACTGGCAGGTGAGGCCAGGCCTGCCATGGAGGGCTGACCACTTTCATGCACAGACACGACCTGGGCATGGTGGTGGTTCTGGAAACGGTGTTACTGCCGGACAAGTGGGTACAGGACAAAGGCTGGAGGACCCTTGGCTAAGGGGACCCAGACATGAGACAAGGACACCAGGCTGCAAAAGCAGCCCCAGGAGGGAGAGGGTAACCAAGAGAGACTCCAGAGCCTCCAGCCCTGCCAGGGGACAGGGAGGTGTCTCAGCCCTGTGGTGCGAGGTGGGGAAGACAGGCCTGGGCCTCACAGAGCTGTCAGCACCACCAGCCGCCCTGACTTGGTGGTCATCTAGTGGGCAGCTGGAGAGCTGGGTCTGGCCTGGAGGGAGGGTGTGGGTGTCAGATGGCCCCAAGGCGGGTGCAGGCACAAGAGCCACCAGGACCACCGTACCCTCCTTCCTCCAGACCCAGTGAGGGGCTGGGGACAAGGATGTTCAGGGTCAGGAAGCCAAACCCTGTGGTTTCTGCCCCTCCCTGAGACCCCCTCACAGAAACAACAGAAAAGACATGAGAAATGGGAGGAAACGCCCCGGAGCTTGGCTGATGCCACTGCCCTCCACATCGGACCCACTCGTTCGACTGTGTGCTCTTCTAGCAAGGCCTGAAAGCAATGGGTTTCTGGGTCCCTGCCCCCCAAAACAAGATAGGCCATGGGTCTTTCCCCTGCCCACAAGCCAGCCATCCCATGCTGCACCCCTAGCTCCATTCTACCACAAGTCCATGTCCATCCTGGGGCGTGTTATAAGTTGGCTCTCGGGGGTATTATTTGTGTGATTTAAAATTATTTAAAAAACCAAAGTTCCTAACAACTCAATTTCTTAAAAATAGGCAAAGGGCTTGGACAGTCATTTCTGTGAAGAAGATACACAGATGGCCAACAGGCACACGGAGAGGTGCCCAGTGTCACTAATCATCAGGGAAATCAAGACCACAACGAGATGCCGCCTCTCATCCACTAGGGCGGCTACCACCCCAAACAGAGTGACAAGTGCTCCCAAGGATCTGGAGAAGTTGGGACCTTGTGTGCTGCTGGGGGAGGTAGAATGCTGCAGCTGCTTTAAAACATGAAACGACCAGTCTCTCGATTTTGTGGCCAACCTAAAACTGCTCTAACAAATAGTCTATTTAAATAATATGCCCGAAAAAAAATAGAATGACTGTATGGCCCAGGAATTCCACCTTGGAGTCTGTCCCCAGTCTCTTTAACGGAGATCCACACACACCCATGTCCACAGCAGCACCATTCACAACAGCCAAAAAGTGGAACCAGCCCGGTGACCCTCAGCGCACTGACGGAGACAGAAGATGTGGTCCCTCCATACCACGGGATAGGATTCAGCCTCAAAAAGGAAGAGAATTCTCACACAGGCTGCAACATGGAGGAACCTTGAAGACATTACTCTCAGTGAAACGAGCCAGTTACACAAGGACAAATACTATCTACTTCCACTCACGTGAGGTCGCTACAGTTGTCAGATTCACAGAGGTAGAAAGTAGAAGGTGGGTGCCAGGGGCTGGGGAAGGGGGAGTAGGGAGTGAGTGTTTAATGGGGACAGACTTTCACCAGTTTTACAAGATGGAAAAAGCTCTGGAGCTGGATGGTGGCGACGGTCGCAATGAACTATGATCTTAAAAAGGGTTAAGATGGTAAAACACATTTTCCTTTTATTTTATTTTGAGATAGAGTCTTACTCTGTTGCCCAGGCAGGAGTGCAGTGGCACTATCTCAGCTCACTGCAACCTCTGCCTCCTGGGTTCAAGTGATTCTCCTGCCTCAGCCTCCTGAGTAGCCGGGATTAGAGGTGCGCACCACCACACCAGGCTAACTTTTTTTGTATTATTAGTAGAGATGGGGTTTCACCATGTTGGCCAAGCTGGTCTCAAACTCCTGACCTCAGGTGATCCGCCCGCCTCAGCCTTCCAAAGTGCTGGGATTACAGGCATGAGTCACTGCGCCTGGCCTTATATTTCACCATAATTTAAAAAAGAATGTGTTTGTCAGGAACTGGGAGAAAGGCAATGGGGATGGTTTTCCTTTTGAGGTGATGAAAAACCTCTGGAACCAGAGACAGGTATTGGTTGCACTGCCTTCTGAATGTACTAAATGCCACCAAATTGCACGCTATGAAATGGCTGAAATGGTGAATTTTACGTTATGTGTGTTCTCTGATACGGAAATGAGTGCCTTGAGGGGCCCGGGCCCATGGCGGTTGCTCACCTGGGCTCCCGCGGGTCACGTCTCCCAAAGGATTCTATGGACCTTCAGGGCCACCCAGCGGCCCCGAGTATCTGCCACACTCCAGCTGTGGTCATCTGTAGCTGTCCTTGAGCCTTTAGTTCTTAATCTTCACTAACTATTGTTAGTTCAGCATTAAACAAAATAGCTAAGCGCAAGTCATTTGTCAATTGCAAAATGGCACGCAGACCTTGAGCCCTCTCAGGATGAAGACAGAAAACAAATAGCAGGCAGTGCAAAGGGCCCTGGGAGGAAAAACACAGGCAAGCTGTAAAATTCCCCTAATCTTGTTTCATCGTTGACAAGACTTATGCTGAATGGAGCTCAGGGCCATCCTTCACAGGGGGTCCTGGATGCCAACGGGACACCCTAAAGCACAGTCACTGCCGCTGACGGCTTCACTATTGGGTTGAAATCTTGTCATTAGGCAGACAGACCCTGGGACCCTCAACCTCAACCCAGAGGAAATTAGTGCGTGGTGTGGAAGGAAAATGGAAGCTCAAGGTAGCTCAAGGTCACACAGGAGGAGACACACGGCCCCGCAGGCCGGCCCCATGCTGGTATCCGGTGTTGTGGGGTTACGGTAGCGTAAACAGGAGATCTGCCCAAAGCCGGAGGGCCAGCGAGGGTTTAGCAAAGCAGGTGCTTATCTGGGATTTTTAGTCTCTGAGTGAACAGAGGGGGGAAAGGTCGCACTTTGGCTCAAACGTGTTGCAACCGGCTGTTGAACCAGTGTTCTCCGAGAAGGCTGAAGGTCGATCTGGCCATCTTAT